>NC_140580.1:476363915-477740165 GCF_964204655.1 Triturus cristatus
TTGCCATGCAGCTTCTATGACTAATGAAAGCGTGGCGGTGGCGCCAGTAATACGCCAGTAATACGCCTGCTCCCGATCACAACACAGAAAGTGAGAATTATCACAACATGAGACCCCACAGTAATCATTAGCACAGCATGTCGACAGGCGCCCCAGGCTGCTGGAGCACTCAACTATAATTAATGCGCAGCACGTCTTCCGGAGATGAGCACTCAACTGGAATTAACGCGCACAAGCTGTTCCACTGTGAAACGCGTTCACAGACCAGAATCGGCTCGTGCCCAGACCAGAATCGGCGCAGCACGTCTTCCGGAGACGAGCACTCAACTGGAATTAACGCGCACAAGCTGTTCCACTGTGAAGCGCGTTCACAGACCAGAATCGGCTCGTGCTCAGACCAGAATCGGCTCGTGCCCAGGTCTGTCTCCCTTGGGAGTAAACAAGGCAACAATAGTCTCGTTGGTGGCAGCGCTTCGCGCTGCAACGCCAGCGAGACCTAAAAATGTCTATGAACATATTTGAATGCAGTGTTAAGACTTGCAAAACAGCTTTCTACGATACGGTTATCAATGAGGAGTAAACATTATTTTTTATTTGAAAAAAAATGCTAAACCCCTTCAAGAAAGTGTAGATCCATTTGGGATATGTATTTTCTGAAGGCTGAGGGGCCTTGCATTCTGATCAAAGCTTTCAGGTTATGCTTACGCCGCAAACGTGCAGAATTATGGAAACCTATAATAATATGTAACACTTAATATTTCCTTAACCTTCTCGATGTCTCATGGAATTTAAATATTTGCCGTTATAATAACTATATTCGGAATTCTTCAACAATCACATGCATCCTGGAAGCCTATAATTGTGAAAGTGACAAGACAATATTCAAAACCTTACCAAGGTCTTACAATTTTAGATCTTTGTCCAAGTAAGATTCTCAAAGTATAAGCATTGTTGCTCATTCTAGTATACGATATAGTTAACTGTTGCATACAAACGGGTCCTCCGTGTATTTTAATTTATAGGTGGGGCACAGGTGATAATTCTGAAATGTATAACTTATAAAATTTCAGAATTCTCACCTGTGTCTCACCTCAGATTATCAGACCTGGATGTAGATTCTTGGCTCTACAATTGAACAGTAATGAATTTGCTAGGCCTTTATGTGGAGCACCTTAAAACAATATTAGACTTGCCACGTCTTTCATTGTAAGGAAAAGTTGTCATATGTAGGTTTTCCAAAGTAATTTCTCTTTTTTCCTATTTTACTACAACTGTGCTCTATTGGTAAACACTTTGCCCATGTTAGCCTATTATTTCCCACGCTTGTGGATGATTTCTTTATCTTCTTGTGGTCAGTGAAAACTAGACCAGCCGTTTGTCTGGCTCTTGTGTCACTTTGTAACAGGCCCTCATAGGCCTGGGCGGTGAACTTCTCTCCATTCGCGGAGTTTGCAGAGTTTTCTGCACTCCACAGAGCTCACGGAGTGCAGAAAACTCCGCTTTGCGATGTGCGGTGGAGTTTTTTCCCCGCTCGTGATCGCAAACGGTTAGTTTGCGATCGGCAATGGTAAGTTTGCGAGCGCGAGCTGCCGCTCAGTTAGGATTTCCACCCAAGCAGCAGGAATACCAGCACAACCTGCAGTTCGCACTGCACTCCTCCACTCGTGGAACTTCGCAGAGTTTTTTGTAATGTCGTGGAGTTCCGCGTAGCAAAAATCCGTGCACTACGCCCCCAAATGGGATCCATTAAGGGAACAAGAAACCTAAGTCTCAGACCAGTGATAAAAAAAGAAATGTGATGCCTCAAACATATTCATTTGAGTGACTGTCACTACCATAAATACATAAAAAATCAAAAGGCCAACGGATAGAACCTCCAACGCTCTAGTGTTTCTTCAGGTGTACTCAGACACATGGCCAGGTTAGCCACTCATCCCATCAGGCATGATGTCAGGAGAGCTGCAACCAATGAGAGTCAGCTTTAGACGATTGAGCGATCACCACCTCTGTCACTTTTTCCAGCAGAAATGACTACATCTCGAGAAAGGAACAAACAGGAAGAGTCTCCAGAACATGGGTTTATTCATTAATCAGCACATAAATCATAGCAAATTGGGTTACAACAAGGATACAGAACATTGTTATTGACAAGCAGGCTAATAGCATTGACTGTTTGCAGTTTACTCTTGTGATGAAGAACCACAGGTCTAGAAGAAGTTGAAACATTTATTTCTGCAAATGCAAAGTGCATACTCCCTCTTTCTCTCTGATGTGGCTCCCAGAGAGCTGGAAAAGGCAGAGCTGGCAGGTATTGATATATGTATAGGCTTTATATAGTGTAAATCTAACTCTGAAATAACAAAGTGCTGTACAAGAGTGGTATTTACAATGGGAGTGCAAGAGGGGATATCTCTTGGATGGGTCAAAAATCATCAGGTCTATATTCTGATAAGGTGTTGCTTGATAGAGGAGTCCTTATCCTTTCCCGAGTTAGAAAAGTGATGGGGACTGTTGGACCTGAATGCAGTGGAGGTCTTCACCTTTGAAGCTCAGAAGAAGGTTTGGTGTGTCATCTCATTATTCCTGCATTTCTTGATGTCCACTCTGGGTGTGATGCTGCTACCGTACAGTCATGACCTTGGCCGCAATGTACAACAGAATGTTGGAACTGACTGCACAATACGTGTACAGTAGGTCTTAAAAATGATGTGGTTGGGCAACAGGAACTGGCCAAGTTCTCTGAGCATTGGCGCGATACAGTCTGACTTTTGAACAAGGACAGACTGGCCATTTTTCTTATCGGGCACATATATTGCCTTAGGGCTGGATCCACTGGAGGCTGGTTTTGCAGGCCCATGGGTGCCTCTGTCACTCTCCTCCATTCCCCTGGGTTTACTGCAGCAAGTGCAGCGGAGGTATAAGTAGAGAGAAAGGGAGAGAAAGAGAAAGAGAGCACAAGAGAGAGAGAGATAAAGGAAAATATAGTGCTGGTTTAAACAGATGTGCTAGGATTATTTTTGTTTCCCAGTCTAGCCTTACTTTAAAGAACTTTGACGAGAAAGGCTGATGTATGTTGGGAATTCTTCAGCACATCCGGGAGAACGACGAGCGGACGCATAGGTGGCAGGACGCGATTATCGCGAGTAACAAGGAAACACAGTTGTGGTTCTCTTCTCCGCCTCTTCTCCCATGAGGCTACTTGTCCATATTATTAGGGCTTCACTATTGGAAGCATCTCTTAGACGGTGAAGTGTGACCCATACCACACTCCCGCAGTGGTGACACATTACCAATTGTGGTAAGAACGGAGCCCATTATTACTCTATTCTAGGTCCTGATGAATGCCGCGGACCCTTCGGGGCCATCCAGGCAGAAACATGTCGACCATCCACGAGATCATTCACTAGACGGTTGGGAACAATAAATATCCCAATTTCCGTCACTCTTATTTTAATATCATATAGTTTTCACTTCACATTAAAGGATTGCTACTGATTACTATAATGATTTTTAATTCTAATTTCACTCACATAGTCACGGGCCCCCACTCCATCACTTAGAAGTGCATCCTTGTCGTCAAGTGTATGCCCGTCCTCCATCAAACGAAGGTTTTGGAGGGCGAGGACTGGTCAATGATGAAGCATGACACCAGGTGGTGTGTGAGACCAGTCCGTATCTTTTTGTGAGATGCCCACACTCACGACGTTCTTGTAGCTCGCTTTGGGTTATCACACTGGGAGCAGCTCTTTTGTGATGAACAATTCTTCAGCAGTGTCATGTAAATATCAATATCTTCCTTTTTAACTGAAGATGGTGATTTTTTTTTTTTTTTATAACTTACAAACTAAGTTCAAAGTCTGTGACTAAAATATCCAGGTGACTTTGGGGATAATTTCAGCAGAATGAGGCAGTTATAGTTGCACAGTGATTACAGGTAAATCGCTTAATCACGGAATGGAATGGCCTTAGAAAATGGTGTAAAGAAGGGAAGAGTGACAGCTTTAGGTCTGTGCAAGTCACTGTTGACTCTTGAACCTGGGATTTTTTGGACTGCTTGGGAATCTAGGCTTAGGATCCCACACTTTTACAAGTTTCGCTAAGGCTGCCCCAGTCTGGACCAGCTCTGCAGAGATGCAGGCAGCCTTGCACTGAATTGGAGCAGTGTGCCACCGACAGCAGAAGAATCAACCTCAGAAGCTTACCGACATATCCCATCATTGTGATATGTAAAATGACTTGGTGGGGCAATACAAGCTAGTGCTATTGAAGAGAGTAAGCCAATTAATGTAGTTCCATCGACATGAGTGGGAAGATGCTTTGGGGCATATTTACAAGGAGTTAACGCCATCAGAACGACACTTTATCTGATCACTAAGATCCAGGCCACTTTTCCAACGGCGGACTTTCAATCAGTGGACGTGGTGTCAGGGGATAAGCTGACTTATTCAGCGCCCTTGCAGGCTGAAACTGGGCCCGTATTGTCTGCTTTTCCCCAGCTGTCCTGTGAAACATCGCTTGAGCTGCTATCCAGGCTACAATCTGGTTCGCCGTTGGATGTTTGTCCGGCGAAATGCTTGGGCAAGGTGGCTCCGGCGGTGAATGGTCTGCTGAACCCCCTGCTTAATCTTTCATTGAGCTCAGGGGTGGTTCCACGCCAATGGAAACACGCACTTATTCTGCCGCTGATCAAGAAGCCTCTGCTCGACCCCCTGCAATGTGCTAACTACAGACCAATCTCCCTCCTCCCTGCGCTGGCGAAGGTGTTGGAGAAACATGTTCAGCATACTCTGACCACCTTTATTGAGAATAACAAACTGCTGCATGACTCCCAGTCCGGTTTTCGTGCGAATTACAGCACGGAGACGGCTCTGGTTGAGGTCACCGACGCCATCAGGGAGACGCTCGATCATGGGGGAAAGGCTATGTTGGTTATGTTGGACCTATCGGCGGCATTCGACACCGTCCCACACGCAGGCCTTCTCTCAAGACTTAGGGAGATTGGTCTGCGAGGTACGGTGCTGGACTGGTTTCAATCCTTTCTTGCCGACCGTCGACAGGTGATCTGGGCCCCACCGTTCTCGGCCGAAATGCTTCCGCTGGAGGTGGGGGTGCCCCAGGGCTCTATCCTGAGCCCCACCATCTTTAACATATACATGGCCCCTCTTGCGGAGGTAGCGGAGGCGTTTGGGGCCCGGGTCATCTCATATGCTGATGACACCCAGCTCTTGTTCACTTGCAGGAAGGGAGAGGCCTTTAGCGGCGGCAGAATTAAGGACTGCCTGAGTGCAGTCTTTGCGTGGTTCCAGCGGCACAGCCTGAAATGCAACTCAGACAAATCTGAGCTGCTTTTTTTCGGCTGTGCCCCTGATCCGGGCTGGAAGTCATGGTGGCCCCAGGACATGTCCCCCCCAGAGAAGCCATCTTCCCAGGTAAAAAATCTCGGAGTGGTGTTTGACGATGTTCTATCTTTTCGTCCACACATCCTGGGATTAGCAGGGAAATGTTTCAGCATCCTTAAGATGCTTAAGAAATTTCTTCCCCTACTTTCACTGCAGTATCGTAGGAAGGTCGTCCAGGCGCTTGTGGGCTCCCGCCTGGATTATGCAAATGCTCTTTTTGCAGGCCTACCTAAGTATTTGTTATCCAAACTGCAGATTGTCCAGAACTCGGCGGCCAGAGTTATTTATGGGTTGCCTAGGAGAGCTAGTGCCTCTGCGCTTTTGGCTAGGCTGCACTGGCTCCCAATTCTGGGGAGAATCAGATTCAAGCTCCTCTCTCTGGCATTCAAGGCCCTTCATGCGATTGGCCCTCACTACCTGAGGAAGCGTATCGTCTTCTATGTGCCGCGGAGGCTGCTGAGGTCAGCGGACCTGGCTAAAACGGAGGTGCCGGTGGTTAAACGCGTCCGGATGGGAGGCCGCTCCTTCCAGTATGTGACAGCCTGCCTGTGGAACGAGCTCCCACTTTCCCTTCGGAAAGCGAATAATCTTCTGGCTTTCAGGAAGGAGTTGAAAACTCTGCTTTTTACTAAGTAACCTAGTGTGATGGTAGTAGGTCTTTCCCTTTGGTTTCGTGTTTCTCTGGGTCACTTTGCCAAAGCGCCGGGACACCCCTCTGGGGTAGCCGTGCGCTCAAAAAGTGCGGAGTAACATAACATAACATAACATTCTGGTGGAGTTTACTCCGCCTTATTTACAAGGCCGACGTTAAGCCACTTAACGTGGCTTAACGTCACCTTCTAAATAATGCTCCCATTCATGCAGCACTTAACATGAAAGGGGCATGCAATGGGTGTTGCAGTGGGGGTTCCACCGCAACACCCATTGCTTTTAGACACTGCCATATATTTACAACCTATGGGTCATCATCACAAATACCTACAGGGAATACCTGGTTTTAAGCAGGCGAGTCAAGGAGAAGTGTTTTATTTCTCCTTGTATTTTCGTCTTTCCACGTGTGCTTGATAGAGCAAATCGCCTGTAAAGATTGTTTATGTGCAGGAAGGTGTTCCTTCCTGTACATAAACAATTGCCCCTGCAGCACAGGCACCCTAGCAAAACGGTGCTAGTGTGCCTGTACTGGTGCTAGGGTGCCTGCACTGGTGCTAGTGTGCCAGCACTGGTGCTAGGCAAATGTGTTTGGGCTAGGGGTAATGAAGGAATGCACCGCATACGGCTCATCCCTGCGCTTTGAAACTGTCAGAGCACGGCGTTCCCAATTTTGGTGTAACACGGCGCTCCAATAACTTTTTGTACATGTGCCCCATTGTCCTTTGCAACCCCCCTGCAATAACTGTGGTGGCCTATTTGTGCACCAAGTCAGAGGGAAATGGCACCTCTGCCTTGCACTAACATGCAATGATTTTCTTTGATGAGTTGCGCAACATATGAGCAGTCGCTTTGATAATACATATGTGGACCATTCCCTGATATAGTCCATGGGAAAGAGCTCTCCTACATAGTGCCTTTTGAATATTTCCGAGCAAGCATTATGTCCCTCTATATGGATTTGTTTATGACCCACCATGAATCAAATCTGAAGATTGAAAACCCTACCCGGCATCGACAACATTTGAATGCATCACAAGTGTAAAAAAAAACTGTGTTAAATAAAAGACATGTGTATATCATTAGCCAATTTGCCTTTTTACATGTTTTTATGATTTTAGGTCTGCATTGTGCAAAAAAAAGACACAGAGACAATGTATGCCATGAAGTACATGAACAAGCAGCAGTGCATTGAAAGAGACGAGGTTCGGAATGTATTTCGAGAACTAGAAATCCTGCAGAATATCGAGCATGTGTTCCTGGTGAACCTCTGGTGAGTTCACTCTTTTCTGATATACATTTAGGATATGCATAGCTCTCCCATCACAATGCATGCTATGTACTAAGAATGCATTCAGTAAAAGGGGTCATAATTGGTACAAAGAAGTTACAGAATGCTTTGATATTTTGCGAACCAACCTATGTACTAATAATAATGAATCATAGTTGATACAAATTCGACCTTCCTCATGAGATTTAATGATTTAGGTTACAAATTGCAGACCACTATGATTCACTACCACCACAGGGATGGTGGCCTGCTGTGATTATTTTATTTTATGCAGCTCATTCTCCATAAAGTAAAACAAGATGTGTTTTAAAAAATGAAATGGTTCACAAACATTTTTCAGGAGTAAGTACTGGTCCTATGTTTTTTCAACATTCACAAAAGGGAAGGGGTCCCTTGGGGGACCCCTGTCCATTTGCTTGTGGGTTACCACTTCCTTTGAGGTTCGGCAAAATATTGATGCTTCGCAACCTGATTTCACTTGCAAAGTATTAATGTATACCATGAGGAATAGGTAGTTGGAAGGCACGCTCTAAACACGTCCCTTCCAAATATAGATTTGGTGTGAATTCCTAAAGCATTCCAAATCTATAATAGGGCTTAGTATGTTTGAAACAGGACTTTACAGTTAGCAGTTCTGATTTACCAAATCAGAAGGTTTGCAAACGCTAAGACCCTTTGTACATATGGCCCTAAAATTTGTGCAAAACGTGTGAGAGGCAATTGCCTTCTGCTGGAGCCATCCGGCAGCAGACTCTTTTTTATTTCTTCTAAGTGTTCATTAATAACCCTCCTCCAGGACTGTACATGGCAGCCATGCTCCCAACTAACTTCATCATGCAGTCAGTACCATCTCCCAATTGCCTCAACCTATCCTTCTTGTACATAACACTTAGGGGCTTATTTATGAGAGACTTCCGCCACTGGAATGCCATTTATTTAACTATCCATTGGCGCAATCCTAACAATCATATCTATGAGGTGAGGTAAAGCCACTCTGCTTGGCTTTGCATGGCCTCATAGATATGGAGTAAGACAAAGCAGCTCAAGTCACTGCCTTGCCATACTCTGAATCAAGGAGGCATTCCATGGGTGTTGCAGTGGGATTTCCCAAACATCACCTATGGATTTTGACGCTGCCCCAGATTTACTTCATGACATAAATCTGGGGCAACGCCAAAACCTTACGTCTTCCCAGAGTACGCGTAATGAGAGAAATATTTTAATTTCTCCTCGTTTTTCCTCTTTCTATGTGTGTGCATTCTGCTGCTCACATAGAAAGAGGAAAACACCTCACAGGATTGTTTTTGGGCAGGAAGGAACCCCCTCCTGCACACAAACAATCCTGCCTTCAGCGAAGGTACCCTTGCACCATGGCGCTAGGGTGCCTACATTGGCGCTAGACAGCAAATTGTGCACCAGTGCAAGGGGAAAGGACAGGAATGCATCATATTTCATAAATACAGTTGGGCCGATTCACAGAACTAATCTGAGACGAAATCCTAAACTTACTACTTTTGGTATTCACAGAAGGAATTTAGTAGTAGTAAAGTTAGGATTTTGTCTTAAGTTTGGTTTAAGACGGACTTAAGACAGACTTAAGACAAACTTAAGACAAACTTAGGACAGACTTAAGACAGACTTAGGACAGACTTAAGACAGACGTAAGACAGACGTAAGACAGACTTAAGACAGACTTAAGACAAAATCCTAACTTTACTACTACTAAATGCCTTCTGTGAATACCAAAAGTAGTAAGTTTAGGATTTTGTCTCAGATTAGTTCTGTGAATCGGCCTCAGTGTGTTAGAATTGGTTGTCTCTAGTTGGCAGAGGTAGGTACCTTTGTCCAAATAGGGACCCTTGCTTCTAGTCAGGGTAAGGGGGCTAGACTCCTAAATAACCCCTGCTCACCCCCTTGATAGCTTGGCACGAGCAGGCAGGCTTATCTCAGAGGCATTGTGTAAAGCATTTGTGAACACATACAGTAATACAGTGAAAACACTACAAATGGGCACTGCACCAGTTTAGAAAAATAAGTAATCTTTACTAGACTTAACACAAGACCAAACAACAAAAATCCACAATACTGTAATCAAAAATAATTCTTTAAAATGGTAGAAAATAGCTTAGTTCAATGTAGATGGTAAATGCGACACTTTACTCTCAAAGTACCTTAGATGCGTCACGCAATACAAACAAAAGGGTCACAGGGAAGGTGATGCATCGGTTCCTTGCTTCGGGGGAGGTGATGCGTCGGTACTTTACTGCAGTGCAGGGGAGGTGATGCGTCTGTTTCCTACTGAAGAGGAGGTGATGCATCGGTTACGATGCGACAAGATGGCGCCTCGATGTGATGCGACGATCCGGTGTGATGTGACAAAATGACGTCCTTGATGCGATGCGACAACGTTGGATGCAATTCGTGCACACCCGACGGCCGTGCGGCGAACTCGGTAACTTCTGAGCCACGACAGGCCCTGCGGCACTCTTCTCCAGTGATGCGACGGCGATGTCTGCAGCAGCGACACGCTTCTCCGGTGATGCGACATGCTTTATCGGTGATGCGACGGCGAACAGCTGTGGCGGCAGAACGCTTCTTCGGTGATGCGACGGCAACTGTTGCGGCGGCAACTGTTGCGGCGGCGACACGCTTCTCCTCGTTGCGTTGCGCTTCCAGTTCCCAGCGACACGCAGTCTTCTCAGAGGGCCCAAACATCAGTAGGCACCTCTCTGCAGGTAGAATTCCCAGCAAGGGAATTCAGGTGAGCTGGTTGTGAAGTCTTGTATGGCTGAGACTTCAGGCAGGTGGCAAGCACACTTCAAGCCCTTGGAGATTCCTCTTCAAGATAATGAAAAGTTCACAAAAGTCCTCTTCTCCTTTCCTTGGCAAATAAATTAACCACTGCAGGTCAACCCCATGAATAGCACAGCACAGGGGCAGTCTCCTCCGTCAGCTTTCTTGGTCCTTCTCCTTGGCAAAGGTTCGTCTTGATTCCCAGAGGTGATCTAAAGTTCTGAGGTCTGGGCCCCAATATTTATACCAGTAAATCCTTTGTCCTCTGAAGGCAGAGGGTGCATGGTGCATGTGCCCAGCCAAAACCAGTTCTGTGCAGCTTCCTGGCAGGTGGTGGAAATAGCATTGTTTGAGAGCAGACCTGGCCCAGGTAGATGAAAGGAAATCTCCTCACCCTACTTTCTATTCTATGAGGGCTCAGGCTAGTGAAAGGAAATCTCCGCCCCCCACTCTCTATTCAATACAGGCCCTATTCAGCCCTGACCCATCAGACTGCTGGAGACAAAGCCCTCTTCAGCCCCCTGTCACTCACAAACCAGACATGGATTACACAAACCTAGCAGAGGCATGCTGGATGGTTAGGCAAGAAAATACCTACTTTCTAAAAGTATTATTTTCAAACACAGAATGTAAAAATCACTCACACTAAAAGATGTATTTTAACATTCTGAGTTCAGGCATACTAAACTCGAATTTCTACCTTGTTCCCTGGGTCAGTTAGGATTACAAGATGTTATAATCAAACTGTCCCTTATGGCCTATGGAAGCAGGTAGCCCTGCAATAGTGAAAAACGAAATTGGCTGTAATTCACTATCAGGACTTGCCACACACATCAGGGAATGTCCTCCCTTTTACATACAATGCACCCTGCCATTGGGCCTACCTTAGGGGTGACTAATATGTAGAAAAGGGAAGGTTTGGGGACTGGCAAGTGGGTGCACTTACCAAGTCGACATGGCAGTCCCAGACTGCACACAGGCTCTACAATAGCAAGCCTGAGCCATATTTTACAAGCTACTTCTGTGGGTGGCACAATCAGTGCTGCAAGCCCACCAGTAGCATTTGCTTTACAGGCCCTGGGCACACATGGTGCACTGTACTAGGATCTGGCAAGTAAATCAAATAAGCCAATCATGGAGTCACAAATCCAATACATCACTTTACAATAGGGAGCACTTGCACTTTGGTACTGAATAGCAGTGGCAAAGTGTCCAAAGCATCTAGACCAGCAAAAACACAGGAGGCAACAATGAAAAAATGGAAGGGAGACCCACGCCAATGGTGCCAGGTATAACACAGTGCATTCCTGCCCTTTCACATTTTCATACCGCTACACATCTAGAAGACTTACGGCGGTGCCATACGCCAATTCCTCATAAATGAGGCCCTTAATTCGTAAGAAAATATGTGCAGGGGCTCAAAGCTTTTCTTAGAAGCTCAAAACAATGGCTGCTGAATGCTAAAGGTACCTAGTTTTGATTCCACCTCGTGCCTTTTACTTCTACCACTCTACCCGTCTTGCCACATTATTACTGTTTCCCACTCCTTTTGTCGTTTTTTTATATCTTTTGTTTTGTCCTTCTCTGCCCCTTTTCTGCCTTTCTGACTCTTAATCTTAGTCAAAGTCCTGATGCTTAAAAATATGTCCCTTGTCTCCAAATACGAGTGTCTGTGCCTTCCACCTGCAACTAACAAGTCATTTGCATACTACACTCTATCCCATGCCTAATCCTCGTCTTTAGTTATGTGGCATCTCAGAGCCGCATATATGAACGCGACCCTCACACTACCATAACTCCCCCTCTCCCTGTCAGTACTTCATGTTCTGTATTGTTCTATTTTCCTCCAATTGTTCCCACCTCCCAACAATTATCTCCTCCAGTGACACCATCCTTTTCGAGTGTGGACGTTCTGCTCTGCTTTTATCTCTTGTACATGCTTTCTTTCTGGTTCAAATGTTCTCAAGAATGAAATGTACAATATTGCAATATTAAACTTTTGGACATGAAGTCTTTCGCTATAAACATAAGGATAAAAAATGTATAGCAATGCCAAATCACCTACCAAGTGGAAATACAGATGTTTGTTTGAATTACTTCTAAAGGTTGCGTAGGAAAGCATCATACATTCCTTGCATTATTTATATATAGTGACATAAAATAAAGTAATTACCGCTTTGCATTGCTCCTCGTGTAGAGCAGTTTGCTGTAGCATCATATATTGTGCGCATTGCTCTGAGCGAATTACTCCTAGGGGCATACCACTTCTGTGCACTGGAAGCTTTGCAAGAGGAATCAATATGGCTTCTGTCCACTTCAGAGTCCATTTAGCACATCAATCTCTAAGCCTACATTATGGGAGTATGAGGTTTTTGTCTCTTTCAGCAAATACTGCCGCTGTTCAAGCAGCATTTCCATCTACAGAGTGCACTGAAGCACAATTTTTAAAGGGACAGTTTTCCTTTTTTTGTCAAGCCTGATGCGGTGCATTTTTCTAATCCTTCAGTCAAATTCAGAAAATTGAAGAAGTTGGATTTTCAGAATGCAGCATTACTTTTGGCACCGTCTCGTTGCCCACATCCCAATTTTCCTTTATCTTTCCTCAGCTATCACACTCTGCTTTGAGTTCTCGTGGCTCATCTGGATCTCAACTGAAGTCTTCCTACTCTGATGACCTGGGAGTGGTACAGGCCAGAGGAGGTGCTTCTGTGGGGCGGTTTTTGCATCCTCGTCCTTCCAAAAGGTGGCATCCTAGCACTTTTAGGATTAGGCTTTGCATGCTTGCTCCTCACCAAAGGCTGCAAACCATGAGCAGTGACTTCCGGAGAGGGGTGGGGGTGGATCCTATGTCAGTTTCTCTGGATGGTGGAGCTTGCTTAGCATAGGCTGAGCAGCAAGCAGCGAGATGGCCTGGAGAGTTTTTACAGGAGTATTAACAACTCAAGCAGGAAGCAATATAAACTCACCTTAGTTAGACTAATATTGTGTGGTAATGGCATGCGCGGTAAAAGCACGCGCATGCTAAAACATGCGGGGTAGAAAAAGCGCTGTAAAGGCATGCAATGTCTTTACCTGTGTTCAGTCATACAACCAATCCAATACAATCAGTAGAAGTTGATTTGGGTTTTGCTCATGTATTTATGTATGCATGTATATATGTATGTATGTTGGTATTTATATAATTGAAAGGTAGCAGAGTGCTGCACAGGGTGAAAGGCAAAGATACAATCGACATGTGATTGGGTTTCTAAGAGTGAAAGGGAACTTTTAATGCATCATGATGTGCTGTTCTTTAAAGATGTGCATCTTCAGATTTTTCATTATTTATAGCAGAGTTCTAGTGGCTCTGTTGTTTATATAGATATATGTGACTGTAAATATGTTTATTTCTACCGACACTGCACCCCTGAACTGATGCAAGCAAAGGCCACGGCAGGCCCATGTCAAAGGAAGCTAGTTTTCCCATGCCTAAAACCTGCTAAGCTAACTATATAACTCACCTTTGCCTGCTGAAAAGGCTCCTGATGGTTCAGGGCACTCCAGCAGGATAAAAATGAACCCACGATGATCATAATTAGCTCAATCTGGTCTGAGTAATGCATCTTTTAAGTTTTGTCATTTAAAAATGCCAGTGATCAGTGACTGAGGGCATGGGGCCCTGACACATATCTAAGGGTTCCCCAGGGAGAGCTAAGCCGCAAGGAAATGACACAACACATTCCGTGGTGTATGGGGGAGCAGGCATGCGTGGGCCCCCCGCCCACATCTCTGCATTGGCCTAGGGGACGCCACAATCAAAAATATGGACCAGTAAGAACCGAGAAGGAATTCTGGGGCCCCAGGACCACGACTCAAGATGTCCCCATTCCAAGAATAGGAGACGTGGGAGTGCTGCTGCCGTGGTCGTGGGCTGCCTCCGGCCCCCAATGCCGGTGTCTGGGCAGGGGCAGAGAACTGCAACACCCACCCACAGTTGACGCAGGTGGGAGAAAAGGAAAGCCAGCTCCCGTTCCATCACAGCCTTGTGATGGGCAGGTGGTGTCCGGCCAGGTAATGTGGGAATGGGCTCCCTGCACTGTCCCAACAACCGTACACGTTAGGGTGTCCAAGTGGGACCAGTCAACCCCAACAAAAGCCAAAACGAATAAAAAAGGAGCCCAGCACTTGGCTGCACTGCAACAAAGAAGCGTCTTGGCTGTTATCATCATATTCACAGCTTACCGCCTGGGCACATCCCATAATTCCCTGTGGGGTTTATTCCGCCTAAAGAATGATGCTTTGTGATGGCTTCAGATGGGCAGGCTCACAACCCACATGCTTTAAAAACTGCATGAAGCTGCGGGAGTGCAGCAGCCCCCATGGTTAACCTGCTAAAAAGTGATCCTAAGTTTCTGGGGTCATGAAAAGCATGACCCCCAGGCTTCATGCTTTTTCAAGCACTCCTAAGACTGGAGCTGTTGGTTTTCAGCTAGGAGTGCAGTAACCATTTGGGTTTGGTTCCATGGTTGCAGTGTGTGTTGCCTGAAGGTGTATACAAACTCAGGCACATGGTATGTTGTTTTTTCAATGCTTTATTAGCACTGTATTTATGACAGCAAATGTTCTTGAACATTGAGTGCTTTATTGACAATGATTGTATTGAAACATGGTTGGAGTTAAATATGATATCAGAATGTCACCTAAGGTATTTCAATCTGCCTGATGTATATTTGTAAATTAATTTGTAGCATTTAATGGTATATGTGTAATAAGTGTACTTTTCCATTTTCACAGAAAAAGCACTGACTGGACAAATACTTATTAAATGTTAATATTGCAAGCGAGAGAACAGCGAGTACTTGCCCACACCACCACCCCTGAGTGCGCCTTGGACTGCTCTACTTCGCGACCTTTAGAGAGCCAAGCGATATAATAGGTTGCTTGGTTCCCAGTAAGGGGAAATTATGGACCTATTACTTGTGTAGGCCTCACTTTCTGCACAACTAATAACCCAATTTCTTACCAGCTGCATGGGTACTATGCATTTCACTTATTCCAGGACACTCCTGTCTAGTGTGTGATATGCTTGGCTGCATATTTCTAGTTCTTTCTCTAAAAAGTGATACAAGCTGCATAATGTATGTGATGAATGTTTGTGCAATGTGTAAGCTCTAGCACATAGCTTCAGATTTCCCTGTGTCATTCATTCCCTTCATCATCCATGCTTCAAACAACAAGATATTAATTAGGTATATTGGGACAGATGTACTAAACAATGGTCTAAAAATACCTAGCGCTATTGCGACTAGTATGCTATTTTGTGAACCAACCTATGAGCCAGATGTATTAAGCACTGGTCACAAAATACTGGTCACAGTGTGCTATTTTGCGAATCAATCTATTAGTAAAATTTCCCTTTACTTGTTGGTCGGAGTTTGATCTGCCTCATGAATATTATTTCAAGTTTGCAACTTGTGACCAACTATGGAAAACAGCCATCTCAGTAATGGTGGACTTCTGAGGTCAGCAGATCTCAATGTCTATTAATTGCTTTTAAAAAAAACATTTTTTTAAATGCAACCCATTTTTATAAAGGGCCTTGGGATGCATTTAAAAACAAGCATGGCATAGCCAATAGGTCTCGCCTTTGGGACCTTATAAGTGTTTAGCCATGCAACAGTTGATGTTGTTGCACCAAGGATATTGTGCTGCATAACTCAATACTTACAAGGTCCCAAAGGCGAGACCTATTGGCTATGCCAATGCTTGTTCAGGATTGCCTGTGGATGAGTAAGATGTAGGTTGGGTAACTGATGTGGAGAAGCATCTCTGTTATTGCTCTGCATGGTGGAGATGTGTTCACAATGGGTAAAGAGAAACGGTTCAGGAAAACAAAAATTAAATAAAATAAATTCTGAACAATTAATGCATAGGAGTAGATGCTGATCACTTGTCAGTGATGAGATGTCAAAAAAAGTTTTCTGAGGTGTGTGGATAAACTGTTAGGTGGAGAATGGTGTGTATAAAGGTTCAAGACTGGTTACAGAAAAGTCACTCAGTGGGAAAACTGAAGTATTGGTCCATGAAAGATACCGGAGATGGAGCTGGACAGAATTTAAGGTCCAGACAGTTATTGGTAGCACTCAGCAATGGTGAAATAAAGAAGATGGTCAAAGACTTCTAGAGTGGGGCATGAGTGGCAAGCCTTTGAAATCTATGGTACTGTGTTTATAACTTATAGCTGGCCCAAATAAAAAATTAGAAAAACATGGACATAATGGGGTCTTTTTTTTAAAACTGAGTAGAGCACAGGAGTTGGTCTTCAATTCCAGCTACTGATTTTTTTTAATACTAGAAATTGTGAAAGTCGTTATCATAATTTCAGGTGAGAGTTTTAAGAGAGAGACAAACTAAACGATTTCAGATGATGGTATGCAGCTTTGCTGGGGCCATCATTTCTAATGTACATATTCATTCTATCCTCAAACCAGCGGGTTTGTGGACAGTAGGAATCGGGTTATCAAGAAATGTATTCAGTTGCCTATGGACAACAGGCTGCCCATGTTCACTGATTGCAGAGATGGCATAATTGTATATGTGGAGCTGGAGAACATTGTAATACTTAACTCTGGAAATGTGGTCAAAGTCCAGTTTTTATTGGTAGTCTTACTGAGCCTGACTCGGGGAGGGGTATGAGGCGAGGGGGATATGGTAAACATCCACCAATGCCCCATCCTGGCATGTGTTCAAATAAATCACTATACATCCAAATCCTTCCTGCATTCACACAGCATGAACAAGAATGCACTGAAGGGCCCAAAAGCAAGTACAGAGATAAGTCTTCTCGTTTGAACCCCATCATCCAGAACAGTCTTCTGGCCCCAAGCTCAGATGGACACCACCTACAAAGATCTTCCAAAACGTGCTTCTGTGTGTTGTGTTTCTCCAATCACTGACCTCCTTAAATAGCCGTTCAGGACTAGCCATGCAGTCTACAGAATAAACAAATAAAAAAATAAAACTAAGAACTGAAAAACAGACAAAAATGTAGTAATTGAAGAGGATAGGGCCTTGACTGCAGAAAAAGGATTGAAACTGTTCCTGGCTATGAACGCAAATGAGCATGAAGTGCAACGTACATAAACGTAAGCACAAACAGCCGTTTCAGGTAAAAAATCAAGTTTCAGGACCTATCGCCAAAAAAGCATTTGTATTGGGCCACCATCAAAGCCTCTAAACTTGTATGCGGCATTAAATCATTTGACACACCTGTGAGCTTTTACCCTATTTCCACTGAATTCAGCATGCCAACAGCTTAACCAGGTCATCATGATAAAATGGCACCTTGTTTTCCTGTGCTTTAAAAGTGTACATAAACAGCTGTTCTCCAGAACATACAAAATGTCTGCAGTCTTTTCAGGCTCCCCATGGGAAAGACGGATTGTCCTGCTTGTCCAAAGTGCTTTTGTCATCCAGAGGCTCACCGCAATGCATGCACATGAAAGAAACACATGACAAGTGCTACAATACACTTTCACTATGTGTAACCAGCAACTCGTTCCCTCCAAACCCTACCTCACAGAAAAGAACTCCCTGAAGAGTGGAGCACTGGCTGTGTCTCACTCAATGGAAACAAAATGGTGCCTTTCTTGCAGGAAATCAGAGTCGCCGCTTATTGAAACCAAACACTACCAGCTTCAAGAAAATATTCTTTTGTCTAACAAGGGGAAAATGGCCATAAAAATATGTCAGTCGACAAAGTTGGGACACTGATGAAGTGGGACATTCAGGAATCAGAATAGAAGCTAAGGACTACACCCGAATAGATAAAAGATCCAAAAAGTTCAGTAAAACAAACTGAAGAGTCATCTGGGTATTCACTTGGGCAACGAACAATCAACCCTGTTATGGAGATAGTTTTCCACTTCAAGGATAACTCTCCTTTCTATTTGAGGTTCTGCCTGTCTAGGTTTCATCTGCGCCCATCACGGTCACATCATGAAATACCACCAAGTAAAGCTTTTAAATCGTGCAGTTTTGAACAAACGCCCAGCGATTAACCAGTTCGGCAACGGCTTTAGAGAGATGCTTCTTGAGACTGCTTTGTGGGGAGCATAGAGGGGTGAGCCTGGGCGGCACAGTTTAATATAGGGCTCCCAGGAACCAGCTCAAAGCGAAGTTTGTAAATCTAACTCACCTGAACATGCATTGAAGGCTGCGTCAGAACATGTCAAAACAAAACTCCCAAAACTAGGCCTATCAAAGCACTCGGTTCATTCATGTCTTAAGGCCATAGCATCATAAAAGGTGTGTGTGGCGGGGGGCGATTTAGGAGTATCTCTGAACCACTTTACGGATACATGTTAATATATGCCAAGGTGAATTGTTAGCAAGTGAAATAACACTCCTACTCTAATTTGCTGCATTTTCGATAGATCACTTTTTTCGACCTTATGCAGCTTCAACCGATCTCTTCACGTGATCCTCTGCGAATCTTGGTGTAGCGTGCTGTGCTCCAAACTCTGCTTTCCTGGTTGGTTTACACCCATTTAAGAAGATGATGTATGCTAACATGCACTGCAAAAATTTTGCTGCACTCTCATTTACAGAGGCTTGATTGACCAACGGAGGAAACAAATACAAATCCGAAACTGGAGTCACAACTGAACACATCCATTGCAAAAGAAGGTGTTTAAAGAGGAACTATCACACCGTACTCTTGGGCAGCAACTCGTTTCCTGTGCATGGATGGGCATGTGAGGAGGTACTGACTTCCTAAGCAGACAACTCCCTCGGCCAGATGCCACGCAGTGACACCCTCACGCACTGCTGCAGGCCAAGGTGTCCACAACAGTGTACTACAAATCATTCGCTCACACACAATACTGTATCGCACACACGGAAAAATTCATGGTGGAAAGCAAACACTCCAAAGGTCGAGTGTTTAAATGGCTATTCCACATCATAAACGGTCATTCCGCACGCGCGCTAAAAGAAAAAACAAGCATTGGCCATGCGCGCGCGAGCGACCATGAGACGCGATCGGTGGGGGAGGGGGAGAAGCGGGAGTTTTGTGTGAGCGCGCGCGCAAAAGGGAGGAACAAAGCCCGGGAGTTGTGTGTGTGCGCGCGCTTGCTAAAAGAACATTTTAAAAAAGCATGCGAGTGGCAAAGCTGGTGGCTGCACGTGTGCTCACCTGCGTAACCGCAAGCACTAGGCCAGCAAAAGCATGTGGCAGCACTTTTACAAGCCATTTACTAAATGTCTCGCAGATCAGCGCATGCGCTGGCCCAGGCGAGACCTAAAAAGCAATGTTTAAGTCTGTAAGGCTGAAGACCAGTAGGATATAAGAGGCAAGTAGGGGCAAAAGATACTGACCCATGACATAGATGATAATCAAATGAGACCCAAACAGAACTTGCAAAGCAAATAAGGAGCAAGCATGGAATGGAATCAACAGACTAACAGGTTCCAAGCAAGACTACAAATTGACTTAGTGAAACTATCGATTTAACAACCGGGGACAACCGGAGGTGGGATGAGGCACTGATTCCCCTTCGAGCTTTCACCCATATTCACCTATTTATAAGATTTTGATCAGTTGTATGTTTACAGGGGGGCAACCAAAAGTGCAACAATAGACCTTGCGGTGTGGAGTGCCCCCAAGGCCCCCCTTCAGCAATGTGCACCGGCATCCAGGCGCAAGGCCTGAAAGTTTCTGACCTGGTCCGGAGCGTGGGGGACCCACTCCATGAACTTTGCAGGGGGGCCCTCAAGTTTCATTGCACCACTGGGGGCAACAGACGTCTCAGGCATTAGGGTGGGGAGCCTTCGAAAGTTCACAACATGAGACAGTAGGGAGAGTGGATTGGGGGAGTTCTCAAGTTCTGATTGGCAATTAGGAGTGTGCTAGAGGACAGCTAGCTATAGGGGGTGGGTATACTAGCCCGATGATTGCTCCTTGTTAGAAATGGGCATCTCTAGTTGGCAGTGGTTTGCATGTTTGTCCAAGTAGGGACCCTTGCTTCTAGACAAGGGAAGGGAGTTATGCCCTTAGACAAACCCTGCTCACCCCCTTGGTAGCGTGGCACGAGTCAGCAGGTTTATCTTAGAGGCAATATGTGAAGCATTTGGGCACACATACAGTAACACAGTGAAAACACCACAAATGGACACCACACCAGCTTAGAAAAATAGGTAATCTTTATCTAAACCCAAACAAGACCAAACAACAAAAATCCAACATACTGTTATCAAAATATGCACTTTGCAAGAATAACCTAAAAAATCCAGTTCCTTGAAGTCGCTAGCTCCCTCCAGGGCTATCGCGGTGCTGAAAACAACCAAATCCAACAGTTTTGGTCGACTGCGTTGGTGAGGGCCGGCATCTGTGTCAGAAGACTCATTAACAGTACCTTTGGTTCCAGCCGACTGCATCGGCGTAGGTTGGTTGTAGCAACTGTTGCGGTGTGAAGTGGAGTGGTGTGGGGTGCGCTGCCCTCAGGCAGTGGTGCAGGCAACGACTTGGTGACGGTCGTCCAGCGGTGTCTGTGAGCCCATGGCAACAGTGAGATGTGGGGTGATGCTCGTTGCAGTGCTGATAGGTCATGGTGCAGGCGGGGGTGCCGGTTAATGGGAGCTGGCATCTGTGGACCCAGACTGTGGTGTGGGATGGGGCGGTGCATCTTGTGACTTACAAGCGGTGCCCCCAAACCACAGTGCAGGCAGTGGCATTGATATCAGCTTGCTGGGGCATCATTGGTGAGACCAGGGCGGCGGAGTGAACTGAGGCGGTGCTGAATGTGGTGCCCACAGGTCGCTGTGCAAGGAACAGCTCGGTGGCGACAGTCATCGGTGAGACCAGGGTTGTGGTGCAAAGTGCAGCGGTGCCCTCTGTGGTGTCATCAGATCACAGAGCGGGCAGCTGTGTTGGTGACTGTGTTGGGCTGCAGTTTCCCTCGGTGGCAACTGGAACACACGGTCCCAGAGGAGGTACCCAGAGGAAGGTAAAGTCTTTGCTGTTCCAGAGACTTCTTGAACAGTGGGGCAAGAGCTAGTTCATGCCATTGGAGATACTCAGTAGAAAAAGTTACAGAAAGTTCAGTCCAGTCTTTTCTCTGCCCAAGACAGAAGCAGCTACAGCAGGCCAACACAGCAAAGCGCACAGCAAAGTGGTAGCCTCTGTTCACAGCTTCCCCAGCTCTTCTTCTTGCAGGTTCCCTGAAGTAAGCAAGTTCTAAAGTTTGGGGGTCTGGGCCCCAATATATATACCACATTTTTCTTTGTTCTCTTGTTGCAAATGTCTCTCAGCTTAGTCCAAACCAGTTCTGTCCTCTCTGGTCCAGCTTCCTGGCAGGAGGTGGAGACAGCCTTGTGCACCAGAGACAAGGCCTATTCAGCCCCACTCTGAGTCATCCAGGACATACCTCAACCCCCCCGCCAGTGGCTGTCCAAAGTGAATGCACATCCCCAGCTCCTGTCACTCCAAAACCAGACAGTCAATACACAACCCAGCAGAGGCAAAACAGGATGGCTACGCAAAATAATGGCCACTTTCTAAAAGTGTTATTTTCAAACACACAATTTAAAAACCATCTTTACTAAAAGAGGTTTCGTTACATTCTCAGTTCAGAGAACCTAAACTAAGATGTTACAAAGTATCTCCTATGCTATCCTATGGCACAGATACCCTCTCAATAGTGAAAAACGAAATACACAGTGTTTCACTATCAGGGCACATCACACACACCAGTACATGTCCTACCTTTCACATACACTGTACCCTGCCCTGGATGCCTTGGGTCTACCTTAGGGGTGACTCATATGTAAGAAAAGGAAAGGTTAGGGCCTGGCAAGTGGGTGCACTTGCCAGGTCTACATGGTAGTTTAGCACTGTATCTCAGACCTGCTACTGCAGTGTCTGCATGCAGTTACAGGGCTACTCATGTGGGTGGCACAATCAGTGCTGTAGGCCCACTAGTAGCACCTGATTTACAGGCCCTGGGCACACACAGTGCACTGTACTAGGGACTTACCAGTAAATCAAATAAGCCAATCATGAATACATAAACACAATTTATACTGGGAGCACTTGCACTTTGACACTGACCAACAGTGGCAAAGTGCCCAAAGCATCTGGACCAGTAAAAACAGAATTTAGCATACAGCAAAAATCTCAGGCGGGAGAGGCAAAAATATAGGGGGAACCACTCAAAGGATGCCAGGTCTAACACCCTCCCTGACAATTGTTCAGAAATGGACTGTGGCAGTGTTGGGTAAACTAAATAGAGAACTCATAATGGTGGTTTTGTGAGATGTTTCCAGATACAGAGAATGGAAAGAATGGGAAAATGGGTGGTGCAGGCACCAGACACACTGCTAATCATAAGAAGAGATCCTACTTTCGTCAAGAGGATGTATCTAGACAGAATCTTTTTGACCAGTCTAACTTGGGGACTAGAGAGTAGACTGAATGACTGTGTGAGGGTAATGGGATTGATGGATCTGTGAAAAGAAGCTCAATCTGGGAACCTACACTTCCAATGACATGAGGGCACTCTCCCGACTTGATTACTTCTTGGTACTGCACACACGAGGGAACAGATTTGGGGAATCTTATTTCCTCCCTAGAGGGATATTGAACAATTTATTTTTGTGCACTGTACTAGTCCCCTAGACGATGGTTCACACACCAGGCTGCCACCTGCCGCATGGAAAATCGGGGACTAGGACAGCAAAGACTATTTGCACATGGTCATTTGTCATTATTTTGCAGAAAATAAGGGATCACTAACATCAGGACTGACGGTCTGGGAAGACGGTTATACAAGGCCAGATCATCTCTAGGGTAGAAGGCAAACGTAGGGTGAACACTAAGGGGTCTTTTAGAATGGCGGTCGGATGGCTGCTGCCGGGCCGGCGGTGATCCGCCTGTGATCGCAACCCAGAAAACCGCCGGTCCCATTAGCATGGCAGTGATGACCGCGGTGGTGAGATTTTCCACCTCCCACTTTTCTGCCGGTAGCAGTACGCACGCTTGCTTGGCGGGCGGAGCTGGACCCCTAAAATGGGGCCTGTGCAGGACAGGCTCCACCAGCATGATTATGATGTCGGCGGTAGCCAGCCTTTCTGCGACGGTGGAACCGCTATGGAAAGTCATGCAGAGAATGACTCAGGGGGACCATTGCGGGCCCACAATGTGTTTGGGGGTTGTGGTTACACTGGGGGGGGGTACCATGTTCCTATACCAGGTGGCAGGCACTGTGCAGTACCTGCCATGCAGTGTAGGGATATGCAGGACATGCTTTTTTGGACATCGCGGCAGTGCTGCTGGCAGCAGCAGCCGCCGCAATGTTAAATGCCGCGATCGTACCGCTGCGGTCGGATTTCGAGTACAATAACAAGGTATTGCGCTCTGTGGGTTTACGGTAGAGTGTGGTACCTATGGTGCTATCCTCTGCATGGAGTGTAAGGTCTAGGAAGGGTAGATAATTTTTTCTTATGTCAGAGGTAAAGGTGAGCTGGGATTGACAGTCGTTAAGCCAGGTGATAAACGAGATCAATGATAAATGTTGTATTTCATAATACAACAGGACTAGGCTATATAAAATAGAGAATTCAGAAGACAATAAATGCATATGGGTGCCGATAGGAAGGGACATTAGTACACACAAAATGGGCCTGTCCAAAGATTCAAAATTCTGGAAGGACATACAATATCTTCTCAATAAAACTGTGGGAATGGAATTGGTAGTGAACACATGAATGCTATGCTTAGTGTATGAGGGATCAAATGTTGTTGAAATATGCATTGTTGTTTTGTAATATGGTCATAATGGTGACCGGAAGAAAGAGATGGTCAAGCTGTGGCAGAGTAATGCAATTTACCAGGTGGTGAATTGGGCGAAGAATATGGACTAGTGTATGCAGGAAGAAGAGGCAGTGTATTCGGCAAAGCGATGTCTGAAAACATTCGCTATAGTCTGGGACCCATGGAGAGACCTAAGACAAGATGCATAAACCCAGGACTGATAGATGAGCTGGGGAGGTGAAGGCCTCAATGCTGGGGTCAAAAACATCAGGGTTGGAACATGATATATCTGCAAGTTGAGAAGGGAGCTGCATTATACAAGGGGAGAATGACAGCTCACCTGCATGACTGCGAAACATGGACATGTTGTAAAATATTTTGTTATCTGTATAGGTGTCTTCCAAGATTGTCAACAGGTCATTTTTGTCACGAGTTAGTTGTATCTTCAAAACAATAACCTATCTTAAAAAAAGGTAATGCCAAATGTGAACAGAGTATAATGGCATGACAACTTGCCCATCTGGCAACAAATGAAGAGGCAAATGAATGTTTCAGTATCCGTGTACAATAATCTTCTGGTTAAATGCACAAACGTTAGTCTTCATGAAGATGGTGAAGTTTTCGACCGTTGTCAAAAGTGATGTTTCACGTCCCCCTAACCCAGTCTCTGGAGCATGAAGTTAATTTAGCCATTCGACTGCAGGGAATGAATTTCCCCCACTTTCCATGAGGCCTTCAGACCCTGAGTGAGAATGGGGGAACAAAATAACTGCCCCTGACTAGGCAGATAATACCCTACTGCAGGAAGTTCCATCCTGGGAAAGCTGGTGGTGGGAAATAAAATGTATGTGGCTCATTGAGAACTTAAGATCTGTATAAATACTGTGATTAATTCTGTGCTACAGATGGGTTACTAAAAAGAATGAACATTCATGGATATACATGTTTTTTCACGATTGCAGCAGTCTTCTACAGTAAAAGATCAATGACCTTTGAAAATTAGCAGAGGCTGGTAATCCTTATTGTGTTTGAGCTCAAGAGTCAGGAAATAGTGCTACCTGCATTCTCAGCAAGTCAAATGTACAAACGAAGTTTGCACTGTTGAGGCGTATCCAGTTTTTTCCTAGGACAATGGGCTCCTAGAATTGTCATAATTAAAAACATTATTGGGAAACTCCCCATGCCATACCAAGTCAAATGTGAACATTCTGGTATATCTCTTAATTCTCTGCATTTAAAAGAGGAATAATCCTCTGATGTAGAAAATGAGAGGTGTACAAGAGTTTGCCCGAAGGTGCAAACTGTCCTCGATTTATTAACTTGTTTACATATCATCATGAAAGCTGGCCTTCTGGGGGACCACGGTATCTCTTCTAAGAGGGACGCAACAGTGAAGACCATGCTTGGGTGTAGTTGTAATAAGCTACATAAGTACCTGGAAGGAGCCAGGAGCAATGATCGGGGGAGATCCAATGAAGAAATTCCTGCAACTTGCAACTAAAAATCCCCAGAAACAGACAATGAACTGAAATGAAGACAAATCCAGCAGCTGGGGACCATACACCATGGGTGGCACACAGTGTTCATTGTACTTTCAGAGGCATCTGAGATATTGGCTTCTTGTGTGATGGAGCTGGCTGGGTAACTCAGTGGCACAAGGCGAGGAGTGAGTGTGCCAACCTCACACGCTTTCACCAACTAACACCCAGCAGAAGAGGGGGACCTCTGACGTGTTTGATATTTGTTGATTTTATGGTTGGATTTATATATAATTCATGCACTTCCAAGTCCGATCTCACGAGGAGTGAGACAAATCTTCATGAGATTCTTTGGCTACACTTGGGATTGGGAGAGATTTTGGTGAAACCATTGTAAAATGTACACCCTCCCCGCTCTCTAACGTAGGGTCGTAGTAAAGTGTTAGAATGGCAATTGTTTTCTGGAACACTGCTCCCCACGTGGATGAACCTTCCACTTGCCTAGATCAACCCCTGCAATGGGGCACAGCTAACAGCCTTCCTGGTTGTAAGGGTTGACCCACAGTACTCAGAGCACCAGATAAAGAAGACTGATGGTCTCCCGGCAGGAAGGCTGGGTTTCTTGGCGCCATTTTTGAGATGTGTGACCTTATCATGTGTGCTAGGAAAGTAGTCCATGTCCCCTGTGACTCTTCATAGCATATGCCTTGTAAGCAGGGAATGTTGCACTTCAAGGAATACTGAGGAAATGTCCTCCTATCTCAAGCCAGAGAGGGACACTGACGTCTAAGCAGGGAAGTGACATCTTGTCCTGCACCATCGCCTCGGAGCGCAGGACGTGGAGAACAGTGCACCCTACGATTACCCTCAAAGAAAGAATGGATAAGATCCAGATGGAGTGATCTCTGACTGTTTTTATGAGAGGTACCAAGGTTTCATTTTCCCTCTTATGCGAAAAATAGCAAAGGTTTCAGTGTAAAAAAGACACACATTCAAAAGTGCATCACTCTACAAGGCACATTTGAGATTCCTATAGCATTTTCTTTGCGCTTCAAAACATTACGAAGAATCATGACATGACCCTTTGGAAATTCGCGAATAGCAGTACTGATGTTTGCACATTTGCAAAGGCTTATTGTATCTCCCACAGAGAAGCTTTAACTGAAGTAGACTACAGAATCGTTTGGAGATATTGAAGTGTTAAATATGGAACCGATTTGAAAGACATATCCAAACATTCTCTTTCACTAATCTAGGACACATATTTGCAGGGTGCATTCCTTTTTAATTTGAGTGCGGCAGAGTTACCTTGGGAAGCTTGTCATTTCTATTTGGAAACACACACAGAAATGCCTTCAATTCAAGGCACCATTTGAAGAGAATTGTGTCACGTATACTTATCTCAAGCATCGTGTGGTGAGAAAAGATCCCTGTAATTATGTGCAGCTGCCAGAATTGTTTTGTGCAGTTTATCCCAAATGGTTACTGTATTAGATGTGCAACAAATCTGACCTCAGCAGGGATTATTTTCATACAAACCCGGTACTGTATTCATTAGTTTTGTGAATGTTAATTCATTATCGTCTTTTTCTGGCGCATTGGTGTTTTGATAAATTGCAAATATAATTGTATTGTTTTGAAAGGAGATTTCTGAATTAGTATTGTCAATTTGTTTGTAAAATCAGAAACTAGAAAAGATTTAGCAAGCACCTTTAGACTAGATGTCATCAGTACCTTTTTTCACATCATTTATCTGCTATCTCCCATTTTCTTCCTAGCCCCAACCCAACACTTGTTTGCTTTATTTTTCACTGTTTCCGTCATTGAGGCTGCCTTTTTTTCCCATTGCCAGTCATGCATAATAGGCATGGTAATAGGCTTACACCACTGACACCATAAAGACTTCTAAAACATCGACATAATGGGCAATGCACTACACAAGAATCTACATCTAAGTATTTTTTTACATTTTGGCCCTGGTGATTCACTGTGAATTTTGTAGTCACTAGTCTCTAAGTTCTTTTCTGAACATTAATATTGTTCCCATCAGGCTCTTGGGTCCACTTGGTTCCACAATATAATGTCCTGTGTCCACTATCCCAGCCACACATTCTTAGGTATTTAGCCCCCTTCAAAACTTGATAAAGTTTCCTTCCATATCTGATACAATGAGAGGCTATTCTCATCTGGGGGCCCTGGATCTTCCCTCCAAACCCTAATATCTTGCTGGGTGGATGGATAGTTTATCTTAATGTGGCCAACCTCATACAGGACTTTGAGCCCACAACTAGGTATTGGGAAAGTTTGGCTAGTGAGTGTTATTTAGTTTTTTGTGTGATCTGTTTATTAAACGTGTTATACATAAAACAAGAACAGAGACAGACCATCATAGAAATTGTCCGACAGCACCAGTAGATAAATAGGCAGAACCAACTTGCAAATCAGCAGCTAAACGGCATGGTTACATCAGTATCAGTATGTGCAATAGGTAACAACAGGTGGTACACCCCAGCAAACGCAGAGCCTCCCCCCTCCATCAACAAGACTGTTTAATCTCGTCGTGGTACAAAATAATCCAACAAGTACGGCTTTTATGGCTTCACTCCGCCATATCACATCCTTCTGCGTCGATGATCAAACAATCTTATGAAAAACACCAAACATAAGAACACTTTCAGGAAAGGCGGATAAGAAGGAAAACAGGAACCACAGAAAGGTAGAAAAAGAGTCATGGATCACTGGCGTAACGAACCTTGAGGGGGCCTCCCTGTAAGGCACCTGGGGCCCCCCCACCGGGCTGAAGCAGGAGCCCTGCAGCCAGAGTGCTGTGCTGAGGGGTCCCCCTGGAGCTTTGCCCCCCCCCCCTGCACTGCGGGCGCTGCGGAGGCCTGTGTTACGCTCCTGTCATGGATCCCAAATAGTATGAAGACAGAACTCTGTCAACTATCGTAGGGGTGCTCGCCCTGATTATAAAAAGAGTTACTTTACAGTGTGAGGTGTAAAGGATGCTGTCTGCAGATCAAGCCATAGCTTGGGTTAAGGTCTAAAAAGGCATGACACACCATTATTCCAGAGTAGGAACATCCAAGGGGTCGCCTGGAGCCAACAGCCCCTGCAGCGTACACAGCATTCCACGCAGCAGAAACGGGGAACTGACGCAGCCCTAACATATCTTCCCATACTAAGGGAAACTGCCTCCGCCTTAACCCAATTCAGCATGGATAGAAACCAAGCCTTCATCGGCGGGGGCTCCTCCGCCTTCCACCTGCGTGTAATTAGGCGTTTAGCCACAATGAATCCCAAATCGAGAAACCTAGTGGATGCTTTATGCTTTTTGCTTCTGGAAAACACTCCAGTGATGCAAGTCTCCCAGGTCCACGGCACCTCCCTGTCTGTGCTAGTGGCCAGTGCCACAAGTACCCCCTCCCAATATGTATGCAGATAGGGCCAGGACCAGAACATATGTAATAGGTTGGCATCGACGAGTCTGCTGCGTGGGCAACACGCATCCCAACTATGAAAATACCTATTGATTGTGTCAGGAGAGAGATAGGCCCTATGGACAATGTAGAATTGAATCAATCCGAAACGGGCGTTCCTGGGGACCTGTCTGGGACTCTCCAATACCACTGACCACTCCTTCTACGAATAGGGCCTCCCCCCGGTCGGTCTCCCATTTAACTCTTAACAGCGTTAAGTCTCCCAGAGTATGTTCCCTGATCGATTCTGCAAACCACTTCACCAGGTGGCTTCCTGTCCCCATAGCATGCACATATTGCAGGAGGAGGTGTGTTTGAGGCTCCTGCGCAATATCCCCCCACCAGCGTCGCATCACAGCCACCCAGAAGGCATGAGTTAGAAATTGGCCAGGGGGAACCTCGTCTTAATCCGCAATAGTAAGTAATGGCCGTAATGCTGCCTCTCCGTACAGATCACCTAGGGTGGTAACACCACCTCCACCCAGTCGGTGAGATCCGTACCCTGGACTCGTCCCTGCCCTGATGGCATACCCAATATGGGCACAACGGGTGTGTACGTTGTGACATGTTTAGTAAGGCGCAGTGCCCTGCGGTAACATTTCATCACAGTCTGAACTAGTAAAGGAAGAGATTTGTGCGACTTGTTACAAGGGTGGAATATGGAGAGGATCCTATCCTGAGAGTACCGGGGTCACGCTCTGCCGAATCAGCTAAATGCAAGCCCTGCACCCATATTGCCACCCACAGAAATTGCGACGCCAAAAACGAATGTTCTAGGTTGGGTAGAGCCAGCTCACCCCTTGATCGTGGCAGATACAACTTCACCAACGCCACTCTACACCGCAAGCTATTCCAAATGAAATCCCTCACAATCCTCTCCAAAGTGCAAAAAAAAGACACAGATAGGTAAAGCAGTAGATTAGAGAAACAATAAAGGAGACGCGGCAGCATGACCATTTGAATTAACTCCACCTTGCCTATACCCGGGAGGTTAAGCGTCTTCCAAAACTCAATCTGAGACTTGAGTGCTGTAACTGCCCTAGTAATGTTACTATCCAGAAGGTCCCGATCAGTGTGATAAATGCGGATTCCAAAATATCTGATTGCCACCGGTTGCCAGTGCATGACCGTCCCGTCCACCTCCCAACTCCTGATCCTCCGCAACAGGATGAAAGGGTATAAACAGGACTTATCCCAGTTTGCACCTAGTCCTGACAGAGACGCAAAGGACCTCAACATGTCCGGAATGACTCGTGGGATTTCTAGTATATCTTTAACATACAGCAGAATGACATCCGCATAGAGCAAAATCGCATGCATGCCATCCCCAAGACATATCCCCCAATCGGTGCAGTGTTCTGCAGTGCCATTGCTAGTGGCTCGATCACTAGGGCAAAGATCAAGGGGGAAAGGGGTCACCCCTGGCGAGGTCCCCGCTCTATCAATATAGGGTCAGAAAAGAGAGTTCCCAGCCTCCCCCGGACCTCAGGAGCCCCGTATAGTAAGTGAGTAAGGCTCAAGATATATGGGCCAAATCCAAAGCGATGGAGCACTGCAAACATAAAGGGTTGGTTAATGAGAGTTATGTGTGAGACGCAGTTTCTTGGTCATATTCGATTTGTGCGTTGTCAGTGAAGTCCTTTCATGACTGTTGTGATGGGATCCAATTTTCGGTGTTGAACGACCTGCAGGTTAACATTGTCCAGTACTATGTGTAGCTTGAAGAGCTTCATTATGCTTGGAAGATAGAGTTACAGTTGGCTGTAGAATGCAGGAAGAGTGTGTAATAAATGTAGGACCTTGCAGAGGGGCCTGGTTGGGAGTTGTTTTGACCCCACAGGACCGCAGCCACTGAGAAGGAGAGAGGAAAAGAAGTTGCTGGGAAGAAAAGAGATGGTCACTTAGTGCAGCTGCATGGGTGGATGCTAACTCACTCATATGACAAACAACTTGAACAGAGAAATGCTCCAGTGCAAAAGTATACGTGCTCTCTCCTCTATTCATTGTATAGTTGGTTTACACCTGTTTGGTATATTTGATTTACTTGTAAGTCTTTTGTAAAGTGGTATACCATATATCCAGTGCACGTAAGTTAAATGCTGCAAGTGAGACTGCAGAACTAATTGTGCCACCCACAGAAGAAACCTTTCAAACCTGTCTCAGGCCTGTCATTGCAGTGCCTGTGTCTGAAGATTACTGCCGCGTCAACTTGCCATTTAAAACTACTTGTCAGGCTTGAAACTCTTTTTTTAAATTTCATATGTCACCCCTAAGATAGGCCCTAGGTAGCGCTAAGGGCTGAGTGCTGTGTGTACATGAAAGGTAGGACATGTACTGGTATGTTTTGCATGTCCTGGTAGTGACACACAGCATAATTCATGTTTCACTACTGTGAGGCCTACTACTCTCATAGTTTAAATTGGGAATTCCTTAACACACTTTTAAGCTATAATTCCTGATCAGAGAATAGTATCTTTTTCATGAATCATATGTTTGGAATGGTAATGACAAATCCTCCTTACTGGTGAAGTTGGATTTAACATTACTGTTTTAGAAATGCCACTTTTAGAAAGTGAACAACAATGAGAAAAAAATGCAACTTGGATGCACTCAGTACTCTCACTTAAACAATAATCAAATTATACCATCTCTCACTGAACTTAAACAAATTCTGTGTGCACCAAGTGGGGGGCTCTGCAAGCCACCAATTTAAAAAATGAGGAAAACTACCCAGAGGTTTATCTGGGAATACCCAGTGCACTACAAATCAATACACTATGAAGTGTATATTACATTTTTTGAAAAAATAATCAACAACAATTTATAATTCAACTTATTGTAAGCCACAGTGATCAGCATATTGTCCATGAATCAAATCATCCAACCGAAGAATGAATTCCTTCTGCTTTTATTTCTAAAGATTGCAGATGTGAAGTAATGAAAAGGTGACAAATGAAACAGCTTGTAATCAGCAAAAACACCAGGGTTTTTCACATTTCCCAATGCATTTCGGGCCTTTCACATAAGCCCTTCATCAGGGGATCTAGAAAATAACAATGTTCCAATTATAAACAGTACAATCATAAGGAGTCAGCTTATGAGACATTATGGGTCACATGAGGGCAGGAACACCATGCTATTACAGTCTCATCCAAAAATATAAAGGAAAGGAAAGAAAGAATGGCGATGGAGGGACCCATCCCAATACATGTCTGGAGCGGGTGACAGCTACACTTTGTACATTCCTTCTAGACAACCACAAACAGAGGAAGGTGAGGCTCATCTGTATTCTGAACACTCTTTCTGGGCCGGGAGGAATGGGAGGGGCTGACACTTACACTTCAATAGGTAGTGTCCTGTCCACACACAAAACACTTATTTACCCCCCACAGATTGCCTGGCAGACAGGACTAGGTTGAAAGGGATCCTTGTGCAGTTCAGAGAGCTGCTTTGAAGTCACCCCTACATCAAAGTCACTTTTGGGTAGTAGTACTGGGTCTATGGCCCCCTAAAATAAGGCTTTTTTTAACTGAACTTCTGTCAGAAGGACTGCTGTGCTGCTTACAGGACTCAACTGCACTGCATTCCTGGAAGGACTGTGTCTCTGCTTATTGCCCTGCTGCTTCCTGAATCTGCTGAAGGAAATCTGTACTCTGCAATCTGTGCATCTTGCAGTCCAGTACCACGCAGTAAAGCATGTTGCCTCCTGACTGTCAGAGGGGCTCTACAAAGGTCTAGTACTCCACATTCTAACCTGCAACAACAACCTATGAGAGTCAGCACCCTGTGCTGATTGGACTCGCCACCTCTGGCCCTGAAAAGTCACTGCAAGCGCTGAGGGAAGCCCTACCAGTGTGGCTCACTCAGCGTTGCCCTGGTTACTGGAGCTCCACCAGTGATGACATGTCAGCTTGGGCCGTCCATATCCACAGAACCAGTGCTGCACGCCGTCATTGGCAGCTCCAAGGTGAGGTGCCTGATCGAGGGGATTGCCAATTTTCTTTCGCATTGGACAGTCAAGTCTGACTCACGGTTAGCCAAGTTCGGCCCATTGCCGCACTGCCTTCCAGCTAGGAAGCCTCAGTGATGTGGGCTCTGTCCCACTGGACCATCACCTCCGACTGCTTCGGAGAAAGGTACTGTGTGTGAGAATGGGACCCGTGAGGTCCCAGTAGCCGACCTACGCTCTCCTGGGCAGCTGAAATTACCCAATTGCACCGGTCCCAAGAGTCCAGTGGAACCCATTTTTTGCTAAGTGCTGCTTTGAGCACTGTTTTGCCCACAATATTGCAAGTAAGTAATAGCAAACATTTCCTAGTTGAATTTGGGTCATTTCTCCCCAGTTAATGTGACCGCCAGTAACTGGATAATCATGAATGCTGCTGAAGCACTCTGTTTATGTGTATACTTTTAAAGGGCATAATTTGAGTATCTATAATTAGATGTTTGTCATTTTGGTCTTGTTTGAAACAATAGAGTCTACTATTTTGCTATACCAGCGTGGGGTCTTTTGTGGTTTTTTTACTCTGTTACTGTATCTAAGTGTGCACAAATACTTTACATATTGCCTCTTATTTTAAGCCTGACTGCTCTTTGCCAAGCTACCTGAGTGTGAGCACAGGTAAATTTAAGTGTGTGGTGTACTGACCCTCATTAGGATTGTAGTTCCTGCTTGGACATGGTGGATACAAATGCCAACTAGAAACCCAATTTCTAACTCTTATTATCTTCATAAACAATTAGTAAGATGCTGCCTTTGCCACCCATGATTTGTGTCGCCCGTTTTCTGTGTACTGAACCTAGCACACCTTTGAGACCACCTCCTTCCCCGATGACTGGAAACACGCCGAGATCAACCCTCTCCTGCAAAAACCCTTCAGCAGATGCCACCGACCTCAAGAATTTCAGACCAATCTCCCTACTCTCGTATCCAGCCAAGGTCATGTTAAAAGCCGTCAACAGCCAACTCGCCACCTTCATTAAAGAGAAAAGCATCCTCGACCCCTTCCAGTCAGGATTCAGGAAGAACCACAGCCCCGAGACCACACTCCTCGTGGCAACAGACGACATCCGCGCCCTCCTGAACAGAGCAGAGAAATATAGACCTCATCCTCCTCAGCCTCTCAGCAGCTTTCGACACTGTCTCGCACTGCACCCTAGCCCTCAGACTCTATGACGCGGGAATCCAGAACAAGGTCCTCGACTGGATCTGCTCCTTCCTCCCCGTCAGAACGCAACGAGTCAGACTCCCTCCATTCCTCTCAGAACCGACTCCAAAAACCTCCGGTGTCCCACAGAGATCATCCATCAGCCCGACCCTGTTCAACATCCACATGGCCCTGCTCGCAGCCATTGTCAGAGCACACAGACTGAACATCACATCATATGCAGACAACACCCAAGTCATCCTCTCCTTATCCAACAAACCAAACACCACCAAACTCAACTTCCAAGATGGAATGGCAGCCGTCGCCGGATGGATGAAGAGCAGCTGTCTGCAACTTAACACGGACAAAACAAAGATACACATCATGGGCCCACACCCCAGCACCTGGAATGATGCCTGGTGGCCCCCCTGCCCTCCGAGACTCCACCGCCCCCATGAACCATGCACGCAACGTCTGGATCATCCTGGACTCATAATGGACTGCCAGGACAACTCCATCAATTATTTCAGAACTAAGGGGTACAATCCTCCACCCTCAACCTAAGACTTACTTTTTACAATGGCTTTTGGGTGTAGCCATTAGTGAGGCACGTGCCAGCATCATATTGGGTCACTATAAAGATAGCGTGTATCTCAGACATACCAACACCCTGGCATTCCCTTTTGATTTTAGATAACTAGTTGGAAGCTGAATGGATCGTCGCTTCTTCTACCTCCCTCCATCATTGATTTAAACACTTCCTACATTAACTCCATCACCTCCTCCTGCTATCACACCCTCCTCCTACTGCGCAAGACCTTAAAGTGAATCCCCCAAACACAGGAAAATGGTCACGCACGCCCTCATCAGCAGTAGACTGTACTACAGCAACGCATTCTACGCCCGGATCAACAAGAACCTCACCCGTAAACTCCAGAACGTACAGGACGCCGCCACCAGACTAGTCTTCAACCTACCACACCACTGCCACATCAGCCAACACCTGTGAACCCTGCACTGGCTCCCCGTAGAGAAGAGAAACACCTTTAAACTCCTTACCTACGCACACAAGGCCCTACACAACACCGGACCCGCCAACCTGAACAACCGCCTCATGTTCCACACACCCCAGCGCTCCCTCCGCTCGGCCCAAGTCTCCCTCACTACTGTACCTCGGATCAAGAAAAGCAGAACAGGGGGCGTTCCTTCTCCCTCCTCGCGGCCAAGGCATAGAACTCCCTCCCTCTTCACCTCCGACAGACTACACTGCTCCCCAAGTTCCTAAAGGACCTCAAGACCTGGCTCTGCGATGGTACACAGTGAATCTGCCGGCCCAGTGGAACCACTCCCGACCCCACTTCTCCCTCAGTGCCTTGAGACCCATTCCGGGTGAGTAGCCTGCGCTTTACAAATGTCTGATTGATTGATTGATAGCACACAAGGATTATGCTAATACAACTGTGATTTCTACAGATTAAATTTACCTGGGATTTCATGTGTTGTCTCTGACATTGGTAAAATATCATGTTTTACTGATGCTTCCACAGTGTGTTTGATATGTGTTCTTCATTTTGTAAGAGGATGACTTGCTGCACATGTGACATACCTCATATGTAACTTGCTGTGGTTATCTATCTAAGGTTTTCGTACTTGGGAATGCACTTCAAGAGGGAAGGGTAAAAATGCACAGTTCTCTTGTTTTGGAAATTAGCTAAGGGACTATGGGACGGACTGTCATGTTTCTGCCAGCGGTGCACCAGCTGACTTTGTCAGTGGAAACCTTACACAGATGGCCCGAAGGACTTAAGGCCATCGGTGTTAGTACATGAAACCATCAGCCCTGTTTAATAGGATGGACTGATGTACTTTTTTTCCCCTTCACGACTGTCAGTAAAAATGTCTCTCAAAATGTTAACTGGTAGTCCAACAGGGCAGCAGATTTTATTACCTCTGCTGCTCTGGCAGTCAATGGGAGACCTGCCAATCCTTAAATTAGGCCCTATAATTTCCCACTCCACAATCAAATCAATTTTTTACTATGCCAGAGTGATCTATATTACCAAGCCCGTCTTCAGACATTTCTATTTGTAGAGTGTTTCAACTAACAGTAATTACATAAATAAGTATTATTGTTTATTGTCTAAGTGCCCTGTGGTCTACCTAACTTCTAATCACTAGGTGAGTGTTGTATCCTGGAGCTTCATTAGTTTACAACTGACTTTATCTTGTTATCCAGAATGTCAATTGTTCATACTGCGCTAGGCATACCGGGAGTGGGGCCTCCCGCAGGTGAATTAGTCGCAACTGGGATTTACTAAGCACAGCTTGCTTTGGATCAGTCTGGCATTCTCATTTGCAGTGTTGCCATTATGTTTCTTTACTCTTTAGTGATGTTAGTGAACGTATTTCTCAGGATTCTGGCTATGCATGGCTATTTGGCATTTCGCGCTGTTCTAGTTCATGAAGTACAAACTTTTGTGAAGGGGTTGTAACTGTGGTAGCTTGAGACCTAGGACCTCATTCAGGTGGAGTACCAACACAGATGCATGATTGCAGATACTGGAGCTGGCCCAAGGTACATGTGCCTGGCCCCTTTTATTTGCAGGCCAATGTCAATTGTGATGCCTGTGGTGGATGGGTGCGGGACTTGTATGGAAAACAGCCTCAATGAGTGACTCGTGACAATGTATATTTATTGGGACACTAGAATGTGTCCCGAAAGACACCACATCCCCCCCAAACTTTATTAAAAAGAAACAAACAAGTTCAACCTGTTTAAGAGAAGAAACAACAAAACAATTCACAGCTGAGTCTCTTTAGACAGTCTTCAGGACAATACAGGATCAGCACATAGATGCAGCTAGGTGCACCCGGCATCACGGCACACACCCTTGTTTTCACCAGATGACTCTGGGCACGAGTGCAACGTGGATGAAGTCTAGGCTTCTCTCAATCCATTGTCCGTAGGCTCACAGTCCCTCTGTGCGGCAATTTTTTAACTCCTCCTGCACTCATGGTGTTGAAGGGATTCAAATCAGTTCAAACTGCGAAATGCATCAGGAGAGGTGGTGGATTTTACTGCAGAGGATTCTTTGAAGGCACCCTGACTCCAGGGATGGCAAACCTTCAAAGACAGAGGATAACAGTGTGATGGATAGGAGTCTTTCTCGAAGGCCTTGCTGATTCCTGGTGCCCGTTGGAGGAAGACTTCAGAATTCTCTCTCCTGTCAAGACTCCCTCACATGGCAACTTCCTTGGGTCGTTTTGCACCTGGCTGCCATGGGACTGAGGATCTTTGCATCTGGCTGCCATGGGACTACGTGGGCTGTGCAAGGCCTCCCATAGGCCATATGAAGGGGTCGCTGAGGAACCGCCAACAAAACCACATTCAAGTCTCTTGTTTAGCCACAAAGGGTTGTTGTTTCAGTGTGTGTTTGCTTTTGCTGCCAGGACTCAGGTACACAGGCGTTTTCCAGATAGTCTTTGAAAGACCATTCTCCCTCCGCAACCTCAGTTCTTCCCGTTGCCTGTCATGGAGCGGCTGCAGACGCATCTCTCTTGCCTGAATTCCCTCATACTGGAATCCCCTCAAAGCCCTTGCCCCTAGATTGTCATGGGACTGCATGGACTGTGTGAGGCCTCACTTAGGCTGCACAAAGGGGTCACTGCAGAATTCCCAACAGGGTCACGTCCAAGTCACTCCTGCAACCCCAAGGGTGGATGGTACAATGGTCAAGCATGCTCTCATCAACAGGTCTCGGGTGCACTGGGTCTAGCAGATGGTTTCTAGGTGGCCAGCCTCAAACAGCGCCAGGGATTGCTTTTTACTCTCTAGGTGTTTCACAGGCATAGGGCTCTATGTTGGATGTACGGTCCTCCTCAGGCAGTTCTAGTGATGCACTTAACAATGATGACACTCACTGATGACAGTCAGTGATCTTCCATGTGACGGGCCTATCACACACTTTTGCTCCTCTTCTTTCATTTTCTTTGTTATGTGGTACTCTGGCCACCTGCTCAGCACTGTCTCTTGCAATGTGGAATCGTACCACTCTCTTCTCTTCCTCTTTCATCTTCTTCTTCAAAACGTGGCAATGTGACATCTTGTCATGCTCTTTTCCTTGACGTGGCATCATGCCAGGGCATTGTGCCACTCTTCTCATTGATGCGGCATCGTGTCACTCTCTTCCCCTCTGACTTTTCTGACCAGTCCTCTTGCTGTGGTTCTCTCTTCACAGGGACCTTCCTGGCCAAGTCCTGTTCACAGAACTGACTTTCTTCTTCCAACGTGGCCTACACCGCTGTCCCGGTCTTGACAATAGGACTTGACTCTTTCACTTCATAATGGACCTCTCGCAGGTCCTGTCCCTTTCCCAGGGATCTACTTGGTGCTTCACTCAATGGGCGGAGGGTTACGTCTCTTCCTTTCTCTCTTCTTCAATTGAGGGTGTAGTGCCTTCACCCCGAGGATACACAGTTGCTGCAATTGGTCCTGCCTAAGTGCAGGCGTGCTTGGCAGGGTTGGTCACTCCATGTGACACATACCTTGTTCTGAGGGTTATCTCTCTCAAGGGCTTCTTCTTATTGGGCACGGCCATTGTGGCCTTGCTGCTGGGTGATTTTGGCCACCTCTGGTTTCACCACATTGGTCATCCGTTGCTTTGCTACAGGTGGCCTCACAGCTTTGGCTGCATGGAACTCTTTGCAGCTTTCTCAGCTGGGGCGGCTTTGGAATCTCAGGGACACTAAGTGGGGGGGGGGGTTAAAGTCTCTTACTGTGTACCTCTTAGGACTCTCCCTCTCCAGGGATTTACAGTCTCTCCCATCCACACAATTTGCAGCCATCTGAAGCGTGTGTAGCACTCTTGGCTAGTTTCTACCATCTACTTAATTGAAAAAGCTGCTGTTCTCCCTGGAGGGCAGCAGCTAGCTGCTAGGGTCGTGCACTACTGTTGCTGTGCTGGGTGACACATACAGTGTTATTCAGCTGGGCAGACTCTTCCACCAATGTTCTCTACTGCCATCTGCTCAGTTTCTAGGATCATTCTGAAGGAACAGGGACCCACTCTCACCGCCTAAGGCATTAATTGCAGTTTGGGCTGGAGTGCAGGCCTGTGTGCCAGTGAACTGCATTTCTCCCTTGCAGTAGGTTACCCTTAAATGCTTTCTCTCTCTCCCTCTGGGATGCATACCATGGTGCCACAAGCAACAACTAGGTAGCGCTGCAGCCACCTTTCATCTCTGGCCACGATAGTATACTCTGACACATGGGGCGTGCAGCTCCCACCCACCTAGAGGGGAGGCCACCCTAGCTGCTAAGGACATCAGATGAGGTAACTGGGTGGGCCTGCACACTCATTAAGCACACCGGGCAGTAGGGCAGCTTTACCTTTTGGAAACAGATAGCCCCACCAGGCCGCTTCATTCATGAGTCACTCACTCGGCTGGGTGCAGTGTACTGGGCTGCAGCTAGGTGGCGCTGTGGCACCCTCTTCTTCATTGCTCGGCCTTTACCTGTCAGTTGTCCCTGAGCCTCGTGGAGCATACGCTGCAGTTTCGCAGGAGTGTCAGACCGCACCATGGTTCTGAGGCTCAGTCGCGGCCCTCCAGTCCTGACAGGGGCTACTTCCTCTGTTTGACAGGAGTGCACCCTGCAGCACTCAGCAGGTGGGTCGAATTCCTGGAAGCGGATAGCTTGGGTGGGGGGGTGATTTATATGCTCTCAGTGACATGCAGCAGCCTTTCTCATGCCTTGCAGCCTGCAGCCTTTCTTTCTCGTACGTGTGGCATCATATTCACTGGCAGGCAGCCAACGCTTCTCTCACGGGCTGCTGCACCTCTTCACTATTGTAAACCCGTGTATGGGACTATGTGATTGGTAATGGGGCATGCAAAAGTTCCCTGCAGTGCCTCTCCTCCATAGTCACTTTGCCTCAGACTCCTCGCGCTGGCGTCACTGATTTGACCGTTACCTTTTTGGTTAGGCTTGCTGCTTCCCCATGCAAGTTCAGGCACTTTGCGATCAGTAGTTGCTCTTATGCAGTTCATGAACTTGCCTGGGCCATGTTGCTCGTGTGGGCGCTACGGGTGAATGTGCAGGGGACATTTAGTGTTGGTGTGTCACTTCTATCACTTCTGGGGCAGGCTAAGTTTTGGCTCTCAATGGTGACCCCAGTCGGTGCGCAGCACACAAGACGCTCTGCATAGCTACTTCACCAAGTCCAATTCCACTATTTTCCTCACTGACCCATTGCCACTTGCCACTGGCACCGTTCTACTTTCTGCCCAGGGGTGCACTGCCAGAACGAGGAGGTGTCTCGCTTCTTGCAGGTAGGTCGGCAGTGTGGAGGCGCCTTGCTAGCTGCAACACTTCCCCTGTTGCATATTTGCACTGGCCTCATGTTGCTGGGTCGGTCAGCACTACGGCTGCAGGGGCCTCACCGTAGGATGACGGTGTGTGCACTAGGTGGCTGTGTTCTCGCACTGCAACCATTGTCATCCAGCTGCCAGTAGGTGAAGGATTGAGTCTTAGACTCTGACCACTCTTCCTCCTATGTCAAACTGAAATGCTGCTGCCAGCTGAAATATGGGAACAGACCAGCTCATTGCTATTGTTCTGGCTTGGACTCTAGGCCCTCATGCAGTTGGAATAATGACATGGAGGCATAACTGTAGTTACTGGAACTGGTCCAGGGCACATGCCCCCGGCCCCTTTTATTTGAAGGCCCACGTCACTCTTGACAACTGTGGTGAATGGATGTGGGGTGAGTATGAAAGCCAGCCCTCAAGGAGTGGCTGGTGTGCATTTATCCAAACAGTAGAATGTGTCCCACAGGACACTAAAGTAACTAGCAAGCATGGGTGTTAATTCAATAAAATGCAAGGGGTGCTGGGAATGAGATTACACACACTGTGCCCTGCCTATATCATTACAGCATGATCCCCATGCACCTGCCTTAGCCTTCTCAGCAGCTTCTTACTTGTTAATGAGAGGCAAGGGGATACGCAAGAAGGGGGAATTTAAAAAAACAAGCATTTGCAATGCAATCGGTCTCGCCTTTGGGACCTTATATGTATTTTCCTATGCAGCACTTTAGCCTGGGTGCTGAAACATCTACTGTTCTTTAACATGGAGGGAAAGTAAGCACCAAACTGCGTGACATGCCAGGTATGGAAACACATGGAGAGAAATATCGCCTTTCAGCGGGAAATGGTGTAGTCCAAAACTCTGTTTTTAATATCAAATCAGGGCCTTCGGTGGTCATATCACTGAAAATACAAGATTTGAAAAAAATATTATTGTCTACGGGTGCTTGTGGAGTACCATTTCTATGGACTGGAATCTAGAGAATGCTAAAGTGATGCTGGTATTTTACTGATCTCGGGTGGTCGTTTTCTATCAAGACAATAGAGGCAGTTGAGCAGAAAAAAAAGTCCCTAAGCAGAAGCAGACAAGTCCTAGGGCTGATCTCCAGAGCCCACAAAGTAAATACACATATAAGTATATACTAACGTATATACAAGAGGTCTCGAATGCTCGACCTAAAAAAGTGACTCTTTAAACCCGATTTTCTTTCTGCTTCTGTCATTGTCTTCTTGACCCCTGAGATCAGGAGATAGATGGGTAATGGAGGTGGTGTCAAACGTAAGAGATGTATAGCAACTGCTATCCCTAACTACCCCTAAATGATGCACATGACAGCCAGCCTGCGCCTTTAATGATGAGTGCTGTGACTCCTCGATGAAAGACTTAAGGCGGAATGCAACTTTTCCACTTTTATCCCTCTCTGTATTACCACTTATTATTCTGTCTTTGAAATGGTGCAGCAAATATTTAGGTGACCAATCCCACTGCCTGTTGTCACTCCCCTTTCTTGTATGCAATATCTCCACTCCTTAAAAGCACTCAGATATTGCTGTGTCCGCAGATTTTACTAGCTGCTTGAATTAATGTGTTGCAAGTCCTTATTGCCTGGCAGAAACATATACCACTCTATATGTTCCTAACCATTTTAGGCGCCAGAGAGAGTTCAGAAAGCACTTCTTCTGACTCTCCATTTAACGCGTAAAAAAATGTGAAACAAATAATTACCTAAGAGAATTCCTGTTGAGCTCCCAGTACATAACTGAACCTACAATTATGCCACCGACATCTCTTTATTTAAAGAATATACAAATTGCAGTAAGCATACTTTCAACCAGGTGTGTGTTCTACAAAGCAGTTTGGCTTTCTGTAGAAACAATAAAGATAAATCCAAAATTTTGGGTTATTTTTTTCTTTTCTCATCACCACAAATGTGATGCTTAAAATATGATTGAAAATCCGCAATTTGCTGATCTCAAGTCTTAATTTAAGAATACACCTGACAGCTATACTTTGTATGAGCATTTACCACCACATAACACACACACAAGCTGACACCAATACTATCCATCTCTGTAGTTTTCCAAATATTCTATATCAGTTTAAGTGGGACTATGTCTGATGGTTATGACATCGTTCAGATAAAATTGGAGTTGTATACATAGCACATTGTGATATTTCTCTCAGATCACCATTGACTGTTAAAACACAGATTATCATAGGCACAGTAAAATTACTTCCTAAAGAAAAATATTTAAAAAACACAAAGTAGAAAACAGGTACACAATTTGGAAAACTGAACATTTCCTAGAAGACTCTGCATGAAAGAAAATGACAAACAACTGCTCCAGTGCCTTGATCAGGCTCCATTTACACTTGAAATTTGGATGTGAGAGTAGGGTGAACAGATTTTGAGAAGAAAAAAACTGAAACGTCCAACATGAAAGCAGGACTAAAGTCTTTCGCATTACTATTAAGTCTGGACTATCCCTGTTTCTGTATTACCTACTGGCGGTCGCCAGTAGGTAGTTATAGTTAGGTCCTAGTTTCCAAAGGAAGAGCGTTTTTTGATTTGCCAATATCACGCCACCAGCAGAGGTAAGTTGAGGTCTGGCCTAGGGCAGAGCGGAGCGGATTTCCACAGAGTTTTTAGGCAACTCCACGGAATTCTGCGTAGTGCCACTCAGCCAAGTCCGGCCACCCTTAATTTAAACTATCATGCTCTAAGATGGAATGATTGAGCCACAATTAGAAAACAAATACAAGTCAATATTATCATCAGCATGGTTATTAAAATATATACCATAAAAAGCGCTGTCATGTTATCTGACTGATCTGCCTAAACCCTCCCGTACTACTGAAGATAAGTGGTTATATATTAGAGATCTCTGGGTTTAGTGGTGGCCCCATACCTTAGCATACAAAGGTGGATGTTCTACATCTCAGCTGATGCAGCACTCTTGCCTCAGGACCTTCGCTCAGTGTGTGTCTTTTTTTAGTACCCCTGTCCTCAGTTATGTGAGAAGATATATATGTTTAAAACAGCAGCTGCATTCTCTTGTTGTGTCTAGGTGCTAGTGTCTGACCAGAGAGAATAACAAGGGGCAATGTATAGTTCATGAGGTTGTAGAAGCTTCATGGCTGCAAGGTGTTACCTCAGCATAAATTGCAGAACTGATTGCTGTTACAAGAGCTTGCGGTGTATCAGCCCAATTGAGAGTGACTGTATTTACAGATAATCTATATGGCTTTGGTTTGATGCATGATTTTTGGCAGTCATGGTCAGAAAGAGGTTTCATTATCTCATCTGGCACCCCTATTAGAACTGGAGAACATATAAGAAAACTGTTTGAGGCACTGCAAATGCCAACAGATGTTGCAGTTGCTAGGTGTGCAGATCACAGGAGTCCCAATGATTCATGTCACTGTTGAAAACAGACTTGCTCATGAGGTTGCATGCCATTGTGCACTTGTGACCTGCACATTTGATGGAGCTTACACAAATAAATCTGAAGAAGACACTGGTTTTTCAATGTTGCTGTCAGCAGCTTATTCATGGGAAAAGCTGAAGAGATTGCAGGAAAATGTTTCAGAGGAAGAATAACGGGGTTGGATCAGAGCAGGATGTGGGAAAAATGCAAATTACATTTGGATTTCATCAGATGAGAGACCGTGTTGCCAAACGGTTTATTATTTCCCATGACATGACTTTCCAATGGCCGAAAAAACATGAAGGAAGAGGTGAAATGGTGAGATTATTCAGGCAGATTTGGTTTATTCCCACATTTACATGCTTGCAGAAGAACTGTGCCATTGTTCTGAGACATGCGCATAGATGAACATAGGGAAAAGAACACCAGTGACACTAAGTCACATAGGGTGATCAGGCGGACTCTTCAACAGAATGCAGATGGAGTTTATCGAGAGGCTTGTTTATAATGGATTGAGATATGTCCTCGTTATAGCCGTGCATTTTGTCTAGATGGGCAGAAGCCTACCCAACATGGAGAAATGACAGACTCACTGCAGCAAAACTTTTGGTGTGAGAGTAGATATCTAGGTACGGATTGCCGGTTTCTTGGGAGTCAGATCGTGGGACTCATTTCAATAACGAAGTCCTAAGAATGATTTGTGCAGCATTACAGATTGAGCAGAGATTTCACTGTAGTTATGGACCAGCGACTTCTGGAATTGTTGAACAGTTCAATGGAACAATAAACTCTTGGTTGGCGAATGTTTGTGCCTCCATGTCATTGAAATGGCTTGATGCTTTGCCTTTAGTGTTAATGAGTCTCCAAAGTACTCTTCACAGGAAGACAGGGCTAGCCCCACATGACATCCTCATGGGGTGTGCAATGAGATTGCCTGCTGTGCCTGCAAATGCACACTTGAACATCACAAATGGCATTATACTTGATTACTACAAAGGATTGGCTGATGTGGTGCATTCTATTTCTCGACACGTTGAACCTGATCCCTTAAATCTGCATCAAGAACAGTGCCAAGATCTGAGTCTAGTGTTAGTTAAGAAGCAGGTTCAGAAATCCTGTTTGCAGCCTAAATGGAAAGGCCTCTTCCAGGTGATTTTCCTTATGAATACTGCTGTTCAGTGTGCCGGATTACCAAACTGGGAACGTGCATTGCACACTCGGAGAGTGAGGTCATATGAAGTGATAGGGTTGTTTGAGCCAGAACCAAGAGCCCTGGTGACAGTACCACCATAAGCTGTATAAGCACAAGGAGCAATAACGCAAGAGAGACAACAGCAGAGAAAAGACAGAGGTGAAGAATCACAGACCATCGCACCAATCCAAGTTTCTGTGATTTCACGAAGTAGCATTGGAGTCTTTGGTGAAGAAAAAGAAGCAACAAGTATTCAATCTGCTGTGACAGTTGAAACATCACCAAAACAACCAGAAGATCCTGGTGAAAGAACAAGTACTGGATCAAAAAGAGTCACCCGCAATGCTGAATAGCCACAAAACTATGGTCGGAAGAAATTGAGAGCAAGTGTGTCAGTTAATTGCATACTGTAAACTATTGTTGAAGAGACAGAGTTGAGTGGAGTAAGTGACACAGAAAAAGATCACCAGACACCAAGAAAGTCAAAAAGAGAATGAGTGCCTCATCAAAGGTATTTTGAACCTGAATGGACATACTACGTGCATCAAGTGCTTAACATACTAATATCGAATTTGATTGACCTGAGATCGGAAGTGTTTAAGCCCCCATGACATCATACTGAAAACTAAATTTGGGAAAAAAGTTACTTGCAAAAGATTTCTGAAAAGACACCAAAGTGTGAGAGATATTTCTAAATCGGCAAGTGTAAAAGACCGGCATATGTTTTTTGTTTTATAGATGATTTTCCTAGGCCCAAGGTTGCAGTAGAAGAGTAGAACATTATAGAAGAAGACGGAGTGGGAATATGAATGATTATAGGAAGATTGTTGTAAATAAAGCTGAAAAGAACTAACTGCAAAAGAAAAGAAAACTTAAAGAACATGTTTTAAAATAATCTGAACTGATAAATTGACTTATTGCTGCTACACTTTTAGCTTAACATTCAGCAGACGAGCATGCATTTCCGACCTAGGCTAGATGCAAGATTATTATGGCTATTACAATTTTAGTAGTAGCTTTAGTAGCTATAGCATCATTATAGGGATACATTACACACCAGAGACAGACAAATCTACATCTTTATTTAGTAATATGAGACGTGCATGCATAATGGATGAGACAAAGTTGAAGGCATTATTTGTAGATTACATGAAAGAAGATTACACTACAGTTGTTTATTTTAGCTTAGTTCAAGAATATACCCAGACATTGGATGCAAAGGACTGTTATGCCACAGAGGAATTATTAGATTCTTTCACAAGTACTTTTACAAAAAACCATGAATTTACACCCACTGGCAAAACAAATAGACACAGCTTGGTATTATTTTAGATGATTCATTCCTATAGACACTGTTGAGGCAAATAAAAACAATGTAGCCTGTTTGATGAGACCTTTAGAGAAAGCATTCATCATGACATTAAAAGGAAGAAGAACAAACATTTCACATAGTAAAAACAAAGAGGAAGAATTTTCGAAAAAGTTTGGAAGAAAGAAGAAGATGAATTTAAGCAGAAAATGATTTATATTCAACTAAAATTAGACAGGAGACAAAAGGGGAAAATATGCGATTACAAAAGAAGAACCCAAAGTTGAAGTAGACATGTAGGGAATAGTAGTTGTGAACACACATTCAAAATCAGAGGAGGTTCATGGTAAATTTTACAGGGAGAGCAAACAGTTATTCCAGGAGATTATTTCATTTGTGGATTGGATGCTTATTTCCATTTACCAGCAGATTGGCATGGTACTTGCTATTTAGCTTAATTGTTTCCTAAGATGTATCATACATATAGTATAGATGCTTTAACAATGACACAAGCACACAGACATACAAGTAGCATAGGAGATGGAACACAGATAGTTGGAGATATTTTTGGAGCAATCATCCCATCAGTAGGATTTGCCTTAAATGATGAGAAGATTAGAAAGCTTTCAACAGTTGTGAACAAACTGGAAACCTGTACTTCTGGAGCTTTATTAGTTGTTCACACAGATTTTGTGGCAATTGGATCCATGGTTTTACAAAATTGCCAAGCATTAGACATTTTTCTCAAAGAAAAAGGCACAGTTTGTACATATTGCTATGTGCTGTACATACATGCCTGAAAAGAGTTTGACATTTTTAGAATACACAGAGAGCATTTCTGCAAAGAAAACTAAACTAGAACCATTAAAAACCACTAGTGTTTTAGAAAGTTTGGGAAAAGGAGTTTCTGCTACAGCCAATTGGTTTATAAGAGAAGAAAGAGGAATTCTTAAAGCTATAGTGGTACCTATACTAATATTTGGTGTTAGTTTCCAGACCTTTTTAGGGTTTTACAATGGTATCAAAAGTTATCTTGAAATGAGCAGAGAAAGAAACAGACAGATACAAAGGGATCGATAATTAAATGATCACACCAATTAAGAATAAAAAAGGTTTAAGGAATTTTAAAAGTTTGAAAAGAAAGAACAAAGACTCAACTGAGGGTCAGAGTGAAATCTAGGGTTTCATTTGAGAAGAAAATATGATTGTTAGATAAACATCAGAGGGGGGAATTGGGGAAGCGTTTTAATAAAAAACAAGAAAATACTATCCTTTATAATAAATGTGCAGAATTAACTTTTAGGTTTTGGTGAAAATAAATGTTTAAATGTGAAAATTGTAGTAGGCAACCATATTTACTTGAAGTAGGCCTTAAATGGTGAAAGCAACATTGCCTGACAATCTTACAACATGAAACGCTGAATGAGCATAAAATGCTTGTTGGACTTGGCTCTTTCTACAGGGTTATCCTCAATTTTTTTTCTTCTTCCTCCTATTTTCTCCTGACCTGTTGTGGGCTGTAGGATTCAGGGCACTTTACCACTGCAAATCAGTGCTAAAGTGCACTTGCTCTCTCTGTAAATTGTTATCACAATTGGGTCTCCATTATTAGCATATTTGATTTACTGGTAAGTCCCTAGTAAAGTGCACTGAGTGTAACAGGGTTTGTAAATCAAATGCTACTAGTGGGCCTTCAGCACTGATTGTGCCACCCCCATGAGTAGCCCTGAAAAGGTATATCAGACCTGCCACTACATTGTCTGTGCGCAGTTTTGAATTGCCATGTTGACCTGGCAAGTGCACCCACTTGCCGGGCCCGATCCTTCCCTTTGCTTACATGTAAGACACACCTATGATAGGCCCTAGGTACCCTGATGAGCAGGGGGCAGTGTATGTGAAAGGTAGGACATGTAGTGGTGCGTGTGACATGTCCTGATAGTGAAATACTGCCAATTTCGTTTTTTACTATTGAAAGGCAATCTGCCCCATAGGATAGAATGGGAGCTACTTTGTAGCATCATACAAGAATAACTTCCCATTGGAAGATACAGAAGTAAAATTTAGGCTCTCTGAACCCACAATTTAATAACACATCTTTTAGTAAAGATTGTTTTTAAATTGTATGTTTGAATATGCCACTGTTATCACCGCCAAAGGTAATCTCAAACCCTTTTCCGCCCACCAGGCAGAATTTCAACTTCATGCCTCCCAATGTTTTAAATATGCCAAGCTGCGCCATGCTTGGGGTGCAGAAGGGATAGAGGTCACTGAACTTCCCGAGTTTGCACCACTTGAAGGGAGATTACTACAGCAGGAACTAAGGACGAAGGCAGTCTGTCACTTACAAAACCGATAATAATAATACGCCTGACACTCTGGGAAAATTGAGGGTGGCATGGGAAGGAGATTTGGTGGGAAATGGAGAACATAGACTGGGAGGAAGCCCTGATGCACCCCAGAGAGGTTGCGATCAAAGCTAGGCTCCGCCTGATTCAATTCAAAACTCTCCACCGGGTCTACTATGACTGAGACAAATTGCACAAAATGGGACGCACTGAGTCATCTCCGTGGCTGCGTTGTCGGATAGGACTAGGTAATTTTCTCCACATGCTGTGGGAGTGTTCACATATAGGGGCCTGCTGGCAGATGATGATTGCTAAGTTGTATGCAATACAGGGAATCTCCCTCCCACTAGACCCTAGATTCATCCTTTTAGGCATCCCAGGCGTCATAGATGTTCCCCGACCCCAACTTCTTTTTAGTGCACTGGGCCTGGTGGTGGCTAAGCGAGATATTTCATGTCACTGGGCCATGCAAGAAATCCCCACATTACAAGAATGGAAAGGGGGCAAAGATCTGTGTATGGCAGCAGAGAGGGTGACATACAAAAGTAGAGGTTGCCCTCAAAATTCAAGAAAATCTGGGGTAGTTGGATGAGATACTATGGCCTAGGCCTGAGTGTTGGAGATACCAAATCCACTACAACAGGGACATCATCCCAATAGAAACTTGTGGAACCCTTAAGAGGGGGACTGGGAGCAAATTGTGGGAAGCAGCTCTACTGTGATGTGGTGCGGGGTCACAGATGTACCTATGCCTCTACTCTAATTTGTGTCACTTTGATGGTCACCAGAAGTGGAAATTACCAGGTGATTGTATATGGTCTAAGTGCAATTTATTTTGTTGCAGGTATGTCAATGTTTACAGTTGATGCAAAATAAAATAAAAATATATATATATAAAAAAAAAGAAATGCCACTGTTAGAAAGTAGGCATTTTCTTGTTTGACCATTCTGTGTGCCTCTGTCTGTTGTGTATTGACTGTCTGGTTGGGAGTGAATGTGCATTCACTGTAGACAGCCACTGGGGAGGAGGTGAGGTGTGCCTGGCCCTTCCTGTATGACTCAGAGGTGAGCTGAATAGGGCTTGACTGTATTTAGAGAAGTGGGAGGAGATTTCCTTGCACCTGAATAGGGCCTGTCTTCTTTGCACAATGCTGTCTCCACCCCCTAGGCCTCTGGAGGTTGTTTCTGCTGTTGGGAGCTAGAAGAAATCTAAAGAACTGAAGAAATCGATGCATCACCCTTCTTGCTGCTGTTTTTCCTGATGCAGTGCCGCTGTGCAAGAAGAATCTCCACGCATCGGCGCGCTGCTGCCAAGCTGACACAGCACCTGTCGCGGTTGCAAGAACTGATGCCTTATTGGATCGTGGCTGAAGAAACCGAAGCAGCGTTGCTTGTTGCCGCCACATCGATCGCCAGCGCATCCCGGATTTCCACGCATCGCACCGGTGCAGCAAGTTTTCCTGACGCATCACCCACAGACCAGAACCGTTTTAGAGTTGACGCATCACTTCCCCCTACAGTCCGGATTCGACGCGTCCCTTCTCCTGCATACAACAGAAATGTTGCATCCACTCCCCAAGCACTACTCAGGAACTGATGCATCTCTTTGTTTCTCGATGCCTCCCAACTCTGCGGCTGTTTGGCCTTGTGAATTTTAATGCATGTACAGGTACTTTGTGTAGAATCACGCATCCATAGTTTTCTATGCACCCAGTTACCTAAAACTTTTGAAAACTCATATTCTTATTACGGGTATGTTGGATTTGTTTCGTTTTGGTATTGTTGAGTTTAGATAAAGATACTTTATTTCTCTAAATTGGTGTGGTTTCCATTTGTGGTGTTTCACTGTATTACTGTGAGTGTTGGTACAAATACTTTACACATTGCCTTTGGGATAAGCCTGTCTGCTTGTGCCAAGCTACCCAGGGGGTGAGCAGGGGTTATCTAAAGTGTATATCCTCCATACCCTGACTAGAAGCAAGGGTCCCAAATTGGACAAAGGTACCTAACTCTGCCAACTGGAGACCCCATTTCTAACAATGTTTATTTCTTGACCTTTACATGAACATATTTTTCATAATGAATAATAGTTGCATACATGTTTTCAGCTAACTCTGCAAATGTTTTTACTTACACAAAGAAAACTGTCAAGAAATTATTACAAATTAGTCATTTACTGGGCAAATGGAGAGTTCATATATGAAGATGCAGCTTTCTTAAGAGAATAAATGCTTGCTGTGCTGAATGTTTCAATTTATGCATAGACCATTGTTAATAAACTTGATCTATTAGGTCGGAAATGTAGTTTATATGTGAGAAACGAGATCTCAATGGGATAATGACTTGTAATGAAAATTAGGATTGATACAAGTTAGTTGCAAACTTGACATTACTGCTTGCGAACAACTGTTTTTATGTGAGAAGACAAGGAGTGATTCTGTCCTCAGGGGAGCATCAAAAACTGATTGGCTGACTGGAGATGGAAGGAGCAACATGTTGCATGACTTCATTAAATGTGTAGTATATAATAGTGTGTGATCCTTGAGCAGATCCAGACTTCTGCCACTTGCCATTATGATTTTTCCATTCACCCATATTCCACGTTGCTCTCAGACTCTGAGTGACTCTTTATGAAAAGTTCTGTTTTATTGATATCTAGATCTATAGAGCTGACTTTAATGCTGAAAGCTTTATGCTTTTCTCTCACTCTCTGGAACTGGAACTCTTTATGGATTCTAACTTTCAGCTATTCACCCGTTCTTAGAATAGGGATTCCTTCCTTTATGGAATGTGCTTGATGCATTTATTTTGATTTCCATTTAATAATATTGATAATTGATCTCTGTTGATATTTGATCATTGAGATTATTATGGATTAATTTGTGATATTAATAAAGATGAATTACTAAAAAGATTGGTCTAATAAAACCCTTTAACTCATACCAAACTCTCATTATAGCTGGATATAGATTAGTGATTGTGATTGTAATTTATGTGATGAATATTTGCTGAATTTCTCTAAACCAACAGCAAAGATCCATCGCAAACAAATACAATGAGCGACGGGGGTTAGCCTTGATGCTTGTAAACTGAGACATTTTAAATTAAAAATAAATCCTGTCGTTCCAGCACAGAAGAAACTCTAGTATCAGAAAATCTTTCATGGATGGTATCTCACAGGAGAACGATAGATGGTTACATCTAGGCACACACCTGGATGCATTATGGGCCACTTGACTCAGCTGAGTTTGCAGGCAACTGGTATAAGTTGATTGGTGGATGAGATACAGTCAAGGACTGAACAATGGTTGTTCAAAGACAGGTACTGATAAAATAAGAGAGAAGCCGTTTTAAGTGATATCTGAAAGTGACCATCATACAAGGGATGATAGAGATCATCGGGTCAATGTTACAAGAGACGAGAGCAGTACAATAAACAATTGATCACAGTAGCAGCAATGAATTATACAAAAGAAATTGCGGCATTCGCGACACCAATTTTGTATAATCTGCAGTGAATGCAATTTATTTTTAAAAAAATTAATCACTTTAGTTAGGCAACACAGTTGCTCTTTCATCTATAATCATAATTACAGTTCTAAAGAAGGTGCTCAAGTGTTGGGGAGAGGAAGGGTAAGGGTGTTCAGGATCAGAGTGAGGGTAATTGACAAGGGAGAGGTAGTGTGACATATGTACATCAAATTCACAGTGAGACCTTTCCGGCCTATCACAGGTCGATTGTTTTAATAAATACACATAGCATTTGAAGACACTGATAGTAAATCTCAGTCGCCTGGGCTTGTATAGTGGTAATAGTAGTCAACATTTCGACCCCTAAGAAGTACAAGGCGATTCAATCCTTAGGGTGAGGTCTTCATCAGGACTGTGTGAAGGAGCACCTAATCTGGCCAACAGCACGTGAAATCAGGCTGTGCAGTCAAGGAGAGTGGGCTCAATGGAGCTCTAATTTACGGGGAACAGTACGGCCAATAGTGCACGTACGAGAATCCGTAGTTGAACTGTGGGTCGCAAGGTCCCTCACAGTAATCTGACAAATCTGAAAAAAATCGATATTCTTGCCACCGATATTCCTGCATTAAAATATTTTTGTATCACAATATTTTTTTCTCGATATTTCTGTCTCCCGATATTTGCAACTCAATATTTTGCACCATTTTCTGGCTGCATGGGCATCAGATGGTGTTCCCCAGGAATATGAGATGGGAAAACTAAGATGCACAATTAAGGCTTCCTGCCAATTCCATGTTGTAATTAATTCAAACTAGATCAAGGAAATGCTGGGTTATCCGAATTCTAAATGTATGGGCATGCCATAATACAGAAAAGCTACTGTTTTGAGAATGATGCTGAGTCGAGAGATTGACAAAGTATCACAAAGTAGTAGAGACCAGCAGAAGTAGTTTCAATCCGCATAAGATAATTGCTTCTATTGAGGGTGCCCAATGTATGGCAGAATAGGAAGAGGGTGATTGTAAGGCTGTGGTTGCACATATAATTAATGGTTGATTTATTAAACGTGCCGACTGGGAGGGTAAGATGATTATAAGTGGAGGAAAGGGTTTATGTTCATAATGGGAAACTTGCCTCCTAAGTCTGAGCAATGTGTTTCAAAATGACATTCGATCAAAGAAATGATCTCCCAGGAAACACCCTTCCTTTTGAGAGAATAAAGCTGCTTCTTGTTTTTTATATTCTTATAAATATATTTTTTTATTGATTTATTAGTATACATATTTATGCAGTTACATAGGTCAGCCAATGTTCAGAGCATCGAGGTAGGAGGAAACATTTCATGTAATGGTTTAAAGAATCCTTATCTCGGCATGGTGCATTGGTAATGGTACTGGTGAGTCCGTGTCTGCTGGTATGAGAGATCAGAAGCTGGTCTTTGATGCTAAGTAAGTTAGGTCTGTCCTTTCTTACATTATGAAAGGCGACTAGCGGCATCACTGGCCAATGGAGTTGGGAGAGCAGGAGTGTGAGGGGCCCAGCATCAGACGGCATTTCTTGTGGCCCCGCTGTCACACAATGACAAGAGGATAGGATGAAGTGTGGTCATCCCTGCATGAGGCCTGTCATCCACTGTCTTCGGTCCGCACTACCCATCTGCTGGTTTGTCATGCCAATCTGGGTGACAGGGCTTGCACAGTAAAGTTCACATTTCTACAACTTGGACACACCAGAATGTGTCAAGCGCACTGTGATGGTCATAATTCATAACATTACAGCAGTTGAGTGTGATGGGGAGATTTACACAGACCAAGCAAAGACCCCCTGCAACAGTTTACCTCAAACGTTTCTCTTTTTAGGTCGAGCATTCGAGACCTCTTGTATATACTTTAGTATATACTTATTATATACTTATATGTGTATGTACTTTCTGGGCTCTTGAAATCAGCCCTAGGACTTGTCTGCTTCCGCTTAGGGACTTTTTTTCTGTTCAACTGCCTCTATTTAACTGTCTTGATAGAAAACAACCAGCTGAGGTCAGTAAAATACCAGAATTGCTTTCTGCTGAGGGAATTTCTTTTGTTTTATTTTTCTGGCAACTGCCTCTATTTAACTTTCTTGATAAACGACCAGCAGACGACAGTAAAATACCAGAATCACTGTAGCATTCTCTAGATTCCAGTCCATAGAAATTGCCTTCAACAAGCACCCGTAAACAATAATTTATTTTTTTCAAATCTTGTAATTTCAGTGATGTGACCCCCGAAGGCCCTGATTTTGTATTAAAAACAGAGCTTTGGACTATGCCATTTCCTGCTGAAAGGCAATATTTCTCTCCATGTGTTCCCATACCTGGCGTGTCACGCAGTTTGGTTGCTTACTTTCCCTCCATGTTAAAGAACAGTAGTTGTTTCAGCACCCAGGCTAATGTTCTGGATAGCCAAACACATGTAAGGTCCCAAAGGCGAGACAGATTGCATTGCAAATGCTTGTTTGTCTATTAGTAGCTCATCCACTCCAGGTTATTTCTTTGCATCCTGGGACATTGTAGTCCTATCTATCAAATCATAAACTCAGGACTACAAGTGTGGAGTTATCATTTTATCTCCACCAATTAATATAAAACTTTTTTTATACTGATAGAATAAACGCATTTACTTCTCTTCTAGTGCTGCTCTGTGACCTGCTCCAAGTTGACACTGCCATACTCAAAATTCGGACAGACTTGCACCTGAATAGGATGTAGAATGGCCTACTTCTTCTTGCTGGCTTGTCCAGTAGGGGAAGCTGTGTAGGCGAGGGATCCTTCAAACAAAATTATAATTTAGGAAGATCCTGCATAGGCTCAGGAGGTTAGTATTAATGCCAGATTTTAAGGATAAATGACAGGTGAATGTATTCCTTTTTGTATTAGCCTGTAAATATATTCCATGTGGGTTGTGAAAGTCTGTCTATAGGATCCGACCCTCCAGGACCTATGCTAGATTACTTTTATCTCGTTTCCAGTTTCTATTCCTACTTACTTTGCAAAGCTGGATAGATCATTCGCTTTATCGTGCCACCATTTCCTAAAAAAATACTTTAAAGCATCTACAAAGGTGACTCCTCAATATTAAGAATGAAATACAGTGGACATTTTAAAAATCAATCCTCACACAGTTCTTGCTTAGTGGAGCCTTTCACTTGCAAGGTTTTCACTTAAATTTGCTTTCAGAATCGAAAGAATAATGCAGATACCACCCTGCCTCAATTATGCATTAACCTTTGCGAACCGAGTCTATAAATCCTTTCAAGTAATGGCAGATCAGGGATAAATGGTGCCAGAACATATAACTGCCAATACTTTATCATTGTTATTGCAGCTCTCTGAAAATACTTTAAAAAAAGGTGAACTCCTTGACTTCAAATCCATGGATGGAAAATGTGCAGATACCATGTCCATCAAGCAGTTTGAAAATTCCACTGTTGTGGACCCTACTTGAATCAATCATTTGAGCCTATGTCATACACACAAGTGATACAAGTGTGCGCATTGAATATTATAAGAATACACTAATGTAATTCTGTCGAGTAGAGCGTGTATCTTAATTATTTTGAGAACCGTGCCCTAAATATAATAACATATATTGATCCTGATGCACATAGTACTTTGCATTATTAAAGCCACAATAAAAATGTACCTGTGTTCATTGTTGTGAAACTCAATGCACAGATTTACAAGCATTGTGAGTTGCAGACGAGGGGCCTGGGGGTGGCAAATAAGCCTTTCTTCATACTGGTGACTGCAAAGTTATGCACATTTATCCTATTTTTCCGGGCTTAAGAACTCTGGGCACTTTCTCCTTGCTAACCAGTGGTGTAGTTTTTGTGCGCCTCCTTTCAACATGATGACATTGGTGTACACCTAATTGGCATATTTAACTTACCAATACGTCCCTAGTACATCGTACCCAAGGTGTACCCAGGGCCAGTAAGTTAAATGTAACAATGGAACAGCAACACCCACTGTGGCATCCACTATAGTGACAATGTAAACATGGCTGCCACTAGTAGCCTGTGAGTGCAGGTTTATACTCTATCTTCCAAAAAAACACCTTTTAACTGGCCTAAAACCTTCCTATTAAATATTTCAATACGAAACGACGGATAAGAAGCTTAGACGCTTTGCAAGGTGTCAAACTGTATGCATGGAACTTTCCCTTTATCATAAATTGACAACAGAGTCATGACGCACTGCTATGGCACTTTAGTCTTTTTCAATATAGAGCCCTGACGAAGTTCCATGAATGAGTCTTGGGACCAAAAAGCGTTGGCTGGTTGTTCATTGAATGTGCATGAACTTTCGAATAAAGAATTTTTCTTCAGCACATACAATGGACTCAATCTGCTTTCTTGGTGCACCTCCTTGCTTTGATCCTATTAAATATGTATACGTCATCCCTAAGGAAGCCTTGTTGGCTATTAAGGGTGAGTGCATGGTACATGAAAGCAGAACCTGTAAATGTCTTTGAAAAACATGTCCTTACAGAGTTAAGCCCAAACCTATTCTCACTCTTAAAGGGTTGGCTGTTCCATAGAAAAGCACTGGATAAAATATTACGTTTAATACATTTTATAGGTACCTAGAAAATAGCTGCAAATCAAATGTTTGCACTTTTGAAATATGTATTGCAAGCTCAATTCACTGGTGAAGACGGATTAGTAATAAATATTTTGGAAAGGTGACTCTTAAAAACTCACCTTTTCCTGCATCGTGGATAGCTTTGTAGGCATGTGTGAGGAGCTTGAAGGTGATTCCTTTGTTGATTGGGAGCCAGTGGAATTGTCAGATGTGTTGTGTTATGTGGATGTGGCGGGGGATGTCTATGACTAGTCTGGCTGAGGCATTTTGGATGTAGTTTCCTGAGCTGTTTTTGAGTGACGCCAGCATGGAGTGCATTGCCGTAGTCAAGTTTGCTGGTGATGAGTGCATAGGTGACCCTCTTTCTGGATTCTGTGGGAATCCATCTGAATATCTTTCGAACCAGGTGGAGCATGTTGAAGCAGGTTGAGGACACTGCGTTGGTTTTGTGATTAATTGAGAGCAAGGAGTCCAGTATGAAGCTGAGGTTGCGTGTGTCGCCCGTAGGGGTGGGAGGGGTTCCTAGTGCGGCGGGCCACCAGGAGTCATCCCAGGCTGAGGTTGAGGGTCCCAGGATGAGTACTTCGGTGTTGTCTGAGTTGAGCTTGAGGCAGTTGTCTTTCATCCAGGCAGCAACAGCCTTCATTTCACTGGGAAAGTTGATTTTGGTGGCTATGGGTTTGTTGGTGAGGGAGAGGTTCAGCTGGGTGTTGTAGGCATAGGAGACGAGGTTGAGTCCATGGCTTCTGACGATGGCTGCAAGGGGGGCCATGTAGATCTTGAAGAGGGTGGGGCTCAGGGAGGAGCCCTGGGACACTCCGCAGGTGATCTCTGTAGGTTCTGAGAGGAATGGGAGTAGTCTGACTCACTGTGTTCTGCCAATAAGGAAGGAGTGGATCCAGTCCAGTGCCCTGTCGCGGCTACCGGCGTCGTGGAGTCTCATGATTAGGGTGCGGTGGGAGACGGTGTCAAAGGCGGCCGAGAGGTCCAGTAGAATGAGGGCTGTGATTTTGCCCTGGTCGGGTAGGGAGCAGATGTCGGTGGCAATGAGTAGTGCAGTCTTGGTGCTGTGGTTGCTTCAGAAGCAGGATTGGGAGGTGTCGATATGGTTCTCTTCGATGAACTCGAAGAGTTGGGCATTGATGGCCTTCTCAATGACCTTGGCTGGGAAGGGGAGGAGGAAGATGGGTCTGAAGTTCGTGAAGTCTGTCAGGTTGGCGGATGGCTTCTTCAGCAGGGGTTGATCTCGGTGTGTTTCCAGTCATCGGGGAAGGTGGCGGTTTTGATGGAGCACTTGATGGTGCAGCAAAGCTGGGGGGCAATGGAGGAGGCTGCTCTGTGGAAGATGTGGTACTGGCAAGGATCCGATTGGGCTCCTGAGTGGATGCTCTTCATGGTCTTGAGAGTTTCGTCTGTGGTGAGCGGAATCCAGTTAAGCACAATCTCTCAGGTGCGTCATGGTTTTTGTGCGGTGGTGGCATGCATAGTGGCAGGGCGTTGGGTGTCGAAGCGGTCGTAGATCTGCCTGATCTTGTGGTGGAAGAAGATGGCAAGTTTGTTGCAGAGGTCTTGGGAGGATGTCTGGGAGGATGTCTGTGGTCTCGCTGTTGTGCCTGACAAACTCCTTGATGGTGGTGAAGAGTTCTATGCTGTTGTGTGCGTTCATGTTGATTCGGTCTTGGAGGGCCATTTTCTTTGTGGTTTTGAGGAGAAGGTGGTGTGCGTTAACAGCCGATTTGAAGGTTGCGTGGGTTCCTGGGTTTTGTCGTTCCTCCATCTCTTCCAAGGGCCCTGGGCCTGGATTTGGCACCACTTGACAAGTTAGGACTCTCAGCAGAAGAGTCTAGGCACTGGTAGAGAAGTCTTTGATGGCCGTGATACTCCTTAACAGGAGGCAGGCACACACAAACTTTAGAAGAACCTTAGAAGCAGGATAAAAAAAGCAAAGTCCCATCCTTTCACTCCCAGGACAAACGCAGCAAGCAGCAGGCCAGCACAACAAAGCAGCAGGCAGAGTGTCAGCCATTCCTACATCACCCTGTCCTTCTTCCTGGCAGAATTTCCTTTAGTCCAGAAGTGTTCTGATTTGGGAATGTCAGAGGTCTAATACGTATACCCCTTTCTGCCTTTGAAGCGAGCAAACCTCAAAGGAAAGTCTTTGTAGTGCACAAGACACCCTGCCTTTCCCTGACCTGGCTCCATACACACTACAGGGGGGGAGGGAGACAGCTTTCTGTGAGGACAGGCACAGCCCTATTCAGGTGTCAATGACAACACCTCCCACAACTCTAGCTCAGGAAGGGCCATCAGCCTGGTGATGGCCCCTCAGGTGTGCAAGGCACACCTCAGCTCCCTTTGTGTGACTGTCTAGAGTGAAGGCACAACCCAGACATGGATTCAACAGACAGGCAGAGACACAGAATGGTTAAGCAAGAAAATGGCCACTTTCTAAAAGTAGCATTTTCAAACAAGAAATTTAAAAGCCAACTTCACCGAAAGATTTATTTTCAAATTGTGAGTTCGGAGACCTCAAACTCCAAATCTCTATCAGCTCCCAATGGGAAATTAGACTTCAAAGATATTTGAAGACAATCTCTATGTTACTCTATGGGAGAGCTAGTCCTTGCAATAGTGAAAACAAAATAAGCAGTATTTCACTAAAGCATGTGTCCTAACTTTTAAATACATTGCAGCCTGCCCAAGAGGAAGCTTTGGGCATACAATGAGGATGACTTGCATGTAGTAAAAGGGAAGGTTTGTGCCTGGCAAGTGGGTGCACTTTCCAGGTCGAAATGGCAGTTTTAAAACTGCACACACAGACACTACAGCGGCAGGTCTGAGTCAGGTTTGCAAGGCTACTCATGTGGGTGGCGCAATCAGTGCTGCAGGCCCACTAGTAATATTCAAGTTACAGGCCCTGGAGCACTTTACTAGTAAATCAAATATGCCAATCATATATAAACTAATCACCAATACAATTTACAAAGGTAGCACTTGCACTTTAGCACTGGTCAGGAGTGGTAAATTGCCCAGAGTCCTAAAACCAGCACAAAAAAAAATCCAACGCACTGTCAAAAACAAGAGGTCAGAAGCACTATGACTGTGGAAATCACGCCAAAAATGCCAGGTCTAACAGTGGCCAATGAGATCTTGGGGCAGGTTGTCCCCAGCAGGAGAGTGTAGAGCATGCCCTAGCTTCCCTTAGTTGGGATGAGGACCCAGAATGTAAGCTTGTGTTCCCTGAAGGTGAGAGTCGTCATTTTTCACCAGATCACTGTGAGTGGGGTCCCTGTCACTGCTCTGAGTAATACCTGGGCCGGCCAGACCAAAGGTGGTGGAAAATCTGGTTTCCCCAGAGCAGCATCTGCCAGGATAGGTATGTAGGGTAATGAAGGCCCATGGGTAGGACTTTTTCAGCCTTATGGCCCTGGCATCCCTGGAATAGGAGGAAGGGGCCCAGAGAAGGGTCATTGTCTGCACCCAGATGTCCACTAAATGCATCCTTGGCAATGATTTTCTACCAATGAGAGACGAGCTGGGTGAGGTGGCCAAGCAGGGTGTCCTAACTCCTTTCTGGGGTATGTCTCCAGATGGAGAGCACAGAGAGCAAGATGGAGAGTAAGGGGTAGGAGGTGCAAGCAAGCCACAGTTGTTGGTAGAAGCGGACGGCTTCACGTATGCTTCGCGCGCTGCTTGTATGAATTTGAATGTAACTAACCTATTTTAAAAATACTAATCGCTCTGCTCTCCACCTATTTAAAACTATTGCTCGCTGATTTGCACTTTTGCACATTTGGGAAAGTATCGCTCAAATATCTGTGTATGCTATATTTTACTCAGTTTTACCTACCTTGCAGTAACGGTGTGTTGTGTGGTCACTGCACCTCCCCGGACCACCGCAGCCATTAGCTGGCTGATTGTTGTGGAGGGAGTACTGCTTTGGCCCGGCTGGTGAGGTTCACTTCCGGTTGCCATTTCACTGGCGCCATTTTGTCCTGGGAGGCGGTCTAGTCTTCCACTCCCCTTGCTTCAGGACACACTATTTACGCTCCCCATGGCGCGGGAGCGCAGATAATAATCCAGCAGTTGTTGGTAGAAGCGGACAGCTTCACGTATGCTTTGCGAGCTGCTTGTATGAATTTGAATGCAACTAACCTATTTTAAAAATACTAATCGCTCTGCTCTCCACCTTTTTAAAACTATTGCTCGCTGATTTGCACTTTTGCACATTTGGGAAAGTATCGCTCAAATATCTGTGTATGCTGTATTTTACTCAGTTTTACCTACCTTGCAGTAATGGTGTGTTGTGTGGTCACTGCACCTCCCCGGTCCACCGCAGCCATTAGCAGACTGATTGTTGTGGAGGGAGTACTGCTTTGGCCGGGTTGGTGAGGTTCACTTCCGGTTGCCGTGTCACTGGTGCCATTTTGTCCTGGGGGCGGTCTAGTCTTCCACTCCCCTTGCTCCAGGACACACTATTTAGGCTGCCCATGGCGCGGGAGCGCAGATAATAATCCTGCAGTTGTTGGTAGAAGCGGACGGCTTCACGTATGCTTCGCGCGCTGCTTGTATGAATTTGAATGTAACTAACCTATTTTAAAAATACTAATCGCTCTGCTCTCCACCTTTTTAAAATTATTGCTCGCTGATTTGCACTTTTGCACATTTGAGAAAGTATCGCTCAAATATCTGTGTATGCTATACTTTACTCAGTTTTACCTACCTTGCAGTAACGGTGTGTAGTGTGGTCACTACACCTCCCCAGTCCACCGCAGCCATTAGCAGGCTGATTGTTGTGGAGGGAGTACTGCTTTGGCCCGGCTGGTGAGGTTCACTTCCGGTTGCCGTTTCACTGCCGCCATTTTGTCCTGGGAGGCGGTCTAGTCTTCCACTCCCCTTTGTCCAGGACACACAATTTAGGCTGCCCATGGCAGGGGAGCGCAGATAATAATCCTTCAGTTGTTGGTAGAATCGGACGGCTTCACGTATGCTTCGCGCACTGCTTGTATGAATTTGAATGTAACTAACCTATTTTAAAAATACTAATCGCTCTGCTCTCCACCTTTTTAAAACTATCGCTCGCTGATTTTCACATTTGCACATTTGGGAAAGTATCGCTCAAATATCTGTGTATGCTATATTTTACTCAGTTTTACCTACCTTGCAATAACGGTGTGTTGTGTGGTCACTGCACCTCCCCGGTCCACCGCAGCCATTAGCAGGCTGATTGTTGTGGAGGGAGTACTGCTTTGGCCCGGCCGGTGAGGTTCACTTCCGGTTGCCGTATCACTGCCGCCATTTTGTCCTGGGAGGCGGTCTAGTATTCTGCTCCCCTTGCTCCAGGACACATTATTTAGGCTGCCCATGGCGCGGGAGTGCAGTGGACACGTGCAGCGGGCGCGCCAAAGGCGTGCCGAAGGCAAGCCCGTCTGCGCCCATGCGTGCCTGGACGTCGCTAGATGCCAGACATGCTGGCGGTTCTAGGTCAGGTGTGCCAATATACACCAGGAAGCTTTTGATGTCCATCAACCAGCGGGTTAACCCTTGCGGACAGCTCCTGGGGGATGCGGTAGAAGGGCCTTTTTGCTGTCTCAACTGTGGCTATAACTCTTGTCCTTCACTGACCCCCTGCCATGCCCCACCCAGACCCACCATGAAAATCTTATACCTCAATGTCCATTCCTTGGTTAAGCACTACATGGAGATCTACGATTTAATAGAGGATGAATCCCCTGATGTGCTTTTTATAACCGAATCCTGGTTGACTGATGACACAGTGGCTGAACCAGGCTTAGCACGCCCCTCTGGGTTTAGTATTCTGACTCTAAACTGGGAGACCAGAGGTGGGGCATAGCTGTTATGTTGAAGTCCTGCTACTGCTGCACATTCGTTAAGGAGGACGTAGCCGGGTGCGAATGCGCCAGTTTTGTAATCTCCTTTAGTGCCCACTCTTCCATCACAGGGTTACTAGTCTACCACCCGCCAGGCCCGATCTCAGAATTCAATTCAGCCATTATGGAGGCCGTGAGCTTCCTAGCGCAATAGCTTCCAATTTCAATCTCATTGGTGACCTTAACCTACACTTTGACTGCCCATCTCACCCTGAAATTGGCAGCTTGCTCGCCGACTTTGCTGCATGTCAATTAAAACAACTGGTGGTTGGCCCTACCCACATTGCTGGGCATCTACTTGACCCGGTGTTCTCTAACATTCCCTCTCTTTTGGTCCAGGCACCAAGTCCAGTGTATTGGTCCGACCACTTCCTAGTCACCATCTCCCTCCCACTTTTCGAGCCAGTGCCCAGAGCAGATCCTAAGACCACCTTCAGACGTTGCTGGCATAAACTTAAACTAGAGGACCTGTTGGCCAGTCTGGCATCCTGTGCCCCTATCCTTGATTTTGACCCAGAGCAAGCATATAAATCACTTTGCAACTGGATGCTACATGCCTTGGACACTCTCATTCCTGCTAAATGGTCCAAGGGCCGCTGCTCGAGTTCCAATCCCTGGTACAACGACTCTCTGGCCGCCTTGCGTGGTGTCTGTAAAAAGTTAGAACGGGGCTGGAGAAGGGAATACAACCTTGGGGCTAAAACGTTGTACCAGGACGCGATCAAGCACTACCACAAGGCCATACACTTGGCATGCGCGGCTTACCTCACTAATGAGATTAAGTCCAGTAAAAATCCTGCAAAAAGCATTTTCAAAATACTCAACGATCTCAAAAACAGGAAAAATCCTCCCACTCCGGTGTTCACATCAGGTCAGCAATGTGAGGATTTGGCCACCTTCTTTGTTAAGAAGGTAGAAGCCATCTATAAATCCTTCCCTATATCCCCTATCGATCCATGGCTCTGTCGGCTCCTTCTTCCAATGCTACCCTGGCAGTTATCCCCCATATGTCCCAGGACGAGTTTCTCACACTGAGCATGAAGGTTAAATCAGGCTCCCCCATGGATCCCATGAGGCCTACCCAATTTAGGCACTCCCTACCTGCACTACTCACGCCCTTGTGTCAGGTTATCAATTCTTCCTTCACCACGGCCGTGGTGCCTTTGTCTTGGAAGCAAGCAAGGGTGGTCCCATTGCTACAAAAAACCCTCACTGGACCCGACCAAGCCGGAGAACTTCCGACCCATATCTCTGCTGCCTTGGGTCACTAAAATTGCTGAGGCCCACACGAATAACACTGTTTCGGGCTTTCTGAGCAACACAGGTGCCCTGGATCGCTCCCAGAATGGTTTCCGCCCTGGTCACAGAACCAAGACTGCGCTTCTAACAGTGAGTGAACATTTACGGACCTTTCTGGATGAGGGACAAACTGCGGCCCTGATACTACTCGATCTTAGCGCCGCTTTTGATACGGTCTCCCATCCGATCCTCCTGCGTCGCCTAGAGGAGGCGGGCTGGTGGATCTTGCCCTGGATTGGTTCCGATCTTTTCTCTCTGACAGAACATTCCAAGTCACCGCCCCCCTTTCTCTCCCACGCTCATTCCATCAAGCAAGAGGTTCCCCAGGGCTCGGCATTGAGCCTTGTTCTATTCAACCTATATGTTCAACCCCTGGCGGCGGTGGCGAGGGACCATGGGTTGACCATGGTGTCGTATGCAGATGACACGCATCTAGTGGTGGCCCAACAAGTCAGAAGTGCTGTTGGTGGGGAAAGATAAGGGCCTCTGGAGCACGCAATGGTGGCCGGAGTCCTTGGGCAGCACCAAAGTCGGCAGTGAAAAATCTAGGGATTTGGTTCGACTCCACTCCTGGATTCCAGGAGCACACCAAGAAGTTTGCTGGTACCTGCTTTGGTCTTCTCCGGAGCCTGAGGCCCATGTTGGTTTTTTTTTACCCTCCCACCCACCAGCTGATAGTCCAAGCAACTATCTTGTCCAGATTAGACTACTCCAACGCACTCATTTTAGGTGCCAATAAGGCGGAAGTGACTCGCCTCCACCGAGTCCAGAATGCTGATGCCCGAGTCCTGCTGAGGCTCCCTAAAACCTGTTCCACGACTGGTACTTTGCGTCACCTACACTGGCTACCCATGTCAAAAAGGATAGAATTAAAAGCTCTTTGCCTGACCTTCAAAATTTTAAAACTTTCCTCCCCTGAGATTCTGTCTAATCTATTGGTCCCCTATGTCCCCACCCACCAGCTATGCTCTGCTGAGCAATTTCTGGCGACGGTCCCCCGGGTAAAACGCCTTAGAGCAGGGGGGCGGTCCTTTCGGTACCTGCCCGCTAAGCTGTGGAACTCCCTTCCGATTCAGATCCGCTGCCTAGATTGTTTGCTACCCTTCCGTAAGGCCGTCAAAACCTACCTATTCCCATCGGTCTAGCCCCTAGCTCTCTACCGACACTGCTACCAGCGCCGGGACGCCTCATCGCTGAGGCAGCTGTGCGCTATACAAGAATCCGTAACATAACATAACAGTGGGAGGACCAGTAGTTCAGGGGTTACCTGCTCTGAGAAAAGAGCACCTCAAGACTGTTTGGATGAGGCTACTTCTGACCTGGTGATGACGTCTGTGCAGTCTCAAAGGCAGAAGACAGAAGAACTGCACCATGCAGACTCCTGCATGACACAGAATGTGTCACCCTTGAGGCGGGCTATGGGAACCCACTGGAATTTCTGGACTGCCAGCACCTATGAAGTCTCATAGTACAAACCCTGAGCTGAGAAGCCAATCTCAGGATACCACCCCTTAGATGGCAGAAGTGAGAGTGGAAGGAGGGTGTCTATCACCTGAGGATGGGCCCTGTGTTGAGAATGTTAGAGGGTAGATAGACATGTGGAGCAAGTGGGGTTCCTCTTGTCTGCCCGAAGGCTAGAAATGAGGCCTGCCCTAGGCCCCCGATTGGATCCTCCACCTGACAGTGGCTGGCCATGGGCCTGGTTCTTGACATTGACAGTGGCCTCTGTTGTTTACTAACCCTGGGCGTAGGGGGCGTAGTGGGGCTACGTGGAGCATCGCGTAGTGTGGCCAAATCTACGCCCACTCGCACACTCCGCGTAGCCCCACTACGCGCCACCCGCCTCCCGCCCGCCCTCATTTTAAAATAACTTAAAGTGTTTAAAAGTAAGAAAATATCTTACCTGAGGTGCGGCGTCCCGGGGCTCCCTCTTCCTCCTTCAGGAAGAGGGAGCCCCGGCACGCTGCACCTCAGGTAAGATATTTTCTTACTTTTAAATACTCTAAGTTATTTTAAAATGAGGGGGGGCGGGAGGCGGGTGGCGGGCAACTCTGCTCTGCTGTGGCGTGTGCGTAGCGCTACCTGCTACGCCTACTTCGTGGCCCACGAAGCAGGCAGCACTACGCACACTCCATGGGCGAAGCAGAGCACTACACCCACCCTTATTGTTTACTTGCTTGTGAGCAGAGGTTTTCATAGTTTGTGGGCAGAGGTCTGACTGAAGTGGCAGAATTGGCCACATCTCATTGCTTGACAAGTCTGTTAGGATTTTTCATATGACATTTGGACCCCACTTCAAAGGAGGCAAACAGAATAGCAAAACAATTTGTGTGTTTACCCTCTAGTTGCAGAAAGCTCCCATTTGTTCGAACAGACTTCTGTCCTTGATTATTGGGGGGTAAAGGGACTGCCTAAATCTGGATTTTAGTGTTAGATGTGGAAGATCACTAGGACGACCATAGTACGCTCTCCACGCATACAACGCTCCAGCCCTCAGAGCGCATGTTTAGTGCGGCCAAAGCCTTCGGCCATCTTCTAAATGCTCAAAGTGCCGAAGGTTAGCTCTGGGGAACTTAATCCATTATTTAGGCATCCCCAGGGGTCATGTCCACCCACTAGCTTGTGCCAGGCATAAATGTGGCATCTCCAGGAAACAACTTCAGAACACAGCTGGGCCTGTGGAATAGCAGAAGGGGGGATGAACCTGCTGCCTGAGGTCTGAGAAGAGCCTAGAAGACCAGACCTTCTCTCCCCCTCTTGTACCCAGTGCAAAGAAATGAACTCCAAGGGTCATAAGACTGACCACCTTTCAAAGCTACAGGGATAAAACAAGCTACAAAAGGCATTTGCCTGCAACTGCCTACCTGCCCAGTGGCAACTGGAGCTGGACTGGGCCTCCTGTTGGCCTCTACCTGCCACCCTAGGGAGCCTCTAAGTGCCTCTCATGAGGTCCTGGGGGCTTTAGAAGAGTACTCATGTGTTGGATTGGGACTTAGAGGACTGGAATCAGAAAGTATAATCTTTCACCAGAACAAGCCTTCTTTGCATATCCTACCCACACTCAATCATGGTCAGCGTCTAATTATGCCTATGTCCTCTTCTTTCATGACTATTAGCTATCATTAGCACATTGTGCTTCTCTGCGCTATTTCTACTTAAAACGTTAAAATATCTCTGGTACCGCGTATTGCAATTTTGAAATTACAGTGTCTTTTTATTTATTAAATTATACTCTATTTTTCTAATTGGTTTGGGGAATTTTATTGGTTTGCATTTTGTATGTATTACTGTTTTAGTACTGCACAAATACTGTACACATTTCCTCTAAATTAGGCCTATCTGCTCTGTGCCATAGCTAGAATAGGGCTGAGCTCAGGTTAATGTAGTGACTTTTATATGGATTATGAATATTACTTAAGGTGGGTATTTACTAGGGGTGGACGTAACGTGAGCAATTCCGGGTAGTGAAATCACATGAAATTAGTCCAAAATTGAGCAAGGTTAAGCAGAAGAACAGTTCTGCATTTGGCTCAATTTTCTTAGAGCAAAAATGCCCCCTCATGTCCAAAATGTATGCAAGGATGTATTTTGTTCTAAGGAAAAGCAATAAATGCAATAGAACATGAATAGCATGCTAAGTGTGCACTTGGGGTAGGATTTTCCCCCAACTTACTCCCAGAATTTACCTCTAGTTCCCACCCTCCAGCCCACCCGCAACCAAACACTTCTGCTTTCTCGCTGTGCGAGAAGCATAAACATAAAATGGTAGTTTTACCATTTTATGTTTCTGCTTCTCGCACTGCGAGAAATCAGTTGGGGTACGCTCCGCCGCCCTAGTGGAGGAGCCGCCCCTGGAGAAATCAGGACCTGTTTGCAGTGCCCCTGCCCCCATTTTGCCCACTAGATGCTGGTTTTCTGACTCTGACTGTGGCCTGGGCTCTGCTAACCAGACCCAGGGTCTTTGCTCTGTGTTACAAATACAATGGCAATTTGGTATAGTTACAATTGGGAATGACAGACCCCTGTAAGGCGCTTGTAGATAATAAGGCAAGCAGGACTCAAACTACCTATATGTCCCTTGTATATAATGGGGCAGGGAGGTTTAGAGGCCCAGTGAATTTCCTGCATTAGAGTTTATGCTACTGTGGTGCCTGTTGTCTTTTTAAAAGCCAGCCTTGTCTTCCAGGCTGCTTTTAAATTGAAATTATATGTACATTCGACTTTGGATTTAAAGGTACTTCCAAAGTATAAATCTTCCTTAGTTTTACATATACGTCACCCCTAAGGTCTCCCCTAGGTGCCCCAGGAGTAGGGTGCCTTGTAACTATAAGCAGGGATATTATAAAAGATGTTTTATAAGCCCTGGTGAGAGAAAAACTGCCAATTTGGTTTTTCCGCATTGTAGCGAATGGCTCCATAGGCTAATATTGTAATATTTTATTTAACTTTAACTATTGATAGGAGCCATGTAAAATATACTTCAATATATTGAATTAATAGTTGAGATAAATCCAACAACTTACCACTGTTGGTTTGGAATAACAATTGCAGGAAAGAAGTTATTAAACTTTCTTTTCAGTGAGCCAAACTCCACCTTTACAGCTGCTCTCTCCTGATTGACCAGCCTGATCCCAGGCAATGCCAGTGCTGCTTTATGAGGTGTGAAGTGTCCTGTCAGAGGACACACTAGGTTTCCTATTGGTGGAGAAATACAAGCTGCAGTGCAGATGACAGGAAGGGGGTTGCCAAACTGGTCTTCAAAAGGAAAATGCCACTTTAGAACAGCAGAGGCGCACCCCCACATCCTGCCTTTTCAGCCACACAGGAACCTCTGTAATTAGATTAGGGAGGGGGTTGGAAAATGAGTTTTTAGGAAAATTAGCCACACCAGTAGGCTGGGTTAGCCTGATCTAGCTCCTCTGGAGAGAATTCCTCCATGCTGGATTTTGAAAGAATGATGCCTTCTGGGAAAGGATTATTCCACACTTTGGAGGAAGTGGTCATATACCTTGGTGGCACCCTGCATCCCATAGGTCAGGGCCCCCCCCCCCGCTCGCTTGATGCCCATAAACCATGGATACATCGTGAGAGATGCAGAGCTCATCAGATCTACTGCCTGAAGAGACAAAAAGAAGGACTGCCCTGCTGACTCCCTGGCCTGCACCAAGAGGAATGTACTCACCAGGACTACACCTGCTGAACACTGTGGGATTCAGCACCAGAAGGACTTTGTCTGACTCTGAAAGTCTAAGGAGTGGACTCTCACAAGCTACAGGTTAACAGAGCCCACCTGCATCTTCTCCAGCAAGAGTCCCCATCCTGGAGTGCATCCAGTGAACTTTTAAGGATTTGGTCAGGTGCATTGTAGGCATTGTAGATTTCAGTCCATTGGATTTGTGTTTTGGACACTTTGAACCCTCAAGAGGAGCTTCAGAAAGAAGTTCCAGAAGTTTGGAGAAACTTTTGGAAGAAGCCCCATAAGGTGACCGACTCGATGTTGAGAGTCAAGCCGGCTACCTTCAACCCGAACCCGACCTGGATTTCATGTTCGTCCCATTTAAAATCTGCAGAGCTCCATACAACCAGGATTTGACCGGGGCCTCGCAGAAAATCAATCCGGTGAGCCCGCACCTAATCTGGCCTGACGAGGTACCTTGCTCGATGTCGAGGAAAAAAGCTCCAGAAAAACAACTAAGTGTGAACGTAAACATTTGACCGAGCTCTCCCTCTTCGTGTATCTGACCAGGGCTCCATAGGGTTGGCCTCAAACTTTGACTTCATCCCAGTCAAGTGCAACCAGATGTCCCAAAGTGTTGCTGTATGTTTTAAGAACTAAAAAGTGTTTATTCTTTTAAAGTGTATATCTCCTGTTCCCTACATTATATTTTTATGAACAACTAGACATCAAAACGACAAAATCCAATCTATTTTTAAAGATTAGAGTTGGATTTTTATTGTATGTTGTATCTTACTTATTTAATGTATTGGTGTTTTTAAATGCTTTACACACCTGTCTCCTAAGTTATGCCTGCCTGCTCGTTGCCAGCTACCAAGGGTTGAGTAAGGAAATTATTTATTGAGACCTTGACAGACTCTTTTAATGTGTTTGTGGCCTTATTACTGGTGGTAAGTCACTACTTCTCACTACTAATAATCCACTTTCCAACATTTGGTGTTCAGCGGTGGGGATACGTACTTGTGTTTAAATTACACCATACAGTATATCAAGGTAAGATCTTGAAATAATCCTCTAAATTGTCTTGTAATTTGGATAAACTGTTTTAAATTAATTTTTAGATTTTTCTAAATGTTTTAAAATTCTGATTGATAGTTTGGTGACCCAAACCTTAGGGATACCATGGAGCTAGATCTGGCTAACCTACCGAAACTCATTGTTAAGGGGATAATGTGGGGCTAGGGAGTTACCAGCTGCTACTACCATGAGGAAAGCAGAGTTAGTAAAGTCCCTAGTAGCTTTGGCAGTGGCTCAGGTAGGCAAGGTAACCTCTGAGACAGATGATGCTCAAGAAGAGGATGACCCCTCCAATAAACATCCTCGAGAAGGATGATGATGTGTCTTTCGCTTCCAGTACTATGTTCAGTCTTACAGCTAGAGGAAGGTGAGGTCTCTCCACATAGGAACCACACCTGTCCCTGGTAGAAAATAGCTAGTTGTAGAAGTGAGGAAGATATCCCTAGCTGAGAAGAAGTAGGAAAGGCAAGAGAGAAGAACTGGTGGCAGCAATAGAGAATATGAACATGATGAGATGTCCAGGGGTTGTGGGTTTGATCCCAGGCTCCCCAAGGGAATAGTACCCGAATTCCAAAAAGGGGGAGGACATAGATAAATGGCTAGTTGCATTTTAGAAGGCTCTTAGGACTAAGAGGGTCCACTCTAGATACTGGAGTTATCTCCTGTGGGACTTGGTTTCAGTAGCTGGGAGGGATAGGCTCCTGAACTTAGAGGGGCATGAGGTGGAATCATACCCACACATGAAGAAATGCTTAGCCAGGAAATATGATCTCACCCCAGAGCAGTACAGGGTGAAGTTCAAAGATACCCAGAAGGTAAACACTCAGTCCTAGTTGGACTTTGTTGACATCTCAGTGAGGGCACCAGGGGGCTGGATTGAGGAGAACCAAGCATCTACGTATGAGGGCTGTATAATTTAATTCGTAAGGAACACATCCTAACTCACTGTGTACAGGAGAAGTTACTCCAGTAACTAGTGGACTCAAAACTGTCAGATGCCAGAGAGCTGGGAGAGACAGCTGATGAGTGGTTAAGAACCGGGATGTTCAATCAGCATCAGGGGAGACTCTAAGAAGGGGTGTTTGTCCCATAAAAACCTAAGGAGGGAGGTTGTAAGCCCACAACAGAGACTTACCTACCTTACGTACCTTAGAACCCTAAAAAGGATGAGAGTAAATCCCACTCCCACTCTGATAAGCAGAAGCAAGAGGATATTAAGCTGAAGATGTACTTGGACTACAGGTTGTGCTTTAACTTCTAACAGTCAGGTCACTTCAAGGGTGACCCCGTCTGTTCTAAGAAGGTGGTTAGCACTGGGCTGTCCAGTGTAGCCATAGAAAAGGACTCCTCAGATGATGAGGTCCTCCTAGCATTTTGTTGGGAGACAGTGCCAGATGGTAAACTGGAGATCCCTGAGGGTGGGAGTAGGCACTTCCGCTCCATTCAAGTAAATAGGATCCCTGCCATTGGCATGTGAGACATGTGCTAGTCACACTATAGTGAGTGACAGGCTTGTGTCTCCCAATATGTATGTGCCAGGGAAGACAAGAAGAGTAAGGGTAGACCAGGTGAGGTCACAGCCAAACCTGTAGCCATAGTGCCCCTAGAATGAGAGGGTACCCTTAGCTGGTATAAAGTGGTAGTCATAGCAGAACTCCCCTTAGATTGTCTCCTGGAAATGACCTCCCAGCGGTTCGGCAGATGCCCAGCTAAACGGTTGTCTGGGGTGCCCCCCCCTTAAGCCAAAGTTCCTGGGGACCCAGTCCCTATAGTTAGGAAACTGGGGTCCCAAAAGCAAGGTAAAAAGAAGAGAAAAGGTAAACCATGATTAAAGAGAGTTCCAGTGGGCCAAGGGTCTTCTGTCCCAGAAAGGGAGAAACCCAGAGTTAGCAATGATGAGTCTTCACCTGACCACAAGGAAGTCCTGAGTAGCCAGGCAGCTGTCAAGCAGCAGGGTGCTGCCCCTGCATTGACAGATGGGAGAGTGGAAGTAAGTTGTCTGCCACAAGATATGGTATCCCCTCACTCTTAACAGGGAAAGAGGTTCCAGGATCCCATAGGTGACCCCAAGGCAGCTCAACCTGTCAGTGGAGAGCTGAGGGTGTGGTTCTGGATTCTGACCACTGTCAGTAGCCTCTTGTGGGTGCTGGCCTTCATGGCTGACCTGTACTTGGCAAGGGAGGCAGACCCCATGGCCAAAAGTAAGTTAGGCCCACTGACCCTGTTGGTCATGGTTGGGTTGCTCAAGTGTTGGGTAACCTCTGTGGGAAAGCTAGGTTTCTCCCTCATGAAGTTAGTGATAGAGGAGGTAGGAACCTCACTACCCAAACTAAAGAGGGAGGAAGAAAATGAATCCGCTTTGGGGAAGTTTCAGTTTAGAATGGGTCTTGTTACTATAGAGATGGGTCAGCTTCCCAGAGGAAGTGACCTTAGCAGGAGGATGAAAGGCAGAGTAGGCCTTGCAATAATTGTGCTGCCTGATTTCTGCCCTTCCTTCCTCACCTGACAGACCAGGGAACCTCTCCTAGGGGTAGGCTGAGTCCCCTGGGCTGTTGGCTTGTGGGTTTTATGAGAAATCATACAACCCCCCCCCCCACTTTTTGCCCCCACTTTGATCACTAGATGTTGGTTTTCTGGCCCTACTTGACACCCAGAAGCCATTGATAAATATAGGAGAGCTGCATAGCTCCACCGATCTGCTCAATTGAAGAGACAAGAAGAAGATGGACTGCCTGCTGACTCCCTGGCCTGCACCAAGAGGACTGCACTCACCAGGCTAGCACCTGCTGCACACTGTGGGATTCAGCATCAGAAAGACTTTGCTTTTCTCTGAAAGTCAAAGGAGTAGACTTCCTGCAAGCTACATGTTAACAGTACCCACCTGCATCATCTACACCAAGATTCCCCATCCTAGAGTGGGCCCAGTAGACTTTTAAGGATTGGGCCAGGTGCATTGTGGAGGTAGCTCTATAAGGTGACAGACTTGACGTCGAGAGTAAAGCCGGCTACCTTCTACTGTGACCGGGCCTGGATTTCAGATTTGTCCAGCTGAAAGCTCCGGAGCTCCAGACTTCCAGGATTTGACCGGGCCCTCGCAGAAAGTCAAGCCAGCGAACCCTCACCGAATTCAGCCTGAAGAAGAGCCCTGCTCGATGTTGATTGAAAAAGCTCCGGAAAACAACTAAGTGTGAAGGTAAAATTATGACTTAGGCCTCCCACTTGGTGTATCAGACCAGGGCTCCATTGTGGTTGGCCTTAATCTTTGACTTTGTCCCAGTCAAGCATGACCAGATGTCCCAAAGTGGTGCTGTATGGTTTTAAGCACTAGAAAGTGCTTGTTTTATAACACTTCATATCAACAGTTCCCTACATTTGATTTTTGGCATGTTGGTGTCGATTTTTCATAAAAATATCTATTGTTGTAAATTGGAGTTGGATTTTGATTGTGTGTTGTGTCTTAGTTATTTTTTGTGTTGGTGTTTTTAAATGCTTTACACACCTGCCTCCTAATCTACGCCTGTCTGCTCGTTGCCAACTACCAAGGGTTAAGCAAGGTAATATTATATTGAGACATTGATTGACCCTTTATTGTGTTTGTGGCCTTATTACTAGTGGTAAGAAGTCACTAATTTTCAATACTAATAATCCCCTTACCACCACGTACCAGGGTGTGCATGTGGCTATTGTACTCTCGTAATACCCGTACTAGTGTGTATGTGGATACAGTTCTCTCCTAATACCTGTACAACTCTATGCATGTGAATATTGTACTCCCCTCATAACCATATCAGTGAGTGCATGTAGACATTAAACACCAGGGGTGAGAGAGATGAATCGTGAGGAACTCCACATGTGAGGATGATTACAGAGATAAGATCCAGACTGGTCAGTTTTGATTATGGGGGAAGGGCTAAGACTGAAGCTGTTCTGGACATTCTTTCCAATTATTTTTTCGGCTTTATTAGGATAGTGGGGTATCACCCTGTTTCATGTTGCTGAGATATTGAGTAAGATCAGTGTGTCACACTTGTCCTCATTGTTGGGGATGATGCTTGCCAAAGAGGTATAATTCTAGCATTGTTTAATTGTAAAATATTATATTTGGGGCAGAAAGTTTTGCTCATTATTCTGCAGCTGGCGCTAATAAACCTTGGTGTCCCAAATACCAAATCTGTGAAATCTTGGTTTCACCTCATGCCTATTTAATCCACCAAACACTACCAACCCCTTTTTCTCACTCTTGGAAGGTCCTGCTTTCTTCCTTTGTCATGGTTTTTCCAACTTTCTCTATCTCCTTGCCCTCGATTGTTTTTCTCTTTCTTGCTCTAGATCTATGCCGTGGCCCCACCTGCAACCACTGGCTCAAATAAATTAAGGACTGCATTTTAGTTCCTTTCAAGTATATGAAGCCAGAATGTTGACCATGCGAAGGTTGGCTTTGTTCCATGAGTTCTTTCTTGTTGCTGTTTCTAAGATAGTACATTATTATGGCAGGTTGGTTTTTAAGTATTAGTTCCCAGTATGTGTGAAACTAGCATCAATTTCTTCTACAGAGATTTTATGATGTGGCATTTTCAGTTGATTGAATCCAGTGCCTTTGGTGAACAGTACCTTTATCTTGCTTGTCATATTAGAAATTAATGTTGAAAGAAATTGTTACATTTTTGTAGTTGTGCGCTGCACATCCAGTTGGCTGTATATCTGAGATGCCAAAGCCTTCATTGCCGTTTTCTTGATTATAGGGTTGAAGGCAATGTGGGTGGAGTTGTAAATTGAGTGTAAGAAGGAAATATGGAGTCTGACTTGTTTATGATGTATTTGTAGATTTTATCTATCTTGGGTTTGAAGAACACTTGGAAGTTCTGGTGGTGTTGCAAAGTTGCATTGGGTGTGCTTATAAAGTAGTCTGTGATGGATAATTGAATATGTTGATTCTAGTTTGATGACTCTAGGATACTTATAGTAAAGGGGTCCTTTCTCTTAACAGCTTTGTGAGTGATTCTTAAAAGCCTTTTCCATTGTGGCGTGTCTGCTTTGGTCCCTGACTTGTGTCTCACTAGTGTCTGCTTAGCAAACTCTCCATGATAGCCTTTGTTGTTTGATTTCTAACTTATGTGTTTTTCATTGGTTGAAGAGTCCATTTAACTAGTTGGTCAATGTGTTAGGGTGAATGTTTCATATTAGTGTGTCAGGGTCTGTTTAATATAGTGCTGTCTCCCTAACAGCATTGAATGTTGTGTCAACCTCTTTTTCAATGTTTTGTTATAGTAGATGGCATCAATGAGTTATATTTCACTCTGCACAGTCAGAGTGTGGGAGGTTGATGCTAATGAATCTTTGACAAAGAGACAGTGATTAGTAAGTATTTTAATGAGATTTGCAGTTATGTTTCTTACTTAGTGTGTCAACCTTGTGTGTGGGTTTTAAGTTATGCACATTACCATCAGTGTGTGCTGGCCAATATTTGGCAAAACCACGATGCCTGGCTTTGATTAAGACATGCCCACACACATTTCCAAATATATTACTAGAGATATCTGACGTCTCTCTGCAAGTGATTCAGTAGTATTATTTTTTCCTGCCCATCATTAAGTCCATAATTTTTGCCTCATTACAGCAGTGAGCAAAACAGAAGAGTCTGAGACCCCTATTATGACATGTTGCCAAATGGCTTTCACCCTTTGCCCAGGAGTTGCAATGTCCAGCTTCCAGAGCTTTACTCATACTTACTGTCCTCACTAACTTTCACCAAAGCCCATTCACATTTAGGTGCAGATTTACCATTCTCTAACGCAATATAATGCAGCAACGCAACTTGCTGCACTGCATTGTGTGAAAGAAAGGGGCAGAAATGCTCCATTTTAATAAAAATATGGAGAATTTCAGCTTTCTCCTTGAGCCTTTGCACTGTGTTCTGTCTAACTCCAACACAGGGACCCTTGAACAATAGTACAAGGGACTCTACATTACAGGCATGATTGTTTTTGCACAGGAAGGTGTCTCTTCCAGCACAAAAACAATCCTTAGAGGTATATTGCAGCACATGTCGAAAGACGAATGATAGAGGAGAAATAAAGATATTTCTCTTTGTCATGCCTCTTTCGGGTAGGCGCACCATTTTGGTGCAAATCCAGGTTTACAAGCCATGGTAAATCTGGGTTTCCCTCAAAATATGTGGGTGAATGCATGGGAACATCCATGCTCCACCCATGTGAAGCCTATACGACACACAGTGACATGAGAAAGCTATTAAAGCACCGAAAGCCAGGCAAAGTGGCTTTGCATGGCTTAGGAAATACCAGATAAGAACGTGCATTGCCTTGCGATGACTTGTGTCACACAAGGACAACGCAAGTTCTTAGTAAATCTACCCCTAAATGTGATCCTCTTACCACTGATGTAATAATTGCTGTGATAATGCCCATCTAGTTCTTATCTGGTACTGCAACACTCCTTGACAGCCTCTTTTCATGTAAATATAAAATCCTAATGAGGTTCACAAAAAGTGGTAGAGCTTGTGGGGTAGCTCTAAATTGCCATGATTCCCTTATGCTTAGAGTCACCAGGTTTGAGCTATTCTTCCCAAGAAAACATAATAGCATGCTTCTGTTTATAGTCCAATTCTTCTTTCATTCCACTCACATTCATCTCAATCTTGTCTACAGTGCCACCTTCCCAGATGAAATCTGGATATTACTTTGTCTACCCAAACATTGTCCCCAAAAGTCCTGCTTAAGGACAATTTCAATGATACCCAAATACCTCTCCCTGGTACAGCTGCTTGCAATATACACAGGATCACATGTTCAAATGGCACTCCACTCACCCTCTGCAAAATCTCCATGCAGCATCCAGGTTGATAGGGCTAATCTTTTTTACAAAGAGGCTGCAGATTCCTATCTTGTGTAATCTTGGTGTTCAGATTCATTTGGGTCAGAAGGTATGGAGTTACAACCCCAAAGAGTACTACAGGACTATTTCCCTTCCTGTTGCTGAGGGGCGGGGGGAGGGGATCTAGAACCAGCCTCAGTCCATATTGGTTCAGGAGTTCTTCCAAGACGATTTGTGGTGCATAAAAATCTTGACATTGTGGTGAGAAAAGGAGTGCTCAAACAATCTAAGAGCTATTATTATTCCTGAATGGCTACCATATCGGCTGAACTGCATGAGGAGGACTGGATTCTTTTTTTTTTTAAAGTACTTAAAATGACTAAGTGTGCTGTGTTGTTACAGAGGAAAGGATGATGGAACAGAAGACATTTGGTGTAGTTGTTCAAAGATTGGGTTGATATTTTCTGTGCATCTCCTGGTATTTTATCTATAGCTCTAGTTTTTGTTTGTTTTGTTGGAAGGGGAAAGGTCATACAGAGGGGCTGTGGGACTGTACTGATCTGACTGTGTTTATTTACTACTGTTACTTGTTTATCTTCATTATTGTTTCCATGGTACTTTCCTATATCACATCATGGAAGTGGAAGTTGTGGTTGCAGATTCCCAGATACATTTTGCCTGCGGCAGTTGTTGTCTGTCTCTGGAAGTGTCCAGTTCTGCTTTCCAGTCTTGGCTTTCCCCTTAATAAATCTTCTTACTGAACACTGGAGTCATCCACTTCTTCTCCCACTATAACATCTGCACTTAAAAAAGTGACAGACTTCTTAACATCATAAGAGGTATTGTCATTTTGATAACTGCTATCATTTGATGTGCAGAATCTTGAAATTAAACTCTTGAAACTTAGACCAAAGCCTACCTAGAATTAACAAAATCCCCCTTATGCACAACCATAGAGCATGTAAACCAGTGGTCTGTGGTCTTTAAAAATCTCAAACTAAGAGCCCTATGAACATTTTGAAGTTTGCAATGGCCAAAGAGCACGCCAGGGCTTCACGTTCATTGGTATAGTGGGTATCAGCAGTTTTCAAAGCTCTAGAACCAAAAGCAAGTGTATGACCTTCGCTGCACGCCCATTGCTCTACCACAGCTGCCAAACTACACAAACCGGCATCTAGATTTATGAAACACTTTTCTTCAGACAGAAATTGCTTCAGTGCAGGATCAATGACTATTAAATCCTTACTCATCATGAACACCTCATTGGTTTTATTTGTCCACTTGAGTTTTGATCTTTTCTTTAAAAGTTTCATCCAAGGTTAGCACCACCATAGCATATCTATGTACAAATCAAGCACAGTACTCACTCAAGGCAAGGAATTAGTGCAAAGTATCCTTATGCACAGGTTATGATTCATTCCTAATAGCCTGTACTAAAATGAACTTAGGTTTAATCCCTATAGAAAGTATGTTATGTCCAAGGTAATCAACTCATTGCATGAAGAATGTATATTTCTGATGAGTAACCATCATGCCCCTGTCCTTTTAATTTATCAGAACCCATTGTTAGACTTGGCTTCTTTTAGTGTGTTTCCCCAGTCTTTTTATTTTCTAACCTCCCGGTTTTTACTTAGTTTTTGCTGGTTTAGTGTCTCTGCATACTTTCTCACCGCTGTTCAGTGTTAAAGTTCAAGTGCTCCTGTTGTAAATTGTTGTTATGGATTGGAGATTCCCTGATTGGTCATTTAAATTACTAGTCAGTCCCTAGTACAGTGCACTGTGTGTGCCCAGGGCCTGTAAATCAAATGCTGCTGGTGGGCTTGCAGCACTGGTTGTGCCACCCACACAAGTAGCCCTTCAAAGATAACTCAGACCTGCCACAGCAGTGTCTGTGTGCAGTCTAGTACTGCCATGTTGACTTGGCAAGTGCACCCACTTGCCAGGCCCTAACATTCCTTTTTCTTACATGTAAGTCTCCCCTAAGGTAGGCCCAAGGTACCCCTGTGGGCAGGGTGAAGTGTAGATGAAAGGTAGGACATACCCTGATATGTGTGGCATGTCCTGATAGTGAAGTACTTCAATTTTGTTTTTCACTATTGAAAAGCTATCTGGCCCATAGGAAAGCATGGGAGTTAATTTATAACATCTTATAAATATAACTTCCCATTGGGACCAGATAGGAAAATAAAGTTTAGTATGCCTGAACTCATAATCTAAAGATGCATCTTTTAGTAAAGGTGATTTTTAGATTCTGTGTTAGAAAACACATCTTTTAGAAAGTAGGTATTTTCTTGCTTAGGCATCCTGTGTGCCTCTGCTAGGATGTGGATTGACTGTCTGGCTTTGGAGTGACAAGGGCTGGGGATGTGCAGTGGATCCAGAGCGTCTGATGGGTCAGGGCTGGGCTGAATAGACCTCGGCTGCATTTAGAGTAGTGGGAGGAGATTTCCTTGCACCTGAAAGGATCTGGTCTGTCTTCCACAATGCTGTCTCCACCCCCTGCCAGGAAGCTGGGCCTGAACTGATTTGGAATAAGCACAGACACTCTCTGCACGAGAGGGCAAAGGATTTTGGGGTATAAATATTGGAGCCCAGACCCCAGAACTTTAGAACTCTTTTGGAACCAAGAAGACTACCAAGAAGAAGAGCTGGAGAAGCTGTGAGGAGCGATTACAACTTTGCTGTGTGCTTTGCTCTGTTGGCCTGCAGTGGCTGCTTCTGTCTTAGGCAGTGAAAGGACGGGACTGAACTTTCTGCAACTTCCTTTTTGTGAGTTTCTCCGAGGGCTTAATGTAGAGCTTGCCCCCTGTTTAAGAAGTCTCAGGAGCAGCAAAGACTTCAAGGTCGTCTGCCATCAGCACTGGGAACTCTGTGTTTTGTGCTGCTACAGAAGAAAAAGCAACCTGACGCCGTCAACAACGCCGCTGCCGACTCCGTGTCCTTAAGGCACCACAGAGGGCACCACCGCAAGCCGCAACACAACCCTGGTCTCACCAACACCGCCACCCGCTGCTGCCACTGAGCCGCTGCTTGCACCGCGACCTGTGTGCACGGCACTTTGCACCACCTTGCTTTATGACACCTCCTTGGTATCCCCGACACCGCCGCTCAATGCCGACATCAATGCCGCTTCTTGCATCGTAGTTTAAGGGTACCGCTTGTAAGTTACATAACACACCATCCTCATCTCGCTCCACAGCCTTAGCCCACGACGCTGGCGCCATCGACTCCAGTTCGTCAGCCGACGACAGCGCTTTAGCAACAATGACGCTGCTGCTTGCACCGTGACCTGCCAGCACTGCAACAAGCAACACACTACTTCACACTACAGCCCTGGTCTCAGCGACACTGCTGGATGACCGTCCCCGAGCTGCTGTCTGCACCGTGACCTGAAGGCACAGCACGCCGCACTGCTGCACTTTGCACCACAGCACCCAATGCCTGCCAATGCCGACACTCCTGACTTCAACCGTGAGGAGTTCGATCTGGAACGCCTGTGACTTCAAGGGCCAGACGACTCCTGCACCGACCTCCAGAACTGACGCCTTTGCACACCGGCCCTTCGGGGCTCATCGAGATGTCGCCGATGCCCTACATTTCTAAAGGTACTGTTTTGTGGGTCTTCACGACACCGTAGCTGGCCCACAATGCAGCGGTCAGCCTGAACTGTTTGGATTTGTTGAACATGACGCCGTGATACCCCCAGATGGTGCTATCTACTTCAAGGAACTGTGGGCCAGATGCACGATGGATTTTTGCATGCGAAAAAATAGGTTTCAGACCCATTTGCGCATGTAAAAATCCTGTGGCCCATGTACTAACACTATTTTGCAAGTCGCAAATAATTTGCAACTCGCAAAATAGTGTTTAGCGACTCGCTATCAGGAAGGGGCATTCCCTTCCTAATAGCGACCCCACAATGCGTGTCAGAATGTTTTGCAACCGCAATTGCGGTCGCAAAACACTCGCAGTTTCTCACCCTGTTCAGGAGGCAGGCAGTGGCCCCAGGGACCACTGCCTGCCCCTAAATAATCAAAATGAAAAGGTACTTTTTTTTTTTTAAATGCATTCCATTTTCCTTTAAGGAAAATGGGCTGCATTTAAAAAACAAACATCTACAATGCAATAGGTATCGCATTGGTGAAAGCTAGAGCTCTTGCTGTTAAAAATGACACATTTTTTTTACTTCAGTTTTTTTGTATGCAGTGGAGTGATGCTATTTGCATATCCACATCACCATTCGCATGACCTGGCGGCACTGGAGTACCAGAAAATGAGAAATAGATTATCAGGGACGGGAGACAAGAGTAAAAAATGGTAACATTCTGTAAATTGCAAACACTCATAGGGAATGCGAGATTAAAGCACATGAAATGTAAGAAGTGTTACAGCAGAAATCCCACGGTAATCTCGCTTTGGGAAATCTCGGAAATGTGGCACCATTACCTCTGATTACCGTTACCCTGATTTCCGCTAAAGGTCAATGGATCTTTGCCACCGTTTATGACCAGTGAGCTTCTACATAAACATGAGCAATTCATAAAATGCAAATAAACATTTTAGCCAATAATGAGAGTTATGAGCAGTTTTAAAGGGATTTATTTTCCAATCAAAATTTAGGAATAGCTGACTCTTCATTCAGTAGTCAGGTATCAATCAGGTTACAGTATTGATAACAGAAAAATTAAGTTAGCACAAAGCATTATAATTTGCAAACATCGCGTTCCATAAAGGAAGAAATTTCTATTCTAAGACAATGGGGCTCAAATGATGTCAGTCAGAACTCCTGAAAAGTTCCAGAAGCAAGAGTGAGTTAGCATAAGCCATATCAATCATTAATAATTCCAGAATCTCCCAGGAAGGGAAACAAAGCATAGAGCAAATAAGCCTTGGCAAAGCCAATTAGTCAAAGCAAAAATCAGAATGGAACTAAACCTACATCTAATCTGCCTACGTCTGCCTACATTCTGCTCTCCATCAAAGGTCTGCCCTCTCCTTCACTGCATCTGCAAATCACTTCTGCCCTCTTCCCTTCATTTCAGCGTCGGAATCTGAAACTCCTCTGCAGCCTTGCGTCTCTAAATCTCTCTCTGTCTGTCTCTCTCAAAGGGCTCCGAAAGTCTTCCTGCCTGTGTTCTGAAAAGCGTCCTTTCTCCTCCTCTTCTCTCTCTGAAACTCCTAACTAGGAACGCGTTTATCAAATAATAATGTTACAAAGCATGTAACAGGACTTTTCTTCCTCCAACTGGAATCCAGCATTCTCCAAAAGGATGCCTCCACCCTTCTGCAGATTCATACCTCATCTCTCAGACAGGCAAAGATCCTTCCCACAACACATACCACATCTTATTTAATACAAGTTAATCTTCTAACCTTCCTTTAAAAAAATACATTTTATTTCTAACTACACACATAACATGAGCTGCAAAAGAACCTTTTTTCAATTAAGCAAGAAACATTAAACTTGGTAATGCACTTTTAAAATATGTTATTTTCTGTTCTCACTAAAGCAAAGAATTAAATTAGACTTTGTTCAACATTTCCAGCAACTACAGAGATAAAGCTCAGACGAGGTTACAGCTGGAAATCATGCCACTGTTCTCTTCACACCGAGAGAAAAAGATTCCTTTCCTTATCTTGAAGGTCCAGAGCAACTCTGAGAGCAACAGCTGAATTATGAGCTGGTTCTGTTTTTTCATTTTAAAATGTCGTGCTAATTCAAATACAAGTTATTTCTACTAATGAACAGTTTAACACTTTCACAAATTAGAATCAAATTATCATAGTGAGAACAACATCTAACTAAACACATTTAAATCAAGCTTTGAATTACTTGCCTACGGGTTACATAACTTGCTAAATAAACGTGTCTGGCTGAAGTTTGTGAATTTCAAGAGCCCATGATTTCACTCTGTGGCACAGAAATGTGCGTGTCACCTTTCAAATGAAGTTCTTAATTTCTGAAGCAAAGGCAGGTTTTCCATTAGTAAAGAAAAAACAGGTTTAGGCTCTTTCAATCCTCCCTCTGATGATTTAAATCATCACACCTCCGAGGATTTGTAATCATCACTCCAAGTTCATTTCACACATGAGATCAATCAGATAATATATAGCCAAGCTCAAAAGCTCAGTGCAGAGTTCTGTTAGGAGCTTCTTAGAATGATTAGTTTTCAGCAGTTAAAATTTCTAAACAGACAATCCATAAACCTACTCCGTGTTCTTCTAAGAATGTTATCCCTCACTCTTCTTGTAGCTTTTTCTCAGGCCTAGGTTAATCTTCTGTAAAATAATTAACTAAAATAATAAAGTCTAACAGAACAGTTCTCTTTTTTTTTTGAGCAATACTGGTTTTCTTTTCAGCTTTTCTCAGTTCTCAGTCATTGTTTCAGCTTTACTCAGTTCTCTTTTTGTCGCAAGCTTGAAATCAAGGTGGCTTATATAGTTCAAATCCTGCATCACACAGTTCATCCATTGTGACGTTCAGTGCTTTGTCCATGCAACATGACCATTCAGGTGCTGGATATCTCCGACAGAGCACCATCGATCTTTTGGACTTTATCAGTATAAGCCTTCCACCTTCGCCTTCACTTTGTTCTGATTTAGACCTTTCAGCTATGAGTGCAAATGTTTTTTCAGGGGACAACTGCAGACTTTTTGTGTTCCCCTTTTGCTAGCATTCTTCCACTCCCACTCGTGGGCCCACAGCAGTAGTTCTTTCATCTGAGGCTGGACCTGGCTCTTTCATCACTTCGATACCAGTTTCATCCGAGCCAACTTCCACTTCTTGCTTTTCTAGTCCTACCTCGGTTTGCTTCAGTGCTGCTTCTGACTCAGTGTGTTCCCCTACAGCTTGACTGACCCTCTCCCGTGGCCTTTCGACCACTGCTGGCATCTCTTCTGGAAGAGGAGCTGTTTCATCAAGGGGACATGGGACCCTACGAGCATGGAAGACATGCACCCAGTTCGGAAGGCTATCACGCTTCACAGCAATCGTTGTGACCAGGATCACTTTGAACAGTCTTTTCCATCTTGATTCCAACCAAGACTTACGAATGTCATTCTCGATCACAACATCATCTCTCAGATTCTGGTTGTCGCACCGTTCACTATGCAGATCTCGTGTAGCCACTGCAACTTGATGAGAAACTGTATGCGCCACATCAGCCAATCCTTCACAGCAATGGGTCATCTTCTCATCTGCATTTGTCACAAGTGCTTTAACTGGTAAATCATCAAGCCACTCCAGTGATATTGAGAGACAGTCCTTTGCAAAGCGAGACTCTATGATGTCTTTGTGTTGCTCGATTATGCCTGAAATTCAGGTCGATAGCTACAGTGCAATACTTGTTCAGTCTGTAGTTCTGCACATGTCATTTTCTGGACATCATTGATAGAGTGAGTCTTTTGATCTGATTTCAGAGAAACTGTCACTCTATACCTGTAGATCGATTTTTGCAATAACGCGTTCGCTACCATGTGGTTGTCATCTCTCTCAAAGTGTGTACGTCCATGCATGTACCCTGTCATTGGCAACGACAAACTGTCTGGCAACATTGATCTCCCATCAACTGATACTTGGATATCATTTGCATTTTTCTCAAAATCTGTTCTGATCCATCCTTGTTGTTCTTCCTCTGAAACAGTTTCTTGTACACCCTCCAAATCTTCACAAGTGTTCGATATTGACATCAACATTGGATAGAGAGTGCCCTTTTCAGATTCACATGTGAAATTTCCCTTAAATGTGTAAGCCAACAGGACACTACATTGGACAACCGAATTACCATCTATCTTTCCCATGACAATTGTTACTCCCATTTGAGCAGTTAAACTGCATGCTATTGTAAGGGCATTCAATTTTGTATCTTGTGCTGAGGTAACTTCTTATAAACATTGGCCATTTACAAAATAGACATGATCGGGCTCAATCAGAGGTTCATCATTAATGCCTAACCTTGGCCTCATGCATTGGTTCATGACACCTAGGCATTCAGGTTCAACTTCATCACAAACATTTAGACTCAATGCATTTGAATTTTGACATGTTTCAATCTCAAAATTGTTCAGTAACAATTCCACAAAACAAGAACCCTTTTCAGTTATTGGACATTCCATCATTAATTTCTCACTCTTTTTGTGACTGACATCAACCACAGCTACTAAGTTAAGGCAACTGGGCATTTCTGTGACGATGGGGTCAAGGGACATTGAGAAACACGTCACAGACTTTTGAACATCTTCATGTTTTTGAACAGGCACTGAGAGAGCGCAGCCCTCCCTCTCACTGCAAATTGGTGTAAATTCTTTTAAATAAGCTTGCATCCCTAGTGCCGGAGCACGACACATTTTCTCTTTTGACTCTAGGCATGCTTTTGTGCAGTCGTTGTCCAATGGAAGCGGAGCAGACACATCCTTGTGTGACAGCCTCAGTAAAGGCTTAGCCACTAGGGAAAGGTTTGGTGTCAACTGTCTACAGTAGCCAACCATTCCCAGGAGCATTCTGACTTCTTTCTGAATTTGAGGTGGATTCATCTGGGGAATTGCTTCCACTCCCTCTGGTGACACCTTTCTAGCTCCTTTTCAACCATGTGTCCCAGATATTGATCTCCTTTCTGGCAGTACTCCTGGCTATCCTCATGTAATCTCACTATGATAGAAACCTGACAAAAATCAATAACGGTAAGCCATTTTTCAGTTTATGCAATTTGAAAAGGTATATTGGCTGGATTTGGTTCCAGAGGACAACACAGAACAACCATGCTGCTAATCTCCTGCACTATTCTGTACTTCTCATTGGATTTCTGTAAATCTGTGATCAGAGAGTTACATGAACTTCCAATCAATTCCTCCAAAAGTCCCTCGCACAGTTTATCTTCAATTACGGGTGAAATTCCTACAACAGTCTCGCGTGTTGAATTGTATGATGGTGTTGCTTTATACATGGCATCTGATTCTAATTTGACTAAGACTGGTTCTGCACTTTTTATTAATTCGATATCTTTCGTTGCAAACTCACATACTACTGGGTTCACTATTTCTTCCAAATCAGAGGGTAATTTTTCAACTGTCATTTCTGAAACCAATCCTTTAGCTGTCTCTTGTTGGTCCATTTCAAACCATACATCCTCATCAGGAGTCTGATATTCAATATCATCCGGTGTACAGTAAATTGTGCAGTTTAACCTGCACCACAAATGTCTTCCTAGCAGGCTTACATTGCTTGAGTCACAAAGAACAATTTGGTAACTTTCCTCAAATGAACCTAATTTTGCTAAAACTTGCTCTAAAACTGAGTTTGCAATCTGTCTGTTTAGAACTCTTACAACTTGGGCCTTTTTCCCTAAGTAAGGTAGGTCTGAAACTTCCACTGTTCTCACAATGGATCTGGTGATATCAGAAATGTTGGGGCTAAAACTGTAACTTTTTAATACAGCAGACTGTTGAAATGTGTTCTGATTTTTGTTCTGAAAAGAATTCAAATTTGCTTTGGACAACTGATTTAAGTTAATCTGAGGGTCTCCCATATTTTGTGGGACCATCTGGGCTTGGAGAACTTATATCATTGGTACCTGTTTCTGAATTGACATTTGCTTTTGCTGAACTGGCATCTGCATTTCTCCCTCTATTTGTGCATTTTCATTTACTGCATCAGGTTTAAGTCTACACTTCCTCTTCCAATGCTCAAATCTGTTACAAAGATGGCAAAAGGTTACTTTCTTCAACACTGCGACAACCATACTCAAATTTAGACCAACCAAATCTCCTCTATCTCTGTCCTGTAAAACACTAAATCCTGCCTTAGCACCTTGTACTCCTGCTAGTGGAACCACACCTTGTATCTCACCTTCATCCTTCACAATCCCATCTATCAACTTTCTTTGCCAACCAACCACTCTTTGCTGAATGTGCACACTGATCTGACCAAAGATCATTAATTCAATAACAAATTAAGACACAAAGAATCTAATGTCACTAACATCAGCACACTCTCTCTTGCTGTGCTGTTGAAAATCCTGACACACACTTTCACAGAATTCATGAACCAATTCTTTTAGTTCTTTGAGGTTCTTTTGATCTTTACCCAATTAAGACCTTTTGGTGGCACTCAACCCTTCAGAAAAGTAATCACTGCTTCATTTTTTCTCCATAACAACAGAAGATGGTGCATTAGTGCAAGACTCTCTCATTGTCTCCTCACTTGGCCCTTGCACATCAACTTTACGTTCAGACCACAATTCAATTGGCTCTTCTGTTTCAAAGAACATTTTGAAATCAATCCACAACACATTTGAGATTTCAATAAATCCATCAACTTGTGTGGTACGCATAGGTTTGTCTCTCAATTTTGGAAATTTGTTCACAAATGCTGCAAGTTCACCTTTGTCCAGTGGTACATGAACATGCACTTCTCCCACTATTTCTCTCAATAGATAAGCTGAAGCTTCTCCCTCAACCTGTTTGTTATTTTCCTCAACTAGGTCTGGTGGTTTCTTTTTCTCCTCCCATTTCCTTGCTAGGTCTGGTGGTTTCTTTTTCTTTTCATGTTTCCTTGCCCACTTATCTCCTAATTTCTCAAATCCTTTCCATTCACAAATGTATTTCACTCATTCTGTAATGTGAAATTGCATTTGTGAAGAACACATTTTCTCAATTGCTTCATCATCCATCTGTACCCTGAAGCTTTTCTGAAATTGAAAACTTCCTGAAACATCAATTTCCTATTTTCGGGCCAAATCAGTCAGTCTGTCACATGTAGTTTCTGCACATTTTGTAATTTCCTTACTCAGGTAAATTAAGTCTTTTTCCTGATACTGGTTCAAATTCCCAAGATCTAAACCTTCCCTGACAATTTCTCCAAGTTCAATTTTTAAATTTGAAACATTAAGTGGTCTCTCTTTTTTGGGTTCTGGTCAATTTGTTCTACTATGCTCTCTATCCTTTTAATCCCTGCTGCTTCCTCAACCCATAGTCGAAAAATCCCATCTTCAATTAAATCTGTTTCTCCCTTTGCTGTTGTAAAGATAATTTTTCCTCTATATTTCAATGCTTGAACTGTCTGGGGCAGTTTCTGTTCTATAATCTGTGAATTCTGTGATGTCAAAATAAACCCTGATGTAATTACTCCTCCTACAATTCTTTGAGCTTCTTGAGTTGGGACCATAATAATTTGGACAGTCAAAATCTGTCTACGTATTGTTTGTGCAGCTACACGTTGTAATATTTGTACCGAATCAGTCACAATTGGAGCATTAACACCTGGAGGTATCACTATCAGTATCGAGTCAACGGGTGGTTGGGCAATCTGGAACATCTGTAGAGTTCCCTCAATCTGCATTTCCTTTGGGTCCACAGAAGAAGTAGCCACTGTTGTACTTGCTGGTACACTATTATCAAAATTTGTACTGGGGACCACATTAGGTGGAGGACACTCTGTTAACAATGCATCCAATTTTTCATCCCCTAAATCACTATCGATTTGAGGCTTTTTGTCATCCATAATTTCCTCCTCCTGTATCTGATTCTTTACCCTTTCATCCTCTCTTTCCATGTCTCTTGCTGTCTTTTCATACAAGCTTATGGGTTCAAATTATGCGGCTCTAGATGGTGATTTTATTTCAGATAACATTTCCCTTAATCTGTCAATAATTTGCGGTTCAAAAGTACCATATTTTGGAAAACTCAAAGGACCCTCTTTCTCAGTACAGGGGTTCCATCAGGTGGGGTCTCGTCACCGACCCAAATCGAATTTGTCGATTTACCTCTCAAAAGTGCCTTAAACCCTTTAAACAATTTCATTTCTGCAATAATTCAATCCAATATTTTTATTCAATTCCGTTGATTCAAATTTTTCCCTCCAATCCTGTTACAGTTTAAATTTTTGAAGACTTTCAACCAATCTCAATACAGTAATCACACAACAAACCTATCACAGCGCGGCACACTCTGATGTCACTTTTCCCCCGCTCGCAGCTGTTCCCCTCCTTTACAATCTGTCTCTCACTCACACGTCTCTTTCACACTCTGAAATAACTGTTTGTCCGTGAAACGACCGAACAGTCATTTCTCTGACTGTCTGTCCACCAAACGACCGGACAGTCTCTTGAAATTGTTGACCTCAACTGGCAAATGTCTGTCCACCAAACGACCGGACAATCGCCTCAACTGATAGGTTTCAAACACTCGATGTTCCACATACAGCAACCCACGACCAGCGTTGTTACTCGCGCCCTCACACATTCGCTCCCACTATCTCGGTCTGGGTAATCGATAACGTATCACGATTCCCCTCTCAATGGTCAACAAATTCAACTCCGGGTGTCTTCTACACCACAACTTCTCAGACTGCTTGTCGAGCCTAAGAATTCCCGTGCTGCGCACGCTCATAGCCTGATCTCACAATCACTCAACTCTTACTCCAACTCTGCAAGACATCACACTCTCAAATCATCACCACAATTTAACACATTCCATGCAATTACCGCAACTGGAATTACCGCAACTGGAATTACTGCATCTGGAATTACCACATATCACAATCTAATCTAATGCAATTACCGCAAATGCCATTACCGCATACCATGATTTAATCCAACGCAACTACCGCAAATGCAATTAACCCAATCAAAATTTACCACAATCAGAAATTACTGCAAATGCGCTGCTCCCTATTAATACTCACACCTTCTTCAGTAACCGCCTTCTTGGACCGCCTTCTAATACCGCTTTGCCAATCTTCAAGTTATGGGCATTGTAATCAGGAATCAGGACATTCTGGGGCTTGGGCCTTATTCTAACTTGGGAATTTTTTTTGTAGCTCCTTCCAGGGCATTAACCTAAACTCTGCTCCTTCTGGTCAAGGTGTTTAACCTTACCTCTGCTACCATCCTGTTAAAGCGGACATCCCACGGTAATCTCGCTTTGGGAAGTCTAGGAAATGTGGCACCATTACCTCTGATTACTGTTACCCTGATTTCCGCTAAAGGTCAATGAATCTTTGCCACCGTTTATGACCAGGGAGCTTCTACATAAACATGGGCAATTCATAAAATGCAAATCAACATTTTAGCCAATAATGAGAGTTATGAGCAGTTTTAAAGGGATTTATTTTCCAATCAAAATTTAAGAATCTCTGACTCTTCATTCAGTAGTCAGGTATCAATCAGGTTACAGAATTGATAACAGAAATATTAAGTTAGCACAAAGCATCATAATTTGCAAACAGCGCGTTCCATAAAGGAAGAAATTTCTCTTCTAAGACAATGGGGCTCAAATGATGTCAGTCAGAACTCCTGAAATGTTCCAGATGTAAGAGAGAGTTAGCATAAGCCATATAAATCATTAATAACTGCAGAATCTCCCATTAAGGGAAACAAAGCATAGAGCAAAAAGGCCTTGGCAAAGTCAATTAGTCAAAGCAAAAATCAGAATGGAACTTAACCTATATTTAATCTGCCTACGTGTGCCTACATTCTGTTCTCCATCAAAGGTCTGCCCTCTCCTTCACTGCATCTGAAAATCACTCCTGCCCTCTTCCCTTCATTTCTGCATCAGAGTCTGAAACTTCTCTGCAGCCTTGCGTCTTTAAATCTCTCTGTCTGTCTGTCAAAGGGCTCCGAAAGTCTTCCTGCCTGTGTTCTGAAAAGCATTCTCTCTCCTCCTCTTCTCTTTCCTCTCTCCTCTCTCTGAAACTCCTAACTAGGAACGTGTTTATCAAATAATAATGTTACAAAGCATGTAACGTGACTTTTCTTCCTCCAACTGGAATCCAGCATTCTCCAAAAGGATGCCTCCACCCATCTGCAGATTCATACCTCATCTCTCAGACAGTCAAAGATCCTCCCCATGGTACATTCTACATCTTATTGAATACAATTTCATCTCCTAACCTTCCTTTAAAAAAAAATACATTTTATTTCTAACTACACACATAACATGAGCTGCAAAAGAACCTTTTTTCAATTAAGCAAGTAACATTAAACTTGGTAATGCACTTTTAAAATACATGATTTTCTGTTCTCACTAAAGCAAAGAATTAAATGAGGCTTTGTTCAACATTTCCAGCAACTACAGAGATAAAGCTCAGACCAAGGTCACAGCTGTAAATCATGCCACTGTTCTCTTCACAAGGAGAGAAAAAGATTCCTTTCCAGAAACTCTGAGAGCAACAGCTGAATTAGGAGCTGGTTCTGTTTCTTCATTTTAAATTGTCCTGCTAATTCAAATACAAGTTATTTCTACTAATGCACAGTTTAACACTTTCACAAATTAGAATCACATTTTCATAGTGAGAACAACATCTAACTAAACTCATTCAAATCAAGCTTTGAAATACTTGCCTACAGGTTACATAACTTGCTAAATAAAAGTGTCTGGCTGAAGTCTGTGAATTTTAAGAGCTCATGTTTTCACTCTGTGGCACAGAAATGTGTGTGTCACCTTTCAAATGCAGTTCTTCATTTCTGAAGCAAAGGCAGGTTTTCCATTAGTAAAGAAAGCACAGGTTTAGGCTCTTTCAGCAGGAACAATATATTTACCCTTACCCTGGTTGTGAATAAATCCAATCTGGCCAATTTGCGACTACTATATCTTGCATCATTTAGTGGTTTTTTTTTTGCATTCTTAACTTTTTCATGTTTCTCTCTGTGCTGAAGCTGCATTTGCAGCTAAAGGTTTTAGATCCATTTCACAGGGGAACAAAGCAAGGAAAGTAGAGGGAAAGAGAGGGTAAGAGCTGTTTGTTGCAGTACGGGTTTTCTGCAGGTGAGGAGGAGCGAGACCGAGACGAAAAAGTGAGGGGGGAGGGGCAGCTGAAGAGCAGGAGACGTGAACACTGACTGTTGTTGAAAGAAATAAGAGAAAACGAAAGAGAGGGATGCCAGGATAACACGATGAAGTTCACAGCACTCGGTTTCAACACACTTTTCAGATTTTAACACACAGCAGGCTACGAAGATTTCCCTGTGCCAAACTCTGCTAGATATTTAAAGAAGAAAGTTAATCGTAAGCTCGTACAACGTTCACCATGTGAATCCAGTAAATATAAGACGCAGTGCCACATTATACAAAGCTGTGCCAATGCAGTTTTAATGGTAAACACAAACAAGCATGCCTTTGATCGCAATCCTTACTGTCTTTCATGCAATGCACAGGCAGTCACAGAGTTCTATATTAACATCAACACAACACGGCTGTACGATTGCAAGGTCCGAGGAAAGGTGTTCAAATTGTTGGATGTGGAGACAAACCGGGAATGATGCGTGTTGTCACCTACTTAAAGGGCACTCATCTCTGGAAGGCACCTCGAGAATGGTGTAATCACCATGAGTGCTGTAGGTTTTGTGTATCAAAGTGTGTAAGATATCTATCTAAGTCTTCAGTTACAAAAGCAACAACAAAATGGTTTGAAGCTGCGATGTGATATTATTTAGTTTAAATTATTGGATTAGTAGCAATGAAAACATCTTAAGGGAAAAGGACAGTCATATTCACTACTTTTCCTTCAGGGAGGTTGTACTTTCGACTTCCTTTTGGTTAACACAATCAGTCTATTGCCACCTAATGAAAGAATACCCACATTAGATCACGTTAACAATAGTATGCAAGGTAGCGTTCCGAGTCTGCACCACACCCCATGGCCAGCAGCTGTGGTACTGGTGCAGCTATAAGGAAGCGAAGGCTGCACGGGAGTAGAGCGGGAAGTGCAGGTGGAGTAAATCAAAGTAATGTACCTCCTTAATATGAGCCACAAAATGAGAAGTCGGTTTCCATTGAGCCCCATACTGTGAAGATCCTCTGAAGCAGTGCATACAAAGTCAACAAAAGTACAGAGGACCGAGTCTGCACGGCACAGCACGCCATGCCCATCAGCTGCCCGGTAATAGAGCGGCGACTAAGCCAGCCCGTATAGAAATAAGTTCTAGGCACTCACGCAATACCATAACCACATCCTGTGCTGACAGGAAGTAAAAAGAGTTCTCCTGCACAGCAATTGAAGACGGAATGTGTGAGGTAACTGCAATTGGCCGGTGTGGCTGGGCCTTGAACGGACGTGATATTTGGCCAAAGTAAATGAGTGAGGAGGCACCAAAGAAAAGCAACATCAGTGTGAGCCAATGGTAAGTAGGAGGCAGGAAAAACGTGGTGATATTGATGACAAAAGGTTATTACATACAGCGCATACCCACTGAGGCTTGACCTTAAAAAGTGCTTCATTTAAAAGCAGTCCCAGGCATGGAGGTCTACTGACCCCAGCAGGCCACCAATCCCTGGGAGTGCCCGTCATTCCCAACGGGGTCGCAAATTGCGACAGCCTCATTAATATTCATGAGGCATGCAATTTGCAACCACATTGGGAATCGCTAACAGTGTCTCAGACACTGTTGTACATTGGAAATTGCTACTCGCAATTTGTTGCAATTTGCAAGTCGTAATTTCCAATGGTCGTACATCTGGCCCTGTATTTCAAGTTTATTTTGATTATTGAAGATTTCTGAGAACTGTATGGTGGATTTTTATAGTTTTTGGTCTTGTTTTGGATATGTAAAAATATTGGATATTTTTCTGAACTAGTGTGGTGTCCTTTTGTAGTGTCTTCACTGTATTACTGTTGGTTATGTGCTTTACACACTGCTTCTAAGATAAGCCTGACTGCTCGTGCAAATCTACCCAGGGGGTGAGTAGGGGTTATTTTAGGAGTGTAACTCCCTTATCCTGACTAGAAGGAAGGGTCCCTACTTGCTAACTAGAGACCCCCATTTCTAACACCCGTGTACAGCATTCTGTGTTTCAGGGTGTCGTGCAAAAACAAGGATGTCATCTGTAAATGCCTGCACACAAGATTAGTACTAGAAAAATATCCATCATTTTTTAAAAAACATTTGCAGTGGATGTGGGATCAAATGTGAGGAGCAGGTATATATATATATGCACCTGCAGCATTATAAAGGTGAGTAAATCTTGGGACTCAATACCTAGAGAAATGTGGTGGTAAGCTGAGAGAAGGAAACTGATGGGAAATACATGGATTTACCTATGTTAGCCAACATGTCATGTATCCTTGGCAGATGGTGGCAATCAACTAGAAAGTTCTTAGTAAGTTGGTAAAGGTCTGCACACAAGCGGATACTCCCAGATGTTATTACAGGGGTTTACAATTACTGACACCCACTCAGAGGAATCTATAAGCTTTATGATACCCTCAAAATACAAACTATCTAAAAGAGACTTAAGGTCACTTCATACACTTAGCAGAACAGGAAGTCCCTTATGAACAATAGACTTTGCAAGAGAGTGTAGTCTGATGCAATGCTTAAATCTATTCACCACCCCCACTCCGTCAACAAACACTTCAGGAAAGCCCTGCAAAATCTTTTTAACATCATTGATGTTACAATCAACCTTACACATAGGCAAGTCCCCAAAGGCGATTGGACTTTGGGAGGAAGCCTTCACAATCACAGCTAAGCTGATCCGATTTTGCAAACTCAGTCTGCCCCTACCTTTAATCGCCACATAGATTTTAGTGGCAAACTCCCTAACAACATATCCTATGGAACTCATGAAGTAACCCATCATATTACCATCTTGTTCTCCAAAAGCTTTTTGATTATTCTCGGACTCAACCTGTGGTACACTGCTACCTCACGCTTAAAATGAACATCCCATTGGTCAAGATAGTGATAGATGAACCCAAGTCACTCATCACACTTAAAGACACCTTGCTTAGTGATTCTTTAATAAGTTTTGTGCATGTTTAACACTGGTGACTAACTAATCCAACCTATTTGAACACTCTTGCACCTCTGTGTGGGCAATGTTGTGAAAGTATGCAAAATTGAGACAGTTATACACAGATTGGAAGTGACCAGTTTTGCAAATATTGCAACATTTCCCTTGAACTAGGCAATTCACATTATTCACCAGATGTATTCTAGAGCCACTTATGTAGTAACTTCCAGCAGCTCTCTTAGACAATTTATTGCAGTACCTTTACCAAGACCACTGCCTATGGGCTCTTGAGCAAAGAAAATGGTGATGTGCCTTCCTCGGTTGCCAGAGCTTTCAATTAAAGTATTGAATGTTCAATGCTTTTAATGATGTCAATGACGTGAAGAAGACTGGGATTCCTCCAGCTCAAGAATCTCTTGGACTTTTTTTTTTTTTAAATATCAATTTAATCTCAAATGTTAATGTCCACACTATTCTCAACGTTATATGTAGCTGCCAGGTATTGCAACGCTGCAATATGTTTACAACTGTTTCTTGACTGCCTTGTATTCTTTTGACCAATTCTGTCATGATGCTTGGCGCATCAAAATATTACTTTTCTGAATGCGTTATGGTCTTTCTGTACTCTCCTCATATTCCAAAATGGCCTTGGTGTGCTTCTTGCTCATGAATGTTATCAAAATCCTATTGCTCAGTGTCAGTAATGAAATTCCTGGTTGGCTGAGGTATGCACCAAGGCCAGGCAAGATACATCACTCTAGTCAGGGTAAGCTAGATACACAATAAGATAACCTGTGCTCACCTGGTAATTTGTCACAGAGCAGTCAGGCTTATCTGAAAAGTTAATGTGTAAAGTATTTGGCAACACACACACAGTAACGCAATGAATATGCAGAAAAAAGACTTCACACCAGAGTAGAGATTATTTCTCTGCGTAAATTGAAACCAAAACAACAAAAATCCAATGAGTACAAGTTGAGATATGATGTCTTGTAGCATAAACCAAAAATAGTGCTTATAAGTCACTAGCGGTAAAAAGGTTACTTGAGGTCGTGAGGGACAGGTGCAAATCCAAAGTTTAGGCTGACTGTGATTGATGGCAGGCCAGCTACAGGACCCAGGCAGGTCTCGCTGAAGAAATACCTTGGCTGGAGCAGGACTTGATGTTGAGAGCCTGCTGCTTCATTGTTGACCTGCGCAAAGGTGTCATTGTCGAACTGCATTGAAATTAACGCAATGTGTCATCACCGCGAGTCGTCATCGAGCTTCGCAGGCTGTGAAACCACTGTTGTCAGGCAGCCTCTGCATCGACGTCCAGGGGCGGTGGAGCAGAATTTCTCACGCAGTTAATACAATGTGTCAGTTTTTGATTAAATCTGCTGCAAAACCCACTTTTAAGGTCTAGTGCTTGGACAGGGCACCTTAGGCAAGGGTAGTACTCGCAGAAGGCAGAGCCCAGCAGCACGAGCAGAACTGTAGGAAGTCCTTTGTGTCCCTGAGACTTCGGAAGAACAGGAGGTAAGGCAGCAAGCACTTGGAGATACTTGGAGGGAAGAAGAGTCATTCAGGCAGAGACAGGCAGCAGGGTAACAAGCAGAGAAGCAGTCCTTCCAGAAAAACAGTCCAGTTAAGTCTTCCAAGCAGCACTGCACTTCCTCTTACAAAGGCTCAGTATGGGATCCAGACATGTCTGATTTTAGGGGGTCAGAGACCTAGTAATTATACCCAAAAGGGCCTTTGGTGTAGGGGGTGACTCCGAAAGATCTCTCTGAAGTGCACAAGGACCCCTTTCATCCCTGTGGGGTTGTAAATCAGTGCTTTGTGTGTGGTGAGCTCCTCTCATTCATTCCTCCATGTCCAGGAGGACCCATCAGAATACAGATGAATGCAGATGATGAGTGCTCAGAATGCAGATGAACCTCACCTTCCTGTGTTTGTGGTTGTCTAGAGGGAATGCACAGAGTGTAGCTGTCATCCAACCCAGATGTATATTGGAGGCAGGCTATCAGGCACAAGGAGCAGTAAGTACAGAGAAATTTCCAATTTCTAAAAGTTGCATTTTTAAAACAATAATGTTAAATCCAATATCAGCAGTAAGGAGGATTTGTAATTACCATTCCAAAGATATGAAACATGAAAAAGTTGCTCTTCTTTGATCAGGAATTACTGCTTAGAAATGTATTAAGGAATTCCCAATGCTAGCCTATGAGAGGGATAGGCCTCACAGTAGTGAAAAACAAAATAGGCTGTTTGTCACTACCAGGACATGTCCTACCTTTCATTTACACAGCACCCTGCCCTTAAGGCTACCTAGGGCCTACCTTAGGGTGACTTGGGTGCAATAAAGGGGGTGTTTCAATCTTGGCAAATAGTTTTAAATGCCAAGTTGGAGGGGCAGTAAACTGTACCGACAGGCACTGCAGTGGCAGGCCTGAGACAGGTTTGAAAGGCTGCTTCTGTGGGTGGTACAATCAGTGCGGCAGGCCCACTAGTAGCAGTTGACCTACAGGCCCTGGGTATATAATATACCACTTTACAAGGGACTTACAAGTAAACACATTTGCCAATCAGGTATACACCAATGTCACCATGTTTAGAGGAGAGAGCACATGCATTTTACTACTGGCCAGCAGTGGCAAAGTGCCCAGAGTCCTTAAGCCCACAAAATGAAGGTCAGAAAATGAGGAGGAGAAAGGCAAAAACGTTTTGGGGTGACGCTTGAGAGAGGGACATTTTCCAACACTCAGTGAGTTTCAAATGATCGACAAAAGGGCAGTGTTTGAATGTGCATTGTATTTTGCGCCATCTATAACCACAAGATAGGCCTCAAATCCTCTGAGCCATTTCTTCAATTTAAAAGGCGGCTTGTCCAGATTTGAAGAAATGGTGCATTATATGTTGTGAAGCGTACATGACTAAAACAGCAACAAGGAAACTACATAGAAAGCCATCAATCTGCGGCAGCACGTAGCCATAAAGCAGAGTGGTTCCAAGGTCTCTGATCAATTGCTGGGGAAAAATGGCTGCTAATGTGCTGACTTCACACACTATGGCAGCCTGCATGCTGATGTCTCACACTTGGCACTAGGGTCCCTCTTGTAATCATAGGATAATGACACACTGTGTGCAAGTTGCGAGAAGCATGCAGTGCTCGGACTGCCACATTGAAGGTATGAGCAAAAGATTAAATGACCGTTGGGTTGTGTTGATGTACAAGTTTCTTCTTGCTGCAAGATTTAGAGTTGAAACAAAACCTGTTGGGCACAAACTTCGCCCGCACTGTTACTTTGCTACCAGCACATTACTCTGAGATTTCTCCACTTGGTCTTTGATCGTGGCTCACTGATGAATCTGCCTGTTGGGTTTTTGGTGGGCTTTCAATCCAAACAGTTCTCATTGCTCATCACCACTATATAGTGGAAGAAAAGTAAATGACTCCAGCATCCAATAAGTAGAAAGTAACAATTGTAAATAAACACAATCAGGCCTGTACAATCCCGCCGTCCCACTACATGACATTTCCTCTTCTAACAAAATAAACAAGGGCATGATCTAAAATTTTGCAGTCGGTCCATCCTCCACTAGTGCGATGAAGTAAATTACTCCTGGCAGCGGTCCCAATGATCACAGTTTGAAATGTTTGCCAGGCATGCCAACATTTCATTAAGCCTGGGCAAAGCACTACGCTACGCTCGCGTGCTTTGCGAAGTTTGCACTACTTCGCACTACGCGAATTGCACGTAGCACAGTGCAAACATGCGTAGCGTTGCGTAGTGCAGCTGTCATTTTTTGCTTGCTCGCGGTCCTCAACATCAAGTTGGCGACCGCGAGCAAGCAAAATGACATCCCGGCGAGACTTTTTCCTTGTTCGCGATCAGCAACATCAAGTTGCCGATCGCGAGCATGGAAAATAAACATCCCGGCGAGATTCTCAACGCGGGAGGTCAGGTTTCTCATTGCGATTGGTCACGTATGCTCGCGACCACTCGCGATGAGAAACTACCAGTCCGCGTTGAGAAAGCTGCCGCTCAAGTAAAAATCTACTCGAGCGGCAGAAAACTACAGCTCGCACTGTGCAAGATGCCGTTTTCAATGATTGCATAGTGCCGGATGCTTGTCCGCACTGTGCAATCTTTGAAAACGGCATCTTGCACAGTGCGAACAGGGTACTACGCAGTTCGCGAAGTGCTACTCGTAGCTCGCGTAGTGCGAAGTGCACTTTGCGTAGCTTCACGTAGTGCTACTTCGCGAACTACGCCCAGGGTTACATTTCATGCATGGACAGGAACAACCGTCAAGGCAGTTTCCACCAGTCCATAGCAACTTTGCCAGATATCTCCATCAAACATTACAGAGCTGTGCTGCCAAATTAAAACATTTTTTGTTTTAAAAACCAAAAACTCCAATGCAAGATTTTATTTTTTAAAATAAAAAAATAATGCCCCTCCTCACCATGGGAGCTACCTCTCATGGTAAGGGGGGAGGCATTTGCAGTATTCACTGCCCCTTCCTAACAGGGCAGCAAAAACTGACCTATAAGTCCGCCCATTTCAATTCTGTGGTGGACATAAACATCAAATTCTGACAGCCATGGTAGGGGTGTAATCATGGCAAAGACAGAGTAGTCTCCAACATTGTCACACCAAAGCTCTGTCCGCATTAAAAGCAGGCCGGTGGAACATTATGATGGTAGAAAGGGTATTTTGTTCTTGTTGCCGAGGAGTCCCATTTCCGCCAACATATAAATGAGTCCCTAAAGTTGAAAATTAAATGCGGATAAACAAAATGTCAATACAACAGAAAATCCGCAAACCTAGTCGCAACTTTTGACCCACAGGTCTACTACAAATGCTGCTTCATAGTCATTAAAACATTTCTCCAGCTGCATTCAAAATTCAACAACCGAGAACAAAACCAAAAACTACTCAGTGTTTCTAAATGAAGCAGCCATTTTCTACCTCAACTAAAGAAATTGGACCACATTACCCTGATCCTGAAATAACTCTGCTGGTTTCCTGTATCTCAGTAAATAAATGTAATAGGTACCATTTCCAAACAATTGGGGGTCTGGTTTGAAATACCTACACAAAGTGACACAACACTACACACCTAATGTCAACCTCAGGCCAAATAATGCAAATCAAATTCACTCTGAATACATATGGAGGCAGAGCGCGGAACTCCAGTTCCCTTGCTTACTCCCTGTCAGACTGAACTGGGAATGAACAAAGCTGTACACTGCATACTTTGCTGGCAAGGTTACGGGCTGCACTCATTGCTTGCACCCCACCTCACCAAGTACCCTCTGGTATTAGTCAAGTAATCTGCTCAGCAGATCCTGCGGGCATGCTAATTGGTGCCTGACATTGCTAAGGATCACTCTATTGACATAGATCCTGATGGGGATTTACTAAATCCATGGGAAGGAGAGGACACAGAACATTATCTCAGTTGTCTCTCAACACACAATCATGGTCCTTGCCTCATCATTCTGCTTAACCATTTGGTACAGTTTGTCTCCATTGATCATCAAGAGATCGTATAAGCGTGTACAGGTATCACTGCAACATATTCTGTTGGCTATTATTTTACCAAAAGAAACAGAATACCTGCCACTGATTGATAATATATACGGCCCTAAACAGGGTCCAGATAGTTAAGAACCACAACCAATAGGCAAAACCCAAAAGGAACAACAAGACAAAGTCTAAAGGAATTTGAATATTTTTAGAAAAGAGTCTTTTTATTTCATCATTATTCTTTATATAGATGTGAAAGTCATTTTTTTGGAAGGTTTAACAAGGTGGATTAAAGTAAGTAATAAAAAAGAATATCAAGAGAATACAATTTCTGAATAACAAATAGCTAACAGTCCCATAACCACTCCTTCAGACAAACATACACTCATACTCTCTCACATCCGACAGCAGCATCAAACAACATATGACATAAATGTATGCTAATAAAAACAAGTACAAGTTGAAATGGTCATTTAACAAATCCAATTAGAAAAAATGGACTTAGAACAGCCCATACGGCTAAAAAGCACCAATAGGCACGTTTACAGTAGCCAGAGATGCGGTAACAGAGTGCCGACGCGCGTTTCGGTGAACAGGCCCCAACAGGGGCTGCACCTTCATCAGGGCGAAGGAAGGCAGAGGTGGTGGGACAAGCGCACCTGTAAACAAACAAAATGTTAACAATAATAGAGAAAGTGCAGTAAAGGTAAACAATATATAAATACATACATATAAGGCTCCAGGTACAAATATATTCGAAACTACAACAATGAATAAATAATACAATCTTAAACTCTAATTAGGGGTCTATTAGGAATTGAACCTAACATAATACGTCGTGTCTGATTTGTTAATAGACGCCTGCCATTTCCCTGAAGAAATACTGTTACCGTTGGTCGGCGCTCGATCTCCTGACTGCCAGGTTTTGGCTGAATTCTGTATCCTGAGAACTACTGACCGCTAGGTATTGGCTCATCCTCCGTTGTGGAAGGCACCCATTTTTCTCCCCCACCCCCTGCTGGCTTTTCTGACCCTCACAGACCTGATGGGATATAAGGAGAGCACTATTCCACCCTGCCCCCTCTCTATTGGTCCTGCTAACCCCGATAGACCTGAAGGGATATAAGACTACACTTTATGGCTCACGTTTCCTTATTGCTGTCCCAACACGTATTCATTCTCTGCCTATTCAGAGAGCAATTCTTTATCTGTCTTTGTATTTACTGTATGCTGAGTTATATGTACTAAATGTCTAATAATTTTTTCTTTCAAACCTATACTACCGGTTAGAGGTTTGATCTCCCTGACTGCACTTTATTCCAATTCCTTGACTTTTATATATTGCTCTAATGTTCATACTATTGTTTCAACCTTTTTGGCAAACCTGTTTATGACTTATGGTTTACTCTATTCAGACACAACGTATTATGTTAGGTTCAATTCCTAATAGACTCCTAATTAGAGTTTAAGATTGTATTATTTATTCATTGTTGCAGTTTCGAATATATTTGTACCTGGAGCCTTATATGTATGTATTTATATATTGTTTACCTTTACTGCACTTTCTCTATTATTGTTAACATTTTGTTTGTTTACAGGTGCGCTTGTCCCACCACCTCTGCCCTCCTTTGCCCTGATGAAGGTGCAGCCCCTGTTGGGGCCTGTTCACCGAAACGCGCATCGGCACTCTGTTACCGCATCTCTGGCTACTGTAAACGTGCCTATTGGTGCTTTTTAGCCGTATGGGCTGTTCTGAGTCCATTTTTTCTAATTGGATTTGTTAAATGACCATTTCAACTTATACTTGTTTTTATTAGCATACATTTATGTCATATGTTGTTTGATGCTGCTGTCGGATGTGAGAGAGTATGAGTGTATGTTTGTCTGAAGGAGTGGTTATGGGACTGTTAGCTATTTGTTATTCAGAAATTGTATTCTCTTGATATTCTTTTTTATTACCTTGTTAAACCTTCCAAAAAAATGACTTTCACATCTATATAAAGAATAATGATGAAATAAAAAGACTCTTTTCTAAAAATATTCAAATTCCTTTAGACTTTGTCTTGTTGTTCCTTTTGGGTTTTGCCTATTGGTTGTGGTTCTTAACTATCTGGACCCTGTTTAGGGCCGTATATATTATCAATCAGTGGCAGGTATTCTGTTTCTTTTGGTACTTGTTTATTCCCCTGGTATACCTGCCCGTATCCTTGCTCAGGGGTCCCCCTTCTTAGTGGATTTTCAGTCACAGCCTTGTGCTGTGGGGGCTTTTTGGTCCTTTTCATTGGAATATTGTCCTGTTACTGATCATTTACCTTTTGTGTTGTTTGTCTGATCACCCTATCACCTAATCTCTCTGTTTTTTGCACTAACCTTCAAACTCTTATTTATGTGGACTATACACGAGCTTTGGTCCTTTCACTTTTGAGCTGTGATATCCCCTTTGTTTTCACCACGGAAAGTATTAAAACATTTGGGTTCTCTGATGAGGACTTTGCCAAAATGATTGGCTTAGCCGCGGGTAGTGACCAACAATTCACTCTTAATAAAGGCCTTGAGGGGGAATGGACAAAACTCCTTAATATGAGGAAGAAAAGTAAACGCACTGAATTCCACGCTAAATTTATGCTGGAATACCTCAAAGCAGGAACAATCCCTATTGGATTAAGGGTCAGGAACATACCTGGCCTCTTTATAGAGATCAGACAATTTTTAGAAAGATGGGCTTTAATATCCAACAGATGCTCCAGAGACTGGATGATGCTGATTATTGAAACTGCCAGAGAGGTTTTAGCTATTCTAAATAGAGAGATAGAAGAACTGGAAGAAAAACTGAAAAAAGATAATCTAGTTGAAATGGGGAAGAAGAAATTGGAAGAAATATGTCTAGAACTTGATTCCTTCACTGAGTACCTCCTGAAGAGAAAGACAGACAAACTTAAAAAAGACATCCGCGCATTCTCCCAAGAACGCGCCTACCCCTGCCTAACCACTAACTTCTATAACTCCACAGAAGATCCCTCATCAGGCAGTAATACCCCAAGATGGGGTAACAGACGGGTTACAACCTTCTCAGACACTACTGACTCCGAAGGTGAGGGTCCCAGCAACTATGACCCTAACTACCAACACAGACAAGATTCCTTTGAAAGACCCAATATGCCCAATCGTTTTTTAGGGAACCGCAGGGGGAGTTTCCGCCCCAGAACGCGGAACCCCCATCAAAGGAACTACTGTCAGGATCAAGCCCAGCCACAAATGTACATCCAGACACGCCAACAACAGTACTGGAAAACGTGAAAAACATCCCCGTGTTCAACCTGTCCAACACCAGCGTTGGCCCTGATGCTCTGACTCTGTTATCCAGAGGCCTTTCTTTTGTCCCTACCAACAATTTCAGTAAATTCGAACTTCTGAAAGACCTTAATCTATTTTTTCGGAAAATCAGGCTAAAGAAATATTTCCTCAACAGACCATCTGTTGATACTGAGGAAAATTTATCTGGCCTGAAGCCCCCGTCCAACTTTACCCCCTCGTTGGAGGTAGTTGGCCCTGAAGTGGGCATTTTTGAGAAAGCTGTCACTAAAAAAATTGGCAAAATCATCAAATATGTGCCCAAACCCTCTAGCAACCTCTCCAATGAGGAAACCAACACCTTGCTAGCCCTTAAATCCAACCAAAAACGTACTATTAAACCTTGTGATAAAGGTGGGGGTATAGTGATTTTTGACACGCCCGCTTATATTGATAAGATGAACACCCTTTTGGCTGACGATAGGCACTACAAACAAATCACCAAAAACCCGGAGGCCTTTCTGAAAAAACGAATCCTCACTCTGGTGGAAGAAGGAATTGATAAGGGACACATATGCACCAAAGAAGCTGAGTTTTTGACTCCCAGCTATACCCGCATGCCTATCATCTACGGGGTCCCTAAAACCCATAAGAACATCTTGGACCCCCCTCTGAGACCGATAGTTTCCACTATCGGATCAGCAACAGAACCTCTCTCCAAATACGTCGACCGCTTTCTCCAACCCCTGGTCAACAAATTCGAGTCTTTCGTCAAAGATACTGGCCATTTCATCTCCAGAATTGAGGGAACCCCATTTTTTGCGGACAGTGAATTGTTGGTAACCCTGGACCTCGAGTCATTGTACACAAATATCCCGCAGGAGGGAGCTCTTTCGGTGGTACAAGAGGTCCTGGCCACTGAGCCTGATATTACAAATGCGCCCTTTATCATTCAATGCCTCAAAATAGTTCTCTATGAGAACTATTTTGAATTCAATCAGTGCTTCTTCCAACAGATTCAGGGAGTTAACATGGGGGCTTCCTGCGCTCCCAGCATCGCCTGTCTCTATATGGGACATTTCGAACAAGTAAATATCTACAATGAATTGGCCCCATTTTACGAAAATGTTCGTACATGGGTCCAATACATAGATGATATTTTCTTTGTGTGGGAGGGTGATCAAACCTCTTTGGACACCTTCTTACTATGGATCAATGCGGCTGATACCAATCTGAAGTTCACGGCCCATTCCAACAATGTCCAACTGGAGTTCCTTGATGTTTGGATTAAACACAGGGAAAATCAAATCTATGTATCCCTATTCACCAAGCCTACTGCTAGGAACACGCTTTTGCAGTATGGCAGTTACCACCCCCGCTGCCAAAGGGACAGTAGTATTCCCTTCAGCCAGTTTCTTCGAATCCGAAGAAACTGTTCTAACATCAATAATTTTCTTGACCAGGCTAATGTACTCAAGAGTAAACTCATCCATCGGGGTTATCCTCCTAAACTCATTAAGGACTCCCTCAAAAGGGCCAGATACTACAATCGAGAGTCGATGTTTCTTCCCAAAGAAAAACCTTTGGCGGATAAATTGGTCTGTGTGACCAAACATTCTAACATCAATCATAAATTGAGACAGACGATAAACTCGTGCTGGTTTCTTCTGAATATGGGCAATGAGGATTCTATTCTCCCTAAGCCCATCTTTGCATTCAAAAGGAACAGGAATATCAAAAACTATCTGGTCAAAGGCAAACTTCAGGGATTTCCTCCTCCCCCTCAACAAACAGGCATTACCGACCTTGGACCTATTTTAGGCAATCACCGTTGTGGCAACTGCCACGCCTGCCCCAACGCTATCACAGGAGACATTATTGACACCCCAGAACGCCAAATCAAACTATCCAACATGACTAACTGCCGTACCTCCAACACTGTATACTTGATTATGTGCCCATGTCGGATGATTTACGTTGGAGAAACTGGGCGAGAATGCAGAACTAGGATAGGAGAACATAAGTCTAACATCCGAACTGGGAAATTGTCGGCTCCACTTGTCCAGCATTGGCTTGACATGAACCACTCTGTACAGGACCTTAAGTGGTTGATTCTTGAGAGAATCGTAACTACCCCCGGAAAAGATCCCACACAGACCCGCAAGAAAAGAGAGGTATTTTGGATCTATCTCCTCAATGCAGTGAACAAAGGGCTTAACGAGCACTGTCCCTGGGAGAATGCAATTACCTAATCTTTCTACTGTAGACCTTTCCTCCATACCTTTATCCTTTTCCCTAACCCCTCTTTCCTTTTTTTCCCCCCTTTCCCCCCCCCCTTCCCCTCCCCCCGCCCCCCTTCCCCTTCTCCCCCCCCCTTCTTTCCTCCACCTCTTTCCCGTCCCCCCCCCTTTTTTCCTTCACCTCTTTCCGCTTGCGTTTTATCCTATTGGAGATCCCTCCTGTTATTATTATTTTTATTTGTTGTTTTCATTCCATTATATCCCTGGGCTTCCCCGTATGCGTAATGTACCCCTAAGATTTGTTGGTCCCAGTTCATTTTTTGGACCCTTTTCCTGTGTTTATTGCCTTAATAGATGTATTTGCGGTTTTCTATTTAGTTTTTTATTATTGTTTCCCTTTATTTCCTGGCTTTTTCCCCCCCCTTTTCATTCTCAAATGATTTTACTCTATTAGTTTCCTCTTTTAGGCACCACCTTTTTGGCCGTTCTAAGATGGCCACCGCATTCGTTTCCTTCTGAGTCCCTCCTCAATGTCCATCCTTTTTCCGTTCTTCCTTGTTTAGCTCACTCCACCCCCAGCCCTTCTCTGGCCAGTCAACCACCTTCCCTTATATAAAAGGAGGTGTTTACCTTGTTGACACCTCCCACCATGGAAGCCGCTTACCTGCTGTGCTCCTGCTGAGACTCGTGCCTCGAGCCTGTTTGTTTAGCGTCCCGCCGAGTGAATTCGGGTAAGTATCTCCCCCCTAGACCTGGTTCCCTTCTGCGATACCCGCCCTATGACTGGGGCCTCATTATTGTCTTTCTGCCTCGTTTTCAGGCGTTTTCATCCTTTTCGCCGATATTCCTAATAACCAACTCGGTCCCTCTGATTGATGGTGTCATTGTGCGCCTATACGCTGCCCTGCTAAAGGAAAACCTCTTCCCGTGGACGACTAATCTTGATCATATACGGGTAGGTGATCTAGAGTTTCTCCCCTAGTCAGTTCTGTCCATTATCCGTGCAGATACCATTGTGGGGGCTTATTATTTAACCATTGCCTTCTTATATATATATCTAAAAAATCTTTTTAGGCTTCCATTTGTTAATAGACGCCTGCCATTCCCCTGAAGAAATACTGTTACCGTTGGTCGGCGCTCGATCTCCTGACCGCCAGGTTTTGGCTGAATTCTGTATCCTGAGAACTACTGACCGCTAGGTATTGGCTCATCCTCCTTTGTGGAAGGCACCCATTTTTCTCCCCCACCCCCTGCTGGCTTTTCTGACCCTCACAGACCTGATGGGATATAAGGAGAGCACTATTCCACCCTGCCCCCTCTCTATTGGTCCTGCTAACCCCGATAGACCTGAAGGGATATAAGACTACACTTTATGGCTCACGTTTCCTTATTGCTGTCCCAACACGTATTCATTCTCTGCCTATTCAGAGAGCAATTCTTTATCTGTCTTTGTATTTACTGTATGCTGAGTTATATGTACTAAATGTCTAATAATTTTTTCTTTCAAACCTATACTACCGGTTAGAGGTTTGATCTCCCTGACTGCACTTTATTCCAATTCCATGACTTTTATATATTGCTCTAATGTTCATACTATTGTTTCAACCTTTTTGGCAAACCTGGTTATGACTTATGATTTACTCCATTCAGACACGACGTATTATGTTAGGTTCAATTCCTAATAGACCCCTAATTAGAGTTTAAGATTGTATTATTTATTCATTGTTGTAGTTTCGAATATATTTGTACCTGGAGCCTTATATGTATGTATTTATATATTGTTTACTTTTACTGCACTTTCTCTATTATTGTTAACATTTTGTTTGTTTACAGGTGCGCTTGTCCCACCACCTCTGCCCTCCTTTGCCCTGATGAAGGTGCAGCCCCTGTTGGGGCCTGTTCACCGAAACGCGCGTCGGCACTCTGTTACCGCATCTCTGGCTACTGTAAACGTGCCTATTGGTGCTTTTTAGCCGTATGGGCTGTTCTAAGTCCATTTTTTCTAATTGGATTTGTTAAATGACCATTTCAACTTGTACTTGTTTTTATTAGCATACATTTATGTCTTATGTTGTTTGATGCTGCTGTCGGATGTGAGAGAGTATGAGTGTATGTTTGTCTGAAGGAGTGGTTATGGGACTGTTAGCTATTTGTTATTCAGAAATTGTATTCTCTTGATATTCTTTTTTATTACTTTCTTTAATCCACCTTGTTAAACCTTCCAAAAAAATGACTTTCACATCTAAATAAAGAATAATGATGAAATAAAAAGACTCTTTTCTAAAAATATTCAAATTCCTTTAGACTTTGTCTTGTTGTTCCTTTTGGGTTTTGCCTATTGGTTGTGGTTCTTAACTATCTGGACCCTGTTTAGGGCCGTATATATTATCAATCAGTGGCAGGTATTCTGTTTCTTTTGGTACTTGTTTATTCCCCTGGTATACCTGCCCGTATCCTTGCTCAGGGGTCCCCCTTCTTAGTGGCTATTATTTTACCTCTGCAACTGCTACAACCTACGCAGATGTGCACTGCCAAATCTCAGCAGCTACTAATGGTGTTTGAAGTTCTAAATCGTCCATCCTCTGCCCCAAGATCGTCACACTGTACATGGAACTGAGTTCTGCTTCCTTACTGTGGAATGATGATTCACCAATTCTTAGACGACACATATCCTTGCCTGGAATCCCCCACATCAAAGAATAATGAACACCTCACGAATGCCTTTCCATAATAAAACCAAAATATCAAGTGTCTACCTCAAGCTGAAGTCACCAAAGACAGAATAAATTGTGATTATTAAAACCCCTATTAGAATTCTGATGAAGACTGGGTTCATCAACATGGGAATGGGGGGATTCACAGCTCACCACAAACACAAACATGGTTTAAATTTACCTTTAACTAGAACATTGCCTTTAAAACTCATGTTGTCAAGAAAACACTGGCAGTCTACTTTTAAACACTGCTGATATGTAGAATTATACTATAACGTCCCATAAACAGATGCAGAACATCTTGATAATGGCAATGTGCTGCTTCCTTAGGTTCATGATGACACCCCCCCCTGCTTAATTAAATTTACCCACAGTGCTGCCACATACCGAATAAAAGGAATAAATAACCATAACTACTCTGATGACTCTTAATTGTCTGTCCCTCCAAGCCGACATCATCTTCAAAAGCTGCTGTGTCACATTCAAAGGAATGACAAATGGTGTTCCTCTCACCTTGGAGAAAAATTAAAATCTTTTGAGCCAACACAACACAAGAAGTCAGCACATTTCTAGGATTTAAGTCAATGAATGGAAACTCTAAAAGCACCCAACAGAAGTATAGTATTCAATAAAGGGCTCAGAATTTGAAAGAATATCCTGCCGCATAATCAGCTTCTCACATCGCTGCTGATTTTCAGAAAAGAGCTCAAGACCAATTTCTTTGACGAGCAGCGGGGCATATCATCATCACTGACAAACGTGCTACTTGCACTGCCTGCCCATCGTAGCCTAACATAGACAGGGTACCAAGATCTACCCACTAATGCTTGATCTACACAAATTCAAATTATCTTCAATCCCCCATGATATACAGTGTTCCATTGTACTGCCTAAGTATCCACATGCATGCACATATATGCAGATCCATATCAATACCAACACTTTAGTTATCTCATTTTATTTTTAAATATACATGTATCTGCACAGCTAGTAGACATCTTTAACATGTTGGCCTATGAGGAATCATTCGCTTAGCATTTCAATGAAAACAGATGTGACCTCTAAGCTGCGAAAGCATTACAGTAAGGAGAAGTGGTCATTTTATGTTTGGTGGCACTGTGACACATTTAAGTCATCCTTTAGGATGGCAAGCTTCAACCACTTTGTTTTAGTGACATATATTTTTGGTGTTCCTTCGCCTTTTTAGCCTTCTCATGGAAGATGAGGTTTCGTTTCCAGTGTATCATTCTCCAGGAAATCTTCACTTTTTTGTCCATCAATCTTTACAGGAGTAGTCCAATGCTCTCATGCCAGATCTCAAGAACTTTTTAATGCTATGAATATTGAAACACGTAAAATAAATGGCGGAGACATCTGTCACCAACAGCTTGATTATAAGCACTGCATTAAATTGCAACCCCCATGCAAGTCCTTGTTTCCACTGGTTTAGCAATTATGAATGGGGCGGAGTTGTTTGCACCCCTCAAAGTTTCCAAAGGCATATATTGGCAGGCTAAACCTGACAATATTACTAAGTGAAAATGGGGCAAATAGAAAGGACATTTCGATTTTGCATGGAAAGTACCAAAATCTTCGTTATTCCCATTTTCCCTCCAGACAACTTGTGATAGGTGTCATTTATCACACCTTTTACATTGTAAACTCCAGGGTATTGATGTTTAAAAGGTGCAATAAATCTATGTATCAAGGCACTTGTAATCAATGCTCTAGATTTATTCACTACGAGCTTTGGCTACTGGACTGGATGGGGGGGATTGGATTGGAATGGGGTGGGGTGGATTGAAATGGACATGCACATGAACAATGACTCAAAAACTACAATATAGTGCTTTCTAGTGTCCCAGTGAAAGTATTTGAAGAAGAAAACAAATTCCATGTTAAAAGTACTACACAAGATTTTTAAATATAAATGTTTATAACATTTTCAAAAATGTTAAATACTGCTACTTTTTAGGGTCGAGCCAGCGAGAACAGGCACCAGTACATGCGTTTTGCTTGTGAGACACTGTTGTGTAAAGGGCTTAGAGCACACCCTTGCTTGCCATTTGTTGGATTGGGAGGCACTCTTCTTTACAGCCTTGTAATTTGTCTAGGCAGGCCTAACATCATTTCCGTTCCTCTCTGTGGAGCAGGGACCAAGCACTGATTGATTCAACTAAATCAGTCAGTGCCAGTCCACTGCTTCCAATGTGATTGAGGTACTATTTTGTTCTCTTTAACTGTTAATGCCCTGCTAACAGAAGACTTGTGACTGGCAAAAATGTGCCCAGCAGGACAGATTTCTTTTCCATAATTTCCTTTTATTTTGCCATGTCTTCTTTTCTCACTTTGTGCTCATGTTTTCTTTTGTTTTTGCTCATGGGTATTGTTTTGAAAAGATGAGGTTTATTTTATTGCAAAGAGACATTGTTTCCCTCTTATGTATAATTTCTGAAATGATACCTTAACACAAAACCATGTAGTACACCCCAATACGCCCGCACCCTAATCCACGCCAATCCCCCTCATCTCACTCGACAACAATCCAGCCTACTCAATCCAATCCACCCCAGACCAATCCACCCCACTCCAATCCAAACCACTCACCCCAATTTAATCCACTCCAATCCACCACATTCCAAACCTCCCAACCCACCGCACTCCAATCTGTCCGACTCCAATTCACCCCACCTGAATCCAAAACAACCTGCCCACTCCAATCTTCTGCACTCCCTTTCTGCCCCACTCCAAAGCAATCTGTCCCACTCCAGTCCAAAACAGTTTGCCCCACTCCAACCCAAAACAATCTGCCGCACTCTAATCCAAAATAATCTGCCACACTCCAATCTGCTCCACTTCAATCCGCCCCACTCCAATTCACCCCACTCCATTCCAATCCAGTCCACCTCACCCCAATCCACTTACTACATCACCGATTCACCCCAATCCAAACAATCACAAATTTACATTCCAATCCACCCCACACTAATCCAATTGAGCCCAACCCACTCTACCACACTCCATTCCAAATTCCAATCCACCTCACCCCAATCCAATCCATCCCACTCCCTTCCTAATCCACCTCACTCTAATAGACACAAAATCTGCTGCACTCTAATCTGCCCCACAGCAATCTGCCCCACTCCAATCCAAAACAACCAGGCCCGCTTTAATCTGCACCACTCCAATCCAAAGCAATCTGGCCCACTCCAATCTGTTCCACTCCAATCCAAAACAATCTGCACCAGGCAAATCTGTTCCACTCAAATCCAAAACAATATGTCGCACTCCAATATGTTCCACTTCAATCCAAAATAATGTGCCCCACTCCAATCCAAAACAATCTGTTCCACTCCAATCTGCACCACTCCAATCCAAAACAATCTGCCATACTCCAATCCACCCCACCTCACTCCAATAGGCCTCAACCCAGTCCAATCCACCTCACCCCAGTCCAATCCACATCACCGCAATCCAATCTAGAACACCCTAATCTAATTCACCCCACCCCAATCCACCCCAATCCAGCCAAATCCAACCTAAACCATGTATTTGTAAAGCATGAACTAATCACCCGTAAGGGTCTCAAGGCGCTCGAAGACGTCGGGGATATCAAGTAATCTATTGTCCAGAGTCACATGATGCGGAGCTGATCTGCCTCCGGCGCTGGGGATCGAATCCTGAGCCCAGCGCTCCGAAGTCAGCTGCAATGGCCCATGTACCACACCTCTCCCTTCTACCCCACCCCACCCCAATCCAACCCACCCCACCCCACCCCAATCCAGTTCACTCCACCCCAATCCAATCCACCTCAATCCAATCCAACCCACCTCAATCCACTCCAACCCAATCCAATCCACCCCACTCAATCCAATCTACCTCACTCCAATCCAGTCCACCCACTGCAATCCAATCTACACTACAATCCATACCACCCCATGCCAATCCAATCCACCCCACTACATTCCATTCCACCCTACCTCATTCCACTCCAATTCACCCACTCCAGTCCACCCTACTCCACTCCAAAACACCCACCCCACCCCAATCCAATCTACACTACAATATACACCACCCCCACGCCAATACAATCCACCCACTACATTCTATTCCACTTTACTTCATTCCATCCTACTCCATCCCAATACACTGCACTGCAGTCCACCCCATTCCAATCCACTCCACTCCAATCCACCCACACCACCCAAATCCAATCCACCCACCCTATTTCAATCTACCCCACCCCAATCCAATCCAGTCCATCTCACTCCAATCCACCCCACTTTACTCTAATCCACCCCACTCTAACTCTATCCAATCCAATCTACCCCAGTTCAGTTCAACCAACTCAATCCATCCACACTCCAATCCACCCCACTCCAGCCCAATCCACCCCACTCCAATCCAATCCAATCTGCCACACTCCAATCCACCCCCTTCCAGACCAGACATTTCCACCGTCATCCACTCCACTGAAACCCACCCTACTCTAATCCAATTAAACCAAATCCAATCCACCTTTAATCCACACCACCCCACCCCAAACCAATCTAATCCACCCCACTCCAATCCACCCCAATCCAACCCACCACACCCCATTTCAATCCACCCCACTCCACTCAATCCAACCCACTATACCCCAATCCAATCCACCCGAATCTATTCCAATCCATCCGCCCCACTACCTCAATCCACTCCAACGCACTCCACCCTATTCCACCCCTCTCTACTCCACTCCATGGCACTCCACTCTATTCTACTGCACTCTACAACATTCTGTGCCACTGAACAACTGAACTCTACTCCCCTCAACTCTATGACAATCTACTCCCCCTTACTCCACTCTACGGCACTCTATTCCAACAAATCCAGTCTATGACCCTCTACTCCCACCCCTGCACTCTAGGACACTCCACGCCAATAACTTTTAGCCATGCTGAACAGCAGCCACACTTGTTTACAAGTTGGCAAAAACACATTGCCAAAGTCAATAGCTCTTGTATAGGTGAGGCCTATTGGCTTTGCCAATGCTTGTAACATAGAGGTATGCACTGTACGCCTACCAGTGCAGGATTCACAACAGATTTTCTGGATTTCGACTTCTGTGAAAACGTATCTTCCCGCATTCCTCAAGATCTGTGATGGATCCGCCTCATTCTGGACCTTTTGTGGACTCCTGCTCCAATGGGTGTTTTAGAATTGGGAAGAGATGCAGTATTCCGACCCTCTCTATTTTGCAATGACCGTTTCATTCTGGTATATACTTTAGAATTGCAAACACTTGTGAATTGCTAGGTCGGAACATTTCTCTGCGTAATGACACAAATTGAGAACAAAATCAGCAGTCAGTACACGTAGTTTGCTTTTTGCAATGTTTAACGAATCCATAAAAGGACAATTAATTATAAAAAGAGACTAAACAATAATCATTCCACTCCATTAGGCGATTTTCAAATTGGTAATGCCTGTCGGACTGGAATACTGACCACATCTAATCTTTGAATCTTCATTAAAATTGTCTCCTGAGCTCACATGAACATGCCGTTTGGAGAGAAACACCCAGGACCAGACTACAAAAGTGTCCCATGGTTCAGTGGGAGTTTGCACCTCCGTGTTTTATCCCTATACCACTTGTTTATAATAGAAGAGCCACAGATGCTGTACAGACCTATTCATAATGATAATGCGCTGGTGCTCGTTTCACATGTAACAGGGACACTCTCTAATTTTCCTTGAGACTTCATCCCGTGCAAATGAGGGAATGTCTTTGCCCATGAATCCACACCATATCACAAGTGCAGAAGCAAACAATCTCTCAAGACTACTGCATACGCACCAATTAAGGAGCTGTGAGTATCCAGGGCCGGAATGAGTTCTGGATGTCACTTCCCCCTACTGCAAAGACAGGTTGGCTTCCCCTGCAGTGAACAACAGAGGAGAGCTTTAAGGTCCCCACTGTAGCTTTCACCGCTGTGATGTCTTCACCACAAGCTCGAACTCTGTCAGTCTGTGCCTGAACTGGAGACAGCGCATTGTGGTTTTATAATTTAGAACATCATCCCAGTCTTCCAGGGTACACGTAATGAAGGCATGCTGAAGTGCAGACTGGGGACACGCGCCTACTGTATATATGGGCTCTCCGTTCTTCATCTATTGGCCTAATTCACCTTGGCACGCTATGTGTTCTCCTCTCAATTTACTGAATTAGTATCCTATTTTTAAGTCGAGCCTGGGCAGTGCATGCGCTGCTCTGCGAGGAATGCTGTATTCAGGTAGGGACTTGAAGCTCCGCCCATGTCCCACCCATCTTTTCAATTGGCTCCTGTTCCTGTCCTTTCTAAATTGTTGCTTTTCATTCATGAATAGGCATAGTAGTCCCACCTTGGTACCGCCTTGTCTGCGTTTGTAACTTCCCATGAGGACTCGACTTTTTACTTGTGTTGTTACACGGTCTGCTTTATCTAGGCTGTGAGCACTATTTTCTTCAATGATTTGCCCCTATTCAACCCACTACCTGCTTTCCTACAAGCAGCACGCCGCCCGCTTTTATTTTAATTACTAATGGCGATCCCCTTTAACTATAGCGGCTGCGTTTATTGATTTAGTTTAGCAGCACGGTCCTCTTTAAGTATAGTGGCAGTGCTTATTTATTTAATTTGCCAGCACGGTTCGCTTTAACTATAGCGCCCATGTTATGAATTTTTTTTTCAGTGAAAGCCTCCATACCATGCTTTCACTTAGATAGGGGCCCCTTTCTTTAGACGCTGCTGCCTTATTCAGGATACAACGAGCTACGCCTAAAGAAAGGGGCGTGCACATCATTGATGTGAAAGCACGACATGGGGTGCTTTTACCCAAAAAAAAACATTTTTGGGGAGTACAGGCACTGCTTAGAAACAAGCAGGTACTCTGGTACAGAGTACCTGCACTTCTATTTTTCCATTTCAAGCACTGGGCGCAGCCTCTATGAAAGTGGTCTCACATTTGCGAGAGTTTAAACTATTGGCAGTAGAAATGACAATGCCTTTTATATATGTGCTGGTTTTGAAAACCCATAAATAAAAGGCATTGTCATTTACTTGGGGAGAAGCCAAAGATTCCTCAGACTGGCTCCCAACCTCACATGGACTATCACGCTGAGAGAGCAGCCCCTTGTATGGCACTCGCTGTGCATGCACACAGTGTAATGGCGGATGCGGTCAGTTTGCATTCTAAACCCTCAGGCGTAGGAACTGCCAATCACACATTAGATCCATTTCCTTCTTATAGTGCTACACTCGCAAACTAACTTTGCAAATGGATTCTTACAAGAGCATGAAAGTCCACTGATCCTCATTTTCTAGGCAAGGGCTTGATTCCTTCTATACCCCTTTGATCACCTGAGTGTGGACAGTGGCTTAGGATGGGGGCTGCACTGGGTGCGGGCTTCCCTGGGTATCATCACTGAGGGGGATGATAAAACGGCAAAAATATGTGTTTTAAACACATATTTTTGCCATTTTGTTAAGCCGGGGGTGACAAGAAATCACTGAGGGGGTGACAAAATGGCAAAACTTTGCGTTTTAAACACATATTTTTTGCCATTTTGTCAAGCCGGGGGTGACCAGAAATTTCCGCACCGGGTACCACTTGACCTTGCTACGCCACTGAGTGAAGACAATGTCGCAGAGGCAGCCCCCAACGGGGGCATAAGAGGCCGGCGCCATAACCAACGCCGGGCCCCCCCCCCCACCCCCGCAAAACCGGTTTTTGGCGCCAAGAAGCGCCCACAGTACAGGAGGCTACCCGCCCCCCCCCAGCCGCAGCCGCCGGCATGGCGCCAACCCCCCCGGCCAATGGGGGCCCTAGCGCCATACGAACGGCCCAATGAGGGGCGAACACCGGCAGGGGCGAGCTACGCTGGGGGGGGATATAAGCATGGCTCCCCCAAGCTGGCTACTATACTTGGGAGCGGGGGAGCAGCACCGGCGAAGGACCCCCTTTTTCTTTGTAATCATCGATCTTACCCGTCGTGAGGAGAATCACTGCCCGGACTCCGAAGACTGCCGTGCTGCCAGGACTCTGAAGACTGCCGTGCTGCCAGGACTCCGAAGACTGCCGTGCCGACAGGACGACCAGTGCCTCGACCAGGGACAGCTGCGCGGTCCTTCCGGAGTGGAGTCCGCCGCCCGTTCTCGCCGCCTTCCCAACCAAGTGCATCGCATCCCAAGGAGGCCGCCGAGGACAGCACGACTTCACGGGGAAGGCTGAGGCAGCGTTGGATTGCCTTACAAGAGGGAGAGCACGAAGCGGCCACCGCCCCCGCTGAGGCAGCATAAACAAAGCCGGGTTGCCGGGCAACGTGAGGGAGGTGACGCACAGCATTACCGTAGCAAACCGGCATCTCGAGTGTAACGGCGGGAATTGGTGCATATAGCCAGCGGCAGCTCCCCACCCGGTAGCTTGGTGCATATAGCAAGCAGCAGCACCCTGCAGCGGGGAGATCCCTAAGGTGCACGCGAGATGGCAAAGAGGGGCAGGAAGCGCCAGCAGGAGGATTTGGGAGAGCTGTTGAAAAGGATCCGCGCTGCGTCGCAAGAGCATGGGCACGACTGGATGGACCGCTATTCGCAGGACAACAACAGCGAGGGGACAAGCGGCCAGCGGCAGATGCACGCCAGAACCCCGGCGGCCAAGAGGATAAGAAGGGCACCAGCCAAGCTCGCGGAGGAAGCCGCTCCAAAGAAAACTCCCCAGAGGAAGGCCCAACCACCTGTAGCCAGCACGGCGGCGGCGGGACCAGGCCCTGGGGGCAGTGACACGGCAACACCCGGTGAGCATATCAGCGCAATAGTGCAGGAATGTATTAAATCTATGACACCATTGCTGTTACAGAGCTTAAGCACAGGGGCGGCAGGAGCGCAGGCACAGGGAGGTCGGGGTACGGGGGCACCGGCAGCAGCAGGGGAGGAGCGGGCTGGTCTGCCGTGGCACCTCATAGACCCAGGGCAGGCACGAGTGCAAGCACTAGGGCAGGGCGCGGCAGGGTCCGGGGGAGACAACGGGGCGCCAGTAGCAGCCTGGGGGGGCACAAGCGCGCAAGGCAGCTCACAAGTGGCACCTCCGACGGCCGAACCATATGCAAGGCCGTCACCAGGCCCGGCATCTATGACCACCAGGGCGACAGGCTTGGCATGCCTCATACCGCCAGCAGTAAAAGAGCGAATTTGGCGAAAAGAGTTTATCGATATCTTCTCCCTGTTGGAAATACAGTTAGAGGGGCTGGACTTGACGGCATGCGATAGGAAGGACGACGAAAGAAGGGAGAGGCGAAGGGAGCGCAAAGAAAGAAATTTCGACAATTGGCTAGATGCATTCAGGATCATGGCCTGCATCATAGTAGAGAAATTCCCACGCTGCGCAGCTGACTTATGACTTTATGAAGCCAACATCCATAAAGCGCAAAGGCAATTCCCAGGCGATGCATGGCTGGAATATGACAAGGGCTTTAGGCTAAAAATGCAGACGCACCCCGAAATGGAGTGGAACGAGGAAGATGTGTCCGGCTTCATCCATAAGATGATGGTAGCAAAGGAGGCCAGGTCATGGGCGGGGAGGAGCGAGCAGTCCTTTCGGCCCCCATTCCACAAAAGTAGAGGGAGGCCTTTTCAAAAGACCAGGCAGGCCAGTGCAGGGAGACCATCACACGCCAATGGGTCCCCTGCAATATGTTGGAAGTTTGAGCCTAACGAGTGCGCATACGGGGCATCATGTAAATTCCAACACAGCTGCTCATCCTGCGGGGGTGGGCACCCAGCGGCAGCATGCAAGAGAAGAAAGCAACACAAGGGGGACAGGAAAGATGCGAAGAAATAGTGAAGGGCACACGGGAGCCACAGGGGGACCCAGGGGGTGGGCGGCATTTGGGCTAGCATGGTCACCAATCAACACACACCAGTTACGCAAGCTAGCAAACAGATATCACAACAGGAAGGACGCAGAAACTTTAGTTCACGGCTTTGAGGAGGGCTTCCCCATCCCATTCTCAGGCCCCCTCCCGCCAGGCGGCACCAAAAACTTGAAATCGGCATTACTACACCCAGGAGTGGTGACTAAGAAGTTGGAGAAAGAGAGGTCCCTGGGCAGAATTGAGGGCCCCCTCCCCCCCGACATGAGCAAGGGAATGGTGATCTCCCCTCTAGGGGTGGTGCCCAAGAAGGAGCAGGGAGAGTACAGGTTAATACACCACCTATCTTTCCCTGACGGCTCCTCGGTGAATGATGGGATATGCGCGGAGGTATGTTCAGTGAGCTACTCCTCGATAGACGACGCCATCGACCTAGTTAGGGCCACAGGCCGGGGAGCGCTCATGGCGAAAGCGGACATCGAGTCCGCTTTCCGCTTACTCCCGGTACACCCGGCAAGTTTCCACTTATTAGGTTTCCAGTGGGAGGGGAGGGTGTATTTCGACAAAGCTATGCCAATGGGTTGCTCGGTCTCATGTGCTTACTTCGAGATATTCAGCACCTTTGTCGAGTGGGCGCTGCATGACAGGCACCCGGCGGGTGGGAAGCTCCATTACCTGGATGACTTCCTCTTCACAGGCCCGGCTGGGTCAGCGGTTTGCGGGGACACATTGGCAGCATTTGTGGACTTGGCAGACGAGCTAGGGATCCCCTTGTCCCAGGACAAAACAATGGGCCCCTCTACAAGCATCACCTTCCTAGGGATAGAGATAGACTCGATTGCAGGGATGTCCAGGCTCCCCCCAGACAAAGTAGAGGATTTCAGGGCAGAAATTAGGGGCCTTTGCGGGTGGGAAAAAGCCTCCTTAAGGGAAATCCAAAGGCTCATAGGCAAGCTAAACTTCGCGGCCAGAGTGATCCCAGCGGGCAGGGCGTTTGCCAGGTGCTTGACACAGTTGACATGCGGGCTCCACCAGAAGCACCATCATGTGAGGCTGGGTGCGGCAGTCAAACAGGATCTGCTAATGTGGGACACTTTTCTGGCAGACTTCAACGGCGTGCTGATATGGAGGGAAGGCTGGGTGACCAGCAAGCAGATCGCGCTGTACACTGACGCTTCAGGTAGCACGGGCTTTGGGGCGATTCTGGGCGACAAGTGGTGCGCAGGGCAGTGGCCTAGCAGTTGGCACAGGGAGGGCATGACCAGCAATATCACCTTCTTAGAGCTATTCCCTATCATAGTCGCACTCACAGTATGGAAGCAGGCCCTAAAGAACATGAAGCTGACACTTTGGTCCGACAACAAGGGGGTGGTGCAAGCGATTAACAGAGAGACAGCCAGGTGCCCTAATACTTTGAGACTAATGCGCCGACTGATTAAATTGCAGTTGGAGGGCAACATAGACCTGAGAGCTCGCCACGTACCGGGAGTAGAAAACGAGGTGGCGGACGCCCTGTCCAGAGCACGAATGGCAAGGTTCAGGGAGCTAGCACCCAGCGCGGAGCAGAACATGACCCCCTTTCCGGAACCACTGTGGGGCCTGGCGGGGTTGACCTATCAGAACTAATTGGCCAGGCACTCACCCCAGAGGCAAACAGGAGGTATAGGAAGTACGTTGCTACCGTAATGCAAGTGGGCGGCATCCAGACCCTGGGCGATGTGGGGGCAACGGGCAGAGCAACCGGAGTATTCATACAGTGGGCATTTAACGCCAACAAGTCCAGGTCATGGGCACAGGCCCACCTGGCTGCAGTGTCACATTACAGTAAGCTGATGACCGGCCACGACCCAGTTGCATCCCACTACATCAAAACGGCAATGAAGGGTTGGAGACGCTCGGAGGGCACGAGGAGGGATAGCAGGCGCCCAATAGACTACACTAGGCTGTGCATCCTAATGGGGGCATTGCAGGGCGCGGCCAAAGACGACTTTCAGCTCCTGCTGGTTAGGGCGGTTTTTACGACCGCCTTCTTCGGGGCATTCCGCCTTAGCGAGCTGGTGGCGCCAGCAAAGACAGGGGCAGCTGAGCACTGCTTGCAAGCGGGCGACGTGGCGCCCGGGGCAGGGGAAGTGGAGATCCTGCTGAAACGATCAAAAACAGATCAGGCTGGCAAGGGAGCATTAATAAAACTACGATGCATCAAGGAACAGGATTGCTGCGCAGTATGCTGTCTGCTGGCTTTTATGGCCATACGCCCGGCCGGTGAAGGCCCCTTATTCAGGCACAGTGATGGCACGCACCTGAGCAAATGTCAGTTCAAAGCAATGTTGCGACTCGCACTCAGCAAAGCAGGGCTGCCACCAGCTGCCTTCGGGTCCCATTCATTCCGGATAGGGGCTGCCACTACCGCCGCGCTGCATGGGATGAGCGAGGCGGGGATTCAAGCAGTAAGGCCCCAGCTGCTATGAGATACAGGGCGACTGGGGGAGAAGCGAAGGCACCCCCCAGCAGTCAGGCACCCACATGACAATTTTGTTGCTGTCCTTTCACCGGCAGGACGGAAACCACGTTTGGTGTGGGTGGTGGGCCATTCGTTTATAAATCGGATGCAAACCTGGTGGCGACGCGGGGGCCACAAGCGGGAAGGACGGCCAGGGGACACCTGCGTGCGGTGGTACGGTCAACCAGGGATGAGGTGGGACCAGCTACCGGCCACCCTGGCACCCGGACGTCCTGATTATCCATCTGGGGGGGAACGATTTGGCCAAACTGGGGAGGAGAGCACTCCTCCACAACATACAGAGGGACCTCACGGAGACAGCCAAAGCCTTCAGGAGCACCACCATTATTTGGTCGGAGCTGATCAGCAGGAAGGTATGGCGCGGGGCGGAATCCCAGAAAGCGGTTGAGAACTCCCAGAAGAAGCTGAACCTCACTGTAAGCAAATTCTGCAGAATCAATGGTTTGGAGTCAGTCAGACACGGGCTCATCCACACGGGCCGCCCAGAGCTCTATGCTCAGGATGGGGTGCACCTGTCCGAGGAAGGCATGGGGGTTTTTTGGAGCAACCTGTGGGGCGCCATGGCTATGGCGGGTTGCAGTTGAAGCCGTCCCAGGAGAGAGGGGGGGAGCCGCAGGAAGACGGGAGCCTCCCTGGCGGCGTGGCGGAGAACGACGGGGAGAACAGTCGGTACGGAGGCACACCGGAGGGCGGTGTGCCGGGACAGGACCACTCACCTTGGGATGCCTCACGGCTGGGCGAGTGGACCGAAGGGTGCGCGTAGGACCACTCACTTTGGGATGCCTCACGGCTGGGTGAGTCGGCCTACCAAGAGGGGGTAGCAAACGGAGACGGTGCTCGCAGCCCAGCCCCCGCCGGTTGGCAGGGCACAACACGAGTCCGGCAAGGTAGCGAGTTGCGGCCTAACTCCGGGACAGCTGCTACACCTCCCACGCAGAAGAAAGGGGAAACCCAACCGGAAAGAACCGACAGAAGGACCAAGAGACAAGACTAACATGCCAATAAAGCTTTTACCTAACTGCCAGTATAACTACATGTATTCCTAATAAAACTGCGGCCAACAAATGACCACCACAAGAAGTGTGTACGTTGGCTTATTTGCACAAGGGATACAACGTGGGGAGAGTACCACTGGGGGGGGAGAGTGGGCTAAGTGCGGGGGTTATCGCAGAGGCAGCCCCCAACGGGGGCATAAGAGGCCGGCGCCATAACCAACGCCGGGCCCCCACCCCCGCAAAACCGGTTTTTGGCGCCAAGAAGGGCCCACGGTAGAGGAGGCTACCCGCCCCCCCCCAGCCGCAGCCGCCGGCATGGCGCCAACCCCCCCGGCCAATGGGGGCCCTAGCGCCATACGAACGGCCCAATGAGGGGCGAACACCGGCAGGGGCGAGCTACGCTGGGGGGGGGATATAAGCATGGCTCCCCCAAGCTGGCTACTATACTTGGGAGCGGGGGAGCAGCACCGGCGAAGGACCCCCTTTTTCTTTGACCCACCCACCCACACCTGAGGAACAGCTATGTCGCAGGGCTGAGGAACAGGCAGGACACTGGGCGGAGAACGACGGGGAGAACAGTCGGTACGGAGGCACACCGGAGGGCGGTGTGCCGGGACAGGACCACTCACCTTGGGATGCCTCACGGCTGGGCGAGTGGACCGAAGGGTGCACGTAGGACCACTCACTTTGGGATGCCTCACGGCTGGGTGAGTCGGCCTACCAAGAGGGGGTAGCAAACGGAGACGGCGCTCGCAGCCCAGCCCCCGCCGGTTGGCAGGGCACAACACGAGTCCGGCAAGGTAGCGAGTTGCGGCCTAACTCCGGGACAGCTGCTACACCTCCCACGCAGAAGAAAGGGGAAACCCAACCGGAAAGAACCGACAGAAGGACCAAGAGACAAGACTAACATGCCAATAAAGCTTTTACCTAACTGCCAGTATAACTACATGTATTCCTAATAAAACTGCGGCCAACAAATGACCACCACAAGAAGTGTGTACGTTGGCTTATTTGCACAAGGGATACAACGTGGGGAGAGTACATCTGGGGGGGGAGAGTGGGCTAAGTGCGGGGGTTATGACCCCTACGCCCTGCGCACAACTTCTGCAGCGGAAGATGTGCAGGGTGCATCCCCCTGTCCAGCAACATTCCCCTCCCTGGTTGAAAACAGAATAACTACCGCTCCCAAGGCCCCAGACCTGATTTATTTTCCGGAAGCTACCAGAGCCACTGGGCGAGGGTTGTGTGACATGCATGAATCCCCACACGCTTTTCCTAATCCAAATGCCCTGCAAATGTCTAGTATTGTTGGAGGAATCACCATGTCTTCACACTTCTGTCTTGAAAAAACTGCGAGGTAGCATTTTATAGGTACCATTGTGAGAACACTGAATGTTGGAACTTTTTCTCACATGCATGTGAGGACATTGAATTTTTCACCCAGACTTTTTTGCAGGGCATTCTAGATAAGAAAGAACGGTGTAATGCACATCACTCTGGATTTTACGGGTTTTATAGTCTTTAGAAAAGCCTACCTTTTGTGTATTTCTCTTGATGCCAGCCCGCCCGCACCCAAACACCGCGCATTTCACATCTTGAATACTGACCTAATGCCATCATTGCTGATTCTTTCATAAATCGCATCCATTTCCGCCTAAGGCTTTGTCTATTTATAATAAAAGTTCTATTGCAGAGATTCACTCCTTTCCACCTCTGTCTGTGCAGGTACTCATTTCAGGACGAAGAAGACATGTTCATGGTGGTGGATTTACTCCTGGGAGGTGACCTACGGTACCACCTGCAGCAGAATGTCCAGTTCACAGAGGAGAACGTAAAACTGTACGTTTGTGAAATGGCGCTGGCACTGGACTATTTACGAAGCCAGCATATAATCCACAGGTAAAAACACGCATTCACGTCCTGCTTTAGAACGTGTCACACATATTCAACGTAAGGAGTACTTCTGTGTGCAAACTGCATGGCTGCTTGTTATTGAAGAGCGTAATTTACAGGACACACCTTTGGCTTTTTGTGGTTACTGTGTTCTTTTTGTTTTATTTGATCTTGTTCTCTGTTTGGTGAAACCCAAGTAATATTTTCCATTTAGCACACTGACGTCTGAAAGGTATTGCGGAAGAGTACATAAAGTAGTACTCATGCATTGCTCTTTGATCCACTCTAAGGTGCCTCTGTGACTAGGACCTAAACATCTGTAATTGGAAAGAAATGGGATATTCAGGAAATATTCATAAACAATTAATACAGGCAGACAGGACAGGGTCCTCTTTTCGCTTTTGCTAACAGGAAATATTACGTGTTTGGAACGATTTACAAAGGCATGTAACATTGCGCCAAAGAGCCCTCCTGTCCTACTTCTTTTCAAACTCTTTAATGCCTTAGTGATTCTGTGTAATATTTCCCAAATTTACAGATACGAACAAATGTTTAGCTGGGCTTGTTGTACGCAGTACAGAGATGCATAGATACACTATGAATAATATATTATTTACCTGAAATAGCTATAACCTCTATGAATCGACCTTTAAAATCAAATCAAGCAAATATACATGCAATAGTTTTACACAACTATGTATAATGCATTAGGAAAGCATTGATTCACTGACGACCAATCTTGACAAGATTACAATTTAAACCTTGCTGCCTTGCATATAATTCCACCCATCAAAACCATACTGTCTCTCAGAAAGGCAGTATAAAATGCCAGGCAGATGAAGATTAATACTTTTTAGGACAACTCTTGCCCAGAAGCAGTCCTCTACCTGTGATGCTACTACCACCCGGGACACCCTGCCTCCTCAGACAGATGGCCACCCTTCTCACCTTCAAAAAGCATTAAACAAATTACATTTTCCATCAGTTCCTGAACTAATGCCCCGGAATGTATCTGATGTATGTAACACAGCTCAGATCTGTTGTTTCTGCAATATCTCACCATTCACTCTGAATCGAACATTTATTATTATATAATAGGGTAGATTGTCCCTATAGAAGACTGTTAATAAATGAACAGTGTATCAGTAACTGAAATGCATTCCATTGAAATGATGATGGTGTAAAAACAATTTTCGCAATCAAAGTGAAAGAAAAAAAACTTTTACTTTCTGAAGAGTATTGCACAGTATGCGTTTAGTTTAAATGCTCATGATTAACTAAATTACAAAGCGTCTTTAAGAAAGAGAACTCTCAAAGCTGTGATAAATTAGACTCACGCCAAAGCACCAGCAAAGCCATAGGACGAGCAGGGGCATAGCAAGGGATTCATAGGTGTTCTGCAAGTAATAACAATTGGAACCTCACACCTGGTCCCCGATGACACTGCACCTCCTACACTATTGATACCTACAACGCGGGCTTGGATAGGACTTCATCCAAAGGATTATCTGAAATCAGCACATTGACTGCAATAGGCTGCAACTGGGCGAAGCAGAGCATTTTCAAACACAGATGAGGAAACTTGGTATGACCCAGTTTTCAGTGCAATATTGATCGACCTCGTTCATGCCAGATAAACAATGGTGGTTGGACGACTTTAGATTAGAACTGCGTAAAGATGTAAGATGTGTATGTTTTTAACGATTGCAAAGGGGTAAATTATTTTTTAAACTCTGTTTCTGGACAGATTACAGACTTTAATGACTTCATTGTTTAACTGGTCATCACTTAGGCGGTGCTCTGCCCCCTAGATTTAGGACCGGGCATCCATCTTATTCCACCCGGCATTTCCCCGGTTTGCTGGAGCTCTTGGAGGCCGGCTCTAAGGACAGTGCCTGCTCCTGGTGCCTCTGTCACTTTCCGCAGCTCCCTGAGGTTAAATGCAGCAGGCATGAGAGTCTACAAAGAGAAAAAAAGGGATGGAGGGAGAAGGTAGAGAGAGCGATCAGAGAGAGAGCAGGAAAGGAGGAGAAAGAGACTGTCTGGTTACTTACCGGTAATATTCATTACTCCGAGTCGTAGCCCTCCCTGTCACAGTCCAAACCACATGAACATAGCTCCTCCCACCAGAACTTCCAAGCAAACTCTAAGCCTATCCCGTTACTCCAGGCCACATCCTGTGGCATATAACCCATGACCCTCCCCTATCTAAATCCTGTACCACCAAGTACAAGAAACTGAACAGGAAGGGAGGGATGGGAACCAGGACTGTGACGGGGAGGGCTACGACTCAGAGTAATGAATATTACCGGTAAGTAACCGGACATTACCTTCTTGTCAGCCCTCCCCGTCACAGTCCAAACCACATGAGCAGATACCAAAGCAAGAATCGGCTTTACTCAGTAGCAAAAACAGACTTTATTAGCACAAGCAGAAAGTCATTCCACCTGAGCAGAACGCAACACTGCATTCCCAAACCAAGCAGACTCAGTGCCACCCACCACTAAACGATAATGGGACATATAGGTGTGAGGAGAACTTCAAGTAGCAGCCCTGCAGATCTCGGCCATGGAAGCCCCTTGAAAATAAGCCCAGAAAGCAGCCACCCCCCCGAGTCGATCTCCCCTGAACCGACCCAGGCGCCAACACACTACAAGCCTCATACGCATCCCCCCACAGCCCACCTCAGCCATCGACTGAGAGGAGCGCCAGAAGGCTTCAGACCGTGACCAGCCAGCCCGAAGGTCAAAAAAGCTAATCCACCTTAAGGAAAGGTTTAGTACGCAGCAAGTACATCTCCAGAGCCCGCCGAATGTCCAAAGAGTGCAGCCGCACCTCAAACTCTGAAAGAGGATCCGGACAGAAAACAGGTAAATCCATATCCTCCGAGCAGTGAAACGAGGAAGGGACCTTGAGAACAAAGGAAGGATCAGGCCGTAAAACCTCCTGATCAGGAAAAAAAACGCAAAAAGGACTCAGAACAAAGCAAGGAGCCCAACTCCCCAATCCTCTGAGCCGAGGTAATAGCGACAAGGGAAAGGACACCTCATGCAGAGGTTCAAAAAAATCCCCCTGCAAGGCCCCCAAAACCAAAGGAAGATTCCCACTAGGAGCAAAGGACTTAATGACAGGTTTCTGGAGGAAACAACTCCTCAACAACCGGGACACCAAGGGGTCCAATGGTTCACAGTCCGAACCCCGAAAGGCCAGTACAGCTGCCCACTGAGCTCTCAGGGAGGACACAGCCAGACCCAAGTCAAACCCATCCTTTAAAAAAGCCAAGATACACACCAGATCCACCTCCAATGCAGACCAACCCCGAGCTGTACACCTATCCAGAAATGACACCCAATGTCTGGCATGAGACTTGAGAGTTGAAGGGCACCTGGACTGCTGAAGAAACTCAGCCACAGAAGGAGAACACCCTAAAGGTTCAACCTCGCAACAGCCAACCCGCCAGTTGCAGGCAGACCAGACACACCCGAAAAAGAGGGGGAAACGACAGGGGACAAGAGACCACTGGCAACCTCCTGCAAGGCCCCACCACCAACCTCAACAAAAGAGGGAACTAAGGCCTCCTGGATCAATTCGGAGCCAACAGGACCAATGAGGCCCAATCCAGTTTGACTTTCAGCAGGACCTGCGTAATTAGAGCAATCAGGGGGGAAGCATACATCAGGACCCCCTCCCACCAGAAGGACAGGGAATCCACCCTCCAAACCGTGTTCGACTGAACCAGAGAACAAAACCTTTCCCTCAAGGCGTTCCCCGGAGCTGCAAACAGGTCCACCTCCGGGACCCTGAACAGGGACATCAGGCAACCAAACACCTCCAGCGTCAGGCACATGTCGGACAGGGAGGGAAACACCCTGCTCAGGCAATCCGCCTGAGTTTAAAACCCCGGCAGATGTAAAGCCCTCAGAGACAATAAGTTGGACTCCACCCATTGGCAGATCTGCTGAGCCAACAAGTTGAAGGAAGCCACCTTCGCACTCCCTTGGCGTTTGGCATAACACACCACCACCGTGTTGTCTGACCACACCATCAGATCCCTCTGGAGGACCCAAGGCAGAAAATGAGCCAAGCCTAACTGAACCACCTTCAACTCCCTCCAACTCGAACACATTCCCACCTCCAGCACAGACCAAAGCCCCTGCACCTTCTCCTGAGCCAACACCGCCCCCAACCCAGCTCGCTGACATCAGTCGTCAAGACCAACCTCTCCTGGGACACAAAGGGTGAGCCCTGCAAGAGGTTCTGATCCACCAGCTACCAGGAAAACTCCGGGGCTATGGCCACACCCCCCAGAATCAATAGCTCGTAATACAGAGATGCCGGATCCCAATGCCCCAGAACATGATTCACCAGGGGGTACAAGTGCAAACGGACCCAAGGAACAATCATCACCGTAGCAGACATCAGCCCCTGAACACGCAACCACTGGTGAGCTGTGGAAGACTGAACCCCCAACACCCCCCTTAGTTCGCGCATCAGAGTCAGTCTGCGGGGTTCCAACAGGAAGACCTTTCCCAACTTGGTGTTGAAAATCCCCCCAAAGAACAGCAGTTCCTGAGTGGGGCAAAGATGGGATTTCTCCAAGTTCAGAATCCACCCGAACTGGCGAAGGAGCCTGCAAACTTCCTGGGTATGGGCCTGAGCCTGAAGGAAAGAAGAGGAAGAAATCAACCAATCATCAAAATAAGGGAACACCTGGATCCCCTGAGCATGCAACAAACCTACCAAGGCTGCCAACACTTTAGTAAAAACCCTAGGAGAGGCTGACAGTCCAAATGGCAATACCTTGAACTGGTAATGATCCACTCCCACACAGAAATGCAGGAACCTCTGCGAAGCCACGTGTACCCGCACATGAAAGTAGGCTTTCCGGAGTTCTAGAGAAGCCAAGAAATCCCCCACCGACAGGAAAAGAAGATTCAACTGCAGAGACACCATTCTGAAGGACCGATGAGGGATACACAAGTTTACAACCTTCATATCCAGGACAGGTCGGAAGCCCTCATTTGGCTTCTGGATCAGAAACAGGATCGAGTAAACCACCCCCCCCCCTACCCTGCTGACTCACAGGCTCCCTCACCACAGCCACTTAGGAAACCAAGTCCCGAACACCCTCTAACAGAGCCTGACACTTTATCAGAGATCTGGGAACAGGGGTAGCTCTGAACATATCCACCGGAGGAACACCAAGTTCGGTCCTGTAGACCAGCCGGACCACCACAAACTGATCTCAAACGAATTCCTCCCAAACAGGAAAAAAAGACGTGAGGCGGCTCCCAACCGGCACCCCCAACGAACTCCCCACATAGTCATGACTTGGAGGGACCTGAAGAAGAGGAAGCACCCTGTTGACCCCGGGACTTGGGAAGGAAGGGACACCCTGGCCACGTCCCCTACCACAAAAGGGATGGGCTGCCATTTTAGATTGAAACACCTGCCCAAAAGCCTGCTTATAACCCGCAAACTTCCCCTTCTGTGAAGAGCGGACTGGAGCCAACAATTTCTTGTCTTCAGCCGTTTTCTTAATCAAAGCCTCCAATGGCTCCCCAAACAGTCTAGAGCCCGCGAAAGGAAGCTTCATCACGGCAGCCTTCTGAGCAGTCTCCGCCTTCCAAGGCTTAAGCCACAAATGCCTCTGAGCAGCCACCTAGACACCAGCCGCTGCCGCACTAAGGGAATCGAAGGACAAATCCACCAGGAAACGCAACTGTTGCTCCAACATGGACAAAGATTCTGAGGGATCCTCATCCTGAAAGAGCTGCTCAAAAATACTCTGACAGTCTTTTAGAAGTGACTGAACCAGATAGCTGGTGTAAGCCGCAGACCGAAGAGCAAGATTAGAGGCAGCAAAGGACTGCTTCAAGGCCCCCTCCACCCACTTGTCCCCAGGATCTGAAGGAACCGCATCCTCGGGCACCACCAGGCTCTGAGACTCCATACCAGCCAGCAGGGACTCCACCTTCACCACAGCTGGAAATTCCTCAGCGAACCCCTGTAAAGGATACCTCTTTGCCAGAAACCGGGGAAAGGCATGTTTGTCAACATCCTTCCACTCTCCCTCTAGCACATTTCTCACAGATTTATGAATAGGGAGGATTTCAGGCTCCTCCTTCTGGTAATTGGCGAAAAAGTCTTCAGACTCTCCACACTCCAAGGGACTAGAGAACTCTAAATTGTCCGGAACATGTTTCAGAACACTGTGAAGGTCTTCCCCTGGACAAAATGATCCTTCACCTCATACGATTCCATGTCCGGATCCACATCTGCTGAGGCATCCAACTTCTGCCTCTTAGGCCCCTTGGGTTCACAAGCCATAATGGCCGCAGCCACTGCCGCCTCAATCATCTTCTGCACATCAGCCAGGGAAGGACTAGTGTAGGACCCAGGGACCACCACTTCCTTCTCACATCTGGGCTCACTCACATCTGAACTTATTATAATAAATACCCCTGACCAATCAAATCAAGACCACCGAGGGCCAATCGGGGAACGCCACCCGGACCCACAGCCAATCCCCAACAGGACCCTAGGACGGCCCCCAAACTGGCCAATCAAAGACCGCTCCATTCTCATAAAATGAACGACTGAGTCAGGCCCCAGCTATATGGAAAACCTGAATGAGCCCAGAAGCCCTTGCCACAGGAACAAGAGCACACCCAGATAAGGCTCTGTGCCATGACCATTAACACTGCCTCATCAATGACTGAGACCTACAATCGTGAAACACAAGTTTCTAACACATACCCATGTGGGTAAAAAACTGTGACCAGAATCCCCTAAGCCACAGTGACTCATACACACGTACCTCCAACCCCTTGACAATTGTAGAGAGAAACAGAGACCGCAAGTTAAGTGGGGAGAAGCCCCCAGCGGCCCCAACAACAGGCAGCCACAAAAACTAGCAGGGACAACAGCTGTCCGCACTCTGCCTATACCATTATTCCAAATTGGCATTGGCACCCCACGGGTTCCACGAGGTGGAAACCGCCATTAAAAAAAAAAGCTTACAGGAGTAACCGGAAAACAGAGGGGCAACTCAGAAACGAGAACCGAGCCCCCGTGCAGAAGACCTCCGAGCAAGAGCCGATCTGCCACGCCCCCGGCACACCAAGAAAGGCAAAGCCGCTTCCAAAACACCTCCCCCATCCCTCCTCGGTTGTTCCTGCTAAAGCAGGGAATGAACCCGGAAGAGGGGAAGCCTCTGCAGGGGCCGCTACTATCACACACCAGGCAGACCGGACCCCCAACCCTCAGTTCCGCTAAAGCAGGGACTTTAAACGCACTCAGGCAGGCACGTAGGGAAACCAACAGCCGCAAACGCAGACCGCCGCACACTTACCATTGGAGGTGTTGCAGGCACCCCCATGACGAGTCTTGCCCAGAACATCTTGCATCCATCAGAAAAAAACAACAGGATGTGGATAGGGGGGTCATGGGTTATATGCCACAGGATGTGGGAGTGGCCTGGAGGGATGGGCTGGGCTTAGAGTTTGCTTGGAAGTTCTGGTGGGAGGAGCTATGCTTATGTGGTTTGGACTGTGATGGGGAGGGCTGACGAGGAGGTAATGGCTGGATGGAAAGAACAAAGCAAACACAAGGAGATGATGGACGGAGTGCTGAAACTTTTCAAACACTCACCCCCAGTCACAGATCTGGGTTGAATCCATCATCATTCTTTAGCTCACTTTGCCACCCCAGTTCAGACACAGCTATATGCAAATCAGTCTTGACCCTGTTCCTCATAGGAACAGTCCAGCCCGAACTGCCAAGCCATATCTTCCCTGGACCAGAAACAAGCATCGTGGGACCGGTTTCGGGCTAACAGCCCTCATCAGCCAGGCTATCTTGAATCCAGTGGCAAAGTGAGCAAGGGACCCACGTCTGGGCATACCCTGCCAACTTAGGGTGAACAAAGCAAACACAAGGAGGATGGAAAGAACACCATACCCCACAAGATTGAGGGAGAGAGGCTGGTTTGAGCATTTTAGTCAGAGCTGCTTTTCTTCCCTAGTCTGGCACTGCCTAGATATAGCTTTTCATGAGAGGAGAGAGATTAGTGGATTCTGATAACTGTAAAACCAATCGCAGAAAAAAATGATGATATATCATGGCACATTATAATCTATACACTGAGAAAATTAGATGTACTACCAACACTACCCTCATCAACATGCACAACATGATTGAGTGATGAAATAAGTGCTCCTCGCCCTTTTATGTAATGTATCTGGAAGTTCATGATTGTGTGGTTATCCATTAAACAGTTCGTCCATTCCCCCTACCTTTGTAACCACGCACATTTTTTGGCCTAGGAAACTAAAGCATAAGTTTCTCCTGAAGGAATATATGTTTTTTGTGTGAATCCATATACTCTAAATGAGACCGGTCAATCACTAAGCTGACATACTGTCGTTTTAAGAAGAAAGTCCCATTGTCAAACACCTCTAAGTCGGGTACTTATTTTTCTGCATGAGCCCAAGCTGCAGTAATAATCCATCCAGATAGTCTTACATTTATTTTTTCGTCCAACTAAATCTCATAAAGGTGGTATTCATTTAACCTCATTTTCTTCTTTCATTTTTCTAGGGATGTAAAACCTGACAATATTCTTCTTGACGAAAAAGGTAAGAAATTGTATTGTATTTTTGTCATTTATAATTTGCAATTATTTAACAAAAAAATTTACAAATGTGGGTCAAATGTAACTCTCGTCCTTACACATGACCCACATGTTTAAATCAATATTGCAGCAGTTCCTCCTCCAACATGGTAATCTTATTTAATAGATTAGCAAATCTATAATTTTATTATGTAGACCAGATAAACAGATTGCTCTAAGTTATAGCTATATGTAATATTTACACCTATGATGAGAGATGCATACATACAAAACCAGAAATACAATACAATTAGTGTTTTGGGATAGGCATCAAAGACCTGACTTAAACAAGGTCTATTGCTTTGATATGGACATTGCCAATGCCTGAAAAGATCCAGGAGTGCCCCTCCCCAACATGGCACACCCACTGTGTGCATGAGTGTGACCCCATTTGTTCCTCTCTACAGAATAAATACCAAGGTTTACATATGCTTGTACATCATACCGTATTGTATAACAATCCATGGCTCATGGCTAGTCATTATAGTTTCACTACAACTGTAGCACTGTGTGTTTAAGGAGCATACTCTGATCACAAGATGTCACTATACTTATTGACCACTATATGAGTGTTTCTTTCCATTACTTCCTCCCATAGGAGGCTGTAACATTCATAGGTTGATGTTGCCAGAGTTCCTCAACCATCAGATTGTACACAATTAGAAATCCTAAGTTTTCATGCAGTTCATCTTTTGATCTCTCTGATAGACCATCTGAGTTTGATGTTGACTTGTTTGTTCCCTCATGGTAAGATCGGTTTGGCGAGAGTTACCAAAATATTTTTCTGTGGGGCGTCCAGGTTCTTGATCTCTTATCAAATTTAACCTCAACAATTCATGAAAGGAGTGGGCTTAATTCAGTGTAGCTTAATCACAAGGAATTCCTTAAAATTCAGCGAGACTTCGCATTAATTAAGCGAGAAGAGTAGATCTGCATTTAGCTCTCACTAAGTGTGTTCTTGGGGTAGTATTTTCTCCCAGCTTACTCCAGACATTTACTACTTTCTTAGCGCAAGGTGCTAAAATAGACGTGAGAATGAATTTTGCACTAAGAAACAGTTGCTAATGGCAGCAGCGACCAAATAGCGAGCGTGAGTGGCCGCTCTTGCGTTAGGAATGGTTTTGAGCTTCAAGAAACTTTGTAGCCTTAAGCATTTTTTCCTTTGGGCAAGACCCCTACATGCATGCTGAACAGATCCACATGTTGGAAGTCTACTATTATGGTTTTTGGTATATATACAAGGTCGTACATCATTGCCTACTGAAAAGCAGTACAATGTATTCCCAAATGTAAAAGACTGGATTATTATATGGAGAGGATTCAAGTAATAATCACAATCCTTGTCTGGATAAACCCTCAAAGTCACTAAATAGATACCCAACTAATTTGGAGAAACTAGTAGAATTTAATATAATGACACAAAAATGACAAACATCCAATAAGAACAACCGGAGATATGAATTTTAAAAGATTTAATTAGGAATAGCTCCAAAAGCACAGGTAGTCAATGCATGGTGTAGACCAGGACCTGGGTGCATTTTGGGGCTGGCCTCGATGGAGCCCAGGTCGGATACACCAACTGGATTTATGTCTTACTCCTATCCGTTCCAGACCACCACAGGAGTACACTTCTAATGCACCCAGGACCTCAGCGGAGGCCATTATCAGGGTCAAGTTCAGGTCCAGTTGGCACTGGTCAGCTGGGAAGTTTCAGGACGTGTCTCTTGTAGGTTGTTGTCCCCCTATAGCTTGAGCAATATTTCAGCTGTATGACCCTTGGAGGCCACTTCTGTGTCCTAGATACAAGAGGGAGTAGGTCTAGCCCTTCAGGGCTCCTCTCAGGTCACAGGCAGCAGGCCCAGTCTTCTCATGTTCTTCTTCAACTCCAGCAGTGTTCTGAAATGAGTGTCTAGAGATGGCAAATTTATGCCTGATATAATCAAGAGGGTAGGACTGACTCCTGTGCACGCCCTAAGCAATGGAGTAAAGGTTTACATGCCAAGGCTAGCAACTTTGGGCATTTTCAAGATGTTAAATGTCTTTGACCACTCTAAACCTGGACTCTGAGTTACACTAAAGTTCAGTTTGAAGCAACCACTTTTCCTGCAGTCTGATTGGACAGAGACTGGATTCTTTAGCATTCAGACAGTGGATACAGAAGAATTGTCTTGGTATTCTGTTCCCTTCATTTAAAAACCGAACATAAGCAACAGATGTTTGCATCAGGCACAATTTTGTGCTTTTTTTGTTGCACAAAATGTGTCTTCTGGCCCAAAATGGGCACATGGATGCATTTCACACTACAAAAGAGTGCAAAATGCGAAAAGTTGGTATTTCACATAACTTGTAATTTGGCATTTGTTATAACTATCATGTAATTTTGCAAAGGAACTTGTTAAAATGTTAGCAAGGCCTACATTTTCATAGATGGACAACATGGTCCATAATCCAATAGATAGGATGCAATTTCATTGTGTCTGCTAACTTCAATCCATTGTTGAGTTTATTTACTTGATTACGGTGTGCAAAATTTGCATATTTCGTTCTGCATTATTGTGTGAAATTTCAGTAAAATTATGCTAAAATACAAATCATTACAAAATGCAAAACTAGCATTTAGTGATATATTTTAGCATAAAATATGTCCTTACATCCACTTTGGATGCAAGGATGCATTTTACACAAACAAATAGTGCAATAAAGCACCACCAACAACAGCCACTAGAACTCAGTCTTTCATGCTGTTACCATGCATTTGCGTTACATTTTTACAGCAAAAGGTGCACTCACAATCAAAATTGTGTCATTAAGCGATGTGGCATAATGTCGTAATTTTGGGAATTTCCCATAGCAAGAGTAATGCAAATTTCTCAAGATTACGCTAATTTGACTGGTGCAACTCAAATTTCACCCTGCCTACCAGTTGGGTAGTTAAAGGAATAGGCCACTTGCAGATTGCTGTGTCAGCCAGCTCACCATTATAGTCACTTTTGGGGCCCTGTGTGCAAGGTCAGTAAGTTCAACCTTCCTTCATCAGACAGCAGGGCAGTTTTTCTTCTCAATCATATCAGGTCCAGGAGTGTTCACATTTCAAATTCTAAGGGTGCCACTTTGATACTCAGTGCAATCCTTGTCTACCACCTGTACTGGTTCTGGTCGGCTCTCTCCCTTCCCTTGTCTTGGCTCCAGTCTGCTAGTGAAAGAAAAGTCAGGGGCAGGCTGGGTGTCAGGTTCCTTTGTGTGTTCTGGAGTAGATCCCTTTGTAATGTAATCAGGGCAGGACACAGCTCCTTCACAGCCATCCTGTCAGGAAAGCCCACTGCTCTCTACACCCAACACCTGTGTCCACTGAAACACATCTCCCTTTGGGGCAGTCATCACCAGTCCAAGGCAGGTGGCCATTCATAGGAAGGCACCAGAAACTTTAGGCAGGCAAATGACAACTTTCTAGAAGTATACAAAAAAGTTATGGATGGAATGCGTGAATTATTCTCAGCCACTGCTAATTTCTCCATTTTGCCAAACATCACTGAGAGTTGAGACCCATTCTATCCCAGGTCCAAAAACTGTCCAGGTGGGACGTGTGTTTAAGTCATGTCCCCTCCCACAGTGGAGTGAGATGTGTTAATGTTTTGTCCCATCCTGTGAATCGTAAGGTGGCCCTTCACATTCTGAAAACTACCGCCATCAGTTCTGGGAGGTGACAGGATTAGGGTTCCTGCAGAGCAGTCCCATGATGGCATCCAGCCCCAGAAATGTGAGTTCCAGTTAGTATGTCAGATTGCCTCACCCACCTGTCAACCAATTGTTTGTCTCTGTTAGCTTAGATGTCCAGAAGTATAATTCCTGCCATGCCCAAGCCCCTGTTGTAGACCTACTGTCTACATGTCGACATGGCAATGCACAGCAGTCTACCAGCCCATGTGAAATTACTGATTAAGGCGGTTAACTTCAAAAACAACTAATTTGAGATACTGAGTGAAAATGTTGGAGAATGTTCAAAAACCAGGGGAGGACCATAATTTTGACTAGAGCGATTCTCCTTAGCACATTGAGGGGGAGGCTTTCCCACCTCTAAAAGTCCTGCTTCATCTTGCCAGTCACAGTGTGAGATGGAGGCTCCACATGAGATGCAGGTCTTTAGAAATATAAAGACCCAGATATTAAAAGCTGAGTTTCTGAACTGGAATTGAAGATTGCCAAATAATGGTGGCTTTGGTCTCCATGAATGGGCACCAGGAGTGATTTATGCTGACTCATATAGGGACAGTAATTCCAGGATGTGGACGCCTGAAAGATGTGGGACAGCCAGAAAGAGGAGGACATCGTCAGCATAGAGGGCGATTCTGTCCTCCTCCCAACATGATCCCTGCCACCCCTGAACCAGCATGTCACAGCGGATGAGACAAGCAAGGGGCTTGATGAATAGGGTGAAAAGGAGTGGAGAGAGAGGGCAAACCTGCTCTGAAAGCATTCCATTCACTTGGGCCTGGGCCATTGGAGCGTTGTACAGCTGTCTCGCGTAGGCTCAGTATTTGGGGCCAAGATCCTATGCATTTCAAGACTTCAAACAATTAACACTAATCCACCAAGTCAAACGCATTCTCATAGTCAATTAAAAGGAGGGCACTTGATCTGTGAAGGCCCGAGCATGGGTCAGCGCCACCTGTGCTCTCTGTAAACAGTACCCAGTACCACAGCTGGGCTTGAGGCCATATTGATCTGGGTGGATCAAGGGGAGAAGGGGTCGAGGTAGGTGGGTGGTGAGTATTTTTGCGTAAGTCTTAAGTTCCACATTAATTAAAGTGATTGGCCTGTAAGAAGAGCATTGCTCTGGCCATTGCCTAGCTTTCAGAAGGACCACTATTGTGGCCACATCCAACTCCATGTTGAATTGCCCGGTATCTAGGGCCTCATGGAAAATATCTAGGAGGTAAGGGTCAATAAAATCCTGGATTTTTTGGTAAATCTAGAAGGGGAACCTATTGGGTCCTGGAGTCTTCCCCGACTCCAGATCCCCCACCACTTCCATAGTTTCCTCCAGTGGCATCTAAGGGACACCAGAGAGCTGTGGGAAGGCATGGGATATCTTTGAGAATTGAGTGGTCTTGCCCAACCAAAAGACTGGGGCAGTGAGCGTAGAGCAGGTAATAATAATTAGTGAATGCCAATGCAACCTCGGTGGAGGTGCGGTAATAAATGTTTGGCAACTCTGCGATTATGGGGACAATCCTAGAACTTGTGTCTGGTTGCCAACCAATACAGGAGTTTGCCAGTCTTGTCTCCCATTTATGCTCACTGCGTGGATGCGCTCCTGCACCGTCGAACCTCGCCAAGTGAGATTTGTCTCAGAGAGGCTCAGAAGATGTGTAATAGGCAGTCTAGGGTCAATGATGGAGCTCGTAGGAGTTGTCTCTCTGCATGTAGTATTTGGGTTTCTAGTGTGTGTATTTGATGTAGTTTAGCTCTGCTTTACACTGTAGAAAGCTCTGCACCAGCCCCCTAATGGTGGCTTTCCTCACCATCCACAGTGTCCCTAGGGAAGGGACTGTGCCCATGTTATGGGTCAAATAGGCTTGGAGTTCAGAAGACCCTCCACCCCCAAAAAGAGGCCCTGGCTGTCCATGACTGTAGTGGTCACAACGAAGGTGAAGGTCTTATAGAAGAGTATAGCAACCCCCCAGGAACCCCTTGAGAATACTGCCTGATATACTTAGTCATACCCATATCGCTTGAAGAGGGATCGGTGGGTCCCCAGCTGATGTGTCTCCTGTAGCATCAATATGGCTGAATTGAAGCATTTGGTGTATCGGAGTACAGCCATCCTCTTAATGCGGTCTAAGATGCCATAAACATTCCACATTAAGAATGTAAAGTGTGGCAGGTTGACCAGAAATAAACATAAGCAAGAATAGTGGTGAGTAAGTTGAGGTGGATCCCAAACAGAACAAGTTCTAGTAAACTCACGGAATCCTCTAACTCTCCTTCTCCCCATACTTCATGGTTTGAAGTATCTGTCAACCTGAAACTCAGTGAACACAATCCATCAACTTCAAATTTTGGCTAAAATGTGCCAGAGGCCTCCCATGTCAGATCAACAAAAGTAATCAAAAATATCAAGAAGAGGCAGAGTCTTCCATGTTGGACGCAATCAAATAGTAGTCTTGTCCAGTCTAAGGGAATTTCAGATATGCAACCCATCCACAATCGCGATCTCTCTCTGGGATCCCAGGTCCAGTTCATGCGGGGCGCCATCCTGTCGTCAGCTCTGAGTTACGCCAGAGTGCGAGGATCCAGAAGGGCTGCAGCCACCCTGTTTCTCCCTTTACGAACAAGTTCTCCTGTGGTGTTTCATTGCTGTCAGCTGGCCAGCACCATCAGTGGGACGATGGGCCTGGGACAACCCACTTTGGAGCGGTGGTCTTTCAGCATCCCATTCCCACGCTTCCTCAGGGGTTTAAAAAAAGAGGGCTTTCATCGATGGAGAACCTTCAGTTTTGTGGGGAAAATAAGCTTATATTGTATACTCATGGCCTGCAGCATTTGTTTGACTTCATCGCATGATTTCTTTCTTTGTTGAATGGCTCTGGTATAATCTGGGAAAATCACGCTATGGTGAAAGTCATGGATTAGGATACTGATCCTGCAGGCCTAGTGAAGTATTGCATCTCTGTCCCTAAGGTGTTTAGACACAGAGCGCTTAAGTGAGTTCACCTCGTCTTCCTATGAAGAGATCCATCCCTTTGCATCGGAGACCCTATCAGCGATATTGCATATGTCCTGGCATATAAGCATCACGTCCGTACCTTCCTTCCCCACCTTGGCATCGATCACTGATTGAGAGGAATGATTTGGCCTGTAGGACAGTGTTTAGGTCGGTGGAGGCATGGTGCTGGGGTGGATGCCAGCACCCCAGCACCGTACTATTGCACAGTGAACTTGTCCATTCTTGTTTGAGGGCTCCTGATTTCTCCACTATTTCCTATCGCAAAGCTGTTCAATACCAGGGGTATGATGCAGGGGTATATGCTGGTTGGGGAAGGCGCTCACCCCACAAGGCCAAAGTCAGGTCCCTCCCTAATGGGCCCCAGCTTTTCAAGTCCACTCCTTGGGCATGTGACTCCCTAGAAGGATCCACAGAAAGGCCTATTGACAGTTGGGGGTGTAGAGGGGAAAGCGCCAACTTGAAGATCTCTTCAACTGCACAGGAATGGGGTTTTCTGGTGTAGAGGGCACCAGGGTACCGCCGCACATCCAGTGTCACATTGGGGCTGTATGGTGGCATCAGAACCCCAGGGTGAACCCACCAAAATGGAGCAGTTTTAAATTCTCCCTGTCATGCCCAAGTCATCTTTACCTTGGCCCTCAGCATGTTCTATGCTGCCAGTACCTCAGGGGAAGTGAAGAGGGCCCTCTGCAGTGACACATGGCCCCAGGTAAGTCCAGCGGTGTGGGCCTTGGATGTCTGTAACTATGGATGGGGCCAACCCACTTGCACCCTGTGGTTCTTGCAGGGTGGGGCAGCATGAACAGCAGGGAATTGTGTATTGGTGGGAGAGGAGAGGAACCGCCGGGCTCTCCCCAGTGGTTCCACATGGATGGTTCTCCCCTGTGCCGAGTGGGCAAGCAGCGCATGGGGTGGACAAGGATCCTCAGGAATGCCCTCCGCCGACAGTCCCTCAGGGGCAGAGGAGAGGACCTTCTGCAGCGCCACTTGGCCCCATTTAAGTCCAGAAGTCTGAGCATCGGATGGCTGTAGATAGGGTAAGGCTCACCTCGAGTGCACCCTGGCGATCTTACAGGGCAGGTAGCACGAGCAGCCGGACCCCCATGTATTAGTGGGGAGAGGCAATGGTCTTGCAGCCTCTATGCAGCTGTGCCACACGGATGGTTCTCCCCTGTGCCGAGTAGGCAGGCAGCACACAAGGTGAGTAAAGAGGCTCCAATCAGGCAGCCGCATTGAACAATGAGATGGGCCCAGGAAACAGGCGAAATAGGAATACTCTGGAGGGCAACCACACACTCCCCTCTGGGCCCGCCGCCAAATGAGGAGGTGAGCAGAAACCCCGGAACCAAGAGTGCAGCCCATCTCTCACAGGACTGCAATTCCACCATCTTGGCTTCCAGTCAGCCCTCGGCCTCCCAGCCTCTCGATGGCACAAGGCAAACAGATTATGCCACTGGACCCGTGGCAACCTGGCGGATGGTGGAGGTCTCTAAAATGAATTGGCCATCTTAGCCACTTCAGCAATGCCTTATATCCTATTTTTTAAATACCATGCAACCTTCCCTATGGGCATTTAGGGCCTACCTTAGGAGTGATTTATAAGTGCTAAAAAGGAAGGTGTAGGCCTGGCAAAAGATTATTTTGCCAGGTCAAAATGACAGTTTAAAACTGCACTACAGGTTGCAATGGCAATCCTGAGACATATTCTAAAGTGATTTTAGTGGTTGACACAATGAGCACTGTAGGCCACTGTTAGCCCTGGTTTCAGCTGGTACCATATCCTAGGGAATGTATAAGTAAATTAAATGTGGCAGTCATGTGTATGCCAATTTTAACATGTTTAAAGGAAAGAGCACAAACACGTTACCACTGTTTAGCAATGGTAAAGTACACAGGGGCATATTATCAACAAACATATCGCCACTTTTCCGGCACATAGCTCTATGTGCATGTGAATCACTATTTACAAGGACTCGCCAACACGAGTTTCCTTGAGTTAGCTGCTTTTTTTCCCCCACTTTGCATGTCAGCGATGAACATCGCTAATGACATGCAAAGTGGGCGTTCCTGCCCAGAACTCCATGTAAATACTCGCATACACGCTTTCGCAATATTTTCAACCCTGCAGCACATCTGCGAAGCGACATAAAAAACCGCGCTAACCGCGGTTATCGCTGCAATTTAACGTCTCCTTTCAAATCGACTTAGCTATACTGATAATGGGAGGTGGTTTGCCTGGTTAGGTCCACACTCCCCTATCGGCAAGCATTTTAGTAGCGCTGTGAAATCTTCGCCGGATTTCACACGCTTATGCCGATTCTCACCATGTATCGCTGGAAATTACATCGCCTGTGCGATAAGCGCTGCTAATACGCCGCTAACACGGGGATGTCAACCAGAAATACACGGCGATATTGAAAAACGCGCTAAGCTAGTTTAGCGACAATTATCGCTACATGTTGTTGATATGCCCCACAGAGTCCCCAGGCTAAAACATGTTCAGCAGCAGAATGCACAAATCTGGAGAGAATCTGCAGAAAGGGCACATTTTCAACACATATATTGATTTGATTTGAGATTTGGAAAGCGCCTGGCTACCAGAAGGCTTCCCCGCGCTGACGAAGGGAGCTGTGGTGAGAGACTGAGCCCACTATTTAATATTTTGATTCCTTGTATCCATTTAGACGTTAGTGGTGAGGGTGCTTCAAAAACATTACTAGGGGTCTGGGCTAAGCATTTTAACAGGCTGTTGAATGGGCTTTTTTTTACTGATAATGGCTTATTCTACTATAGATGTGATCCTTTTAATTGCAGATTCTGATTTCGCTGTTGTGTCTTTAACATTAACACACTTGGCTAGACTATAAAACGGCCAATTATGAAAGGGGCCTTGCTGCACTCCGTATTGGCCTTAATGCCTGTGATGGAGCTATAATTGCAGAAGAATGGCATGGTCTTGTGACATACAGTACTCCATAGCATTATCAGTGTGCCATACAACAGCTGTACTTGTCACTGTTAGATACAATTGAGGGGATGAGTGCACTTTATTGGGTATCTGTTTTCCACTCTCCTGTCACTCCTTTCATATGTGGGTATGCATACTGCGGATTTCCTTTCCTTTGTGGGTCCATTATGACCTTCCGCCTAAATAATAGCCACTTGATGCCTAAGTTCAAAGAGATTTATGTTTTTATTTTTCAGGTCATGCTCATCTAACAGATTTTAATGTGGCAACTATAATCAAGGATGGAGAGCGAGCAACTTCTTTAGCAGGCACTAAACCATACATGGGTAAGATATAAATGTATTTCCAATGATGATTTAAAGGCTCTTCGTTTCCTGACTTGACTAATGAAATCTGAGATTCTAGAACCAAAAGATTTGAGAATATGTTGTCATTTCCCTGTTACTTATCTTCGGCAACTACTCTTTTCTCAACCCTTTCAACACTTGTTATATTAAACCTGCAATAAATGCCCTTCTTTCATGTGTCTCCGGCATGACTTTTGGATAATTTTCATTTGAAGGTTAGAAGTGACTGCCAGTAGGTATGCACCCTTTGCATTTCTTTCAAACATGTAGGCCACCCTCGAAAACGGCATAGAACATATTTTGCCAACTCCCCTAAGTCAAAGCCACTGGTTTTGTTTTAGATTTCATTTATATGTTTGCCACTCTGAATTTCTGCAAGTAGACGGGTTAGAGGATGCCACTGAATAAGGTGCAACTTTCACAGCAAGAACTAAGCAACTTCATACAGAATAAGTTTGTGCACATTACCCTTGTTTACCTAGAAAAAAGTGTGATATTAGTATAATCAGCATGATATCACCCTCCGTCAGCCATTTCTGAGAAGCATATTTATTGGCCTAACTTGACAGCACAGCTGCCTGCAAGATTTATTACAAGCAACATAGGGCCATATGTATCAAGCAAAATTGCGATCGCAAACGCAGAAATTCGCAGAATTTCGTCGTTTGCGATCGCAATTTTGCTAAGTGGTATGTATGAAGGCAAATCTGTGTGCACAATAAGGAATCGCAAAATTTGCGATTCCTTATTTTGCAATTGCATTTAAGGAATCGCAAATTTTGCGATTCCTTAAATGCAATGTAAGAAGCACGAAAAATTTGCAATTTGGCCTTTGAAAAATGCACTTTTTTGCATTTTTCAAAGTGCAATGTGAAGTACATACATGCCCTTAGGGCATGTATGAGTGCCACATGTGCACCCATGGTTATTTCAAGGGTGCAACAGGGTGTCCTTTTGACACCCTTGAAATTGCATTCTCAATTTGCGATTCTCTAATTGCTAATCGCCAATTGAGAATGTCTTCCCATTCATTCCTATGGGCCTCTAGGCCCATAGGAATGAATGGGGAGGTATTCCTTAATTGCGAATCGCAATTTGAGATTCGCAATTAAGTAATATGTAGGATTCGCAAAATTTATTACAAACCCTACATACATAGCATTTTGCGATTCTCAAACAGCGATTCGCAAAAAATCGCTATTTGAGAATCGCAAAAGAGGATTTTGATACATATGGCCCATATACTATTATTTAAACCTGATTGATTGACTACCTCAACCAGTACATGTTGACCCTAAAGCCATGCGTACTTTTATTTCTGCTGCAATTCTCCCCGAGTTTTTGTTAATGTTACTGAGGGCTTGAGCTGGGAGACACAACTCAGAAAGTGAAGTTCCAATTTTTATATTACCTTTCAGACTATGAGTGAACTTGGGACTGAAAGTCATAAACTCCGAAGGATTCCTGATGTACAAGAAGGTTTGACCATTATCTCTTGGAATCTGGCAAGGATCAACTCTAAACTTACTGATTTGGAATGGACTTCCTATATAGGGAATAACAATGTTTTCCAAGAAACATTGGCTGTGGGAAAAGTGATTATTAACGGTTTTACTACATATAGCGTTGAAACATTACCCCCAAAGAAATCTTGGCGGGCAGTGGAAGGTTTGCGAATTCTGGTGAATCATACTTTTGCTTGCACTCGCACACAGTTAAAAATTGATTCTCTGGATCTAATGGGGCTTCAGTTTAGATGTCCTTCAGTGTTAATTTTGGTACTATTCAACGTTTATGCAAGGTCTGTCCCCAGTAGTAATGACTCCGGTGTATTGACTATGCTGGATGACTTGTTTGATGTCCACCAGCAGCGTGCGAAAATCATGATAGCAGGGGATTTTAATGTGTCCTTTGAGCCTTCACCACCAATCAATGCATTAATTGAAGAAGAAGACGAACTATGGAACATACCTGGTTTATCTGGTAAAGCCCAGCCTTTCTTCCCGAGTTCTGCATACCAGCTCGCATCTCTGGTGGTTGGACGTAGTCTCGGAGCGTGCAATGGGTGGACCCGGTCTGACCCAGGAAGATCATCTAAATTTAAAAGGGGGTTTTATACTAATGTCATTGACTACGTCTTACTCGACGTAAGGCTTTGGCCACTGCTAAATGAGATGGAAATTGTATTTCGCTTAGATAACAACCACTGTCCCCTGCTTTTATCTTTAGCAGGAGACTCTCTCAAAATGGGCCTGACTGTTTATCATATTCTTGGCCCTGGGTACTGGCTAATCATAAATTGTACTCAGAGATATATCAATGGTATGTGAACTTTTTCTCCGCCTATGAAGGAACTTCCCTATCCTCAGTGCCGATCTTAGCTATTTAAGAAAGTTTTTTTTTAAAAGAACTTCAGCATGTCTTTTACAAGGAAATAGACCAAAAGTCTACTTAAAAAAGGAACAGAAATGGTATGATAGCGATTGTAAAACATTTTAAAAAGTACTAAAGACGGCTGTTAAAGATTGCATCTGCCCAGATGTTTCTGAAGCACTGCTTAGACACAAAAGTGGCACTTGCTAATGCCAAGAGTGAGTGGGTTGATAAGAACTGGCAGGATCTGCTGTCGGCTAGTAAAACTAATGACAACAGATCCTTCTGGTATATGGTTTCCCATGGGAGTTTAAATAGTGGTAATTTCCATTCTTATCACATTGAGCCAGAAAAATGACCATTTCTCTTTATTATATGCCAAAGAAATTGCTGCTTTCTAGTCACACACCCTAAGGCCTAGCGCTCCAACTAAAGTCATCTAAGAACAGCATAAGCCCCTGGTCCGGATTATATTCAGGAGACTTGTACAAACCTGAACCTCAAATCAGGGCCTCCTGTGCTAACCTTTTAACAAATGCAATGATGCGGGGGCAAAAATTGCAGAGACTTGGAGGGGGAGTGGAGATTGCTAATTTTCAAGAAAGGAGATGCTTCTAGTCTATCCAATTACAGGCCTATAAACCTAATTGATAACTAGCAGAAAATATTTGCAAGACTAGTACTTGACAGGCTGCAAGATTGGATGGACGACATTCAGATTCTGTACCCTCTCCAAGCGGGTTTCTGTACTAAAACCAGAACTTCTGATCAAGTTTTCAGATTCACCCTTCTCTACTGGAAGTATGCCCTGCTTAGCAATCAAAAACAAGCATTGGCATAGCCAATAGGTCTCGCTTTTGGGACCTTATAAGTATTTAGTTATGCAGCACAATATCCTTGGTGCAACAACATCAACTGTTGCAGGGCTAAACACTTATAAGGTCCCAAAGGCGAGACCTATTGGCAATGTCAATGCTTGTTTTTTTAGCCAGCTCAGGCTGTCCACCGATTTTGGCCCCTACCTGATAGAGAGCAATGGTTAAACGATAATGCCTATTAGATTAAGCACAGTAGAGACTGGCATTGTGTGCTAACTTTGCGAATGCATCACTTTTTTTTTAGCTGTTACAGGACAGGTACGATCACAGCCTATTACCACCAGACTCTAAATACCAGTCCCACGCAGCAGACGCAGTGTAGTAAACAAAAGCACCCATTAGCACTGTATGTCTGAATGGAGGCGACAGACAAACTATACCACACTTTGCAGGTATATGGCTTGGACATGACACTAGTCTCTCTGTTCTTCTGATGCAGCCGAAGACTGCTTTCAACAAGGCAGAGCCCCAGGGTAGGCCAAGATTTTAGGCCACATGTCACTGTCCATGTGGAGCCTCTGCAGGGCAGTGCAATCCCAGCATAGTGCTGACTCAGGAACCCTACTCCTCATGCAACAGAGACTGGAGTGCATCAAACTAAAATGCACCCTCCATACGTACAGGCCCAAAAGTTGACATCATTCCACTTCACCATATGCAGCTGGCTTGTTCATGCTGCTAGTCTTTCTGCTTCATTATTGCTGGAGAGCCCGAGAGAAACAGTTTGTTGCATGGTTGTGCCCAGAGATAGGCTGGCCAAGGAAGAGGTTTGTCAATGATTCCACTGTAGTTGCCAAGGTCAGGATGGAGCTGAAATGTATAATAGATTGAAGGTTGTTGCAAGGAGGGGGTTCACAATTACATTTGGCCAGGAAACCCCAAAATCCTTAAGATGTCCCTGGTCTATGTAAGCACACAGTCATACTGCTCACCCTGGCTAATACTGCACTCACTCAAACACTCACCCACTCAGATATTCACAAAGACACACAGGGGCAGCAGAGATAACACCGAAAAATAGGGACAGCATGATGGGAGTCTGATAGATCCCCAGAGGTGGAGGAAGGAAGCTTTGTGAAGAGTAGGTAACAGCAGGAATGGATAGGAAAAACGAGGGCAGCACAAAAGAAGTCACAGAGGTGGAGAAGGGTGGCCCTGAGAAGGAGCAGGGCACAGCGGGAGACGAAGGGACAACAGAAGCCACTGTCTGCCATAATGACTGATTGTCACTCTCCAGCAACTCTTGCATCTGATTCTTGATTTGCTCCTGCAGCACCAGCGGAAAAGTGACGAGGGCGAGTCTCACCCCCTTTAGCTCACAGAAAACCCTTCCACCAGCCCCTACTAGATGGTGTGGGAGCACAAACATAAAACAAAGAATAAGAAAATGGCAACAGGCACAGCATTGACATAAAGAAAGGACGAGCTGCTGCCCTTATGATGTGTTGCGGCTTTGTTGAAGCAGATGTGTCATTATTATTAATATTTGAATGTTAAAGTCTTCCTCGGTGAGGGGAAACCTCTCAAAAGCCAAATAGGGGTGCAACAAGTACTTTTTGGTGGCAGCAAACAACTTCTTGCCAATACATTGTTTTAGGAAAGAGAATCAATATGTGGACTGAGCCAAAGCCCCTTTGCAGAGCTTCCTAACGCTCTTTTTCGATTCATCACATACGGCAAATGACAGGTCAAGCCAAACCTAAAAAGACTGGAATACTCACACTGTGCACATACATGCATGATGGAACTCCATTTTATGAAACACAGTTATCATACCGTTATGATAACAGCCACGAAAGCTGCAAGCAGGGCACACTATCACAGTATTTTGAAGTTGCCAAAATGAATTGACTATGCAAGGGTCCTAAATTCATAAATAAATACATTCAAGAACAACAGCCAGAGACTACATTCCAAAATTACAACTACAATAAAGCTTGGAAGGATCAAGAAGCAACTAAAGCCAGAATGTTTATCATTGCATACATGAACAAGCGGCCGCGAAACTGATCGCGATCAAAAAGTGATCGCGATCAAACATCAAAGCGGCCGCGAAAGTGAAAGTAATTGCGGAAAAGCGCGGCACGCGCACCCGCGCACATGCACTGTAGCTCTAGGCTGGCCTGGTAGCACTTTTTGGAGCCCTCTCAAAAAGTCTCGCCAGACCAGCGCATGCGCTGGGTCAGGCGAGACCTAACTAGTATGTAGAATTAGTTGATTTGCGAGCAACGTTTGATCTCGGTCCTCACAAGAAGTTGTGGAACGTGCTAATAGTATTGGGAGCCCCTGCAAATTTGACTAATCTGACTACATGAAGATAATTATGCCAAGGTGTGATGGGGAAGTCAGGGCAAATTGATCAAGAGAATTCACATACAACGTGGGGTATGCTAAAGATATATACTTGCACTTACCTTATTTACCCTGTACATAAACGATGTGGTCAAGGAACTTGCAAACTGCAGAAATGACTCCCATGTCCTAAATAGCAAACAGATTCCAATACTGCTTTTTTGCAGATGATTCACTACTCATCTTGAAGACTCCTATGGGTCTCCAAAATGTAATAGATATGTTTGTGGATGTCTGCATATCTAGGGGCATGGAACTTAATGCAACTAAAAATAAATATATGATATTTGGGAAGGGTAAAGTTAGAAACAGTACAGTTAAAGTTGCTAATGAACATATTGAAAGAGTTTTTTGCTTTGACTATCTGGGTGTCAAGTTGACAGATAAGCTTTGCTGGGAACCCAAGCTCAGCAAAAGCTCTCTGCTTATAGTATAAGGATCCTAAGCTATACTGCAACTACACAAGCAGACCCATTCTCGATCAATAACACTGACTCTGGAGGGATATAGTGCCAAAGCCCCAAAGTACTACACTTGGCATTTGCTGATACTCAGAAGCTGGCAGTGGACGAGAATAATTTTCATTAGATCTCTCATCTCGGTCCCGACCAGTACCCCTCTTACCCCATTGTTTTTTTACCTAGGTACCAAACAAATTGTAGATGTGGCACAACTAAAACTCCTGATGCACTGGATACGCATATGGTCCATTCCTGAGGGAACAGAGTACAGAGATTAATTGGGGGATTCGATGAATTTGAACAGTGCTATAAAAATTCCTTGGCTGACACTTGTGTCCATTTGGTGTAGGAAACTCGGGTTAATTAGACTGTGGGACAACACCGGGAAAATTCGCAGGTCACCTTGCTGGAAGGTCGCTCCCCCACCACACAGCTCCGCTTGTGTGCCTTGACGCTGCCGCTGCTGTAAAGTCGAGGCCCTCCTCCACACACAGGCTACCACCTGCGCCTCATCCCTGGTGGCCAGTGGTAGGCCCTAGGTTGTATCTTGTGCCCGTATTTTGCCTTCTGTCTCCCCCTCGCTGCCCTTAACTTGTTCCCGTATTTTGCCTTCTGTCTCCCTCTCGCTGCCCTGATTGTTGCCTTTTTGCCTTCTGTCTCCCTCTCGCTGCCCTGATTGTTGCCTTATTGCCTTCTGTCTCCCCCTCGCTTCCCCTATTGTGCCCGGTTACCTCCAGGTACCCCCACCGCTCCCGTTCCCGCCGCTGCGTCCCCTACGGCCTCGCCCCCCTCACTGCCCATTCACTGCCCTTGCCTTCCGCCTCCCAGTTGCTCCTCCCTCCCACATCCCCATATAAGGCAAACCCGTCTGCGCCTGTCCGCGCCAGGACCGCGCCCAGCGCCAGAACCCCTGGCCCCCGCACCCACCACGACAACCGCCGCCGCTACAATGCCAGCACACTCCACGCTCTCAACCCCGGACAGACCCACACCTGCTTCAAGGCCGCCCCGAAACGCACACACGGTCACTTCACCTGCCGGAACTGCAGCTACACCAGCCTCAGAGCCGCCGAACAACCCGCCAAGAAAGACCTCATCCACATCAATGCATACTACTGAACACCCCCTCCACACGCAAACACGCTGTTGAGCTCTGGGACCTGCTCGACACATCATCCCCGGACATCGCCTTCCTGACAGAGAACTGGATGAACGACTCTTCCGCACCCGACATCGCCATAGCCATCCCAGATGGCTACAAGATCACCTGCAGAGACCGCACCAATGGAGTCGGAGGAGGAATCGCCATCGTCGACAAGAACAACATCAGGGTCTCGACCAGCACCGACGACACTCTCGACACTGCTGAACACATGGATTTCCAGATCCACACAAACCCTAACTCCACCCTCAGAGGCACCCTCGTCTACAGACCCCCCAGACCCTGACCCCAGTTCAGCGACTCCATCGCCGACTTCATCAGCACGCACGCCCTGACCTCCACCGACTACATCCTCCTCGGAGACCTGAACTTTCACCTGGAGAACAACAACAACAGCAACTCAACAACCCTGATCGATAACCTCGCCAACCTTGGACTGAGGCAACTCGTCACAATGCCTACCCACTCCGCAGGCCACACGCTTGACCCCATCTTCTCCGCAAGCCCCCACATCGCATTCAGCCACACCACCGAACTTCTTTGGACCGACCACCGCTGCATCCACTTCTCCTTCCAGAAATCCACCACACACCACCGCACCCAACAGATCCCTCCCCGCTGCTGGATAAAAATCACCGAAGACCAACTACACGCAAACCTCGCTCTCAGCCCACCCACCGAACCCCCCAACACCAACGATGCTGCCTGCAACCTCAGACGCTGGATCGACGACTGCACCAACACCCTCACCCCGCTGAAGAAACACCCCCACAGAGACACCAGCAAGAGGGCCAGCTGGTTCACCCCAGAACTCCTTGCCTCCAAGCGTCCCTGCCGGAAGCTAGAGAAGAAATAACAAACAGACTCCGGACAACCACACAGCCCACAAGAACGCCACCATCACCTCATCAGGACTGCCAAGGGGACGTCCTTCAAAGACCGCCTCGACAACAACACACACAATAGCAAGGAGCTCTTCAACATCGTGAAGGAACTCTCCAACCCCAGCTCCAACACCAACGACATCCCGCCGTCGCAAGCCCTGTGTGACTCCCTCGCCACTTTCTTCCACTGCAAGATAGCAGACATCCACGACAGCTTCAACACCCAGACAGCCCCAAAAGACATCAACACAACAGTCTCCCCGCACACCATCGACCACGACCTCCTGCTAGCCTGGACCAGCGTGAGCATCGATGACACCATCAAGACCATGAGCACAATCCACTCTGGCTCCCCGTCAGACCCATTCCCGCACCACATCTTCAACAAAGCCAGCAGCTTCATCGCACCCCACCTGCGCAACGTCATCAATCTCTCCCTGAGACCGTGACATTCCCAGAGAGCTGTAAACACGCCGAGATCAACGCCCTACTCAAAAAACCCAAGGCAGACCCTAGAGACCTCAAGAACTTCTGGCCCATCTCTCTGCTCCCGTTCCCGGCCAAGGTCATCGAGAAGATCGTCAACAGACTGCTAACCCAATACCTTGAAGAAAACAAAATCCTGGACCCTTCCCAGTCAGGGTTCCGCAGCAACCACAGCACCGAGACCGCCCTCATCGCCGCCACCAACAACATCAGGATACTGCTGGACAACGGTGAGACCGCGGCCCTCATCCTCCTGGACCTCTCTGCCGCCTTTGACACCGTCTACCACCGCACACCACGCACACCCCTCCACGCCATAGGGATCCGAGACAAGGCTCTGGAATGGACCACCTCCTTCCTCTCCGGCAGAACCTAGAGTGTCCACCTCCCCCATTCCGATCCGAAGCCTCCGACACCATCTGCGGCGTACCTCAGGGGTCCTCCCTCAGCCCGACACTGTTCAACATTTACATGGCCCCGCTCGCACACGTCGCCCGACAGCACGACCTCAACATAATCTCCTATGCTGACGACACCCAACTGATCCTCTCCCTCACCAAGGACTCCATCACCGCCAAAGCCAACCTCCGCGAATGAATGAAGGCCGTCGCCGACTGGATGAAGACCAGCCGACTGAAGCTGTACTCAGACAAAACGGAGGTCCTCATCCTCGGCTCCAACCCTTCAGCCTGGGACGGCTCCTGGTGGCCGGCAGCACTGGGGACAGCCCCGACACCCACCGACCAAGCACGCAGCCTGGGAATCATCCTCGACTCAACGCTCTCCATGACCAAGCAAGTCAATGCCATCTCCTCCTCCTGCCTCAACACCCTCCGCATGCTCCGCAAGATCTACAAGTGGATCCCGACAGATTCAAGAAGAACAGTCACCCAGGCCCTCGTCAACAGTAGAATCGGCTATGGAAACTTCCTCTATGCGGGAACCCCGACCAAGCTCCTCAAATGACTGCAACGCATCCAAAACGCCTCGGCACGACTGATCCTCGAAGTACCACGCCACGGCCACATCACCCCCCACCTGAGAAACCTGCACTGGCTGCCCGTCAACAAGAGGATCACCTTCAAGCTCCTCACCCACGCACACAAGGCACTCCACAAGACCGACCCAGCCTACCTCAACAAATGACTTTCCTTCTACACCCCCAACCGCCAGCTCTGCTGCGCCGACCTCGCACTCGCCACCATCCCGCGCATCTGAAGAACAACCACCGGCAGGAGGTCCTTCTCCCTCCTCACCGCCAAGATCTGGAACACCCTCCCACTTAACCTTCGACAGACCCAAGACCTGCTGACCTTCAGGAGGCTGCTCAAGACCTGGCGGTTTGATCAGTAGCGCCCCCCCCCCCCAGCACCTTGAGACCCTCACGGGTATGTAGTGCACTCTCTAAATGTTGTTTGTTTGATTGATTGATTGATTGATTGATTGATTGATTGATTGAGAGGCTGCTGTTCTTAAAAAAGCTACTGGGCATTTGTCTATGATCAATATACCACAAGGGTAACTTCAGGACACCAGACCAATCCGTTTCTTGGCCTTAAGTCAAGTCCAAAGTTTGAACTATTTTTAGACGTGATCACACCACCTTTGGAAAAAAGATTTCTCCTGGGAAGTCCAACCCTAAAAAACTTTTTGTAATAAATGGGCAAATGACCTGTGGTTTGGCCTTAGAGTTGGAGAAACATGTTCTGTTCTTCTGCCCAGAATACTGTGGCATCCACAGGAAGTGGACACACCCAGGGTCCTGGAAACTGAGGGTTCCTCGTTATTTAGTCGCACACAGAACTTTAAAAACTCATACATCTGGTCCAATAGTTCATTCTGTCAGTTGATTTGTATTAAGTGTGTGGTTCAAGCATTCGAAGACTGCACTTTGGCTAAGAGAAAGAATACATGTTTTAACATATTAGTTGTTATTTCAAAAACTAGTTTTATAGCCTAGTAGATTAAATTGGACAATTGATGTTGTTCTGGCTATGATGCATTAGAACCTAATTTTCATTGTCTCTTTTTTCTTCTCCGCACCTAGCACTTCTGCATTGTACAAGGCTAAACTAGTGATCCATTACGGTGTAACAGAGTACTATTGAATCCTTGAGATTTTAGCAATGTATAATATTTGCTCTTGTTATAGGCCCTGCTGTATATAAATGGAATAGAATTATAGTTTTTTCCTTTTTTTCCCTTTTTATTATTTTTCTACTGCAATAATAATAATGCATCTATTGACATGATATTTTAAGTTTACAACTCTGCCATGACTTAATAATTTGATCTTTCAGTAACAAGGAACAGTGACAGAAATTGAATAGTATTTGTGTTATACTGGCTGTTTTGATGGTTTTTGGTAGACTGAATGTCATAGGGGTATTAGAGTGTTAGTGTTCCCATGACATCAGCTAGCTGATGTCATGGACTGTTGAGCTTAACAAGGTTCTGAAAACCTCCAGTTAAGGACTGATGGCTGGCCGTTGGATGAGATCTTCCTTGCTGCAATAAATCTTCTATTTTTCATCTACTCAGTATCCTGTTTCTCATTCAAGATACTTCATTGGCTTCCTCAGCCGATAGATCTGGCAAGTTGTCAAACACATCTTGGCCTTCCGAACCTAAACAATGAAGTAATAATGCCGACCGTCTTTCAGCACTTAATGACGGACCACATACCCTGGCATATCTTTCAAATACCAATGAAGTATCTTGAATGAGAATGACCACCCAAAATGGATTTACCAGAAGGATCAAAACTCTTCAAAGAAGGAGCTAGTCCTAGTTTTCCCTTTATGGCCACAAATTCATCCTCACATTTCTCAGTCCACAAGTACTCCTCACCCTTTCGTAGTAACCTTCTCATATTCACAGTTGCTAAAGCAAACCCTTTGATAAATTTGGCATAATATTCAATCATCCCTAAAAATTTCATAAGGTCAGACTTATTGGTAGGAGAACACATTTTTGTGATGGTTTCAACCAACTCGGACTTGGGCTTTACACCTTCTCCTGAGATGCTATGACCAAGATAATTGATGGTGTTAGATCTAAATGAGCATTTTTCCACTTTGATCGTGAGGTTGTGCTTACTCAAAGCCTTTAACACAGATCTCAATCTAATGTCGTGTTCCCTGTCGTCTTTTGCAAAAACCAATATATCGTCTTGGTAGACACACACTCCAGGAAGATCCTTTAATACTCTTTCCATTACTCTTTGGAACACTGAGGAGGCAGACACCAAGCCAAAAGGCATTCTCCTAAATCTAAATGTACCAAATGGAGTAATGAACGAGGTACAATCTCGAGACGACTCATCAAATTCAATTTGATGATACGCCGAGGTCAAATCTAACGTGCTGAAGATTTTTGCTCCATCAAGTAATGTTAACAATTCTGTAATGTTAGGCAATGGGTATCTGTCCACCACAACACTCTTGTTCAGTTGTCTTAAGTCAATGCACAAACGCAAATTACCATTTGGTTTGCGAGCTGCGACAACCGGAGCAAGCCATTCCGATCCTTCTACTTCCTCGATGATCCCACCACTGCTTAGTTTTTCTATTTCCTTTTTCATGTCATCTTTAACTGATAGTGGACTCCTCACCTTACATTGTATGGGAATCGCATCAGCTTTTAATTGTATCTTGTGTCTATACCCCTCCAGACATCCCAAGGTATCCCTAAATACCTTTGGAAATTCAGATTTAAGCATAAGAGCATACATTTCATTGGCATTCTTATCTACAGAATGAATCCTCTCCCTCAATTGTATCGGAAAATCTGCATTTGGATCAAGAAACACTCCTAAATCCCCTTGATGTAGCCAACTAATGATGCTGTCTCCACGCTTTGAAACATAGATTTTCCCATTAATCAACCGATCTTTATATTCTATTAGACCATTGAAATACCCATGTAACTTTATTGGTTCTCCCCCATAAGCCAACGGTATAATGTCTGGTTTAATGAGAGTAACCTTTCCCTTAAGTTTGGATACATAAAAATCATTCAAAACTATGGTGATCTTAGCACCGGAATCAAATAGTACCTTGGTACTTTCTCCCTCCACCATAATTTCATCATATGGGCCTGTTTTTTTACCAGTTTTTTCCGCGACTTGTACTACAATTTGTCCACAAATTGAGTTCTCAGAATCATCCTCTTGATAAATTTCCACCTCTTTGACCTTTGTCTTGAGTTTAGTTTTACAAAAGGCAGTGAAATGCCCCTTTAATTTACACTTTGAACAAGTTTGATTGAGAGCCGGACATTTTCTATCATTAGCCAAATGATCCATTTTACCGCATCTATAACACTTCCTTTCCATCCCTACTTGGTCTGATTGCGTTTTAGTATACTGGTCACCTTTTTCTGTTTTAATCTTTACCACCTCAACCTTGGACCCTTTTTCAGCATCTTTCTTTATCACCGCAACACATTTTAAAGAGTGTTCAATGCGTTTTGCAACACTTAACACTTCATCTAGGGACGGTTCATCCCTCAACCATAACTCTTCTCTAACTTTTTCCATGTTGCACCCAAACATGAATTGATCTCTGATGCGTTCATCAGTTAAATTATCGAACTTGCAAGAAGAAGCAAGCTTCCTTAACTGAGTTATATAATCCTCAATTGACTCGTCAGTGGATGGCATTCTCTTTGCAAATTGATACCTTTCCAGGATAGTGCTAACTTTTGGCAAATAATGCTTATCCAGCTTCTTAATACAAATGTCATAATCATTTAGGCCTCTGGCTTCCTCAGCCGATAGATCTGGCAAGTTGTCAAACACATCTTGGCCTTCCGAACCTAAACAATGAAAGAGTAAGTATTTATTACCTCACGCTATTGGTTGTTTGGTGTATCACTCAGTCTCTTAGGAAGTGCTTTCACTGCAATGCATGAGGTGCACTGTTTTTTCAAAAGCAGAATTAACTATATTGAACTTGCATAAGTTATCTTGAAAGGAATGCTTTCCCAACTAAAAGCATCATAATCTGGATGCTAAAGAAAGCCTTACATAAAGTATGATGCAAATGCATGTATATTTGCACTATCAAATATGTCTGGTATTATTTTACAATAACATTTCCTTTTGTAGACAGCATACACTACATTGCAATTAAAAAGAAATGATTTTACTGAAAAATTCCACTTAGCAATGTTTAATGTATGTTTCCATATGAATGTACTTTTTACTTCAACAATATTGTTGTTTTTGTTTTATTTTGTTGGATTTAGTTAGGAGAGGTGCTTTTTAAGGATGGCTTTTGTGTTTCTCTTTGTTATGCTTTGCTCTTAGCAACATCAGGGTCTGCCTTTAAAAACCCACTGCCCTTGCAACAAGTACTGTGAAGCCTTGCACCACAGAACATACCAGTGCCAATTTGCTGCCTCTCCTTGTCTGGTGACGAGAGCACTGACAGTCATAGTTGGGATGGCTGGTAACATGTACAAGCACACAATAGCGTTTCTTTTACTCACTGAAGTCTTTAATTCTATGTACTGCTTTAAATTGCCCTGTCTCACAGGCAGCAATGTGCTCAAAGTCCAACCCACCTCACTAAGACCTTGTCTCCACCAAAGCACCTCCTCCTCTCTGTAGACACATACAGTGAACTATTTTCAAAGTTAAAAGGTCTGTCTGCACTGTTAGCTGGAATCATTAGTCTTGTGCTTAAAAGAGCAAGAAGACTGCAAAAAAGTTTGATGGGGCAGACATAGCCATAAGGACCCCAATATTTCCTGGGATCACCATGCACTAAGAGGACTAAATCTCACAAAAGCACTTACTTGATCTCGGTTGCGCTGATGTTTGAAATGCCATGCAAGGAGGCAGGTAAGCACTGTCTCACTGGAGAGGACATTGCAGTTACTATGTGGTCTATAAGAGGAAAGCCATGGCAGACAACAAGTGAGCCAGGTGGAGCAGAATCCTACCTTTACAGGAGACACCTAAATAACAGGAAAACAGAAAGGGGAGCAGAGCTGATGTGACAGGTAATGGACAGTAGAAAAGACACAGAGTCCTATGGTGCCTGCTATAAACAGTGAGCTCATTTTGACATGTATGTCTTAGGAAACTATTAGCATTAGAGCCCACAGTGCTTCTTAACTTTGTCACTCTCAATTCTCTTTGGTTGCCTTGAGAGCTGCACATACACAGCTATGGGCCGCCCAATGCCATTTTCTGTCCCTAGCACTGAGTGTAAAGTGCACAAATGCTGTGCTTAGCACATTAACCTTGCTTTTTGTGTTGTTTCGGTTTCAGTTTTATTATTTTGTTAGTGGGCATTAACACAGGAGATCACAAGGTACAATTTAGTTTAGCTTCAACCAATCCCCTTCTCTACACTTCACTTCTATTAACAACAGTTGTTTTGCTACTACTCTTCAATAATTCCATTATTTCGATTCTTGTGAAGATCTAACGTATTCTTCAAAAGCCGTCCAGTACTTTTGAATGTCTTACCAGATCCACAACAGCAATAATAAGCTATTTCCCAATCAGCATCCTGTTAATTTTACTAGCCCATTCCATGAACGTCAGACCGTCTTCCAATTTCCTTTTTTGAGCTATGCTAGATCTGGCCACCAAAGAAGAGGAAACAATCAATTCCTGATCCTAATATCACTTCTAGCATCCCACCACCAACTCAGCAAAGGCACTTCAGGGCAGATGTCAAACATTTTCCCAATTAGTCTGTCAACGCTTGTATAAACATCAGCCCAAAATGTGTTAATTGGTATACAATAGCAAAAAACATGGTTCCACATTCCTGATGCTTGTTTACAGTGGTTACATGTAAGACTGATACCTTGGTTTTCTTAATCTTTATATCTGGTGTGTAATAAAATTGGTATATGCAGAAGAACTGAATTCAGATCTATGTAAATCTCGGAGTGATTACAAAATTCTGTACTGCTGACCAGACAGACAGATCATGTGGTACCATGATTTAGAACTCCCCTTGCCATTAATAATTGGTGTACTGATGTGGCTTTTCTTAGGGTGGTGATGGAACACTTCACCAAACAAATAGGTGGACTTATTAACATATTTTTAATAATAACTACTCATTAACTGTAATAATCCTCCTAGGATGTTATCCCAAATTTGGCTTGGATTTCTATGAAGGGTAAAAACGATCCTCTCTCCTCTACTAATTATTACAATTCTATTATACCTTTCTTTACCCACTAAGGAAACTCCTTAGTCAACTCAACAGAGAGGTTAATATGGCTCCAAACGTGGACAAAGGATGTTTTCGTTGAAACCTATACTGTTTCAGCCATCTTGCATATTTCCTACAGGGAGAATGAAGTACTTTCGAGCAAATATTTTGGAAACATTTTGGGTTAGAATATTGTGTGTCATAGCCCAAATCTCCTTCTTCTTCAGTGATCTGGTGTATGACTGTGAGAATTTCTTTTCTTGCATATTGGATATAACTATTTTTTTGTCTTTTTGTGAGATAGTGGTAAATAATACATTTCACACTCCAATAAACCCTCTTTACTCATAGGACATTTAATTTCACTCAGCAAATCCGGCTTTTTATTTTTTTACCTGGAAAAGGATTTTATCAAAGAGTTTAGTTTGGAAAAAAAGGAAAATGGAGAAGAAAAAATGTGTGTTTGCACGGGTTATCCCATTCCCCCTATACAGTCTTATCTGCTATGGGGAACATTTAATAGCTGGAATGCGATCTAGCAGTAACATTTATCTGACCTTCCCAGGAATACACCTAGTACAGATTTCTAGGTGCACTCCTAGTAATGCTGGTGAATGGGGAAAAAGGAGGGAAAGTAAGTTCAATTTGAAGCCGTCTCCTCTGCCTGCTTCCACACCCTCTGCTTGCTCCACAAGATCTTCCGATGGATCCCAGTCTCAACCTGAAAGATAGTCACCCAAGCCCTCATCTCCAGCAACGCACTCTACGCCATGACCACCAAGCAACTCCTGAATCGACTCCAAACTATCCAGAACTTGGCGGCAAGACTCATTCTCAACCTTCCCAGAAAAGCCAGCATCACCCCACACCTCAGGGCCATCCACTGGCTCCCAGTCCAGAAAATATGCCTTTTTAAACGCCTCACGTACGCCTACAAAGCCTTCCACAAAACTGAACCCTCCTACATCAACAACCGCCTGACATTCCACCGACTGACCAGAGAGCTCTGATCCTCGACCCTCGCCTTGGCCCACATCCCCTGCCGTAGCCTCTGCAGAGGTCGCTCCTTCTCCTATCTCGCTGCAAAGTACTGGAACAGCCTTCTCCTCCACCTGCACACCTCCACATCTCTGAAGGACTTCAGGAAAAAGCTCAAGACCTCACTTTTCGACCACTACCTCTCCGACTGAGGCTCACACAACCACCCAGCGTCAGGAAACCTTCTGGAGTGACAAGCTGCGCTCTACAAGACCCACTGATTGATTGATTGAAGCGGAGAACTCCGCCTGTAGTTTCGTACTTTCTTGTGAATGGAGCAGCCCATGGTGTTTACCATTAAAAATATATGACCTGAGTCACAAAATATGGAGTAACGTGTGGGTAGAGGTCATCCACTCCATCATGTGCTAATTCTGGAAGGCCTACGACAAGAAAAAGACTATGAGGCAGATTTACGTTCCCTGGCGCATCCCTGCAAATCAGCAGGGATGCGCCAGGGAAGATGCGTTACGCAAGTTTGCCCTTGCGCCACCGCAGATGCGCCGCATTTACAATGCGGTGCATCGTGGCGCAAGGACAAGCACCAGCGTCGGAAAAGTGACTGCGTGAAATCTTGTAGATTTCACTGCGTCACTTTTCCGAGGCTATTTCCGACGTAACGCCCACCCTGCATACATTAAACCTTACGCGGGTTTAATGTGGCGCAGGGCTTTACAACGTGACGCATCTCCCTAGATGCGTCACGTTGTAAATCTGTCGCAGCATGGCGCTAGCTTTGCGCCGCCGCTGTGTAGCAAAAGTGACGCAACGGTGGCGCATGGGGCTTGTAAATCTGCCCCTAAGCGTTTTGCTCAGTATGTGTGACTTGTATTATTAATTCATGAAGTTGGTGGAGTGGGAAAATACTGTAATTTAGTAATTGCATAATTTAAAAAAAATGTCTTTAGGGTCTATATATTGTTATGTACTTATACATTATAATTCTGATGAGATCAGTCGGTTTCTTGCTGTTGGGGCAGCTTTCTATTTGTAAAACAGGTTTATAAGTAGAGGTGTGCAAAATTGTGCCATTTAGTTAACAACATTTTTCGAAAATTACTCAAGATCACATGAATGTAATTAAATGTGCTTAGCTGGCATCTTGGGACTTTTCTATTCATGATATGCCCTTAGGTGAAATTTCAGATGATATTCCAGCTACTGCTAGGACACTGATTCGAGCAAAACATATTTCATGGTGAGATTCTTTCTGCTACACCCAGTCTCCAATGAACACAAAATGATGCATGCAAAATGCAGTGAATTTTGTGCAACATGAATTTCACGGATTTCTGCAAACTCTCAAGTGTAATTAAAGTTAAACAGAGACCTAGTAACTACATACATGACCACTGACCTATGACATATAACCGATTACCTTTCTCTATGTTACAATCTTATGACTATATTATGATAAGTTCCTGCTAATACTTTGTTAATCCTGGTCATTGCTAATGTTGGTACTGTTTTAGCTTATATATATCTGTAAGACACATGAGAACCAAAACCCTCAATGCTAATATTCTGATATTTGTATGTACTTTTCACAGGACTTATACTTATGGATAGCACAGAACTTGCTCTACACATATTTGTACACTGTAGATTCCACTGTAAAAGCCTTATTTGAGCCAAGCGAGGAACACGTTTGTCTAGGTATCCATCTTCAAGGACATTCTCCATGTTTGAGCGCCGCCCATGGATAATCTCGAAGTGGAAAGGCTAGATCTGTGCGCATCGTGAGAAAGTTATGTGGGACTGCAGACATATTTTTTCATCATGGCAGAAAATGAGGCAGGGGAGCTCTGGTGCTATTAAGACATGTTTGTCATTTTCATATAATGTACCTTCCTGCTATTTCTTTGTGCTACTGCTCTAATTATTACAACACTAATTCCTTTCCACGTATTCTATTCTAGAATTGTGTGTGATAAAGATTTGTAGATATAAAATTGAGCAGGTACAATGACTGCTGGGGGTGTTGGGTCCCATCTTCACATATCCGGCTGAGTGTCACTGAGTAGGATCAGGAGCCTTTGGGGAAAGAGTTGTGGGGGCAAAAGGGTTGTAGCGTGCATCACTACGCTGATGATGTATTATGCTATATTTTAATAATTCATCATATACAATTGTATGATTGCACTTCGTGTATTCTGTGAGGGTGTTTTACATTCTATCAGTTTTTTTCACTTGGGTTCTTATGAATTTGTATAGGTGATTTTCACTCCACGCTACCTTCTTTATAGATTTGTAAGGATTACTAAAGGATAATAATCTAGTTGGCAAAAGGAACTGGAAAGGCCTGCAGAGGTAGCTCCTTGAAGCAGAAAGCTTCACAGCCCAAAGTCCTAATATTAAAGTGGCACATAGGAATTGACATTGCCACAGACCAGCTGGCAAATATAAAAAATTATCAATTGATTGGTTTGTTCGCCCTAAATTGGCAGGGTATGCCCAGATGTGGGTCCCTTGCTCACTTTGCCACTGGATTCAAGCTAGCCTGGCTGATGACGGCTGGTTAGCCAGAAACTGGTCTCAGGATGCTTGTTTCCAGTCCTGGGAAGACATGGCTTGGCAGTTCAGGCTGGACTGTTCCCATGAGGCACAGGGTCAGACTGATTTGCATATGGCCATGTCTGAACCGGGGTGGTGGAGTGAGCTAAAGAATGATGATGGATTAAACCCAGATCAGTTGACTGGGGGTGAGTGCTTGCAATGTTCAACACTCTGTCCATTATCCCCTTTGGTTTTGCCTTGATTATAATACACCCAGACTCTGTGGGTGTGGGGACGCTACAATACACTGCTGAACCTTGTTTGTGGGATCAAAGCTGCACAATGATTGATTTGGACAAATCTCTCGAGGGATCCAATGTATAATGCAACCTCATTGCCCTTCACTACCACAAGTACTTTTCTGAGTTCCTCTAACTCTACAAGACCTTCAAAATGCCTTTTATGTAGAACTCTGTTGAACGCTGTTCCAGTTAAACTGTGGCCATCACCTGCTATAGAAATTCAAACTTTGTACCCTCCGTAACACACACCTTTTGTCACCTGGGACCTTAAATAGGAGACACGTAAGCCATTGACAGAAAGGGGTGTACTCCACTGTGCCCAGGCCAAAACCAGGAAGCTGGTTTTCCCAGTTCTGGTTATCAGTGTTAGCATTTATGTATGTATGCATGTAATCATGTATGTATGTATGCACAAAGTACTTATATAGCTGAGATCTGGCTGGAATGGTTCAAGATCATTTGCAAAAAAGGCAAGGCATATTTGGTAGTGAGATCTTGGAGCAGGGCGTTTCCTAATCAGTGTGTGATGAGGTGTTTCTTGAAGAGGTGAGTCTTGAAATAATTTCTGAAATGTAGGATATATTTTGCATGTTTAATGTGAAGCAGAATCTTATTCATACTCAACATGGATAGATTGTGAAGTGTTGCTTTCTCATGTTTCCTCTACATGCCTTATTTGTAGCTTGGCTAAAATGAGGCAAGTGGAAAGAGAAGGCAGAGGAAAGAGGACCTTGTTGTGTGACGATCAGCCTCTACACTGTACTCGGATGACATCACACACACTCCTGGGCTGGGCTCAACAAAGGGGTTATATAAGCTGGATGTGGACCACTCTTAGTCACTCCCACAACAAATAACCCAGTGTGTGTTTGTTCTTATGTGGCTCTGACCAAAATCTGCCTAGCTTACTTAGGCCAATTACACTGGTGATGATGCAGGGTGTCTGGATCTTCGGTGCTTGGAAAAACAGTGCCTCCTTGTGTCTGCCAGTGGAGAGACTGGTGCATCCTCGCTGAGAGGAGGAGTACCCAAGACCATGACAGAGCATGCAGCCGGCCACCGACCACAAGAAGCATTTGGCACATCCCGCACAAGCTGCATGGCAAGCTGCCAGGCAGTCGAGGCTACTTGCACCCATTGCTGCAGCAAGGGATACAGCCTTCACAGCACCACCTGCTGATGAGTCAGGTCAGCGCACACGCAGCAACCCATCCATGTGAGCAGCTCAGTCAGCTCTTCCCTGTGAGTACAGTGTACAAGGGAGGGCCCATCCCAGGGATTCCCAAGCAGTCCGCAGAGTGGGTTGAGAGGCACTGAAAGCTACACAGTGCTGGAGTGCAGCTACACTGGTCTGCTCCTGTTGTGCTTGGAGATTACTTCTAGATATTAAGGGGTGTCGTCCGCTAGATAGAGACCACAGTCCAATACATGATCAAGGTGAGTGGCGTTGGAGAGACCCACAGTGCCAAACACATGCCCAACCACCCACACCTCCGTCTGTGCACTGCTGCCATTTAGTACTCCTATTAATCCTGTAATTGCTGGTCCATGGTGGAAAACATGGATGGGAAGGCTAAAAAACAATATTTTCACAACACGTGAAACTAATTTCACTGTGAAGTGGTCACTATTGCTGCAGTCTGGTTGAGAGGACGTCTATCAGCTTTTTAAGACCCTTCCAGCAAAATGTGAAAACCATGAGTATGAAGTGGCAGTGGCAGCACTAAATGCATGCTGCAACCCCCAGCTAAACCCGACTTTGAGAGGTTTAAGCTTTGTCAAGCTTACCAACATGAAAATGAGATCATCAATGACTTCCATGCAAGACTGAGAGTGCCGGCCCGTATGTGCATGGGTGACAGTCAAGTTAAAGAAATCCACACAGGGGATATGAAAACTCTAACAGCAGTGCCGAAGAAATGGAATTGATCTTATCAAGAGAGGTTGCGTCAATAGTGACAGGTTAAATCGAAGATAAGAATATCGATGCAGTGTACAAACACCCAGTGAAGCCACCAGCACAAAAGACACCTGTCACCAAGCATGCAGGGTGCAAAATCTGTGACTTAGATTCTCACATGCCACAGGTTTGCTGAGCACAAGGAAAGGCATGCTCCAGGAGTCGGAAACTCAACCTCTTCGTCCACGCATTCTGGAGCTCATACAAAGAGCATAGAACACAGAGCAAGACAAGCTCCAAATTATGACTGAGGCAGTTGAATATTGATCACAGCGCATCAGACATCGTGAACTTCCAGGTGAGTGGCCAAGGTAGACACTGAAGACAGCAATGACGAAGACATCTTCATGATTTCTTCCACAAGATATGCCAATGACAAACAGAGGCCACCCGAAATGTGCTCCATATCAATCGTGGGGCCACAGATCCAGCTCTAATCAATACAAAGGCATCTGTCAACATCATGGACCTGTGACAGTTGAAGACGTTAAACCCCAAATGCCTACCATGGCAAAGATATACAATTATGGTGGCTACACCCTGCTGCCTCTGACGGGGCTGATTGACGTGCATGTGGCACACGGGGAACACCATCAAGCGTACCAGGTTTCATTTCACCAGAGAAGAGACAGTCATGTTGGTCTGGTGGCACACATCAGAAGCAAATCCATGAGGTGCTAATCGAAGAAGTAATGAAGATCTTCTTGCAGTTGTTTTAAGGGCTTGGTTGCTTCAAGGACACTCAGGTCAAACTACTCATTGACTCCTCCATAAATCCTGATTGGAAGAGCTCTGAAAGCTGGAGTAGCAGAGAATGATAGAAACAGTGACCAGACCAGTCTGTCCTCACTGGAGGTAGCCCTGAAGCCAAGACAGCCTGGAGCCATCTGTGTGTGTGTAGACATGACGCTGCTGAACAAAGCAGTCCACAGGAAATTCCACCTCACCTTGACAATGGACGAAAGTGTTGCAGTACTTAATGGCACACAGTGGATTTCAATCTGAATCTGAATGCTGGCTACCACCAGCTTGAGCTCCACCCACCTCGGTCTGAGAAGGTTGGCATCTCATCTGCTGCAGAAGTATTTCAAAACATGATAAGAGAGACACTATTCACGCTAACAGGAGTCCTGCACAAAAGTGACAACATCTTAATCTACGCGACAACTCTGGAAGAACATCACCAGAAACTTAGGGCCACACTAGCTTGCCTAGCGAACCAAGGGCCGACACTGCATAGCATAGGCAAAAGTGTTACTTGTTTGAGCCATTCATCAAATTCTTTGGTTACATCTTTCCCAGGGATGGCTTGCAAGTTGACCATAAGAAGGCAGACACCATACAAAACACTCAAGTGCCATGCAATGCTACCAAAGTAAGAGGTTTTCTGGAGATGGCCACATATTGCAGACATTTTGTATGAAATCTGGGCACAATTTCAGAACTCCTAGAGCTTAACTCTCAATTGTTCAGCCAATCAGCTGAAGCAATAATTAGTTACTAAAGCCAAGCTTATACCAACAGTCTCCTATGGGCACCAACCCTTCCCCTTTAAACTTTTTCAACTTTTTGATAAATATCAGTGTACAACATATAGGCATATATTTTGTTTGCCACAATGTACCTTACAGTCACAGATATGCTTAGAATTTAGTCGCTCCAGACAGGAGATGGAATGCAAGCCATTCTTTATTCAATATAACTTTTTAATGAATTCAAAACCAGACACACTCAAGTCAGCGATACAAGCAATCTACAAACAAGAGAAGAATCCATGGTCGATTTTCTTTTATCTCCTGCCATCAAAGACCTAAATCTTGCTATGGACTACCGCATTTGTCTTTGAAACGTATATTCAAAAATACAAATGCTACTGCTATCAAAGGAAGTAGATCTGACCAAAATAAAAACAGTTTGCAAATATTATGAAACTATCGAAATGCAACCTTATTTAAAAAATGGTATTGAGGATGTCTTGCAGAAACTATATCCTGCGTGCAAGGTTCATGGTCGTGTCCATTAATGAGCATGAGCAACGTATAGAGCTCGTTTACTCTTCTGTTGTCCTGAATTTTTAATAGCACGTCATATTTTACTTGAACCAATGGTTTTTTTTTAAAAGTGGTATTACAACTTTTAGAAATGTGCTAGTAGTTTGTTTCACCACTAGTGATACAACAGAACTTGGTTGCTTTGCAACATTTATAAACATAGTAATCACAAAAGGAAGTCTTTGCAAAGCTAACTGGTTGTAATCTGCATCAAAATATGAACAACCGTTACTGTGTTTCTTTTCACGATTGGCTCCTGAGGCGAAAAGCCGGGAGCGGGGACTAATTACTTTTAAAATCATTGTGATGTGATACTGTGTTTTTTAACTGTTACCCCCACCTACCTGAACATTTGGCTTCTCAGAAACAGCGCTACTCGCTGCAACGACTCCCTTCCTTCGGCCGCCATTCCCGAGGGCGAGGCGAGACACGCCCCCTCGGCTGGCCACACCCCTTCCAACCCCCCGACCCATCGGCATAAAGCATGTGTCTTGGTAGGAAGCGCAGCGGACGAGTGCAGCGGGCGCGACGTTTGCTGCGCCTAAGGCAAGCCCGTCTGCGCCCGTCCGCGGCCGGACGGGGCTAGGGGCACGACTCCATGCCAATTTTATCTCCTACTCCTCTGAGGAGCTTATCACCCTCCAGGGCCACTTGCCACTCTCGGACTCTGTCCGCAGGCATATTACTTCTCTAGGGATTGCACCCTCTCCCACTCCTACTCTGCCGTTCTCTCCGCCCGTCTGTTTCCCGCAATGCCCTCTCCCACCCGGCCCTTCCCCTCCCACCCCGTCACTATCCATCCTTTTGCTTAGCACCAGGTCTGCGGTCAAGCACCATCATGAGCTCTTTGTCTTGCTTGATTCTGAAAAGCCTGACTTACTGCTCTTGACCGAAACCTGGTTCTGTGACTCTTCCCTGCCTGTTCTCTTGGCTACCCTCCCCCCCTCCAATGTGGCCTTACGCGCTGACCGCCCAGCAGGTAGGGTTGGCGGTGGAGTGGCGATTATTGTTCGGTCGGAACTAAATTTTCAACCCATCCCCTCTCCCCCCATCTCCTCCACTGAATTCCTCACTGTTCGTTCCCTCGCCCTCTCCCCTCCTATCACCTGTCTCCTAATGTACCGTCCTCCCCAGTCTTTGCCTCTATTCTTGCCGGCTTTTCAAGACCTCTTGGCCAACATGGTGGTCAATTATGCCTCGGTCTTGGTATTAGGGGATTTCAACTACTGGCCCTCGGACCCTTCTGAGTGTACAGCCTCGAAAGAATTCACAGAGACTCTCACATCTTTAAATTTCACACCACACATCTCTGTCCCCACTCACTCTCACGGTCACACTCTTGACCAGATCTGGTCTCTTAATCTTCCAGTTTCCCCGGTGACGGTCTCCCCCTGTCCCTGGTCCGACCATGCCCTTATTTCCTTCTCCGTCTCTCTCAACCCGATATCCAAAGTCCCCCACGCTAAAAACACCTGGGCGCGGAATTGGAATAGAGTTGACATTCCCACTCTTATGTCTCACCTTCAGAATTCTACCCCGTCCCTCTCCGATCTCTCGTCCGACTCCCAAGCCAACACTATCAATACCTGGTTGGCTAGAGGTTGTGACTCAGTGGCTCCCCTGCGCCGCATCTCCGTCCGGCGACCAAAGGAGTCTAACAGGTGGTTTAATGACCACCTAAAAGAACTAAAGCTGTCCGCTCGACAGGCAGAAAGGCACTGGAGGAAAAATTATTGTCCCTCACTCAAATCCCTTTATCTGAAATCACTCGCCGACTATAAGATCGCAATCATTTCCGCCAAAACCTCCTATTTCTCAACCAAAATAATGTCTGCCGAAAACAAACCTAGGGAGATCTTCAGCATAGTGCAGGACTTGGCTTACTCCGACAAGGCTTCACCTCAAATCCCCCCATCCCAGCCCCTTTGTAATCAACTAAACATTTACTTCCTCGATAAGATCGCTACCATCAAAGCCAACATCCCCCCCCCCTCATCAGCCTATGTCGACCCCTCTCCTCCTACTGTTCAAAACCTTCTCACCTCCATCCCCCCCATCACTGAAGAGGTATTCCTAGACTTACTCCCCAAAGTAAAGTCAGGCTCTCCGGCAGACATCTGTCCGGCGCGAATTCTCCAACGAATCTACTCCTCTTGTCCTGAACCCCCCATTACCTTTCTTAACTGCTCCCTAGCGCAGGGAGTAGTGACCCCTACGCTCAAATCAGCCACCATAGTGCCCATCCTAAAAAAACCTGGCGCTGACCCATCCATCTCAGCCAACTACCGCCCCATCTCGCTGCTGCCCTACTTGGGCAAGGTGCTGGAACATTATGTCACCACGGTACTCAGCACCCATGTAGAGGCCAATGGGGGATTGGCTTCCCGCCAGGCTGGCTTTCGACCTAGGCACTCGACTGAATCAGTCGTGGTATCAGTCCTGGACAACCTCAGGAAGGGTATGGATTATAACAAACACCAGGCCCTGGTACTCCTCGATCTCTCGGCCGCATTTGACACGGTAGACCACACCATCTTACTGTCCCGTGTCAAGGCGGCTGGAATTGAGGGAGCAGCCCTGGTGTGGCTTTCCTCCTTCCTGAGGGACCGCACTCAGGCGGTCTGGCTCGGAGATTTTACAACCATCCCACTCCCCGTCACGTGTGGTGTCCCCCAGGGTTCTTCCTTGTCCCCCATACTATTCAATCTCTACATCTTCCCCCTCATCTTCGCTCTTCAACAGCTGGAGGTCACCGTGTTTAACTACGCGGATGACCTCCAGCTCATCTTTGATCTATCCTCTTCTCCCCTCTCTGTTTCCAGCTTCCAGTACACCATGACATTTATCAGGGACTGGATGAACCATAACCATCTCAAGTTGAATCCGGACAAAACCGAGTTGGTTCTTACCGGAGGTTCTTCCAGTCCCTGGAATTCTCTCTTCTGGCCCCCTACCCTTGGTCCTGCCCCCACTCCTTCTACCATGGTCAAAACTCTGGGGGTTAAAATGAATAATCAGCTTACCCTCCACTCTCAAATCAGCTCCGTAGTCTCCTCCTGCTTCCTCACTCTCCGAACTATCCGCACTGTCGCTCGCTTCTTCTCCCCCCAGACACTCAAAATGATCATGGCCGCTCTAGTCATATCACGACTGGACTACGCCAACGCCCTCTACAACGGCATACCAGCATACAGCCTAAGGAGGCTACAGGTGGTCCAAAACCAAGCCGCCCGACTGGTTTTTGGTCTCCCACGCTACCACCACTCCACACCCCTCCTCAGGGAGCTTCATTGGCTCCCGATAAAGGAACGTTCTCTGTTCAAAACCGCCTGCATGGTTTTCCAGGCTCGTCAAGGCACCGCACCTGCTTTCATCTCCTCACTAATAACAGAATACGTTCCCTCTAGACAACTTCGTTCCTCTTCCAAGTCCCTTCTCCAAATCCCACGCTTCAGACGCAAAAAGTGGGGTGGGTCCAACTTTTCCACCTTGGCCCCCACTTTCTGGAACTCCCTTCAAGACCACCTACGTGCGTCTACCCACTATCTATCCTTCCGTAAGGATCTAAAAACGTTTCTTTTTAATCAGGCATTCCCTGTGTAAACCCCCTCTCCGGCCCAACCCCGGGCTCCCTTCTGTCTCTGTAGCCAATCCCCTCCACTAGCGCCAAGAAACCGTTCGGTGCACGCTGCGCTTTATAAATGTTTTAAATTAGAAATTAGAAATTGATAACTATTAGATATCTTGTTGAATTTTTTTTGTCTATTTCTAAAGATTATCTTGTTGACCTTTAGAACATCTGTGTGAAAAAGCAATAAATTTCGTAGTCCAAAGTATTTTACGACTTATAACTATAATTGATAACAATATTGAGAATCTTCTCATTTTGTTTACTATATTGAATGTAATTATTGCAACTATTTTAAGAAAATGCAATCAATAAAGTTTACTTTTTTACTCCTGAGAGCCCTCATGGAAGCCAACGTGGTCTGGAACGGAGCGACCAGACTAATGCAGTGTTTCTAGAGGTGTAGGATACTCTGCTGAGGAACACCATGATGGCATACTTCGATAATCATCACAACACAGAACTTGTTGTGGATGCCAGAATTGTTGGTCTTGGAACTGTAGTTATGCAGGAATAGAGTTGGGAAAAGCGGATCCCATTGCATACCCCATCCAGGCAATAACTGATACGGAAACCCGCTACGAATTGAAAGGGAAGCTTTGGCAATCCAGCGGGGCTACCACCACTTTCATCAACATCACTGCAGAAAATAATGCTGTGTGATCACTGATCATAAGCCTCTTGTCTCACTTTTTACAGGCATACCGAGGCATCTCCTGCGCAGAATCAAATGATGGGCAGTACAACTGCATCTAAACCTCTTTGATGTAGTACATAGGCCAGGAGTATGGAATCCAGCCACTTTTATATCGAGGTTCTCACGGACAACACAGGTGGTGGTAAAGATGAAGAAGCATCATTTCTAAAAATGGTAGCACTGGGAGCCTGTCCCAATAAAATATATTGAAACTACCGTAGATCATATTAGTCACAGCAGAAGACTTGAGCCTGCTCAAGGCAGTGGAAGGGCTATGCCACAAGACCAGAGATATGCAGTTTTACAGTTTAAGGTAGAATTGTGTGTGATAAAGATTTGTAGATATACAATTGTGCAGGTACAATGACTGCTGGGGGTGTTGGGTCCCATCTTCACATATCCGGCTGAGTGTCACTGAGTAGGATCAGGAGCCTTTGGGGAAAGAGTTGTGGGGGCAAAAGGGTTGTAGCGTGCATCACTATGCTGATGAGGTATTATGCCATATTTTAATCATTCATCATATACAATTGTATGATTGCACTACGTGTATTCTGTGAGGGGGTTTTACATTCTATCAGTTTTTTTCACTTCGGTTCTTATGAATTTGTATAGGTGATTTTCACTCCACACTACCTTCTTTATAGATTTGTAAGGATTACTAAAGGATAATAATCTAGTTGGCAAAAGGAACTGGAAAGGCCTGCAGAGGTAGCTTCTTGAAGCAGAAAGCTTCACAGCCCAAAGTCCTAATATTAAAGTGGCACATAGGAATTGACATTGCCACAGACCAGCTGGCAAATATAACAAATTATGAATTGATTGCTTTGTTCGCCCTAAGTTGGCAGGGTATGCCCAGATGTGGTTCCCTTGCTCACTTTGCCACTGGATTCAAGCTAGCCTGGCTGATGACGGCTGATTAGCCAGAAACCGGTCCCAGGATGCTTGTTTCCGGTCCAGGGAAGACATGGCTTGGCAGTTCGGACTGGACTGTTCTCATGAGGCACAGGGTCAGACTGATTTGCATATGGCCATGCCTGAACTGGGGTGGTGGAGTGAGCTAAAGAATGATGATGGATTAAACCCAGATCAGTTGACTGGGGGTGAGTGCTTGCAATGTTCAACACTCCGTCCATCATCCCTTTGGACTTGCTTTGTTCGCCCTAAGTTGGCAGGGTATGCCCAGACGTGGGTCCCTTGCTCACTTTGCCACTGGATTCAAGCTAGCCTGGCTGATGACGGCTGATTAGCCAGAAACCGGTCCCAGGATGCTTGTTTCCGGTCCAGGGAAGACATGGCTTGGCAGTTCGGACTGGACTGTTCTCATGAGGCACAGGGTCAGACTGATTTGCATATGACCACTTCTGAACCGGGGTGGTGGAGTGAGTTAAAGAATGATGATGGATTAAACCCAGATCAGTTGACTGGGGGTGAGTGCTTGCAATGTTCAACACTTCGTCCATCATCCCCTTTGGTTTTGCCTTGATTATAATGCACCCAGACTCTGTGGGTGTGGGGACGCTACAATGCACTGCTGAGCCTTGTTTGTGGGATCTCAACTGCACAATGATTGATTTGGACAAATCTCTCGAGGGATCCAATGTATAATGCAACTTCATTGCCCTTCACTACCACAAGTACTTTTCTGAGTTCCTCTAACTCTACAAGATCTTCAAAATGCCTTTTATGTAGAACTCTGTTGAACACTGTTCCAGTCAAACTGTGGCCATCACCTGCTATAGAAATTCAAACTTTGCACCCTCCGTAACACAAACCTTTTGTCACCTGGGACCTTAAATAGGAGACACGTAAGCCATTGACGGAAAGGGGTGTACTCCACTGTGCCCAGGCCAAAACCAGGAAGCTGGTTTTCCCAGTTCTGGCTATCAGTGTTAGCATTTACGTATGTATGCATGTAATCATGTATGTATGCATGCACAAAGTACTTACATAGCTGAGATCTGGCTGGAATGGTTCAAGATCATTTGCAAAAAAGGCAAGGCATATTTGGTAGTAAGATCTTGGAGCAGGGCACTTCCTAATCAGTGTGTGATGAGGTGTTCCTTGAAGAGGTGAGTCTGAACTAATTTCTGAAATGTAGGATGTATTTTGCATGTTTAATGTGAAGCAGAATCTTATTCATACTCAACATGGATAGATTGTGAAGTGTTGCTTTCTCATGTTTCCTCTACATGCCTTATTTGTAGCTTGGCTAAAATGAGACAAGTGGAAAGAGAAGGCAGAGGAAAGAGGACCTTGTTGTGTGACGATCAGCCTCTACACTGTACTCGGATGACATCACACACACTCCTGGGCTGGGCTCAACAAAGGGGTTATATAAGCTGGATGTGGACCACTCTTAGTCACTCCCACAACAAATAACCCAGTGTGTGTTTGTTCTTGTGTGGCTCTGACCAAAATCTGCCCAGCTTACTTAGGCCAATTACCCTGGTGATGATGCAGGGTGTCTGGATCTTGGGTGCTTGGAAAAACAGTGCCTCCTTGTGTCTGCCAGTGGAGAGACTGGTGCATCCTCGCTGAGAGGAGGAGTACCCAAGACCATGACAGAGCATGCAGCCGGCCACCGACCACAAGAAGCATTTGGCACATCCCGCACAAGCTGCATGGCAAGCTGCCAGGCAGTCGAGGCTGCTTGCACCCATTGCTGCAGCAAGGGATACAGCCTTCACAGCACCGCCTGCTGATGAGTCAGGTCAGCGCACACGCAGCAACCCATCCATATGAGCAGCTCAGTCAGCTCTTCCCTGTGAGTACAGTGTACAAGGGAGGGCCCATCCCAGGGATTCCCAAGCAGTCCGCAGAGTGCGTTGAGAGGCACTGAAAGCTACACAGTGCTGGAGTGCAGCTACACTGGTCTGCTCCTGTTGTGCTTGGAGACTACTTCTAGATACTAAGTGGTGTCGTCCGCTAGAGAGAGACCACAGTCCAATACATGATCAAGGTGAGTGGCTTTGGAGAGATCCACAGTGCCAAACACATGCCCACCCACCCACACCTCCATCTGTGCACTGCTGCCATTTAGTACTCCTATTAATCCTGTAATTGCTGGTCCATGGTGGAAAACATGGATGGGAAGGCTAAAAAACAATATTTTCACCACACGTGAAACTAATAGCACGGTGAAGTGGTCGCTATTGCTGCAGTCTGGTTGAGAGGACGTCTATCAGCTTTTTAAGACCATTCCGGCAAAATGTGAAAACCATGAGTATGAAGCGGCAGTGGCAGCACTAAATGCATGCTGCAACCCCCAGCTAAACCAGACTTTGAGAGGTTTAAGCTTTGTCAAGCTTACCAACATGAAAATGAGATCATCAATGACTTCCATGCAAGACTGAGAGTGCCGACCCGTATGTGCATGGGTGACAGTCAAGTTAAAGAAATCCACACAGGGGATATGAAAACTCTAACAGCAGTGCCGAAGAAATGGAATTGGTCTTATCAAGAGAGGTTGCGTCAATAGTGACAGGTTAAATCGAAGATAAGAATATCGATGCAGTGTACAGACACCCAGTGAAGCCACCAGCACAAAAGACACCTGTCACCAAGCATGCAGGGTGCAAAATCTGTGACTTAGATTCTCACATGCCAGAGGTTTGCTGAGCACAAGGAAAGGCATGCTCCAGGAGTCGGAAACTCAACCTCTTCGTCCACGCATTCTGGAGCTCATACAAAGAGCATAGAACACAGAGCAAGACAAGCTCCAAATTATGACAGAGGCAGTTGAATATTGATGACAGCGCATCAGACATTGTGAACTTCCTGGGGAGTGGCCAAGGTAGACACTGAAGACAGCAATGACGAAGACATCTTCATGATTTCTTCCACAAGATATGCCAATGCCAAACAGAGGCCACCCGAAATGTGCTCCATATCAATCGTGGGGCCACAGATCCAGCTCTAATCAATACAAAGGCATCTGTCAACATCATGGACCTGTGACAGTTGAAGACGTTAAACCCCAAATGCCTACCATGGCAAAGATATACAATTATGGTGGCTACACCCTGCTGCCTCTGACGGGGCTGATTGACGTGCATGTGGCACACGGGGAACACCATCAAGCGTACCAGGTTTCATTTCACCAGAGAAGAGACAGTCATGTTGGTCTGGTGGCACACATCAGAAGCAAATCCATGAGGTGCTAATCGAAGAAGTAATGAAGATCTTCTTGCAGTTGTTTTAAGGGCTTGGTTGCTTCAAGGACACTCAGGTCAAACTACTCATTGACTCCTCCATAAATCCTGATTGGAAGAGCTCTGAAAGCTGGAGTAGCAGAGAATGATAGAAACAGTGACCAGACCAGTCTGTCCTCACTGGAGGTAGCCCTGAAGCCAAGACAGCCTGGAGCCATCTGTGTGTGTGTAGACATGACACTGCTGAACAAAGCAGTCCACAGGAAATTCCACCTCACCTTGACAATGGACGAAAGTGTTGCAGTACTTAATGGCACACAGTGGATTTCAATCTGAATCTGAATGCTGGCTACCACCAGCTTGAGCTCCACCCACCTCGGTCTGAGAAGGTTGGCATCTCATCTGCTGCAGAAGTATTTCAAAACATGATAAGAGAGACACTATTCACGCTAACAGGAGTCCTGCACAAAAGTGACAACATCTTAATCTACGCGACAACTCTGGAAGAACATCACCAGAAACTTAGGGCCACACTGGCTTGCCTAGCGAACCAAGGGCCGACACTGCATAGCATAGGCAAAAGTGTTACTTGTTTGAGCCATTCATCAAATTCTTTGGTTACATCTTTCCCAGGGATGGCTTGCAAGTTGACCATAAGAAGGCAGACACCATACAAAACACTCAAGTGCCATGCAATGCTACCAAAGTAAGAGGTTTTCTGGAGGTGGCCACATATTGCAGACATTTTGTATGAAATCTGGGCACAATTTCAGAACTCCTAGAGCTTAACTCTCCATTGTTCAGCCCATCAGCTGAAGCAATAATTAGTTACTAAAGCCAAGCTTATACCAACAGTCTCCTATGGGCACCAACACTTCCCCTTTAAACTTTTTCAACTTTTTGATAAATGTCAGTGTACAAAATATAGGCATATATTTTGTTTGGCACAATGTACCTTACAGTCACAGATATGCTTAGAATTTAGTCGCTCAGACAGGAGATGGAATGCAAGCCATTCTTTATTCAATATAACTTTTTAATGGATTCAAAACCAGACACACTCAAGTCAGCGATACAAGCAATCTACAAACAAGAGAAGAATCCATGGTCGATTTTCTTTTATCTCCTGCCATCAAAGACCTAAATCTTGCTATGGACTACCGCATTTGTCTTTGAAACGTATATTCAAAAATACAAATGCTACTGCTATCAAAGGAAGTAGATCTGACCAAAATAAAAACAGTTTGCAAATATTATGAAACTATCGAAATGCAACCTTATTTAAAAAATGGTATTGAGGATGTCTTGCAGAAACTATATCCTGCGTGCAAGGTTCATGGTCGTGTCCATTAATGAGCATGAGCAACGTATAGAGCTCGTTTACTCTTCTGTTGTCCTGAATTTTTAATAGCACGTCATATTTTACTTGAACCAATGGTTTTTTTTTAAAAGTGGTATTACAACTTTTAAAAATGTGCTAGTAGTTTGTTTCACCACTAGTGATACAACAGAACTTGGTTGCTTTGCAACATTTATAAACATAGTAATCACAAAAGGAAGTCTTTGCAAAGCTAACTGGTTGTAATCTGCATCAAAATATGAACAACCGTTACTGTGTTTCTTTTCATTGATAACTATTAGATATCTTGTTGATTTTTTTTGTCTATTTCTAAAGATTATCTTGTTGACCTTTAGAACATCTGTGTGAAAAAGCAACAAATTTCGTAGTCCAAAGTATTTTACGACTTATAACTATAATTGATAACAATATTGAGAATCTTCTCATTTTGTTTACTATATTGAATGTAATTATTGCAACTATTTTAAGAAAATGCAATCAATAAAGTTTACTTTTTTACTCCTGAGAGCCCTCATGGAAGCCAACGTGGTCTGGAACGGAGCGACCAGACTAATGCAGTGTTTCTAGAGGTGTAGGATACTCTGCTGAGGAACACCATGATGGCATACTTCGATAATCATCACAACACAGAACTTGTTGTGGATGCCAGAATTGTTGGTCTTGGAACTGTAGTTATGCAGGAATAGAGTTGGGAAAAGCGGATCCCATTGCATACCCCATCCAGGCAATAACTGATACGGAAACCCGCTACGAATTGAAAGGGAAGCTTTGGCAATCCAGCGGGGCTACCACCACTTTCATCAACATCACTGCAGAAAATAATGCTGTGTGATCACTGATCATAAGCCTCTTGTCTCACTTTTTACAGGCATACCGAGGCATCTCCTGCGCAGAATCAAATGATGGGCAGTACAACTGCATCTAAACCTCTTTGATGTAGTACATAGGCCAGGAGTATGGAATCCAGCCACTTTTATATCGAGGTTCTCACTGGACAACACAGGTGGTGGTAAAGATGAAGAAGCATCATTTCTAAAAATGGTAGCACTGGGAGCCTGTCCCAATAACATATATTGAAACTACCGTAGATCATATTAGTCACAGCAGAAGACTTGAGCCTGCTCAAGGCAGTGGAAGGGCTCTGCCACAAGACCAGAGATATGCAGTTTTACAGTTTAAGGTAGAATTGTGTGTGATAAAGATTTGTAGATATACAATTGTGCAGGTACAATGACTGCTGGGGGTGTTGGGTCCCATCTTCACATATCCGGCTGAGTGTCACTGAGTAGGATCAGGAGCCTTTGGGGAAAGAGTTGTGGGGGCAAAAGGGTTGTAGCGTGCATCACCATGCTGATGAGGTATTATGCCATATTTTAATCATTCATCATATACAATTGTATGATTGCACTACGTGTATTCTGTGAGGGGTTTTACATTCTATCAGTTTTTTTCACTTCGGTTCTTATGAATTTGTATAGGTGATTTTCACTCCACACTACCTTCTTTATAGATTTGTAATGATTACTAAAGGATAATAATCTAGTTGGCAAAAGGAACTGGAAAGGCCTGCAGAGGTAGCTTCTTGAAGCAGAAAGCTTCACAGCCCAAAGTCCTAATATTAAAGTGGCACATAGGAATTGACATTGCCACAGACCAGCTGGCAAATATAACAAATTATGAATTGATTGCTTTGTTCGCCCTAAGTTGGCAGGGTATGCCCAGACGTGGGTCCCTTGCTCACTTTGCCACTGGATTCAAGCTAGCCTGGCTGATGACGGCTGATTAGCCAGAAACTGGTCTCAGGATGCTTGTTTCCAGTCCTGGGAAGACATGGCTTGGCATTTCAGGCTGGACTGTTCCCATGAGGCACAGGGTCAGACTGATTTGCATATGGCCATGCCTGAACTGGGGTGGTGGAGTGAGCTAAAGAATGATGATGGATTAAACCCAGATCAGTTGACTGGGGGTGAGTGCTTGCAATGTTCAACACTCCGTCCATCATCCCTTTGGACTTGCTTTGTTCGCCCTAAGTTGGCAGGGTATGCCCAGACGTGGGTCCCTTGCTCACTTTGCCACTGGATTCAAGCTAGCCTGGCTGATGACGGCTGATTAGCCAGAAACCGGTCCCAGGATGCTTGTTTCCGGTCCAGGGAAGACATGGCTTGGCAGTTCGGACTGGACTGTTCTCATGAGGCACAGGGTCAGACTGATTTGCATATGACCACTTCTGAACCAGGGTGGTGGAGTGAGCTAAAGAATGATGATGGATTAAACCCAGATCAGTTGACTGGGGGTGAGTGCTTGCAATGTTCAACACTTCGTCCATCATCCCCTTTGGTTTTGCCTTGATTATAATGCACCCAGACTCTGTGGGTGTGGGGACGCTACAATACACTGCTGAGCCTTGTTTGTGGGATCTCAACTGCACAATGATTGATTTGGACAAATCTCTCGAGGGATCCAATGTATAATGCAACTTCATTGCCCTTCACTACCACAAGTACTTTTCTGAGTTCCTCTAACTCTACAAGATCTTCAAAATGCCTTTTATGTAGAACTCTGTTGAACACTGTTCCAGTCAAACTGTGGCCATCACCTGCTATAGAAATTCAAACTTTGCACCCTCCGTAACACAAACCTTTTGTCACCTGGGACCTTAAATAGGAGACACGTAAGCCATTGACGGAAAGGGGTGTACTCCACTGTGCCCAGGCCAAAACCAGGAAGCTGGTTTTCCCAGTTCTGGCTATCAGTGTTAGCATTTACGTATGTATGCATGTAATCATGTATGTATGCATGCACAAAGTACTTACATAGCTGAGATCTGGCTGGAATGGTTCAAGATCATTTGCAAAAAAGGCAAGGCATATTTGGTAGTAAGATCTTGGAGCAGGGCACTTCCTAATCAGTGTGTGATGAGGTGTTCCTTGAAGAGGTGAGTCTGAACTAATTTCTGAAATGTAGGATGTATTTTGCATGTTTAATGTGAAGCAGAATCTTATTCATACTCAACATGGATAGATTGTGAAGTGTTGCTTTCTCATGTTTCCTCTACATGCCTTATTTGTAGCTTGGCTAAAATGAGACAAGTGGAAAGAGAAGGCAGAGGAAAGAGGACCTTGTTGTGTGACGATCAGCCTCTACACTGTACTCGGATGACATCACACACACTCCTGGGCTGGGCTCAACAAAGGGGTTATATAAGCTGGATGTGGACCACTCTTAGTCACTCCCACAACAAATAACCCAGTGTGTGTTTGTTCTTGTGTGGCTCTGACCAAAATCTGCCCAGCTTACTTAGGCCAATTACCCTGGTGATGATGCAGGGTGTCTGGATCTTGGGTGCTTGGAAAAACAGTGCCTCCTTGTGTCTGCCAGTGGAGAGACTGGTGCATCCTCGCTGAGAGGAGGAGTACCCAAGACCATGACAGAGCATGCAGCCGGCCACCGACCACAAGAAGCATTTGGCACATCCCGCACAAGCTGCATGGCAAGCTGCCAGGCAGTCGAGGCTGCTTGCACCCATTGCTGCAGCAAGGGATACAGCCTTCACAGCACCGCCTGCTGATGAGTCAGGTCAGCGCACACGCAGCAACCCATCCATATGAGCAGCTCAGTCAGCTCTTCCCTGTGAGTACAGTGTACAAGGGAGGGCCCATCCCAGGGATTCCCAAGCAGTCCGCAGAGTGCGTTGAGAGGCACTGAAAGCTACACAGTGCTGGAGTGCAGCTACACTGGTCTGCTCCTGTTGTGCTTGGAGACTACTTCTAGATACTAAGGGGTGTCGTCCGCTAGAGAGAGACCACAGTCCAATACATGATCAAGGTGAGTGGCTTTGGAGAGATCCACAGTGCCAAACACATGCCCACCCACCCACACCTCCATCTGTGCACTGCTGCCATTTAGTACTCCTATTAATCCTGTAATTGCTGGTCCATGGTGGAAAACATGGATGGGAAGGCTAAAAAACAATATTTTCACCACACGTGAAACTAATAGCACGGTGAAGTGGTCGCTATTGCTGCAGTCTGGTTGAGAGGACGTCTATCAGCTTTTTAAGACCATTCCGGCAAAATGTGAAAACCATGAGTATGAAGCGGCAGTGGCAGCACTAAATGCATGCTGCAACCCCCAGCTAAACCAGACTTTGAGAGGTTTAAGCTTTGTCAAGCTTACCAACATGAAAATGAGATCATCAATGACTTCCATGCAAGACTGAGAGTGCCGACCCGTATGTGCATGGGTGACAGTCAAGTTAAAGAAATCCACACAGGGGATATGAAAACTCTAACAGCAGTGCCGAAGAAATGGAATTGGTCTTATCAAGAGAGGTTGCGTCAATAGTGACAGGTTAAATCGAAGATAAGAATATCGATGCAGTGTACAGACACCCAGTGAAGCCACCAGCACAAAAGACACCTGTCACCAAGCATGCAGGGTGCAAAATCTGTGACTTAGATTCTCACATGCCAGAGGTTTGCTGAGCACAAGGAAAGGCATGCTCCAGGAGTCGGAAACTCAACCTCTTCGTCCACGCATTCTGGAGCTCATACAAAGAGCATAGAACACAGAGCAAGACAAGCTCCAAATTATGACAGAGGCAGTGGAATATTGATGACAGCGCATCAGACATCGTGAACTTCCTGGGGAGTGGCCAAGATAGACACTGAAGACAGCAATGACGAAGACATCTTCATGATTTCTTCCACAAGATATGCCAATGCCAAACAGAGGCCACCGGAAATGTGCTCCATATCAATCGTGGGGCCACAGATCCAGCTCTAATCAATACAAAGGCATCTGTCAACATCATGGACCTGTGACAGTTGAAGACGTTAAACCCCAAATGCCTACCATGGCAAAGATATACAATTATGGTGGCTACACCCTGCTGCCTCTGATGGGGCTGATTGACGTGCATGTGGCACACGGGGAACACCATCAAGCGTACCAGGTTTCATTTCACCAGAGAAGAGACAGTCATGTTGGTCTGGTGGCACACATCAGAAGCAAATCCATGAGGTGCTAATCGAAGAAGTATTGAAGATCTTCCTGCAGTTGTTTTAAGGGCTTGGTTGCTTCAAGGACACTCAGGTCAAACTACTCATTGACTCCTCCATAAATCCTGATTGGAAGAGCTCTGAAAGCTGGAGTAGCAGAGAATGATAGAAAAAGTGACCAGACCAGTCTGTCCTCACTGGAGGTAGCCCTGAAGCCAAGACAGCCTGGAGTCATCTGTGTGTGTGTAGACATGACACTGCTGAACAAAGCAGTCAACAGGAAATTCCACCTCACCTTGACAATGGACGAAAGTGTTGCAGTACTTAATGGCACACAGTGGATTTCAATCTGAATCTGAATGCTGGCTACCACCAGCTTGAGCTCCACCCACCTCGGTCTGAGAAGGTTGGCATCTCATCTGCTGCAGAAGTATTTCAAAACATGATAAGAGAGACACTATTCACGCTAACAGGAGTCCTGCACAAAAGTGACAACATCTTAATCTACGCGACAACTCTGGAAGAACATCACCAGAAACTTAGGGCCACACTAGCTTGCCTAGCGAACCAAGGGCCGACACTGCATAGCATAGGCAAAAGTGTTACTTGTTTGAGCCATTCATCAAATTCTTTGGTTACATCTTTCCCAGGGATGGCTTGCAAGTTGACCATAAGAAGGCAGACACCATACAAAACACTCAAGTGCCATGCAATGCTACCAAAGTAAGAGGTTTTCTGGAGGTGGCCACATATTGCAGACATTTTGTATGAAATCTGGGCACAATTTCAGAACTCCTAGAGCTTAACTCTCAATTGTTCAGCCCATCAGCTGAAGCAATAATTAGTTACTAAAGCCAAGCTTATACCAACAGTCTCCTATGGGCACCAACCCTTCCCCTTTAAACTTTTTCAACTTTTTGATAAATGTCAGTGTACAAAATATAGGCATATATTTTGTTTGGCACAATGTACCTTACAGTCACAGATATGCTTAGAATTTAGTCGCTCAGACAGGAGATGGAATGCAAGCCATTCTTTATTCAATATAACTTTTTAATGGATTCAAAACCAGACACACTCAAGTCAGCGATACAAGCAATCTACAAGCAAGAGAAGAATCCATGGTCGATTTTCTTTTAGCTCCTGCCATCAAAGACCTAAATCTTGCTATGGACTACCGCATTTGTCTTTGAAACGTATATTCAAAAATACAAATGCTACTGCTATCAAAGGAAGTAGATCTGACCAAAATAAAAACAGTTTGCAAATATTATGAAACTATCGAAATGCAACCTTATTTAAAAAAAGGTATTGAGGATGTCTTGCAGAAACTATATCCTGCGTGCAAGGTTCATGGTCTTGTGTATTAATGAGCATGAGCAACGTATAGAGCTCGTTTACTCTTCTGTTGTCCTGAATTTTTAAAAACACGTCATATTTTACTTGAACCAATATTTTTTTTTAAAAGTGGTATTACAACTTTTAGAAATGTGCTAGTAGTTTGTTTCACCACTAGTGATACAACAGAACCTGGTTGCTTTGCAACATTTATAAACATAGTAATCACAAAAGGAAGTCTTTGCAAAGCTAACTGGTTGTAATCTGCATCAAAATATGAACAACCGTTACTGTGTTTCTTTTCATTGATAACTATTAGATATCTTGTTGAATTTTTTTTGTCTATTTCTAAAGATTATCTTGTTGACCTTTAGAACATCTGTGTGAAATAGCAACAAATTTCTTAGTCCAAAGTATTTTACAACTTATAACTATAATTGATAACAATATTGACAATCTTCTCATTTTTTTCACTATATTGAATGTAATTATTGCAACTATTTTAAGAAAATGCAATCAATAAAGTTTACTTTTTTACTCCTGAGAGCCCTCATGGAAGCCAACGTGGTCTGGAACGGAGCGACCAGACTAATGCAGTGTTTCTAGAGGTGTAGGATACTCTGCTGAGGAACACCATGATGGCATACTTCGATAATCATCACAACACAGAACTTGTTGTGGATGCCAGAATTGTTGGTCTTGGAACTGTAGTTATGCAGGAATAGAGTTGGGAAAAGCAGGTCCCATTGCATACCCCATCCAGGCAATAACTGATATGGAAACCCGCTACTAATTGAAAGGGAAGCTTTGAAAATCCAGCGGGGCTACCACCACTTTCATCAACATCACTGCAGAAAATAATGCTGTGTGATCACTGATCATAAGCCTCTTGTCTCACTTTTTACAGGCATTCCGAGGCATCTCCTGCCCAGAATCAAATGATGGGCAGTACAACTGCATCTAAACATCTTTGATGTAGTACATAGGCCAGGAGTATGGAATCCAGCCACTTTTATATCGAGGTTCTCACTGGACAACACAGGTGGTGGTAAAGATGAAGAAGCATCATTTGTAAAAATGCTAGCACTGGCAGACTGTCCCAATAAAATATATTGAAACTAGAGTAGATCATATTAGTCACAGCAGAAGACTTGAGCCTTCTCAAGGCAGTGGAAGGGCTATGCCACAAGACCAGAGATATGCAGTTTTACAGTTTAAGGTAAAAAGTAGCGCCTTTAAGCACAAAGTTCCAACTGTGGTAATCTGGTTGCACCAGAACCGGGACAAAGTCACAAGTACAGACTGGCTGGAGGGAGGGACGGATACAGGGACCAAGATAGGCCCGCTGAACACAGTACCTTAAATCCTGGTGGCAGAGCATTGCAAGATCCGCATCGAGGATGTGTAGCACAGCTACCGGTGTGTGGCCATGCTTCGAGGATGCGTCAACCAACAGCAGTTGTGAGGAGCTGTTGTGCTGCGATGCAAGGTCCTGCAATGAGGATCCGTCACACAGCGACGATTTCGAGGAGCTCTGGGGCTGCAATACGAGGTCCTGCATCAAGTATGTGTTGCACAGGAGACGCTTCAAAGAGCTGTGAGATCCTGTGTCAGGGATGCATTGCACAGTGGTTGTTCCAATGCAGGGCTGCTAGCTGATACTCCGTGCTTCATTTGTTCTGCGAGGACCAAAGCTGGACTAACAGAGGACCTTCAGGCCCACTTCCAAGGGTCCAGGACGGGCGTGGCATCACTTAGGGAAAGAACTCACAGCAGGTGTGGTTTAGGTGCAGGGTTCATAGTGGTTGTATCCTTTTGTGTCCCTGAGGCTCTGATATGGAGGGCAATCAACTAGCCCTTGGAGTCACTCTGGTGGTCCTGGGTTCAAGGTGCAGGTCTAGTCCTTCTCACTCAGGCAGCAGAGTAGCAGACCTTCATGCAGCAGAGCAGCACAGCAGTCCTTCTGGGACTTCCACTGGTTCAGAGGTGTACTGAAATTTTGGGTCTAAGTGTCCATTATTTATACTTGGTCCCTCCTTTGAAATAGGATACGTTTCTACAGGCATCCACCCCTGAAGGTGTTTGGAATTTCCCTTCTCCCTGCCCTGGCCCCAGCTTGTCTGGGGGCACAAAAGACTAGTGTAAAACCCTTTGTGAGTGTGCTGAGGCAGAGTCTTTGAGATGTGTAAGTCGGGTAGGTAGCAGCTCTGGCCCCTATCAAGTCAGAGATGCCCTGATCCAGCGAAAGGCCGGGATAAACTTTTCACAATCAACGTATCATTCACAATGGGCCCATATACACATTCAAGTGTCCTGACCTTTTGGCTGGGGGTCAAGTTTTATTCTCTATGATCTGAATTAGTCAATGGCTAACTAATCTTCACAGATCAACACTCTTCCTTTGGTCAATGGACCATTAGTCGAGTAGTTGATGGTGATATTAACAAATTCATTAATCTATCTTATAACTTTTCAATAAAATGATCACAGACTTCAAGTAAGATTCAATAGATTTTATCTAATAATTCAGTCAAAGTGAACGCTCATTTGTACAGACTCACACTGCAAACTCCATCTACTTTCATGGGAGAGAAAATTCATTTATCAAATAACATTAATATACACAAATACATTCAACAACTCAACACATTAAGAGTGATAGATGAACAGACACAAGGCACAAATATTCATACCTTGCAAAGAATATGCACATTTGTAAGATAGAATGATAATTACCAAGGTGAAACAGGAAACCCAACCCCTCGCCAAAAGGATTGGTGGAGGTCACCTGATTAAGAGTCAGGAGACAAAGACTATAGGACAGGTGCAGGATAGGATTATACTTACTACACTTCTCCAGAACCCGACGCACCGGAACGCATCCCTCTCTTACACTCTCTCCCTCCCCGATATTCTTCCGCAAATCTTCAATCTAATCAGGCTGTCTTAAGCATTGAATCTGCTCAGTCTGTTCTTCCCCAGCAGCAGCTCTCGCCCACTCCTCCCTCAGCATCAACGTCATTTCTTAGCAGCTCTCTCTCTCTTAATCTTATGTCACTCAAGTTATACCCTTTACCTTTCACTTTTGGATGTCCCACCCTCAAAGGATGCAAATATCGGTGAATCACGAAATGTGATTGGGCCTGGGCAGGGGAGTTGTCATCACCTCATGCGATCATTCCAGAATTCTTAACTAATTCTTTGTTTAGTAAACCCTTCCCACTTAATTTATTAAATTTTTTCAGAACACTTCCTTCCACATGCATTTGTAAAACAGATAGATACAAATTTTGTATAATTTCTTCAGTTGAGGAACTTTCCCATGCATCCATCCTTGGTTCTTGCCAACCGGTCAATGTCCCGTTCAGCAGGTCATTTCAGGACTTTAATGCGCAGACTCAACCTGCATTACGTTTCACCCGCCATCTTTTCTTTTGGCTTAACACATCATGCCCAAACGCACACTATTGATAAAGAAATCATAACCAGAGGTTAATTTCTCAAATATGTTATTATCACTGTTTACCACCTACTTCTACTCTATCTCATGTTATTTTCTTCTTTGTTAAGCGAAAGCATTATCAGCAGCAGCTCTTTCAAGTCCAGGCAAGCATATGGTAGGCATGCAGTAGATTGAGACCTACAGTTAGGAACTCCTTGCGCATGCATGAGAGTTTTTCTCTCACATGGGTTAATCAGGTGGTTATTCACGCAGGACGAGTTCGCACATGCGCAAGGCGATTTTTTGGTTTCAAGCGGGATTTCAGTTACAAGCGGGATTTCAGTTACATAGCAAATTATTCTTTGTTATTTAAGCAAGCACAAAGTCTTTCCCCGTGTGTGAATGTCCTGTGTATGTTAATTTTATTTTCAAGTTTCTATTTCTACATGTTAGTACTTGTTAACAGAGGTGGATTCGAGCAAGTTTCTTTTCTTTGAATCCTTGCTCCAACAGTCCCTTTCTGCCAACACTGGTTCCCCCTTTATCTCACTGTCTTGGAGCACTAAACAAAGATCAACTGCCAGTTACACCTAGTCATGTGATCCAAGATACAGGCTGCAGGCACCAAATTGTTGGTACAAGAATATGCCACCTTTCTATAAGTGCAAAAAGAACAATTGATGGACAGAATGCAGAACAATGCCATACATTCACCCCAGTACAGGGATCTGGGCCTAAATCCATTGTTGTTTTTGCTCCCTATGCCATTCCATTTTGAAACCAGTGATATGCAAATCACTCTTGACTCTGTGCCCAGTGGGAACAGTCCAGCCCGAACTGCCAGGCCAGGTCCTCCCTAGACAGGAAACAAGCATCCTCGGACCGGTTGTGTGTCTTTAACTATCTACAAGTGGCATTTTCAGAATTGTAACTTAAAATCTGATTTTGCTATTAAATAGGCTTTTAACTTACAGTTCTTTAGAGACCGAACTCAATATTTATACCTGCTCTCCATTGAAAGCTATCACTTATTAAAATGTAATGAGGTAACCAAATGTCATTCCATCGGAGAGGCAGGCCTTGCAGAAGTGAAAACCAAATTTAAGAGTGTTTTACTACCAGGACATGTAAAAATTAAAAGTACATGTCCAACCTTTTAAATACACTGCACCTTTCCCTCTGGACTTTTTAAGGCCATCCCTAGAGGGGACTTATATGAAATAAAGAGGAAGGTTTAGCTGTAGTAAAGGGTTGACATTGATAGGCCGATATAGCAGTTTAAAACTGCACATGCATGCTGCAATGGCAGGCCTATAATGTATCCTAACAGTGGTTCACAGTGTGTACAAAATAATCAACATATAAAAAAATATAATCAACACATAACCATTCAAATTATACCGTGTTCCTAGAAATAGTGAAAAACCAAAAAGTTGTATAAAAAATAGAAAATATGGCCCTTATACAAAAAACAACTTTAATCATCAGCATAAAATATTCTTAAATAAAATAATGCTCAGACATACAAGCTGGTACAAATAGACAATTCGATAAACATATAAAATCAGACAAAATGGCGTACACAAACAGAGATTACATAAAAGTCGGAATTCCAAGACAACACTGGAACACAACACACAAAACAATGTGTCCTCCATAAATTGTGGCCACAGATGCGTCAACGGCGTTTCGACCTTTGTCACAAGTACATGGTCATCATGGCAGGCCTGGAGCATGTTTGAAAGGGCTACTTAAGTGGGTAGCCCAATTAGCGCTGCAGGCCCAGTAGCATCTGTTATGCGGGGAGTGATCCTTTTGTGGTGATAGGGGGCAGGGATCAGACTAATGTGTTAAGAATGTGTGTACCCCTATACCATAAAACCTGGTATAGTTAATAACCGATTACACCGATTGTTCGTATCTGTAATTGTCAATCACAACGTCATATTCTTTCTAGACCTTTTTAGCCACTCAGCTCCCACACATATAGTTTTAATGCAAATCCATGCACCGTCACTTTACACGAGACAAAAGGAAGACATGGCATATATATAAAGCCACTTTTCACTTAGTTAAATGTCTTTATGTCAGGCACTATATGTTATGCATTCTGTGTTGTGCTACAAACAAATAATACACATTTATTGCAGCATTCGACACCGTTTTACATCGCAGGGATACAAGGAGCTGCCCTTGACTGGATCTAATCCATTCTCTCCGGTCGAACCCAGAGGATCAGACTTCCTCCCTTCCTCTCTGAACCCACCAACATCAACTGCGGAGTACCCCAGGGATCTTCGCTCAGCCCCACACTCTTCAACATCTACATGGCCCCCCTCACCGCCATCATCACACATCATGGGCTCAGCATTGTATCCTATGCCGACGACACCCAGCTCATCCTCTCACTCACGAAGAACCCCGAAGACACCAGACTCTGTTTCCAGGAAGGAATGAAGAACGTGGCAGCCTGGATGAAGGACAGCTGTTTGAAGCTCAACTCTGAGAAGACCGAGATCCTCATCCTCGGACCCTGCACCACTGCCTGGGACAACACCTGGTGGCCCGCCGCCCTTGGAAAGCCCCCCACCCCCACAGACCATGCACGGAACTTCGGCATCATCCTCGACTCCTCCCTCTCCATGAACCGCCAGATCAACGTCGTTGCCTCCACCAGTTTCAACTGCCAGTGCATTCTCCGAAAGATCTTCACATGGATCACCCCTGACTGCAGGAAAACCTTCACCCACGCACTCATAACTAGCAGACTGGACTACGGCAATGCCCTATTCGCCGGTATCAACAGGACCCTTCTAAACAAACTCCAAACCATCCAGAACGCCGCAGCCAGACTCATCCTTGGGACACCACGTCACGAACACATGCCCCATTACATACGAACCCTCCACTGGCTCCCCGTCGAGAAGAGGGTCACCTTCAAACCCCTCACCCATGCCTACAAATCACTCAACATTGGACCCAAATACCTAATCGAGAGATTATCCTTCCACGTTCCCAAGAGAAACCTCTGCTCCGCCGACCTCGCCCTGGCAGAAGTCCCTTGCGTCTGCAGAAACAGAACAGGCGGGAGAGCCTTCTCCCACATCGCAGCCAAGACCTGGAACGAGCTCCCTGTGAACATCAGACGCTCCCCGAACCTGCACACTTTCAGGAAGGACCTCAAGACCTGGGTCTTCGACTGATCTGGAGCTGCCCCCCCACCCCCTCAAGCTCTTTGAGACCCTAATGGGTGAGAAGTGTGCTCTACAAACCCCTGATTGATTGATTGATTGATTGATTGATTGATTGATTGATTGATTGATTATTACGATTGTTACATAGACATCACATTAAACAAAATATATACGCAACATACAACATTGTAACATAATGAAACCTAATATTGTTACATTTATGTGTCCAACGCATATGATCACAATCAGTGTTCATTGTGAGAAAGTGTCCAACACTGTTAACCAATGAAGGCTACATGTTTCCATAAACTGGGGACATATTATAGCCCTCAGAAATGAGGTCCAAAAGGTACCAAGTGGCCCTTAGTGGTCGGAGGACATTCCAATTGCCATAGATTTATCAATACCTTCTTTGCCTTCTCATAGGTGTTACTTCTCTCCTTGTTAAGGAATGGCCATCTCCTGGCCACTTTAATGTGTATGTCGGCGTGTTTCAACCTTCTTATGAGGCATGTTTTCTTTTTACAGAAGGTCTTTCTCAGGGCAGGTATATTCAAGGTGATGTCTATGTAACCATCCTTATAAATGTGTGTTTCTTTTTTTTTGACCAACACAGATGCATTACGGGTGGTGCCGAAGTAAAGACCCTTAACTAATTGAATAGCAGCTTTGGATATATATATGCCATGTCTTCTTTTTGTCTTGTGAAAAGTGATGGTGCATGGAATCGCATGAAAAGTAGATGTGTGGGAGCTGAGTGACGAAAAAGATGTTGAAAGAATATGAAATTGTGATTGACAATTACAGATATGAACAATCGGCGTAATATGTTATAAATTATACCAGGATTTTTGGTATGGGTACACACATTCCTAACACAGGCCCACTAGCAGCCCCACCCACAGCATTTAATTTACAAGCCCTTAGTACATGCAGTATCACTTTACAAGGGACTCTCAGCCAATTGGTGCATTTAATTTACTTGTAACACAATTGCCCCATGTTTAAAAGAGAGAGCACACGCTCTTTAGTACTGGTTAGCAGTGGTAAAGTTTGAAGAGTCCTAAAGGCCAACAAAAATGGGTTCAGAATAGGACTGAGCGGTAAATTTTGTTCCGCTCGCGGAATTTGCGATATTTTGACATTTTCGCATTCCGTGGAGAGCGCGAAAATGTCAAAACTTTCGCAATCTGCCGCGAAAAGGAAGTATTTTTCTTGTTTGTGCTTTAACAATGCATTCTCGCGGTCGCGACTCTCCGGGTCCCTGCGTTCGCCAATGAGTTTTCCTATCCATTCGCATGCGCCACGAGATGTTGGATTGTTGGTAGCCGGTCGCGCTATCCCGCGAGAGTTTGCGATCACGAACACGTCATTCGACCCGGAACAGGAAATGAATATCGTGAGCAAGATGGCCGTGCCCATTAGCGACCGTATGGGCAAGTTGGAGATATATTTCGAGCATGCAAAACACATCGCGAACGGGCAGGAAAAGCCATCTCCGCATCTTCGCGAAAGTTCTGCGTGCTCGCAGAGATTTTGAGCAATTTTGCAATAATTTGTGAAAGTCAATTTCGCAAATTCCGCCCACCCCTAGTTCTGAACACAAGAGAGTGAAGGCAAAACGTTTGGGGATGACCCTGCAGAGAGGGCCAGGTCCAATAAAGCCCTATTTTGTTTATATTGTGGACTGGCCAAAACTGCCATCTGGAGGCAGCAGGGAAGGACTCCCTCAATGCAGGGTGCCATTTGCAGGATGCTAATTCCTTAAATGATATCTGCTGTTTTGGGTCAATAATACCTATTTTGCTATTCATGGTCATAACTCTTGTCCAGGGTTCTCTCATGGTACTCATTAACATATAGATATGTCTGCACAGCTGCTGGCCTATAGAGAGAATTGTGTTTCCGGACTGGTTTAAGTAAAGTAGCTATTATTATTATTTCATTGCATTTACATGACCACAACGCAGGCCCCTTTGCACCATGGCACAAGGGATAGGCGCTAAGCTGTCACAAGGGCACCAGTGCAAGGAGAGAGTTGAAGTGTGCCACATCTTAGCAAATAGGACACATTTCTGTTCTCTCTCTTTCATGCAGCTGCAAAGGAAGTTCCCTTGCAGCGTCGCACGAAAGATTAGTATATCTGGGCCTTAATATTTTCACTAAATTTTTGTCCTCCTCTTCACAGTTCAACTCTCTTTGGGGCATATTTACAACGAGGCAATAAAAAATTATCGCCGCTTTGGCGGCCGTTTTCGGCCCGAAAAGCGGCGATAATTTTATCACTATATTAGCAAGGCCACGCTAACGTGTGAAACCTTGCTTTAGGGTGGGGATGTCTAACGCCCAGCTTTGCATCTCTAATGAGATGCAAAGTGGGCGTTCCTGACCTGACATGATAGGAGAAATGTCGCTAAGCGACATTTCTCCTATCATCAAGCCCCACTCTATGAAGCATAGCATCAGGAAAAGTAGCGATAACACCTGTTATCGCTACTTTCCTAACACCTGCTTCAGGACTGACTTAGCCATGATATCCTATGGAAGGTGGATATCATGGCTAAGTTTGTGAGTCCCTATCAACTAGCTAACGTGAGATTATCGCTGGGTTTCCAGCGATAATCTCACGTTAACCAGTTAGCGCTAGGATTTTTATCGCTGATGAGATAAGCGTTGCTAATAGCACGCTATCTCAGCGATAAAAATCGACGCTAGCCGGCGATAATTATCCGAGCGCTAAGTGCGCTCAGCGATAATTATCGCCGGTTGTTGTTGATATGCCCCTTTGTATGGTTCATGAGCGAAGTTGCTACTCTGAAGTGGGATCGGAGTACCACCAAGCGGAAATAGCATTTCCTAATTTCCATCGTTAAAATATGTGTATGTCCGAGGTTGTTTGCATGGTTTGAGATATTCATGACTGATGTGAGATATACTCGTTTTTATAAGCATTGATTTTCGAAAGTCAAACTGGTGAGTTATTATCTTATTTTATGTTTAATTGGTATGTTGTAAAGTTCTCTTACTAGGATACCGCAGTGAAATGTCTGTGATGCCAAGTGTAGGATAGCTTTTAGTGGTGCAAGAAGTGGTATGTAGTCTTGTGAATGCTGTATTTCTGTGGCTAATTCACAATATTACCAAAACGTAAAAAATGTTGGAAATCATGATGGTTGATGAATAAGTATTTGTTTTTTAGGTAAGTGTTAGGTGAATATAGGTAAATTTATGGAATGATCGAAGTGAGCCTTAATTGAAGTGAGTATACATCCAGAATCTAGTATTCAGACTTACTGCTCAAGAAGTTCTGCCATTTTTCCGTCGGTGATTACCAGTCAACAATGACATTTACTACCAGGAGCCATTACCATCCAGCTGGGCTTAGCAGCTCAGCCTGAGAGAATGCTCGAGTACTCCATTAGCATATAGATTGCCTTTCCCAGCTACCACCATAATGGCAGGAATATATATTTTGAGTGACTGATGTAAAGTAGTAATTTTTAGCCTTTTACTAGGTATACATTTGGGAAAAGATAAAAAGGTCAACTTAAATGTAGAGGTTTTGTACAAATATCTCTTTATCGTTGACAATTGTTAAAGGTTAGATGTGCAAGCAAACGATGAAACAATAAAAGGCACCCCAGTTTAATTACGTAGTTTAACTATACAAAAAGCTGATCGCTCTTTGTTCAAAATTGTACTTCTCGTCACAGGACACAGGCATTCGGGGATAAATGGGGGAAAATATGAACATGTTTCTCATCGTTAAATGCAAACACTACACAACCAGTGGCATGGATATCATCCCACATTAAAAAGTGAACAAACAACTTGTGGTTGTACTTCCCCCAAAAAATATTAGATAGCTATCAGTAAATTGAAGATATGCTACACTCCTCTTATATTATCAATGTCGCTATAAATATCATGGGATTCCATAGCACAAGCCACATAAGCACTGGGCCAAAATACAGGCATGTAGCTCAGTAGAGGCCACAAATTAGCGTACAGTCAAGCTGGTAATCATGAATGTCGATTCACCAAAATGCTTGGGGTAGCAGATGTGACATCACAATACATTTGACCTTTACTTTCACCCACTCAAACATGCTTAGCTATGAACATTCAGTCACTCATACACACACTCTCCTTAACTTAAGCACACTCTCTCCAGCAAGCACACACACAACATACATTTAGAGGCATTTTTTTCTTACCTCAAATTCCAGATAGGGTCATATTCTAGCTAATTGTATTGTTATAAATAAACTGACCGAAAACCAGAAAGTGGAGACCAAGTCGTCATCTAGAAGTAATCCTGGCATCAACGTTGCCATCTCTGAGGCAACGGGTCACAAATGAAGTGCCAGGGGACATAAGGGGCAAGCCAGAAGTCGCAGCTGCGACCCCTCCGATCCCTAAATGAGGTCCATGCTGGCCATCTGAGGGTATAATATTTTACACCTCATCCCTCAAAGGATTCTTTCAGAGAAGCAGTAATATAAGCTTTCTACAGTGGCGGCTCCTCCGCTAAGGTGGAGGAGCGTCGCCCCACGGCCTTGATGCAGCAGAAGAAAGGAAAAAATAAAATGATGATAATGTAATGTAATTATCATTTTATTTTGTCCTCCTGCTGCGGCAGCTGGTGTGAGGGGTTTGGGGCTGAAGAGCACGGAAGGATGGTACAACGCTCCTAAGTGCGTAATGACTGTTTGGTCGGCCCTCTCGGGCCACCTAAAACAGTCATGCGCACTTTCCCTGTTCTCCATGCAGGCTACATTACAGCCTGCATGGGGAACATGCCCACCCTTCCAGCCCCTGACTGAGCACTGTCTCACAGCGCTCAGACCAACCACAATGCTGCATTGCAGCATTGTGATTGGCTGCGGGGAGCGAGGGAGCCCTGGTGCTTCCGGCTTCCTGTTTCTCCAAAGAAGGAAGAGGATGCAAGAGAGGCGGCGGCTGGCCTGCCAGCCAGCCAGCCGGGATATAAGTGATTTTTGTTTTACCTGGTCACCCCCCACCCACCCCTATACCCTCCTTCCCCCCACTCGCCCCACTGCAGGGTGGGAGGTAGCAGCCGGGGCTACCTAACCATCAGCAGTAGGTTTCATAGGACAATGGAAAGGATGATGAATGTACTAGTGTGCTAATTAGTGGTATTCCACTACACAGGTTTCATAGCATGTGCAAAGTGAAATTCTACCTGGTTCAGATTTCCTGCTTTAAGTTAATGTTTCCCAATCTGTTGTCTGGGGCCACCTAGTGGTCCATGACTACTTAGAAAATTAAATAATATTAACAGATTAAAAAAGTCTATATAAATAAATAAACTAAATGTACCACTGAACATTTTAAAATGTACTGTATTTGTGAAGTAATTCGAAATTGGAGAAACGGAAGAAAAGAGAAAAAGACCATTGAATCAGGGTAGAAAACCGAGATACACAAGAAAGCTATTGCATTGTAAGCAAGGGGAGGACTGAAATCTAACTCTTTATTTGATACAGAAGGCATGTTTGTCAACATACAGCTGAAGTTGTTGGCGAGATCTAAAAATGAGAGACCTGCTATTGTTCTTTATTGTAGAGCCTTTTGTATAAGGCATCAGAAGGTTTGTGAGTCTCTCCTTAAAAACCGTCCATGCACAGTGGAAAGACTTTATAACTTGCTGTGTCACTTCTTTATTTGTCCAGAAATTCAAAAAATGATCCAATCACTCAACCAACATGTTCAATCTTTTTTGTATGAGACATATCATTTGACACCAAAACCATCATTTACCACTATGTAGATAAAATTCATTTATATTTGAAAACATTTTCTGTGATTATTCTAAATGTGAAACTGTCCTTCGATGAGGGTAAGTGTTGACTAATAGGCAACCTAAATTTCAACTCAATGGTAACTGTAATTCAATTTCTAAAGTGTCCATGCACTTCATAGTGGTTTATTGATGCTAATTTATAATCTGCTGCAGTTTAATCACTGAAATATTATTTTGGAAACCACAAGATATTTAAACATTTCTTGAAAGTGGAATAATATCCAGTTACCATTATCATTATATGATGAACATTCCAAACACCACAAACCTTGGCCTGAAAGATCCTGCCCCAGTTCTTGGTCAGCAAATGTAGCTGAAGGTTGGATGATCACAATTATTTTGCAGACCATGAGAATTTGAATTTGATGTGGAACAGCATTACTTCAACATAAAGGCACGGTTTGCTATGGCCAGTGCCTTCGACTTAATCCTGTACTTCATCTGCAGTTAATTCAGAGGCTTTAATAGTGCAACTGTGGGGAGCGGCACAGCCACCCAAAGTAGAAGCCTCGAAAAAAAAACCGGACTGGTGTATGTTTAGAGAAAAGACAGTCTATACAGCCCGGGGCTGCCCCAAAAAGTGGTCCAAAATATGGAATTCCTGGAACTCTTATCGAGGTCATATCTGCAACCCTCCATTTAGCATTGACCCAGGCGATCCCTCCTCCCCATAGTTTATACCCATGGGGCTCTGGCACGGAAGGTTATCTACTGTTGTCTTCACTGATTGTATTGTATCTGATTCCTCTGTACTGTATTTCAGATCTCGATGAATGTTTAATAAAAAGAATTATAAAACAAGAAAATACAGATGCTTTAAGTCAAGATATGGTCTGGATTGCTGATATTACGCTATCAACAGGATTGCTGCAAACTGAATTAGATGCAATTGGTGCAGTAATATTTGGCAATACTAAAAGTAGTTGTGTTACAAAAATGAATATCTTTGAGAGCAATGATCTGGTATCAGCCACACCAGTATATGGTATAAGCAGATAATAATCTCAGAGGATAAAGAAAAGCAAAACATTAGTTTCAACTCTAAAACATTAACCATATTAAACAGGATGAAACAGTTAATCAAATTGTGAGGCTGACGCATCCTTGCAACCACTTTTCATAGCCTCAGTGTTTGCTCAGTTAAGCTGTGACCAGTAATAAGTCATATTAGTTGTCAGGAGGACATTACCAATATCTGACTTGCTGATATGCCTCCACACTTCACTGATTAATTTCTTATTTAACTTTTGTACTAGTTTTCTACCAAACTAGCTGTGGCTCTAAACATTCTGGTATACAAATGCACAACTCTAAGTATGTGAACCAAATGCATTCTACAGAAGAATAGGACAGATTGATGCATCCTAACATTTCGGTCATGTTGGCTGTTTTGGCATTAAAATATAACACAGTTTGATAAAAGAAATTATGAGTGTTGTGGTTCCCTCTGATAACTCTAAAACACTTATCTGAATTGATAAACTAATAGGAAAGATGCCCTAGAGCCTGATTTAGAGTTTGAAGGACAAGGTATTGCATCACATATGTGATGAAGAACCCTGTCTGTTGAACCATTGGTCCACCTATTCAATTATGAGTCTGCATACTGTTCGTTTTCCAGCAGTAGGGCCCTCGTTGGCTCCACTGTCAGTAAACTACACCGACAGCCTGACTGAGAACGGGCTGTCGGTGAAAGAGTATTAGACTACCTGCCCTATTTAGAGTGAACTGTTTGATGTTCTGTTTTTTCTGTAAAGCACCACCAGGGAAAACCTGGCTCTTCCAAACAGAAAGAAATATTAAAGACCCCCCACACCCTGGAAAAAATCTCTCAGCATATCAGGGACGTTAACAGCGGGAGTTTGTTTTTATAAAACTAAAATCTAGAGTTTGTTTTCAAAAAACAAAATAGTTTGGTGAGTGCCCCGGATAAACATGGTCACCATGCACCAAACTTGTAGTGCCTTCAGTGCACATCACCGATGGCTAGCAGTGATCTCTAAATATGATGGGCTGTAGTCAGTCAGGATGGTAGTTATAATGTCCTAGGCCACCCAGATAAATGGTGGGCCACCTGCCACTATTTTACCAGAAGTACTCCCCACTAGCAACTCATAATGAGATTGCGAGTTGTATTTGAACAGACCTAGAGCTCCCAGGTGTTTAGGTCCCTAAGTGAAGTCAGGACAGACCACCACTAATAAGTGGGGAAGGAGGCAACTCCTTTTGTTTTATTTTCCCTCACACACCCTAGTGGTGTCATGCTTCATCATTGGGACACCTCGACGCCTACAAGTCGAGGTGGGCTCGACCATATTCAAGGGAGCTCTTAAGAAGATGTTTTTGGCCAGGGGGATAAAGATTAAAATCCGACAGTAGTTCCCAGTATCCCTTTTATTCTTGGAACTGCTGGGGGTGATAATAAAATAAAGTTTAAGGGTCAATGGGGATATTATGGCCCTAAGACCCTGTAGCCAACATGTTTCAGTCCTGTTTAGCCCCATGAAGGGTGCTGGACTTTCTTCAGGGCGGAATATAATGCCCCCTGGAATGGGTAGGGCAGAGGATTTCCCTACGCTACTGGTGATAAGGGCAACTAACGCTCCTTATCAATTTACGTAGACTAATTAGTCTTATATGTCACTCCATCTGAGTAGAGAAACAAAGAGAAAAAAGAGAAAAGAGACCACACATTCTTATATATGGAGATCCAGGAATGTTCATATCTACAGGCGTACGTCTCAACTTATTAATGGTGAAACCAACAGACATATCAAGGTGGCGGGTGAAAAAACACTCTGAGTTTCTCACACGCTCCTTTCTGTGTGTTGCCCGGCTTGGTGGCAGCATTGCGCCGTATCCTATCACCTTTTGCTCTTAGGTGTATGTCTAAACATATTGATCTAACACCCGTGTAATTCCCTCATGGTAAAACACTATAAAAATAATAATAATCACCATGGTTTATTTACATATAACATGATCGCGTAATTGCATGCTCATCTTGCACGCTCATGCATACATCCACATATTTCACACACTCATTCTTACCCCGTTTTGGGAGGGGTATCGACTCCAAGTGGAAAACCAACATTTGTGGGGTAGCCCTGTAGTCAGACACTTCATGTTCGTAAGCGTTTTTTTCATCACGCACACGAGATTCGAGTATCCCGAGTTGTTGTTCCATAGTAATGGAGGGGGCTCAATAAAGTAAAAAACACATATAGAGAGACAAACACACGAAGACATAAACACAGAACAATGTCCGTAAGAGTTATGCTTGATGCAGGATCCCAAAAGGGGACCAGCTTCTCCCTCATACCTTATGGCTGTAGTCAATTTTCAGCATTACTCACGCCATCAAGGGTCCTGCCCCTCGTATCAACCTGATACAGAGCACTACAGCTTATAGATCAGCCTGTATCAGTCTGCTATCGGATATCAAATTCTACAAACCCATTCACAGAGACCCTACAGCTCGACTTAGAAAAACCATAAACACTTTAACGACAGAGGCACTGGAACAAAAATGGATAAATAAAAAGGAACATGAGTTCTTGAACTGTAGAGATCCAAGAACACCAATATTTTACACAATACCTAAAATCCATAAAGGAAGAGTACCACCACCAGGAAGACCCATCGTGTCCGGGATTGGTTCCCTTTTGGAACCACTGTCTAAATATACAGATTGGTTTCTCCGCCCTCTGGTGACTCAAATCAAGTCCTACATACAAGACACTAAACATCTGCTTAACGTCCTCCAGGATGTTACATACAATCCAGAACACAACATCTTTGTGTGTCTGGATGTGGAAGCACTATACACTAGCATCCCGCAGGACGAGAGCATCAGAGTGATTGAAACACTTCTACATCAAACAGAATGGACCTGGGACGCACCAATCAGCTGGATTGTCACACTCATGAGCCTGGCATTGAAAGAGAACTTTTTCAGATTCGAGGACCAACTGTACCTGCAAATACACGGTAAATCTATGGGGAGCACATTTGCTCCCAGTATAGCATGTCTTTACGTAGGACATCTAGAGGAGGAACACGTGTGGGCCACGAACCCTTATACCAATAACATCAAAGGGTGGTGGCGGTACATAGATGATATCCTGGTGATCTGGGAAGGTGACACAGACACGCTGACCCACTTCTACACATGGGTCAACCAACTTAACCCACACTTGAAGTTCACCATGACATCTAACCAGGAACAGATATCGTTCTTGGATGTCAAATTGAGCGCAAGAAATGGGGGGATTACCAGTTCTTTGTTCTCGAAACCAACTGATAGAAACAGTTTACTTCACTTCAACAGCACACATCCCCGGGCACTTAGGGAGAATCTCCCGGTAGGCCAATTTTTACGTATTCGCAGGAACTGCGCTGACCTGGGAGAATACAAGATAGAAGCAGAAACTCTGGCCAGAAAGTTACATGAAAGATCGTACCCAAAAAAGATCATTGAAACAGCTAAAAAACGATCTCGTAACACACCCAGAGAGGCCCTATTCGAAACACATCAAAAAGAAGAACCGGACGCTCTCATATGTGTTACCACTTTAAATGCATCATCAAATGTGATTAAGAAAATCATCAATAAAAAGTGGACAGTTCTTACTTCTAACCAACTCAAATTTGAGAAACCAATGTTCTCTTTTAAACGGAACAGAAGTCTGAGAGATTCCCTCATTCACACTGATTTCAGGAAACCAAAAACACAATCAAGAAATCAAGTAACACTATGGAATTTACCAGCGGTCACCGGACATTACCCATGTGGGTCTTGCGTGGTGTGTCCATTTACAGAACAGACTAAGGAAATAGATCTTGGTATGCGATACGCGTGGGAACAGCGATCACATACAAATTGCAATACAGAGAAGGTCATTTACCTCATCAAATGTCCCTGTCAACTTATGTACGTAGGAATGACAGGAAGGAAAGTCAAAGTGCACATATGTGAGCATAGAAGCACGATTAGAAGGGCTATTGCATCCACAAAATTGACAGCACACTACATTGAGTACAAACACACAGATACAGACTTGTGGTGGACAATCATTGAGAAAGTGAGTGGGGAGGGCGATATGTCCAGAATCCTACTAGAACGCGAACAACGATGGGTGTATAGACTCAAAACCCACATTGTAGGATTAAACGATTCAATACCATGGAACCAACTCAATAAGAGATAATTCTCGTGAGGATTAATAGACTGGAATATAAACAAATATCCCGACCCCGTAATTATTGTCCCAGGTATATGGTCGTGCCTGACCTATAAACAACTAAGACTATCAAGTTTTCCGAAGGATATATCCCATAAGTAATGTCTTCAAGTATTGTCTTGAAATAGCTACCAGTTTTCAAAATAATCAGTGGCGGAGTATATATAAGAGAATACGCACACTTGACATCCAGTCCGACTGCCGGTTTTAGGACAATACTGGGAGCCTGTTGTTACACACGACATTTTCACAATGGTACACCGTGCTTAGAACAAACCCCACCTGTCTTTGCCGGTATCACATTGATCATTACAAATAGATCGGCGATAATCTTAGCCCGTAATATTTATTAGGATCAGATAAGTGTCTGTTCTTCGTATTAATAAAGCTTAGTTTTTTTAAATATAAAAAAAACTTAAAGAGCGGAGTTAGACGCGCATTCAGATTAACACTACAACTCCCATGATTCCTATCGTCCTTCGTTCATGCCGGATACGGGATGCGGAAGTAGGCGGGTTAACATCCAATTGCAAACGGCCTACTTATAACGTCACAAGGAGATAAAGCAGTACCCCAAGCAGTGGAACCACCTCCGAGCAGGTTGATACGAGGGGCAGGACCCTTGATGGCGTGAGTAATGCTGAAAATTGACTACAGCCATAAGGTATGAGGGAGAAGCTGGTCCCCTTTTGGGATCCTGCATCAAGCATAACTGTTACGGACATTGTTCTGTGTTTATGTCTTCGTGTGTTTGTCTCTCTATATGGGTTTTTTACTTTATTGGGCCCCCTCCATTACTATGGAACAACAACTCGGGATACTCGAATCTCGTGTGGGTGATGAAAAAAACACTTACGAACATGAAGTGTCTGACTACAGGGCTACCCCACAAATGTTGGTTTTCCACTTGGAGTCGATACCCCTCCCAAAACGGGGTAAGAATGAGTGTGTGAAATATGTGGATGTATGCATGAGCGTGCAAGATGAGCATGCAATTACGCGATCATGTTATATGTAAATAAACCACGGTGATTATTATTATTTTTATAGTGTTTTACCACGAGGGAATTACACGGGTGTTAGATCAATATGTTTAGACATACACCTAAGAGCAAAAGGTGATAGGATGCGGCGCAAAGCCGCCACCAAGCCGGGCAACACACAGATAGGAGCGTGTGAGAAACTCAGAGTGTTTTTTCACCCGCCACCTTGATATGTCTGTTGGTTTCACCATTAATAAGTTGAGACGTACGCCTGTAGATATGAACATTCCTGGATCTCCATATATAAGAATGTGTGGTCTCTTTTCTCTTTTTTCTCTTTGTTTCTCTGCTTAGATGGAGTGACATATAAGACTAATTAGTCTACGTAAATTGATAAGGAGCGTTAGTTGCCCTTATCACCAGTAGCGTAGGGAAATCCTCTGCCCTACCCATTCCAGGGGGCATTATATTCCGCCCTGAAGAAAGTCCAGCACCCTTCATGGGGCTAAACAGGACTGAAACATGTTGGCTATAGGGTCTTAGGACCATAATATCCCCATTGACCCTTAAACTTTGTTTTATTATCACCCCCAGCAGTTCCAAGAATAAAAGGGATACTGGGAACTACTGTCGGTTTTTAATCTTTATTCCCCTGGCCAAAAACATCTTCTTAAGAGCTCCCTGGAATATGGTCGAGCCCACCTCGACTTGTAGGCGTTGAGGTGTCCCAATGATGAAGCCTGACACCACTAGGGTGTGTGAGGGAATATAAAACAAAAGGAGTTGCCTCCTTCCCCACTTATTAGTGGTGGTCTGTCCTGACTTCACTTAGGGACCTCAACACCTGGGAGCTCTAGGTCTGTTCAAATACAACTCGCAATCTCATTATGAGTTGCTAGTGGGGAGTACTTCTGGTAAAATAGTGTAAAGACCCGGGAGGGTGTACTCCTCCCTTTAGTTCCTCTCAGCCCCCCTGTAAGTTTGGAATCCTTTCCTACTTACGTTTGTGCTTAATGGGCCACCTGCCAGTCATGAAATCATGCCATCAGTCTTGGTATGAGCTGTGGCCACTCTCCCTTCAAAGTTAAAAAAAACATTACATTTCCTAATAAATAACCATGTTTCAGATATAGGCTGTTCGTACACCCCAGTCAAGTTTTATAAAGGGCCCAGGTTAAGGAATCCTTGCTGGTGATAGAAAGAGTTGAAATTATACAAATTGATTTTGAAACTTCAAGAGGGGAATTCTCCAGGAGGGCCAGGCTGAAAGCTGCACCCAAACAGATATCTTAGTTTTAGGGGCTATGGGTAGTGCACAACTTCACTCTTAAAAGGTCATTGCAGGAAAAAAATTAAAATGTAACAGCTGAGTGTGTGCCTTCTTGTTATTGGTTTGGCACCTTGTACCAGTCCTTCAGAGATCACAATTTTCAGTCCCAAACGTTATCATACGTTCTGTAACTTGTTCCTGGTATTGCAAAAGTGGCAAAATATTCTGGAAGGTCTTCTGGGAAAAAGGGCTCTCCTCACTTGTTCTTGTTGGTTGAGAAAGGGACTAGTTCCTTTGGAAATTTGGAGTCTCCTTTCCGCAGTCATTTATTTATTTATTTATTTTAACATTTATAAAGCGCTACTGTTACCCGTAGGTGTCCTGGCGCTATGTGAAGTCTTGCCCAAATAAAAGATCTGAGGTCATGCTAACCAGTAAACAGCCAAGTTTTTAAAGCTTTTTGAAAAGTGAGCAGGCTGGTCATACATCTAAGATATAGAGGAAGCTTATTCCAAGCCTTGGCTGCATTGACTACAAAGCTTTTACCACCCCAGGTGGCCTTTTTACAAATGGCACATGGACCAATTTGGCATCGGATCAGCGCAATAGTCTGTTTGGAGTATACCAATACAGCCGCTCTTTTAAATCAGCTGGCCCAGCTCCATGCAGTGCCTTGTAAACCAGACACAACGCTTTGAACTGAGTACGTTTCCTAACTGGCAACCAAAGCAGTTTCCGTATCTCCTTCAAGATGGGAGCGTATTTTGGAGTACCCGACACCAATCTAGCAGCCGCATTCTGCAGGAGTTGCAGCTTCTGCGTTAACCCTTCCTGGATGGTAAAATACAGACTATTACAGTAATCCAACCTTGACATAGTAAGAGCCGTGACAACTGTTTTGCGACATTCTGTAGGTAATAATGGCAACATTTTCTTGCAGGACCTGAGAGCGAAGGGAGTAGCAGAAGCCACAGAGTTTCCTTGGTCTTTAAAACTGAGCTTCTGGTCCACCCACACACCTAGGTTTTTAACCTTCCTCTTGGGTGAGGGGAGAGGACCCAGGGTGTCCGGCCACCATTCTGGCATCCAGAAGTTAGGATCATTGCCAAAACATACCACCTCCGTCTTGCTGGAGTTTAATTTAAGGCATGTTCAACATGAACATGGGATTTCTCCCAAGCTAGTAGTCTTCAATCTACTCAGGCCTGTTCATCTGTGTTCCTAAAGAGTGGCGTTCAGAAGCTTACTTCACATGCACTCATTTGTGGTTGTCAAAATTCCAATGGTCACCCATTCTAGGGTTGTTGTCCCTTCTCTTATTTAGGTTTGCAGACCTATGGTACAACTGAGATACCTTAAAAGTTAATTCTGGATACGTTGTATTGTCCTATACGTGGTTGATAACCAAGCACAAACTTCAATACCATAAACATATTACCCACAATATGTTAGGAGTCCAAATAATAGGTTATATAGGGGAATTCAAATATACTATATTTATAATAGCACTTAACCCTCTACCAAAGACATTCAGCCGAATACATCCCCACACAACTACAGCATGCAGGTGAAATAAGAAACTAGTTGTAATATCTGTTTAGATTTAGGTCTACTAAATGGCCTGACATTGAGCATGGATTTCCTTTTTTCTGGTGCCTCACACTTGAGTGCCACACTATCAAGCCCCTAATATTTCTCTACACAATTGCAATGTAACACCAGTGTGTCCACAAAACCTCACCTTCAAATTTCTATATTAAAGAATGGCAATAACTTCTGGTATACAATGTCTTACAGTCTTGTGTGCTAGAAAAGGTGAAACATGTATTGTCTGTTCGGAGTATTAAAGATTACACATTAAGTGAGATAAATTAATGATCTTTCTAAGATAATAATCATATGTTTGCCTTATATCCATGAGTGTTATTTCACAAACACAAATGCTGTACGAATTTTCAATTAAAGGGTGTCAAGCATTCAAATGTAAATTCATGCAGTTGGCTGTGGAGAAGTAGGCCCAACTACTCTTGAATGCATCTCCCTTACCACCCAGCCGATAACGGACAATCAAAATTATGCAGAACCTTTGGTTCTGGGACTGCAGGACCTCTCTACACTAGGAAAACCATTGAAAACTTGAATGTTAATTGTACTTTGGAGATAGTAAAAATCTGAAATCCCAGAAAAAAAGCATGTGAAATGAACTACTACCATGTAATAATTATGGTTTTGTCTATCAACTTGCACAGTGCTTTACTTTTTTCCAGCTAATTCTGGATAATATACACCTTCATATATAAACACCTACATACAGATTCAACTGCACACAAACAATTAGGGCTGAATCTGCTTGTTATTATGCTTGACTTGATGTGTATGATTTCACATGATGGGTTCAATTTTGGCAAACAAATCATTGTTGGGCAGGCCACCAAGTGATTGCTGCCTACTTGGCAATGTTTCTGTTTCTCAGAAGAAAATACGAAAAGTAGTGGTTTGTTTTCAGAAACAAAAATCAATGTCCCTGATGGTAAACCAATTTTTTTCCGGAACATGGGGATCGTTGATAATTCTGTTTGCCTTGGTATGCCATGCCTTGCATGTCTGTCCTGGGTATAAAAATTGACTGACCTTCTGATGCATTAACCAGGTGGCAGTATAGAGGCTAGGCAGCCAGGTCCTGCTGTTTCTGATAGTCAAAGCCTCTGGGGGAAACTGAAGGTTTGGTGGATTTGGAGTTGGAAAGCAGAAGCAAATTAGCTTAGCTGTATTGATGGCAAATGTTGATATATCGCTTCATTTCTGATTATTAAAGTTTGATTAAGGGAAGGTTATTATTGCTGGCCACACAACCTCTTTTGTAAATAGACAGATCAGTGACACTGAAGCAAAATTGGATGAGAGCTCTTGAGTAACAAAGACAGATTAATGGAACATCAAAGCTTCTAAAGTGTTGTGCAAAAAAATGTTTTCTAAATATCATCTGCCACAAATATTCTGTCCCTAATATCATTTACATTACTTCTCTATTGGGGTTAATGCAGGGGATGGACAATAAATTCTGCTCCGCCAGCAGGCTTGGCTGAGTTTTGGCCACTCAGCATTATGGAGTTTTGGCCATTTTCCGCCAACCACTGCATGGAAGAATTTGATTTCACATGTGGCTTGCCAACAGTAAGTTGGCGAATGCAAATGAGAATTGACATCCCCTTGCACAATATTCAAGTGCTAGGAGGACACCCAGCAAGATTGACCCAACGGGGGTGATCGAGGTGGTCTCAGGTGGTCGTGACCATTCATGGTGAGAAAGCTGCCACTCAAGTAGAAAATTTACTCAAGGGCAGCAAAGAAGGAGCACCCTCTGGCAAACTGTGTGGTGCCATTTGAGCTGGCTTTTCAGTGCCGAACAAGGTCCCAGTACTAAAAACCAGCGCAACTTGCAGACTTCTGCCCATTGGTGGAACTCTGCAGAATCTTGCGGAATGTTCATGTAACTCCACTGAATTCTGTGGAGTAAACCTCTGTGAGTTCCACCCACCTCCAACACTAGAAAATGTAAATTCAGTGGAGCGATATCTTGTAAACAATATTTAGGCCAACAAACATATTTGTCAGATAATATTTTCGTTATAAGTATTCTGGCATACTACGATTTTCTAATGAGGTGTGAATTTACTTTGACAGCAAAGGGGCCCTTTAGTCAAGACCATTTAGAGTTCGTCAGACAAGACGTAATGCCATAAATAGGTGGTGCTTGCGCCTTCTCAAAGTCACAGATCCCTTTCCCCTTTTAGGGGTGGGGATTCATTGGGCTTTCATTGGGGAGCATCAGTCAACTCTTGGCTTCACAGCTTATTCACTACTGTGCCCCAAGACGTCACTGCCAATCTTGTCAGTGCCGGGCAAACATCACAGTTTTTTCCTTTATAGGACCGTCATGATAGAAATGTTCAAATAATGCTGATGCACAAGGAGAAAACTCACTGCACATCAGGGACATATTTGCCTTTTGCTTCGTGGAAACAAACTTCAGCTTTGGAATTTGTTGCTTCAAAAGAGAGTGCTGTGAGGCTTCATGAGCATTGTAGTCCTCCAGTATTCAACAATAATGAAAGTACAGAGATCCTCACAAGGCAGGCAGGAATCACTGAATAAGGCAGGCAGTCAGTCCTCCACCAGGGAAATAGAGGACACAGACTCTGTTGACCTGGCAGGTTGATGTGCTGACCAAACAAAGTCCAAATGATCCCCGAATTTCACTATTTCAGTATAGGTGCCAGTATACCTTAACTTTGTTTCCAGAGTGCCAGAATAATGGCAGAATATTGAAATATGCACTATATCAATTTACATACAATGTACTTACACTGGAATCATTTGCATAGTAGTTGTCCTGGAAAACAAGCATGACTACAGTCCATAATGACCAATGTCCAATGTTGGACACTCTAGTCTAGGCTTAATCACTTTGGTTTATTTGGCTACAAATCACAGGGACATTTTGTAATCATTTAAGTCACTCTAATACCTGCTGAATTTCAATAATTTATAAAACAGTCTGACAGTTTCTTAGTTTCTGTCATTCCCTTTGAGTGGGCAATGACCTGATTGGTACGTTTGGCATGAATATTATCCTTGCATCTTTTTACGCAAATATTCTCGACATTTTGCTGCAACTTAGTGAATTCCAAGCCACTCTACGCATAAGCATTTTCACATGTGTATATATAGCTAGTGTACATTTGCACATAAGAAAATATCAACAAATCCATTTGCACTTGCTTAGTTACTTTGTATTTGTCCTATGAATAAACAAATGCTAATGCAGCAACCCCTTCTCTACGCCACATCCCTCTCTGGGAATGGATGTTATCCAACTGCATCCAGTGTTAGAATGTGTCTGCAAAATGTTTATGATTTAGGCAAATATCAACAGCCCTTTATGGGGGCCCCAGTGTGTGACCAAGGATTTGTTGATAGACAGGGTCACTTTAGGGATGGCTGTCTGCTTTGTGTTCCTATTTATTTGTGTCTTTAAATATTTGACAATCCCACTAACCCACTGTTGTCTAGAACATTTAGCTGTTGCCATGGCAATGAATCATCTGCTACCAAGTTAAATATCATTCCTTGAGTAGCTTCAGCTGAAGGTTTGCTTGCAGCACACAACCACGGTTTAGTAGTACACACCATCAATCTCAGCCTTAATTGCCATCACTCTGTCTAACAGTTGGGCACTTGGGGCTGGAATGATTAAAACGTACAGTTTTGTTGCTGAGAAATAATGCTTCAACCGTGCCTCTATTTTGACAGTTAAAATTGCTGCCTTTTTGGTTCAAAAATGATCAATTCAGTAAACAGCCCATCTCAAAGTGTTCAAGTAAGGGACTCCCCCTTACTACCTCCAATGCACACACCTTGTGAAGTTCTGTTATACTCATCGGATCAGAAACCACCAGTGCCTCTCTCTTGGCGGAGTTTTTTCCGATACAAAAATTGTTCATTCAGGCATTTTCATTCGATTGTCACATTGAAGTTTAAATTTGTTTAAGAGAAAAATCCTTTCTACTTTCAAAGCTATTGATTCCATAAGCTAAATGCCTCACACATATTTAACATGAATGTAATGGCAAATATTAGAATTAAAATAATAACCATCAGTTTCCTCCACAGCAGTTCTGAGTTCTCCACCCACAATGCAAAATGGGAATTTCAAGCACAGTAGGTTTAACTGGGCTGGCCAGTGTATCAATCAATCAATCAAACAACTGTGATGGTCTCAAGGCGCTGGGGGGGGGGGTGAGCAGCTACTGATCAAACAGCTAGGTCTTGAGGAGTCTCTGGAAGGTCAGCAGGTCCTGGGTCCTGGTGGATGGGGAGGGTGTTCCAAGTCTTGGCGGCGATGTGGGAGAAGGATCTGCCACCGGTGGTTATTCGGTGGATGCGTGGGACGGTGGCGAGGGCGAGGTCAGCGGAACGGAGCTGGTGGTTGGGGTGTAGATGGTGAGTCGCTTGTTGAGGTATGCTGGTCCGGTGTCATGGAGTGCTTTGTGAGCATGGGTGAGGAGCTTGAAGGACCTTGAAGGTGATCCTCTTGTTGACGGGAAGCCAGTGTAGGTCCTTCAGGTGGGCAGTGATGTGGCTGTGGCGGGGGATGTCGAGGATGAGGGAGGATCCTTGGGGTATGCCGCAGGTGATCTTGGTGGCTTCAGATCAGAATGGAGTATATAGAACAAACAAAGTCTTCTTACCCAGCCATGCATCTCAAGGGGCCATCCAGTGCATAGAAAAGTGCCTGTGATGCAGCGTAAAGCATAGTAAAATCTTTATTCATACGCTTACTCTCCTTACTACTCTAACAGAACTGGACCCTTTATGATTAGACACTTTACAATACTTCCACTTACCACAGAGGCAATGATCTTCTGATGAATCTTTCTTCACCGATAGGAGAGGTGGAATTTAGGGTGGCCAAACTCTACGTTAGCTGTACAGTGAGGACCATTAATTGACAGCCAATTCACAAATTTGAAATTCAGTTTAGATGCACCACTCTTAAGACTATGCTGTAGAAATAAGGTATAGCAACTGAGAGGCCAAACCACCTGAAGAAGTTAAGTAGAGTTAAAATTATAAAAACCAAAAGCTCTGCAATAGCAACACAGAATAGAAGTAAAACCTGATATTCTGATAAAGCTTGCTGATTCTCCCTACAAAGCATTTAAAACATCAGTGCAGTAGCAACAGGACTTAATAATAGGCTCAGACAAGATTTAGATTAATATGGTTATTGTAATAAAGAAGCAAAACTCATTAAATTAAGCAATTTCTTAAGGACTTTGGTCAAGACTATAGCAGCTTCGATTAAAGCAGCAATTGTTTAGGCAAATCCTTATCTAGTGGTTATAACATCCAGTTTGCAGAGTTACAGAGCCCTACTACCATTAAGGCAGAAGGATGGTTCACATTTGTAACAGCTCGGGTCCTTCAAAAAAGGGGGGTAAGGTTTCAACTTAAATTCCATGAGGGTTGAGTCCATTAGCTTACAGCTAAAGATAAAATGGAAAATTGAAAAATAGCAATAGTTCATCAAAAAGTTCTCAGTCCATCAGCTAGAAACTGTAGCATCCTCTCACATGGTGACAGAAAATGTAGGGTGTTCGAGTTCCCCTCCTTTTGGGTTTCTGCTTTTTATGAAATTTTTAGCAATGTCCATTGACATGGCATCACATCATCATATGTCCATATTCGCACCTTGTCACCTGAGATGTTTGAAACATCAAGCTGGTTTTCCATGCTAGTCATGAGAAACTGGAGATTTGTGAGTCCTCACAGACCTAACATTGGTAGAAAAGAAATACAAAGTGGTCACTTATCGAAATAGCTGCAATTCTATTCCTACAGGAATATTTCACTGTTAACGTTGAAGAAATATTCATGAATGTCAGGAAGAACACATGTACAGAACAAATAAAGCAACATTTCACTAGCACAAAATGAACCATTGCATTAAATCAGGGGAAAGGTCAGCGCTAGCGAAAAGCATTTCAGAATACCATTGAAGTTAGCGTCACACGTTTAAATGAATGAGCTTTAAATCATTGTCAAATATAATTAAATTAAATCAATTCAAATAAAGAATATGTAGAATGTACGCTGATCATTATTACAAGAAAATAGCTAACATTAGAAATAGCCTACTACCACAATTCTTCACAACATTCATATAAATGCATTTTTTTCTTCTTTAATTTTTCAAATACCAGTTATATAATTTCATAAACTACAGAAGCTCTATCACTGTATACAATTTCAAGCTTGTACTTCAGCTCTACATGTTTTTGCACCAACTTTTATAAATAGTGCATTGACAACAGTGAGCATTTACGCTGACTCACTTTAATATAAAAAATTCCATCAATATATGTTAATAAGCAACATATGCATTTAATTGTAATGTATACTACCTGTTCATTCCTATTTTATATATGTGCTTTCTTCATCTCACATCTTAAAGCACGCTTTTAAGGTGTTCCTACTACACTTGTCTGTTTCATGTTTCACTGTGTCCAACGTGTGCAAAGTGTACTTTCAGTTTTTTCTGTTTTCATTTGCAAGTGTGTCACTATTTGTGAATTACATTTTTATAATCGTGCTTCATTAAGCCCCCAGCTAATGGTGAATCAAGCCATCATCTTATTTACCTCATCGGATTTTGTTGCAGATAATGGATGTGTTGTTTTCAACCTCTTTCTTTTATACTCTTCTAAAGCTTTCAATTAATCATAAAATTTACATTCTGCATCCTCCATTTCAAGATCAGCTCTTTTCAGTCCTCCAGATCTTTAAGCCATTAATGTTTTTAATGTAACCTTGTAATTCTTTGCTCCTGTCAGTTATGTATTGGCAACTGTGTTGGATTTTCAATAATAGGCAGACTCCGCCCTCTTTTGTGAGTATAATGTCAAGGGCAAGTCGATTTTGTATCACCACTGATCTTATCTATGTAATTTCTTCATTCACAACAGAGAAACCCCTAGTTGTACTGGAGGCAAGTATATCAACAATACTAGACAGCTTTCTGATTTTCTGTGAGTTTAGTACCACTCCTACTGATGGTATTAGAAACCCAATTTAGGGGGTCATTAGGATGGCGGGCGGATCGGCACCGCTGCCTCGGCGGTAGCGATCCGCTCGCCGTCGCAACCTGCTTTACCACCAACCATATTATAATGGCGGGGGTATTGCGTCCGCCGCTTTTCCGCCGGTCGGCAATCGTTCCGATTGCTGGCTGGGCAGACTTGGGCCTCAATATGGTGGCAGTTATGTTATGTTATGTTATGTTAAAATAAACTTATATAGCGCACAGCTACTCTAAAAGAGTGTCCCGGCGCTTTCCACAGGCGGCTCCGTGTGCGATAACATAACAAGAAAAGAAAACGAATGCTGAAAGAAAAGAGACAGACCCCGCAAAGAAAAACAGTTAAACATTAAAAAGCCAAGTCTTCAGGCTCTTCCTGAATTGGAGTAGATTCGAGGTGCTGCGTAGCGCCAATGGCAGAGAGTTCCACAACTGGGGTGCCTTAAAGCTGAAGGAACGGCCCCCAGTCCGCGCCTTCCACACACGTGGCACCACGGCAGTAAAATGAGATTCGGACCGCAGTGAGCGGGCAGGACGATAAAGGTTCAATCTACGCCGAAGATACCCAGCCCCTAAGCCAAACAGGGCTTTATGCATCAACGTAAGGGATTTGAACATAATCCGCTTACGGATAGGCAGCCAATGAAGCCTCTGCAGCAGCCCAGAGGCTCGTGACCGCCTATGCAAGCCAAAGATGGCGCGGGCAGCAGAGTTTTGTGCCACCTGCAGGCGTTGGACCAGGTAGTCCGGGAGGCCAAGAAAGAGGGCATTGGCATAGTCGAGCCGGGACCCGATGAGCGCCTGTACTGTAATCCGCCTATGCTCCGCAGAAAGCAATGGAAGAAACTTGCGGAGCATCTTCAGAATACCAAAGCAGGTTCCGGCCAGACCCAGGATGTGCGCTTTCAGTGATAACTTATTATCAAGTTTGACGCCCAGATTTTTAGCGACCACAGATGATTGAGCCGGAGGGCACATTTCAGATGGCCACCATTGCCGCCACTCAGGGTCGGTGACACAGCCGAAAAAAAGGACCTCCGACTTACTAGAATTGGCCTTCAGGTTGTTATGCTGAAACCAGTCGAATACCCTGCCCAAACAACCCCGAATACTCTCTCCATCAAATGGTTGATCTTTACCACAGGTGAAGAGAAGTTGCGTGTCGTCGGCGTAGGACACAATCTGGGCCCCGAAAGCCTCCACCGCCGCCGCCAGGGGGGACATAAATATGTTAAACAGTGATGGGCTCAGCACAGAGCCCTGTGGAACCCCAACCCCCAGAGGCGGCATCTCGGCGGAGCTCTGGGAGACCCAGATCGTCTGGCGGCGGCCTTCCAGGAAAGACGTAAACCATTTGAGCACCGTCCCCCTAATGCCGATGTCGTGGAGCCTAGCGAGGAGCGCAACATGGGGGACGGTATCAAAGGCCGCCGACAGGTCCAACATGACTAACATGGCCTTGCCACCAACATCCAAGGTCTCTCTGATAATCTCGGAGACCTCCAACAATGCCGTTTCCGTGCTGAAATTGGGACGGAAGCCGGATTGGGAAGGATGGAGCAGATGGTTAGACTCAAGAAAGCTCGACAAGACGCCATGAACATGTTTCTCGGTAATCTTGGCCAGTGCCGGGAGAAGTGAAATTGGCCTATAATTGGCCAAAACCTCGGCATCAAGGCCCGGCTTTTTCAAGAGGGGGATCACCATCGCCCTCTTCCAGGTGGCAGGCACCCTTCCCTCCCTCAGGGAGGCATTGAGGATGGGGTTAACCAGGGGATTCACCACCGCCGCCATCCCGGCCAAGAATTTGGCAGGGCATGGGTCAAGTGGCGAGCCGGATTTAAGGCTGGTAAGCAGCGCCCGTGACGCCTCGCAGGTGACTGCTGGAAAATCTGTCAGCATTGCGGTAGGCATGGGCGGTAGCTCACGTTCCGCTCCCGGGCCACATCCACCATCCTCAGTGCTCTCCGAGAAGGAGGCCTGAATTGCCTTGATCTTATTAGTGAAAAAGCTGGCGAGATTACACGCCCACGTCTCCGATGGCACTAGTGGAGCTGGGTAGGACCTGGGGGTCGTGAACTCCTTCACCACCGTGAAGATCTCCTTGCAGGAGTTCGCCGCCACCTCAATCCTCTTAGCAAGGTATTCTTTTTTGGCATCTAAGATGTCCCGATGATAGGCCTTAATGCCCGCCCTGTAGGCGAGTTTGTCCACCTCGTTGTACTGACGGCGCCAGGCCCGCTCAGCAGCCTTGCATTGGCTACGGACCAGCCGCAGCGCCTCCGTGAACCACGGCGCAGATTGCCGTACAGCCGTAGGCCGAGGGGCTGCCATTGGGGCAAGATCGTCAAGCCTTTCAGTCAGCCACGACTGCAGAGCCTCCGTGTCTCTATCCAGATCACCCGAGAGAACACAAGGATGTTCCGCGAGCGCCTGCTCCAGCATATCAGGTGTCACTCTATGGAGCGCTCTCGAGGCCGATCTAGGTAGCATGGGGGCGATGTTATCCGGCCGCCCATTCTCACACACAGAGAACCTGATCAGCCTATGATCCGTCCAGAGCACAGACAGAGTCTCTACATCGTCAAGCGGAACTGATGAAAAAACTTGATCGAGGGTATGCCCTCTCTCATGCGTAGGGCCTGACACGCAAGGTAATAGCCCCAGAGGAGATGTAATGTCCAACAGTTTGATAGTGTCCGGGTCGCTTGTGACATCTAGATGGAAGTTGAAATCACCCGCCACTACACAATGCTGTGTCGTGAGCGCCAGTTCAGAAATCGCTGTCTGCAAATCCTCCAAAAAGGAGCCCATCGGGCCTGGTGACCTATAAACCAACAGTCCCTTGAATGCTTGGGTCGAGGACAGTCTGAGTGTAAAAGCAATGGACTCCGACCCTCCAATAGGATTAAGAGGGAGAACAGAGCAGGAAACGTTCTTCCTCACCACCACAGCTACACCACCACCCCTGCCTTTCTCTCTATCCTGCCGAAAGATGTTATAGGCTGGGGGAATAGCGGAAAAGATATCGGGATTCGACGCTTCACCCAGCCAAGTTTCGGTTAGGAGAAGACAAAGGGGGTTTTCCCTCACAAGGAGATCATATAGATGCAGGGCATGACATCCCAGCGACCTCGTATTCAGGAGCAGACATGGGTGCCTCACCCGAGTCTCTACCGGCCTGCAGACCTTAACCAAAGTCCACGTGGGCGACCAGCCACAGGCTGGACAGCGACGCTTACCCTTAAAACGCCCCGGAAAAACCGCGCGACAGGAGCGGGAATGGTTCTGCATGGCGCGCAGCACCGAGGAGGTATAGGTGATCATCCTCCCCCTCAACGGTCCTAACCGCAGTCCACCCTCGCCCCGGCGCCTCCGGGACGCTGACGGGCGCAGACGGGCAGGACTCCGGCACGACTCAGGCTAAGCGAGGGCGTCCACCTGCGCGTCACGCTGCGCGTGGAGGAGCGACTTTAAATAGACTCTCCAGTGAGTCCTTGGCGCGCGAGTCCGCTTAAAGATGGCGGCCGCCGCCGAATCCCGATCCCCAAACCAAGATGGCCCCCGCAGTGGAAGCCCAGGACCCGGACCCACCAAAGTGGTGGTGCTTTAAGGCACAGAGGTTCCCTTTTTAAGTGCAGTGAGGGGAGGGGGCGCAGGCTGAAGACAGCCAAGTCTAAAAGCAAGGTAAGTGCAAAAAAGTCGTAACCTAAATAAAAAGCGCAAGGGAGTTAAAAACACACAGCGCTAGTCCAGCGCGCTCGCAGCAATGTGCCTAGCAGGCACCACCATCCATATTAGGATGCTGGGTTTTAAATGCCTTTCCATAGTGGCTTCCCCGCCATGGAAAGGCTGGCGGGGATTTGCAATGGGGGCCCGTTGCGGGCCCCCGGGGTGGTGGGGAGTGCACGTGGGGGGTACCCATAGTACCCACCTCCATTCCCATGCACAAGGTGGCAGGAACCTCGCGGTTCCTGCCATGTTGTGCATGGGAATGCACAACATGGCAATTTAGCATTGCGGTGGGGGCTGCTGTATGGTTATTGTAATAAAGAAGCAAAACTCATTAAATTAAGCAATTTCTTAAGGACTTTGGTCAAGACTATAGCAGCTTCGATTAAAGCAGCAATTGTTTAGGCAAATCCTTATCTAGTGGTTATAACATCCAGTTTGCAGCGTTACAGAGCCCTACTACCATTAAGGCAGAAGGATGGTTCACATTTGTAACAGCTCGGGTCCTTCAAAAAAGGGGGGTAAGGTTTCAACTTAAATTCCATGAGGGTTGAGTCCATTAGCTTACAGCTAAAGATAAAATGGAAAATTGAAAAATAGCAATAGTTCATCAAAAAGTTCTCAGTCCATCAGCTAGAAACTGTAGCATCCTCTCACATGGTGACAGAAAATGTAGGGTGTTCGAGTTCCCCTCCTTTTGGGTTTCTGCTTTTTATGAAATTTTTAGCAATGTCCATTGACATGGCATCACATCATCATATGTCCATATTCGCACCTTGTCACCTGAGATGTTTGAAACATCAAGCTGGTTTTCCATGCTAGTCATGAGAAACTGGAGATTTGTGAGTCCTCACAGACCTAACATTGGTAGAAAAGAAATACAAAGTGGTCACTTATCGAAATAGCTGCAATTCTATTCCTACAGGAATATTTCACTGTTAACGTTGAAGAAATATTCATGAATGTCAGGAAGAACAAATGTACAGAACAAATAAAGCAACATTTCACTAGCACAAAATGAACCATTGCATTAAATCAGGGGAAAGGTCAGCGCTAGCGAAAAGCATTTCAGAATACCATTGAAGTTAGCGTCACACGTTTAAATGAATGAGCTTTAAATCATTGTCAAATATAATTAAATTAAATCAATTCAAATAAAGAATATGTAGAATGTACGCTGATCATTATTACAAGAAAATAGCTAACATTAGAAATAGCCTACTACCACAATTCTTCACAACATTCATATAAATGCATTTTTTTCTTCTTTAATTTTTCAAATACCAGTTATATAATTTCATAAACTACAGAAGCTCTATCACTGTATACAATTTCAAGCTTGTACTTCAGCTCTACATGTTTTTGCACCAACTTTTATAAATAGTGCATTGACAACAGTGAGCATTTACGCTGACTCACTTTAATATAAAAAATTCCATCAATATATGTTAATAAGCAACATATGCATTTAATTGTAATGTATACTACCTGTTCATTCCTATTTTATATATGTGCTTTCTTCATCTCACATCTTAAAGCACGCTTTTAAGGTGTTCCTACTACACTTGTCTGTTTCATGTTTCACTGTGTCCAACGTGTGCAAAGTGTACTTTCAGTTTTTTCTGTTTTCATTTGCAAGTGTGTCACTATTTGTGAATTACATTTTTATAATCGTGCTTCATTAAGCCCCCAGCTAATGGTGAATCAAGCCATCATCTTATTTACCTCATCGGATTTTGTTGCAGATAATGGATGTGTTGTTTTCAACCTCTTTCTTTTATACTCTTCTAAAGCTTTCAATTAATCATAAAATTTACATTCTGCATCCTCCATTTCAAGATCAGCTCTTTTCAGTCCTCCAGATCTTTAAGCCATTAATGTTTTTAATGTAACCTTGTAATTCTTTGCTCCTGTCAGTTATGTATTGGCAACTGTGTTGGATTTTCAATAATAGGCAGACTCCGCCCTCTTTTGTGAGTATAATGTCAAGGGCAAGTCGATTTTGTATCACCACTGATCTTATCTATGTAATTTCTTCATTCACAACAGAGAAACCCCTAGTTGTACTGGAGGCAAGTATATCAACAATACTAGACAGCTTTCTGATTTTCTGTGAGTTTAGTACCACTCCTACTGATGGTATTAGAAACCCAATTTAGGGGGTCATTAGGATGGCGGGCGGATCGGCACCGCTGCCTCGGCGGTAGCGATCCGCTCGCCGTCGCAACCTGCTTTACCACCAACCATATTATAATGGCGGGGGTATTGCGTCCGCCGCTTTTCCGCCGGTCGGCAATCGTTCCGATTGCTGGCTGGGCAGACTTGGGCCTCAATATGGTGGCAGTTATGTTATGTTATGTTATGTTAAAATAAACTTATATAGCGCACAGCTACTCTAAAAGAGTGTCCCGGCGCTTTCCACAGGCGGCTCCGTGTGCGATAACATAACAAGAAAAGAAAACGAATGCTGAAAGAAAAGAGACAGACCCCGCAAAGAAAAACAGTTAAACATTAAAAAGCCAAGTCTTTAGGCTCTTCCTGAATTGGAGTAGATTCGAGGTGCTGCGTAGCGCCAATGGCAGAGAGTTCCACAACTGGGGTGCCTTAAAGCTGAAGGAACGGCCCCCAGTCCGTGCCTTCCGCACACGTGGCACCACGGCAGTAAAATGAGATTCGGACCGCAGTGAGCGGGCAGGACGATAAAGGTTCAATCTACGCCGAAGATACCCAGCCCCTAAGCCAAACAGGGCTTTATGCATCAACGTAAGGGATTTGAACATAATCCGCTTACGGATAGGCAGCCAATGAAGCCTCTGCAGCAGCCCAGAGGCTCGTGACCGCCTATGCAAGCCAAAGATGGCGCGGGCAGCAGAGTTTTGTGCCACCTGCAGGCGTTGGACCAGGTAGTCCGGGAGGCCAAGAAAGAGGGCATTGGCATAGTCGAGCCGGGACCCGATGAGCGCCTGTACTGTAATCCGCCTATGCTCCGCAGAAAGCAATGGAAGAAACTTGCGGAGCATCTTCAGAATACCAAAGCAGGTTCCGGCCAGACCCAGGATGTGCGCTTTCAGTGATAACTTATTATCAAGTTTGACGCCCAGATTTTTAGCGACCACAGATGATTGAGCCGGAGGGCACATTTCAGATGGCCACCATTGCCGCCACTCAGGGTCGGTGACACAGCCGAAAAAAAGGACCTCCGACTTACTAGAATTGGCCTTCAGGTTGTTATGCTGAAACCAGTCGAATACCCTGCCCAAACAACCCCGAATACTCTCTCCATCAAATGGTTGATCTTTACCACAGGTGAAGAGAAGTTGCGTGTCGTCGGCGTAGGACACAATCTGGGCCCCGAAAGCCTCCACCGCCGCCGCCAGGGGGGACATAAATATGTTAAACAGTGATGGGCTCAGCACAGAGCCCTGTGGAACCCCAACCCCCAGAGGCGGCATCTCGGCGGAGCTCTGGGAGACCCAGATCGTCTGGCGGCGGCCTTCCAGGAAAGACGTAAACCATTTGAGCACCGTCCCCCTAATGCCGATGTCGTGGAGCCTAGCGAGGAGCGCAACATGGGGGACGGTATCAAAGGCCGCCGACAGGTCCAACATGACTAACATGGCCTTGCCACCAACATCCAAGGTCTCTCTGATAATCTCGGAGACCTCCAACAATGCCGTTTCCGTGCTGAAATTGGGACGGAAGCCGGATTGGGAAGGATGGAGCAGATGGTTAGACTCAAGAAAGCTCGACAAGACGCCATGAACATGTTTCTCGGTAATCTTGGCCAGTGCCGGGAGAAGTGAAATTGGCCTATAATTGGCCAAAACCTCGGCATCAAGGCCCGGCTTTTTCAAGAGGGGGATCACCATCGCCCTCTTCCAGGTGGCAGGCACCCTTCCCTCCCTCAGGGAGGCATTGAGGATGGGGTTAACCAGGGGATTCACCACCGCCGCCATCCCGGCCAAGAATTTGGCAGGGCATGGGTCAAGTGGCGAGCCGGATTTAAGGCTGGTAAGCAGCGCCCGTGACGCCTCGCAGGTGACTGCTGGAAAATCTGTCAGCATTGCGGTAGGCATGGGCGGTAGCTCACGTTCCGCTCCCGGGCCACATCCACCATCCTCAGTGCTCTCCGAGAAGGAGGCCTGAATTGCCTTGATCTTATTAGTGAAAAAGCTGGCGAGATTACACGCCCACGTCTCCGATGGCACTAGTGGAGCTGGGTAGGACCTGGGGGTCGTGAACTCCTTCACCACCGTGAAAATCTCCTTGCAGGAGTTCGCCGCCACCTCAATCCTCTTAGCAAGGTATTCTTTTTTGGCATCTAAGATGTCCCGATGATAGGCCTTAATGCCCGCCCTGTAGGCGAGTTTGTCCACCTCGTTGTACTGACGGCGCCAGGCCCGCTCAGCAGCCTTGCATTGGCTACGGACCAGCCGCAGCGCCTCCGTGAACCACGGCGCAGATTGCCGTACAGCCGTAGGCCGAGGGGCTGCCATTGGGGCAAGATCGTCAAGCCTTTCAGTCAGCCACGACTGCAGAGCCTCCGTGTCTCTATCCAGATCACCCGAGAGAACACAAGGATGTTCCGCGAGCGCCTGCTCCAGCATATCAGGTGTCACTCTATGGAGCGCTCTCGAGGCCGATCTAGGTAGCATGGGGGCGATGTTATCCGGCCGCCCATTCTCACACACAGAGAACCTGATCAGCCTATGATCCGTCCAGAGCACAGACAGAGTCTCTACATCGTCAAGCGGAACTGATGAAAAAACTTGATCGAGGGTATGCCCTCTCTCATGCGTAGGGCCTGACACGCAAGGTAATAGCCCCAGAGGAGATGTAATGTCCAACAGTTTGATAGTGTCCGGGTCGCTTGTGACATCTAGATGGAAGTTGAAATCACCCGCCACTACACAATGCTGTGTCGTGAGCGCCAGTTCAGAAATCGCTGTCTGCAAATCCTCCAAAAAGGAGCCCATCGGGCCTGGTGACCTATAAACCAACAGTCCCTTGAATGCTTGGGTCGAGGACAGTCTGAGTGTAAAAGCAATGGACTCCGACCCTCCAATAGGATTAAGAGGGAGAACAGAGCAGGAAACGTTCTTCCTCACCACCACAGCTACACCACCACCCCTGCCTTTCTCTCTATCCTGCCGAAAGATGTTATAGGCTGGGGGAATAGCGGAAAAGATATCCGGATTCGACGCTTCACCCAGCCAAGTTTCGGTTAGGAGAAGACAAAGGGGGTTTTCCCTCACAAGGAGATCATATAGATGCAGGGCATGACATCCCAGCGACCTCGTATTCAGGAGCAGACATGGGTGCCTCACCCGAGTCTCTACCGGCCTGCAGACCTTAACCAAAGTCCACGTGGGCGACCAGCCACAGGCTGGACAGCGACGCTTACCCTTAAAACGCCCCGGAAAAACCGCGCGACAGGAGCGGGAATGGTTCTGCATGGCGCGCAGCACCGAGGAGGTATAGGTGATCATCCTCCCCCTCAACGGTCCTAACCGCAGTCCACCCTCGCCCCGGCGCCTCCGGGACGCTGACGGGCGCAGACGGGCAGGACTCCGGCACGACTCAGGCTAAGCGAGGGCATCCACCTGCGCGTCACGCTGCGCGTAGAGGAGCGACTTTAAATAGACTCTCCAGTGAGTCCTTGGCGCGCGAGTCCGCTTAAAGATGGCGGCCGCCGCCGAATCCCGATCCCCAAACCAAGATGGCCCCCGCAGTGGAAGCCCAGGACCCGGACCCACCAAAGTGGTGGTGCTTTAAGGCACAGAGGTGCCCTTTTTAAGTGCAGTGAGGGGAGGGGGCGCAGGCTGAAGACAGCCAAGTCTAAAAGCAAGGTAAGTGCAAAAAAGTCGTAACCTAAATAAAAAGCGCAAGGGAGTTAAAAACACACAGCGCTAGTCCAGCGCGCTCGCAGCAATGTGCCTAGCAGGCACCACCATCCATATTAGGATGCTGGGTTTTAAATGCCTTTCCATAGTGGCTTCCCCGCCATGGAAAGGCTGGCGGGGATTTGCAATGGGGGCCCGTTGCGGGCCCCCGGGGTGGTGGGGAGTGCACGTGGGGTGTACCCATAGTACCCACCTCCATTCCCATGCACAAGGTGGCAGGAACCTCGCGGTTCCTGCCATGTTGTGCATGGGAATGCACAACATGGCAATTTAGCATTGCGGTGGGGGCTGCTGTATGGTTATTGTAATAAAGAAGCAAAACTCATTAAATTAAGCAATTTCTTAAGGACTTTGGTCAAGACTATAGCAGCTTCGATTAAAGCAGCAATTGTTTAGGCAAATCCTTATCTAGTGGTTATAACATCCAGTTTGCAGCGTTACAGAGCCCTACTACCATTAAGGCAGAAGGATGGTTCACATTTGTAACAGCTCGGGTCCTTCAAAAAAGGGGGGTAAGGTTTCAACTTAAATTCCATGAGGGTTGAGTCCATTAGCTTACAGCTAAAGATAAAATGGAAAATTGAAAAATAGCAATAGTTCATCAAAAAGTTCTCAGTCCATCAGCTAGAAACTGTAGCATCCTCTCACATGGTGACAGAAAATGTAGGGTGTTCGAGTTCCCCTCCTTTTGGGTTTCTGCTTTTTATGAAATTTTTAGCAATGTCCATTGACATGGCATCACATCATCATATGTCCATATTCGCACCTTGTCACCTGAGATGTTTGAAACATCAAGCTGGTTTTCCATGCTAGTCATGAGAAACTGGAGATTTGTGAGTCCTCACAGACCTAACATTGGTAGAAAAGAAATACAAAGTGGTGACTTATCGAAATAGCTGCAATTCTATTCCTACAGGAATATTTCACTGTTAACGTTGAAGAAATATTCATGAATGTCAGGAAGAACACATGTACAGAACAAATAAAGCAACATTTCACTAGCACAAAATGAACCATTGCATTAAATCAGGGGAAAGGTCAGCGCTAGCGAAAAGCATTTCAGAATACCATTGAAGTTAGCGTCACACGTTTAAATGAATGAGCTTTAAATCATTGTCAAATATAATTAAATTAAATCAATTCAAATAAAGAATATGTAGAATGTACGCTGATCATTATTACAAGAAAATAGCTAACATTAGAAATAGCCTACTACCACAATTCTTCACAACATTCATATAAATGCATGTTTTTCTTCTTTAATTTTTCAAATACCAGTTATATAATTTCATAAACTACAGAAGCTCTATCACTGTATACAATTTCAAGCTTGTACTTCAGCTCTACATGTTTTTGCACCAACTTTTATAAATAGTGCATTGACAACAGTGAGCATTTACGCTGACTCACTTTAATATAAAAAATTCCATCAATATATGTTAATAAGCAACATATGCATTTAATTGTAATGTATACTACCTGTTCATTCCTATTTTATATATGTGCTTTCTTCATCTCACATCTTAAAGCACGCTTTTAAGGTGTTCCTACTACACTTGTCTGTTTCATGTTTCACTGTGTCCAACGTGTGCAAAGTGTACTTTCAGTTTTTTCTGTTTTCATTTGCAAGTGTGTCACTATTTGTGAATTACATTTTTATAATCGTGCTTCATTAAGCCCCCCAGCTAATGGTGAATCAAGCCATCATCTTATTTACCACATCGGATTTTGTTGCAGATAATGGGTGTGTTGTTTTCAACCTCTTTCTTTTATACTCTTCTAAAGCTTTCAATTAATCATAAAATTTACATTCTGCATCCTCCATTTCAAGATCAGCTCTTTTCAGTCCTCCAGATCTTTAAGCCATTAATGTTTTTAATGTAACCTTGTAATTCTTTGCTCCTGTCAGTTATGTATTGGCAACTGTGTTGGATTTTCAATAATAGGCAGACTCCGCCCTCTTTTGTGAGTATAATGTCAAGGGCAAGTCGATTTTGTATCACCACTGATCTTATCTATGTAATTTCTTCATTCACAACAGAGAAACCCCTAGTTGTACTGGAGGCAAGTATATCAACAATACTAGACAGCTTTCTGATTTTCTGTGAGTTTAGTACCACTCCTACTGATGGTATTAGAAACCCAATTTAGGGGGTCATTAGGATGGCGGGCGGATCGGCACCGCTGCCTCGGCGGTAGCGATCCGCTCGCCATCGCAACCTGCTTTACCACCAACCATATTATAATGGCGGGGGTATTGCGTCCGCCGCTTTTCCGCCGGTCGGCAATCGTTCCGATTGCTGGCTGGGCAGACTTGGGCCTCAATATGGTGGCAGTGCCTAGCAGGCACCACCATCCATATTAGGATGCTGGGTTTTAAATGCCTTTCCATAGTGGCTTCCCCGCCATGGAAAGGCTGGCGGGGATTTGCAATGGGGGCCCGTTGCGGGCCCCCGGGGTGGTGGGGAGTGCACGTGGGGGGTACCCATAGTACCCACCTCCATTCCCATGCACAAGGTGGCAGGAACCTCGCGGTTCCTGTCATGTTGTGCATGGGAATGCACAACATGGCAATTTAGCATTGCGGTGGGGGCTGCTGTAAGCAGCACCCGCCGCAATGTCAAACTGCGGAATGCGACTGCCAGAGTGGCGGTAGCATCCTGATTCATGATGCGGGACCGCCGCTTGTCTGGCGGCTGGTCCCAACACCGCGGAGACGGCGGCATCCTAATCACTCCCTATATATCTATGTCACTTGCACTTCTTCTTTTTGTTCTCTCATTTGTTTCCACTAACACGTTTTTAATTCACTTGACATGATACATTTTTGGAAAAACTATTCCTCAATTATACCTTCCATGCCATCTTCTTGGCATTTGTGGAATGGTTTCATTAACTTTAGACTTGCAACACAAAGGCAAACTTTGTACATATCAAAAGAAATCAAATATCAACACTGTGTTGGTAGTGTTTAGTGAATGTGAACATATATTTGAATTGCATGAAAACTGGGAAAGATATTTAGAAGGTTAGGTCCTATTTTCCCAATAGGTCATGATCAACACCACAAACCAGCAGATAATTTATTCAGTGTCTGCTACAGTGAGACAACCCGTAGGTAAATATCTCGAGATCTTAGGCCACGACGGATCCATTTATAACTTCAACTTTGCAATAAAATGCCACAATCATACATGGACTTTAATCATTTCACTTCACTCAACAACACACAGCCATTTCAAAAACCACATTCTTAAGCAAAAGTAATGGCAACTATCATCCCTATGTATGTTCACTTTCCTTTGCTGCTGCTACACGTTGACTCTATCCAGACCAATACTCCATCAGCACTCCATCAATCCTCCTTTTTGCTAAACCCAATTCCTATGGACTCTCTGGACTTGGGCAAAGGACTATTTTCGGCACCCAAAAAATCTCACTTCACTAGGCAGATTGATAGCTCTTCTAACAGATTTGTTGCAGTGCAATGTGTGGTAAAAATGTTACTCATACGCTTACTCTCCTTATGACTCTTACCGTACTGGGCCCTTTATGATTAGGCACTTTACAGTACTCCCATTTACCACAGAGGCAATGATCCTCTGGAAAATCTTTCTCCGCTGAATGGTGTGGAAATTAGGGTGACCAAACTCCATGTTAGCTGTACAATGAGGACCATAATTTTATACACAACTTTAAAGACCATACAGTAGAATTGTAGAATAGCAACTGGGAGACACAACCTCCTGAAGAAGTTGAGTCAAGTTAAAACTATACAAACCAAAGGCTGTGCAATAGCACATAGATTAAAAGAAGTAAAATCTGGTGTTCTGCTAGAGCTCACTGAGTCTCCCTACAACTCATTTAAAACATCATTACAGTAGCACAGTTTAAATGGAAGAACCAACAGGGCACAATAATAGACTCAGACAAGATTTAGATTATTTGGTTATTGTATTTAGGAATCAAAATTCATTAAAATAAGCAATTTCTTAAGGACTTTGGTCAAGAACATCACAGCTTGCATTAAAGCACCAAACATTTAGGCAAATCTATCGAGGGGTTTTTAAATTCAGGTTGCAGATTTACATAATCCTACTACCATTAAGGCAGACGGATGGTTAAAATTTCTTTCAGCTTAGGTGCTACAAAAAAAGTGGGAAAGGTTCAGACTTAAAGTCCAGTAGGAGCAAGCACATTAGCTTAGAGCTAAAGATAAAATGGAAAATTAAAGAATAGCAATCTTTTGGCAAAAAAGGTCTCAGTTCATCAGCTACCGATTGTAGCATCAACAAACAGTCCAAAGTAAAAGATTGATCAGCATAGCATCCTCTCACATGGTGAAAGAAAAAGTATGGTGCTCAGGTGCCCCTCCTTTGGGGTTTCGTCTTTTATAGATTATTTAGCAGTGTCTAGTGGCATGGCATCAAACCACCATTGAAAGACCATCACAAGTCCATATTCACACCATGTCACCTGAGATGTTTCAAACATCAAGCTGATTTCCCATGCTAGTCATGAATAATGAGAGATTTGACAGTCCTCGTAGGCCTAACATTGGTAGAAAAGAAATACAAAGCTGTGATTTATAGCAATGGCTGGAATTCTATTCCCAGAGGAATGTTTCACTGTGAGCTTTGAAGAAACATTCAGGAATGTCAGGGGGAACACATGTACAGCACAAATAAAGCAACATTTTAACAGTGCAAAATGAACAAGTGTATTTCATCAGGGGAAAGGTCAGCAGTAGAGAAAAGCATTTCAAAAGACCATTAAAGTTAGCATCAGCCATTTAAATAAATTGACCTTTAAACCACTGTCAAGCATAATGAAATTAAATGTATTCAAATAATGTGCAGAATGTACTCCAATCATTACATGAAAATAGCTAATGTTAGAAATAGCCTAATACCACAATTTTTCACAACATTCATAGAATTGCACGTTTTTCTTATTTCATTTTTCAAATATTTTTTTCATAATGTCATAAACTATAGAAGCTCTAGTATCACTTTGTAAAATGTCAAGCTTGTACTTCACTTCTACACGTTTTTGCACCAACTTTTCTAAATTGTGCATTCACAACAAAGCATTTGGATCACAAGGTTGCTTCACTTTAACATCAATATACATTAATAAGCAACATATGCATTCGAATTTTATTTATACTACCTGTTTATATGCAGCTGTGTTATCTTATATATATGTTTTCTTCATCTCACGTTTTACGTTTGACGTGTCACTGTGTGCAAAGTGTACTTCAAGATTTTTATGTTTTCATTTCCAAGTTTATGATGATTTGGGATTTTTATAATTGTGCTGCACCACCTGCATCTCAAAAAGCTCTAACAGGTATTCTAGAAGGCTGCTTTGTTTGACAATGTCTGCTTAGGATTTGAAATCTGTTGTGACATGATTCACTGGTTTGCTCCTTTAAAATTTATCTACAGAGAGGTTTCCTTTCTCTTTGGAATGAAACATCATCGGACTTCCACGGCAGACAAACATTTTTACTTCCATATTTCATATTTGATGCATAATACTTAATGTGTTCAGATTTGTTTTCCATTTTTTTAAACCAAGGGTCTTTAAGATGTATAATATGAGCAGTGCATTCGATTGTATTTTATTGCAAACTCGTACTCTATTCTCAGAGGCTTATATTAGACGACAGACATTTTTGTTGCAGCGGATTTGACCCAATTCGAAATTTTAACAGTTCAATCCACAATTATTGATTTGTTGGATGTTGACCAGTCTACTTTACTCTTAAGATGTGTCCATGCAATAAAAGCAAATGAGAGGATGAGAGGATCAGAGAGAATTCTTCTTTCAACATTTGCTCACCACTTGTTGAAAATATCTTTGTAAATGCTCAAAAATTTAAAAACACACATGAAACGCACCACGCAACAATCATGCAGCATCCAAATAATATAGAAAGCACTATCCGTGCTACTGAATACACAACTGTTTCAAGGGCAATCACAAAAGGGAAAAAACACTATGCAGATTATGCTGTTTCTTTGAAGCATGGAAGTAGGGGGGCTGGGGGCAAAATCAAAATCTAATTTCCTCAGGCATTATAATCATATTTGGAAGTATCGTATTCATGTAAGTATGTAATTTGCACTCTGTCTTTGGCAAGCTCCTATATAAAAGTGATCACATCATATGATATATCAAAAGAAGAACCTCCATTTTATTTGTACTTTTGTTTGTGTCTTTCAAATTAAAAATGAAAACCTCTGCAGTAGAAGTTTCTAATACTTATCAGTACGGCTGTGTATTAATCAACTCGTTAATTTGAGCTTCATATACCCATTATAGCCGCAGGGTAACTTCCACTATCACTGCTGAAGTCACTGCTCTGGGCAGCTCAATTACATTGGGGTCTAATCACTCTGAGTCATTGAGGGCCAAATTTATCAAGATTTGCGTCGCCCTTTTGGGGGTGCATGAGTGAATTAAAATCTGACAGATATATCAAGCCATGCAAGGCCACCTTGTGTGGCCCTGCATCGTTAGATAAATCAAGAGTAACGCAAGAAGCGCAAATTGCTGCTTTGTGTTACTCTGCCCCAGAGAGGAATTCATTGGGTGGAGCATGGGTGTTCCCATGCATCCACCCATTAATGTTGGCACATTCCCAGATTTTATGGCATGACACGGAGGCCAATATTATGCAAATCTCCTTTATTGCGCAGCTCACAGCAGCAACAATGAAGAGATCAAGAACTTCAAAACATTCCAACAGGATATATAGTCCATGACAACGTAGGCATCTCCCTTCTTTGTTGCTGCTGCTCACAAGATAAGTACACATTTATCTTTTCTTGACCTATACTAGTTTAAGTACGTATTTATCTGTTTTGGATCTATACTAGTTTTGGATTTCTGTGTCGAGTTATAAGGTTGGCTGACGACTGGCTGAGTTTACCCCTTTATCCTTTCTATTAATGTCTGTTTCCTACTGAGTTGGGCTTTTGACTGACTTCGTGCATTCTACTCTTTCCCTCCGCCTCGCACATCGTGCTAGACAGGGTTTAGAGTTTTTTCACACCTCGTGTGCCAACCTCGCAATGCCTTAAACTGTCCTCGGAGGGAGACTCTCCATCTCCCTCCGACACGGTTACCGCGCCTTTCCTCGCCCCCCCCCCTTCCTCGGCTCTTTTACGCCGAGGAAAGCTCCATCGAAGAAAGCTCATCCGGACCGGCGTCTTTCAAACGCCGGTCCCGCGTTGAATCGGAGGCAAACTCCACCGAAGAAAGCTGCACGGGACCGGCGTCTTTCAAACGCTGGTCCCGTGTTGAATCTCACTCCGCCTTCAACCGCGCGCCGCTTCTCCGGTCTCCGTGGCGACTCCGCGACCTCACCCGAGGCTGGGGAGGCCGCGCTGGGTTGCAATGGAGACGCATCACGCTGAAGCTCTGCCGGGGACTCCTCTAAATAGCGATAAAAGCACCTAAAAGCCTTAAATCTTACTGGACTTTCAACCGGATCGCCCTAACTCCTCAGAACTCCTCAGAACACTCTCAGATAGAATACATTTATTAAAAAAAAACAAAAAAAGACACAAAGGTAGGACAAACACACCTGGGTCCTAACCAAACTTAGTAAAAAGAAAAAGAAAAGAGAGAAAGGACTCTCATAACTACTTCAATTAAAGGAAAGACCCTTAGCATACAATTGAGTCTCCATAACAACCTAACAACCATTTTGTCCTTTCTGCTTGACAGTTGATTCCTCTCCCTCAGCTATGTCTTCAGATCCCTCAGCTAATACTAAGGAGGATAAACTACAAGGACTTATAAATAAGGCCATAGATAAAGTTATGGGGTCACTGGATGACACCATTAACAAAAAATTGGATAACCTATCTAAAAAAGGGTGGCCATCCACGAGCCCTCAGGAGGAGGAGACCGAAAAGAATATACCGGCTCAAAGAAAAAGACAACTTGAGACTATCCCAGTTAAAGGTTAAAAAAAACAGAGGAACTCCAACCCTACCCTCTTGACTTCACGCTTTGGTGGTGACAATGACTGTGCCTCGGGCACAACAGATGGGCGGTTCAAAGGCCCTACCCTTCCTATCTCCATCGACAGTGACGATGGACTAGAGGATGAAATTGACCTTTCCTATTCCTCAGACTTCAATTCTGAAGAGGAAGGTGAAATCACAGACACTTCAGGTGAGGCGTCAGGGGCCTCAGGGTCTAAAATGGGAATTCTTGACCCCTTCGGGGAACACATGTTTGATCCTCTCCTTATCAAACACCCCCTCTCTCCAGAATGGGTACCGTCTCATCACATTGGAGAATATCTCTCCTTCTGGCTGCGCAAAGAAATACCTAAAGAGGTCAGATCCCGACTTAGATCTGAATGCCCTCGCCCCTCTCTTCCGGACAAAATAACTGCGACCCCCGATTTGGATAATAAGGTAGTGGCATTTATCGCCAAAACTGGAAGAGACCCCAGAAGAGGTCTTGACAAAGGTCTTAAATCATGTCAAGATAGACTCTTGGACATCACGGGCCCTCTTACAAAAATCTTTGAATTAGCCGAAGGAGGCTATCTTAATAACACCCCCATAGACCCTAAAGAGCTGCGTCAATGGGCGCAAAGAGCGATCTGCCTATTGGGTAATGCAAACACTGCGCTTTCTAACGAAAGGCGAAAGAGTGTTTTACTTAAAATTGACCCAAAGTTGGTCGAATTAGCTAACAAAGAAGGGGGAGCTTCCTCTCAGGGCCTTCTCTTCGGAGATGAGTTTATCAAGGAAATGGCCAAATACGTAGGAGTTTTTAACTCCATCCAAAAATCACAAAAAGATATAAAGAGAGTCTTTAATAATAGAGTTTTTACCCGGGCCGGGAGGATGCGGGGTCGATTCCCCGGCCGTGGAAATTTCTCAACAAGACCCTACATGGGACGGGGAACAAGATTCCCACAATCCGGTTTTTCATCCCAGTCATCCTTCTTTCCCCAAAGACAAAGATTCCGCGGAAGAGGCTTCAGAGGGGAAAAAAGACAGAGATCCTTCTCTTCAGGTAAGTGCAACCAAAGACCTTTCAGATATCCCTATAAAGGTGGGAGGGAGACTAGCCCTTTTCTCTGGGAACTGGAACATGGTGACTCAAGACCCTTGGGTACTGGACACCGTGAAGGGTTTCAAAATAGATTTCGTTCACCTACCCCTTCAGGAAACCCTACCTCGGGAAATTCGGTTCTCAGAAAAAGATTCCGCCCTCGTGACCCAAGAAGTAAGAGACCTATTCGCCAAAGGCGCGATCCGGGAGGGGTTAGAGATTGGCTTTGTCAGCAACATCTTTCTAGTGGAAAAGAAAGACAAAAAGATGAGACCCGTCATAAATCTAAAAGACTTAAACCAATGGGTGGTCTACCGTCATTTCAAGATGGAAGGAATTCACCTTCTCAGGGATGTCTTGAGGAAAGGGGATTGGCTTACTCGCCTAGATCTCAAGGATGCGTACCTCACCATCCCCATTTGGCCCCCTCATCAAAAGTTCCTCCAATTCCTTTGGAAAGGGAAACTATGGCAATTCTCAAGTCTCCCTTTCGGACTTTCTTCAGCCCCTTGGTGCTTCACCAAGGTCCTTCGCCCAAAAGCTTGCTGGCTGAGAAGAAAAGGAGTAAGACTAATCCTCTACCTGGACGATATTTTGATAATGGCTCAGTCCAAAGAGGTTGCTTCCCAACACACAAGTCTTGCCATAAAGGTTTTGGAACATCTGGGATTCGTTATAAATGTCAAAAAATCGCTAACAACTCCAAGCCAGGAGACACAGTTCCTGGGTTTCTCGGTAAATACAGTCCTTGCAGAGTTAAAACTCCCAGGAGAAAAGGTAAGGAAACTCAGGAAGGAGTTAAGGAAGATTCTAAAGATTCATCACTTCCCCCTAAGGAGTCTAGCGAGGATTCTGGGCTTATTGTCCTCGACTATCCAAGCTATCTATCCGGGTCCTCTTCACTATCGGGCCCTTCAGAGACTCAAAGCCAAAGCCCTCAGGACGAATCCATCTTACTCCCAACTAGTTTCCCTGGATCAAGATTCCAGAAAAGAAATACTCTGGTGGTTGAGAAATGCCGAAGCATGGAACGGGAGAGCAATTTTCGGGCAGGATCCGGACCTAGTAATAGAATCGGATGCCAGCCTAGAGGGTTGGGGCCACATGTGGCAACTCTTCAACGGGGGGACTTTGGACGCCCCGAGAGAAGGATCTTTACATCAACTGCCTAGAACTTTTGGCAGGATCCTTTGCAATCCAGAGCTTCACCAAGAACGTGATGAAGTGTTCAGTCATGCTTCGCATGGAAAACATATCAGCTGTAAGATACGTGAACAAAATGGGAGGTCCTCATTCCAAAGGTCTATCCGATTTAGCCAAGAATTTTTGGGCGTATTGCCTCAAGAAAGGCATTTCAGTCATTGCAGAACATATTCCGGGATTGAACAATGGGGTAGCAGACTGGTTCTCAAGGAATTTCAGGGATTCCAGCAACTGGAAACTCAACAGGGAAATCTTCTTGAAGATCCAATCGTTGTGGGGTCCATTTGGAATAGACCTGTTTGCAGACAGATTCAACACTCAACTCCGCAACTTCTTCAGCTGGAGACCAGATCCCATGGCCTTGGGGATAGATGCCTTCCTCCAGAACTGGCTTGGGTTGAGACCCTATGCTTTCCCACCTTTTGCCATGCTCCCACGTCTTCTCCTTCAAATTCAGAGAAACAAGGAAATAGTAGTAGTTATACCCCCCTATGGAGATCCCAGGCCTGGTTCCCCATAATGTTGGAAATGAGTGTGGATTTTCCAATTCTCATTCCTTCCTTCGAAGAAATAATCACAGACCCTCAGGGAGAATGTCACCCCCTTGTTCTTCAAGGACTCATGTCACTGATGGCATGGAGGATTTCAGGAGACAATGGCAGCTCCCGGGACTTTCGGAGAGCGCTTTCACACTCATGTCTGAATCCTGGGCACCTGGAACAAGGAAGGCCTATAGATTGGCTTGGCGTAAAGGGGTTTGTTGGTGCCTTCGACGGAATTACGATCCCGTTTCAACTGATGTAGTCCAAGTTCTCAACTTCTTGGCTGAAATCTTCGCGTCAGTTCTGGCCTATCGAACCGTTAACGTCTATAGATCGGCCATCGCAGCTGGCCACTGCTTAATAGATGGTATCTCAGTAGGTCAAAATTTATTAACTAAAAAACTTATGAGAAGTATGCGGGTTTTAAACCCACCTTTGCCCAAATATTCTAGTTTGTGGGATGTAAGGGTTGTCCTTAGATTAATCATTGATTGGGGTGAAAACTCAACTCTCTCACTTAAAAAACTATCCTACAAACTAACCGTCTTACTGTGCCTTGTTTCTTTCAGGCGTACGTCTGATGTTAAAGCATTAGATAACTCTTCCAGGGCTTTCCAACCTGAGGGAGTTTGTTTTTTCCTTAAAAGACGAACTAAGACTATGTCATCTTCTGTATTCTATCCTTTTTTTCCTGAGAATGAATCTTTGTGTGTGGTTAAGTGTTTGTTAGAATATGAAAAAAGAACATCAAGCTTAAGAGGCATTATCGATCAATTATTAATATCCCACAGGTTTCCACATAAAGCAGTCTCCTCCCCCACTTTAGCTAGATGGGTTAAGGATGTTGTGAAAGAAGCAGGGATTGACATCTCTTTTTTTGGGGCCCACTCTCTTAGAGGAGCTTCAGCTTCAAAAGCCTTTATGCTGGGTGGTAGCCTTCAAGATATCCTTAAAGCTGCGGATTGGTCCAATGAGTCCATTTTCAAAAAATGTTACTTTAAACCTGTTTCAAATGTTATTGATAATGTCTTGAACACACTTTAAACTTGCATAATATTGGCCTCCGTGTCATGCCATAAAATTTAGATATTTCACAGCCTGCTGGGCAGAAAATCTGGATTTTATTAAGGACACGGAGGCTAAGATTATCCCTCCTCTACTGTTCCCTCCCTGGGAATATAATTTATTTCTTCTTCTGTCTTTTCAGATTAAAATGTTCAAGAGAATTTCCGGTTGTCTTCATTAAGTTACTTCAAGGAGATTATTAAGTTTGATTGTTCGAAGCTATCTTGTTCGCTGCACAAAGAAGGGAGATGCCTACGTTGTCATGGACTATATATCCTGTTGGAATGTTTTGAAGTTCTAGATCTCTTCATTGTTGCTGCTGTGAGCTGCGCAATAAAGGAGATTTGCATAATCTTAGCCTCCGTGTCCTTAATAAAATCCAGATTTTCTGCCCGGCAGGCTGTGAAAAATCTACATTTACCATTAGTGGTAGACCTGGGAAGGAATCAAATTGTTACGTCTCCCCTGTGGAGGTGTAACAGGGAGAAATATCTTTATGTGTCTTCCTTTTTGACTCTTTCTATGTATGCTGCATTCTGCAGCACACATATAAGGAGGAAGATACCTTTCAGGATTTTTTTCTGCAGGAAGGCATCCCTTTCTGCATAAAAACAATAGTACCTACAATGCAGGCACCCTTGCACCATGATAAAAGGCTGCCTGCATTGGTGCTAGGCAGCCAAGCATTCGCCAGTGCAAGGAAATGACAGGAGTGTGCCGTATAATGTTATATACGGCACATTCCTACCCTATCCCTTCCGCACAGCAAGGTGGCTTGCTGTGTTGTGCTGAGTGAAAAAACAATAAATATGGTCCTGAGTTTCTCTTGTGTTTGTGACTTGCTCCTTCTATCTCTATATACTTAATGGAGTTCCTTCACTGTATTTTCAACAATACTGTTGGAAGCAATCGGTTTGGATCTTCTCAAGAATGCTACCAGCAGTTTAGGTTACAAAGATCTGTTTGTTTTGGAACAGAGTTACTTTTCTCTTCTATTCTAAACGTATAGTGTTGAGGATCTTCTAAAGTGTGGGTCTAGATTAAAGATTGTTTCCTCTGAGTTAAAGAAGCTGTCTACACTTCCATAATTTTTACTCACTTCTATGTCATCATCATTGCTGACACAAGGTAACTTTGATCTTTAACCGGATAATACAACAATACCTGCCTGCTCTTTCAGATGCCTGTATATTGTAAATATTTCGTTTGTACTTTCCATAATTCATAACATTCATGTGGATTTGGTGTCTGCTGCAATGTTATTGCTGCCCTATGCAGTAGACTTTTTTGTTATCTTTATGGATAACATCAGAACACTCCCAGACCTGTGGAAGATTCAGAAGAAGAGCTGCCCTGCTGTTAGAAGTAGGAAGATAGGATCTGCTTGCCTTGAACCCAGGTTCTCCAGAAGTGACTCCAAGGACTAGTTGGCTGATGTCCTGTTTGAGAAAAAAGTACACAAGATGCTTCCAGAGGCCTCCCTGAAACTGCCCAGATGTCTAGCACCAACTGAATCTGCTTAGACCTGCCTGAGCCCTGCTGCTGGCTTCTGCTTGAGTGAGTCCTGATCCCCAAGAGATGCCCCCATGGGCCCTTGGCTGGCATCAGACGGCACTCCTCCTGAGGAAAAGGTGAAAATACAGAGACTTGTGCTCTTCGTGACAGCAAAGTGACCTATTTGGGCCGAGAATTGACCAACCATGATGAAGACCAACGTAAAGCTCCAGCCAGAGTTGCACTTCTCGCTGACAGTGATAGCCCACACTTATTGCCAATGTGAACTTCCAGCAATGACCGGCACTTTATGGTACAACAGAGACCGTCCATGATGCCTGACCTTCTCCTCACGCTGACAGCCTCCTCCTTGTGACCTCCACCAATGCGAACGCACCCTTAACGCCAGACTTGAGAAGGCAACACTTTTGTGGGACTAACCTGGTCCCTGTATCCGACCTGCACTTTATCGCAGTTGACCTAATCTTGTGACTTTACCCTGTGCCAGCATGACCAGATAACGGCGAGTGGTGATTTGTGCTTTTAGGCGCTTATCCACCTAAAACTTAAATCAAATCATATCACCAGCCTACAGATTGGATTTTGGTCATTTTGGGGTCGGTTTTTTTATTACCATCAACTCTATTTGTCTAATGGTTTGGATTTTCTTGTTTTGTGTTTTTACTTTATTACTGTTAGAGGCAATGTGTAAAGTGTTTATGCAGCACTCAAAGTTAAGACGGACTATGTTTGTGTCAGGCTACGAGAGGTTTAAGCACAGCTTTACTTAGTGGCTTTTGTGGTTTATCCTGACAAGCATTGTGCTTAGCGTTTGAGTGGAGCTCATACAATTTAGTAGGACTCTTGACATTTTTTAAAATCTTTTTCTGCTATATAGACCGTAGGATTCTGATAATCAGTTGCTGTTGAGACTGCCGAGTGCAAAACAACCTCTCAAATTTATCTTCAAATAATGCACAAGCTATTCAGCGACACAGCAAATCTGTAGAAATGCCTTCAATATATGATGCGCTTTCAATCTTGAATAAGATGATGATGGAAGCATTGGTTCTGCTGGGCTAGGGGCTAAGTGAACATGAGTTACGGAAATAGGTTGTGTATTGGCTTGTTCAGTAGGACCACATTTCACCCTGAATGGGGCAGATTCACTTCTTGCCATTTTAGGAAACAAAGATCTACGCTTCCTATTCCCCAAATGGAGACTTTTCTGATTTTCTCCCAGACAAATACAATTCTTATGGGGTCAGTGGAAAAGTTCCCTAAGATAAAACAAGATGGGAATTCCTATAATTATTCCTTATTAGTAATTACTTTTAATGAAGCACAAGGTAAACTAGAAGCAAATCCATACCCTTGCCCAGTGGATGCTGCTCATGAGTTTTAGCACTGATTTTGACACTGATGTATTTCATCTCTTCACTGTGTATGATTCAAGTACATCTTTGTTTCTAGTTTCAAGATTAATGCTTTAGCTTTGTATGTTATCCTACATCCAAGCACATTTGTATCAGTAGGTATTGAATGAGTTGCTCTTGCTCAGAACAATAAAACATTTTTAGAGTGCAGTATTGTAATTGGTTGACAACAAAAGCTGTTATCGATATTTGGAATTGTTGCACTAAATGTTACTTACCAAAATACTAATGGAAACAATGAGAAAATACAATGGGCCTGTATCACAAAAAGACTCGCAAATCTGCACCCATAGCTATGCAGCTGCAGATTTATGACTTTTAGAAATTCACAAACAATTCCAGGAGTCAAGCCTGCAAAGCTCCTTGAGATGAGTAAGTTGCGCTACTTTCCATACAGGCGGCTCTCTGTGGCAGACACTCAGTACAGGAGAAGTGGCGCCTTCTATGTAAATGCATATTTTTCTTTGTATTCCTCAGGGAGAAGCCCCTTCACCTCCACATCTAGCAAATCTGGGTTTGATCATTTATCTCCCCACCCTGAAATAGGAGCTATTCCAGCCCTGTACGGGAGTAAGTGTATGACCCTTTTTAGGGTGGAGAGTGGATTTTTTAATGGCCACGAACCTAATTGTTTGAGGCTATTCCCAAGATCCTAAGGCAAATCATGCTTTAGAACATCCACTTACCATCCCTTGCGTGAGGGATCCACACTCATGGCACAGGTCTCTGCCCCTGTCAAATGTTTATGTCTACCAGGAATCCCTTTGTGAATTTCTAGCAGGTATTAAAAGGTAAATTCAATCTAAACCTATTTTTACAATGAAATAAATAGCTGACTCCCATCTTTCACTGCTTTTCCAAACAATGGCACATTATTCTCTGAGGGATAAGAGGTTTGATGTAGACTTACTCAACACAGGGGTCCTCATATTTGGAAATTTCTTGCAACCAACACCTGCAAGCATTTATGAAAACCCATTCTAAAATAGACATTGATGCTCATTCATGTGTTGTGACACATGTGCATACATGCATGATGACCTGCTCGCATGTGTGCTGTGAAGCATAACAGGTATTTCTTAAATTACTGCCCTAACATTGCAGATGGCTATATGAACTGATAAATTAATATGTTGAAAAAGTGAAAAACAAGTGTGTGCAAAGTGTAAAAAAAAGAAAGCAGTGGCATTTTGCAGGTGCCCTCAACACTTAATAAATACTTAATAAATAAATAATGAAAATAAAGTAACACAGGGAGTGGGATGGAGGGATGATAAAAGGAACAGGGAGCGAGGTACAGAGCTTGGGAGAAGTTAATAGAGAGCATGCTATATGTGCGCGGAGAAGAGAAGTAATCAAGTAAACACAAACTATCCCACTCAATTGCTCAATAGCAAATAAAATAAGAGTCCCTTCAAGTATGTAGGACAATCATTGAATTAGGTACAGACAACTGAGATAAATAGCAAAGCCATCCAATCATGAACAAGACACTGACCCTTATAGTCAAGAACAATAATTAAGTAGAATACACACCTTAAGTTATGTTATTAAGTATTTATAGCGCGCACGGATACTCAGGAGTCTCCCGGCGCGTGAGCCAGTAATAAGGAGACAGAAGGGTGTGTAATGCGGCTGAAAGTTAATTAAAAAGCAAAGTTATCCTCAATATTGGATCTCAAGTACTCTGCTCTCATAGTGGCTCTCACATCCTTGCCTTAAGGATTGTAAATTCACTCTGTTATCGAGCCCCCAAAGTGCACTACAGACTACCAATATGTACTAAGGGGATGTTTTATTAAATTTGGACTAAACATATCTCTGGACCCTTCAACACACCCATGACACTTTTATGATCGCATTTTCGTCCAACAAATCCTGCTGTTCCTAATCTTCCTCTTTTAAATCGAGGATGCATTAATCACAATATGTATCACAGTCTATCTCAGAAAATTGGACAAATGTCACTTCGTCCCCCAGGATGCTGTATATATTCAGTTGTACCACAAAGGACACCTTTCCTTTGCGAGCCACTAAGGACACCCTTAGTATTTAATGGGGCAGTGCCCATCTCCTCTTAAAATACTGTAACAAGTTTCCTCCAAATTTAAAACATCAGGAATTTTCTTCCTTTTTCATTCCTTACATTTCTCTCTTCTCCCTCTGAAAGTGAGCATATTCCTTGTCTGACACATTCTTTCATCTCATTTTACTTAATGCTTTGAGTTTCTTTATTTGAACTATTTATCTCTTTGTGCAAGACGTTTTATTACATCATCTTCTAACAAATTATATGAGTGCTCTTCTCTATATCTGCATTTCTAATACAGCTCCTGTACATGCTTCAGCTTCCATTACTGGAACATGCTTTCTCACAAACACTTTTCTTTTTTCCACATCCAATATTTTTGAGGCCAGTGGTGCTTCTTACTCGGTTTGGTGTTTCTTTTTTTACAACCCTGCTAGTATTTCCTTCTTTCTATTGAGGTGCAATCTTCTCTATCCAAAATGGCAGCTTTGACTTGTGATCCCCGCGAGAGTTTGTGAAATGTCACGATGTTTACATATCACCCAACTGGCTTGACCAGGGATCAGAGGAAACTCTGCAATCCAGTGCTCACACTGTTTCTCTTGAACATTTGGCCAATTATTTGCATTCTAGCACTACCTACATATTTCACTTTGTTTATCCATTATACAAATCTAAACTTCTTACTTCATCTGTCTGGTGCTGAGACCTAAACATGGAATAAAGTGGAAACCCAGCTGATCCAAATGCCTTGTATTGTTGATGACATCCCCATAACAAAGGAACACTGAAATTGGAAACTACAAAAGGGTTTAATAAAATGTATTTTCTCCTTTTTCAAAGCTCCTGAGATATTTCATTCATTCATGAACGGCGGCACTGGCTACTCATTCGAAGTGGACTGGTGGTCATTGGGCGTAATGGCGTTTGAACTTCTGCGAGGATGGGTACGAAAAAAAGACTAATATTTCCTCACCCCTTCTCTTATGCTGCCTGTTTTTCCCCAGGTGTCACTGTTGTATACTTTAATTTTTTTCTTCTTTTTCTAGAGACCTTACGACATCCATTCAAGTAACCCTGTAGAATCTCTAATTCAATTATTCAGCACAGTGACCGTCCAATATGCCTCGGTGTGGTCCAAAGACATGATTGCTTTGCTACGAAAGGTAAACAAGTTTCATTACTAATGTTGGCTTTATTACATAATGTAAAGTCGCAATGTAGTAACTATTGCTGGAGTGGATATTTGTTCAATAATAAAGCACATTGAACACTTTTGAATCTTCTGAGTAAGATATTCAACCAGTGACAGTCGCATAGCAACTCTACTGACGCCCGGAATATGATTGGACAACAAAGTTTATTCGTGTGCGTTGTTATCCTCACAGGATGCGCGCACTTCATTGGATGATGACCGTGGCGTGGGCTGTCTAACAATTGAGCCAATATAATTCGTAGTGTGGATTTGTGTTCATTTGTTCTGGCTTACGTTTATCATTTTAAGATGAATACGTAAAATACATACGTTCTTTTCTGCACGCTGTACCGGAATGAAAGGGATGTGACAATGGGAAAGTTACACAGCAACGTTCAGTCCGCTTTGGAAAAAAACATTTTCTATTCACAACCTTAATGATTCAATACACGCATGAAAAGAGAACAGATGTGGGTAGCTGTTCCGAGTACCAGACCAGGAGGTAAGACAAACAAGACAAGTACTAACAGCCAGGACAACGTGTATCTGGCATTACGACACTGGAATAATTAGCAAAGATGCATAAAGCAGACACACGAGTAAGCTTTCTTGAATGCCCACCATTTCTTCATGTAAGATACGATGTTCAATGAAAAAAACAAGATTTGCCAGATGTGAGCTGTTCTTTCTAAAAAAACGAACTGTTTCCGTGTTTTTATTTATTTTCATAGGTTTCTAAAGAACAGGTAAAGTTTCTCTGGCATTAGAACGCCCTAAAAAATATTTGCAAATAGACCAGTCATTTATATAGACATGGAATATATTTCACCTTTTCCCGCCCTCTCTAAAAAACACAGCATTGTTAACGACTTATCTGTTCTAGAGTTTTAGAGAGAGGTTTGCACAGCGTATCGGTAGTGCACACATATGGTCAGGGACTACCGAATTTCCCCCTCCCCCTGCGCGTAAACCACATTTCTAATGAGGGACATGAGAAGGTAATTACTTTTTGGAGGCGGGGGTCGTACAACCCCCGGCCGTATTTATTAAAATATGAAAACAAAATTAAAATTTTGAAATAAACAATATTAACACAATTATACGCAGAAACATAACACAACATTTGATTACAATTCATATGCACAGATATCAGATGGCTAACCTTAAACTATCACTAATACATAGTTTTCCTATCCGAATCTAACATCTGGACATAATCATACATTAATTATTTTCTGCGTATCCTATTTGGGCCTACGGCAAGGTCGCTAACCGGTGTCAGATCCTTATCAATTAACCACGCCCTCCCGTAGGAGTTGCGCATGCGCAGAGGGCCCGCTTACCGAGAGGGTACTTCCCCCCCCCCGGTTACCCCATACGTTCCCTGAACTCCATTCCAATTTGTGGGGTCTTGCACTCTGCGCCATTTAATGACGTCGATACCAGTGCGGGGTGGCCAACCAGCCTAAAGAAAGCGTGACTCCCCTCCTTTCCCCGCACCCATCCATCCAACCGGATGTACCGCCCCTGGAGTTCTAGGAGAGACCCCTTGTCCCTCCTCCTGGGCGACCCCATCCGTGAATGGCGCCGCCCCCTAAGGACCTTAAATGTACTGCTCACCAGTCATGACCTTACTGTCTGACCAAGGAATAGCAATAAATACGACGATAAATAACCTGTAAAGGGAAAAACCAAAGGAACAAAACAACACCACACCGTAATTCATTACCCAATGATCCTATTGCAACAGGGGATGGTGGGTGGGCAAACAAATAGTTAGCAGCCCCCCAAGGGCTGCGTCTGATTGTCTGAGAGCGCGGGACCAAGAGACCGTGTCCCGCGCTCCCGGGCCCTTTATCCTAACACTGGGGGCAGACCAGTTCTAACTGGCCTGTCCCCCGCAGCCCCCTTGACCCGGAAGCACCTTAATTGCTTCCGGGTCAAGGGTTCCCTGCCGCCACCCAATCCCGGCCGTGGCGCTCCCACCGCGTCACACTGATGCGGTAGACCCGCCGGGCCGGACGAACAGGCGAGGGGGGGGGAGGGGGTCGGTGCCCCGCCATATCCGCGGCGGGGCCGATACCGGCACCCGCCTTTCTATATGGTCAGGGACTACCGAATTTCCCCCTCCCCCTGCGCGTAAACCACATTTCTAATGAGGGACATGAGAAGGTAATTACTTTTTGGAGGCGGGGGTCGTACAACCCCCGGCCGTATTTATTAAAATATGAAAACAAAATTAAAATTTTGAAATAAACAATATTAACACAATTATACGCAGAAACATAACACAACATTTGATTACAATTCATATGCACAGATATCAGATGGCTAACCTTAAACTATCACTAATACATAGTTTTCCTATCCGAATCTAACATCTGGACATAATCATACATTAATTATTTTCTGCGTATCCTATTTGGGCTTACGGCAAGGTCGCTAACCGGTGTCAGATCCTTATCAATTAACCACGCCCTCCCGTAGGAGTTGCGCATGCGCAGAGGGCCCGCTTACCGAGAGGGTACTTCCCCCCCCCGGTTACCCCCATACGTTCCCTGAACTCCATTCCAATTTGTGGGGTCTTGCACTCTGCGCCATTTAATGACGTCGATACCAGTGCGGGGTGGCCAACCAGCCTAAAGAAAGCGTGACTCCCCTCCTTTCCCCGCACCCATCCATCCAACCGGATGTACCGCCCCTGGAGTTCTAGGAGAGACCCCTTGTCCCTCCTCCTGGGCGACCCCATCCGTGAATGGCGCCGCCCCCCTAAGGACCTTAAATGTACTGCTCACCAGTCATGACCTTACCGCCACAGGCCAGCATAGTTGACCGACTATCTGGCCCCCCCATCCTAACTCAGAAAGGTCATGCCCCTGCCTCAATTCCCTGACCCATCCTATGAAAATTCATTCCACACCATTTCATCACCTAACCTAGTCGAATGAACCACGACTTCTATGAAGCACAGTTCCCCCTGACACCCCATCGGACCAGATTATGCTGCAGCCCTGGCACCTTTGTGCTACCCAGGCAACCTTGGAGATTACCTCCTCCAGAACGACCCTTCTGCCTAGTGGTATCAAGCCGTTACCCCACTACCTAAGAACTATTGTGGCGAAGGACAGTGTCTCTTCAGAAGATCAGTGATAAAAACCCCCCTAAACTGACTGCGCCCAAGAAAAGATACTTGGAAACCCCCTTGCTCTCGGCTCTGTGAGTATAGTCCGCAGGTGTAAAAAGCTTCCTCCCTACTGAAATCTCTGCAATCCATGCAGAGGTGAACCGCGGCCTAGACGCGTCACTATCCCACTCCCATACGAAGTATTCCAACTGCTCTACCCAGGCGTAGGGTCCGTGCCCCCCTTCCTAGTGTGTGATAAAACAAATACCAGGGTCGACTGCATCCGACAAAGTTGACATACCGCCAGGGAGCCACTAAATGGTCTTGATTGAACGCATCGCGATGTAACACGTTGCAACCCACACCCTAGTATTAGTAGCACCATGCTGTAAAACAGTCAGGGTTAACCGGCCACTCAAATAGCCCGGCACTCATTGCCGACGTGATTATACGATTGTGATACTAACCCAGTAGTGTCCCACAGGCTCCCAAAGAATTCCCATAAGCCTACCATGGGCCTCGTGACCCATTGAAACCGAAACAATCTGCTCTAAGATAGGTTCTGTGTTGACTGCTGCCCCTACCACAACATCCCAACACGCCTAGTGACCAATTTATTGACAAAGGGGTGCTGAGCAATAGTTTCGTACCCGGTCACTCCACATTTCCAGGATAATAATGCTACGGGCTGGCTTCATCATAGGAATGTGCTTGCCGTTTGAGCCCTAGACCGTGAACTACCTGCAACCAAGCACAACGTTCTGGGATAAGCTCCGTGCCAGCCTATCCCCCTACATCGAGCATTCCAACCCTGTTCAATGTCCGCACTGAAAGGCGCCTGCGTGGACATGCGCCCTAATGGCAGTTAGCCGTTGCATGACCCCGCAATTCATGCGTCGCATCTGCCCCTAACACTTGTGTTTTATACCGCCGGTAAAGGTATACACCTGCAAGGCAACGAACTGCCACCATAACAAGAATGGCAACAATAAATGGGTGAGAACCATACCCTCCCACTATAATGCATGAGCAGCTCTGAAGGTATACACCTGCCAGGCAGACGTACTGCCGACTTACCACAAATGGCAACAACAAATGAGTGACAACTACACATTCCAGCTATGAAGCATATGGAGCACTGTCTCAGGCTAGCACCGCAGGAACCACTGGGTTGATCGCCCATTCCATTTGATGCCGCCGCTTGCCACTCGCGTTCCGGCTCCACCGGTCCCTTTAGTTGTCAACCTCTCATAGTCATAGCGGTGTGTAGCTCTTCCAGGCATCAGGCGTGGATCCAGGCATACATAAATGAAAATCAAAATTAATGATTAGTGCCTTATGCTGTGAGGTGCCCAACAACGATTTTTTAAGTCAGCGCTACTTCGCGAGACTGTACTCTCCCCACTTTCACCCACACCCCACAGGCTTTTAAAGTGTATCGATACTATTCTTAGGCCCGCCGGACCCATCATTCGTACGCCAAAATGTATGTAGGTGACCCGACGGAGGCGGGCGCCTCGCGGGACTGACATCAAAGACTGGAATATATTGATGTGACCTCACCACGGCTTGGAACGTCTTGATGTGACACCAACAGTCAGCAGTCATGTTTCAATCTGACAAACATGTTTGACCATTCTGTAGCACATAATGGTCAGCACCTGGATGTGTAGCATTGAGTTTTTTGCGTTCATATTGACCAGACACATTCCTACTCCCCGAGTAAGTTCTACGACAAAATGTGGCAAGCAAGTAGAGCTAGCTAACCTGGTTGTCACCACTCTTTAGTAAGTAGGGATATGTGCGTTTCCGCAAGGATTAATTTGTGCCACTACCATGAGAATAATGGGTAATCTACCGTCTCTGCACCTTGGTGACTGACCCGAAGCAGTCTGTGGTCAATGCAAGGTTTAAAAACCCTACACCGATCACCGACTTATAATTTCGGCCCCTTAGCCTGCCCTCAGTTGTATTACATAAGAAACATTGAAACTGACTTTCAAAGAGAGCTCCTAGCATGGCCCAATTGCATTACATAATGAACATCGAAACCTGACTTGAAATGAGAGCGCCTAGCATAGCGCCAGTTGCATTAATTGAGGACATTGAAATCATAATTCTATGTAAGAACGCCTAGCATAACACCAATTGTATTTTACATGAGGAGCATTGAAGTAGCGAAATCAAATTAGAACATCTAGCATAGCGCTAGTGTCATAACATGAAGAACATTTCACCAGATTTTCCGAGAGACTTCGAGAGTGCTAAGCATGGTTTAGCTTTAACTTTCGTGTTTTGACCCGCAAACCTATCCTCCTTAAACACTCAATCAGAACAATTGGTCCTGAAATGGCCTCACATATATCGGAACCTCAGTTCGCTATGCATTATCACCAGTGATTAATAACAGCCATCTAGCCGTGTGAAATTCTCATTTGCAAGTTTTTGTATTAGTTACACTTGGCGTTACGCTTAGCAGAGGGGCAGGCCATTATGTTGAGAGCACCCAACACAGCCCACTCGCATTTAAAAGGGGCACATTCATAATTGTTAGGCACAGGAAGATTGAGTGAACTCCTGCCTTACTCCTGTGCAATCGTGTTAAGATGGACATGATAATACGTGCTAACCACCCCATGGTTACATACATGCTGGCACACTTGATAAAACCCATGCGGTAACACTTACGTGGGAATACCCCAGAAAAACGCCCATATCGTAACATCACTGCAATCCCTCCATGCGGTAACATCCCCTTTGATAACCACTTGTAAAACCTACGTGGCAACACACGGTCACAGTCACGCGGTATTACCCCCCTGGTAAACATTCAAATCCAAAAGTACTAAACACCAACGTGATAAAACCCACAAGGTAACTCTTGCTATCATCGCAGAAAGGGTTTACCCTATTCCGAGAACCTATTCGCTAAGGTGTCACCGAGATCCCAATAGCGTGAGCATAAGCAAGGGGCTTTGGTCTCCTTGCTTTGCGCAGTAACGTAACTGCAAAAATATGTCTTTAGATAAAATACCCACGCAACATATCCCCAAGAGCATAAAGACCCCAACTGTGTAGCTTCAGGTAGTAACAAGCTGCCCTGCAAAAATGCGCTTTATGATTCACATGCAATCCATCATAATCTCTCCCTTACAAGAGGTATTCTTGACCTGTCCGCGCGTGGATGTGATTCAGCAGGTGTCGTTATAATTAACTAATAATATTTGTAAAGAGATAATCATGCGGGAAATACCCTAGTCAACAGCAATCACTGACAACGCCAACATACTTAGCGTATGTACGCGCCGAATACGGGCACATATGGATAATGCATACATGCACACAGGCAATCACAGCTACTGACCCCCCTGTTACCGAAATTCGAACAGACATGCAGGCAGCCATGCCCACAATCCAAGAAATATGTAGCCATTAAACAGTAGGGGCAAAGAATGACGGGTATCAGGGTACGATGAGTCACTGGGCGATTTGCACTAGGGGCCCATGATAGCACCGAGCCAGTTGCACCAAGGCGGTTAGCACTATAGGACCACACACGTGCACATAGATACACAGTCTTGGCATCAAAACGTTCATAGTCCCAAATCGCATCTCTTAACACCACCGTGGGGAAAGGAGCATGGTGGTTTCACGATTTTCACTGTTCCACCCTCTCACGCTGCCACGCGCATCGCTTGCATCAAGCCCACGCGCACGCAGGGCCCACCCCAACACCCTCTCACACTGTAGTTCCGGGTAGCCCGGTTTATTACGCGCTACCTTATTACTAACAAATGCGCTCCTTTATGCTGGTGCCCGTGCCTATCTTCTGACCCAGAATGACCCTGCTCTTTTAAAAGGTAGTGCACCCGTGCACGCGCGCTGCCTTCAAGCGCTATCTCCTCCCCGCATTAACGAAAGCTTGTCATCATACCTCAATTCCATGCTTCAAACTCGATCAAACATGGTCTGGCAAGTGTAGTTTTACAAGTAGCTACCGACCGCCGTATTATTGGAAAATGAATCTGTTGCTTATTCGCCTGAGGGTGCGGGGCGTATTGGCAAAGAATGTCCCATTTATTTGGTCTTAATTGTCTCGGCGCGTTAACCGCCCGAGCTATCTCCCCAGTGAAGCAGCACGTCCCCAGGTGTCAATTCTTTTAAAAACAGCGTAATCCAACTGACAAAATTGATGGGAATTGAACCCTACTGAAACGGGTAATATCTACATGGATGCGGGGTGTGTGACCGAAGGTCCTAACCTGGTGTAGCTCCTGCGCGCACACCGCACTCTCATTACACATTTTCTATGGCACGGGGAGATTACGTAATTAGCCCAGAATCACAGGATGGACGCGACCTTGAGGCTCTAGCTCAAATTTCCAGTACCAGAGTGTGCTTCGGATCACCATCCATAAAGTTAAACAGGCGAATGTGCTAACCGTTCGCACCACAACATTCGGCAGAGTTCGAAATGTTGTCAGCTTATGACATTTTTACGGCGTTTGCGGGACCCGAACCCTTGTCCTGAGAGACACTTTATAACCACAGGCCCCAGACTTACAATTGAGCTATAGCTCCTAGTCATCATAGCTCCTAGTCATTAACCGTCATTTTTGCCGCTTGCTATTCTTTCTAACATTTCCGTGCAATTATACTTTTCAGCTCAGCTGTATCGCGCCCGATCACGCAGCATGCACACGAAGAACCACAGCAACCTACGCGTATATAACAATGAGCACCCTCGGTGCACAACAGCATTCAATTACGCGCTCCTGTCCACCCGCAGTGAGCCTCGGCCCCCTTCCACCAAACAAAATGAAACCCATCCAATCATTTCACAAGGAATCGAACCCGTGCACTAGGGGCCTGATCACCACAGCAATACTTAACTGAGCTAATAGCTCGATCTAAGGCGCCTCTCCCATGGAACTCCCGCCGCCGACCACGTAGAGAGACCGCAGGCCTGCTTCCGCTGTACTCGCGCTGCCCAGAGAACGCCTCGCCCACGACTCCTACGTAGTAGACAGCCACCGGCGATGCATATACTGCTCCACCGATGAAATCCCCGACCGCGAACCTGCAGGGAAACAAAACAAACAAATAGTTAGCAGCCCCCCAAGGGCTGCGTCTGATTGTCTGAGAGCGCGGGACCAAGAGACCGTGTCCCGCGCTCCCGGGCCCTTTATCCTAACACTGGGGGCAGACCAGTTCTAACTGGCCTGTCCCCCGCCGCCCTCTTGACCCGGAAGCACCTTAATTGCTTCCGGGTCAAGGGTTCCCTGCCGCCACCCAATCCCGGCCGTGGCGCGCCCACCGCGTCACACTGATGCGGTAGACCCGCCGGGCCGGACGAACAGGCGAGGGGGGGGGGCAGGGGGTCGGTGCCCCGCCATATCCGCGGCGGGGCCGATACCGGCACCCGCCTTTCTATTACATGTGCTAACTTGCACTGGCTACTCCCTTGTACGCCTTAACCCCTTGACCTGAGAGGTTCCCTCATTGGTGTTGATACCTATGTTTTTTTATCTTTAGGGCATTTCGTGCATAAACTTTCATAACTTTTTTCTACAAAAGGCATCCAGGCCAAATGTTCATCCTTTATTTTCCTAATATTTCAGTATTATAAAGGTACCCTGGGTTTGATGATTCCCCTTTAGCTGATAAAATAAACAACATTTAGGGCCATATGTAGGTAGGGACACATTTACCACTTCATAAATACCGAATTTTACCGATTCGGTATTTATGAAGTGGTAAATAATATGTAGGTAATTGGTCGGTAAATATTACCGATTCGGAATAATTCGGTAATTACCGAATCGGTATTTACCGATTCGGTAATGAGGCATACCTTCCCATTGATGGGAAGGTATGCCTCATTACCGAATCGGTAAATACCGATTCGGTAATGGGGGGAACACATGCAAGGGTGGCAGGGTGTCACATTGACACCCTGTTGCACCCCTGAAACGGCCATGGGTGCACATGTGGCACACATACATGCCCGAAGGGCATGTATGTCTGCCACATTGCACACTTGTAGGCGCTATGAAATGCATTTCACCATCCATACTTTATTTACCACCAACTATTAGTTGGTGGTAAATACCGACTCCAAACATCACCCACACACTCCCCCTACATCTCATTTCTGTATTCGGAATTTACCGAATCGGTAAAATTACCGATTCGGTAATTTTACCGATTCGGTAAATTCCGAATACAGAAATTGTCCCCCTACATACCAAAAGCCAAAATACCGGTCGGTAACGGTATAATTACCGAAAATCGGCCGTTACCGACCGGTATTTGGCTTCCTACATGAGGCCCTTAGTAATGTATTTTTTGGGTGAATGGTAAAAAGTTTTTCTCAAGAAACTGTTTTTTTTTTTTTTAAAGTGGCATCACAGATGGTTCCTTTCTTGGGACAAGCAGAGTTGAGGAGGAAAAGCTATTTTTTATTACAGTTTTCACTTTTTTCTAATTGTTAGTCAATTTTTACTATTTGCTATGGTTTCAACCTACTTGCAAGAGCCAAAAACTGAGCTGCAGCTCATAATGATCTTTTATTGTTCACCAACAATGGATCAATTCATGTTGTAAAATCTAATGACTGAAACATGGGTATGAAGGAAACCTATGGATTTAAGAAATGAGCACAAAAACTCATTTGAGAAAAATAAGTTATTTGTGCACCTCTAGATTTGGGTTTACAACAAAAAAAAGGTGCCACACTCGTGTGGGTGGGCCTATTGCCTGTTATAAGAATGGCTGGAAAAATCAACATGGAAACATCATATTTTTTGCATGAAATCAACCCTTTTGGTGATTTAGGTAGCCGAGAATGTGTTCCTGGGCTTGCCCGCAACCCTAGGTAACCTTCCAAATACAGTTATTTCTGAAAACTAGGGACACCGTCCTGCACAAAAACAATCACAAGAGGCGATTTCCTCTTCCTATGTGTACTACAGAAATAGTAAACATACAGCAAAAGGGAAAAACGAGGAGAAATGTAAACATTTCTCCTCATTGCGCCTCACTACACCCCCCCTGGGGTGGCGTAGCATACTGACGCATTTCCAGGTTTATGAATTCTCATAAATCTGGAAATGCAGCAGAATACATGAGTGTTGCGTAGGAACACCCACAGCAACACCCATGTCACTCCCCTTTCAGGAAAATATTTGTGTGAGAAGGGGCCATATCTACAAGTACCCAAAAAGCCACCCAAAAAGCCACAGAGGGTGGTTTTACGTATCCTTGTATATATGGGGCAGCAGGTTGCACTGCCGCCGGTGTGTCACAAAAAGTGACACACCGGTGTCCCCAGGGGCCTCTAAATAAGCCCTAATATACCTTCACTTTCCCTCTTTTCATACAAATACGTCATCAAATCTCTTCCTTCTCACAAACGTATTCATGTATCCCTGTACCAGTACATGTCAAGGAACTAGAATCAACGGATAATGACACATTGGCCATTTTGCAATATTATAATAATAAGAAAACTAGTATTTTGGTGAATCTCAACCCATACCCACATGAATGACTTATACGCATGGTAACATTAAACCCTTCGCTGCCCAACTGAAGAATATGCACATCATAAAAAGACGCCACTAGGATGCCCTTATGATCTATATCTAGATATATATATTTATATATGTATAAGTGAAAGGCCCCCAACTGCTTTTTTTATCTTGTCTTTTTCCCCATGAGGGAATTATTTCTCCTGTTTGGGTATTTATACAAAGTTTTCCCGTGCTTGATCCCTTCTTTGCGCCAGCAACCTCCTAAATGAGCAACCTGGTGCTCAGTACCAGGCCACCTCATATATGTGTATGTGACATCACTAATGACATCACATACATATCATATGAATTTGGGAGGGAATCAATAGCCCCCCTAGGTCCATCCAAGACCAAGCTGTTAGGCGGGGCTTTGTGAGGGGCTAGTTAAACCTATTACTGTTCTCAGATATCCCTAGTCATGCCCACCAGCTCAATCCACTTTCTGTGTTGGGAAGGGAGGGAGGGAGGTGATAGACAGCGCAGAAGGAGCAGCCCAGCTCCTCCTACCACCTCTCTGTGACTTCCAACAGATGAAATTACTAAGGAGGTGGAGATTGGAACAGGAGGGACCAGCATTGTTCCTAATCTCTTTTCTTCAATTCTACACTTCCTGGTTAATTTCACAAAACTACTTCATCTCAGAATGCATCTCTGTCCATAATAAGCCTTCTGAGAGGAAGGAGCTGTGTGTTTGTGCCTCAGCCTGACTTGGCTTGGATTGTTTCTTAGTATATGAAATAAGCCAAGTATTTTCAGGCTCCTTGCTCGGGCACAGACACACAATTCTGTGCCCCAGCATGGAGACAGGCATGGTTTGGATTTTTTCTTAGCCTAAGAAAGTAATCCAAAGAGCATCTGGCTGCCTAGGAGATTTGCTAATTGAAGTTAGTATAAAACCTGCCAGAGGTTCAATACAAACTCCTCTCACTTTCTAGACAATATTTTCCTGCTCAATTGCTGCACATGCTGCAACAAAATTCAGCGAAATCTTTAACCTTTGTACAGACAAGGATAAGTGATGGGCTTCAAACTTGAACCTTGCCAGTAACATCCTGGGAGCACTGTATAGCAAGCTAGGTATATCTGTGAGTAACCCCAATATATCACACAAGAACATTACATGAATCACTGACAGACTTTGGAGCATTGCTAAATTTCACTCCCGTACTGTATTGAAATATATAAAAGTTGGGTCGACTGTGGCGGCCTGTAGCCTTAATATAGACTTTAAGCTGAACCCATAAAGACGTTATTAAGTCATTGATGCATATAATAGATTTCTGAATTGTTTTTTCTTCTTGTTTATTCCGGATAGATTTATTCCAGGATAATGTTATTCCAAGGTAATCTAATGCTGACACCTCTATTTTGGGTGTGCCCATCATTAAGGTGAAATTTGATTTGTTGCGCACCAAATGTCCTGTATATCATCTTTGTTCTCTTAGCATTTATGATCAAATTTAATCCTGACATAATGCATTAAATTAGTGTTGTAATCCGTTCTGTCAAAAGGGATATCATCATCTTCATTATGCCATGAATGACGATTCAATTAAACCCATATTGGAGGTTACAGCACTGTAAGTTTCGGACGACCAGGCTTTCAGGCATATCAGTTGCAAACAATCTCTTCTATCAAGGAGGACAGTGTCATCTGCATACTGTGGTATATGGAAATTCAGTTAACTCAATTATGACAGGTAAACATCAGTAATTTCTAGACCTCAAGGCATTTCAGCTACAAACTAATAGTTTTGGCACCAATGGATAACCTGGGTTGAAGCCACTAAATGTTTCGAACTTTACTACTCCTATGCTCCTAGGGGCATGTGTTTCCACCTAAGAATCACTGGGTAAATACATAAGCAAATCAAGGAGCACACTATACATGCATTTTTAACTTTTTCTATATGTGTACTCCATCCAAGATCACTTGCAGATTTAACGGGTCTGATTTACAAAGGTAACTTTCACTTTTGAGTAATTTACAGCTTTAAGTAAGTTTACTACTTTTGGTTAGCCACAAAATCAGAGTGTAAGCTAATAATATAAAAAGGCACAATAATGAGTGAAGCACCACACATGGCTAACCTATGGTACTGCAAGATGTTCCCTTAAAATAATGGAGGAAGGGAATTGAAATAAAACCTGATAGAATATACTGTTAAATTAAATTACTTAAAATAATTAAAATACAAATAAATATAATTTAGTGTTAACACATATATAAAAATAGAACATATTTAATTTTTAAATATAAAACAAATACCACATTTTGAATTTAAAATTAATGTAACATTACATTTTCTTACAATATACCTGCCTTATTTTTAATTAATTCTATTCATCACTTTCAATAAGTATTAAAGCACATTTTTTCTTTAGTTTGAAATATATTTTTGTAATTTAAACATCAGAAACATTATTTTAGTTTCATTTAGAATATGAAAATGTATTAAAGAAACATTTCAACATTAAATTAATAGTGCTGTAGTGTTTTGTTTTACCTGCATTTCAAATTAATGTATAAATGATTTTACATCAATATAAAATAAAAATATATTTTTAAGATCTATTTTCAAGTTTAATATTTTATTTAAATGTTCCCTATTCTTTACCATAGGGAAAATACAAAGTGGGGGTGGAGATCTCAACATGGTAAAGTATAAGGAAAAATGTTATAAACATTTTTCTAAATTGTTTTGTTATAATAAATAGTAATATAAATTAATTTGGTATATTTATTTTATATGTACAACCAGAGAAAAAAATGCCACACCACTTTTAATTTAATTTCGAAATAAAACCTTTAATCAATGGAATATATTAAATGAAAATATTTTTTTTTGAAGTTTAAATTAAAAATAAATTCCCACATAAACAGAAAAATATTTTGAATTATCCATTATTAAAAGTTATGTATAGAATTAATAACATTTAGGTATATTTTAATAAAAATGATCTTTATATTTACATTTTGTGAATAGCCAAATGCAGTAAATTTATTCATAAGTGTAAATTACTCAGAAGTGTAAGGTATTTTTGTGAATTGGGTTTTTGATATATTTTCCGACTTTGAGTCCAACACACTATTTATTCTTAATGTAACAAAAATGTCATTCGACAATTGAATCGAAGATACGATTTTACAATCCCCATGTTACATGCAAAACATTTTTTATGATTAACAAAATACAACTAATTGTTTTTTCACAGCAGAAGGGAAAGCTGGTCACAGATCAGGGACGTCATTTCCAATGGTCTGGATCTGAAAGAAGTCTTGGAGCTCTTGACTTTGGCTTTTCTCATTTTGGGTAGAAGCTTTTGAAAGATTTGTAGTAAAGCATGACAGATCACGCTCTTAGTTCTGTAGAAATTCTGCAGTATTTCAATCTGGGAAATGCATCAGCCACAGGCTAGCACCCTCAATAAAAATGGCAACCTACCACCAGCTCCTAAGAACATTCCTGGACATAGAAGAAACATCAGATGTAGTAGGAATCCTGCCTGACCTGCCTATGAAGAGGCCTTAACTGTTTCCTTGTCTGCATTTGAACTCGATGACTGGAACTGTTGTCCAAGAGTATGGTGACTGGCCTCCTGTAATTGAATTATGGACACAAAAGGCAGAAGAGTATCTCCACTCTTTGTGGGAAAGACAGCTATCTAGTTTGAAGTCGACTGCACTAGTCCCTGGCGTGAGTGAGACCTGGACTCTAGAAGCCTTTGTTGAGGAACTGAGAACTGTAGGGGAAACCAGCTGTGACTTTACCAGCATGAAACAGAATTAGGGCAAAGCTTCAAAAGCTTCCCAAGAATGGTGTTTTCTCACCTCCAGTACAGGATAAGTGTGTTTGGCCACTCGGAGCATTTTCTGCCTGAGTTTTTGCCTAGTCCTCGGGCACTGTAAAGAAGTATCTGACCCTGTGGAACACTCATCGGCACCAGCTTCCTGCATTGCTGGAGAAATCAGGGGCCCAAAAAAAATCCAAACAGAAGCTCTGTTGCCAGGTATGCAGTCAAGCTTTGTTCCTCTTGCATCTTTTTGCCACCAAAATCGAAATCTTCAGCAGTAGCTCGATGAAAGCATATATGACTTTTATCTGACTCCTGAATAGCATTTAAATCAATATATATATCTGTAAGCGCGCTCTGTGCGCTTACCGTAAGCTTACCGTACGCGTACGGTGCCGTGCGCGAGCTCAATTCTGATTGGTGGTTACATGACTGTAAACATTCGAATCGGTCGAAATCAGGAAGTGTCGGCCGCCATTTTCTGTCTCTCGCACTGAGAAACAAAGGTGGGGAACGCGAAACGGGGGCAACGAAGAGAGTTGCAGACCCCCTAGTGTTTGTCAGGGGTCCAAGAAGGACCCAAAAGTACGAAAAATAAATGTAAAATTTTTTTTCAAAAATCGCGGGGTACGCGTATGGTAAGCTTACCGTACGCGCACGGCAAAAAAAAAAAAAAAAAAAAAAAAGAAGTAACAATCACATTTCTTGAATTGGATTGTTTAATATATATATATATATATATATATATATATATATATATATATATATATATATATATATATATTCAATGAAAAAACCATAGGTTTCACACATGTTACAGTTAGCTGGACATTTCACTCGTAAAAAACCTTTAAAATTCCCCCGTTATAGTTAGTGCAGGCAACTATAACTCACGCAACCGCAATCCTCTGCTGATGACATATGTGTCTTTATGAAAAAAAAATATTTGTAATATATGTATAGCTAAAATTTAATGGAAGAAGACATGGGCAAATAAGTGTCTAAATACAGTATTAGCATCAGCAGAGGATTGCGGTCGCGTGAGTTATAGTTGCCTGCACTAACTATAACGGGGGAATTTCAAAGATTTTTTACGAGTGAAATGTCCAGCTAACTGTAACATGTGTGAAACCTATGGTTTTTTCATTGAATTTGCAAGGTTTTTTAAATGCTAATTCCTAACTATAACGTGTGTGAAACCTATGGTTTTTTCAGTGAATTTGTACGGTTTTTTAAATGCTAAGTTACTTTACGCCGTTCGTGGCGTGCGCGCCCACTTCACGCAGTTTTGAAAATTTCGCGAGGATTCGTCGACCGGCGCCAAAGTTATTCCAAATAGAATGTTGCGGATTTCCTATGGAAACACGGTCCTAACTTTAACTATCTACTGGCGACCGCCAGTAGATAATATATATATATTACCTACTGGCGGTCGCCAGTAGGTAGTTATAGTTAGGACCACGTTTCCATAGGAAAACCTCAACATTCTATTTTGAATAACTTTGGCGCCGGTCGACGAATCCTCGCGAATTTCTCAAAATAGGTGGGGCGCTACGCTCCGCCCCTACCCTGAAAGTCTCGGGGGGATCCGTCAAGCGGGGGCTGAGATAAAAGGGGGGTCCCAAAACGCGTTTTTCCCATGCATTTTTCCATAGGACCTTTAGAACGAGCTACAGCCCGAACGGCTGAACAGAATTACTCAAAATTTGGCAGAGAGGTAGTCCCTAGGTCAAGGAAGTGCCTTTTGTAGGTTTGGTGTAAATCTGTTCAGTAGATTCTGAGAAAATAGCCTTTAAATCAATATATATATCTGAGCCCGCTTACGGTACGCTTACCGTACGCTTACCGTAAGCGTACGGTGGCGTGCGCGAGCGCGATTCTGATTGGCTCTTAGATCTTAGTAAACATTCGAATCGGCCGAAACCAGGAAGCGGCGGCCGCCATTTTCTGTGTTTCACTCTGAAAAAAAAAGAGTGAAAACAAGAAAAGGGGGCAAGGAGGAGAGTTACAGACCCCCTAACATTTGTAAGGGGGTCAAAGAAGGACAGAAAAGTACAAAAAAAACATTTATTGATTTTTAAAAAAATCACGGGGTACGCGTACGGTAAGCTTACGGTAAGCGTACGGTTAAAAAAAATAAAAATGAATAAATGAAATGACGAATTAAGAGTTTAGAAATTAGGGAGCTCTAAAAAGAGCTGTTGTGTTTATGAAGTCATTTTTTTAGTGGTACCTACAAGTAAGTACCGATGCAGAGTCTAAGGTTCAAGAGGAAGACTCTGTTCCCTTCATCATTGAAGTGCACACCATCTCCTCTATAAATGTCTTGCATGTCATAACGCAAGTTGTTGTGGTAAATGGCACCCATACCATAGTCACGGAGGAAAGCAGAAACAGATTTGTTGACGTGCTTTCTTGCTTTGTCAATCTGTGGACAGAAATGATTGGACCAGTTCCATTTTTGCCTTTGGCATATGTTAGAAAACACAAAGGCAGTTTTAGGGAAAAGTGAAAACAGTTGTGCAAAGGTCTCCTTCATAAGCATTTCCAGACCTACCCCAGTCAAAGTGCCTAGGTCATTGCCACCACAGTGCACTATTATGAGGTCAGGGTGTTGGATTTGAATGAAGGATTTCACCAATGGCATCAATTGGTGCCACTTTAACCCTCTCTGACCAATCCATTTAATGTCTACATTTGGCAAAGCAAGGTCTCTCACCATACCTGTTTTCTCTGCAAACTTTTCACTCCAGAAGACATAGCTGTGCCCTACAATCCACACTGTGAACATCTTCAAAGGAGAACTGGATGCACTCAGGAGGTGTCTTTCAGTAGAATGGCAATATGAAAAGAAAGACAGTTTGGAAATGGAGGCATACATATTTTTAACAAAACAAAAAGAACTGATTGGCTGTTTCATACCATTCTAGAATAAAAACTAGGCTGTATGTGTAAATTAATAGAAGCATGTTTTGTATTGGTAAAAAAAAATGTGTAACCAAAGAACAGTACTATGGATTTGCTGTTAGGTTTGAAAAGTCAAGCACTCTTGCTCTGTGGAATTGAAACATTGTTTGGCGAACTTCTGACCTAACTCAACACAGCAGTGTTCCATGAGCTGTTGCTATGGTAGCAGGCAGAAGTCAAGTTGGGGGAAGGGTACTAGGCAGAAGTCAAGTTGGGGGAAGGGTACTTTTGGAAAAGGGTTGGTTTTCAACCAATAGAAATGTGTGATTACATTAGAAAAAAAGGGGGAAGCACTGAGATTTGAAACTTACAAGTATATGTGTGGAAAAATAGAGGGAAAGTTTGCCATTATCTGGTTCTGCTGAGAGGAGAGAGGTGAACACAACAGAGATCCTGGCTCTGATAATCTGCTGTTTGAGTGCCACATTTCTTTCACAACTAACTAATTTTAAAGGTGAGTTTAGAGTTTGAGAGGGGATGTATATGGTAAATTAAGAAATGAATAATAGAAATGCAATTCTTTTTGTTGAAGTTGTGTTTATTATTTTCTGTTTTGGGAGAAATGTAAATGTGAGGAACAAGTAAAATAATATGGACTATGTTTTCACAATAAATTAAGGTGTACTGGTATAATAAAAGAATAGTTTAAGGGTTTGAGGTTGGACTCAGTAATGCAAATACATTCAGCATCACTAAGGCTGGTTGCCCTTGCTGGAGTGTAGGCAGTCACCGAGAATACACATGGTGGTGGTCTGAAAAAGAAGTTTGGACATGTGCATTTAAGAAAATCGAAAAAAGTGGTTTCATAATGTGTCAGTCTGTAAAAGTGATTTTCACTTGGCCAAAAAAAAAAGAGTAGTAAGTGTGCTTTCAAATTGGCAAAGAAATTTCGTTTTGGGACTAATGTGAAAACATGACTCTGTGTGCATAGAGGAATTATAGGCAGAGATTTATTGCGTCTTGCTCTGGTGATTTCACAGTTGCATTAGATGGAAAGGGGGAGCGAATTTTTGGGGGAAGAAGCAGAGTCTTAGCACACACCCATGTGCTTGCCATGTATAGTCATGCACAGTATTTACAAGCGAGTGGGGTTTTCAGGTTTCAGTCTGTAATGCAAATACATTCAGCTTCACTAAGGCTGGTTGCCCTTGCTGGAGTGTAGCACTCTGGACATGGGCTTTTTAAAAAATCTGAAAAGTGGTTTCATAATGTGACAGTTTGTAAAAGTGATTTTCACTTGCCCAAAAAAAAGAGCAGTAAGTGTGCTTTCAAATTGGCAAAGAAATTTCGTTTTGTGACTAATGTGAAAACATGACTCTGTGTGCATAGAGGAATTATAGGCAGAGATTTATTGCGTCTTGCTCTGGTGATTTCACAGTTGCATTAGATGGAAAGGGGGAGCGAATTTTTGGGGGAAGAAGCAGAGTCTTAGCACACACCCATGTGCTTGCCATGTATAGTCATGCACAGTATTTACAAGCGAGTGGGGTTTTCAGGTTTCAGTCTGTAATGCAAATACATTCAGCATCACTAAGGCTGGTTGCCCTTGCTGGAGTGTAGGCAGTCACCGAGAATACACATGGTGGTGGTCTGAAAAAACAGCTTGGACATGTGCATTTAAATAAATCAAAAAAAGTGGTTTCATAATGTGTCAGTCTGTAAAAGTGATTTCCAATTGTAAAAAGTGATTTTCACTTGCGCCGAAAAAAAAAAGAGCAGTAAGTGTGCTTTCAAATTGGCAAAGAAATTTCGTTTTGGGACTAATGTGAAAACATGACTCTGTGTGCAGAGAGGAATTATAGGCAGAGATTTATTGCGTCTTGCTCTGGTGATTTCACAGTTGCATTAGATGGAAAGGGGGAGCGAATTTTTGGGGGAAGAAGCAGAGTCTTAGCACACACCCATGTGCTTGCCATGTATAGTCATGCACAGTATTTACAAGCGAGTGGGGTTTTCAGGTTTCAGTCTGTAATGCAAATACATTCAGCATCACTAAGGCTGGTTGCCCTTGCTGGAGTGTAGGCAGTCACCGAGAATACACATGGTGGTGGTCTGAAAAAACAGTTTGGACATGTGCATTTAAATAAATTTAAAAAAAAGGTTTCATAATGTGTCAGTCTGTAAAAGTGATTTTCACTTGGCCCGGAAAAAAAAAGAGCAGTAAGTGTGCTTTCAAATTGGCAAAGAAATTTCGTTTTGGGACTAATGTGAAAACATGACTCTGTGTGCAGAGAGGAATTATAGGCAGAGATTTATTGCGTCTTGCTCTGGTGATTTCACAGTTGCATTAGATGGAAAGGGGGAGCGAATTTTTGGGGGAAGAAGCAGAGTCTTAGCACACACCCATGTGCTTGCCATGTATAGTCATGCACAGTATTTACAAGCGAGTGGGGTTTTCAGGTTTCAGTCTGTAATGCAAATACATTCAGCATCACTAAGGCTGGTTGCCCTTGCTGGAGTGTAGGCAGTCACCGAGAATACACATGGTGGTGGTCTGAAAAAACAGCTTGGACATGTGCATTTAAATAAATCAAAAAAAGTGGTTTCATAATGTGTCAGTCTGTAAAAGTGATTTCCAATTGTAAAAAGTGATTTTCACTTGCGCCGAAAAAAAAAAGAGCAGTAAGTGTGCTTTCAAATTGGCAAAGAAATTTCGTTTTGGGACTAATGTGAAAACATGACTCTGTGTGCATAGAGGGATTATAGGCAGAGATTTATTGCGTCTTGCTCTGGTGATTTCACAGTTGCATTAGATGGAAAGGGGGAGCGAATTTTTGGGGGAAGAAGCAGAGTCTTAGCACACACCCATGTGCTTGCCATGTATAGTCATGCACAGTATTTACAAGCGAGTGGGGTTTTCAGGTTTCAGTCTGTAATGCAAATACATTCAGCATCACTAAGGCTGGTTGCCCTTGCTGGAGTGTAGGCAGTCACCGAGAATACACATGGTGGTGGTCTGAAAAAACAGCTTGGACATGTGCATTTAAATAAATCAAAAAAAGTGGTTTCATAATGTGTCAGTCTGTAAAAGTGATTTCCAATTGTAAAAAGTGATTTTCACTTGCGCCGAAAAAAAAAAGAGCAGTAAGTGTGCTTTCAAATTGGCAAAGAAATTTCGTTTTGGGACTAATGTGAAAACATGACTCTGTGTGCATAGAGGAATTATAGGCAGAGATTTATTGCGTCTTGCTCTGGTGATTTCACAGTTGCATTAGATGGAAAGGGGGAGCGAATTTTTGGGGGAAGAAGCAGAGTCTTAGCACACACCCATGTGCTTGCCATGTATAGTCATGCACAGTATTTACAAGCGAGTGGGGTTTTCAGGTTTAAGTCTGTAATGCAAATACATTCAGCATCACTAAGGCTGGTTGCCCTTGCTGGAGTGTAGGCAGTCACCGAGAATACACATGGTGGTGGTCTGAAAAAACAGCTTGGACATGTGCATTTAAATAAATCAAAAAAAAAAGTTTCATAATGTGTCAGTCTGTAAAAGTGATTTCCAATTGTAAAAAGTGATTTTCACTTGCGCCGAAAAAAAAAAGAGCAGTAAGTGTGCTTTCAAATTGGCAAAGAAATTTCGTTTTGGGACTAATGTGAAAACATGACTCTGTGTGCAGAGAGGAATTATAGGCAGAGATTTATTGCGTCTTGCTCTGGTGATTTCACAGTTGCATTAGATGGAAAGGGGGAGCGAATTTTTGGGGGAAGAAGCAGAGTCTTAGCACACACCCATGTGCTTGCCATGTATAGTCCTGCACAGTATTTACAAGCGAGTGGGGTTTTCAGGTTTCAGTCTGTAATGCAAATACATTCAGCATCACTAAGGCTGGTTGCCCTTGCTGGAGTGTAGGCAGTCACCGAGAATACACATGGTGGTGGTCTGAAAAAACAGCTTGGACATGTGCATTGAAATAAATCAAAAAAAGTGGTTTCATAATGTGTCAGTCTGTAAAAGTGATTTCCAATTGTAAAAAGTGATTTTCACTTGCGCCGAAAAAAAAAAGAGCAGTAAGTGTGCTTTCAAATTGGCAAAGAAATTTCGTTTTGGGACTAATGTGAAAACATGACTCTGTGTGCATAGAGGAATTATAGGCAGAGATTTATTGCGTCTTGCTCTGGTGATTTCACAGTTGCATTAGATGGAAAGGGGGAGCGAATTTTTGGGGGAAGAAGCAGAGTCTTAGCACACACCCATGTGCTTGCCATGTATAGTCATGCACAGTATTTACAAGCGAGTGGGGTTTTCAGGTTTCAGTCTGTAATGCAAATACATTCAGCTTCACTAAGGCTGGTTGCCCTTGCTGGAGTGTAGCACTCTGGACATGGGCTTTTTAAAAAATCTGAAAAGTGGTTTCATAATGTGACAGTTTGTAAAAGTGATTTTCACTTGCCCAAAAAAAAGAGCAGTTTGTGTGCATTCAAATTGGCAAAGAAATTTCGTTTTGTGACTATTGTGAAAAGAAATGTAGTAATATATTTAAATACAATAAAGGATTTTTTTTTAGTTTTTTTCAGGTATTGCTGAAGAACAGTGAACAAAATTTAAGATGCCTACAAAATCTAGAGTTCAAAAAACGCTAAAAAAAAAACTATATTTGAAGACAACTGGAGGACCAAAGTTAGTAGAAGATGCTCATGTTGGGAAAAAGAAAAAATCTTCTGGTAAGCAGAAAAAACAATTTCTTAAAAAAATATTCAAAACAAAGAAAAATGTACAAAATGTCTGTCCTGGAAAGAATGTAACAAAACGAAGAGAACAGCAAAAAATTGAGAATTTAGTTAATGCAAATATACCTTCTGCAACTGAAAAGTTTTACATAAACAGAAAAACAGCGTTTAAAGAGATACGTAGAAAAATGTTTCAGAGAAGAGTTATGTCCAATTTGATAAAGGATGTGAAGAAATATAAGCAAAAGGCAAAATATTACAAGAGAAAAAAAGAAATTGAAGCCATTGCAGCAAAAGCATTAGAATTAAAAAGGAAACTATTCATATTAATTTTGAATAGGATGCGTACATTAGATAAAATGGTTAATGTACTGAAATCACAAAGCAAAAGCAAAAGAGTAGTGAACAGAACAAACTTTTGTAAAGTGTTTTTAGGAAAGTGGATGCATAGTTCAAGTAGTGAACCTTTTTTTAATGAAGAGAGCTATTTTCAAAGTAATAGTTTGCTGCATGCAGTTGACACCAGAGGTCGTTCATACGAAGTAAAAAATGGTTGCATAATGGAGAAGGAGATAATGGTTCCAAGAGATGAGGTACAAGTGATGGCAGATGAGGCAATGGGGAGACGTCCTAAAGCCCCAGTGTACACTTGGAATTGTAGTAGTATTTGCACTGTGCGTCAGGAATCTATTGACAGATTTCGAGAGTTTCTAAGAGAATATAGTAAAAAAAGTGTAAAACAGAAGATTAAGGTGCTTCAAAGTCTGGATCCATGCAGAGTGAGAGAGAATACTGGTTTGCAGGGTCATTCTCTGGCTTGTCTATCTAGAAAAGTGTGCAATAGTGTTTTCCATCATTTTAGGATGCTGGCTGTTCATCATACTGAAATGAGAAAGTTTGTGAGACGGTTGTATTTTGCCAAAAGTCCAGCAATAAAGTTAAATGAATTGAATAGGGCTCTGTTCCGAGGAACGGTATCAGATGTAGAGAAGGTTGTTGATGAAATTCAGTTTTGTTACTTTGGTCCTGAACAAAACAGTGCAGAGAAGGACACAGTAAATGAGGAAGAAGTGGAAGAGAATGTAGAACCTTCTGTAAGTAAGACATTTAATGATCACATAACAAAATTTGCAATAGTCTCTAATGAAAGACCAAATGTTACTTGTATTTGTTGCCGCAGAACTCATTATAGAAAACAAACTAGGAATGTTGATCTCTACAGAAAGAGTGAAAATGAAGATAATTATAAGTGGAAGGATTTTGCCACATATATATTTCTTGAAAATTGTTTTGAATTGGGTGAAGATCAGCGTATTTGTAAATACTGTTACAACAAGTTAGAGGAAAATAGAATGCCGACCAGAGCTGTACATAATAATTTAGAATTGGATGCTATTCCTGCTGAACTTTCTGAATTAAATACATATGAGTCTATACTCATTCAATGTGTTCATCCGTTCCAGACCATTGTACGTATGGAGCCCAAAACTGGTAAATTACCTCCTTCAGATTTACTGAGAGGTTTAAAAGGTAGAGTGGTGTATTTGCCCTTGGATTTGAAAAAAAATATGGAAACTATTGATGCGGATACTTTGGAAACTGAACCATTAATTATTCTGGTTAATGGTGTACCTACAAAGAATAAGAAGATTTGGCAGGAGCTGGTAGATGTGCGGAAAGTACAAAGAGCAAATTTGTATTTGAAAAAAAATAACAAATGGTATGAATCAATTTATATAGAAGAAGAAGAAGAAGACGAAGATTTTCAAGAAGACACAGAAACACCAACTGGACAAATTGAAAAAGTGGACAAGACAAAGGAAGAAGAAATTTATGAACATTTTAGCATACATCCTCTTCATTCGAAAGAAGTTATGGGAGACAATATTGATCTCTTTCAGATGAAGAAAGCAAAAGGAACTCCCGTGAGTGTATGGGAGGAGAGCTTGGAAGCTCGATGTTTTCCCCAGCTGTTTCCTACGGGAAAAGGAGGACGATACGATGAACGTCCAGAACAGATTCCAGCTTCAGAGTATCGGACTACAAGACTATATGCTGAAGATCCCAGATTTCGACAAAGTATTCCTTATTTGTTCCATCTTTTATTTGAAAGCGACTTGTCTGCACTGTCTTATGCAGTAAATCACATTTTAAAAAGTGGAGTACATTTACAAAATGTGTCTGCTAAGGATTTTATGGAGAAAGTGCAGCACCGAGATGATCATTTGGAAACACAACTGATCAATCTGATGGCTTGTCAGCGTGGGACAAATGAATATTGGTACCGACGCCATGGTGAACTAAAATGCATGTTACGCAATTTAGGAACACCAACATGGTTCCTTACCCTAAGCTGTGCCGAGTACGCTTGGGATGATTTACTGGATTTTCTACGAGAGGCCAATTCAAACATTAAAAACATCGAATACAAGACAGCAGGAGAACTGTGCTCATTGGATCCGGTTAATGTTTGCAGATATTTCAATCATAGATTTGAGGCTATGATGTCCTTCATCTGCAATAAAAAAAATCCACCCCTTGGAGAAGTAGTGGATTTCTTTTGGAGACAAGAGTACCAGGCAAGAGGTGCTCCTCATATTCATATGCTGTTGTGGATCAAGGATGCCCCAAAGTTTGGAACAGATACTGATGAAGCAGTGTTATCTTACATTGAAGAATATGCAACATGTGGTATACCAAAAAGCACAGAAGAGAACAAGTTAAAGGAGCAAGTTTTACGTTTCCAAAGTCATCGGTGTGGAAAATACTGTCGACGGAAATACAAGAGCAAAGAAAAATACTACACTAAATGTCGATTTGGATTTCCTAGACCTGTTCTTTCAAATGGAAGAGTAAACAGTTTTATGTCAGCTGTGAGACATACTATCACAAGAAAATCACCTAAGAATACCTACAACCTTAAAAGAAAAGAAGAATCAAAAAATATAAATGACTACAACCCAGTCATTTTATCCATGTGGAACGCTAACATGGATATACAGTATGTAGCTGACAATTCCATTGCTGTTGCACGATATGTAACGTCTTACATTACGAAATCAGAAAAAACAGAATTGAAGGAAATGTGGGAAGAGATTTCTCACGAGAAGACTGTCAGTAAGAAGCTGTACAGTTTCAGTTTGAAGATGTTATCGCATCGAGAAATTGGATCCTACGAATGTTCAGATAGGTTATCTTCTGCAAGTCTCTACTCGAAGTCAAGAAGAATAATTTGGGCAAGTTTAGGCCTTGCAGCAATGAGAAATCGGGTACTGAAATCTGTTGGAGAAATTGAATATTTGGCCGAGAATGACCCAGAAAGTACAGATATATTGAAAACAAACATGTTGGACACATATTATCCCAAGAGAAGTCATCATCTGGAGAACATGTGTCTCTATGAAGTGTTGCAGAACTACATTTATTCACGGAAAGCTGCAGAAGACATTAATAATGGAAAATATAAAGTTGTTGGTGAAGAAGGATGTTTGGTGAAGCAAACCAAAGGAAGTTTGATAAATCACCGGAAGCTGAGTTGCGACACTACCGACAAGAAAGAATTTTACTACTTGGCTCTTTTACAGTTGTTTAAACCATGGCGTACAGAGGATGAACTACTGGGAGAATTTCAAAGCTATGAGGATTCATTTAATGCTTGCAAAGACAGCATACAATGCAATACATTCACAACTTATCTGCAAATGTTAAATGAAGAAATTGAACAGGAAACTACAATTGCAGCAGAAATAGCTAGAGACAGTTCTCAGGACAGCCAAAGTTCAGGAACACACAGTCAAGATCCCCTAGGACAACCAATCATTGAAAATGAAGCATCAATAGCCATGAATGAAGTGGAAACGGCTATGAATCAAGCTCAAGAAGAATTTATAGACTTAGAAAATTTGGAAAGACAACTGAATCAAGAGCAGCAACAAATTTATGAAGAGATCAAAAACAAAATTGATCACGGATTTCTACATGTAAAAAAAGAGTGCTCATGCACATCATTTCATCCAATCAGGATGTATGTAAGCGGACAAGCTGGCACTGGAAAAAGTTTCCTAATTAAAGTCATCAGAAGCTACCTAAAGCAAAAAACGGATTCTACTTTGTCTTGTGTGGTTACTGCTCCAACTGGGTTAGCAGCATATAACATAAAAGGAATCACCTTACATCGTTTGCTAATGTTACCAGTGGAGCATGAGAACAAAATACAATTCAACAAGCTAACTGGAGAAGCATCCTTGGAAGTTTCACGAGTATTGAAGAAGATGCAAGTTCTCATTATTGATGAGGTGAGCATGGTATCAAACTTAATGCTTGCCTTTGTGCATTTAAGAATGCAGCAAATTTTGAAGACAGACTATGACGTGTTATTTGGTGGAAAACACGTCATAGTTTTTGGAGATCTTTTGCAACTTACTCCAGTTAAAGGACAACCAGTGTTTAATACTGTGACACATGAAGACACGAAGAAGTCATTGGGAAGCATCGGAAATACAAATATTTGGTCCTTCTTTGAGTACAAGGAACTTACAACTAATATGAGGCAAGCAAACGATGAAGAATATGGAAGTATTCTGAAAGATATCAGAATTGGACTACTCACAGAAGTTGGCAAAAAAGCATTACAGAGTCGGCTGCTACATAATTTATTTCCAAAGGAAGAAATAGTTGCAGAGAAAATATACAAGAATATTGCAGAAAACAAAAGTGTCATCTGCTTAATGCCAACTCTACGTGAATGCTCAATATTCAATGAGGAGCTTTTGAAATTGGAAAAGGAAGAGATCAGGAAATTGGAAGCAGTGGACAAAATTGAGGATGGAAGAATTACTGTCACAGTAACAGGCAAACTGAAAAATAAATTGGACTCACTAGAGAAGAACATCTCCAAAACAGCTGGATTAGAAAAAAATCTATATGTTTGCATGAACTGTAGAGTGTTTTTAAGGAGAAATTTGGATGTTGAGAAAGGTTTAGTTAATGGAGGGATGGGAAGAGTTGTGGGTTTTATTAATTATCAGAAAAAAGAAGGAATTGAATGTTTAAAAATAAAATTTGATCAGATAGATGAAGTTAAAGATATTTGTCGTTGTACAGTTCGTTTTATGCTTGTGAAAGACTTATATGTACGTAGGAAGCAGTTTCCGTTTTCTCTAGCATATGCTGTAACTATTCACAAGTCTCAAGGATTGACTGTAGATTGTGCATTTGTGAACATTGGTTCAACTGTGTTCAAAGAAGGTATGGCATATGTTGCTTTGTCACGAGTCAAAACATTATCAGGTTTATTCATGATAGACTTTGAAGAATCAAAAGTTAGTGCTGATACAAATTGTGTAAAGGAGTATAATAGATTAAGAAGAAGCTATGCTCCTCATTTAGGTCAGTATCCTGTGTTGGAGAAACGTGTAGTTTCTCGTAAAAGGAAAAATGAGAATATCTGTAGTGAAGATGTAGAGAAGAGGAAAAAAAAGAGGAGTGATGTAATTGCAAGCAAAAAGAAAAAGGAAAATGAAGAACAGGTTGTAGTATGTCATTTTGAAAATAGCTCTGGTGTCAACTGCTACGCAAATGTAGTGCTGAATGTTGCATTTTATCTGGAAAGTTTGCAAGAGCAGATAATAGTAAATCAGGGAAAAAGATTCTGTTCAGAGCTGAGTCTCCTTTTTCAAAAGCTGAGTAAAGATAAAACTCAAATAGAAAGTGCTACTGACATTAGAAAACTTTTAGATGTATGTTCAGGACGAACACAGTTTTCTCAAAATGAACAGCAAGATGCACATGAATTTTTGATGTATTTTCTTCAGGTAGTGGAAGAAGAAGGAGTTCCCATTGACATTTTTTTTGGTCTCTCTTATAAATGGGAACATAGTTGTGATAATTGTTATAATATAAGTGGCTCTATTGTTGATAATGAAAGGTTTATTTATTTGACATTGCCAGAGAGTAAAACAGTCACTTTTGCAAAATTAGTTAAAGATGCTAATCATAGCATGAAATGTGGTGAGTGTAATTCTGACATGTTTTCAACATTAATTTTAAAGGAATACGGACAGTATGTAATTTTAATGATGCAACGATGTAGAGCTGATGGTTCAAAATTGGATACTTTAATAAAGAAGTTTACAGGACAGCAATTATCAATTTCAGGAAAAACTTTTGTAACTGTTGCAATAATTTTCCATGATGGACCTACTGTTACTTCTGGACATTACACAGTTTATCTTAAATGTGAAAAAGGCTGGACACTGTGTAATGATTCTCAATTGATTTTCAAACAACGTTTGCCTTTTGATTTAGCAAATTCATATCTAATCTTCCTGAAACCTAAATTTTAGAGAGACTTGGCAAGATCTGGACAAAACGATTTTACCATTTTACTGGATTACCATTGCAATTTTGTAAAAAAAAATTTTTTTAAATTATCATTTGGCCTAATGGAAAGATAACCAATTGTAATGTGGACTTTTTTAATTTTTAATGAAATTTTGAAAAACCAATAATTTTGAGATTATCGGTAACTTCTGCACATTTTGGTGCCAATTCCGATCCGGTAAAAAAATTCCCCGTCCGACTCGTATCCGGATTTTTTTCCGTCCGAATCGTCAAAGTAGCGTACAAACTGCCAAGTACGATTCGAACGGAAAAAAGTCCATACGAATCGCATTGGGAAGATTTCCCCACACGTCCTCGGGTCGGGAAAAGTCACCGACACGTCCCCGGGCGAGAAACCCACCGTGCGGAAAAATAAAGTCCGACTGCGCAAGTACGATCCCTCCCGTCCTCCCCATTTCACAACCGTACGCAAAAAACACCGTCCGAACCGAACTCCCATAGCAACCATGGAGACATGTGCCCGCATACGCGCCGAACACCCCACCACCCCCCGCCCGCGTATGTACGCCCCGAACCCCCACCCGTGTATGTACGCACCAAACACCCACCCGTGTATGTACGCCCCCGAACCCCCCCCAGCCGTGTATGTACGCACCGAACCACCAGCCGTGTATGTACGCCCCCGAACCCCCCCCAGCCGTGTATGTACGCACCGAACCACCAGCCGTGTATGTACGCACCAAACCCCCCCCCCAGCCCTGTATGTACGCACCGAACCACCAGCCGTGTATGTACGCCCCCGAACCCCCCCCAGCCGTGTATGTACGGACCGAACCACCAGCCGTGTATGTACGCACCAAACACCCACCCGTGTATGTACGCCCCCGAACCCCCCCCAGCCGTGTATGTACGCACCGACCCACCAGCCGTGTATGTACGCACCAAACACCCACCCGTGTATGTACGCCCCCGAACCCCCCCCCAGCCGTGTATGTACGCACCGAACCACCAGCCGTGTATGTACGCCCCCGAACCCCCCCCCAGCCGTGTATGTACGCACCGAACCACCAGCCGTGTATGTACGCACCAAACACCCACCCGTGTATGTACGCCCCCGAATCCCCCCCCCAGCCGTGTATGTACGCCCCGAACCCCCACCCGTGTATGTACGCACCAAACACCCACCCGTGTATGTACGCCCCCGAACCCCCCCCAGCCGTGTATGTACGCACCGAACCACCAGCCGTGTATGTACGCCCCCGAACCCCCCCCAGCCGTGTATGTACGCACCGAACCACCAGCCGTGTATGTACGCACCAAACCCCCCCCCCAGCCCTGTATGTACGCACCGAACCACCAGCCGTGTATGTACGCCCCCGAACCCCCCCCAGCCGTGTATGTACGGACCGAACCACCAGCCGTGTATGTACGCACCAAACACCCACCCGTGTATGTACGCCCCCGAACCCCCCCCAGCCGTGTATGTACGCACCGACCCACCAGCCGTGTATGTACGCACCAAACACCCACCCGTGTATGTACGCCCCCGAACCCCCCCCCAGCCGTGTATGTACGCACCGAACCACCAGCCGTGTATGTACGCCCCCGAACCCCCCCCCAGCCGTGTATGTACGCACCGAACCACCAGCCGTGTATGTACGCACCAAACACCCACCCGTGTATGTACGCCCCCGAATCCCCCCCCAGCCGTGTATGTACGCACCGAACCACCAGCCGTGTATGTACGCACCAAACACCCACCCGTGTATGTACGCCCCCGAACCCCCCCCAGCCGTGTATGTACGCACCGAACCACCAGCCGTGTATGTACGCCCCCGAACCCCCCCCAGCCGTGTATGTACGCACCGAACCACCAGCCGTGTATGTACGCACCAAACCCCCCCCCCAGCCCTGTATGTACGCACCGAACCACCAGCCGTGTATGTACGCCCCCGAACCCCCCCCAGCCGTGTATGTACGCACCGAACCACCAGCCGTGTATGTACGCACCGAACCACCAGCCGTGTATGTACGCACCAAACCCCCCCCCCAGCCCTGTATGTACGCACCGAACCACCAGCCGTGTATGTACGCACCAAACACCCACCCGTGTATGTACGCCCCCGAATCCCCCCCCCAGCCGTGTATGTACGCCCCGAACCCCCACCCGTGTATGTACGCACCAAACACCCACCCGTGTATGTACGCCCCCGAACCCCCCCCAGCCGTGTATGTACGCACCGAACCACCAGCCGTGTATGTACGCCCCCGAACCCCCCCCAGCCGTGTATGTACGCACCGAACCACCAGCCGTGTATGTACGCACCAAACCCCCCCCCCAGCCCTGTATGTACGCACCGAACCACCAGCCGTGTATGTACGCCCCCGAACCCCCCCCAGCCGTGTATGTACGGACCGAACCACCAGCCGTGTATGTACGCACCAAACACCCACCCGTGTATGTACGCCCCCGAACCCCCCCCAGCCGTGTATGTACGCACCGACCCACCAGCCGTGTATGTACGCACCAAACACCCACCCGTGTATGTACGCCCCCGAACCCCCCCCCAGCCGTGTATGTACGCACCGAACCACCAGCCGTGTATGTACGCCCCCGAACCCCCCCCCAGCCGTGTATGTACGCACCGAACCACCAGCCGTGTATGTACGCACCAAACACCCACCCGTGTATGTACGCCCCCGAATCCCCCCCCCAGCCGTGTATGTACGCACCGAACCACCAGCCGTGTATGTACGCACCAAACACCCACCCGTGTATGTACGCCCCCGAACCCCCCCCAGCCGTGTATGTACGCACCGAACCACCAGCCGTGTATGTACGCCCCCGAACCCCCCCCAGCCGTGTATGTACGCACCGAACCACCAGCCGTGTATGTACGCACCAAACCCCCCCCCCAGCCCTGTATGTACGCACCGAACCACCAGCCGTGTATGTACGCCCCCGAACCCCCCCCAGCCGTGTATGTACGCACCGAACCACCAGCCGTGTATGTACGCACCGAACCACCAGCCGTGTATGTACGCACCAAACCCCCCCCCCAGCCCTGTATGTACGCACCGAACCACCAGCCGTGTATGTACGCACCAAACACCCACCCGTGTATGTACGCCCCCGAATCCCCCCCCCAGCCGTGTATGTACGCACCGAACCACCAGCCGTGTATGTACGCACCAAACACCCACCCGTGTATGTACGCCCCCGAATCCCCCCCCCAGCCGTGTATGTACGCACCGAACCACCAGCCGTGTATGTACGCACCAAACCCCCACCCCAGCCGTGTATGTACGCACCGAACCACCAGCCGTGTATGTACGCACCAAACCCCCACCCCAGCCGTGTATGTACGCACCTAACCACCACCCCACCAGGGAATGTACGGACCGCACCCCCACCAGTGCATGTACGGACCGTACTGACGCCAAAAAAACACGTACTGAACCCGGACAAACCATATTTACACAAGGAGAGTCAAGTAGAGTTTCCCCACACCACCAAACAGGCCCAACAACCCCACAAACATCACATACACTCACCTGCAACTGCCAAACTGCCAAACAGAGGCCCAAAACTCAATCACTCCTCATAACACACCCACACAAATTTCAAACACAGCCACACCCACAAATGGACCAATAAAAATGGACCACACACACAAACCATGAGCCTTTGCAACAGACCCACTGCTGCCAGAGCCCACAGACGACCCACACCACCATACTTGAACCTCACACTTGCATACCTTCACACAACCACCTACACAAACACCCCCTCATCACATTCACACACACACCTCCACTACCACACCCACACACCCACAGCCATCCACACCCACACCCCCACAACCACACCCCACGCCATGTCCACCACCAAGAATCCAAAGTTCACAAAGGAGGAGCTGGAGATCCTTGTCGACGAAATCCTCAGAGTCGAGCCACAGCTCTTTGGGACATTGGTCAGACAGACCAGCATATCCGAAAAAACCGCCATGTGGCAGAGGATCGTCGATTCTGTGAATGCTGTTGGGACAACCAGAAGGACCAGGCACGAGTGCCAATCCAGGTGGTACGATCTGCGGAGGACGGTCAAGAGGAAGATGACTGACAATCACAACCAGGGGAACATCACTGGAGGAGGGCCGCCCCCCAGACCGGTACAATACCATCCCTGGGAGGAGAAGGTGATGTCCACGCTGGCGGTGGAGGGACTACACGGACTGCCAGGACTCCCAGACCCTGGTGAGTACACAAACAACTCACCTCACATGGGGGGGATGCCATACACAATCAATCATGCATGCCACCCCCCCCAAGCCACCACCGGACACAACAACACTCCACAAACACACACATGCCACTGGCACCTCCATGCCCCATGCATCAATCAGGGCCATGCCAAGTCACAGGCCACACAAAACACCAACACAACACAGGATGTGGTCGATGCTGGGAGTGGGGGCAGCAAAACTAACATTGAGCAACTCACAAGCACACAACAATGCCCTCAGCCCATATGGCCCAGGGCACAGCCATACAAACTGTGTGTACCCACACAGTACTGTCTTGCCTGCAAATGATGGCTGCCATGCAGGATGCCATGGGTCTGAAGGCACAATTTGCACATAACAGCAGACAATGAAGATGCATCGCTCTGATAGAGTCTCAGCACACACCGCCACAGCAGCAGCCTACACTCAGACACACTGCCCAATGGGTGCCCGGAGAACAGGGACTAACTCACATGAACAAGCCAATGGCCATTCAAAGACCGGCTAACTGTGTGTGCCCAGGAAGCTGGCCTGAGGTGACAGAGAGTGACAAAGAGAGGGAGGGAGAGGGGGAATGAGAGGGAAGGAGACAGAGGGGGGACACAGGGAGACAGACAGAGGGAGGGAGTAGGGTGACAGAGGGAGACCGACAGAGGGAGGGAGGAGGGTGACAGAGGGAGGGAGGAAGGGAGACACAGGGAGACTAAATCACCCTTGGGTGGTGTGGCCATGTCCACTCGTCAGCCGGTGGACTGTGTGCATGCAGACCAGGTCTGGCAGTGCCTCAACCCCCCCTTCCGTAGATGAAGACCGGTCCATGTGTCAATCTGTGCACGAGTCCATCCGTGCTGCAGGCACCGACCTAACCACACACCCAGTATACCCACCCACCGTGTCGGTAAGAACCCTGTCACAAATGCTTCAGTCCCCTACCTGCAACATCAAATTGCCTTGCCAAAACTCCATTTGGCCACGTACAGTGCAACACGTAAGGCGCCTCTGCATGGCTCGCTACGCCCGCACACCACACTGCTGACTGTGTACCCAAATAGATGCATCAACTAAGATTGTGTCTCACACATGCGTAAAGCCCTGACAGCTGTGGCCAAGGGACATAGCCATGCACAAGTGCACTGTGAGAGGAATGCAGGACAGATCCAACTACCCAGAGGAAGAGTGCCAAATCAGAAATGCATGCAACATGGATGCCACATGTGACACTGTTAACATTGTCTCTCTCACACACAGGTCAACGTCGACGAACACCCCCCAACACTGGGGGGGAAGTCACACAGGACCAGGCTCCGCGGGATGATGACCCCACCGCCAGCGATGACTCTCACCACTCCGTGGATGACCCAGACCAACCTGGCCCCTCTGGTGTCCAACCACCTGCAGCACCTGCGTCAGGTACAACTGTGCCAACCACCACCCCCATTCCTGCCACATCCCAGGAGACGTCCAGGAGCCCTGCCCGCACACGACCACCCAGCCAGTCTGCCCAGGAGGGACACGGTCCTCCGGGCACCCAGGAGGAGGCAGGCGGCAACGCAGATGCCATCCCTCAGGGGTCCCGGAGACCCGATGCACCCACAACGGCAGGCCAGGTGCACGTGGGCAGGGGTGGCGGGAGTGGAGGACGGCGGAGGCGCGAACCTGACCAGGCAGCTCAGGACCCGGTAGTGTCCCAGGTCAGCAACATCCTGGATACATACCGGCGTGACACCAGGGGCATGGACCAGATTGCGTCCACCCTCAATGACATCAAGGGGACCCTCCAGGAGATGAAGACCCTGCAGTCCCAGCAACATGCCTGTCAACTGCAACACCAAGGAAGGATGGAGGATAGACAGGCTGAGCTCGTGGCGGTGCAAACCCAAATGACCGGTGTACTCCGTCGGATTGCCGACAACATGGGCAACCCTCCCTGTGGCACCAGGCGAAGGCCATTACCAGACACAGGGAGGGATCAGGAGGAGGAGGATTCATCCGACGGAGCGTCACAGACATCGTCACGGACTGCTTCCGAGGGTCCCCGCAGGAAGGTGGGTCGTCCACGAAAAAGACTGTGAGAGTCAGCAGAACATCACCATCTCCCAGGTCACCTGGCCTGGCACCTGGCCCTCTGGCCCAATAGCAGCACATGACATTCTCTGCCACATGGACTTGCTGGTCACTGTCTGACCTATGTTGACGAAGACTGTGGCATGGACTCTGACATTTTGCTACGACAAGGATACCAACTCCCCCAGTGAACTTTGGATTCTACACTCCCGCTGTGCACCTCTTGTCATCCCCACAAACCCGTACCCCACCACAAATAAATTAATCACACTTACAAGATGATGCCGTGATTCTACATTATTACAATACATGTGTGTGTCGTACAGTCAAAGCATGCCTGATCTCAGAATTAACTCCAACCATCCAAACCGTGGGGTCGCAGTCTTGCCCAGGACACACATGGGTCCCAATGTCTCATCTGATACAGACATGGAGTACCAAACTCACCTGTGCTGGGCCCAACCAGCTGAGTGGTTCCCGCACAACTGTGGCTACAGACACATTCAGGGGAGCAACAGTCATGCGCAGAGGTCAGGGATCATGTGGAGTGACCTGGCTTGCCGCTCCCAGGTATGTCTAGACATGTGTCCCTACAATGTGCAGCATGCTTGCGTCAGGCGGATGTTGAGAATGGTGGCTAGGCCAAGGTTGGATGCATGGAGATGCCAGAATGCAGTTTAGGATCACTGTGCCACATGGTTGTGTTGGGGTTGTGGGCTGCATCATGAGTGTGGGCGTGGATCTAGAAGGTCATCCTGCAGCTGGCTGTGAAACATTCCCCCCATCCCGTTAGGACGTTGATGTGGCCTGGTTGCCCGACGCAGTAGCAGAGCTGTGCAGATGCACTCCGGATATGGACAAGTACCATGGGAGTCGTGAGGCACATGTCCGTAGACTGCAGGGTAGGATTCTACACAGATGTTGTAGTTTCCCTGGGGGATGGTCTCTCTTGCCTTGAGGTGGATGGAACTGTGCATCTTGTGCATAATACAGTTCCCACTCCCTGACAAACCCCTAGCATCTTGTCACTCTACACATAGACACATATGCACCACCTATGAAAACTATGCCAGACCTGCGGCACGCACAGTGGCAACAGGGCACCATTGACAGGGAAGAGGCACCTTGGAGACAGAGGGACAAATTTATTAGTCATGTGTGTTGGAATGACAATGATACTCTGTCAACACATACACAGGTCATGTGGATGTACATGTGGGAGCAACACTGGCACCCCCCATTGCAACACAGATGCTGGCATCCCATTGACCTGGCACACAAGTGACGGATAACAGCTAAACACCCCCTGCTGCCACGGAGAGGCCGCTATACACCATTGAGGCCCTGATGGGGCAATCACACACCATGTCAACCCGGTGCAACCTGTATGTTTCCGAGGCCAGTGTTACACACAATGATGGCCTCATCACAATCCCCAATCCCCTGCCACATGACAGTCACCAAGTCTGAGCATGGCTCCAGGTGAAGCCTGCCCCATGTCATGTTCCCCATGTAGGATCACCATGTATGCAAATGGAACACACATGAACCGGAGAAGTGCACACAGACTACAAACAATTCACACACCCAAAACGACGTGAGGCATCCCTTACCCTGAGGAGATTTCAACACTTGCCCGTGCATGTGACGCTGAATCAGCACATGTCGCTGTGTTCATGAGGAGTAGCAGGAGCACAACAATGCCACCAGCAGACAGCATGCACATGGACCTGTGGAAGAGAGACACACAAGGATTCAGCACAAAGGAGCACATCCGCAAGCATGTACTTAACACGTATCATGTTGTTAACATGACAGGTGACAATGATGACCCTCAGACAACATCCTTCCATTGCGCCATCACTTGAGTGACACTTCAATACACACCACTGACTCACTTGGCAGACATGCAGATGGACACACACATTGCAACACATGCCACACACGGCCCAATGCGTGCACACTCAGACACTGGAACTCACCACTAAGCAAAGAAGTTGCGTATGAGCCGACTCCGCATGTCCTCCACAGCCTCCTCCTCCTCCACATCACTTGCCCCGTCACCAAGCCCTTCATCCTCCACGGGTGGATGGTCCTGGTCATCTTGATCCAGTATGAGTGGAACAGCTTCCTCCACTGCCATGTTGTGCAGCATGCAGCAGACGATGATGATCTTGCACACCTTCACCGGGGCATATGGGAGTGCTCCGCCGGTCTTGTGGAGGCACCGGAATCGGCTCTTCAGAAGTCCAAACGTCCTCTCAATGACTCTCCTGGTCCGCCCATGTGCGTTGTTGTAGAGGTGCTCGGCAGCCGTGCTGGGGTTGCGGACAGGCGTCATCAGCCATGGCATGTTGGGATAGCCAGCGTCCCCTACAAGGAAACATCATGGACAGAAGTGTGTCAGCACAGGCAGTGAGATTGGAAGATGACGCCAAACACTGAACTGCCAGAGTCTACCCACCAACAATACATGCTCGCTCGTTCCGCAGCTGCAGCATCATTTCTGGCACCCTGCTACGCCTCATGATGAAGGCATCGTGTGCTGATCCTGGAAAGCGAACACAGACATGTGAAATCACCATGTTGGACAGACACACCACAAGGGCATTAATGGAGTGATAATGTTTGCGATTCCTATACACCACCTCCTGTGCCTGTGGTGGTACCAACGCAACATGTGTCCCATCTATGGACCCAATGACATGGGGCATCCCTCCCAGGGCATAGAACTCACGCTTGACATCTGTCAACTGCTCACGATTTGGGAATTTAATGTACTCATCCAGGTGAACCAACATGGCCTCTAAGAAATCATGCAGAACACGGCTGAACATCGTCTGGGACATGCCCCCGACATCAGCAATGGTATGTTGGAACGTACCCGTGGCAAGGAAATGTAGGGCTGCCATCACCTTCAACTTGGGTGTCAGTGCACTTGGATACCTGTGGCGCGGGAGGAGTTGTGCTTCCAGCCGGCCAGTCAACTCATCAATCAACCGTTGGCTGAATCTGTAGCGGCGTATACAGTCCCGTTCATGCAGGGCAGCAATGTCTGGCATACGTCGAGGGAGAGGCGGAGCCCTGCAGTGAAATGGAAGGAACACCTAAGAGTGAGCACTGTACAACAACATCGTCAATGCACTGAGCACATGTTACACAGCCAATACACATATGCCACGTTGTGAGTCAGGTCTGTGCCACAGTTCCTGGACACGAACGCCAGTCAGGTTACACTCCTACCAAGGGACAGCCACTAACGGAGGGGGGCAAGATCACGATGACATGGCATGAGACTAGCTGTGGGCCAGTGTAAGTGAACATGCACACGCATCACAGGATTCACAGACATCCACACATGTGCAGAAGTAGTATGCGTATGGTACAGACAGGTAGTTGGATGCGATATGCACTGGTCACATGTCATAGGAATAGGACAGGCCACACACATTGCCTTTGAGGAGTACATGTCGAGACAGAACATACATAGGGAGCATGTGGATATGTACTTGTGTTGATACTCCGTGTAGTTGGATACATACACACCTCATGGCAAATCACATATGTGGGCTGGTGTGCGGAACAGTGTGCCATGCCCATCGACACACAGACACATGTTGGCAGCAGCAACTGCTGACACATTGAATCACACACCTACAGCAAAATCATGGAAAGACATGCCACACACATGACATGGTTGCAGCATGCAACGCAGCCATACACGTGTCATATGTAATATTCCGTGTACCTGGCATCAGGGGACAGGTGCGGGTGTCCGTGACTGGGACATGCAAGTGACTCATGGCTCCACTAGTGTGTACGACATGCACACATGTCAAAGGAGTGCAGGGGATGTGTGGTACAATGCGCACCATCACACACGACATGTGTACACAGCTCATCGTACATGTGCTTTGCCCACACCTCAGGGGTAAAGTGCCACATCACATCCTGACACACCTGTGTCACACACAGGTGGTATTGCACAGACAATGCATTGGTGTCCACCCTTGGCAATACCTGTCCGCTCCATTCCTGTCTGTGTGCCGCCTGTCACCACTGACAGTTGTTATACGCACCGTACATACGCTCGGAGCGCGTGTATAGGGTCCCTGGGCCAATATTGCCGCTGGCGTATGCGTACGCCACAGTAGTACGGACTGTACACGCGCTTGTGCGGTCCGGATCACAATATGGGCGCTGGCGTATGCGTACGCCACAGTAGTACGGACTGTACACGCGCTTGTACGGTCCGGATCACAATATGGGCGCTGGCGTATGCGTACGCCACAGTAGTACGGACTGTACACGCGCTTGTACGGTCCGGATCACAATATGGGCGCTGGCGTATGCGTACGCCACAGTAGTACGGACTGTACACGCGCTTGTACGGTCCGGATCACAATATGGGCGCTGGCGTATGCGTACGCCACAGTAGTACGGACTGTACACGCGCTTGTACGGTCCGGATCACAATATGGGCGCTGGCGTATGCGTACGCCACAGTAGTACGGACTGTACACGCGCTTGTACGGTCCGGATCACAATATGGGCGCTGGCGTATGCGTACGCCACAGTAGTACGGACTGTACACGCGCTTGTACGGTCCGGATCACAATATGGGCGCTGGCGTATGCGTACGCCACAGTAGTACGGACTGTACACGCGCTTGTACGGTCCGGATCACAATATGGGCGCTGGCGTATGCGTACGCCACAGTAGTACGGACTGTACACGCGCTTGTACGGTCCGGATCACAATATGGGCGCTGGCGTATGCGTACGCCACAGTAGTACGGACTGTACACGCGCTTGTACGGTCCGGATCACAATATGGGCGCTGGCGTATGCGTACGCCACAGTAGTACGGACTGTACACGCGCTTGTACGGTCCGTACTACTGTGGCGTACGCATACGCCAGCGCCCTTATTGTGATCCGGACCGTACAAGCGCGTGTACAGTCCGTACTACTGTGGCGTACGCATACGCCAGCGCCCATATTGTGATCCGGACCGTACAAGCGCGTGTACAGTCCGTACTACTGTGGCGTACGCATACGCCAGCGCCCATATTGTGATCCGGACCGTACAAGCGCGTGTACAGTCCGTACTACTGTGGCGTACGCATACGCCAGCGCCCATATTGTGATCCGGACCGTACAAGCGCGTGTACAGTCCGTACTACTGTGGCGTACGCATACGCCAGCGGCAATATTGTGATCCGGACCGTACAAGCGCATGTACGGTCGGTATCACTGCTTGTGGGGTGCCCTAGGGCGTGGAACGCACCGTACCTGTGTGTAAATGTATGAAAACACATAGGGGACACATGAGGGACAAGTATAAGGGCCGAAATGCCTGATGGTTGCCATGGAGACTGAGTTAAATTTTTGAATTTGAGCACCAGGTGCACAGCAGAAGTCAGTTTGAAAGAATCTACATTGTTGCAATGTGGATGTTGACTTGACATCATTATCAAAACTGAAACCATGCAAAGCCACACACTGGGGTAGGTTTGAAGGGATTGGATGAAACGTAGGATGCTAATGTGACTGACCAATCAATCTGTACTCCTATACATGAACAGGCCAGCCAGGCATATATAAGGCAGCCAGGTCCCATGAGAGAGCACTTGCCTGCACATCCATTCATCCATGACCACTGCTGCTGATAGTGATTCCTCTGGCACCATGTCCAGGACTGTGGAGAGGTCACAGCCATTCACCCAGGAGGAGAACCTTGCCCTGATAGATGTGATCCTCCCACAGTTCCAGAGCCTGTATGGTCGACCAGGGGTTCAGGTGAGTGCAGACTCCACTAGCTTAGACTGTGCCCCTTTTGTGTGACAGTGACTTCTGGCATTGTGTCCATGTGTGACAGACATGCACTGTTGTTTGGAGTGGGTCCCAGGGTGTGGAAGGCCTCATGTCACCCATGCAGAGCATGCTGTGTTTCCTGTGTGCACTCCTCACTTGCATAGTGCCTACTGTGACAATGAATGCAAGGTGCATGGCACATTCTGCCTGCATACTCCTCCTGGGGATGTTGTTTCCACAGTCCTGATGTGATCCTGTGTTCCCCCCAGTGTGACAGGTGTCAGTACCCATGGATGTGTGTTTGTTCAGTGTACCTGTGCTGTGAGTGTCCAAAGGCCGTGTTCGTCCCCTGCACATTGGTGTGTGTGTTAGTCCCCTGTCATGTGGGTGAGTGCATATGGGGAGTGTTGCACACAAGCAGCATGAGGGATGGATATGGCCTGGCCATCGGATGTGAGCAGGGAGCAGTGCTGTGTGCATGCCGTGCTGAGCCAGCCCCACACCTGTGACACCCCCGTCTACTGGCACATGGGCAGAGTGAGGTGTGTACCCGCAGTTGGCAATGCCATGTGATTGTCCTGTACCTGTGTGTGTCTGTGTACTCTGCTGAGGTAGCATCAGTGTGCTGGGGCAGGTGACTGCTGTGAGGTGCTGTACATAATCCTGGTGTAGCCTGTGAGGCACAGTGTGATCCCTGGTCAGTGAGTGTGTGGTACCCCTCATGCCACCCGTGTGCTTCCACTGGCACGTAGTGCATTTGGCCTTCCACAGTGGATAATGTCCCTATGACAAAGGTGCAATTAGTTGCATGCATACCATGGCCTGTTCATAATGAGGATTGTTCTATATGTGTGTCTCTGTGTCTTTGCTCATGTGGATTAATGTATTCTCTCTTTTGCATCCTCACAGGTAGGCGCCATTGCCAAGGGGGAGATCTGGAGGGAAGCCGTCAGTGCCGTGAGGGGTACAGAGGGTCGGAGGCGGAGCCTGTCTCAGGTGAGGAAACGCTGGCAGGACATCCGGTGCTGGACGAGGAGGATTGCACGGCTCCTGCTGGGGGACTCACCTGAGAGCCGTAAGAACCGTGGCCGCCGTCGTCTGACCCACATCCAGAAGCGTGTGCTGGCGGTGGTCTTCCCCGATATGGACAGGCGCCTACAGGAGAGGCAGCAGCAGGAAGGGGGTAGGTACATGTGTGTCAGTTGTGTGTCCCCAGCCAATGTAAGTGTGCAGTTGCATGGATACACTGCCAGGGTTTGATTGTGCAGTGCGTCAACTTCTCCACAAAGTAGCACAGTGCTGTTCTCACTCCCTCCCTTCCCCTCCTTGCAATGTGTTCCCTGGTCTGTCGCCACTCTTGCACAAGGTTATTTATGCAGGCAGTTCATGCAGGTGCCCTATGCTATCAGCATCATGTGTGGGGGTGATGTGCCACAGGTATGGGGACCTTGCGTGTGCCATGGCCAATTTCAGTCATTGTGGTGTCCATGTCACTTGGCACTGATTGTGAATCACGACATAGGGGTGTGTCTCCAAAATGTACAGCCTTCCAGCATGCATGTCCAATTGTGTGCCCTCTGACATGATGTGCCTGAGTGGGAGGCCTGCTAAGTGCAGGGACGGTTGCTTAATTTGCAGTCATGTCCATCCTGGACCATGGAGGAGTGTGGGCACTACTGTGCCCTGGGGCACCTCTTCCTAGGTATCATGTGCGTCATCCAACAATATGGCCATTCACTGTGTCTTTGCCATGGGTTGCGTAGGGTGGCATTGTACCCTGGGCTCAACTGTTAGGACCTACAGGTTGCTACATGTGTCCACTGTACAGGGGGACCCATTTTGCTTGTGCATACTCACAGTGGGCATTACCTGTGTGTGTTGTTGAGACAATCTGATGATGTTTGCCTGTCAATGATGTGTGGACATGGCCACCAGGGGCTGTGTGTTTACAGTCATGAATTAGTGGAGGCCATGTGTTTCCATCCCAGAGTAAGAGGTGTACATACTTTCTCCGTCTCAATGAGATTGTCTCAGGTGTGGGTGGTTTGTGCGTACAAGGCCTACATGTCAGAAGCTTCATCCTCCTTGCTGGGTTTAGCCTGTGTGTGATGTTTGACTGGACATACGCTCAAGGTGCAGTGACCCTGTCATGTGTGGCCTGGTTTCATGTATTGCCTTTGCAGCATGCGGCAAGAGTAAATGGATATGATTCATGCTCATCCCTTTTTGACGACGCAGTGTGGTGCAGGTGCTGTGCACATTTGTCCCCAGAGGCTGACTCCTCTCTAAAATTTCAGGTGCAGTGATTTGCTGTTGTGTCATGATCTCCATTGTGTCTCAGTGGCATGGTGGGTAGAAAAACTGTGTGTTCCATGGCCTACATGTGTACATTGTTTTGTAGGTGTTACTCCTGTTGCTTTTCAGGCTATGCAATGTGACCTATGTATATTTGACTCATGTGACATAAGTGTACAGGTGTCTGATTTTCTCCTGTCTCTTCACCTTGCCCACAGCATCGCCGGGGGACACGGAAGGAGACACTAGCACGGACCGGGAGGAGAGATTGAGCACCAGTACCAGCAGTGCTGTCCTGTCTGGCACATGGAGTGGCACGGAGGCCGAAGGGAGTGAGGCGGAGGACCTGTTGACTGCCAACACAGACTATGACGCAGACGGGTCCGAGGCTGAGCTCCCAGAGGTGGCGGAGTCTGCCCCCCCAGCTGATGGCAGCCCTCCACATCCCCCCGCCACCTCAGGTTCCATCACCGGCCTCCCACATGCTCGTGGCCCTTCCCTCCGTGCTCGGTCCCCACATGTCTCCTTCCTGCCAGGCACCGCACCCCCTGCCCCTGTCACCACTGCTGCGGTGAGTGCGGAGTCTGTGGACATCCTGAGGCAGTTGCAGGTTGGTCAGACTGCGATGCTAAATGTCCTCCATGCCCACACCCAGGTGCTGACCCAGATGGAGGCATACATGGAGGGCATGTCGGCTGCGCAGTCTGACCAACGGCAGTTGCTGAGGTCCATAGACTCCACACTGACTGCAGCACTGGATCTCCTGCAGCGCTGCGTAACACCCCCTACCCCTGCCCCATCCACAATTCCCACTCCCGTGCCTGTCCCACGCACATCCAGACGTCAGCGTGCACGCACCCCAACAGACACAGGCACCACACCACCAGGGAAGTCGAAGCGCACACCTCCTGTCACGCACACACAGGGTGAGGAAGGCACACCCACTGGGTCGGGGGGGAAACGTAGAACACGCAGCCACAGTGGGAGTCCGCATTCCACACAACCCACTCCCTCCAAATCCACTCCCCTTAGCTCTCCTGGCCAACAGTCAGTGACAGCATCATCCACTGCGAGTGTGCCCCCCAGCCCCAGGATGACACCACCCCGCAAGCGGTGGAGGCGGGACCCGGCCAGGGGAGTTGAGTCCCCCACCCTGTCCACACCCTCCCCCAGTGGCGCTGCGACCCATCCCTTTGCCCCCCCCCCCTCCTTGGGGCCTGTGGTTGGATTGGGTACGGGGGAGTCGCTGGGGGAACTTGCCGACGTGTGCAGCGCCATTCTGTCCTCCACCTTTGGCGCTGGCACCCCCCCTGTGGCAGATTCATCCCTCCCTGCACCCACAACACCTACCCTTTCCCCTCCTGTCCCTGCGGTGCCTGTTTCCACCCTCCCCCCTGATGCCCCCTCTTCTGTGGATGAAATGGACTTGTGAACTGTGCAGGCAAGCTAGGGGACACACGTCCCGATGTGTACCCCCCCCCCGGACATTGCTGCTGGGCTGGCCCATGGCCCTTGTACATAGTGGACATTTTCTCTGATATATTTTCCTGCTGAATAAAGCCTTTTCTTTTTGTTTTGCACACTGATGCTTTCCTGGACTTGCTGTTGGTGCTGGTGCTCCCTGCGTTGGGGTGGTGATAATGTGTTAGGGGTCTGTGAAATGTTGGAGTGTGCTGCTCATGGGGTGTACCCTGCCATCTGCGTGCCATCACAAAGGTCTCTGCAAATGGTATTTGGTCATGTTTGCTCTCACTGTATGGTGACATTGTCCCAAGGTGTGTTCCGTCCTCTGTGGCCCAGGCCATTTTTCCTGCAGGGTGTCTCCCAAATGCTGTGCTGTGCTGTGTCTACATTTCCTGGATGTGTGAGGGTTGCCTTTCAATATAGCCATGCTGGCTCAGCGATGGCTCCGCCTGCATCTGGGGTATCACCCTTGTAGGTCACTGAACTTGTTGATGGGGTATATTGTCCGATGTCTGGGCACTGCTGGGAGTGATAGGTACACACCCCTCCTGTGTCTGGGCACTGCTGGGAGTGATAGGCACACACCCCTCCTGTGTCTGGGCACTGCTGGGAGGACCCTGCACCCACCCCTCCTGTGTCTGGGCACTGCTGGGGGTGTTTTGCACACCCCATTCTTATAGCAGGTTCGGTGCGTACATGCACGGGTGGGGGTTTGGTGCGTACATACACGGGTGGGGGTTCGGTCCGTACATACACGGGTGGGGGTTCGGGGCGTACATACTCTGCTGGGGTGGGGGTTCGGTGCGTACATACACGGGTGGTGGTTCGGTGCGTACATACACGGCTGGGGTGGGGGTTTGGTGCGTACATACACGGGTGGGGGTTTGGTGCGTACATACACGGCTGGGGGGGGTTCGGGGGCGTACATACACGGGTGGTGGTTCGGTGCGTACATACACGGGTGGTGGTTCGGTGCGTACATACACGGCTGGGGTGGGGGTTTGGTGCGTACATACACGGCTGGTGGTTCGGTGCGTACATACACGGCTGGGGGGGGGTTCGGGGGCGTACATACACGGGTGGTGGTTTGGTGCGTACATACACGGCTGGGGTGGGGGTTCGGTCCGTACATACACGGGTGGGGGTTCGGGGCGTACATACTCTGCTGGGGTGGGGGTTCGGTCCGTACATACACGGGTGGGGGTTCGGGGCGTACATACACGGCTGGGGTGGGTGTTAGGTGCGTACATACACGGGTGGGGGTTTGGTGCGTACATACACGGCTGGTGGTTCGGTGCGTACATACACGGCTGGGGGGGGGTTCGGTCCGTACATACACGGGTGGGGGTTCGGGGCGTACATACTCTGCTGGGGTGGGGGTTCGGTGCGTACATACACGGGTGGTGGTTCGGTGCGTACATACACGGCTGGGGTGGGGGTTTGGTGCGTACATACACGGCTGGTGTGGTGGTTTGGTGCGTACATACACGGGTGGGGGTTTGGTGCGTACATACACGGGTGGTGGTTTGGTGCGTACATACACGGCTGGGGTGGGGGTTAGGTCCGTACATACACGGGTGGGGGTTCGGGGCGTACATACTCTGCTGGGGTGGGGGTTCGGTCCGTACATACACGGGTGGTGGTTCGGTGCGTACATACACGGCTGGGGTGGGTGTTAGGTGCGTACATACACGGGTGGGGGTTTGGTGCGTACATACACGGCTGGGGTGGGGGTTAGGTCCGTACATACACGGGTGGGGGTTCGGGGCGTACATACTCTGCTGGGGTGGGGGTTCGGTCCGTACATACACGGGTGGTGGTTCGGTGCGTACATACACGGCTGGGGTGGGTGTTAGGTGCGTACATACACGGGTGGGGGTTTGGTGCGTACATACACGGCTGGGGGGGGTTCGGGGGCGTACATACACGGGTGGTGGTTCGGTGCGTACATACACGGGTGGTGGTTCGGTGCGTACATACACGGCTGGGGTGGTGGTTTGGTGCGTACATACACGGGTGGGGGTTCGGGGGCGTACATACACGGGTGGTGGTTTGGTGCGTACATACACGGCTGGGGTGGGGGTTCGGTCCGTACATACACGGGTGGGGGTTCGGGGCGTACATACACGGCTGGGGTGGGGGTTCGGTCCGTACATACACGGGTGGGGGTTCGGGGCGTACATACTCTGCTGGGGTGGGGGTTCGGGGGCGTACATACACGGGTGGTGGTTCGGTGCGTACATACACGGGTGGTGGTTCGGTGCGTACATACACGGCTGGGGTGGGGGTTTGGTGCGTACATACACGGCTGGTGTGGTGGTTTGGTGCGTACATACACGGGTGGGGGTTTGGTGCGTACATACACGGCTGGGGGTTCGGGGCGTACATACCAGGGTGGGGTGGGGGTTCGGGGCGTACATGCACGGGTGGCGCTTGGGTGCGTACATACACGGGTGGGGGTTCGGGGCGTACATACCAGGGTGGGGTGGGGGTTCGGGGCGTACATACACGGGTGGCGCTTGGGTGCGTACATACACGGGTGGCGGTTCGGGGCGTACATACACGGGTGGGGGTTCGGGGCGTACATACACGAGTGGGGGTTCGGGGCGTACATGCACGGGTGGGGGTACGGGCCGTACTTCCACGGGTGGGGGTACGGTCCGTACATACCCCTGCCCACGCTCTGCGTGCCTGGGTACGGGCCGTACCCATGCCTTTGGTGTGTGGGTACGGTGCGTCCCACCATTGTTGCGGGCCGTGGGGTCCGCACCGTACACAGGCCTTGGGGGCGTGGCTACGGGTCGTACCACGCGTACCCCTACATGACCCCAGCAATGCTGGTACGAGCTGTACCAAGGCCTTTCTGACGTGGGTACGGGCCGTACCGCTATTGTTGGAGTGACGTAGGGGGACGCGTGGTACGTTCCGTACCCACGCTCTTGCGGCCTGGGTAGGGTACGTACCGGTTCGCGTGACCATCCACTTCCGTTGTGGCGGACGCTTGCGTTGCTGGCCTTGCCCCCACCCCCTGGAAGTGACCAGGCCCTGATGGTCAGGTATGTCCAGGCCATGTGTGATTTGGTACCATGTGTTGGTGTTGTGTGTCCTGCCCCTGCCCCCCCCTTTGCCCCTGGTTGTTGTGCTGACCTTCTGCGGCGTCTGCGTCGGTTCCTGTACGCCAGGTGGACTGCTAGGAGGGCAGGGATGGCACGTAGGTTCGGGTCCATGTCTGTTCGTCGCGTCCAGCTGCTCCTTGCGTGTGTCGTCCTGATTTCCCGGCAGTTTTTGGCAGCCGGTAAATATTTTCCGTGCGGGATGACGTCGGTTCGAATCGTACTTCCTGGTTCGTGAAACGTAGGCTGGATGCGTACCGACGTCACGTCGGCTCCTTTCAGGATCGGAATTGTGTTTAGTTTCTGTTCGGTCGGTGTTTTGTTCGAATCGTACGGAAATGGTGTTTCCGTATGAATCGTACTTGCATTTTCGGATGGATTTCGCACCGGGTACGAGTCGGACGGAGAAAAGGCTCCGTCCGACGGTTCGTACCCGGTTTTTACCGGATCGGAATTGGCACCTTTATATTTTGGAATGTTATTGGACTGCCATTGGAAATTTTTTCAAAAATGATTTAAAAAATTACTATTTGGCCATGTGGAAAAGTAACCAATTCTATTGTGGACTAAATAAATTAATCAAAAAATTTTCGTGAACCAAAATGTTACAGAGAATCTGTGAGATCTGGACAAATTAAACTTTAGAATTTTATTGGATTACCGTTGGTAATTTAATCCAAACAAAAATTTAAAATTACTATTTGGCCTAAAGGAAATGAAATCAGATGTTTTTTGGAGTTATTTGAGATATAATATTGTGATTATACTTCTGAAACAAACATATCAGACGGTATTTTAAAGGAATAAGTATTGGTATTAGATGATATTTTTTTACAATATTATGCATTTCTATAATGTTAAGTTTAAGTAAAAAAAGAATCAGGGCTTTTTTAATACAATCTTTGTGATTGGTATTTTTTTTTGCCCGCTGTAAAATGATGAATGCAATTGCTTTCACAATTTATAGTGAAATGCAATATATTCTGAAAACAGCAAAAATAAGGCAAAAATATTTTTGGGGAAAAAATGTAAATATGTGTACTGTATTATAAAAAGTTTTAAAAATATTAATACTTTTTACTTTTTTTCCAGATAGATATAGAAAATTTACGAAAACTACAAACATTTTTAAAACTATTTTTTAAAAAAAAGAAATGAATAAATATTTTTTCAGTGAGTATGGTAAGTCAATAATAATAATTGTAGTCTCTCAAGGTCAATGTAATGTCATAAATGATTTTTAGTGTTTTTAAAAAAAAAAAAAAAAAAAAGTACGCGCACCGTACGCGTACGGTAAAAAAAAATAAAAAAAAGTTTTTAAAAACATATGTAAAAAAAAGATGAAAGATAAGGTTGGCTCTTAAAAGAACCGTTGTGTTCATGCAGGGACAGAGGAAAGAAAGATTGGGAATATTAGACGGTACGACAAGTGTGCTGATCTATTTTACTGTTCACCAGGGAAACACTGGTCTCCCTATAAGTAATTAGATCGTGACAAGTGGCGCACCGTACTTCAACCCTCGCAAACCGAGGGTTAATTTCCAGAGGGCCAGCAAAAGGAGATTCTCCCCCCACAGATGAAGGGCTCACCTGACCTGCAGAAGAAGGAGTCAGCCCTGCAGATGATGGTCCAGGCTGAGCTGCTGTGGATGTACTGGCTCGTCTTTCTGAAGAGTTACCTCCAAAAAGATGACCATGTGTCCTTCTGTGTACATCCTGGAGGTGTCTCTTCATGGTGTGATTCCCAAAGGAATACTTCCTGTCAGGATTACCTCTAGAAAGTACACGCTGACACAGCCTGCAAGTAACTAAGGGTGCATTCACCTTTTGCTGGCCTTCAGGAAAAGTAAAATAATCCCAAACATAAGAAGGCTTTTGTTTCCTCGCTCTCTGCCTCAAGACAGTGCTGCTGGTGCTAGCCTCACTCTCAGAAGGGCTCTGCTGTTCTGCCATCGTATCCCAAAGACAAACCAGCTCCTTCTCCTAAGGGATCACAAGCAGAAATGAGGGGAATGGGTGTGGTGTAGGAGAGTTCTAGAACTGAAAGTAGTTTCAACCAATCAAAAGTTGTGTTTCATGATCACATGACCAACCGTACGCTTACGGTACGCTTACGGTATGCTTACGGCAAAAGTGCGCATGCGCGTAAAAAAGACACGCGCTTGCGCGCATGCGCATAACAGTCACTCCCCGACACTTCCGCGTAACGTGCGGACGTGGCGTAAGCGCGCACGCGTCCCACGCGCAGTACGCGCGGCTACGCAAAGTGCGTAACTATACGCAAGCAGCGTAGAAAGATTACGGACGTTGCGTAAACCGTACGCTTACCGTGAGCTTACGGTACGCGTACTAAAAAAAATTTAAAAAAAAAAAAAAAACTCGAAATAAATTTTACATGTTTATTTTAAAAAATATATAAAAAAAACATATTAAAGAATTTTAAAAATTTAAGCATAGTCTTTATAAAAGGTAAGAAAATTAAATTAAAAATATGTTAGAAAAAATTGAAGAATAAAAAAAAAATTAGCATTTAAAAAACCTTGCAAATTCACTGAAAAAACCATGGGTTTCAAACACGTTATAGTTAGGAATTAGCATTTAAAAAACCGTACAAATTCACTGAAAAAACCATGGGTTTCACACACGTTATAGTTAGGAATTAGCATTTAAAAAACCTTAGAAATTCAGTGAAAAAACCATAGGTTTCACACATGTTATAGTTAGCTGGACATTTTACTCGTAAAAAACCAATGAAATTGCCCCGTTATAGTTAGTTCAGCTAACTATAACTCGCGCGCCCGCAATGCACTGCTGATGACGTCACATATTACATCACTCATGACATGGTCAGTGACATCACTCATGACATCACTGATGACATCTCAAATGACATCACTGATGACCTCACTGATGACATCATCCTTGTGATAGAGTGGCAGACCTCCTCTCACCCTAATATAACCTTTGATACACACATTCAAAAATAGAGACTAAAATTTTCAAAACAATGGACATACCAATACCAGTTACAACAACCTATTCAGTAATTCTAAGATCTACATAAACATCCACTCATTCACCAACAGTCCAATACAGTCACTCATACATGTACTCACTCAACACATGTACTCATACACCTATACATCCTGTTACACAATGCCACTCATCCACAGAGTTACTCACACACATAGTCACTCATGCTAATAAATAATCAAACATACATTTACTAGCATATACAGTTATACACACACCACCACACTTACTTCTACAGAAACTTACACATACTTAGTCTTTTAAACAATCACTTATAGAAACACATACTTATTCATACAGGAACTCTTTCAATCTCTCACATATACTCACATATATACACCAATAGTCACATATACTAGTTTTAAACATATGTAGTTACTCATAAAGACACTATTGAGACAGTCATTCACTCACTAACACACCCATACACACACTCATCCACCCATACAGTCCTGCACACATGCTGTGTTCAACACACACAAAGAGTGAATCATTCATTCATGCACCTATGCACTACATAATACCCCCCACCGAACCATACAGACACTCAGACTGATACTCAAAAAACAACTAATAACCTATATAGACACCCATGTAGCTACTCACCAACCCATGCAACCACTTATACACAAAGTGAGAGACTGATACAGATATTTTCATATTTAAACATTACACAGTAAGCCATGTATTCACTATGATACACTTAATCAGTCAGTTACACAATAAATTTTTCAAAAACAAAGCATCCATTTAGACACTTATATACCCATTTATTCTTCCATTGACCTTGAGATATACATATATAAAACATATTTAATTTTCAGAAAAACACACATTCACTGGATGATGTCATCAGTGAGGTCATCAGTGATGTCATTTGAGATGTCATCAGTGATGTCATGAGTGATGTCACTGACCATGTCATGAGTGATGTAATATGTGACGTCATCAGCAGTGCATTGCGGGCGCGCGAGTTATAGTTAGCTGAACTAACTATAACGGGGCAATTTCATTGGTTTTTTACGAGTAAAATGTCCAGTTAACTATAACATGTGTGAAACCTATGGTTTTTTCACTGAATTTCTAAGGTTTTTTAAATGCTAATTCCTAACTATAACGTGTGTGAAACCCATGGTTTTTTCAGTGAATATATATATATATATATATATATTCACTGAAAAAACCATAGGTTTCACACATGTTATAGTTAGCGGAAATTTTACTGATAAAAAACCAGTGAAATTCCCCCGTTATAGTTAGTGCAGGCAACTATAACTCACGCGACCGCAATCCTCTGCTGATGCTAATACTGTATTTAGACACTTATTTGCCCATGTCTTCTTCCATACATTTTTAGCTATACATATATTACAAATATTTTTTTTTCATAAAGACACATATGTCATCAGCAGAAGATTGCGGTCGCGTGAGTTATAGTTGCCTGCACTAACTATAACGGGGGAATTTCACTGGTTTTTTATCAGTAAAATTTCCGCTAACTATGACATGTGTGAAACCTATGGTTTTTTCAGTGAATTTGCAAGGTTTTTTAAATGCTAATTCCTAACTATAACGTGTGTGAAACCTATGGTTTTTTCAGTGAATTTGTACGGTTTTTTAAATGCTAAGTTACTTTACGCCATTCGTGGCGTGCGCGCCCACTTAACGCAGTTAGTTCCGTGCGCGCACGGTGCGCTTCGCGCACCGTGCGTGCACAGTAAGCACGCGGTGCTTACTGTGCTTACGGTGCTTATAAGCCATGCACAAATGGTGCCCTTCGGGCACCATTTGCACACGGGGTGGAGAGAGTGTGGATAATTTTTTCTTTTATTATTTTAGTTAAAAATATTGTGGTTTTTCACACGAGTGATACGCCCTGCGCATTTGGTGGTCTTCGGCCACCAAAAGCACAGGGGGTGGGGAGAGTGTGGATAGTGGTTTTTTTTAAACTTATTTACCGTACGCGTACGGTAAGCGTAATCGGCGAAATTAGCGAAAAAATAAAAAGGGCATTTTTGGCCTTGGGGGGTCTTGGGGGACTCCGTCAACATGGCTATGTGTGTGTGAGCTGTCAAAACAGCTCCTTTACATGTGTATTGGTTTTATTTAACAACCTAACTCTCAGTGCGAGAGAGAAAATGGCGGCCGCCGCTTCCTGGTTTCTGCCGATTCGAATGTTTACTAAGATCTAAGAGCCAATCAGAATCGCACTCGCGCACGCCACCGTACGCGTACGGTAAGCTTACGGTAAGCGTACCGTAAGCTGGCTCAGATATATATATTGATTTAAAGGCTATTTTCTCAGAATCTACTGAACAGATTTACACCAAACCTACAAAAGGCACTTCCTTGACCTGAGGACTACCTCTCTGCCAAATTTCAAGTAATTCTGTTCAGCCGTTCGGGCTGTAGCCCTGTCTAAAGGTCCTATGGAAAAATGCATGGGAAAAACGCGTTTTGGGACCCCCCTTTTATCTCAGCCCCCGCTTGACGAATCCTCCCGAGACTTTCAGGGTAGGAGCGGAGCGTAGCGCCCCACCTATTTTGAGAAATTCGCGAGGATTCGTCGACCGGCGCCAAAGTTATTCAAAATAGAATGTTGCGGATTTCCTATGGAAAAGGGGTCCTAACTATAACTACCTACTGGCGACCGCCAGTAGGTAATATATATATATATATATATATATATAAATATATATGTGTATGTATATATATTCAAAAGAAGTATTGGACTACTTATTAAACATAACAAATAAAACAAAGTAGGCCCTCATTACGATGTCCGTTGCGGATTGGAACTGTCCGACAATAGGTCGGCGGTTCCGACCGCACAATTTGGATGAGGATACATCCATTTTTCAATGGCAGCTTGTGTGGCGGGTGGAAAAGGCCCGCAGCACAAGCTGCCATTGAAACATTTATGTTTTTAAACATCCCTGCACCATTCGGCAGGCACCATGCAGTGCCTGCCACACGGTGCATAGCGGAGGTCGCGGAGGCCACGGAAGCACGAGGGCCCTGCTATGGGACCCCAAAGTCAATTTCTGACAGCCTTTCCATGTCTGAAAGGCCAAAATGGAAAGCCTGTCAAAAATTGACATCATAATCCTGACGGCGGAGTGGAGATTGGCTCAGCCGTCATTGTAGTATTGTGATCTTCCCGATGCTCAGATGGGCTCCTAAAGTCAGTTGGAACAGCAATGAATGTTCCCTTCACCCTATGCCTCCGCCCGCCACATCGTAATGTAGTGGTCGTCCCACAGGGGCGGGACCGCAACCGATAGTTGGACGGTTGCGGTCCGCCTGGGATCATGAGGGTTTAAGTGTTTACCATAGAAGGTTAAAACTGAAAACAAAATCAATCCAAAACAGAACTAACCAATAAAATTAAACTGTAGCCGATAAAAGCATACAAACAATTAAACCAACAATATAAAAAGGCACAAAAATGTTATCATCTTATTACTTATAAAATGACAAAATTTGCAAGATGAGGAAACTCTGCCAGAATCCATTGCTAGAACTTAAAGACAAACATTTATACACTGACAACTACCTTGCAAAGTAAGTAAAACCTATATTTAACCCCTTCAGCGTGGCGCGGATTACCGCGCCGTGCTGAAGGTTCCGTGCGCGGGCGGGGCCATGACGGAGCGGTTCCGTCATGCGCACAGCGCAACCGACGCGCATGACGGAACCGCTCCATCACTCGCATCGAAGGGGTTAAATTAAAGTTTGTTTTTAATTAAAATAGTAAAATAACTAATTAACAAAACACACTACAACTTCTATCTCCTAACATATAAACACTAAAAGAAATTGCTATGACATAGAGAAAGTGTTGAGCTACCAAAAACAACATTGATGTGTACACACTTTTTTATAAAACAGAAACTCACCCTAAAACTGAAAAAAAACCTAGGGCCTCATTACGATTTCTCCATCGATACAGATTTGGGACCCCATGCCTATGAGGCGGCCTCCCCACAATCCTAATCACGATGGAACCGCCACCACGGCAGTCGCATCACCTGTATTTTGCATTGTGGCGGGAATGCAGTCAGCAGCCCCCATCACAACGCAAAATAGAGGTTACGTGGTAGGATCCCTGCGGTGCCTGCAACATGGGGTAGGGATATGTAGGAGAGCTTCATAGGTGCCTCCCAGTGTACATGTCCTTGCACCTGGAATTGAGGGGGGCCCGCTATGGGCCCCAAAATCCGTGTTCACCATTCGTTTTGGGGCAGGTTGTTCGCTACAAAAGGAGCGGAGGAAAGGGATATCATAATCTCTACATCGGTGCCTGCAAGGTTAGCCAATGTTTTTGTTCCGACAGAAGGTGGGAAAAGGACCGCCTGTTGGAATCGTGGCGGGCGGTCTTTACGACTGCCATGCTTAACCAACGATTCCCCCAGCCATCATAATATGGCGGGGGGAAACAGCAGTACGATGGCAGAGGGCCCACCACCGACTGGCTGGCGGTGGCGGGCCTTCTGCCATAGTAATGAGCCCACTAATGCTGTTATGCAACAGGCCATGACCTGACCTGACCTGCTGCTCCTCCTGCCTCACTGCTGTGGGCTGTGTCTCGCATGTTCTTTTTCCCATATTCCTATGCCTGGTTCCCAGAATGCATTGGGTGTGGTTTCTTCACAATTTCAATATGGTGGTTTTTTAGGTCTCGCTGAGACAGCGAAAGCTGTCTCTTTGAGATATTTTGTATGTGGGTTTTTAAAGTGCTTCCCCTGGCATAGAGCTACAGTGCACGAGGCGTGCATGCGCGCAAAGCAGCCATATGGCTTTACGTCGCTCTCCCTCGTAGCCCCTCTCCGCCCCCTTCCCTGCTGCTAGTTCACATTCCCGCTTCTCTCCCCGCCCCCCCCCCACCATCGCGTCTCGCGCGTCCAATGCTTGTTAGTCCTGCCTCACGCCGAATCGCCGACAGCTGCTCTTGGTTCAGCTCCCTATGCCACCGGTCACGCCCTCCAAAGTTTCCCAGTCACTTCCTCGCAGTCTCCCTACTGAAGTTCCTCGGCCCCCAAGCCCTCTGTGAGCGCTTGTTTACCAAGCTCGGTTACCGTTTCTGAGCTTGGTTGCAGTTCTTGAGATGGCTGTGGCTCGTGTACTGCTGGCTTAGAATGCTTTGCTGCAGTTGATGTGCTCTTAAAACCCCCACTGCGTTTGTAAACTGCATGTTTTAAACCAGCCTTTGTGTGCTTTGTGTTACTGACGTTTGTAAACTGCATGTTTTAAACCAGCCTTTGTGTGCTTTGTGTTACTGATACTCGGTTACACAGAGTGTTGGCAGTAATCTTCCTGTAACCTGCGTAGAAGTGCAGATTTGTATGCATGCTTCCAAGGTCCCCCTTAGTTCTTCTGCTTCGCAGCTCGACTCCTACGCGCTTTAAAGCCCAGCGACTTCAGTTTGTGTGCTTAGAAACTGCTGCGGTGTATGTTTAGAAACCTGCTTACAGTCAAAATGTAGATCAGAGAAAATGTGTGCATATTATAGAAGAGCTCAATTCAAGCTGATTTGATGGTTCTGAACACTTTAAAGCAGACAGCCACACGCAGCTGATGCCAGCCCTGCCATATTTTGTAGTTTCTTTCTTAACCTTTTTCAGCCCACAGTGGAAGGCTGGCTACAGACCCACCCAGAAAATCAAATACAGCACAGCTGTTTCAAGAAGCACAAAATGAAAAATGCCGTTCCTCACTCACAAGTTGCAATTCCAGAACCAAGTAGAATTTACTTAAAAGTGCAAATGGTGCTTTTGGTTTTAAAAAAAAAATGTACAAAGTCGGAGAAACAGTGCATGCATTGGTTACTAGTAGAAGGTGCGGTTAATGTACTTGCCAACTGTTTGATTAGCAACATGGGAAGTTTCTGCACGATTATTTCGGGCGTCAGGTACCAGTAAACTAGCCTCTTAAAAATAATACATTAGGTTGATTTTTTTTCAATTGCTTGCTTTTTTTTTTGCATTACACGTTAATCTCAGAAGTGTAGTCTGTATGGCCAGGACTCAGTTGATATTTTTTTTTTCATCTGTAGAAAATACGATATGACTCGTGTGTTTGCCACATTTGAATAATCCACCGCCTTCCCTACCAAGCATTATCTCTACGGGAGCAAATGGGCTGGGCAAATTAATAGATAGAGGACCTAGAAACCGGCAGGAGAGGGTGTAACTTTTCATCCCCTGCCGACCCCTTTTCCCACCGGCATTAGCTGGTAAAGTGTGTTTTCTGGCTCCACTCATTACTTTTAAATGCTGGGTTCACCATCGCCTTCCTGACAGATTACTTACTCATCGAGGTTCAATCTTCGAGCGTTTACCTCACCCTCACTGCTTTAAACTCAGCATTACAGCTAATTTTAGAGTAATTTATAATGTTGCAGCATGGGTAGTCCAGTGGGTAATATTACAGAGCGCCATTCGTTGTGGTGGTAAACAGCCAGGCGTGGTCCCCTGCCCGCTTTTTTCGAACTAGAGGTGTGCTGCCTTGTGCTGTCTTCCAGCCCGGTTGTTTATCTGTACACACATTTCAGCTGGCAGAGAGGCAGTCCTGATTTTGTGTCCGTAAACGTGTAGTTTGGGGCACTGTGGGCACGGCTTTAATTAAATTAAAAAAGTGTGTGGGTGGAGGGGGGGTACCTAAAAAGATCGGGTCTTATGAAGCAAAACTCGGAATCCTTTCCTATAGGTCAGACCTAAGTATTTAAGAGCATGACTTTAAACGTGTACATTAAAAACCTGTGCTTCCCATTGCAGCCATCTGACAAGTATTTATTTTGTCTCTGTGAGCTTTCTGTTATTACCTCCGGACATATAATTAACAACAACTGACATAGGCTTAAAATACGCTGGATCTATTGGCTTTGTCAATGCTTATTAACTGTATAAGATAAATAAGTAACAATGATTTTATTGTGACTAATTAGAATTACACATTTTTGAATTTTGAAGTTTGAGTGTGTGAATTAAACATTACTGAGGTCTGTGTAAGGGGTAGAGATCTTCGGAGTCTTAATCGTTCCCGGTCTTCACTTCACACCTCTTTCCTTTACGGTTTCTCTATTAAAACACTTTATGCCCCTTTTCTCTCCCCATCTTTCTAAAACCCTCCGCCTGCATATCTCACACAGCAGTTTCTTTCCACTGGCTCTCTCCTGCACATACTTCCAGGCATCTCCTTCACTTCACCATTGCCCTGCACACATCCACTAACCTGTAAGCAATCCCCTTTAACCTTTTCTTTTACTTTCGCAAAATGCAGGACTCTAAAAGCAGTTCACACTGTACAACGGCATTTATTCATAGTGTCTACAGACAGCAACAAGCATTTGCAGTGCAATAGGTCTTGCATTTACGCGAGTTTGAGCTATTGGCATTGTAAATGACAATGCCTTTTCTTTATGTTTTTGTTTGTAAAACATAAATAAAAGGCATTGTCATTTACAATGCCAAATAGCTCAAACTCGCGTAAATGCGAGACCTATTGCATTGTAAATGCTTGTCTACATTGTTCCTTTACTTATCCCAAACCAAGATGGTGGTTCTCCTTCCTGTTACTTTACCTCCTGTCCTTGGATATTTAAGGGGCTGGAATCCTCATCTTTCTTGCGTTGCTACACTCTTCGTTTCTGTTGGTGTCTCTTCACTCCGGTTGGTTATTCTTTGCTCTTGTTGGTGTCTCTTTGCTCCTGTTTACTTCTATAGCTTCTGTTTCCTTGCTGTCTATCATCGTTGACGTGTCCAGTTGTCTGGATTCAGGAGTCACTGCTTCCATCAGAGGTTTTCCCTTTGGGGTTTTTTCCTTTCCGTGACTCCTTCAGGAAGGCACTGTCTGCTCTGACGTTGAATTATCAACAGCATCGTGGCTACCAGAAAGGATTGCCCCTACCTCAGACAGACTAGAACCCTCAAGACCTGGTACCGGGAAACATCTTCACGTCTAAAGCTCAGAAGAAAAAGTTCTGAAGCTGACAAATGCCCTCAATCTCTACAAATTACCAACAAATAAGCATTTAAAATGAAACTGATGCTATTTTTCTGCTAACAGAAAAAATAGCACCTGCTCCACATTACAACACCCCAACAGAAAAACTACAAATAAGTGTGAAACATCTATGAAGAACTAACATTTAAGTATAAATAGGAATACTAGTTTTAAAAGTGTAAATCTTTATACAATTACACTATTGTTAGACATAATGACAGAAAGAGCGAGATATATAACATCACAGAAAGGAAAGTAATTATTAAGTACTTGAGCTACACCTACAACCAAGAATATACATTGATGGAAACTGTGAACTGGAAATGTTCTAAATATTACTACAATGTCTGCTATGGCATGGCCACTACAAAAGAGGATATTGTAATTAATGCAAGGAAACACAACCACCCCCCCTCGAAATATGACATAAATAAAAGTAAGGAGGTATGGCAGGATTTAAGAGAGGGAAGCACTAACTCGCAGGAGACCGGAACAAAAATCCTAAAAGATATTCTCCCTAAAGTCTCCAAACTCATCACAGGCTACCACCTATGCCAATACTCACTTTAAAATGTTTATTTGCATGAACTGAAAAGAGCAACCAGTGATATACCTCCTGCCCTTAAATAAATGACCAAGATATGAAATTAATTGAACCCTTAAAATCACACATAATGAGAAAACTTTGCTGTTATGTGACAACCTAAACAATGATAGATGAATCGTAATATTTTGTACCGCAGATAACTTGCTAAACAAAGCTATTGTCAAACATGGTTGATCGATGAGACCTTCAAAATGTGCACCAAACCATTGATTCTGTGAATATCACAACTCAAATATCCCTTTTGCATATGCCTTACTACCAAATAAACAAAGTAGCACTTATTATGATCTTTAAGCCACATTAAGCATCAAACAAATAACTTATACCCACAAAGGAAATCAGACTTTGTACAAGTCTTGATTCCAGTCATTTTGAATTTTTACCCATACACAGCCATACAAGGCTGTAACTACAATGTTAATCAAAGCATATGGAGACACATCTCCAACAATCTACACTAAGGGGCTGAGTCTGAGTATGGTGGTCTTGAACCTGCCGTACAGTTGATGGTGGTCCGACCACGAGGTTGGCGATCGGACCGCCACAAGGCTGCCACAACTGCAAGACCTTGGATCACGTGGCAGCAGTCAGGAAAGCGGCGGTCTATGGAGGAGGTGCCAATGCCAGCACTGCTGTGGTGATTACGACCTTTCTGAGTAACTTTTCATGGTGTGGACCACGCCATGAGAAGGTGAGTGGAAAGGCAGGGAAGGGGGTCACAAACAAAGCCCTAAGGTGATTTTGCAGAGGGGGAACTGAGCATGGGGCACATGTCATGCCCCCATTTGCTTGCACTGTTGTGCGCGCACTGTGTGCAATACACAACATGGTGCGCTGTCACAGTGGCAGCATATGCTTGAGGCTATGAGCCAAAGCATGCCGCTTCCGTGGCACTGCCAACACAATACCGCAAGCCCAGCGGTGTACTCAGAAAATGGCAGTCTGGATGCCTCAGGCTTTGTGCTGGTCTTCCAACCGCCGCAGCTGCGGTCTGGTGGTAGGACTGTGAAACTCAGAATCAGATCATAAAGGTCGAATATGGTACAAACAACCAATTTGTGTTCGAATAAAACAAATGGTAGCACTAGCCTCCTTCACTGTCACAGAGGTAGCTAACTACTAGACCTTACTAATAGAAAACCCTTTCTGCCAACAAAAGAAACAGAAACTAAGGCCCCTAATAGATAATTTTGAAGTTAGTTTGGTTAGCAGACTACATCACTCTGGACACAGATGCCAAGCCAAACTCCAAATACCAGGATGGAATGTCTATGACAGGAACTTGTTCCAGACGGGCAACAAAGACAGGCTAAATCAATTAACATATTATGATTCAATTTCAATTAATTCAAAGCAACTAAGAAGAGGAAATGAACATTGCTGATTATTAATATAATTTGAATCACATGCATTTGAATACATTGTGGTTTGTGTGATTTTTTACTTTTACACTTTTGTGTTCTATTTCCTGCCTTCGTGAAGTATTTTCCTTTTGTCAGATAGTTGCTTTGAATTCATTGTAATTGAATCTTGATATGTTAATTGATTTAGCCTATCTTTGTTGCCCATCAGGCCCACTGTTTTCTGTATTGCACTTTAACAAGGTCCTTCAGAATTCCTGGATCACTCCATTATTGTATAATGGCTATGACAGGACCTTGGCACAAGAAGCCAAAATAAACAATGCAGTGGAAAAATGGCACAATGCCTTCTAATCCACACTAGACCCCGACCAATAGTCTAAAAATGTATAAAAGTAAAACTTCATAAACAACACAGGAATAGATTACTTAGAAATAGTAGCCAAAAGCATATTATATAACATATATTAACCCACAAAACTCTCAAAAAAGTAAACCATAATCCTGACCAACATTACAAATCATGTTTTATATAAATAATAAACATAATATTTTAGGACATCAGTCAAAACATTAAATAAAACTCCAACTTTTATTAAGACTGACATAAATAAAATGATATATATATATATATGGTGGAGGGCTGCCGGCAGGGTCGCGACCCCTTTAAATCCAGAACAAACGATCAATCCTTCCTTGATTAAAGATTGCGCCGAGCCCCAATTCATTTCATTAGCGTGCTTTATTTAAAGCAATGACAAACACTGTCCCGACTCGTTTCAGAACCTTAGTTCCTTGGTCACGGGTCAACAGACGTTAACGTGAATCATGGGATATAGTGCAAAAAATGATAACAATACAAACAAAGGACTACGGTGTTGCCATGATTTAGAGACTACTTGCACCACCATATTGGAATGGTTCATTTATACCAAATGGTATGTAATGATATCATTTACAAAACACTGAACCACAACTTAAATTCATTACGAAAATAACAGTAATGAAAAAGTAATTTCATACATGATATGATCAAATTTGATCAGTAATTAAATATCAGTTGTCAACAATTGAGTATTGCATTAATCTCCAAACATTCTTATTTCATGTTTACCAATATTACCCAAGGGGGTGAGTATTTACAAGTATTAATCGCAATGTTGACTACATTGTTACATTGATGCCCTAGTGGGCCAATCAAACGTGTTTCTAATTCATTAAATGATACCAATTCATGAGGTGTAATACTGCAATTCTTCACAACAAGGCATACACTCCGTCTCCTACAAAAATAAAACCAAATGCACTAATCAATATAATGGTTACTATCCACATATTAAAAACAACACAAAACATCAAATACGAAAGGCAAAATTTCGAGATTCATTATATAAAAAACATTAAATGCTTAGGTTGGAGCTACAACTTAGCCAAGATGAACTGATAATTCTTCATCTTTATTAATGCCCCCTGGGAACATGGTTTCATATTTTATTATCAGCCGTGATTCCAATCTGCGTAACTCTTGTGTTCTATTCCCCCCTCTTTCAGAGATAGCAATTCTGTCAAGGGCACAATATCTCATTAAGCCAATGTCTTTATTGTGGCATTCTTTAAAATGCCGCGCAATAGGATATTGCCGATCCTCATTTGTTATGGCACGCATGTGTTCCAAAATACGCAGGTTGACCTGGTTGATCGTACTACCAATGTACACCAGCTGGCAAGGCCATATAAGTGCATGCACACAGAAATCCGATTTACAAATTAGACGCTTTCTTATGATGAACGGTTTCATAGTTTTAGATAAAACTATGTGTTTACAATTGAAACTGTTCCTGCATGCTTTACATGAAGTACATGTAAAAAATCCCTGAATATTAGATCTAGTTTCCTTTTCAGGCATTAAAATATTTCTACATAGTACATCTTTTAGGGCAGGACATCTGCGTAACTTTTGGGAAGTCGTCAATACATTTTATGAAGGTCTCGTCAATGCGTAGCACATTCCAGAATTTGTTTAAACACTTTCTGACATCATTTGCCTGATTACTGAACGTGGTGATGAATCGTATAGGTTCCTCTTCCACTTCTGCATTAGCCTTAGTTTTAAAAAGTTTTCTCTTTTTATTTTGTGACTTTTTCGCATGCCTTTCTGATAACTTTGCGGGAATAACCTCTTTCTTAAAACCTGCCTCTCATCGTATTCATCTCTTCTACGAATGCTGTTTCCGAGCTACAGTTTCTTCTAGCTCTTAATAGTTCCCCATAGGGAATACTATTAATGAGATTTACAGGATGACAGCTTGCAGCATGCAAGATGCTGTTTCCAGCCATAACTTTACGGAATAGTTTGCTCTCCAAACGGTTTTCATTGATTTTTACTTCCACATCTAAGAGTTCTTATTAACTGTGCAAGTGAACTTGAGATTTAGGTCATTTTCATTGAGGGATTCTACAAATCTAACTGTCTCTACCTCATCACCCTTCCAAATGCAGAATATGTCATCAATATACCTTGCCCAGAGGACGGCCTGATGGTTAAAGGCACTGATGTTTTTTGCCACCTTCTCCTCCCACCAGCCCAGGCACAACCCTGCGTAACTGGGGGCGAAGCAGGTTCCCATTGCCGTTCCCTGGGCCTGGCGGTATATCACATGATCAAAAATAAAAAAATTGTTCTTTAGGCAGGTTGACATCATGTTTAGTAACATCTCTGTATGCATGAGATGGCATACTGGCCGATCTTTTAAATAATACCTGCATGCTTCTAAACCCAAATCATGAGGTATGCAGGTATATAGACTGTTCACGTCAAGTGTTAATAGTAGACAGTCTGGTTCCCAAATTACATCATCAATCATTCTCAGGAAATGCCCGGTATCTTTAACATATGAAAGTAAAGCTTGCACATATGGCCTTAAAAAATTATCAATATATTTTGAGGTGTTTTCAAACATACTTCCAATAGAGGAATTGCAAAACTTTTTTTTTTTAAAGTAAGGTTCCTTAAAGGAAACAGTGCTGCTTTACAAAAATTAGTTTAGAAAGACACTGGGGGAAGCAGGCACTGACCCTTAGGAATGCTCCTTAAAGCAACTTAACTGGATTCCTAAAGGGGAAGCTGTTCAGTGGGGACAGGTTCCCCATTGTGAATCTGTTCCTGTCTCCTTTAAGGAGTCAGTAAGATTCCAATTGTTTGTGACCATGTTAGCCCGGTCTTCCTTAGGGTGGTCCCCCCCAGCTTTTCGCCTCTTGTCTCCTCTTGTCTGCAGTATCTTTTTGTTGGCCTTATGACTCTGGGCACTTTACCACCACAAACCAGTGATAAAGTGCAGATGCTTCTCCCCTAAAACAGGTTGACGTTGGTATACACCTGACTGGCATATTTAGTTTACTATAAGTCCCTTGTAAAGTGGTTTCTCCTACACCCACGGCCTATGATCTAAATGCTATTAGTGTACCTGCAGCACTGGATGTACCACTCACTCAGAGCCTTTCAATCCTGTCTCAGGCCTGCCATTGCAAGGCCTATGGTGCAGTTTATCGCCACTGCAACTTGGCATTTAAAACCTCTTGACAAGCTTTAACAACCCACCATTTTGTTTTACACATAAATTGCCTCTAAGGTAGGTCCTAATTGACGCTAAGGGCAGGGTGTTGTGCAACTAAAAGGCAGGACATGCACTTTTAAGTTTGACATGTCCTCGTAGTGATAAACAGCTAAATTCTTTTTTCATTGTTGTGAGGCCTACTCTTTCCGTAGGCCAGCATTGGGGATTCCCTTTATCAGAAATGAGTAGCTCTATCATATTTAGTATGGTTGGATTAGTAGTAATAAACACTCTTTAATGGTAAAGCTGGATTTATCACTACTATTTTAGAAATTCAACTTTTAGAAAGAGGACATTTCTCTGCTCTTAACCTTGCTCTGGGTGCCTTCAGCCTGTCTACAATCCATGTCTGGACAGCTAAGCATTTGTACATACTCTCTAGACAGCAACATACACAGGAAGGGTTGGGTGCCAGGGGGTACATCTGCATTCATCTACATACTGATAATAATAATCCACATTTGTAAAGTGCGAACAATCACCCGTAAGGGTCTCTAGGCGCTGAGGGCCTTCGCGAAGATTAAGCAAGCTATTGTCCAGAGTCACATGGTGCTGGGCTAATCTGCCGCCGGCGCCGGGGATCGAACCGTGATCCCCAGATTCCGGAGTCAGTCGCCCTGGCCGCGGCGCCACACCTCTTCCTTTCTGGGCTGAGATTGAGAGAGGTGGTTCACACTTACATTTGTATAGGCTGTGTCCTGTCATCACAAAAAGGGCTGATTTATCCCCTACAGCACATCTGGAGCCAGAGCTGGGATTGAAAGGGTGTGTTGAGCACTTTTATGGTTTCCTTTCAAGTGCCCCGATTAAAGGCATTTTGAGTAGGCGTAAAGGGCTCTGAACCCCATGTTGGTAGTACACTACTGTACTAAGAAGAAACTCTGATGGAGGTTGCGGTGCCAGAATGGTTACCACTTTGCTGAGTCTGACTGTTCCTAGGGACTGCTGACCTGCTTTGCTGAGCTGCCCTGCTACATGCTGATCTTTGCCCTGCCAGGAAGGATCTAAAGACATCCCCAGAGTGTCTCCATGGGCTTGTTGCCTTGCCCCCCTGTTCTCTTTGTGAGGTGTCAGGTATATCAAAGTCCTTGCACCCCACAAAATCCATCAGGCTGCTTTGTACTAAGGCGTGGCCCAAGTGCCTTGGGCATTGTGTGCTGACTCAACAGAGACCTTGTGGTTTGCAGCATCTCACCCCACTCCTAAAATCAAGTACTCTGTGTGTTAGGAAAGCCGGTGGGTCTCCCAGATATGCTCCTGAGGAAACATCGTGGTGTTGTATTGCAGCCCGGTGCACCAACTGACAGAACGAGAGAGTGCTGCTCCCTTAGCACGCGCGGGGGCCAGAGCACTCCAGACTAAGCAGCTCAAAGTGCAGTGCCTCAGCGATCACAAGCTTGGGAGAGGACCTGCGATCCTCACAAGAAGTGCTGCTAACCCTCGAACCTGACATCACGTGTTTCCCAAGACTGCCAAACAAAACTGCATTCCAGAAGCAGCAGCCATTTACTGTACTAACTCTGCAAAACTACTGTGAAGGCTTTAAAAGGAGCCCCGGGGGATTTTCAGCATACTTCAGGGACCCGCTGAGAACCACGTTGCACAAATGTTTCAAGGGTGATAGCAGCTGCACGTTCGGGGGCAACTGCCTTTGAGCATTCTGACAGTGGGGGAAATAGAGAAGCATCACTGCAGGAGAGGGGGGGAGGTGGTGGTGGTGGTGGTGGTGGTGGTGTGTGTGTGTGTGTGTGTGTGTGTGTTTTAGCACATGCTTGGGGGTCACTTGATGCACAGAAACTGGTTGTCATGCACAACAGGCGAGTCCTTGACGGAGGCTCCTGGCCTGCATCTGGTTAGCTTTTTTTATCACTGCTGCTGCACCCTACATTTTGTGCCTAAATTGCCACATATAGGAGTTCAGGTGTGCTGCACCCTATGTGTTTAGGGCGATAATGATGATTTATGTGTTTTGTTCTGGATCAGTTGCATTCTGGCTTTGTAAGGTATACACACTATTGATGATTCATGTGTTTTTATGCCTTGAGGCTATTACTTATGTCATTCTGCCTTCCACTCTCAGACTAATGGGTATTATCTGAGGGGTTGCATAATATGCACAGAACGTGTGATTCATGTAATTTTGGTCTATGTGATATGTACAATATACTATATATTTTTATATAATCCTGTGTGGAGTCTCTTTTGTGGTGTGTTCAGTGGGATACTGGTGGGAGTGTGTTGCTCAAATACTTTGCACATTGCCTCTAGGGATAGGAGACTGACTGCTCTGCGCCAAGCTACCAAGGGGGTGAGCACTGGTTATCTTTGGTGTGTAACATACCTGTCCAGACTAGAGTGGTAAGTTCTGACTGGTTTAGGTGCAAACCCTAGCCAACCAGAAAACCCATTTCTAAAGGACCACAATTGAATTTGAACAAAACAATGACTGTTGTTCAGTAAATGGGTTTGTTAAGGTGGTGGGTGATGTTCTACTGGAAGTACAATTTAGAGTGTTTCACCTATTCAAAATGTTATGTGTATTTTTGTTGATTGTGTACATTTTTATACAACTGTACATTTGTGATAGAGCATCAGTCTGTCAAACTCTAAATCAGGCCCTAAATCACAAAATCAGATTGCCTACCATGTACCTTTACTTATTGAGTGACTGATTAAATATTTATCTGTTCTTAATTTTCATGCACAGAATACGTTTCTGACCATATAGCGTACGGAGCGTATTGAGACCATCAGCTCAAGAACTCCTGGTTCCACTTACAAAGATGAAACTATTGGTTTCTCCATTTGTGCAAGCCTTTTGAGGTTCCTTCACAAGAGCACATGGGGGGGATGGTAAAAAGGGGGGTTGTTATTGTCTGTCCCATTAATTTGGAATTTCAGGTCTAGGATGTTTGTACAGTAGTAAAATGGAAAAGCTGTTTGTTGTTATTGAACATGACGTTTCTATATCCAGTGCTGTTTTAGTTGTGTGTGGGAATGACTGCTTGTTTCTAGTGGTTTACATCTGTAACAGGTATGTATACGTGGATGCGTCTGTCAGTCTCTGTGCGTGTATCTGTGTAAATGTGTGAGTGTTTGATTGCATATACCTTTTTTTAAACGTTCTAATATTTTTCTTTGTCTTTGATTTATAAAGTGTATGTAATAAGAACTATTTTTCACCTTTCTAGGAATTATAAGTTCAAGCAAAAGATGTTTTGAAAGGCCTGACCTACATCATGTGTTCACATATCCTTATTCATTTAAATACGAGAGTTTAGTTATTTAAATTTGTAACTATATTTGTGCTTTAAATGTATAAGATGAGCTACATACAAAATCAAAATTAACAATGTTCAAATTAATTCTAATATTGAAAGAAATTATTGTGCCGCCTTTTAGTTTATATTTATAAAAATATTTTCTACCTTACATAAAGACCAATAGTGCTTAATCAAGATTCACATTTGTACAAGGCAAAGTGGTCGATGCTAATGTGGAGCCATATTTTTGGGCCACAGATATCTTTCAATTATTGGAACCTATAGGCAGGAAAAGGCTCAGACAGTAAAAGAGGATGCTGTAGTCCGTTTCAGCTCAGGCCTCAGTGAAAAACACTGCAAGGTGTATTATGCTCCTGATGTGTTTATTGCCTCTCATTAGCGATGTTGAGATAGCGATGCCGGCTTTTGCCCTTTTAGTCATGTCACACATGGGACCCCATTAACATTTAGGGCCTTTAAAGGCCCCTAAAATTCCAATGATTACATATTTCTTCCATGATTTCCAGGCTAATAGCTGTGTGGATTGACAGAAAAGGGAGTTAAAAAAAGGGAGAAAGGTTCCTAATGACTTAAATAGCTGTAGTTGTGCACAAGGCTATATTGAAATGTGCATGTTTTCATATGAGTGTATTAAATTATCATCTATGGTAGTCATAGTATTGAAACCTGTAAGTTATTGAGGTACTAGTGTTCATTTATTGTTTATCTAAGTGTCGATATATACTAGTGTCAAATTCAATTATTCACAAAACCTAAAATAGATATGGATAAACACACGTAAAATTATCAAAAAATAAATATGGATAACCATAGACTGAAATGTAAAACAAAAACTATAGGAAATCAGGTTCTTTTTTTGGGGGGATAGCACCACTCAGGCGGCAACAACAATCCTTGTCAGGGTGAAAAACAGTCACTAAATTAACCTGTGCCTGGTAGATTTCCTCTAAGATAAGCCTGACTGATTTGTGCCAATGTGTAAAATATTTTGCAAAACACACAAAGAGAAATAAAGTGAAAACACTACATTAGAAAAAATCCCAAACTATTCTAGAACTATAGAGTACATTTGAATATATGCAATGATAACCAAAACAAGAACAATCCAATCAGTAGAACCAGAGATATTCAGCTTCAAATGTTTAGGCAAAAATAGTGCTTGAAAGCACAAAGCTTTCTAAAAGTGGCATTTTCAGAATTCTAAAATCTGTCTTTACCATTAAAGAGGACTTTAAATTACAATTCACTCAGTTGAAACAGTGTATCTCTATCAGCTCCCAATCCAAAGTTAGCACTTTTACCTTATTTGATTTAATCTCAGCGTTAGTCTATGGGAGAGACAGCCCATGCATTAGTGAAAAGCAAATTATGGGGTTTTTACTACCAGGACAGGTAAAACTTAAGCCCACATGTCCTACTTTTTAAATAAAACTTACACTGCCCTTATGAGCCTTGAGGGTCTACGTTAGGGGTGAATCATGAGTATTAAAGAGGAAGGTTTCGGCCTGGCCAAAGGTTTATTTTGCCAGGTCCAAGTGACAGTTAAAGAAAAAAAGTGCACACACAGGCCAAGTCCAACAGTCCTCCTGGGACTAAGCTGGCATACTGTCCTATTTTCAAGTTTTTTATGAGTTCTTACATGAGAACAGGAAAGAAAAACAAGGTATTGATTTTAAGTCAGATACCAACTGGCATTTTAATCAAGTCTTTATCAGGACCACTTTATTTTGTTTTTGTTTTGGGGACGCCTTTATTTGTCAAGAGTGGAGTTGCTTCATTTGTAAAAATTTTGGATGAATACAGTTACTGGGTTTGCTTCCTGAAAACGCGTGATAAAATTCTTGATATCTTGTCCCGTTTCTGATATTTCACTGCTGGTATCAAGTTTGAGGTTGATAGCCAACTGATTTATATTCTATTTTCTGAGTTTTGTAGTCTTGCTACAATTGTAAGCTTTGCTCAAATAATGTATTTGTTATAGTAGATAAGAGTGTTTACATTACCAGGTGTCTCTGAGATGATGTGAGCCCTTTGGATCTAAAATCAATAGGTCCAATTCACTTTTTCAGATATCTTCTTTTCCAGAACACCCACATGAAATTATTTGATGCCTGCTTCTTCCATCCATTCAAAAGTCTAATTAGTTTTTGAATAAATCTTAGTCATTTTTTGAAGGTATTCAACCTTTTCTCTAGATAGCAAAACCTTTACTAACTTATTTGAGAGTTAGTTTCGAGGTTCAGTTGAATTCAGAAAATTCTGTGAAACACTCAAACCTTGCTATTCTGAGATTTCCTGGGTCTTTTTGGAGTAGAACCTTTGACAATGTATATATAGAGATTGTTTATCCTTAGAAATATGCATGAAGCAAATATTGTTTGCAAAGATATGGCTGCATTGGAGTTAATAATCGAAAAACTACAACCATGCTTTTGCAACAACAAAAATATCCGCACAATATTTATGTTCAATGATATTTCTGCAGTTGATATTCTGAAATACAACCCTAACACTTACATTGTGCAGCTAAATTCCAGTTAGGCCCCGATTCCGATTTGCACTTTACAGGTGAGGCAGTAAATTTGCATATAAATGTATCTCTGTCTATGGTAAGTTTATGCCAGTACAGTGCAATTAATAGCACCATGGAATGTGGAATTCCGATGTGGGGATGGGTTTACCAGTCATAAAATCACACAGAATTTCCAGTTCCATTAGGTTTATAGCATAAATTCACTATTTTCCTGATGCAGAAGTATACATTTGCCACAGTTCAGAGTGGGGTGGTGAAGAGGGAGGGGTTGTGATGAATAGGGAAGGGAAAGGTAAGGTAAGTTCTAGAAGGGGAAAGCTTTAAATGTCTCCTTACCAGAAACGAAAATGAGAATGAGGCTTTGCTGCTGCAGCATCCACAACCTCATGCAATTTTACCAGGAGGAATTACCGTTCTATAAATTGGACCAGTTTTCCCACACCTGAGAAACCAGGTATAGGAACACCACCTTACTCTGAAACAGTCAGACTGGAATTCCATTTGGTAATCAGGGCCTTATTAGGTAAGGCCCAGTTCATGACATAAATCACAATCACTCCTCGAGCAAACCTTCTTGTAGATGCCTCATATACAGTGTCCCAATCTATTTCTAAATTGTGTTCTGACCAGCTACATTTTGTGGCAGGGGTTAGCCCAATACAGATTTGGATGCATTGGATATAATGGGATTTATATTTCGGCAGATGGGATATCTATCACTGTTGTGACAGAGTAACCCATCCACCGAGATCTAAATCAGGCCCTTAGTCTCTGAGATGGAAGCTGAAAATCCTCTGTGGGGCAAAGCATCAGGCTGTGGCCACGATGGGCTTCACAAGGCCAGACAGCTATTGGACAATGTTATGGTGAAGCCGTTGACTTTTCGGCAGGAAAGCTGCAAGTGCTAGAAATCTTCTAACCCAAGGAAGGTCATTTGCAGTCTGGATAATTTTGGTGCATTCGCCCAATGAAGATTTCTATCTTCAGACTTAGTAAGTTTTTTTAAAGTCAAGATTCTTTCAGTGGGACAAACCACCAAGTGAAATTTGATTAGCAATTCAATATCGGAGACAGCCTCTTGTTCTTTTGGCAAAAATCCTTGAAAAAGTTTCTAAGTTGCAACTTTTAGGGTTAGGCAGGAGGAGTACATTCTGACATTGGGTATTGTTGCCCTTGGATAAGTGTCAATCACCCCAATGGTCTTTCCAATAATCACTTCAAACAAGGTCCTTAAACACCCAGCAGTTTCAGGACACAATGATGCTCTGGTGCAACTCAGGGTCACATCATATGTCGTGCGTAGTATTGTATTGTATTGTATTGTGATTTGTAAAGCGCGATTGCTGCCCAGTGGGCGTCCAAGCGCTAAGGCATAAAAAACAGAACTGATGAGTGATGTAGTCCTCAAGCAACAAGGTATGGTGCCAGTAAGCCCTACATCAAGGGGTATGAATTAACAAATACAAATTATAGGAAGTGCTTAATGTATGCACACACCATGAGCCTGTTGGCAGATGTAACCAACTGGCTTGCTGCATCAACCTTGGCACTTAAACCAGATCAGCTCCTGGAATTCCTACCCCATCTTCTACCTACTACTTGCGAGTTGGGAAACATGCCAAGGTCATCGCTCTTCTAAAAAAAGCCGCCCCTGGATGTTTCCAAACCTCAAAGTTTTTGCCCTACCTCACTGCTTCCTTTTGTGGCCAAAGTCACAGAGTCTTACATCAACTCTATTCGGACCATGTTTGTTGAGTCCAACAAAAGTCTGGACCCCTCACAGAATATTTTTAGACCCTGCCACAGCACTGAATTGGCTCTGTTGGCAGTTACTGAATATTTGCCGGGTTCTTTGGACGAGGGCAATACCTCAGCCTTGATCGTTCTCGACCTCAGAGCCGCCTTCGACACTGTATTGCACAAGATTCTGCTGCAATGTTTACAAAAGATTGGCTTGGGAGACGCCGCTCTAAACTGGTTCGTATCCTTCCTATCAGATGGATCCTTTCAAGTGATTTCCCCTCCCTATGGCTCGCAAGTGCATTCCGCACAACATGGGGTCCCGCAGGGCTCGGCGCTGAGCCGGCACTATTTAATATATACATACAACCTCTAGTGGGAGTTGTTAAAAGTAGGGGCCTCTCCATGGTCTCCTATGCTGATGATACTCAGCTTGTGATCTCTCTCTCTCGAATAATTCAGACCAACATATAGCCAAGTTCCAGAATGACATGAAGATCATTGCGGATTGGATGGCAGCTAACTGCCTACAGTTGAATGCAAGCAAATCCGAGATTCTTTTTCTGGGAAGATACGGACATCTATGGAGTGATCGTTGGTGGCCTGTCATGCTGGGAGCCCCCCTGCCACCGAAGGAAATTGTAAAAAACCTAAGTGTCTGGGTTGACTGTGCTCTAACTTTTCAGGCACAGATGAAATCTGTGGTCGGCAGTTGTTTCAAACTTCTATGCTGCTTAAGCCACTACTTGGGGTTCTTTGATGTTCAAACACATCAGACCATCATCCAGTCTACTATACTATCTAAACTTGATTACTGTAATACTCTTTACCGGGTTGCCAACAAAGCTGGTATTAATCGCCTTCAGAGGGTACCGAATGCCGCAGCCTTGACTTTCCTCTCCCTCCCTAAATTTTGTTTCATTTCCGAATCCATTCGTAAGTTGCATTGGCTTCCGGTTGAGAAGAGAATTCATTTCAAGTCCCTGTGCATTTCACATGGAATTCTCTATGTTCAAGCTGCTTCCATTTTAGCTAACCTTCTTACCACTTATGTACCGGAATGTGCTCTGTGCTCCTCGAACCAACATCTGGCACATGTTCCCCGTGTTAGAAGAGCACGGGCTGGACGTCGGTCATTCCGTGCCTCAGCTTCCTCTCTCTGGAACGCCCTTCCATGTACTATCAGAAGCATACAAAATCATGGGACTTTCAGGAAGGCAGTCAAGACCTGGCTCTTCCCTGTCTAATCCTCCGCCTCATCCCTCCTCCTCTGTCTGGTGATCTGTGGAATCAGTGCTGGGATGCCCCATTGCTGGGGCAGCCATGCGCCTTACAAATACGATAACATAACATAACACTTTCCTATTTAAGCAGGAGAACCCAAACAAAGTGAGTGTCTCTACCTATGCTGGGTATATGTAAAGACTAATCAATTTCTCAAAATTGCATCACGCTCCTGCATCCAGTGATCTAAGAGTCCTTTTTGTGACATGGTGACTTTCTCTCACAACAGAAAAACAAAAAAATGAGTTCAAATGGTATGTCTAACATACTTTACTATATATGCCCAGGCTCAAGGTTAAAGACACTACAACATATTTAGACCAGAATGTTGGGAATGACCAACATGTTTCATTGCCAAGAACAACTTACAGGCAAATTCATTAGGCCATGAAAACACATGTGTCACCCAACTGTGCACCATACCTAAAATAAAGCAAACACAAGGGGATGGGAGGGAGAAAAAACAACATCATAAGAAAATTGTGCTCACTCTTAGGCTGACCCCTTCTGTTGGTGATAGCATAAATGTACCATATGAGGTGAACACCTAACAGTGGACAATGGTAGTACCCTCTAGAAGAAGGGCCATGAGTCACCTATAGGTAAAAGAATGTATGTTAATATACAAAAAACAAGAAATCTTTCTACTGCATCTCAGTGGGAACATACGCACAAATGAAGATCATAAACACAACAAACTACCAGACTAATAGTCAGAAACGCATATCCACTACTCATTGTTACATATTTACAACCAAGGAGTGTTACAATCCAATCACTCCTGCCATATTACTGTATTCGCTCAGACATAGAGCTATCCTTCACCTACAACAATAACACACTGAACACTTACCTACAGTGCTGGCGGATTGTGAACGAGTCAAATGCCCTCTTCAGCACCGGAGTTAGGTAAATCAAGGTTCCAGGGCAGATCATGTGATACATCAACCAACCATTTCACCAGAAACCCTCCCTCATACCATCTTGGAAACAGGGAAATTTGAAAGTAGCCGATAACAACGTTAAAATGTCAACTAGATGTAACTCTGTATTGTAGGTGTGTCTGCAACAAAAATGACTGCTCAAAAGTTATGGGAGAGGCAGATCAAAAGCTAGTCCCAAAACCTCCTTAACAGCATCTGGGAATGGGGAAGAAACTGAAAATGACCTGCCACACCACTAGAACATTACCTATATGTGAGGCCATTTTGGAAGTATGGTCACTGGTGACTCTTTTGATTCTTTGCGCTGTTAACTAACGGTTAAACTGAGAGAAGAGTGCAATCTGGCATAGATGGAAAAATTATCCTTTAAGGAGGTCTCGTTAGTCAACCTTTGTGGGTGGTTTTAATGAATTTCGGACATAGGTTGTCTATGACTTACAGTCTTTGTTTTTTTTGTTTTCTTTTGCACTTTTATATAGCGCAAACCCAAACTGTAGGTATCAGAGCGCTTTACATGAGCACCAGTTGCATTACATTTCTTTCTAGGCATGGGGGAACTACGTGATTTGCCCCGAATCACAGGATGTTTGAGCCTCCCACCAGACTCGAACCTGGTTGCCCAGCTTTAAAGTCGGCTGCCCTAGGTGTTAAGCCACACCCTCTCTCTCCTTTGAGGGTCTATGTGTTTCTTGCATCCTTAATGTTTAAAAATCAGCAAATTCAACAAGTTCATATTTAGACAAAGAGGCAACAGAAATGTAGATTGCACAACGCCCACCAGAATATATTTGGGGAATCATCACTGGGTGCTGAGAACTTAGATTACCTTCCTCATTTAGAATTGGGTAGAAATGGTACAGAGTGGTTAAAATATCCAGCAATTAATTCACAAAACATTTCTGTTTACACAATTAAGAAACATCTCTGATCTTACTTAAGATGTCATTGGTACTATCCTGAAATGTCCCCATAAAGCCACTCATCTCCAGTTAAAAATGGAGATGTCTCTAGAAGATTTAGCTTTCAAAGGTGGTGCGAGGTAAACACTGGTAGAAACACTTTTACCAACAGTTCATTTCATTTTGCGGCCCGACGTTTGAATATGGTGCAACATTTTTAGGTTTCGCCTCCACAGCTCTTGCGCGGTTTGTGAAACCTCTTGTATTCAATGGGGCAGATATACAAGCCCCTTGCGCCACTTTTGCGTCACTTTTCCCATGTTAAACGTGACGCAAAAGTGGCGCAAGGGGCTTGTAAATCTGCCTCAATATATCTTAAATTGTGCCCTTATCAGTTCCGATTTCAATGCGCTTTTGTGCAGAACTTTTTTTTTGTCATTACTTTCCCTGGTTGCATTAAACCATATCGCACATTTTGTTTACTTTCCCTGGCAGTACTGCTGTCTTCATTGTTTTGATTTAACGTCTTTTGGGGCATATCAACAACAACTGGCGATAATTATCGCTAAGCGCACTTAGCACTAGGATAATTATCGCCGACTAGCGTTGATTTTTATCACTGAGATAGCGTGCTATTAGCAACGCTTATCTCAATAGCGAGAAAAATCCTCACGCTAAGTGGCTAACGTGAGATTATCGCTGGAAACCCAGCGATAATCTCACGTTAGCTTGTTGATAGGGACAGACAAACTTAGCCATGATATCCTCCTTCCATAGGATAGCATGGCTAAGTCAGAAAAATACCAGACGTAAAAAACCAGCGTTAACCGCGGTTAGCGCTGCTTTTTTTGTCTCTAACTGGGTTAGCGATATTCTTGATAATAGGAGAAATGTCACTTAGCGACATTTCTCCTATTATTTTACTCTGGAACGCCCCCTTTACATCTCATTAGAGATGCAAGGGGAAGCGTAGAGTAAAAGGGTGCTAACATGCAAATTTGCATGTTAGCACCCTGTTGTTGATAGGGTGCTAGTTTTATCTCTGCTTTTTTGGCTTTTAAAGCCAAAAAAGCAGAGATAAAGCCCTTGTTGATATATCCCTAAGTCTTATAACTTTCATGGGAGCATATTAACAAGTCAGGCGATAAAATTATCGCCGCTGTAGCGGCAGAAAACTGCCGCTAAAACGGCGATAATGGGCTTGATAATCGCCTGGCTTGTTAATATGCCCCATGGCTTGCACATTTTCGAGTAAAACCGTTTCGCGCATTTCTGGTATCTTTATCTGCCGTCTTGGGAACTAGGGAAACGGGTTCATGTGTCAGTGCCAGTATTACATCCTGTAAATCTGGGCATATTTTTTTAAATCTGCTTGTACCTGACAAAAAAGAATGTCTCTTTGTGTAACGAAACTAGGGCTCATTTAAAAGCGCTCAAATGAGCAGTTGTTATTACCAGCACTTTGTACTGTACTCCTGTAGTTTAAAACAGCGATACAGTAACTAATTTAATTTTAGTATTTCCACACAGAAAAGACAATAAAATAAAATATGCTGTTTTACACAACTGAGCCCAACTGTGTCACACATCAACACTTCAATTTTACTAGCTACCCTTTGGTATTTATCTTACCCTTTTATTACTTAGTCCAGCATTTAGTTAACTTTCCCAGATTGCACACATTTTAAGCGTGCTTTTTTACTTCTACAGCAATTATTTACCTATAAGAATTTGGGTGATCACAAATGTATTTAGGCCATTCATTCACTTACTGTGCCAACACACATTTGTTCACATGTTGGCATCGTAATCTTTAAAATCTACCTTTGCATTCCTTTTGCAGGTGGAGTTGACAAATGTATGCTTTGTTTATTTTCTGTGCGCATGCATACCTGTTTTAAAAGTGAACCTACCAGCATCAGTTAACATTTCAAACAAGAGAAAATGCAAACGTTTTTACAAATGGAAGAGCAGGATCACACATATACTAAAAGCTACCTCCTAGATTACATAAGGCTTGCATGATTGCACGTCCAAAGCTGAAGACTTTAAAACTCAGAAAGTAGGTTAAAGTCTCAGCGCAGGCTCAGCATCCTGTCTTTTTTGGTCAAATTACTTATTCTCACCGTTCCAACAAACAGAAATGTGTGTTTGTGCAATGTATCAAGGGCTCATGTAAAATTGCTCTTGTGCCTTTGGGTGGAGTTCATGCTATATAAAAAAACGTAAATACAACAAAACCAAAAACATGTGGCATTTACTGGTGCACATTTTTGGGAACTGTGCTTCTAATGCCTATGCCTTTGGGGCGCTGACTCCTTTCAGATAAAATAGGGTTGTTTAAAGCATTCTGGCAAGCAGCATACATTTGTTAGTAAACCACATGCTTGATTTATTTGCTTTCTGTACGCATACATTTGAAGTGTGCATTATAATATTATTTACAAGATGAAAAATCACACATACATTGAAAGCTGGCGCTTACATTTACTAAAAGTTGCAATCGTGCCTATGGGCAATGTTACACTCTAGTTCTTTAGACAGCGAGATAGATTTGAGGGTTTTGGAGCACTAGTTACGTCACATGATGGAACTTTAAGTTTTTGGGTAGGAATGGGGAGATTGAGTAATTTGTACAGACTCTCAAGATGCTGAACTGATGCCGAGACTAGAACCTGGTTCCCCAGCTCTAGAGTTGGCAGCTGTAGCTGTTACACCACATCCGAGCCATTACACTCCTACTCTGGGCCTTGCTTTAATCAGCTGTCTGATGGAGGGCGCTTTAGGCACACCATGCAGAGGTGTAGCAAGGATGCATGTGCCTGCTGGGGATGGTGTCCATCCCTAAACTTGCGCTGACCTCAAGCACTTGTTAGCAATGTCTGGGCATAGGTCGTAGCTCATTAGTACTGGTTCAACACCTAAATATGGCAATAAGTAGCAGAAAGGTGGCCAGTCAACCTTTGAAAACGGCATTCCACTGCGCATTACTGCTTATGAACCGTTTGGGCTAGAATTATTATTATTATTTTTTTAATCTGCAGATTATGCACCTGATGATGGATTATGTGGCAAATGCGACAAAATCCATAATTGTGTGAAAAATGCAGTTACTTGCCTTTCTCAATAAACATGTCAGAACACTTATACAAAGTTTAAGTAACGTATTGCACAACTACGCAACAAGCTAAAATTTGTAATTAAAAAAAAGTATCATTAATCACATAGGCGAAACTGGGTGCATTTATCAATGCTTGTTATTCCTTGGGGTTTGGGGGAATTTTCAATAACTATGAAACACCTCGTGGTTTCTTGGGCAGTTATATTTAGCAACCTGTGCCTTATGAACTTACATTATCAGGCACTTTCTGCTACTCTTTCTGCTTCTACACTCATATTAATAAGCATTACATGCATTAGTCTATGGGAATCCACATTGCACCCTCACTAGGTCTCAACCTCCATTTGCCTGGTGGGCACATGCTCCAGCCTGAGTGAAGTCTCTAATGAATATTCGTCAGTCTCCTACAAGCCTTCTAGTTCTTGCATGAGTGAGAGCACATATGTCTGCCAGAGCTTTTGTCACTACATTAAAAAAAAACATACATATGGGATAGGCGTCTAAAGAGCCAGTATCATGAAATGTTTGGGATATTTTTTCACTTTCAAGGAAGTACCTCCACTGCTTTGCACGAAGTTCATGTGTCAGCAGGGATAATTTGGGGATTTCAGAAGGCAATCTAAAAAAAACACATTCAGAATCATAAGCAAAAACTTACTGGAAGTATGATCTATATTTTAAGAATGTAAATGTTCTCTATATTATGTGTCGTGTTACTCTTAAAGAAAATGTTTTTGGTGTGGTTAATGTAAAACTATGATTTTCTCCTTCAATTCATATCTGGCAAATATTATCCATCTTTCACAATTTTTTCATAATGAACTGTGTCATTGCTTTACTTACATCATGCTTCATTATGTCGGATTGATTGGCAGGTTTCTTTCCAGTGAGCGTGTGCCCCTTGCACACACTGTATCTGCCATTTTTGTACTGTCACTGCCTGTATTTTCCACTGCAGTCAGTCTTCTGTGTTGCTGGCTGTATGTGCATTATGGTCCTTTTTCAATGTCGCTGATTATATGTGCTATTGTGGTCCATTTTCTGTATCATGGGTTGTATGTGTTATTGTGGTTCCTCTTAAATATAATAATGTTAGAGAAGCCTAATTTATTAACTATTGTCAAAATTATAGCACAGGTACTTTACAGAGTTTTTGTAATAAATTGAAGCTTGCTCTTTTTTTAATATTGGGATATCTTGTAAAAACCTGTTACTGCAAGGCTTGTGGTGGTTAATCTTGGGGGTATATAATAACAACCAGCAGTACTGTAGGCTGGTGCCCCTCAATCGTGGCACATCTAATAAATGAATGTACTACTGCAGCCTTTAACAACTCACTGTCAGGACACCAAAGATTTGCAACGCCTATAAGTCCTGCTTTAACCCCTTCCATGCCCATGACGGAACGGTTCCGTCATGAGCATCGGTTGCGCTGTGCTCATGACGGAACCGTTCCGTCATGGCCCCGCCCGCGCTCGAACCCTTCAGCACCGCGGGGGAATTCCCGCCGCGCTGAAGGGGTTAATGTGCTAATGCATGCACATTTAATTTGTACATGACTGTGTAGAGTGGAGTGTTTTTATAGTGTTGTGTAGTGGTGTAGAGCACGGTGTGCAGGGCCGGGCTGGCCCTAGCAGGCACCGGGCGTTTACACTGCGGGCCGAAAGGGTGGGGGCCGGTTTGGAACCAATGGGGGGCGTTTTTTGTTACTGGTGGCCGGTTTTGCAGCAGTGCTGCAATATCTGCCCCTGTAACAAAAACGCAGCAGCAGTGTTTCTCAGCTGCACCTCCCTCCCCCCCCCCCCTGGCCGGTACGACGCAATAGCCAGAAAGGGATCTCCAACCTTTTCTGTACTAAGAGCGAATTATGTTCTATGAAATGCATTTTGAGCTACGAATATTATTGGTGTTGTATAATTTAATTAATTTTTATATGTAAAATAATTCAATCAAGCAAACACTTTCTAATTTAATAAGCTGGGCTGCACACAGGGGAGCTACCCAGAAGTAGCTTGAGAGCAAGCTACTGGTTGGAGACCCCTTCCCAGTCGGGCCGGACAATGTGGTAGTGTAGAGGGTGTTCTGTAGAGTGTTGTACAGTACAGTGACGTAGAGCTGAGTATATTGTGTATATAGTGTAGGAGTAAAGTGTTATAGAAATACAGTGGAGTAATAGATACGCAGTGTTTAGATGGAGTTGCGTAGAGTGTTGTATAGTGGATTATAGTGGAGTAGAGTGTGGTATAATGGCAGATAATGGAGTATAGTGTTGACGAGTGGAGTGGTATATAGATGATTAGAGTGGTAAGAGAGCATAGTTTAATGGAGAATGTAGAGAATTTAGTATTGTAGAGTGTATGTAGTGTAGTAGAGTGAAGTAGTGCAAGAATATGAAACCAAAAGTGCAACGTTGGATCTGGTTGCATTAAGTATATTATACAAATAGTGCAATATTTATAGTTTGTGTGTCTCGATGCATTAGTTGCATAATGCAGATAGTGCACACTCCTGCAAAAGGCATTCTACCTAAACTTTATTTTTATACTACCTCTACACCTGTTCCATGCCAACACAGCCGACTTGACTAATGATAAGAAGCCTGGAAAACTTTTTGAAACTTTGTGTTTATACAGTTATACTTAGTTTTGTCAAACACCACCCTGTATAACACTCTGGAGTCAAGACTTTACAAAACTATCTAAAAAAAATTTTAAGAAAAAGTTATCTCTACGAAAACTTTAGTGAAATTGGACCATTTTTATTATAGTTCTTAAAGGAATCAAGAGGTTCCTGGTATTATCCTGAAGATAACCTCATGGTTAGAGACAAAACTTCCAGGTACCAGAAGGTCAGAGAGAGAGCCAGCCAGAAATGATAAAAGACTGCCTTCCATGCAAACCAAACAGGGGAGCTTCAGAAAATCAAACAGTTGTTTACAGTGTAGTGTGGCTCCCTTGATTGAAAACAGGGCTCCATAGTATGTTTATTTACTGCAACAACTTGAAGAAAGGTCAGCATAACAATCAGCACACACATGTGGTTCTGTGCATAGCCAAACAAATAACTATAATGAGATGTATAAACTACACCAAATCACCTACATAGATGGAGCTATTGTACATATGTAACCCATCAACATGACCAAAAACTAAAAAGAGCAGTGCTGTTAATGCATAATCAAATAAAATACTTACCTTGAAGCCGGGTCCTGCGTTTTCTCTTCTCCTGCTCTCCTGCTTACGACTCGGACAGGACCAGGAAGCAGGCAGCCATGCTCCCTCCACTAAGCCAAATACAAAGCTGCAATACAGCATTGTGATTGGTCTGAGCGCCATGGCAAGGTGCTCAACCAGGGGCTGGAGGAGTGGACATGTTCTCCATGCAGGCTGTAATGCAGCCTGCATCGAGAAGGTCAAAGTATGCATTATTGGTTTTGGCGGCCCGAGAGGGCCGACCAAACAGTCATTGTGCACTTAGGAGTAGGTAAACCACTCCTCTCCTGCCCTGCTCTGTTAGCAGAGCAGACCTGCCCACCCACCCGCAAAGTAAACATAAAATGGTAATAACTTAAAGTTATTACCATTTTATGTTTTTGCTGCTCACACTGTGAGAATGCAGTGTGGCAACCCTCCTCCGCAATAGCGAAGGAGCCGCCACTAAGTTTAATTGCTGGTTTACCTATAACCATTGCAATAAATAACAATATTAAAGTGCAAATAACATTTCGTTGCTTTAAAATCGACTAGAAGTAGGTGCAAAATCTAGTTTGTAATCGCCATTTTACTACTTAAAAACTTGGTAAAATCCATAATGAGAACCATAGCAAAAGGCTCTTTGCAAAACAGATTTAAGATTGACATTGAAAAGTAACGTAAAATCTTATATGAAATCCCATGGGCCATGTCAGTTTTATTAATCCCACATAAGGGTCAATATTTCCCAGATAGTATAGTGTAGTAAAGTGCAAGTGCAAGGGGCGCACCAGTAGTATATTATATTGTTTTGGGACAGAGTTTTTAAAAGGTTAGCTCGGTTGTCTTTATCTAGGCCAGTCTGATGTGTTACGATGCAGTCTTTCTTCCATCTTCAGAAGAAATTTGACAAAGTGGCAATTTATCTGGGTATCCCCCGGCTTAAAACAGGCCAGCACTGCCTGCCTACTTTGCATATTCCCCTTTCATTGAAAGCTCTTTTCAGTAGCCGACATCGTTCTCCCTGTACTGATTTGCAGGTGCCGACTAGACTGGAGGAGATCTTCCCTCCTAGCCCAGCATAGACGACAGGTGTCAGGGAAACTGCCATGTTGCCAGGGGAAAGGCAGGTTAGCTCTAGTTGGTAATAAGCCCAGGTGGTATCTTAAAAATTGCAGCTTGATGGTGGCTGGGTATCCGGAAGCAAAGTATTTTGGTGGGGCTAGGTTTTCGTAGGTGTTTAGCAACATCCAGCCATGTGCTATGTTTAATAACAAGGCCTTATCTTCGATAACCAAGCAGATGTTTAGGGCCTTTCTGGCCATCAGTTTGAATACCTGGTGACTCATGAAAGTATCCTAAAGTTGTGTGAGGCCTTGAAAGTACCAGTGATTCTTGTGGATAGGCTCTTGCAGGTGACTAATCACAATCCTGTAACTCCTTAAGCCATTCAGTTATTGGATATTGAGCACCGAAATCTCTCCCCCTATGCCAGTGGCCAGAGGAAGGACTTTTCTGTGGAAACAAAATTGTTATTTGTGGTCATTTGTATCCTGAGGTGCAACTGTTAAACTTGTAGGTTGCCTTGTTAATGTACCAGTTTATCTCCCATTGGGTCAATGCGTACGAGTGCCCTACATATGAAGCTGACTGTTGGGCTGCTGCAAAGCGGTAAATATTCATGCTCTGATGTGCTTGTTTATACCTTTAAAAATCCTAAAAGTTTGTAGGATGGGCAAAAACTAAAGGTTTGATCAATTTCTTAGAAGACGTGTTTGTCCCCAGAAATAGTTACAGTCAACTGTGCTTGTGTCTTTGGCTCAATTGAGGGAGTGTGCCTTATCCCCAATGATGGGAAAGCTGTAGTGATGCAGAAATGGAAAAAGATGATTCAGTCGGTGCAGTGAACTCAAAAGTTGGACACAGATAGTGAAATTCTGGAAAAATGGAAGATAAGGTGTGCGATACGTCAAAAGTAGCTGAGTGGTATGGTGACGCAGAAAAGTTAAAATGTAGAAATATTTGAACTGAGGGCTTATATGAAGGTTGATAAATGAATCATGAAGTTCTGATGACGGATAAAACTACTAAACGCGCTAATGGCGTCAAAAATGACAAATAAAAGCAATGAACTCTCCTAGTGACCTTGACCCACAATAGTAAAAGATAATGCTTTAACGCCAGCATGGGGACGTTCCAGCACCCATTCGTGAAAAAACCCAGATGCAAAGATTGCATAGAAATGTACTAAGTGATATAACGTCATTCATACACAGCCCAATTACTCGCGTCATGTAAAATCTTCATGGGATATTTCTCTCAAGATTTTCATAAAATTCTCCACATGATAAACTATCTAACCAGTTACTGGTTTGAGGCTGTTCAGTAACACTCAGAGGCACATTGGTTCTCCCATGAAGCACTTCAAACAAAGGGAACACTTTCAAAGCACGCACACACCCTATATAATAAACTATATTGTATCATAGTTCTGGGAGAGCAAGGGGGTTGAATCAGATTTACTTCCACAACATACCTGCAGCATGTTTACAGAAGAGACACTGCTATGTAAGGTATGCTCAGTCAAATCTATTTGGAAAGACCTTCTATTGTCCAGGAGGCGAAGCTAACCTTGCTTTTTTATATTCATATTCTCTAGCTTCTTGTTTCTATGCAAAGTTTATGTGAATTGGTATTTTTGATACTGAGCATTTTATTTAGTGATGCTACGGCGCAGCTTAGGTTCATTAATTTCTAATATCCACGACATGCGCAGTAAATGAGTCACACCTCCCACTTCTGCAACATCTCAGCAGACCTCGTAAACTGCAAGGAGTTTTATGATGTAAAAGGATGCTTACAAAACCATAATGTGGAAGTGCTTGGGGCCACCAAGGATGGACTGGGAATACAAATTTGACAGTGCTGCTTTTGTCAGACCAGCCATCCTGCTGCATGTAGCAAGCGAGAGCTGCACACTAGCCCAACCAGTGCGAGGCAGGATTAGGGTGGGGGCAGGCTTCACATTCCCATCAGTGGAGCACAGCAATAAAAGTTTTAACCAGTGTGTTTCTCAAATAAAAAAATAGTGTGTGGTTGAAAACATCAGCTGCACCCGTTTGCCTCAGAAAGCCAACAGTAATCCATTTGGGTTGTGGAGTAGCATGCTACTCACCAAAAAGCTCTTCAACACCTTGTCAGGGGTAGTAAGCGCTATATAAATACAATTATAATTGCAATTACATTCCAAACACAAAAGCCGAGGTAGTAGAAAACTAGAGAATGCCAAAGCGATTCTCGTATTTTACTGATCTCTGCTGGTCATTTTCTATTCAGACAGTTGAAAAACAAAAAAGAAAGTCCCTAAAAAGCGAAAGCAGACAAGTCCTGGGGTAGTGCTCCAGAGCCCACATAGAACATACAAAAGATTTTCCAGACAGTGCAAGCGCTGTCTAGGCTCGACCTAAAAAGTGTAAGACATAACAGAAGCCAGGTCTTTGTAAGTCTCTATTGTTATAGCCATGCTGTGCAGAATATATTCGCCTGACTGAATGCGGAAGAAATATTTCGCTATCTGAGAAATGTTTTGTTACACAATCTTTTTCATTAATTTACCTTTTTAATATTTCTGCATGCTTTCTAAAACTAACGTTTTGAATAGTTACAATGCTGGAAGATCTTTTACTGGCTTACTTTCAATCCTTCAGAAATATATTTTTGTTCTGGCTGATCAATGCAAATATGGAGAACAATTTGGTTGTAATTGTTGCTCGAATATAAATGTCTTCAGTTAGAATTAGTGTACAGAAAAAAAAATTGCATCATATTTTAGCATTATGTGGAAAAAATGTACAGCAATATCAATATCCTTTATTCGATTTTAGGGAAAACAATCATTAAGTCAAGTACAAAACAATACATTTAATAAAAATAAGAATCAGATAAAATACAATTAGATTGACTTTAAAACGCCAGAAAGTGAGTGGGATAAAAAAAAATAGCACACTGTGGGGGTGTTTAAAAACAGAAGGAACAATAAGACGTGTCTCACTTGTTTAAAATTCATGGTCTACAAGAGTGGAAGCATATATTTAAAACGCAAATAGTTGTATTTTGGGCTGACCATGACTATATGCAAGTTAAATATTAATGGAAACATTATCACAATAACACACATGGGCAGCCTAGAGTCATTAAAGCAACCATGATGAAAGGGCACAAGCGGCGGAAATATATTAAGCCTAAACCATGTCAGCAATTGTTCCTGGTGACGGGGCATGTCCAAGGTAAGGTATGGCTCCTGAAGAACCAGGCTGAATTAGACCTGGCGGCGCAGGGTACGCCTTAATCTCCTGAGTTCACCTGCTTTGTTGAACAGAGACACAGGACACTCTGTTGAGCGTAGAAGATCAGGTTTATTAGCTGCAGCTAAGTACAGTTGTCCCAGAAGTACACCTGGTATGTTCTTAGGAGACTGCCACTTTACTCCATGGCGCACAATCTTTTATAGCACATAGATTCACCAAGAACACACCCAATGCATACATGTTTAGCCAATGGGAAGAGTTTGAAAACAAGATATAACCAATGAGAAAAGTTGAAAACAAGATATCAAGTAACCCAAATGAACCTCTCTTACAACTGTTTTTGTCACCCCTCCCCACAAGTTAATCAGTGGTTGTGTCTACAACTCAACTTGCAGGTGGCAGGACACATTTGTATGCTTTGGAGGACAGTTGTGAAACGAGAGAATACAAGTAGAGAATAGCGAAGGCCAGAAGATAAGATAAAGTTAGGAAAGAATGGTGCAAACCAACAGATAGTTGAAACAGGGATCAGTCGGACCAGACGGGGATTAGTGGACTCAGCCAGTCCCTGACATCAGTCTTGTAAACAGAGGCAGGAGGTTATTTTTACACGTCGCAGTGAGATCAGCAGAAAAAACTTCGTTCATTGTGCTGCCTGAGTGAGGGCAACACAAAATGGCGGTGGAACACAAAATGGTGGCTGAATATAAGCGAGATCGAAAATCGAATTTCCTCACTCCAAGCCACCTACAGTTTTCACTAAAAGTGCATGACATGGTAAAAGCTTGTTCAGTGCGGAAGCCTCACGATCTGCTGCCATGTTATCTCTAAACGCTTCTATCACCCATATTTTATCAGTTTGAACAATGCCACTTGAGAAGAGTTATTCAGATTCATGCAATCTTGCATGCTCAACCTGTTGAGGCCTAACTCCTCCTTTCACCAACCTGAAAGCCAAAGCAACAGGGGCAGAGCCGGATAAAACCGATCACATGGCCCATGCCTAACTATTCATGAACAACCTTAGAAGGTGTACTTTGTAGGACTCCTAAGAGGCCCCTGAGGAATTTGTTGTTTGCCAACTGAATCAGAGAATATCCCCAAATACTGCACCCATAGCTAGCTATTGGATGCACTTGGCCTTAAAAATGTCCAGAACTGTTTTTATGTGAGTGCATCCCAGCCGCCGGGAGGTGTCTCCGATACTAAGCATTGCCCTGTTGAAACTAGCCACGTTATTTGTACTCAATCTTACCACCAGGATAGAAGTGAGTTCACTACTGTGTCAAGTTGACAAAGTACAAAACATTTGTTTTGCTACTTTCATGCAATTAATATACCAGGCAAGTTGAACAAAGCTTACATTTTGTATTTATGATGTTTACAAGCATCTTTCAGTCCCCCTTCCTTGTATTTATGCATAGCATGTGTTATATGAGTGTCTGTATGTGTGTAGAGGAGGTCCTCTGATTATGTTGCTAATGTGCTGCATTTGTGTTTTCTGTTTGTATAGCTGTCCATATTTTTCTGTCTCTACCTGCATAAGTGCTGTACTGGGAATGGTCTTTACGCGCATTATTATCTGTAACTGTGTTGCACTGCCTGCATGTCATGTGTGTTGTTTACCTTTGTGCACATATACTTTACAACAAAAGAACACTAAACATTTTGTCGGAGTTTGCTAATAATGAGTGACTGTTTCTGCAGTGGATGAGAAGGAAGGTAATTCTACACAGGGAGGCATTTAAATTTTTCCCTAATTGTATGTCTGAGTTTGTCTGCATGCACATATAAAGGGAGTAGACATACACCTGGAAATCTATGATATTCTCAAATTTCTAATGTGCAAGCCTGGGGTTTTCAAGAGCCTGCAAACTAATGCCATCTCTGAAATATGGTATTTTCTCACTCAATCCTTTATTGAGCCAGCATGTTACAATATTTACTTTGGAATGTAAGAAGCATTTGATTTGTTCTCATTACAAAGTTATGAGCCATGTACGCTATTGCTTCACTTTACTAGCTGTTCCAGACTAATTCTAGTATTTAAAAATAAGGGGCGAACTACACATACACTTGGGGCCCAATTCACAAAGGGACTTATGACTCGTAAGGTTATGAGTGCTGAGTCGCACGCAGGGCGGAATCTCCACACTGAGCACTGCAGTGCAGAGATCCCACCACTAGTGTGGAAACTCCTTACTCGTAGCTTTGCAAGACTTAAGTCTGTTTGGGAATCGGCCTCATGGTTGGTTGTGTTTAAGTCTGGGCTGCATCTCAAATTGCTTCTTCACTGATTTGTGAAATATCATGTGTGGTATTGCGGATGGGATGAATGTTAAAATGAGGGCAATGGCCGAGCTATTGACTGCAATGGTAGCATGGTAATGAAGCTCCAGAATTGAAAGCCCTTATCCTGATGGTTGCAACTTGTATCCTTGCATCAGCTGTCCATTATGGAGAAGATCCCACACTCCCATCTTCCAGAGAATGCAGCGAACCACCATTGGACGTCCAAAGTCCCCTCAGGGTGCCAGGCCTCACTGAGAGGAAGTGAGGCCTAACTCACCTCAGAGGCCACAGCGAAGGAGCTGTGGGTGAGCCTGAGGCCGAGGCTGTGGAGCCTCGTTGGGCCCCTCCCCATCCCGCACAGTGTCTCCAGAGTTGCCTAACCAGCCATGGTTGCTTGACCTAGGGGGCCATTCCAGCTCGCCACGGACGCCACGTGGCAACAGGGGCCTCGGTGAGCCTGAGGTTGAGGCAGCAGTGCCTCATTGGGTTCCCTCCTTGGGCCTCCATCTGCTGTGGGCTGGCATGCGGCTCCCATGACTGGGTGCCCTCCACTCGGCGGCTGCCCAACAAATGCAGCACATGCCCACACCTTTTGTATTTGCGGCCCTGTCTGACCTCTGCCCGCACCTACTTTTACCAGCCGCCTTGTGTGAGCTGCCATAGGGGCACCCGCAAGGCTGGGATCCGCTGGATTCTGTGGTACGGGGTCGCACCGCATCCTCGCTGTCCCCTGCCTGGGGAGTTGTTTGGGGCCCGCTGCCTGGCTACCTCCTTGCATCCCGCAATGACCTGCGAGTACTTGCCTGCAGTGCCCCCCTCCCCCATGCATCATAGCCGTGTTGTTTATTCCTGACTGCCCTGGGGAGTGGGGCTCCACCATCATTACTCGCTTACCGCTTTTAACTCCATCAACTGAGACCCCCAACCTATTGGTATCAATTCCAATTCTGCACCCGGTGTTCCCCTGTGGACCTCCCCACATTGAGTATAGGGCCAAGAACGTATCTCACATATGGCATTCCCGGTTACATCATCTGGCGCTACTCCTGTTGCTAGCTGGCCTCGCCTACCTGCCGCAACCGACTTCACTGTAGGTGCTCCCTCATCTTGGGTCATGGAGACCCTAAGCAGCGCAGAAATACCTTGGACGTCCCAAATTGACGAACATCCTGACCCCCACTCAGACGTTGAGGACTACTGCAAGGCGGAGGAGTTTCAGGACCCCCCAGAGGGTATAGCAGCCATCTTGACAGAACGGAGGGCCAGGTTCCACGTTTTGACAACCTTACATTTCGGCTCGACCATATGGGAGAGTGTCTGGACTGACATGGCACCCACCTTGATGCCGTGGAGGAATGTGTATCGACCCAGGATGACAACACTACACTGAACTGTAGACTGGAGAAGTTGGAGTGCCTCTTGAAATCAGTAGCCATTAAAAATTAGGATTTAGAAGCACGCTAACGCCGGAATAACATTTGCATCATTGGGTGCCCTGAACACTTTGTAGAAACCCTACTCACTGACTTTCACGTGGTGTGGACGGAAGTGGACTACTGTTTTCCTCTTTGTGGTAGTAGCTGGATGTCCCGAAGCCATGGGCTACTATCCACTTACACTTTCTGACCACGTACCAGTCAGGCTTCTACTCACCTTCCTGTATGGTGGGGGTTGAGAGCGTTGCTGGGCCTTCCCCATGACCGCCTTGCTGGACGTGTTTTTTCATTTTGAACTCTGTGATGCCATAATTGATTATTTTGAGTTAGACAAAGGGTCAGTCAGCCATTATGCTTCTCTGTTGGATGCCTTTAAGGCATACATTTGTACAATCTGAATTTCAAAACACTCGGGGGTACTGTGTGATAAAGGCAGCAGTTTAGCATGAGTAGAGAGTGAACTCATGGACATTGACAGGGAGAACACTCACCATCCATCACTCCCCATCATCTTTACATAGACGCTCAGTTCTTCTGGAGGAATTTCGCACGTAAATATGGTGAGGATGAACGCCCTGGACGAACTATGGCATGCCTTTTGTGTCCTCCCTGTGGAACTGGATATATTGCCGAACTCAGTCTCGACGATGGCTCCTGGGTTATGACCAATAAAGGTATAATTCATGAGATAGTCTTGTACTATAAATCTTTATATACTAATCGCTTGTCCCCTAATTCCACAGCACGTCAAACTTTTCTTGAAGAGATTGCCATGGTCTGGCTTACAACCGTCCTGTCTCGATTCTTAAACAAGCTTTTTACTGCCAGGGAAATTGCCCATTAACAATAATAATGGGGTGACCCAGTGTCCCTCAGAGCCTGGGTATTAGATTTAAACAAAACAAACGGTTCTGTTGGGTATTTCAATTTCTTTTTAAAGTTCAAGAGACAATTTACGTGTAACTGTTTCCAAAGTGTTTAGGGAAGCGAAAGTATAGCACACACTGGGGTAAGGTTTAAATCGTATATTTAAGGTCATATCAAATATTCAAGGTTGTGACAATATACATATTTGATTGCACACAAAACAATCAAGTGACTGTGGTGACATGAGGTGATAAGTGATACGGACAAAATACTATGTACAAGACAAAGAATGAAGGTGCAGTAAGCAAGGAAAGTGAATGAAGTGTTTGTCTTTACAATTTTAGCACATATGTCCCAGGGTCCATTTAAGTGTTACGCTATAATCATGGGCGCTGTGCTGACATATGAGATGCGTCGACGTTTCGACCCAAAGTGTAGCGCAATTTGTGATCAGCATCTAGGTGGGTCTTCCTCAGGACAAGGGGGGGTTGGGGGTGCAGCCAAGGCGCAGATTGCTATAAAGTCTCTGCGATGGGCATATAATTCATGTTGTGGTTCGTGAGCATCAGCCAAAGGTAGCCTGGATTAATTTCTTTAAGGACTTCAGCCTTCCACCGGTCGGTTGGAATCTGTGGCCAGTCAATCGATTTACGGGATCTGGCCGTACGCGTCCTTCCGTCTCTCGCTGAAAGGAAATTGCCCAGGCATTCGATTCCTTGAATAGCACGAAAGCCCCTCGTCTTGATGGCCTTACTGACACCTTTTTTAAAGTGTATAAAAACATCTTGATTCCTCATCTGTTGTAGTTCTACGCTGTAGCCTTAGGGTGGGACTCCCCATGAGGCAGTGATCTCCTTACTACTGAAACCAGATAAAGACACCATAAATTGTTCTTCTCGCAGACCGCTCTCCTTACTTTGCTTTGGCAAGAATTTTATTGTCAGAGTTAAGGCAAATAAGCCATTGTTGTTTCTTGACCAACTCATTTCTCCCATGCAAACAGGGTTCATACCACAAAGGGCCACCTCGCTTAACCTACGTGCAGTCTTCTCTGTTCTGAATAGGGTCTCTCCTGAAACACCTGAGGTTGTCACCCTTCTGGATGCAGCGAACGCATTCAGTTCTCTGAATGGCCCTTTCTCCATGCAACACTATAGAAACTCGGCATTTCCGCCAGATTCACTGCCCTCATTTCTCTATTATATTCAAACCCCACTGCCCATATCCGAATTAATGGCCCCATCTGTGAACCGTTTTCCATACCCCGAGGACCAGGCAGGACTGTGTGCTTTTGCCTTGTACCCCTTAATACGCCACCTTCAAGAGCACCAGATGCACCGTGGCCTTCGTTTTAAATCTGGGCCTCTCCTCATGTCCATGTATGCTGACCACATACTATTATTTTTCAGACATTCTCAAACAACTTGGACCATGTAGTGTGGGAGATTGTCCGATTTGGTGGCCTTTCTTGTTTGTGCGTCAAATGGGCAAAATCTGAACTATTTCCACAAGTACCCCCACTTGTGAATACCCTTTAGATTGGTCCGCTGACACCACAAAATATCTAGGTGTTGTTCTGCATAGAGACAGGGAACAAATCATTCGCTTGAACTACGGTCTGGCATGGATAGACTCTCAAAACAGGTTGACCGCTGGATACAACTTCCCCTCTCCATGGCTGGCCATAAAGCCATCATAAAAATGAAGGTCCTTCCTCATTTGCTGTATTTATTTGTTAATATAACTATTCCTTTAACGAACACATCTTTGAACTACTATGCAGCCTTCTTCTGAAATCAGTATGGTCTGGTCGCAAACCCTGAGTTGACTAGGAAACCCTCACTCTCCTGTATGATGGCGGCGCTGATTTTCATATTTATTTCTTAGTCGCCCAGGCTCATTTTTCATGTTATTGGTTTCACCCAGAAGCCTGTCTATCTTACACCAAACCATAATGCGATTTAGCAGATCCCATACCCCTCAATGCTCTACTACCACAAGGCCTTAAGTAAGAACCAACGGACATTCAGATTCTGTCTACTACCTGATGGGCATGGCAAGAACTTAGTGGGGCACTGGGTTTTGATTTTTTATGATCCCATGAACTCCCCCTCTCCTCGAACCTCTGGCTACCACTAACAACTGAAAAGCTGGTGCAACGCATCATGGCTAGACATACTCTCCATCAGTCGCGGCCAGCATGACTCGCAGGTGGGGGGAGGATTAATTTTTTTAAAAAAGAGTTAACCTACCTTTGCTGGCCCGGTCCGGTCCTGCGTCGTCTCTGCTCCTCACAGGAAGCAGGCAGTGTCCCTCCCCTATGCCTATTACAACTCAGCAATGGCAGCGTTGTGATTGGTTGGGACACCGACAGGCGTTTATGGGAGGCCATTTTCTCCATGTAGGCTGCATGAAGAAAAGGCAGAGTGCGTATGACTGGTTTGGTCTGCCCTGGGGCTGGCCAAACAGTCATCGCCCTCAGAGTGGGCAAGCCAGCCCTCCACTCCCCTAGAGCAGGACCGCCCCCACGCCAGCCCTCAACCAAACCCTTCTGCTTTCTCGCAGTTTGAGAAGCAGGAACATAAAATGGTATTTATAATACCATTTTATGTTTCTGGTTTACGTACTGCGAGAAAGCAGTGGGGCGACGCTCCTCCGCCCATACGGAGGAGCCGCCCCTGCTCTCCATACCTTCATTGATTTGTTCCCAGAAGAACATGCCCTGTCACACACTATTGATACCACACATAGCGCAATTACATATATGATAAATTTGTCTTTAATAGAATACATAGCAGGTTGCGGTCCTGCTAACCTTCCTACACACTCGCTCTCGAAGAATTCCCTCCAGCCACTCTTTTGATAACAGACCCAGATGGCTCACACTTGATCACCAAGCTTTGCCGTGCTTGCATGGCTCTTAAACATACCCACGACAGCGGGGTCTGATGGTGCTGGGAAGAAGAACCGGGTCAGCCCATTACCGACAAAGACTGGACCTTTTGTTGCACGCAAATTAAACTAGTGTCCCCCAATCATCTTCATAAATTACTCAATTTTTGCTTTTTACAAAGATCCTATACTACTCCTATTGGACTTGCCAAGACTGACCCTACTAGGTCGTCCCTCTGCCCTAAGTGTCGGTTCCCAGAAGCAGACTTTCCACATTTGACTTGGACTTGTCCCGCCATTGCCGCATACGGGACAGAATTGTTCAGTATCCTCTCTCAGATGATCTCCCTAGCCTTAGACCCCTCACCCTTTTATAGTATCGCTGGGCAATGTTTCGTCCATTCCAGTCAGCTATCGCAGATTCACCACCCTTGCTGTATTACTGGCAAAAAGAGGAATTGCAATTTACGGGGGTAATGCTATACACCCCACCACAAAAGCTTGGCTCCGAAGCATGACATACTGCGACCGAACGAGCGGGTCTATTCAACTCTACAGCCCCTCTCTGCCCAAGCAAAGGACATCTGGCATCCTCTCCATTGCTACCTGCTTTCCCTAGATGAAGATTCCACAATGCCAACCATCCCCCCCCCCCCCCCATAACCATCACTGCACAATACTCATGCAATACCAGCCAAGACACCAATACATGAAACTACACAGACTCTCAAATCTAGTTCTCCTCCAAATGCTTATTCATCTGCTCTTCGGAATAAAGTCAAATACCGGTTACATAACAGGAGAAGCAATGTTACATTGTCCAACGGTGTCAAGCTGTGTTCATCTGTATCGTAATTATAAAAATTATTAAATAAAGCTTTAAAGAAAATGAGTGTGTTTACTAGTGGATGCAGGATAAGTGGCAGAGTGCATGCTTGATAAATTATTGAGTACCTAAACCCATTAAATATCCAAGTTATAAAGAGGACCTATTGATTCGCCGATGCTTCTTCAAAATGGCAGGAGTGTCACACAGAGTGTACATGCACTCTGCGTTCCGGATGAATAGCGCTAGCGCTGTCATTAAATCTGTGAGTGTGTAGCCTAGTGCTACATCCTAGGGCTAGAGCGGTGGACCTCGAAGCCGGGGAACCGGGCTCGAGTCTCGGCATCGACGCTCAACATCATGCATTCTGGAAAAATCACTTAATCTAACCGAGCCTACCAAAAATGAATGTATTCTTCTGCAACGAAACTGGTGCTCGTGTAAAGCGCCCTGATACCCATCTCTCGGGTTTCGTTCGCGCTATATAAAACAAAAAGAAAACTGTTAACAGTTTCTTCCATCATTCTTTAGCCCACCTGTTTTTTTTTTTTTAATCTTTCCTTACAACTAAACGTTGTTTTTTTTTCACTTTTCCCAGTCTGTTCTTAGGTAGTGCATGTTCATCAGGAATTTCCTGTGTGGGCAGGAGACTCTGGCACAGTTGTGTTGAGAGGATGCTCGACCAGTACTCACACTAAACACGCAGGGGCAGATTTATGACGATTGGCGCATCCCTGCATATCAGCAGGGATGCGCCAGTTATTGTGCGCCACAGCTCCGTCACCATGGATGCGCCGCATTTACAATGCGGCGCACCATGGGGCAAAAACGGCACAGATGCGTGACGCATCTGTGCCGTAAAAGTGGCGCATTGCTGGAGTTGCGTCGCAAGCGCGACGCAGCTCCAGCAATGCTCTGGGGGGCCCTATGGTTACAATGCTGCGTCAATCCTTACGCCTGCTTCAAGCAGGCGCAGGGTTTTGACGCAGCATGGGCTCAAAAGTGACTGAGTGAAATCTTGTAGATTTCACTCAGCCACTTTTATGAGGCGTTCCTGCGCTGGAACGCCCCCCCCTGTGCAGGTACGCCCACATGTGGCGCAAGCTTTGCAACGTGACGCATCTCCCTAGATGCGTCACGTTGTAAATGGGGCGCAACATGGCGCAGGGTTTACGCCGCCGCTGCGTCACAAAAGTGACGCAACGGTGGCGTAAAAGTGTCGCAAGTCCGATATAAATCTGCCCCGCAGTCTCGTAGCACATGACAAATAGTCAAAATGCACTCGCATAAAACTGCTCGAACTGCAGATGAACACGGAACTATTCACCCTGAAGCTAGTGCTGCGCTGTGTGTTTCCTGAATAAAAGGGATCTCCTTGAAATTCTAAAGCTCGATTGTCAAGATTCCCCGGCGAGCCCTCTCTCCTACGCACCTTAGTTAAATATAAACCCGAGAGTTCGTGACTCAAGAGAAGCCGTGTCTTTCTATTGTCTCAGGCCATCCTTTCAGCGGCGGGGCACAGAACCAGCCAGACTAAGGCAGGCTTGTTTCAGCTGACTTGCTTTTGGTGGCATGAAAGTGGAGAAAGTGGAAACACGAAACTGACTAGCAGTTTCAAGTTACTACGAATGATATCAACAATGTAAACGTGCATTAAAACAAAGTACAATCGCACCCGGTTAGTAAAAATACATTTTCTTTAGATATGATAATGTAACTGAAAAAGTTATATCATAATTCATTGGGTCATTGATATGAATATGGCTTGCAATGCTAAACCTTTCATTACATTATATTGCGCTTATAAAACTGCAGTTATCTATAACTATAGTGGTAAATCAGACATCTGTGGAATCCCAAAATGCTTCATTTTAATTTCCTCAGGCCTGGGCAATACCTACCGGCAACATTCACAGACAAAAGCTGTGACAAGGTTTGTGACTTTCAAAGGCACAGGCTAGTTTGGGGAGAGGGAGAGAGAGAGGGAGAGAGAGAGAGGGAGAGAGAGGGAGAGAGAGAGAGAGAGAGAGAATTTAGCTCACAGAATAGAACAGCAATGTGCGCCACTGTGGAGGACAATATTGCTTTAGGAGTCGATACTTCGTATGCAGACTGTAGCAGTCACCATGGGAGACATGTCCATCTACATATTCAATTTTCAGAAAATAGAAGGTCCAAAAACATTGTTTTATATCTCCATAGTTTCCCCTATAATATTCAATGTATTTCTATATTGTGGAATTGCTTCAAAATGTGCAACACATTGCAGTTTTCATAGTGTTCTAAAACTTTTGCTGACTTATTGACATATATATGTTATAAGAGGTGCTCATTATGGCATAAATATGAATGTCAACATAGCGCAACCTTCTGGCCCGGTGCAAGTTTTCTTATATTTTGGGTATCTATAATGGGGACATTTTCTTATTAGATGTGGGGATGCTCAGAGGGAATTTACAGTGCCCAATGCTTTCTGAGCACTAAAAACACCCAAATGAATTTACCCTGGCTAACTTCCATGCCACCTCAGTGATATGCATGTTTTATCATAAGCTTATTGGAATGACTGTGATTTCCATTATCCATACATTTGCAGGGTATACTGAGTAACAACATATGGTAGGATTCAGGTAACTCGCATCACTTTGGATTCCCCCAATCTCTAGTTCTCAGAATTGTCCGGGTTTAGTAAGTATCCAATGTGCTGGTGATCAATACCCACATATTGCAGTCTTTCCCTAATGGAAGTTTCCTTTTCTAACACATTCCTTAGTGGCTAGTTGGTGGATACATTCCCAAACTCATTAAAATGCCAGGCATTGTCTCAGGCAGCCTTTCACAGTGAGAGAAGACCAGGACCCAGCCATAGATATTGAAAAGTATTGCTGTGGTAGGTTTCCATATGGCCCAAGGGTGATAATGTTTCTGTGTGAGGCAGTCTGGATGGAAGGAAGACTTGAAGGAAATAGCATGTTTTGGGGAGAAAAATCCACATTCAGAGCTTTCCACTAGCCAGTCAGGTGCGTGAGGGTGATATGGAATCCAGGAATGAAGCTTTAGGGTCGGCAGATATTGAAAGCGTACGGTTGTGGTAATTGCCATTTTGTCCTGTAGTAAAAGTCACCCTGAACCAGCATTTTCGTTTTAGCTGCGCTTGAAAATGTCTGATCTCACTGCACCCAGTTTATCACATGAGAGCAGTGCTTTAAATGGGCCGGTCCTCACCGGTACTAATTACCAGCACTTCTAAATGTTCTGCCTTTGAGTACCAGAACTTTTTCCTGTCTCAAAGAGAGCACCGGTACTCAAGGGGCAGCAAGCCAACTCAGCGCAATTTGGCATGTAAAGAAAGAAGCGTGACAGAGCTGAGGAGTCGAGTCAGTTTTCGTGAAGCACTCGAGTGCTAATCTCCCTTTACAATCTGCTAATTGAGCAACGCCCATATGTATTCAATCAGAGCAGGCAGGGAGTGGAGACAATTAACACTGTAGGTGTGTGAGAAGGGCCTGCTAAGAGGCACATCTCCTGACTCAAACCTAAGAGTAGGCTTCCTGCTGGCATAGCAGAGTAGAGCAGCACTTGATTGGAGCCAGATCGAAAGAAAGGTGGTGATGATGACACTGTAGCACAGCTGTGGGAGGGATGGGGGGGTGGGGGTTGGGGGAATCAAGGTGTAGTAATGTGGACATCAGAATATGCGATCCTAAAGCACATGAACTAAATACCCTGTCTGCGTGCACAAGTGCTTCTATGTCCCTGTGCATGTTCTTGCATGCGTGTTGTCTGCAGTGTGCATATCTGCAGACCAATTACACCTCGGCTCAAACAAATTAAATGTGTGCCTCTGACCCCGTCCTTTATCACTGCCCGTAGCCCGGCCCCCATAGCCCTGCCCCCCTAACCCACCCCCTAATTCACATCTCAGGTGAGTACCTGCACTTATTCTTTTCCATTTAAAGCACTGCATGAGAGAATCACAAATTCACTGAAAGTCCACACACTTCTGATACATTCACATTTAGGAGCCCCAGTGGAAAGCAGATGTGGTCCAGATTTTGATAGGAATATGATCCTTTGCGAGGCAAAGTGAAGGGGAATTATTGCCCCGATTACTTACCGGTAATCTTCATTACTCCGAGTATAGTCTTCCTCGCCACATGACTAACAAAGTGAGCTTCAGCTCCACACCAGAACCCTCCAAAGCAAAAAAGTCAGCCTCCCATGCCTCCCATCCCAACCCATCAGCCTGAAACTACCAAGCCTAAACATGAAGCCGATAGCCAGACAGGGAGGGAGGGATGGGAACTCATGTGGCGAGGAAAACTATACTCGGAGTAATGAAGATTACCGGTAAGTAATCGGGGCATTACCTCCTCGTTAGTCTTCCTCGCCACATGACTAACAAAGTGAGCGCATACCAAAGCCAAACGGCTTCATGAACACTCACAAGAAACCAACAGACCCGAAAAGGGACGCCCAGGAAAGAGGGAAAACCCAACAGACCAGATGAGTGGAAGGACCACCCAAGAGAGGCAACCACGAGCCGGAAGAATGAGCCTGGGACAGAAAAACACCGGGAAGGCCGAAAACCCGGACCCCCGAGACACGAAGTGTCGCCAAAAAAAAAACGCCCCAACCAAAGGTCGAAGGAGTACAGAGAAGGCACGGAACCAGACTGCACGGAGCCAAAAGCAACAGCAAACAGGCCCCAGAGAGAAAGCAGCAAGCCGGTCTAACACACCAAGACCGCCCAACGGACAGCCAGAAGCGAGAGGGGAGCAAAAGCCCAGACTGAGGAACCAAAGAAACAGAAGGCATCCCCACCACAGCGACCCAACAAAAAGGCCACGGCAGAAAGAGAGACACAGTCCGCTAACACAGCAACACCGCAAGGGCGACCCACACAAAAAGACCCCAAGGAAAGGATCACGACACCAACGAGAGAACCTAGGCAGGCTCAAGGCAAAAAAGACCCAGGAAGGCGCTGGAAACGACACTGAAGAGACCCGGCCATCAAGGGAACCCAACCGACCAACCGCGAAAAGTGGAAAGCCGACAGGGCCGCCCACGTAGGCCGTAGAGTGGAAGGGACCAGGCCCAAGGCCAAGCCACCAGAAAGGAAGCGAGCGGCCACCAGAGGACCCTAAGCAGAAGAAAACCCACAGAGCCCGGAAGGAAGGGAAAAGGCAACGCAGCGGGCCAAGACCGCCCCGCACAGGGACCAAGCAACCCAACCCAGGAACGTCCCACAAGAAGGAAGCGAGCCGCCAAAGCGAGCACCCAAGAGGGCACACAGCCCGCCAGCAAACAACCAGGCCCTGCCCTGTCGAACAAAGAAGAACCAACAGGAACAGGAGCGCACAGAGTGAAAAAAGCCACAGGCAGAACGACCCACACAAAAAGAAGGGTAGGGCGAAACAAGCCCGAGCCAAGACATAACTCCCAGGGAGCCACCAGGACCCAGAACCCCAAAACAAGGGACAAAAAATGATGAAGACAAATCCACACCGGAAGCACAGGGCCCCATCAGGGAGAATAAAACCGGGAGGCCCAGCACCCCCGGGCACCCAACAACATCGCTGGGAACAAAAACCAGCCAGGGAAAGCCAGAAAGCAGAGGCAGGACACAAAACCTGCGTCCACAGAGGCAAAACATGGACCAAGAAGGAACAATGCCCCAGACAACCACTGCAGCAGACGCCAATGGAAACGCACCCAGGCGAGCACCACCAACAGGACAAAAACCCTGGCCAGGCCAAACAAGCCCAGAACACCTGGAAGAAAAAAACCCCAGGAAAGCGCAAAGCTGGGAGCCCAGACGAGAAGGCCGAAGAGCCAACACCGGGGACCCAAAATGAAGCAAACAGCATCAGACGCGCTCAGGAGAACTCCCATCCAGGCACTAAAGAGGGTCGACCCACAGTAACAATAAGAGAGCAGACGACAACAGGAGCCGGCAGGGCGGCACGGCCGGAGCCAGAAGAAAAGGGACCCAGGCAAGGACAGCACCATCGTGCCAAAATGCCAACAGGGGCGAACCCCGCAAACACCCCTGAGCACGAAGCAGGGGAGAAACCGCCCAGGAGAGCAACAAGAAGCCCCCACAGGGCCGGGGCAAATCCCAGAGAAGCCAAGGAACGGGCGACAGAAAACCGACCAACTGAAACACTGGTCCAAGAAAGAAAGTCCGAAGACACACAAGACAAGGACCCCACCGGAGAGGAAGCCCAAAGCACCAGGATGAACCAGGGTGCCAAACAACAAGGTGCAAACCAGCCCAGACCCGGCCAACCACCCAGAGCAGAGGAGGAGAGGATGCAAAGGCCGCCAACACCACCGCCATCACAGGCGAAGACAGAACGGAACCGGAAGCAAGGCAGGCTCAAAAGGGCCAGAGACCAGCAGGACGGGGAGGACTACCACCGGACAAACCGGGCAAGCACCGCCCGCCCACCAGGACCAAAAACACTTGAAACACACCCTAGGATGGCCCCACCAAAAGCAGACAACCCCAACACGAACAGTCGGGGGGGGACACACAAAAAGAGCCCACAAAACGCACACCCCTGCAGAGGCGTGTGCCAAACCTCCGGCCCGACCAAGTCGATGCTCCCCATAGGCCCATAGCACAATGGACCCGAGAAGGGCAGCCCAACAACCAGCGATGAATAGAGCGGCCCGGCAGCGGGCACGGTCCATGGAACCGAGAGGAGTCCAACTGGACAGCTGCCCGGAGCCGAGGAGAAGAACGACCCGGACAGGAGGCGGCGCAGCTGCCGGACGAGCCAGGGAGCAATAAACGACGGGGAAGCCACGGACAGGGCCCCCGACAGGAAGAAAAAGATCAAGCCCCCCAGGAGCAGGAGGAGCGGCAAGAGACGGCATGGAGACCACTGAAAACAGCCCAGCAAAGAGCGGACAGGTGCCAGACGCCCGTCCTCTGACGCAGAATCCAACAGCATGGCGAAGGAGGACGCCCAACCAGGAACCCACAGACACCGCCACACATGGGTGAGCAGGAGCCCACAGGACGGAAGGACGGCAGGCCCAAAGCACGGAAAGGAAGAAAAAGCCAGGGACAACACAGGAAGCATGAATCCAAGGCCCCGGGACAAACTACGTACGAACCAAGACGGAAAAACAGACACATCATGGGGCAAAACCGAAAACCACGGCAGGAAAACGAACCATCGACCTGCCTGAGCTTGAGCCACTAGGGACACAAGACTAGCCAGAGAGCAAGAGCTCCCAGGTCGGAACAAAACCCCAAGGGACCCCACACGGATAACCAGGAAGGGACAAAGCCGCTAGGACAACGAGCGAATGCGCCAGCCAGACGGTCAACCTGCAACATCCCAATGCGCCCCCACAAGTGAGACCACCGAAACGGCGGAAGGGACACCGAAAACCAAACCAGAACGGCGAAGAGCAAGGCAGAAACCGAACCCCTATTAGGACCCGAAGGAGTCGGAGCCACCAGACACAAGACGAACCCATGAGCCACAGCACCGTAGACCGTCCACACACAGTGCATCGCAGCAGGATCGCAAACCCCAGGACCCCTACTGAAGGAAATACCATTGCCTACACTGTAGACTTGAGCAAACAGTGACATTGCAAGACCAGGGATGGAACACCAAACCCCCAGAGTTAGAGTCAAATACTTTAACCATTTGGGCAGAGAGACTCTCCGTGAAGGAAGAGCCAAAAACGTGACAAGAGAGCGTACATAGAGACCCATAGGTGAAAAACATGGATCACAGGCACGTACGCACAAGGAAAACCCACCAGCAAGGGCCATTACCAACCGAAGAGTAAAGCAGACCTCTAGAGAAACGGTTACACGAAAAACCATTCAGCTGCTCCAGGGGAGGAAAGAATGGAGCGCAAACGCGCGGCACACAGACAAGGAGGACGTAAACACATACCAACCTCACTGAAAGTAAAACCAATGTCCACACTACATACGGAGCAAACAGTGACAGTGAAAGCCCAGTGCCAAACCTCAAAGTAAGAGTCTAAGACCCAACCAGCAGGCCAGAGCGACTCGATAGCATGAGGCACGCAAGCACCGGCACACAACCAGGAGGAGCGGCCGCCACACAAACGTACCACCGGCAAAGACAAGCCGACAAGGGGCCCGATCCGGGCGAAACTCACCAGACGTCCGCCGGCAGGGGGAACGAGCCAGCACGGCACCACCCGGACCAGGGGAGCCAAGGCCAAAGCAGCAGTGTGCGACCTCCGGCCTCCTGGAGCTGCGCGCGGCTCCCGGCAGCATACGCGGATATCCGCCCGGGAGCCTGAAGTAACAAAGGAAAACAAACGGCTACTGTCGGGAGACCGCCAGGGGAAGAGATTTCCAACCTTACTGAAGGCGGTAGGGAGACTCGCGGGCCTCACAGACATGCGCCCCAAGCCCCTGCCGCGCACAGCAGCAAGCATTACGCAGCATGCAGCCTCGACAAAGCGCTAGAAACAACAAGCGCCAACACCGGGGCGCTCAAAGGACAATGCGAAGGACAAAGCGAGACGTCCAGCGCAGCCCGGCAACCCACATACATGGGAAGCCCATCGGGAGAAGTGCCCCACAGAGACAAAACAACACCGGGGACCCTCCACGACCACAGCCCACCAGAGCCCCCACACCCGGCTCTCAGGAGGTAACAAAGGCGGGTGGCGGGGATGGATGATGAGGCCAGCGACACCCCGGAGCCATCAGGCCCGGGGAGACACAGCAAGGAGAGCCCGCTAGAGCAGGGCTGGACAAACACCCAGAGCCCCCAACCTGAAACCTGCTAGAGCAGAGCAGGCTAAACCAAGGGGGCAAGGGAAGGGTACAAGGTGGGGGAAAACACCCAGAGCAGGAGCCCGCTAGAGCAGGGCCTCGTCCCCCGGGCCGTAAGACCTGCTAGAGCAGGCCCTGGCCCCAACTTACCTGCGGAAATGCTCAGGAGAATCTGCAGCGCAGAACGAAAAAAACAGGCTGATGGGTTGGGATGGGAGGCATGGGAGGCTGACTTTTTTGCTTTGGAGGGTTCTGGTGTGGAGCTGAAGCTCACTTTGTTAGTCATGTGGCGAGGAAGACTAACGAGGAGGTAATATGCGTTGAGCAAAATATTTTGAAAACCTTGTAAACTTAATTTTCGGCACATACTTCTTGGATAACCAATCAGGGCAAGTAAAGCCTAGATTGCACCAGAAGATGTTATTTTGTGAACAAAGATAAGGCACAGGAGTGCGATAATACCTCTGCAGGTAAAGAGTTCATATAAATTCTGCATTGTTCATATAAGCACACAGGAGCGGCTGGTGACATTTGAAAGTGGTGGAGCGTAAAATGTGTGGTGGAGCACAAAATCCCCTACGTCTGAAACCCTCTAGTCCAGGTCAGCCGGTGTCCATCCAAAAACACCGTACTTTTTAATTTCAGCCATTCCGTGCCTCACCCCAGTCTCCAAATTCTTACTCTAATATGTGACCCGCAGTTATTGCTTAGTATTTTCACCACACTGTTATTAACATGTTCTTCAGGTACATCTTGTAATCTACCGTGTGCCACAAAAGAATAGAAACATTAACTGACAAACAGCAAAAATATTAGTGTGATGTTTCATGCCTGGAACAACAGCACCACGCGCCTTTATGCAGATTATTAGAACCATAGTAGTACAACAGCTGTAACTATGCAAAGTGTAATAAAAGTTGCGTTAATTAGAACTGCTCTAATGACGTTCTTCACCGCACACTGAAATATTTTGCCGTGCTCTTAATACATTCCACATTCCAGTTGCAACACCGAACGTCATTTACAATGCACACCTTAAAAGCACATGCAGCATGCGAGGCGATTTTCACATGTATGGATGGATAGAAACTTGTAATTTGTAGAAAAATACTGGATGGCCATCACATTTCCATTACTCAGCCATATTTATTTCAGCGTTAATAAACACACCAGAAAAATGTAATAAATATGAGTTACACAGCAATAAACAAACTATGATAGATTAAACAAACACTTTTTTCCTAAATGTAAGATTAGCGGGTTAGGAGATAATCAAGACGGCCCACGCATCCAATCCTGCACTTGCTGGGTGTTGCCTCAAGGAGGAAAAACAAGTAAGGGGGCAAGATGGCGTAAAGTTCAGACCACGAACCAGCCACGCATCCATAAGTGCTCAATGAAACCGTATTCCTTAACGTTGTAGGGGACTCACTAGGGTGGGGGACCTTTGGGTACAGACAGGCAACAAACACGATGTGTAGGTGAATGGCGAGACCTGCAGCCTATATAGTGCCGCATGCCGCACTTAATTCAGGCACCGACAGCAGGTTAACACTGCACCGGTACCCTAATGGCCAGCAATAAACTGCGATCAATTTTCTCAAAATGTATCTGACTACTAGATCAGGTACAGGGTCCCCGAAGGTACCGTAACTCTTATCTGTAGCACTACAGAACTGCGCTATCTTCAGGAAGAAACACACCCGAACATAAAATACTAAGCCTACATGTAGTGAACACACGGACTTACGCACGTCTAATAATATCGATCCTGGCTACCCTCCAGTCGCGGCTCGCAGGGGGGGGAAGTCACTCGTGGTGGGGGAAGTCGCGCGGGGGGTGTTAAAATAAAAAAAATTTAAATCCTACCTGAGGTCCTCAGCACGTCCGCGCCGCCTCGGGTCCGTCCGTTGGCTCCTACAGCCCACCTTACCTGACCGCCTCTGCCCTCTTCAAACTGGAGCTGATGTCGTCACGTCAGCGCTGCAGTGGCAACCCCTCAGCCTGTCAGCCAATCCTGGCGCTGCTGCAGCGCCAGGATTGGCTGAGGGCACAGCCTACTCCTCGCCCGCCGCCTGCCCATTAGGAGACCGAGGGGCTCCTAATGGGCATGCGCAAATCCGTGAAAACACAAGTGCGCATGACTGGGCACGGGCTAAAAACTAGCTCACCATGCCCACTCATGCGCACTTGTGCTGTGCTGCCGCAATGCATGTCAGTCAACATGACGCCAGACCGCCCACGGTCCGACGTCATGATGACTCACTGACATGCATTGTCAGTTGAGTTCTCCGTCCCCACCCTCGGCATCTCTGAAAGTAAACTAAGCGCGGGTGGGTGCGTGGGCGGGGGGGGCTACGCCCCCACGCCTCAATGGACGCACCGCGCCTGTAAGCACACAGTATAAGTGATTGTGGTCATCAGGAACTTTAATCTATTGTTTGATGAATTAAGCAGCATTTCCATTTGCTAGACTAAGCATGCAACTAATTGGAAAGTGATAACACAACATAATTGCAAGGTAATTTCAGTCCTTAACTATTTTGGCATTTAACAACCAGAAAATGCTCACCATTTAGGATTTATGTGAATTCTGTGATGTATGCGCTCAGCATTTTAAAGCAAAATATCCAAACAGGACCATGTAGAGGGCTAAAATTAACTGAAATATTCAGTGTAGTATGGAAATAGTAAGAGAAAAGATGTGGGTGTGTTCTTTTGCTTACATTGGAGGAAAATAGTTTCTAATCTGCATTTTTTTCTAACAATGCTATGTATTTATTTTCTGTGGCCCAGGCAGTCGGAGGGAGTGTTGTGCTGTATAATGACGTAACCGTGTTTATATTTTAACATAGGAAACGTTTTTGGTAAAGTATTTAACTAACTTTGAAAGTAATAATTTATACGGAAAACTTACACATTTTATATCAATAAATATACAAGTTAAATGTTTTAGTACCATTCCCTTCTATTAAGCTCAAAAGAAAAATGATGATTGCACTATTTGCTATTCAAGCCAGCATTGGGAAACACCGAGATATAGGGACAAAAACTGGGTGGATGACATTTTCCCTTTAACATAAATTGAGGAGGAGCATGTTTTATGATGGAAAAATCAAGGATATCAGACTTCATGGCAAGATAAATAGAGGACCTAAAGCAGGAGTGCTGGCATGTATGGCAAACTTTAGTTTGGCCTTTAATTGGACTTCAAAGGATTACTGTCATATACATGTAACTCAATTAACTCCCCTGTTAAAATGATACCAGTTTAAGAATACATAAGCAGATCCAAGGAAAAAGGCCATCCCTTCAATTACAGTTTTTCCTGAAATTGTGGTCAATGCATTTATAACTCCATCTTGTAAAAGAACAAGAATAATCAGTTCGCTAATATGAAGGTTTCACCAATCCTGGGGCAACCTAGTAGGCATCCGACTAGGCCACTGGCCTTGTCTTTTCGGCTTTCACAACATCCACGCAGATCAGGGAGATCCTTCATGGCTCATAAGCAAGTCAACGACTGTATTTCTTTTTGCTCACTACTACATTGCACCCATCATTTCCCAACCGTGGGTCACTGGTGCAGTGTATGCCCCTTGATCAGTCTGATCTACATGTAGATTTTAGCTCTCCAGAGCCCCAGTCTGTGAAGCCACCTGCCTAGATCACATAGCAGCAAACTGTCTGCTTCCCTGGTACAGGACTGAGTATCACTATTTGTAACCTCACCTGAGAACCAGAGGCAGCCTATCACTCAGTGGAATGTTCCTGTTCCTGACACCGGTCGGTTATCCCCAAACTCCCACAACTTTCCCCCAACTGTTTCGTTCCTTCGTCAGTCTTGTGGAAGAACACCTGCTGTAGGGCTAATGCCACTTATGTCATTTGGTCAAACCCTGCAGACCACCTGTGGTAAGTTATTGTGGTTGTTGGTTGCCACAAGACCTTTCAAAACAAGGCCTGCCTTCCCTGCCTCTCTGGCACCTGTAAAAGCTCTTAACTGGTGTTCCCTCTTCTGAAACAATAAGAGTCTGCACCCCCAGAACCAGACAGGCATGCCAGCTGCCTGTGAGACCCATTGGAGCTCATGGTAAGTCCGAACCTACCTGACTCATATCAACAGTCTGGAGAGATACCGGCCCATTGATTTTTGCTGAAGCCAACTTCTGCATGTTTGGCTCTGCTAAAATGAGCCACTTACTGGATTACCATGACCGTAGCTCTCTGCCAACCAAAATAGTATCTGGGCCTCAGATTACCTGGGGCCTCTCCAGGGAATCTGCTGCCTGTAGCCAACTTCCTCGACCCCTGTCCATGCTACACAGTCTCATCCTTCAATAAACTGCAACTTCAACAAGTATTTGCAATGCAATCGGTCTAGCCTTTGGAACCTTATGTGTTGTTAGCTATGGAGCACATTAGCCTGGGTGCTGAAACATCTACTGTTCTTTAACATGGAGGGAAAGTAAGCACCAAACTGCGTGACACGCCAGGTATGGGAACACATTAAGAGAAATATTTTCTTTCAGGGGGAAATGGTAGAGTCCAAAGCTCTGTTTTTAATATAAAAGCAGGGGCTTCAGTGGTCATATCACTGAAAATACAAGATTTAAAACCAAATTATTGTCTACAGATGCTTGTGGAAGACAATTTCTTTGGACTGGAATCTAGAGAATGCTAAAGTGATTCTGGTATTTTACTGACCTCTGCTGGTCGTATTCTATCAAGAAAGTTAAATAGAGGCAGTTGCCAGAATTAAAAAAAAAAAAAAGTCCCTCAGCAGAAAGCAATTCTGGCATTTTACTGACATCTGCTAGTCGTTTTATATCAAGCCAGTTAAATAGAGGCAGTTGAACAGAAAATAAGTCCCTAAGCGGAAGCAGACAAGTCCTAGGGCTGATCTCCAGAGCCCACAAAGTACATACACATATAAGTATATACTAAAGTATATATACTTCAGTATATACGAGAAGTCTCGAATGCTCGACCTAAAAATGTGTGTGTGTTGCTGACCAACAATAATTTATAAGTCAATAAACTGCCTGATCCTTAACTGCTTGGGTGCTATTGACATGACCTTAATGTCGACAGTACTTCCAGCCAGGTGCTGTGGATGTGGAGGTCACGTCAAAGCACAGAGGGCAGCAAATCCTTTAGTGTGGTCACCAGATAGATTCCTATATTTTTCATTTCTCCAGGGGCTTTTTCTGTAATGACAATGAGCGTGCATGGCAGTATGACATCATTATGCCAGCAATACGCTGAAAGTGAAAGTAAAAAAGAGCCAATTGGCTCCTTTTACTTTCTCTTGCATCAGTGCTACAGGCACATTTCAGCACCTAGAGCACTGATTCTGATGGGAAAGGTTTCATTGGAAAGGGGAGAATCTGCTGCTCGGGGATTTCAGGCGAGTAATCCCCAACCAGGGATCCACTCACTATACCCCAGGGAGGGGGGCAGCAGCCCATAGAGGCATGGGCAAATGCTCCCACAAGAAAAAAGATACAAGTTGTCTTCTGCCCCTATGTGGGGCATATGGGGATGTTTACCGCTTAGTCCAACTCAGGGGTTTAGAAAGCCCAACAACTACGAGGGATATGGCAGCCCATTGAGATATTAATCTTTCTGCCATTCAAGAGGCATATTGGAGGAAGGGGCAGAAAGCCCACTAGACTCCAAGGAAATATTAGGCCAAAAAGCAAAAGGGGTGTGTTTGGTCCACCCAGGCTTTGAACCGTGCCCCACCCCAGAAAAGGTGCAACAGTTTTAATAGTTGTTTTCTGGCCCCTAGGACATAGAAAGCCCCCTAGACACAACAGATTGTACTTTGGGGCATCTTAGAATTGGCCAGGCTCAGCTGGCATATTTTGCTTTCCATCCACACTTAAAATTCCCTGCACATTGGAGGGACAGAAAGCAAGACCTTGGACCTGGAAGGAGACAATAAACAAACCATGAGCAGCAAGAAGGAAAAGATGGGTATTTCTAGGGCCAGTAGCCAAGGTCACATTCTGTCCCTTAATGACTAGATTGGAGGAAGATCCGGGCTCCACTATCAACCTATGCCACCTGCAAGACAGCCAGGAGGCTCTGGGGCTTTGTACCAGCCAGCAGAGCATCCTCCAGCCCACACTCCAGAGACAATTGTGGGCCAATTCCTTGTGTAGGACTCACATCATGCACATTTAAGTTATAACACACTTTCTAACACACCTCTTCCTGTCCAGAAACTAATAGTGAAACTCATTGACCTAGGCATCACAACCACGTAGGCCAATGTCACCACAGCCCTTGTATTCATCAGTGAACAAAACATCTTTTATACCTCATATTTCTAAGTTGACCAAAGCCACTTCATTCCAACTGTACCTGCTCAGAAAATGAAAATCTTATATCTTCCCTGTGGAGTTCAGAACAACTGGTGAGTTGTCGATTCTCACCAATATTGCAGAAATGCATTTCTGACTAACTCTCCCAATAGAGATTTGCCCTCACTGAGAGCCAACTTACATGCGGCAACCCAATTGTCAAATGTGCTAAGAAACAACAACATATCGCTGCTAAAAAGACAGAACATCACTGGCTCACCTCTCGGTGCTGGAATCCACTTCAAAGAGGCATGTGTCCTTAAACAGGCTTACATATAGGTCTATTTCAAAGGCAAACTCCTCATCAAAGGACTGAAAAGAAATACCAGAAGCCTTCTTCTGTCTAGAACCAAGACCGTGCAACCATCTGTATGACCATCTAAGACCGAATCCCAACTTGAAAATCCATCTATTCATCTCCAGTCTGAGACAGCAGTTTCAGCCCCTCCACTTTCCTATTTCTTCCTCTTCTTATGTTATTATTTTTTAGCAGAATTTCCATTCTGTTCCATATACTTCTTGTTTTAATTGAGTGCTCAATTCCTAAGTCCCATCAATACAATATATATTGAGTAAATAAATAATTAATATATAAAAACTTCCTTTGTCTACCAAATTGTTCCTAATTTCAGATTGTAAAATTTTGTAGAAAAGTGAAAGAAAGGAGAGGGGTCTAAGGTAGTGGATATGGCTAGGAGGCCCTTATATGGGGAGTTGAATTTCCTGACTATCCACATTTAGTTCTTTAAAAACTGTATAATTTATAAAACAGTTTCAAATCTTTAGTAACAACTTATAGTACATGTAAACCCCTTATTTTGTTTATTTCTTATAGCCAGCTTCATAGTATCTGTTTACTTGAAAGTACTTTCTATTTCCAGCAAAAGGGTGTTCAGGTCTACCTCAGTATATAATGCTAACATTCTTATTGTTCAATAGAACTCCATATTGAAACTACAGTAGAACACCATGAAATCCATTATCCCATTGCTCCTGTTGGAAATGTATTTTTCACAAGCACATCAAACTTTTTTCTGAGATGGATAAAAAATACATTTATGCCTCTGCATACTTGTGCCATTTCAGCTTTCTGGAATAATATTGTTAATTTTTGTGGAAAACCATTGGGAGTAAACATTTTCTTTCATAGATGGTGTTTCAAATCCTAAAACTGAATCAATGTTTTTCATATAAAATTGATTTAGATTTATAACATATCCTAAATGTAATGCAGAACTAACACTACATGAAGTGTGGCTAACAGCTGTCTTAATATTTTTGAGGGTCATAATGAAGCACAAAACAAAATAGCTAATTGACTATTCTCATCTTCCTCATTCCGAACCTTTATATATATATATAAGGAGGCATCACCTTTTTGGCAGCCACTTCCATTGCATACATTTATTATTAAGCGTTATTTTGATCGGTTTGCCTGTGCCTATGTTTGCAGCTCTCATTAAAGAGAAGTTTTCTTACAGCATTTCCTATGTTCAGCACCTACGGGTGTCTGGGCCAGGTGGGGTAGGGTTGAGTTGAGTAGGTAACCTCCTGGAGTCTATCCCTTCCAGCCACAGGTCTTTCCTGGTCCTAGAGACAAAGTAACAGACACAGTAATAAATACACAAATGATGGACGGAATGAGGAACAAATCAAACATTCACCCCCCAGTCAAGAGATTTGGGTCAAATCCATTGATCTTTTGCTCACCGTGCCACTCCAGTTTAAATCCATTCATATGCAAATCAGTCTTGACCCTGCTCCTCATGGGAACATTCCAGCCCAAACTGCCAAGCAAGGTCCTCCCAGGCCAGGAACAAGCATCCTAGGACTATTTTCGGGGTATCACCCCTCATCAGCCGGGCTAGCTTGAATCCAGTTGCACAGTGAACCTGACACCCACATCTGGGCATACCCGGTGCACTTAGGGTGGGAAAGCCAAAGAACCACAAACAACGGATTTAGGTCCAGACCTCTCTACTGGGGTGAATGTTTGATATTGTCCAGCATTCTGTCCATCATTTGTTGTTTTTGCATTTGTCACCCCGAGTGGGATGGGTATACTCAGACATGGGTCTCGTACTCTCCATTCCATTTGAGTCAAGCTACCCTGGCTGATGATGGGTGATACCCTGAAACCAGTCCTAGGATGCTGGTTTCCAGTTCAAGGAGAACCTGGCTTGGCAGTTTAGGCTGGACGAATCCCATGGGGAGGAGGGTAAAGACGGATTTGAATATGGCTGGGTTTAAACTTGAATTGCTAGGGTTGCAAAGCAACAATGGATTTAGGCCCAGATCTTTGGACTGGGGTGAATGTTTGTCATTGTTCAGCATTCTTTCCATCATTTGTTCTTTTTGAAACTGACACTATAACGCAAGCATGTGGTTGTGGAGGCTAATCTCTCTGCCTAGTGGTCGACTGAACCCCTTAAACTAGGACAAGGATGTTGATGAAGACCCAAAATAATGTGATAAGGAGGCAAGGAGGGAGAGAAAGAGAGCATGAAATAGGGAGACTCTCTTGCAGGCTGGTGTTTGGAAAACTGGACTAGATTCCTGGGGCACAACATCTCAAGGAGAAACTATGAATATCAAGGTCTCTCCCTATGGGCAAGAGAAATTAGTCACTAAAGTTTTGATACAATTGGAAAGGAATTGTACTTTAAGATAACAGAGCTCAAGCCTTACCCGGTGCAAGCAGAGGGTATGCGTTACCTAGCTCCTCAGCGTACTGCAAGTCCCACCCAGGAGCAGAAGATGGAAAACCACTGTTGCATCAGGCCGGAGGAGGCATGGACAAGGAGATAAACTGACTGGAGTGTAACAAAGCAAGTAACTATTAATAACAGGTAAGGAAATTAGAGGAACAAATGAAACAAATAGGGGAAAACAACAAAGTCGAAGGGATGGAACACACAGGGTGTGAACTAAAGGGAGTATCAAACAGTCATAATAAACATTGTTACCAGACATGGGAATTCTATAAAGGGTCGGTATAAATTCCTGGTTTGTCAATAATGAGTTGGAAGTCTGCTGGACTGTGCTGATCCTCTACTGTGTGGGGCTGTGCATGTGAGTCTGGAAAATCTAGTTTTTAGGGTCCGAGTGTGTATTTTTTCTCAGTCACGTGTACCATCTCTTCCAAGTTCCCATTCTTCTGCATCTTAACATATCTTGAAACCTAAGAGATAGTTGCAGTTTTTTCCAATAGTAGGTGCTGGCAGATGGGATGGCTTTGAATGCTGCAGGACTAATGTCATCACATGGCTCCTACAACGATGGCAGCCATCTTGATTTGGGTTGCGACGACTAAAGGTCTTTGGTTACCACAAGATTCAGGACTGCTATATTCACGAGAAGTGATCTTGCTATATTTTTAGGCTGTCCTGCACCCAGCTAAGTCACTAGGCTCTGTGTGAGATTTATTAACTTTGATGCATTTTGATTAGTAGTGCCCTATAGTATTTTGTGCAATCCAGAGGGAAAAACACCGGAGTAAATGTTGGACGGATGTTTCTCCATCTACTTGCTCCAGCTGGTGCCTTGGAGTTATGATACTTATGTGAGTCCTGAAAAAAAAGTTCAAATGGTTCAAACATTCACTGAGCCAATGGTTAAGGAGAATGCATGGAGATAGGATTTGTTAGTTTCAGCCATTTCCTCTCGGTTTTCCTGTCCTTCCCCAGACTGTGAGAAAAATTCAGTTGTTTCTGACCCAAGGGGAGGATACTTGGACAAGAAAGGTTTGACTTTGTCCTTGAGCTACATCAAGAATAATTTATAGTTGACAGATGATCAGAATCAGCAGTCTAGTACATGTTCAACTCTTTTTTTCCTTGTTCCATAACCCTACGCCTGCACCTGTACCAGTTATTTCTGTTTTTAAGCAGCCCATCTTGCAGTTTTGAAATAACATGGAGAAGACACCTGCCCCTTGGTATCTCATCAAAATGTATGCAGTGGTCCCTCATATTTTATTCTGCCCGCTTCAGTCTCAGAAGACCCCATCTTCTTCAATCTGACACGTCATTTTGTGGTGAATGTTAGTCTGATACTGGCCTTAGTCACCCTAATAAAGCTTCAAATTACTCTTCTTATGCCTCTAAGACTTTAGTTAGAGACGTTTGTTCTTTATCATTAGCTATGTTGCTGACCTGTATGCTAGACTGCAACGTCTTGCACATTTTCTTGCTGATGCTGCTCTTGTGCAATCGGGTCCTCCTCAGAGGCTGTTATTAGCAGTTGTCATTATATCTAGACCTGTGACTGAAGGCTAGAAACTTTATGGATGGCAGCAATCTGTTTGACTCTCAGTTGAATGAACTTGTTTGCAAATCCTTCAAGAACAAAAATCATGACTTGCAGTTTACACAAAGTTCAAATGTCTTGGTGCTATTTGTAGTGAGTTCTCCTAGATGATCTTGAAGCCACTATCATCTCTTCAGTCTTGCATTAGTGGGAGTCCATCTCAGATAGGTCCTGGGAGCAGTTTACTAAAGCTCTTTGAGACCCAGCAGCAAAGCCTTTGCGTTATCTCAGACAATGCCAATCATTCATCTCCAGATCCAGCGTGAGGTAGCATGAGGCAGAATCAAGGCGTGCACATGATTCTCACCTCTAGTAACCCTAAACCTGAAAACAAACACCCTTGGGCTCAGTCCAAGAAAAAACAAGATGCACTTCAAAGGGGATTTCAACACTGTTAAACAATAAGCTGATATATTTAATTACCCAGGAAGAGTGGGGACTAGGATGTCATTTTCATGTGTTTCTAATTTCAAAGATTTTGAGGAGGGATTCTCATTCATCATCAGTGTGAAAGGGGTGACACAGTTTGTTCAAATAATCCACCTCAAAACAGACAAGCTTCAGATTCGAATCCCATTGATCCTTCTGGGAGATATTATTGCAGCACTAGACTTATAGGATGGTTGTTTCTGCATTTAAATCTAGACTCCTCACTGGAGATTTCTGAGATTCGCTGCCCTGAAATTTTAGTTCCAGCTGAAGGTGCTGCCATTCAGATTGAAATGTGTTCCAATACTGTTGCCCCAAGTACTAGATACAGTAGGGGCATCGCTCCATGACAAAGGAATCAGTATTTACTAATACCTAGTTAAATGGTTAATTCATGCATAGTACAATGACCCAGCTTATGTTAATTTAGTGCGGCAGCTGATTGATTCAGTGAGGTATGTGAACTAAGGAGCCAAATCTATGCTGACTCCTGTACTGACTATACAGTCATTTGAGGTCAGGTCCCTGACCATGTGCAAATGGTGTTCTTGCCTCTGGATGGTGTTAGTCACATTTTTCCACATGTGATGTCTCTCCTGTCGTTACAATCAGGTCCATCTCCTTGCAGACTTGAAGTGCAGGTAGACCTGGTGAAAAGTTGTCTCCTAAAGGAAAAGGTTCGGTTTCATTGTGGAAATGTTCTGCGCTCTGCTACATGGTCTTTCTATTTTACTGCAGGCATCAACAGTGTTTGTGGCTTCTTTGGGGAAAAGTACACTTGGGTCCAATAGCCAGAAACATTATCTGGTGGTGGGATCTGCCATTTGAAGATTCAGACAATGCACCGTTTCCAGTGTTCTGACCTGGGTTCATGTAGGAATGAGTGGTGGATTTTCTGGTTTTTCCTTTGTCAAAGGGGCTACTGTTCCTCTATTGCTGGTAGAGTCCAAGTTGACTCACCTTCTGAGAATGAGACAAGGGACGATATACGTAGTAACATTTAGCCTCAGAAATCGAGGCTCACTTCTCTGTCAGAAGACATCTGCACCAGAGTGAATTATTCTAGAATCCACTTTCCTCACGATCTCTTCTCACTGATTGCTCTTTGGAGAATGCACCTTTTAGAGTGAAAGTTGAGCATTGATAGATGAGAAGGCTGTAGCTTTTGGGGGATGTCGCTTGTGCTTTCCAGTCTTTTATGAGTCATTTTACTAGAAAGGCCTATAACCACCACTCGGCATCTTTCCAGAAAGGGAGTGGAGGTGGGTGAACTTCTTGGTTCTGTGGGTATGAGACCAATTTTTGGTTTTACAACATCCTGTGGATGGGTTTTCTTTGACATTATCTGCTGTCACTTTAAGAGTTCACTTGGTGGCTATCTGGTCATTTCAAGAATCCTAGGCTGATTTTCATCCTGTTCAAGCTTTGGCGTGCATCAAGATGAAGGATTTGTGATGGTTCACCTGCCAATCGAGTGGCATCCTCTACCTGGGATCTGCCCTTTGTACTCTATGCTCTTCAGTCTTCTCCATGTGAGCCTTTTCAGGAAATCTCTCTCAACATTTTGCCCTTTAAAAATGTTATAGCTGCCATTATTTCAGCCAGATGACTTGCAATGTCTGAAAGACTAAGGAACTCTCTTTGGGTTCCTTCTTTGCAATCTTCTTAGGACATGGTCTAATTTTGTGCTGCCTATTTGTCACCAGATTCCTAGTATTCCTGGAAAACAAGCTTTACAATACAAAGCTCCTGAAAAGGCTTAAGTATGTCCTAAGATGTAAAGGATGGGGGTGAGAAGGAAAGATGAGTTGGTAACGTCTTCATTACTTACCTGAGCATACTTCCTGGAAGGAATAAAAAGGGAAGGGTCACATAGCCTGCCTCCTTAAGGACTGGATATTGATTTGATTGAATGCAATGTTTTATTTCACTTTTGTCAGAGCTTCTTGCTGTCACTAAACTTACCTTGTGTGCTGAAGGTCTGCTGAGGATGATGCCTTCAGGGTCTAGCACTGTGACCTTACTCAATGAATTATACATGTAAATAATCAGCTGCTGGTATACGCTTCCCTATGATCTGACCGGCTGATGAGGATGAGAATAGAAGGGGCAGTTCATTTGATTTCCATCTGTTGATGCTTCCTCCGAGTGGAAAACGTTTAATTATTAGTAGTAGGGATAAGAGGGAGAGTATCAAGTTACATAGCCTGCCTTTGCCAGTGCTTCCTGTTGATTTGGATGCAGAAGAGAGGAAAAGGTTGTTAAAGAAGGTGTGTAAAAAGCAGTGATAGTTTTCTCAGTAAATAGGCAAGTGGAAAACAATCCAGGTCTTGGAAGCAATCACAGAAATAATAATCAAGTCAAGTCAAGTCAAAAAAGTCTTTATTGCGAATATTTCATCATAAAAGACATACTAACATTTCATAATATGCAATTAATTAAAAATAGTAAGAATATAGTTTAACACAATAAGCTTAATAAAAACAAGTAAATAAGTAACATACTAAAATCAGTAATAAGAAAATATTAAATATACAATTTTGCAAACGACTTGACAGTTGATAAAATTGGTTATAATAAAAGAAATAGTAGAAATCCTCGTGCCTTGACCTTAAAATCAAGTAAAGCCTATACCACGTTTGTCTCAGCATTATTCAGGGGCCAGATAATTAGGAACTAATCCTCCGGTACCGTAGGAGCCATGCCCAACTAATAAATTTAGCCACACCAATAACCACAAGTTTTGATGTATCAGACTTCAATATTCTGCTAGCTGCCTGCGCAGATCTGACGCCCAGTTCACGGCATACAGGGCGTAACCACAACCGTCTTGGTTGGAGATACCCTGGGCAGACAAAGAGAAAATGATCAACTGTTTCGATCTTATCCTCACAGAGGGAACATTTATCACTACCAGATGTATTCCAGCTTTTTGTAAAACAACGTAGCGGTAGCGAGCAGAGTCTAAACTGGTGGTAAAGTTTTCGATCCTGCAGCTTTGTTATTATGTCCCAGTACTCTTCAAGAAAGGAGTCATCCTTGACAGCCAGATATGTTATAGTCAAAGAACTACCAGTCAGGGATGCATGACGCTTAACTTTAATCCATTGCCAATAGGTGTCCCTAAAGATCTTTTTCGGGGGGAAAACAGCCGTCTCGGGGTTGGTACATAACTCACCCATCCCCATATCAATCAAGATCGTTTTAATTTCAGACAGCCAACTGATCCTATGAAAACCCCCTAGAGCTTTAACTTCTAGTAATGCCTTGGCATATAGGGACAGTTCTGGGGTAATCCACAGGCGCCGCCAAAACGCCAGCGGCCTATACCGCACAATGTCCTCAACAGGCTGACAACCTAGGTCATATAAGAGAGGTATGCGTGGGGAAGATTGTGGTAACCCTACTGCAGACCTAAGAAATTTGTTTTGTGCCACCCTCAGGGAATCCAAATTGCTAAACCCCCATAGTTCAGCACCATACATTACCGCTGGAAGAATTTTAGACCCATACATTTTAATCAGGGGGGCCATAGGTTTGGTTATGGAATGCCTATGTTCTTTGAGCAAGGCTCCACCTAGTTGTATATGCTTTAGGGTGAAGAGGTCAATCTGGGACTTCCAGCTTAGATTGTCACTAAAAGTGACCCCCAGATAGGTGAAAGTAGATGTCTGTTCCAGAGTGGCTCCTCCCATTTCAACCCTTGCTTTTACTGGTCTAGCACCACGAAGGACCAAAAACTTGGTCTTCCCCACGTTTACCTCAAGCTCATATTCGCGGCAAAACAACTCAAAACGGGACAGTGCTAACTGTAGCCCCTGTCACGTCTTATAAATTAAAAGAGTGTCATCCGCGAACATGAGCAAGGGGACTTTCATACCAGCTATGGAGGGTGCATCTGTCGGGAAGTTTAAAAAATAATTTATAACCCCGTTAATGAACAAGGAAAACAAGGTGGGGGCCAGTACACACCCTTGTCTTACCCCTTTGGACACCTCAAATCTTGTTGTCACCTCCCCTGGTTTTCCCCTAGCGAACCTGGGCGTATGTATGTTCATGCAGGTTAATCAACAGCCTCAACAGTTCTGGCGGCATAGCCATCTCCCGGAGGACTTCCCACAGTTTGGGCCTTGGCACAAAATCGAATGCAGACCTTAGGTCCACAAAAGCTGCAAAAAGCATGCCTCCCCCAAGATATACTTCCTTCCAATATAAGAGAATGAACCTGAAAGCTTGGTCGAGGGTTCCGACATGCGTCCGAAAACCCGCCTGTAATGGCGTTAGTATATCAGTTTCGGACATCCAACTCTGAATACGACCCAATAGCAAACGAGCTATAATTTTTTGAACTGCATCTATAAGGCTAATCGGGCGATAGTTGGCCGGGGCAGAGCGATCACCTTTCTTATAGATCGGCAATATCTCTGCCCCGAACCAAGAATCCGGAACCGATGCTCCACTGGCCAGGGCATTAGCTAGGATGGTTAAATAGGGGACCCATAGGTCCTGCTCCTGCTTAAATAAATCTGCGGGAATACAATCGGGTCCCAGGGCTTTACCACTCGGAAGAGATTTCAAAATTGCCTTTACCTCACTGTGAGCAAACTGTAGAACTTCTTCACCACTAAATGACCAAGATACTGCCTCTAACCTGTCCCTAGACTTAAACTGGTTTTCAAAAAAGCTAACCCACTGTTCGGGTTCAACATGAGTAGCCGAGGTCATATCCTGCGGGTACCTGCCCCATTTAAGGAGGTGCCAAAATTGGCACATATTTCTACCCTCACACGCCTCGTATACCTCCCTACATCCCAGTTTTTCTTTGCTTTTGTTTGGGCAGTTTTGTATGCAACTCTACAACTCCTAATGGTTACTGGTAACCTAGATTTAATAGCTGTTAACAAAGCTTTATGGGTCTGTCTACAGCTTACATCGTACCAGGAATTTTCCCTCAGGTGTTTAGTTTTACCATTAACAGGAATGCTTTTAATGAAGAGAGATTTAAGCCCCACAAATAATTCACTCGGGATAATACACTTAATCCCCTCCTCGGACTCACATCTGGTCAGTTTATGCATGGCTATACTAACCAAATTCCCAATAGCAGCCCGTGTATTCACATTAGAAGCTATTTTAGGCCAACAAACCCTTCTCTGGTCATTAGTAAGCATAACTTGCGCTTGCACAATACTAGCATCATTGATGGGGGAACCAATAAAACTACTATCAGATAGAGACAACGTCAGGGGGTTGTAGTCACTTTCTAACCTATCAGTCACCACCATATCTATGATACCCGGCCACAACTCCCGATTAACCAGAATATAATCTATTCTACTCCCACTTCTACCATTGTCGAAGGTCATCTTCCCAGACCTGTCCGATTTCGTTCTGCCATTAGCAGCCCTCAAACCCTTTTCAAGGCACAGTCCCTTCGCGTGTAAGGCTGCTTGGGTCCATTTCCTTATGGGTTTTAGTTCCAACTGAGGGATTCCCCACACGGAGTCCTCAACCTCAGACAGTTTCCCGTCATCATCGCCCAAAGGCTCAAAACAGGTGTTAAAATCACCTGCCACCACCCTATGACCATCTATGGGCTCAGTACTAAGTAATTGCTCCAGAAGAAAAACTGTTGGGGAACACTTACCTCCTGGAAGACCCCTCACATAGATATTTATGATAAGGATGTTAAGACCCCTCGTGGAGGTAACCCTGATGACCAGGATATCAGGGTTATCAATCGGAACTTCCACTACTGTAATACCCTCACATTGGCATACCCATGTAGTCAGGCCTCCCACCGGTCTACCTCTAGGGCCCTTAACGGCTGGTTTAAAGTAATTCAAAAACCCTACACGAAATATAGGATCTACCGCCCAGGTCTCCTGAAAGCACCATATATCTGCCTGGTCAACAAAAAACACCCAATCGGGTACAGCCAACCTGGATTGTAACCCAGCTATATTCCAAGAGGAGATCGTAACATTGCGGCAACCAATTTTTGTATTTACCACCTGATTAGCCAGGTTGGAAGGGGAAACAGGACAGACACTGGGTAAACCTTCATATGTAGGGCATAAAATTAAAACACATTCCTCTCCTTGGGCCATTGGATTTACTTGAACAAGTAACTCCCGACATGATGGTACTAGACCCCCTATTACCACAGGCCGAGGGAGGACAATGCTATCCCTCAGTCAGTCGTTATCCTCCAAAGTAGATAAGGCGGAAAATCGATTATGTGTCATAATAGGCTGCAGACCCTGCTGGGGAGCACTATGCGGGGCCCAGTGCTGTCTGTTGAACATGGCTCTTGCTGGTCTATAAAAATAACCTAGGGGTAGAATCATAATCTCATTGGGGGTGGGAGAATAATGGGAGGCCATATCTAGTATATGTTCTACCAGTAGCGGGGACCTAAAGCTCAGTACCACACAATCCCCTGCCAATGACTTTTGGGAATGACCAACCCAATTCACCCGCCTAACCATTTTAAATTCCTCAAACAATATTTTACTGGCCCCAAATGTATTCCCAAGACAGTACAGGGCTTTGTTTTTAAGATTAGACCAGTGCTCCCTAGACCCTTCTGGAAGTGTTGGAACGTTAGCTAGAATAACTGTATGGGTGTGGCTTCCGGGGGAAGATGTAAACTTGATATCGCATCAGGGCCCTCTATAACTTGGGCAGCAGACCTTAACCTATTCCCCATTGACTGCTGTTTGGTCGACGGCTTACTACCAATATTTGGAGGGACCATAGACCGATTTGGGAGTTCCCTGATCATTAAGGGATCATGAGGGTTATCTGCTTGAGGTCTTGGGGCATAGTGTCTATTAATAGCCCCTTCACCAGTGTAACTAGCCACTATCTTGGGATTCGACTCGAGTAATGATGCGGCTGAAGATTGTTTATTTATCAAGCTTGCTTCGATGCAGTTAAGCCTTACCACCACAGAGTCTAACTTTTCCAGGACGGGTTGTATGAGGGATACTAACTGTTCCCTAAGTAGAGAACATAATAGCTTGAAGTTATGCTGGACCATAGGTTGCGATGGTGAGGTGCCTACAGGGGCAATAGGGTTCCCATGGAATTGGGCCCCTATGTTACCGAAAACAGCCTTAGGAGCACTTTTCTTACTAGGACCTCGTCCTTTCCTTTTCTTACAGGGCGGTTCACTAGCTTTGGCTCCAGTAACTTTTTGTTTCCCCCGTGAGGTTACCATAGCTGGGCTAGAGGGGCTACTTACAATTAAAGAGGGGTCTGTAATCCCAGACCTAGATGTTAAACATACAGGTCCCGTCGGGGAACAATTACCCGACCGATTATTCTTTGTATTGTCCTGTACAACAAAAGGCTGTGCACAGGGTAATATTAGGGCTGGTTCCAGGGATAGCCTTCGCTCCACGGCTAAAATCTTCTGACTAATTGCTGTTTCTGCCCTAGTTAAATAATCGTCAAGAGTCTCCACCATCCTGCCCTCAGCCTTCCTCTTACTCATATCAATAGATTACTTGCCACCTAGGGAAGCCGTATTTGAATAAACAAATACCCCACAAATTATACAGAATAGATTTGTAAATCCCTACAACGTCCAAACTAACCACCGGATCCAAGGGCCAAGAGAGAGGGCCCAGCCCGGCCTCAACCGGTCACTGACGGGCAAGGACGGGCCCGCCCTTGGCAGGTTGCTGAAGAAGGAAGGCAGTCTATCTGCCCGGGACTCCTGTCCCACCGGGGTAGAAACGTTGCAAGAGGAAAGGGCAAGCCAAAGGTCTATAAGCGCGTCCCGCGCTGCAGGGGGAGAGGCGGCGCTTTATAGCGCGTTGGTCTCGCCTCCCCCTCAGGTGGTACAGCAGCGCCGGGGCTTGTGGGATTTGTAGTCCCCTTACTGATCACAGGTGTGCAGGTGAGCGATTACAGGTCGCTGAAGAAGGAAGGCAGTCTATCGCCCCGGGACTCCTGTCCCACCGTGGTAGAAACGTTGCAAGAGGAAAGGGCAAGCCAAAGGTCTATAAGCACGTCCCGCGCTGCAGGGAGAGAGGCGGCGCTTTATAGCGCGTTGGTCTCGCCTCCCCCTCAGGTGGTACAGCAGCGCCGGGGCTTGTGGGATTTGTAGTCCCCTTACTGATCACAGGTGTGCAGGTGAGCGATTACAGGTCGCTGAAGAAGGAAGACAGTCTATCGGCCCCGGGACTCCTGTCCCACCGGGGTAGAAACGTTGCAAGAGGAAAGGGCAAGCCAAAGGTCTATAAGCGCGTCCCGCGCTGCGGGGGGGGGAGGCGGCGCTTTATAGCGCGTTGGTCTCACCTCCCCCTCAGGTGGTACAGCAGCGCCGGGGCTTGTGGGATTTGTAGTCCCCTTACTGATCACAGGTGTGCAGGTGAGCGATTACAGGTCGCTGAAGAAGGAAGACAGTCTATCGGCCCCGGGACTCCTGTCCCACCGGGGTAGAAACGTTGCAAGAGGAAAGGGCAAGCCAAAGGTCTATAAGCGCGTCCCCAATAATCATAAGTGGGAGCATGAAAGATCTGACTAGGAGCACAGACCGTGATGAGTAGAGTAAGATGGGAAAGCAGTCTTTGCATGAACTTAAAAGAATATAACTAGGCTATCCTGTTTTAGATTTAAACCAATAATAACTAATACAACAACACCAAACGGGAAGCAATCAGTATTAACATATAAATATTGATAAACACTTTCACAACCACCAAATAAAATGTCTTCCAAAGAAAGGGAAAGTGATAGAGGATATGTCATTTTTCTTTCTTTCTGGAGCAGACAACACAATGTAAGTTTGCTATACAAGGCAGCAGCAAGAAAGACTGGTCTAAGATTATTCTGCTTGAGTTTTATTGGTTAGGGATGCCACTACCATATTGTTTGCTTTTGCACCCCCAACCCACACCCCCCACCCCCCCGAGGGGTGGGGAGCTGCCGAGCACTTTGCCAGGGCCGGTTTTGGTTCCCAGTCCGGCCCTGATTATGTGTGATACCTCTAGCCAATCCTGGCTTTTTACCCAACTGTACTTTACTGCTTTAAAGCATCAAGTTCTAGGTGCCTTATAATGCAGGGCTACAAATGAATGTGGTGTAATTCAAAACTGTGAATGTTTCATAAGGGACTATGCTGTTGACATGGTTGATCAGCCCTACAATAGCATAATATTCAGTAAGAAATAGGTGAAGTACTCCAATTGTGTCTGGGAATTTAAGGCCAGATGTACAAAATTCTGTTTTTGAATTTCTTCAATAGCATATCCAAAGAAAGTGCTATTTAGGAAATGCAAAATGGAATCTACAAAAATTGAGATTGCCTAATAGTGAGTCCTACTCTGTAGGAATTGCAATTAGGAAATCGCTATTCAGGAAAATACTAAACCATTAATTCCTATGGGCCTAAAGACCCATTGGTACGAATGGTTTACATTTCCAAATTTGTGATTTCCTAACAGGCCCACAGGCACCCTGAGTTTTGCATTCCCTAAGGCCTCCCCCCCCCCCCTTGATGCACCCCCTAAAAAATGTTGTGTAAAGCACACAAATTCCCTATGGGCAAGTGTGCACTTTGTGGCACTTTAAGAAAGCATTTTGGGGTGCTTTTTTTCAAATTACACACGGTTACCATCACCTTGGAGTCAATGGTAATAGCATTTCACATTTAGGACATGTTATGTACATGTGCTTAGGAAATCGCAAATAGGAAATTCCTATTTGCGATTTCCGAATTAGGGAATTGCAAAATGTGATTTTCACTGGGTAGAAATTGCATTTTCTGAATCCCTTATTTGCCTTTGAATCACAATTTTGTTCCGTTCAGGAATGCTAAATTGCCTTCGATGTGTACAGTCTGTTAAGAAATGTTATATCCTTTCGTGCCCTTAATTTCTTCATTAAAACATTAGATTACAGCACTCCTTTTAAAATCTGATTATAGCCCGTATCTTTCATAACAGAAATTTGGTTACAGGAAGGTTTTGTACCGGACGTTAGAGGTGCAAGAAATTCACAATTTGCTTTTGTTTAATCACACAAAAATTAGGCAAAATTATGTGAAATTACATCCAATCAAACAAATTGCTAATCGGTCTATTTCTTACTATATTTTAGTGTGAAATTAGTCATTGCATCAATTTTTGACAGAAGGGTGCATTTCAAACTAAAAAAGTGCAAAAAAGAACAAACTACTCAACACAAGCCACTCCCATTCTGATGTTCCTGTGCTTTTGCATACATTTTTTTTAATGTGAATGGTGCGTTCACAAATTTATGAGCCATTCACAGTAAAAAACTAAAAATGTACTGCGAAGTGATGTAAAGGGGCAATTTTGGGAATCTCGGGTAACAAGAGTCACATGAAATCCCCAAATTTACACGAATTATGCAGAAATAACAAATTCTGTTCAGGCCTACAATTACTCTACAAGTGTAATAAGGATTCTGAATGCATGCCCTCAGTAATTAACATCAATTGCACTACCTATTTTTAATGCATTCTTATTTATAGGCCCTGTGATGAAAGAATTTATCACGTCCCAATCTGAAGTGAACTCAGCTTGTCTACTGGTCACTGATATTTTAGTTATTCTGAGAGATTTCAGTATACATATTAATCTGACCCAGAAGCTCAAGAACTTGTAAATATGTATCGGACATTACATTTATAAATTTTGTTTACAATGCTGTACACACTATTAACTTGATATTTCACTCCTCTTCTTTGGTCCAGTTTCAGGCGACAAAGAAGCTGATTTAGACCAACCACCTATTCTCACTAGTTCAACAAACTTTGTGTCTTTAAGACATGCAAAATTGGCCTACCCTTGGTATAAATTTAGTCCCTGATCTCTGGGCAGCCATCTTAGGCTGAAGGGAGGGCTCTGTCGAATCCAACGATGCTTCTATTAACTCTGAATTGCTTAATAATTGGCTTACTAATTTTTAAGATATTGTAATTCCTATGAAAATTTGTAACCCTCAGGGTGCCATGCCATGTGCTCCATGGTTTGGTTCACTGTTGAACTTGCGACCACTAAACGGGATTCCAAATGCCAGGAGATTCAGTGGAGACTGCAATACAAGAGCGCAGACAAGATTTCCTTCAAAGAGGAACTCTGGAAATGTAAAACAATCAGTCAAACAGGCTCAAGCAAGTTACTTCCATAAGCGTATCATTTCCTCCAGTGTTTCCCTAAGAAACCTTTTTGCTCCTTGCCAGCTTCGCGTTTCTTTCAGTTACTTCATCCAGAGTTTTCTCTCCTCAAGCTTTGTGTTCACAACTCTCTGATTATTTCATGAAAAGATCATGAAGTTGACCAACCTCATAAACTCTAATATTCATGTTAGACCTGGCATCCTTGGCATGGATCCCACTGCCTTTTTGTCTCTACCCACCTGAATTTTTGACTGTGTGCTGGATTTTGTTTTTGGTGGATTAGGAACTCTGGGCACTTTGGCACTGATCAGCAAGTGTTCCCGTACAAATTGTGATTATGATTGTTTATCCTTGATTAGCATATTTGATTTACTCGTAAGTCCCTAGTAAAGTGCACTGTGTGTAACCAGGGCCTGAAGATCAAATGCTACTAGTGGGCCTGCAGCACTGATTGTGCGGCCCACACAAGTAGCCTTTCAAATGTGGCTCAGACCTGCCACTCCTGTGTCTACACGCACAGTTTTTAACTGCCCTGTTGACCTGGCAAGGTCACCCACTTACCTTATCCTAATCTTCCCTTTTTTTACTTGTAAGTAACTCTTCTGTTAGGCCCGAGGTACTTCAGAGGGCAGGGTGCTGTCTATGTGAAAGGTAGTGGTGTGTTATGCATGCCACGATAGTGAAATACTGAGCCTTTCGATTTTGAAAAAATGCAGTCTCCTCCATAGGTTATCATTGGAGCTGCCTAGAGATTTGGAGTTTAGGTTCCCTAAACTCAGAATTTAAAAATCCCACTTTTAGAAATTGGGCATTTTCTTGTTTAACCATCCTGTGCCTCTGCCTGCCTGTGGAATCAATGTCTGATTTAGACTGGAGTGAATACACAAACAAGTCCCTGTCAGACTCTCACACAAAGGGAGCTGAGGTGTGCCCTGCAAATGCTGCTGTGTCTTCCTGGCCTAGAATGGAGGGAGGAGCTGCCACTAACACCTGCATAGGCTGTGGCTAACATGCACAATGCAGTTTCCAACCCCTGTATTGTGGCTGGACCAGGAAGGACAGCACAGGTTTTTTACTAAGCAAGAGAAACTTTCTTACAAAGAGATAAACTAGAAAAAGGGGTATAAGTATGAGACCTAAAACCCTTCTGGACTAAGAGGACCCTGCCAATAAGAAGAGCCGTGATGTGTGTTGCTTTGCTGGGTTGGGCTGCAGTTGCTGCTGCTGTTTGAGGGCAGTGGAAAGGACTGGACTTTTACTTTATGGTTTCCTGCTTAAGAAGATTCTCCAAGAGCTTGAAGTAGAGCTTGCCTCCTGTTAAGAAGTCTCAGGGACACAAAGAGTTCACTTCCAACATCCCTGACCTTATCTGCTGGGAGTTCTGACCTGCCCTGTGGTGTGAATTCCAGATCTTGGCCATTATAGGTTGTTTTGCTGCAGAAAACAAACAACATCGATGCATTACTAATCCAAAAGCTGTTTTTCTGTCGCAGCACCGCCGTGCGGGATAAAATTCCATGCACCGCTGTCATGCAGCCAAAGAAAATTGATGCAGTGCCTGCTGGTGGCCAGAAAAACCACAGCTTGCCGAATTCATTGCGCCGGTCTCCAGAGTCTGAGACCACCACACCGACTTACACACAGGCCCTGATGTGCGAGTGTCAAATCGACACATCATGGTACCGTGGCACTGGACCTGCTTGCCGCCACTGCATAGATGTCCAGCACATTTCAGATTTCCACGCATCGCACCTGTGCATCACGCATCTCTGACGCAGCATCCACAGACCAAAAGCATCTTGAAATGGATGCATTGAATTCAGACTGTAGGGGGAAGTGATGCATCACTTCTGCGTGCAGAAGAACTGTTGCATCGCCTCCCCAAGGACTCAACTGACGCATTGCTGTGTTTTCCGAAGCTTTCCTCCTCTGTGGCTGCTTTGCCTTGTGGGTTTTGACGCATTTGAGGTACATTGTGTAAAACCACTGCATCCATAGATTGCTATTGACAGAATTGCTTTAAAAGTCATATTTTGAGTTGTGTATGTTGGCTTTTTGTCGTTTAGGTCTCGTTTGGTTTAGATAAAGATACTTTATTTTTCTAGACTGGTGTGGAGTCAATTTGTAGTGTTGTTACTGTGTGTGCTATGTACAAATGCTTTACACATTGCCTCTAAATTTGGCATAACTGCTTGTGCCAAGCTTCCAAGGAGTTGAGCAGGGGCTTTCTTGGGTGTGTAATCCCCTTATCCTGACTAGAAGGAAGGATCTCTCCTTAGACAGGGTGAATACCACTGCCAACTAGAGAATAGTTCCTGATTCTACTTTTTCTTTGTGATGGGTTGTGTGCTTGAAGTCAGGGTTTAGTGGTGCGTGCAGGATAAATCTTCTCCCTGATCCTGTTGAACTTGTTTTTGCTAAGCTTGCCTCTTATAGTTCAGGTCTTCCTCTCGATCTATGCAACTGAAAGCAGTTGTTCACATAGTGACCTCTTTGTTAACGACATTATGTAATTCATCACTATCCACTGGGTCAGTTCTCGAACTTTTCAATATTGGTACGACCGAAGCAATTATCCAAATGCCTAGGGCCAACCCTAACATTCTTTCAAATTAGAGGCCTATTTCTTCGTTATCTCTGGCTCTGTTCATAAACAGAGATTTTTTTAAAGCTCTTTGTGTCTGCCACAAGGCTATTCATGACAACTGTAATAACAGTTGCATGCCCTCTCTCTTCACTAGATACAGTATTTCTAGGGCTTTACGAGTCAAGTCTCTTTATTTAATGGGACGCCTATGTTTAGGTGAGCCAGCATGTTCGGCAGCTCCTTTACTGTGGTTACGGCCAAAGTGTTGAATGCTCTGACTTATGCTATGAGTAGAATTTTGTTTAACCTTCCTTTTTGCCTATATTTCTGATTTACATCCATGATTAGTCGCTCTGGTATGTTATGCTACATATGATACTTTCGTTTGGCTGTTTTGTGAAGCGCTTATAACACTCTGTAATGGCATCACCAAGAATATGCATTTCTCAAAATACTGATTCCAATGTTTAGAGTTGGTCACCTGGTTTCCATTAGCAGAGGGACAGCTCCTCCGTTTGAGCAGAGGAGCCTTGCCCCACAATGCAAAGTCCCAGGCCAGAGCTGAAAATTAAAATGGTAATAAAGTTAAAGAACAGACCCCCACCCCGTCTAGAGTGGCAGTAGAGAGCTGTGTGCTATAAAACACACATGTCTCTTTGGCCGGACCTCTTGTGACGGCCAGACATACATGCGCCTTTAAAACTTCTCTAACTCAGCTGTCTACGGCAGCTAGGTTAGACAGCGCTGAGTGAGACCGCTCCCTTCAATCCTGGTGCTGCTCTCATGCTGGTGAGAGCAGCAGCAGGATTGATAAGGAAAGTTGGTTGGGTCTCACATTGGAGCCTCCCTTTAGAGAAGACTGGAGGAGGAGGAGGAGGAGGAGGAGGAGGAGGAGGAGGAGGAGGAGGTTGTGTCGCAGAGGAAGGTAAGTGTATTTTTGTGTGTGTACCTGCCTCACCATCCTTGGTACATGTCAGCCGCCACTGAATTAGTATGGACTTGTCACTCATTTCTAATGGTACAGCCAAGAATATGCACTCCCAAGATGGTGACTTTAATGTTAAGAGCATTTCGCCTGGCTCTCATTGGAATAGGCCTGTCATTCATGTATCTGACGTTATAGTCTGTCCTTTATCTTGATGCCTATCCATAGCTTGGTTTGTATATGTATACTTTAATATGTTTCCAAGAAGCAGTTTTTATAAGCTTATCATATATCTTTTTTAAGATGGCAAGTCTTATGCCAAATAGTGTTTCATTAGTTCCTTATTTGAATGGGCTTATCCTTAGCACCCATGACATGTCTATTATAGTCCTTTTTTATTGTCTGTGTATAGCAGGGTTTCTTAATAACCTTGGTTACGCCCCTAAGGTGTAAAACACTTCTGACGTAAAGTTTGACATTGAGAATATTTTCAGTTTCCCTTTAACCCTTACACACACAACATTTCCTCAGACTGGGGATGACATAGCCCAATTTGCTTAATACAGGCATAGTTCCAGCTCAGACTTTGATGTTATCCGCAATAGTACATGCCAATATCATAGGTGTTCCATGTACATAAGTGAAATGCCTGTATTTTGGAATTTAAGATGTTATGGGTTGTCTTGACTAGGGATGTTCTTGGATTTTGAATGGTGCCGATCCTTATTATTATTATAATATAGGTCTAAGGAGTGCATAGCTACCCAACAGCATTTCCCAGCTCTCGGCATGTGCAGGAAGGCAGCAGAATGGCACAACAGAATTCGAGAAGAGCCAGGTCTTCAGAAGTTTCCAAAAAACATGCAAGGATTGACATTTTCATAGAAATGAGTAGGGCACTCCACAGTTTCGGACCCAGATAAGAGATAGAACAACCACCCCATCAGGTTATCCTAATTCTGGGCACAACACAGAAATTACTATTGCTTGATTGGAGAGAACAGCTGGGATGGTAGTGTGCCACCAACAATCTTAGATACTGTGTACCTGAGTTGGACATAGCTGTGTGCATATAGCACAGAGCTTTAAACTGGATTCACGTTTCCAATGGAAGCCAGTAGAGGTCTTGAAGAAAATTGGACGTGGAAGAATTTTTGGGGAGATGGGAAAATAATCTAACAGCAGTACTCTAGACAACCTGCAGACGTTTAATTGAGGCCTTGGAGGCATCAAGGTAAACATTTTTTCCATAGTCAAATCTAGCTTAAACCAGGCCCTGAATTACTGTTTGTTGGGCAGACTATGCCACCTTAAAACACCAAAACAGGTGGAGGCTACCTTTGAAATTTGATGATTCATTGAGAGCTCATAATAAAGCCAAAAAAACAGGTTCTTAACCATGGAGACAGAAACTGGAGGAGTGCCAAGGATTTCTGGCCTGTGATGAGGTCCTCAAAGATGATGGTTGTTGTCCTCTAACAGAACCCTGTGTCTTGTCTCCATTTAATATAAGGGAGTTTTTGCTCATTGAAGCAGCAACCTTCAAAAGGCAAGTGTTCAGCGTGTCCAGACTGCGATCATCCTTGTAAAAGGGAAAAATTATCTGAATATCATCTTCATAAGAGAAAAGAGAGAGACCACAGTTTTCCACAATGTCCGCCAAAGGATGTACATAAATGTTGAAAAGCATATGATTAAGAAGCAACCCCTGGGGTACACCTGAAGGAAGAGAATGGTAGTTGGAGGTTAGGTTTCTTGCAAAAACCTTAAAGATCCAATCCTGTAAAAATGAGTCTAGCCAGGTCAAGGCTAAGTCTCGAAAACCCATAGCCTCCAGACTTTGTAGAAGAAGCTGGTACAATACGGTGTCAAATACAGCACTAAGATCAAGCAGAATCAGCCCTGCTGCAACAATTCTATCAAAATGGGGTCTGAGCTGCTCTGTGACTCCCAGCAAGGCAAATTACGTGCTGTGACCAGACCTCAAACCAGATTGAGAGGGGTAAAGAAGATCCTTCCTTCAAACAAATTAAGAAATGTGTTGATTCACGTGCTTCTCAGGGATTTTAGAAAATAATGGTGGAAGCAAAATTGGTCTATAATTAGGCCAATTAAGAGGATCAAGATTGCTCTTCTTAAGTAAGGGCATAATCATAGGATGTTGCCATGCTTTAGGGACTCAGCCTTCTAGAATGGGAGAGTTGAGTAGGGAAATCACCATTTGCAGAATGTCAGAACATAGTTTGCTCATATAGGAAAGGTGAGCCAGACTGCAACAAAGTGAGAAAGGCTGGTGCATCAATAGGTGAAAATGCATCCAAAGTGCAGTTGAAGCAGGATCCAGATGGAGTTCCACTGCTAGATTGTGTTTGAGTAGCGGCAGCTGTAGTGCAAGCGATTCTGTTCCCTGATAGTAGGTGGTGTGGGGAAGTCAGAGACACAGGCAAAAGAAGTCAGAATGTCCACCAATTTTTTGCTGAAGGAACCAGCCAGTTCTTCACATTGCAGCTGTCGGAGAGAGGAGAAAGGACAGATCCTCGCAGGGTTTAATAGGTCTTGGAACACTCTGAACAGTGTCTTTGGACAATTCTGTGCCGTATCAATTATTGGAATAGATATTAGGTTGGGTGGAGCAGCAGGCCCTGTGATATTCTTTCAGGGCTTATAGGTGCTATTCATTTATTATATTTTAGAACTACGGTGTTTGTGATGGGTCTGTAAGTAGAGCTCGAATACCTTTTCTCCACAACTGTCCTTCCCACAGAGATTTGTCAGGTACCCCTTTTTTGATTCTCAGCACTTTGCATATAAACACGTTTCTTAATAATTCAATCATCTAGGATTTGTGTTGATTAACCATTGCTTATATTTCATAAACGAATATGCTTTAGTTTGGGGACTAGATGAAATACACAAAATTACAATTGAATGGATTTTACATGAGAAGAACATAAATATTTTAATGAATTGACTATATATTGCATCACAGACTATTTCTTTAGTTATCCAGAGAATAGCCAAAAAGGATAATGATCCATGCCATGTGTTCAATGTTAATTTTGTGTGTTTGAATAAGTTTAAAGTGTGGATTAATATTTCCTCATTTATGTGAATTGGACTTTCTTTTCCTAATGGAGGGTTTATGGTGGCTGAGTCATCATATTCATGCCCCTTATTTGTATAACACTTATGGGATAGTGATAGGTGTGTTTTTTTCTTGATTGTGCCGCAGACATCCATTGTAATTTATTGGTTGGCAGGATCTTTAATTTCAGGTTAGTGACATGACACCCTTTTCGAGTGAATTCCTTGCTTTAGAAATGTTTCATTCATTTGAAAGTGGATTGCAGGGCCAAAAAAGTGAAGGCATGGAGATCTTGAGGAATAAAGGAACAATTATATGAGAAAACATAAGGGAAGAATGGGTTTTAAGGATGAAGAGGTGAAAAAGGAATTCATTTTGTGAATGTGGTTGCAAAGTAGATAGCAGCAAACGTGAAAAACAATTGACATGTAAAAAGAGAGTGTAACATAAAAATATAAAATAAGTAAATAAAAATAGATTACAAGCACTGAAAGAAATAGCAGTATACAAAAAAAAAAGGAAGTTAGTATAAGGCAAGCATAATGATAACTTGTTTTTATGTAGCAATTTATACTGCACTTCGGCTCCTAGGAACTGTAAATAATAAGAGATGTTACTATTGTTAAATTGAATGGCAATTAAATTGGCTAACATTTGAGGGATAGAAGACAGTGTCAGCCTCCCTGGGATTCAAGCTTGTTACATGAAGACGGCCACATGTTTCAGTGGTAGCACTTTGACACTGAGCCATCTGCTGAGTTAAGGTAATATATATTTAATGTTATCCAGTGTTGAAAGGTAAATAACCTGAAAGAGTGGTATATAAATGAATATAGGCCAAATATGTAGTGTGTTGCAATTTTACCTAATGTCTTTGGAGGCTGGTTTGCCCAGAATATGACTCATTGAGAGACATTTAAGCTCAAACTGGTACTGGCATGAGTTCATGTGAAAAGAAAGTCATGCAAAATACTGACAATCGGCATTTCACTCTAAAGTGTCTGCAAAATGTCCATTCCAATTCAGCACACCCCGTCATGAAAAAAGGCAAAAGATCAGAAAATCTCCTGCACAGAAGTGAAAGAATAGACAGATATGACTGATTAACACCCCCCTAGTTTCTATCATCTGAGACAAAAGAGGACCTGAGACAGGGCTGATAGAGACACTTTATGAGGGAATGGAGAGGTTTGCAGTGAACAAGGGGTAGCGCCGCACTCGCTAATAAGGCTTTATGTATGTATCTTTAAAGTCCCAGTACTGTAGCGGGGCCTAAAATACATAACTGACATGACACCTTGTAGGTGAGTTTAGCTACTCTCTACCAGTTCAAGCTGTTTGACAATAACTGGATGGTATATCAGTCTTACCATAAACCTGGGGGTCAGAACTATTTTGGGGGGGTAGGGCAGTCTCAGTGTCTGATCAGCAGACTGCTTCAAGTTTAAAAGTCATTTCTAATTCACTTTACATCGATATTATTTACCAGTCAGTTGGTCAGAAACCTTTATTCGATTCCAGATGAATCATAAAATTTCACAAGGAAAACATACAATCATAAAATAAGACAATATTTACAAAAGAGCATAAAAAATATCTTCGAAGGCAATTAAACACCTAATTACATACTTTTACATTGCATATCGTTTCCTTATTATAAAAACAATTTTTATAGGCACAGAACTGCAAATGGAGGCATTTGCTAAGGAATGTAAATAATTAAAACCCTCTTTATGGGAGCGGAGACAATTTTTGTTTAAAATTGGTTTAAGAAAGCGCACCCTGGGGTCTTTATATAATGTGCAAAATAGCATAAGGTGCATAGTATTTTGTTGGGCTGTGTTATTACAAGGACAGGGGGTAGCCTCTCACTACACTCCGCCTGTTTTGGAAAACCCACAAGAAAGTGTAGGTGCCTAAACGAAATCTTGTCATTAAAAAACGTGGATTGCCCTGCAAACTAAAAGACAAATAAAACTGTTGCTGTTTTAAGAAAAGGGGGTCCGGTCTATCTGTAAGCCTAGATGATATACTCAGCTCAGATCCAAAAGTTTCTTTTATGGACATTTTCATAAAAATCTTCTAATCCTATCTTATAAAATGTTTGTTTAACGTAACGTAACCAGGGGACCGCCATTGCGTTGTCTAAATTCATGCAATCTTTTAAGACCAGTCGGGAGAAAGTAAGTTCCTCAGAGGACCAAATTTCCCCCCATATTATGTACCAAAAAACGCTATTGGATGGGCAGGACAAACTGTTCTGTGTGGGCCTTGATGTAGGGATTAACTTTGATCATCTTTACCTAATGAATTTATGCTACACACAAGCTTTCTGACATCAAATCAGTTTTCTAGGGGTTTTGGGCTACACAATGAGCGCAATGGTATTTTGCACAGCCCACCTGTAACTGTGTGAGGATGTGTGATAGCAGTGGTATAAAAAGTGTGCAATGGGCCCTAAAGCAAGTAAGAAAATTGTGCCCACCATTCCCTGTTCTACAAGTAAAAATCACTCACTAATTGGAGGAGGCCCTTTAACACACGAGCCCGTGCACTATTGATAGCTACGTCCATGTGCAATAGATGAGCTACGTTGTTGAAGTAATTGACTAGCAGAGGAAGCACTGTGCTGTGGCACATTGTTGCAACATGTATCTTTCAAAGATTGCCTGCTAGGGTCAAGTACATGACATAATTACTGGGTAAAACAGATGACATTCATTTTCCTAAACTTATAAAAGAAGAAACCATCATTTTGCTGAGGCATAAGCCTGCTGCAGAAGCCAATAAAAATGCATGATTACATTATTTACAATCTAATTTACTGCACTTACCCTTGCAAGGAACCAGTACTTCATCATATTCACCGCGTGCTTTATTGCTCTGTTTGTAATTCCAGCTATTGACTGTAAATCCCGAACACCGCTTCTCCAGCATCGCTGATGTGCAAACGTCAACCTATTTATCAGATGTCAACTGGGACGAAATCTGCGAGAAGAAAGTGGAGCCCGGCTTTGTTCCAAATGTAAGTAGGACAAAGGATAGAGCAACCTATGTTTTCGCCAAGTATTGTTCACTGATAGACGTGTGGATAGCATGACTTTTAGCCAATCAGATAAGACAAGATTGACTTACCCTTTGTTAACCGCATTGCAGAGGAAGCCATTTTGTCCTGGTTTGTAAATATCTCTACGCCATTTTCAACAGAAGGGGCGCCTGCACTGTGATCCGACGTTTGAGCTTGAAGAGATGATCCTGGAGTCAAGACCATTGCACAAAAAGAAAAAAAGGCTGGCAAAGAACAAGTCAAGAGATAATAGCAAAGACTCACAGTCAGTAAGTGAGATCAGTATTTGTGGAAAACCTCTTCTTTTACAGTGTTTTCTTATTATATCTAGGGCGTGTGTTAGTGTAGGTGAAGCTAAGAGACACACCAATTGCTTAAAGAAAGCAAAGCAATGATTCCACCTGATTTGGATATTCCGATATGGCACCCTCCAATTGCTCAGGCTTCTGACCCTTGCTGGGTAGTACTGCATCTTTACTGCATGTGTAAAAACAAACCATTTTTTGTATGCCAACCCTATAATTATATTAGTATTGTTGAAATATTTTCCCAGAAATTGGATTTTTGAGATACCAAAAAATATTCATTTACTACTCTATACACAAGGGGTCTGATTCACGTACACTTTTGTCTAAGTTTACTAGTTTTAGGTATTCACAAACTTTGTGCGATGTTCTCTGCACCTGAAGACCCTGCAATCAGGGTGGAGAACTCTGCACACATAAGCATGGGAAGTACAGAGTTGTACAACTTCACACATAGCTTGTGAATACCTAAAAGTAGTAAACTTGCAGAAAAGTGTAAGTTTACATTTGTGAATTGGGCCCTGTTGTACTTGGCCCTTTCTGCATGTTCATCCTGGACTTTCTGCCTTCCTCTTGCTATTTTTGCTGAATTCGTTTTTGTTGACCTTAAGAATTAGTACTGGTTAGCAGTGGTAAAGTGCAAAAAGGAATCTGAGCATGTTTGTGGGAGAAAGCACAAATTGACTTATACATAATTTACATATTTAATTTACCTGTAGGTCCCTTGTAGAGTGGTATATCAAATACCCAGGGCCTGTAAATTAAATGCTACTAGTCGGCCTGCAGCACTGTTTGTGCCACCCAGTTAAGTAGCACTTTAAAACTGCACTTACACAGGCTGCAATGGCAAACCTGAGACATACTTAAACAACTACTTCGACTTGGCAAAGTCAACTTATTGCCAGGCCCTTACCTTCCTTTCCATCAATTAATAAGGATTTATAAAGGACGGCTAATCGCCCGATAGGGTATCCAGGTGCTTGCAGGTCCTGGAGGCTTATTCAAACAGCCAGGTCTTGAGGACATTCAGAATTCCAAAAGAGAGGCGATGATTTGGAGGTGCGTGGGAAGGCTGTTCCAGATCTTTGCTGCAATGTGGGAGTGTTAGAAATGGGATTTCTGGTTGGCTAGGGCTTGCGCCAAAGCCAGGCAGAAACCACCATTCTAGTCAGGGCTGGGGAGTTACACGCGAAAGATAACCCCTGCTCACCCCCTTGGTAGCTTGGCACGAGCAGTCAGGCTTATCCCGGAGGCAATATGTAAAGCGTTTGCGCGCGCACCCAGCAACAACACCCAAGGCCCACCACAAAAGAAACTCCACACAAGGTATTATATAAAAATAGCCTTTGTACTATACCAAAACACATTAGATAAAAACACACACTTTACAATGTGCCAACAGGCACGGGCAGAATTTACAAGGGATTATGTGTACAGGGGACAGGGCCACATGGACCACTGTCAGGAATTAGCACTTTTAGAACTTAGCACTTAGACATAGGATATAAAATTACTGTAGCACAAAATAGAAAATGTAGCCCACAACCAGTAATCACTGGTAACAGGTAAGTACCACCTACGCAACCCTAACCACCTTAGGAAAATGTCACGCAGGGAACCAGGACCTCACTAGCACCACCTGTACTAGGAGAAAAACAACCATCTAAGTATCACAATACCTGTAGGGGTATAAGCTCATTACACATGATGCATCACAACACATTCAGAGGTGTAAACACAAGGCACATGACGCATAAAATACATTCAGAGGTGTAGGTTAGGAACAATAGCGCAAAACTCACATTAGCCACCACCTGTGGCAGTCCCTAGGCCAACTGGCCTCGTAGGGGGGCTAGGACGCCCTGTGTCCCAATGTCAGGGCAAGGCTGCACAGGCTGCGCAAGCCAAAGCGTAAATGCCACAACCTAAACGTTGCAGCTGCCCACTAAGTGCTGGGCAGCTGTGGGGACTGAGCCTGGGCACCACGGTGCCTCCTCAAACAAATATGCAGCACTCACGTGGAGCCTCCCTGGGCTCTAACCACACGAAATGCCCCCTAGAGCCTCGGTGGGCTCTATAACCAATGTGGGGGCAACGTTGGAGCGGCACGCTGCCTTCCGGGGCCGCTCTTTTTCACCAAAAAGGAAAATGCCCCCTTAGTTCGAGCCTCGGTGGGCTCTGTGACCAATGTGGGGGCAACGTTGGAGCGGCCTGCTGTCTTCCGGGGCCGCTCTTCCCCGTCAAACAAATGCCCCGTTATGGTGGAGCGCCTCTCGCGCTTTCCACAACAAAGGAGTGCCCCGCCTCGGAGCGACCTTGCGCTTCCCACAACAAGGCTGTCCCCACTCACCGGGACTCCGGCGGCGCTTCCTCCTCTCGGCGTGGGGCTTCACCTGGCCCCCTCCTGGGACCCGGGACTTGGGTGCGGAGCTGACCGGCTCCGAACTTGAAGTCAGTCGTCCCCGTGCGGGGTGGGCTCCCGCCGGGGTGGAACACGCGGCGCTTCCCTTCCGGGCTTTGGCCCGCCCACCCAAAGGCTGTCGGGATTCCCTTCCGGGTCACCGCAGGCAGCGCGGCGGACCAGGGATCCCGGCGGCCGCAGAAACTACGGGGTAGGCTCCCGATAATTTAAACAACACAATAAGCGGGGTGGGCACCCGCAAGGTACTCCACTACGGGGTAGGCTCCCGTTTCTTTAAGGATACGATGCGGCACAACGCGGGGTGGGCACCCGCTATCAGAACCGGCAAAAGCGGGGGAATCCCTATGTCGGGGTTCCCTCGCAGATTGTCGTAGCGCCGCGCCACGGGCCACAATGAAGGCGCTCTTCAGGGAAAGCGCGTCTCGATGCTGGGGTCCGAAATAAAGCGCTCCTAGCGCTATAAGTCAAATAAAAGCGCTTCCAGGCGCTTAGGGATACAGATACAGCACTCCCAGCGCTTAGAGGAGAATAAAAACTAAGTCCAGCAAAGTTCTCCCCTGTATGCAGCAAGGCAGGGGGGCAAGGCTGGGCCCAGAGCCAGCTCACTGGGCCTCCAGGTAGGGAGGTAGTCCAAGTGGCGGTCCTCTGGCCCAGCAACAGCAGCAGCCCCCTCAGGCAGGATCCTGGAAGAGAACAAATTGTAAGGGGACACCGCCCCTTCTTATACACCTTTTCCCTTTGTTCTTGGTTCAGGGTGAGGGGAAAAACCAGTCGCAGCTGGTTGGGGAGCACCCTTGATGTGCTCAGCCCCTCACTCTATTCACTGGCAGGGCTAGGGTCATCAGTCGCACCACAGGGGGCGGAGCCAGCATTGTGTAGGGAAAGCCCTGCCCTATTCAGGTCCAAGGTGCACTCCTCCCCAGCCATCAGCATGCTAATCTCACACTCACCACTGGGGCCGACCCACCCAGACTCCTGGAGCCAGGCTCACCAGCCAGCTCCAGCCAATCACACGCCAGACACATTTTACACTAATATGCCAACTCCTGGAAGTGGCACTTCCGCACATGACATAATCACGCATTATACATCATTGCGAAGCATTCGATCACACGAGTCCGCACATACCAGACAATGTGTACACCCCACACATTAAGAACTACCAGGGGCACATACATTCCCCATGCATTCCTATGGGAGGGCAGGCCTATCTCACCACATGCACTCAGAGTGCGCACGCACTTTACTCTGGGACACAGGGAAAGTGCGCAGAAACCAAAAATCACTACCACCAGGTCACCAGTAAAAGCAAAAAGTTCAGGGGTGAACCTGCCAGAAGGGCCAAGTCCAACAGGGAGAAGATGCATCCTCCACCTCTGTGGAGAGGTGTGGTGCAGCGGCCAGGGCAGCTGACTTCAGCGCACAGGGCTCACGGTTCGATCCCTGGCTCTGGCGGCAGCACAGCTCAGCACCATGTGACTCTGGGCAATAGCTCACTTAATTTCCATGATGGCCCCCATGCCTTGAGACCTGTAAGGGTGAGTAATTTGCTTTAGAAATACGGATTTTTTTTTACATTTACACTTCTGCTTCAGTAGATGCTGGGAGTATGGGCAAGTGTAAGGGAGGTAGAGCGTAGCATTCTTGACGGTTGGTGAAAGTTCATGTGGTGGTTAATATATGAGGTTCCTTGGTTGTGTAGAGCCTTGCATGTGTGGGTCAGAAGCTTGAATTGGCATCTCTTCTGTACGGGGAGCCAGTGGAGTTGCCCGAGGTGGGGTGTGATGTGGGTTCGTCTGGGGAGTCTGGCTGCCACATTCTGTATGTTCTAAAGTCTCTGTAGGAGGTGTGCGGAGATTCCTACATAGAGGGCGTTGCCATAGTCCAGTCGACTGGTGATGAGGGCCTGTGTCACAGTGCATCTCATGTGTAGGGGTAGCCACTTGAAGATCTTACATAGCTTGCACAGAGTGAGGAAGCAGGCGGAGGAGACAGTGTTGATCTGTTATTTCATGGTGAACTTGTTCTCAATGATGATTTTGAGGTGTCTGGTATGGTCGGAGGGAGTGGGTGCGGGTCCTAGGTCTGATGGCCACCAGGAGTCGTTCCATGTGTGGCTGCTGTTGCTAAAGATCAGTACTTCCATCTTGTCTGTGTTCAGCTGCAGGTAGTTGTCCTCCATCCAGTCAGCGACGTTTGTCATGCATATGTGGAAGTTAGTTCTGGTGGTAATGGGGTTGTCAGTGAGTGATAGGATGAGTTGGGTGTCCTCTGTGTAGGAAATTTATGTGGAGACCATGGGATCTGATGATGTTGGATGGGGGGGTCATTTATGCATTGAAGAGCATGGGGCTGAGCGATGAGCCCTGGGGGACACAACATGTAATCTCCTTGGGTTCAGAGGTGAAAGGTGGGAGGTGGATCCTCTGGCCTCTTCCAGTGAGGAAGGAGGTGATCAATGTGAGCACATCACCTTTGATGCTGATGTGGAGGAGTCTTTCGTTCAGTGTGTGGTGGGATACGGTGTTGAAGGCTTTTGAGAGATCAAGGAGGATCAAAGCTGCTGTTTATCCTCAGTCTAAGAGGGCTTGGATGTTGTTGGCGGCTGCAATAGTGGCGGTTTCGGTGCTGAGATTGCTGCGGGAGCCTGATTGGGAGGTGTTGAGTAGCAGGTTCATCTCCAGGTGTGTCATGAGTTGATTGTTGACGATCTTTTCCAGTACCTTCACTGGAAGTGGGAGCAGGGAGAGTGGGTGGTACTTTTTGAGTTTGCTGGAATCAGCGGAGGATTTTTCGAGTAACGGTCTGACTTAGGAGTGTTTCCAGGCATCAGGAAATGTTGTGGTGGTTTTCGAAACCTAAGCTTTGGCTAGGAACTTACCTCCCTACTCAATACCTTTGAGGTTGAAGATGTGGTGTGGGCATGGGTCTGTAGGAGCTCTCGAGTGGATGGATTTTGTGGTGGAGGTGGTGTCTTGTGTATAGAGGATGTTCCAGGTAGTCGGTGTGTTGTTCGTGTTGGTTACAGTGGTGGCGTGTTAGACCTGGCACCATTGGCGTGGGTCACCCTTCCATTTTTGTCTGTGCCTCAATGTGTTTTGTGTTGGTGTTAGCTGCTCAGGGCACTGTGCCACTGCCATCCAGTGCCACAGTGCAAGTGCTCCCTATGGTGAAATGTATTATGTGAATTGACTTCCACGTTTGGTTTATTTGGTTTACTATCAGTCCCTAGTAGAGTGCACCAGGGGTGCCAAGGGCTTGTATATCCAAATGCTGCTAGTGGGCTTGCAGCACTGGTTGTGCCACCCACCGAAGCAGCGGGGTAAAATGTGTCTAGGGTCTGCCACTGCAGAACCTGCGCGCGGTCTGGTACCGTCGCGCTGACTGAGCAAGTGTCCCCACTTACCAGTCCCTAAACCTTCCCTTAACTACATGTTAGTCACCCCTCTGGTAGGCCTAAGCGCAGGGTGCATTGTAGGCCTAAGGTAGGACATGCCCTGGTGTGTGTGGCATGTCTTAATAGTGAATTACAGCCATTTTCGTTTTTCACTATTGAAGGCTACCTGCTCTCCATAGGCCAGAATGGGCTGCTGGGATCGCTCCACGCTGTGACCCCAGTAGACTCAGAGAGCATGGTAGAAAGTCATGTTTAGTATGCCTGAACTCGGGATAATAAAATACATCTTTTAGTAAAGGTTATTTTAATATCCTGGGTTTGCAAATGCTACTTTTAGAAAGTTAGCCTTTGCATGCCTGACCATCTCAGTCCGCCTCTGCTGTGGGTGTGTGTTCTGCCTAGCAACAGTACAGGAGCAGGGCTGGGGGATTCCAGGAGACAGGTTGGCTGTCAGGTGGTGGGTAGAGAGATTACACCAGGATGGGTGGGAGGAGTACACCCTGACTCTTGAATAGACCTGTGCTCTGCCACCACAAAGCCGGCGCCGCCCCCTGTGGAGCGGCTGATGTCTCTGCCCTGCTGCTGAAAGGAAAGAGCAGAGTCACCAAAACAAAGTACTCCAGAAACTGGACTGAGCCAGGCCCAGGCCCCCTGGCGCTAAAGAACAAAAGAATCACTGTATAAAAGTAGAAGCCTGGCTCCTAAGAAATCAGATCCAGATTGAACCACAAAGGAACTCTGCCCGACTAGAAGGACCTGGAAGAAGCTGAAGGAGGAGTAACTTTCCCTGACCTAAGGGACTGGCCTGCAGTAGGTGCCTTGCTGAGGAAGGAGAGGAAAAGACTGAAAGAGACTTTGCACTTTGTTTTCAACTATCTCCAAGGTCTTGGAAGAAGAGCTTGCCCCCTGAACTGAACCCCAGGACCAGTGGGTTCACTGTGTCTCCGCTCGTCTGAGAATTCGAGCCGTGTTCTTTCTCCCGCCGGAGTGCCCTGCGCACCTTCGCATCCCTCCTAGGGCCGTGACACCCAGAAGCCTGGCCGCCTCCACTCGCCGAGAGCCCCGCTCTACCTGAGTCGCTCTGGACCCATCGAGCCTGGCCGTCCCGCTTCCCTGTCACCTGCCTGCTACTGGAGCGCGCTTGGTGCCCTCTCGCCCTCCCGCCGGATTTCTAGTGGGGAAGTGAAATCCAGCCTCGGACGGCCGCCCGTACGTCGTAACGTATCCGGCCGCCCCGCTTCACCTCCCAGCCTGAGTCTGACCGTGCCGCCCTCCGCAGTGACCTCCCGCACAGTCCGTGTCGGAAGCCCTGGGCCGCACCTGTCTACCGAGAGCCGCCCGCTGAATTCTTGATCCGGAGACCCACGAGGTGCAGAACCTGCATCTCCCCCGAAGACTCGTCCAAGCACATCGCACGTTCCCAGGTACAGTGAACTTTCTATCGGACTCGGGGTCCGCAACGTTCTGATTTCCCCGTATCACTGTATCCCGGGTGCCTTGCGCATCATCGTGACTGGACCGACTCGAACCGAGCCCTGCGAAGCGCTCGTGATCAAAGAAGTTACCAAAGAAAAGAACAGTGCCTAATTATCATCTTGTGGCTTCCATTTCGCAACCGTTATTGATGGTCTTGTACATGCCTGCGTAACCAAGAATCTTTTATATAAAGCATCCGTATTTTTGATACAACTTACGCCTGGTGTCCATTTGTGGGGGATCGTTGTGGTTTACTGTGTGTGATCATAAATGCTTCACTGACTAGCGCCCTGAAGTTTAGCCCTGACTGCTCGCGCCACACTACCTATAGGGTGAGCAGGGGTTGTTCTGAAGGGGTAATTCTCTCGCCCTGAATAGAAGAAGGGACCACTGCTTGTCACAAGTACCTACCTGTGCCAACCAGCGGTTCCCCATTCTAACATGGCGTATCTGTCGAGGAAGCCCACAGGTGTCGGTAGGGGTTTGACGTTTCTGTATATGGTTGCAATGTTGTTGTGGAAGAAGTGGGCAAGTTTGTTGCACAGCTCCCGTTAGGGTATAATGATGATTTCGCTGTCAGCGGGTTGGAGAATTCCTTAACGATGTTGAAAATTCCCTGGTGTTGCTGCGGCTGGTTTCAGTGTGTGCGGCAAGTGCGCTCTTCTTTGTTGCCCTCAATAGTCAGTGGTAGGGCAGCCTTCAAGACCTCTCTCAACCTCTATCAGAGGTGTCCTTGCTGGCGTGCAATCTCCTCTCCAAATGTTTGCTGTCCCATTTCACTGTTCTGAGTTCATGGGTTTACCAACTGGCCTTCTTTGAAGATTATCTCTGGATGTTGCTCTTGATGTGGACAATGCTGTCTGCACAATTGGTGATCCAGGCATTGAAGTGTTTCACTCCCTGTTGGCCATCTCGGGAGTGTCACTGTGGGTGTTGGAGTGGACGATGGAGTCATCGGTCCATGTGAGTTATGTTGCATGGCTGTATTTGATGAAGTTGCTGGAGGTGAAAATTGGGTCCAGCGTGTGTCCCGAGGTGTTTGTAAGGTAGTGGACGACGATCTCAGTCAATCTGAGGCTGCTCATACTGTCAAGAAGGTGTGCGGTGTTTTTGTTGTTGGAATCGTTGATGTGGAAATTTAGGTCACCGAGGAAGATGTAGTCCTTGGAGACTAAGGCTAGGAGCAAAATGAAGTCTGCAATGGTTTTGCAGAAGCTGTAGCATGGGCCTGGGGGCTGGTACATGAGGGTGCCTCTTATGGTTGTCTTGTTGCCCATGTGGAGCTTAAAGTTGAGATGTTCAATGGGGGTAGTGGTGTTGTCGTGGTGGTGGTACACTGTAGGGTCTCTTTGCGGATGATGGCTGTTCCTCCTCCCAGCTTGTTGGTGCTGTCCTGGTGAGTGATTTTTTATCAATCGGGGATCGCTGTGGAAATGTGTGGGGCAGATGTGGGGTGAGCTAGGTCTGAATGAGGAACACAATGTCAGGTTTTAGGGTGGCGATGAAGTCCCATAATTAATTGGAATGCTTGCATAGTGACCTTGTGTTGAGAAGGGCACATGCAAGTTGGTGTTTTTATTCAGGTGGTGTCTGTGGTGGGTTTGGGGTGGGGCTGGTATGTGTGCACTAGTAGGTGAAGTGGCGGTGGGTGCAGCGAAAGGTCCTACTGTGGAGCATGGGTCAGAACGATGGCAGGGTTTGTAGCATCCAGGGTGTAGAGCTCGGCGAAGGTGTATCTTTGGGGGGAGGGATGGCTAGGGGTTGTGGGGCTGGTTGGGGTTCAGGCGCAGACTTGTGAGTACTTATACTTCACCCCTAGGGTAGGCCCTGGACAGTCCTGAGGGCAGGGTGCAATATATTGAAAAAGTAGAACATGTACCTTTAAGTTTTATATGTCCTTTGATTGAAAACGTTTTATATTTGTTTTATACTACTGCAAAGCCTACCTCTCCCGTAGGATAACATTGTAGTACCTAATTACATTTTTCTAAGTGTAGTTTCCAAATGGTGACTGTTAGACCTGGCATCCTTTGTGTGGTCTCCCCCTAACCTTTTGCCTTCATGCCTCCTGTTTTTGCTAACTTCGGTTTTAGAGTCCGAAGGCCAGCAAAAATGGTTATCAGTGGTAAAATGTGAAAAGTGCTTGTGCTCTCTGCTCAAATAATGGTAACATTAGCTTATCCCCAGTTGGCATATTTAATTTACATATAAGTTCCTAGTAAAGTGGTACTACATGTACCCAGTGCCCATAAATTAAATGCCACTAGTGTACCTGCAGCACGGATTGTGCCACCCACTTAAGTTGCCCCTCAAACATCTCTCAGGCCTGCCATTGCAGAGGCTGTGCGTGCAGTTTAAACTGCCATTTTGACCTGACAAATTAAACCTTTTGCCTGGCCCAAACCTTCCTTTTTAATATAGATATGCCACCCCTAAGGTAGGCCCAGGACAGCTCCAAGGGCAAGGTGAGGTGTATTTAAAAAGTTAGACATGTATTTTTAAGTTTTACATGTCCTGGTAGTGGAAATGTCTTCACATTTGTTTCTTGCTACTGCAAGGCATTGGATGTGCCTTATTAGATGTTATAAGCGTATTTTCCTAATAGGAAGAGATACTGGTTCATTTTTGATGTCTCTGGAATCCTAATTTAAAATCTTAACTTATGATGAAGTCGGATTTTAAATTAAAGTTTTGAAAATGCCACAGAAAATTGGCATTTTCCTGCCTCAACCATTTGGTGCCTGCAGCCTGTCTCTGGGCACATGACGGGATGTAGTTGACAGTTATGTGTGGCAGTCTAGGAGGAATACAAAAAGCCCAATTGTAGCTTAGGTGTGACTGGATGGGCCATCCCAGGCAGGATGGGAGAGAGGAACTGAGTCCAGCCTCACTTACACCTGAGTTGGCTGTGCCCTGTCTCCACACAAAGGGCTGCATAACCCCTGTAGTTAGCCTGGAGACAGGGTAGGGAAGCAGGGCACCTGTGCACTTCAGAGGCATGCCTCTAGTAGCCTCTCCCCACTTCAAAGGCACAAATGTTCATAAAATAGGGACGCCATTGCTTCAGTACACTTCTGAACCTGTAGATACTCTGCCAGGATGAAGGACTGCTGTGCTGCTACAAGGATTCCAACTCTGCTGGACTGCTGCTCTAAAGGAGAAAAAGAACTGGACCTGCAACTTCATCTTGAGCCCAGGACCCCAGAGTGACTCAAAGGGCTCATCTATTGGCCTCCTGATCTGAGCCTAAGGGGCATAAAAGACTCCCTACAGCTACTGTACTCCCCTTCAGTGAGTTCTGGACACCCAAGCGGTGCCCCTCAGGTGCTGGACACTTGGTGAAGCTATCGATCTCTTGAAATCAAGCTTTTGGAATGTTTAACGGCTGTGAACCAGCCCGCATGATTTTCAGAGCGAGCAGTGTAATTCCAGTACAGTGTGAGCTACTACCATCCCAACTCTTTGCACAGCAGCATCGACAGCCTGCTGAGGACTGCAAACACAAAATTCCCCCCCCCCCCACCACCAGCGATGATCTCCTTGCTCCCTACAACCCTCAACAAAAAAACAGAACTCTTGGCACAAAACTTGAGAAGGTAAAACTTCAACTGGACGAATCTGGGACTGTATCAGACCTGCGCTCCATTGCGGTTGGCCTGAACTTTTGACTTTGACCTGGTCCAGCGCGACCAAATAGCTTTTAGGTACTACATCGCAATTACTTCTTTAAAAGTTCATATCTCCAGTTCTACTGATTGAATTTTTGTCTTGGTCTTATTGTATCTAATAAATTGGGCTCTATTTTTTTAACCTGGTGTGGGATCTTTTTGTGTGATATGTTCACTATTTCAAGGAATCCACCAATACTGTACAACTTGCCTGACTGTTCTGTGTTAAGCTACTAGGAGGTTGAGTATAGGTTAATTTGGTGTTTGCATGAGCCTTATCCTGACTTGGATTGTGGTTGCTGCTTGACCAGGGCTCATACTCCGGTCAAATAGTAACACAATTTCTAACAGGAACATGTAACCCCTTCATGTTTGGTGCCCTTGGAATCACAATTTAAACTTTATACTTATGATGAAGTCCAATTTTAAATTACAATTCTGAAAATGCCACTTTTAGAAAGTTGACATTTGTCTCCCTTAGCCATTTGGTGCCTGCAGCCTTAATCTGGGTCACATGACTGGGTGTGGCTGACAGTTGGGCTCTGTGTATTCCTCCTAGGCATCCACACACAATATCGAGCTGGATGGCCCATCACTGGCAGGACGGGAGGGAGGAACTTTGCCCAGACCCACTTACACTTGAATAGGGTGTGTCCTGTCTCCACACAAGGGCTGCATGCCCCTTTTAGTTAGTTTGGAGCCAGAGCCAGGACGGCAGGGTACCCGTGCATTCCAAAGTAATGCTTCTAGCAGTTTCTCCACAATTCAAAGGCACATCTGGGTATGTATACTAAACCTCAGACACCAACTCTTCAGTTCACTTCTGGACCTGTGGATACTCTGTAGCAGAATAGCAGTCCTTCTCACTGGCAAAGACTGCCACTCAGCAGAGCAATAGCTCCTTCAGAGCAGCAGTCCAGCAGTGTTGACCTGCTGCCTACTGCCACCTTGCCTGGGTGACTAGGACTGGATCTGCACCTCTTGAACCCAGATTCCAGAGTAACTCCAAGGGCTAGTGGCTGGCCTCCTGATCTGAGTTTAAGGGACATAATAGGGTTCCAACAAATTTGCACCTAGACTCTGTCATCTGTGAGTCTACCCTGCCAAGTGCTGCCACTCCAGTCCTGGACTCTTGAAAGTGGGCTTGTGGTGCTCTACCAGCTTCAATGGAGCCAGCATGACTGATGCATCATCTCTGCTGCGCAGCGTAACCCCAAGCTTTACCAACATCGCTGCTGCTGCATGGGTTGGACCCTTCGCAAAGACACACATCGCCGCTGCAAACCGACATCACCTTTTGAACTGCCACTGTGCCACGTGTCTGCAATGGAGGCCCTCACATGTCTCGCTGATGACCGCCTCGACATGATGCCAGACTCCGCATCGACGCTCCTCAGAACTGATGCTTTGCCATGACTGCCCGCTGCACCTTCCATGTTGGATCTTAGCATCACAATCCCCGTTGATGGAATCCTTGAGGATTTCGCAGCCTTGCATAGCAGCTTTGCTGCAACTTGGAACTGATGCATCACTTTGCTGCATGAAGCATCTTCGTCGGGGATACTCGCAAAGCTCCGAAAACCAAAATCTTAGGTACTGTGTTCAGCTGGCATAACTAGGTCCCTGTGGTCAACCCACACTCCATCACGGTTGGCCTGACCTTGCGACTTAGTCCCAAAAGGCACAAAGCGTCAACTGTTGACATCTTGTTACTCCGGACTGGGACAATTTCTTCTAAAATCTTTAAGATTTCATATCTCCGGTTCTATTGATTGGATTTGTGTTGTTATGTCTTATTTTATTCATCAAAGAAAGTTCTATTTTTTTAACCTGGTGTGGGATCTTCTTATGTGGTGTTTTTCACTTTATAACTGTTTGAAATGTTGCACAAATAAACTTTACACATTGCTTCTAAGTTAAGCATGATTGTTCTGTGCCAAGCTGGTTAATTTTAGTTGATTGTGGATCAACCTTACCAGAATTGTGGTTCCTGCTTGACCAGGGCTCAACAGAATTTCTCATAGGCCCTAAGAACACATTTTACATATGAATTATGTACATTTTAGCGATGTGTCTATACTACAGTAGATGACGGCCAGTCGCACCACATTCATTGCTTCTAAACGTGTGGTTCTGGAAATCCGCTGCTCAGCAAAAAAAAACGGAAAATAAAGCACCACCCAAAAGTCTAAGCATATTTGAACCATTTTCAGTCCATTGATTAGGAATTCTTGTATGAGTGTTTTCACAATGCATACAATTTCTGTTCTGCAAAATGTTCGCTTCTGCAACCCCATAAGGAGAGAGGTCGCATTGTAAGAATGAGCAAACTGTAGCTTTAATAGCCTCCATCAGTTCCTCCTCCAACCAAAAGCATTCATATTTCTAAAGGAACTCATCACTTGAAATTCCCATCCAACTGTATCAGGTATCTGACCCAATCCCTGGGCATTTATTTTAACATGCACCCATTTAAGAGTCACGGGCCAAGGTAAACTGCTTCAAATAAATCACCTAGGAAAAATCCAATCCCACAATCTATTGAGCCCAGAGAGATACATCAGACTTTAAGCCGGGTTAGGAAGACACTTCTGGCGACTAGTCTCATTACGCCTGTTCCACCAATGGCTTCCTTTAAGCACCCAAGTGCAGTGAACTGAGTTGAGGTAAGTTTTTATACAGTGGCAAACTTCCACCCTCACTTCACCTTGGTCCACCTGCAAATTGTTCATTTAACTCTTCATTGCATTTTGATTTTTGACCTGAATTCTAAAGCACTCCTATGAGCATTAAGCCTGGGCTTGGTCTGTACATGATGTGCCAATGGTTCTCCCAACAGGGTTTGATGCCTCTGTCAATCACTAGACTTATGTCAGGAGAGTACAGCTAAAGCATGTTAAATTTCCAGCAACTCTTCAATTATCAACCTACCAGCTTTTAATTCAGCTTGCTAAACACAGGCTGGATTTTTGCATGATGTAAATTTTATTTCTGCCTTAATAGACCCATATGTGCCGTGTATGCCAGATATATCGGTCAAGAAATCCTGTGAATAAGGTAATGACAATATACGAGAGGAGGTTGGCTATCTAATAAAGGAATCCGCCTGGTTCAATGTCCACAGAGAAATTCCTCAAAAGAGAGATATTGGCTAAAACAAGCAAAGTATCAAGCAACGTGAAGCAGAGACCCTCCCAGTACAACCAACAGCTACTCCTGATAGTTCCTCATTTCTTTATTTACTGAGAGACTTGGAATACCAAGCCTCCTATTCGTAATTATTTGTTATAGAGAAGTGAGCAAGTTCACGGAGTATAATCAACAGTCTTAAAGAAAGGAATTATTGAGGTGAAGGAGGGTATAGGTCCTAAAGAAGCTTCTAAATTATAATCCAATTATGTCAGCCTCACATTTTAGATGTTGGTACTCCTCCAACCAACATACTTTCCTGTGCAGTTAGACTTACAGGAAGTCATTGGATAGACTTTACATTCATCATGTTCAAAGATCTAGGCATCTTGAATCACAAAGGGAATTTTAAGTCTGCACTCATAAAGGAACCCTTGGGCAGAGATGCTGATGTACAATTGTTCCCTACTCACAAACCTAAATAGCAGTATGCAGGGCTTTAAGTGGGATGAAAAAACTGGGGGGGGGGGGGGGGGTCTCTCAAAAGGACATGGTCAATGTAATTAAGGGCGTGGCTTAAAAACACGTAAGCTAAAAATCTGTGTTTAGCACAATGTGCCGCCCGACTTGTATTTTGCTACTCCTGTCATTGCACCTAGTCACATCATACCTACGAGACAGGACTATTGGCTTTGTCAGTGGTTGCTAGTTGCATAAGATAAATAAGCAGCAGCTATGGTTTGTATATAATAATAAAAAACTTCCACTTAAAGCCCTGGTGACACCACGACAATGTTGCTGCTCCTGAGTTTCAAAAAGAGAAGGGAAATCCAGAGAGAAAATGACTCTCTTTAAAGGTTTTCCCTTCCTCTACAACCCTCACCTGGCATGACGTCATGCCGTAACTTCTCCACTAGAGAGAAGTGAGCAGTGTGAGCAGCGCACATCGATGTGCCTGCTGTCACTGCAGTCTTGACAAAAACGGACCGCCTGTGCCAGGCCACAAAACAGAGCCCGATAGAGACCGAAAAAACTGCCGGTGCTCAGACCCGGTGAGACCCGGCCCACTTAAAGCCCTGGTAGTATGTCTTCAAAGTTGTGCCACGCATAGCTGGTCATGAGATTCTTGAAAAAACACAGCAATTCTGACTTGTGTACTATTACACATTGGGTAAAAAGCAAACTGGGAAAAGGCAGTTCCAGTGCGCAATTGCATTTTTCTTTTGTTTTCCCCATCGGGAGCTCAAGACAGATTTCCCTGTGGAGAGACTCCTTCAACCTACAAAGTTTAGGGGTGTACCATTTCATTTCCCATGCTCGAGGATTTACTTCAGCCATTTGCTGGAGCACTACTCTGACCATTCAAGGATGGAAAATGGTTGAGGAAGAGCTCTGCAGCCATTTAGTTGAATCAGCTTTATAGCAAACAGGAGAACTCTGCACAGTGCCGAGGGTAGTGTTTTAATCACTGCTACACTAAAATACCTTCTAAATATGCATGTGTGCTGTTTTCCCTTAACATCAATATAATTAATTCAACATATTTATTTCAATGAAGAGAACAGCTTGTGTGAATGAATATTGCATCACCCAGGTACACCAAGGCAGCAAAAAAAAATTACAAGTGCATTATTTTACTGTTTCATTTAGAGCCCTACTCTTTTCCATAAACTCCCAAAAGTGCTGTTCATTACAGTGAAACCCCAATGCAATATTTTACATTTTAAGCATTGTTGTCGCTTTACTCCTCTTTAATATTTCTTCGCCAGGAAAACGATTACTTACAGGAGTGCCTTGATGCCATCCAGCAAGAATTCGTCATTTTTAACCGAGAAAAGTGAGTAATCTAGATGCAAATGCATTTTTTGTATGAAGAAAAAGATGACAGTGTGTTGTTCTTGTCTTGTGTTGAACAGATTGCTGCCAGTCACCTGTAAGTAACGCCAGACAGCTTTTGTTTACTGAAGCTATGACTGTGCGAATTATAAATAACATGAATTTTGTTATAAACGATCCTGAGAGCAGCAGAGGTGACATTACTCATTTCTCCCCCATGCGTTTTAGCAATTGATGAATGGATGTCATGATAAATAAACATAGACGTGTTGCCAACACTGTTGAAAACAATATTCATCACTAACCCATGTCAACTCACGACATATCCTGTATCACTCCATGTTTGTCAAGGCTCCTCTCGGGTCTGGGGGCTTAGTTGACTAATGAGATCACTGAAGGGGCCTGTGTTTGACCTCAAGGTCACAGGTTTAAATCCCGGCGGGTCCACTCAGCCTTTCATTCTTGTGAGGTCAATAAAATGTTTGTTACCCAATTGTACTCATCTGTTATTCAGCACAAGATGCCCACAGGTGAAGGTGCGCTTTACATATACACGTTATGTTACAGCATAAATTGTAGACGTGAGAGTCCTTTTGTGCACAGATATATGTTCCATCTCCGGGGGAAAATATGCAGAGAGTTTGCAGAGTTAATTCCTTTGTCTTTACTGAAAGAGGCAGTGCTTAATTTGTAAACTAATAAGTACCGGGGCCCTCGTCAGGAGGCCACCGCAGTTTGCACCACACATTACCACATAAACAACTACAGTAGTTACACAACTACTAACCATCACACTGAAGTGTGACATTTCAGACTGTTAGAGGCAGCCAAAGCTTTAAGAATGGTTTGGGTGGTAGGTATTTGTTATATTTAATGTATGTTGCATTAACAAACAACAGATTTTCTGCTCATCTTTAAATTCCACAAAGAATGCCACCATGTGGCAGCTGACATAAGTGCAGGATTCGGGCACTTAAGTGCTGGTGCCGGCAATTAAGTGTCGGTGCTGAGCACCGGAAACCACCGGCTCAAATTAAGCACTGGAAAGAGGGGTCATGTTTCCCAGGTTTGACCTGAACAACCTAGCTGAATTGAAGCTCGATACAAGCCCAAAAAAGCATTTATTTGCCAGACCTATTAAATGTGGGAGTGCTGTTTTCAAATTACAAAGTGTCTTTAAAAAAAAAAAGTCACACCTGTTTTCAGCATTCGTAAAGTTCTTATGTTCTCCACTGGTATTTTGTTTACTGAGGTTGACCCTTAAGGATTAACATCATTATACAGTATCTTGGGTTTGAAATAGGAGTTTATCCCATATAATAATAGGCACCTCTCTGAGTTCTATATTTGATCTTCCAGCTTTAGGCTTTATAACCAGTTTGCCAATTCTCTTCTTGGAGAATCCACATTCAGTACCTGCCTCACTGGGTTTCCAGTAAACAGTGACATAGAGCACAGCCACCAGAAATGTTGCCTTAGGAAATTGGACGATGATACAAAGGGGGAGATTTACAAAACATTTGCGCGGCGCAGCCCCCCGTGAGGCTGTGCTGCATTGTGCAACAGGGAGTGAGCAGGGGAGCGCCATATCTTCAAAGATATGGCTCTCTCCTCCCCTTTCCCTTGCGCCAGCGCTGATTACAGCTGCTGTGCGCCATGCGCTAGGGTGTGTGCATGGGTGTAGCATAGGTTTTGTACAGGAAGGGTACCCTTCCTGTACAAAATACTATGCTAGACACAAGGGAAAGCTTTACCCACTTTGTGTGCATGCTGCACTGTGCAGCACACATACAAAGTCGGAAATTGAAGGAGAAATAAAAGCATTTCTCCTTCCTCCTTCCTTGAAAAGGGCGCAGTTTCCTCACGCTAAAGTCAATCTAGCCTTTTTGGTAAATTGGGTTTAGCATGAAAAACCTTGGGTGGTTGCATGGGAATGCCCATGCACAACGCTTGGAACGCCCCATGGCGCTAAGTAATATGAAGCAGCGCAATGCGCTGCTTCGCATTACTTTTATGTTATTTCCAGCGCTAAACAAGTTTAGCGCTGAAAAGTAAATTGCAAATAAAGATTTAAAATCATTATGGCGCAAAAGCTTAGTAAATCTCCCCCAAAGTGCTAGACTTGCTCTCTTTCATGGTCAGTCGAAACCCATCTCCTCTCCGTGCAGCCATACACACCACATTGGAAAATGTGTCAGCCATCTATCTTTTAGTAACTGGCAACTGTTGCGGCTAATAGTGTAGGGTCAGTTGGGGCGTGGCTTGGCGCCAGCCAAGATGGATGTGTAACTAAAGAGCTCCGCGGCAGCCCTACGCAACTCCTTCACAATCCGACAAATCCACCCTGCTTTGCCTTCCACAGCAGAGCGGGGGTTCATTAAAGTGAGCAGCTGCCGAGGAACAGTCGGTGGTGGGGAGGACCCGCCCAGAGGCGACAGAAGAGATTTGGACCTTTGCCGGCAGGAGACATCGCTCGAGACAAGCTCCGCAGTGCTGGAAGTTAATCGAGCACAGACAGCTAAGAGTGGGCATCCACTGTGTGAAATTGTACAGATCGGGTGCTGAGACCCACGGGGGAGGCCACAAGCGGGGACCCACTGAAGTCTCTTGGATGCTCTCTCGCGGGCAGTGTGTGTCAGCACTAAGAGGAGAGCAGCGGCTGGGACAGTGAGAAGCTGCCGAATGACCCGGGGGGATGAGGCAGAAGATTTGGCAGTGCGGACCCCAGCGAAGGAGCCTGGGGCACGAGTGAGAAGGCTTCAACCCGGGGCAGTGGCCTGAGGACATCCAGAGAGGTGGGGAGGAGCTGGTGCAGGGAGCACTCTGGAGCATACAGCAAGAGCAGAGACTGCCGCTCCGGCCTGGTAATTAATTGCTGGTTCTTGAACTGCTGGAACACGGGCACAGTGGACCTATTGTGGCTCTGTAACGGGCCAAAATGCTGTTGAAATTACACTGGGGAATGGAAACCAGCCAATAATACAGGTCTAGGCTTGATTGATCCTGGGTAAGTGAGAGATAGTGACAACCGGCAAGCACGGGACAGGGCAGTGTGACACAGTGAATTCACCGAACAGAGCTAGGTGGGCAATATAGGTCTTGAGAGTGCTCTGAAATGCCCGGGTCCAACGCGGTTTGGAGTGGTGAACAAGAGCCTAAGAGAAGCACAACGGAGTCTCCTCAGCTGTGCCACCCTGACAGCGGGCTTGATCTACACGACCGGCTGCGGTTCTCAACAGGGGGTGGGATGTAGCTATACAAAATATAGCCCACCACAGTGCTGCTAAATATGCGCCCAAATGGAGCTCCCCCACCCAGTCCAATAAGCTGGACAAATTCACGGTGCCCAGGCAAGCGGGTCCGGATGGAGGTGTATGATGGCAGCCTGGCAGTCCCTGATATCAGGAGCTATTATTTAGCATATCAGCTTGTGAACATCATTGATTGGATATACTCAGCACACAATAATTCTGCATTTTGAGTAGATTATTTAGCCTGGGGAAGCCAAGGCTATCAGGGGGTATTTTGCAGAAAAAGGCAAGATGGGCTGCTGCCTATGCACACACGGATGGTGGTACAGGACCACAAAAATACTGGGGTGGGAAAACAAATTGACAGAAAAACCCCACTATGGGATAGTGACCTTCTGTGTGAGGTTGGGCAGCTAAAGGGTTTCCGCAAATGGAATCTTATCTGGGTCTTCTGCTCCCTTGCGGTGGTGCCACTGGGCCCATGTGCTTTTGATTTCTAATTTACCTGTCACTGCACCTCAGAGTCATTTACTTTGGTCCTCCGATGGATCTTGAACCATGCCAAGAGGGGTCGGATACAGGGAATCCAATCCAGTCATCCAATGAGGATCAGGAATTGGATAACTGACTTGTAAGCTAGTAATTAGATTCATGTATATGATTTTCAATACTACACTATATAAGAACAGGATTATTACTGCAAAAACAAATCTCCCTAAGAAATGTAGACAAGCTAAGATCATACAAACAAGCAACTCAGAAGTTTCTAGTCAGCAGGTCCTAATGTTACTATTTTGTATAGCTTTAACTATTAGAAATCCCATTACTCATTAAGACTATGGAAATGCACAATCAATTATTGGAAACCAGGCATAGGGAGACATAAAGAGGATTTATTAATGGTTAGATGTTATCAGTAATTTTGAAAGTAAATACATCAAGAATACAGAATAATCAAATTGATATCCTTGGGCCAGCAATTATCAAAGTTCTAGAAGGAGAATTCTGGAAAGGTCATGGATCACATCAGCTCAACGATTCTCTCCTGAGGGGGAAAGAAGTCTAGGAATAGCGCACAGAGTGTATACACCAGCCAAAAGAGTCCACCAGGTAGATAGTAGTCTTTCTGTCCGATAGGAAGCAGTCCACATGGGAAAGTGGCAAACAAAATGTGGACATGAATAGCAAAATAATGTCTGCAAGGAATGGCAAATGTCACATCAATCCTCTTATCCAACATAAGATATAACTTTTCAAATTCTGGGGTGACACCTCTTCTCTATTAGAAATCCCATCGTCAGATCAGACCACTCAGTCTATTGGTCGGTTCGTATAGGATGCTTGTCATGAGATATAAAGAAGACACATTGTTCTGGAATTTAGGTGTTTCAGGTTACGTAAATGATCAGATCATCCAGTAGAGGTGGACTTTTAAACAAAAATCCTTTAACAAAGTACATGAACAAGTTCGAAAGGGCAGATTACCAGGCAGATGTTCCTGGTGTAACAATATCTGTTTCAAATGGCTCTTGTAAGCCCATGAGAACTCCTAAAGTGGATACAGTTGCAAAGCATTTGTAATATTGTGATATTCTCCCATGGAGACAGACCAGCAAGAAGAAAGGCATTTTTTTTGCATGAATAAGCAGACATGGCTATATGAATTTAGGCTAATATAAGCAGGAATACAAGTATTCAAATATGCATGCTTCATTATGAATTATGACATATATGATTTGCAGTGTAAATATGTGATTAAATAAGTTAGTACGTTATAGTTACACGTCATAATGGACTACTACATTTCAAAAGTACCAACAAGTAACTTTATGTCAAATTCTTGAAAATGAAATTCTGTTGAGGCACATCACATAAGTACATATAAAAAAGATTATTCTGTAAAAGTTTCAGAATTACCATTTACGTGCAACACCATTTCTTCCTGGTTGATGTACACTTTATCACAAGCAAATATAGTAATAAGCAACTCTTCAAATCGTTCATGCCATCAAATTTGCATTTAGTTCCATTAATTCTTCACATCTCTATGTATCATCATTCAAAGAAAACTAGTTAACATCTTCCACACATGTAAGTCATCACTGTTAACCCCTTGACCGTGGCGCGAATTCTGCCGCGGTGCTGGACAATTAATGAGTGGGCGGGGTTCGGACGGCCCCCGGCCGTCCTCCGCACACGCCCACTGTGACGTCGGACGGCCAGGGGCCGTCCGCAGCATGGAACGGATTAAAGAATAGAGTAGATGTAAAATTGTTCTTCTGAATAATATAGTCCTGCATTTACTAAGATTCTATGCTATTCTTTGTCTGCTTGCACTTACGATGCAATAACTACGTTTCTTTATAAACTATATAGCATCAATTGCGCATGTTAGTCGCTTCCTTTCAAAGGTGTCGAAGTTTTAGGTTTTCTTTCAAAAAGGTTTTCTTTCAAAAGGTGTCGAAGTTTTAGGTTTTCTTTCAAAAAGGTTTTCTTTCAAAAGGTGTCGAAGTTTTAGGTTTTCTTTCAAAAGGTGTCGAAGTTTTAGGTTTTTTTTCAAAAAGGTTTTCTTTCAAAAGGTATCGAAGTTTTAGGTTTTACGTGTCAAAATATGACTCAGCAGTTTATCTGCTTCATCACCCTGAAACATGAAACAACTTCTGAGTGGGCTTCAGCAGAGTAAACATCCTCACACCTCAAGCTCTCAGATGTCTGGTGCCTCACTCCGCCTCTGCAGGAGTACTTCCATTGCAATGAAAGGGGCACTATTTTACATCTCAAAAATACAATCATCACCCTTTTAAGTGAGAGCCTCGTCGTATTGGGTTTTTACTATGGAGATTGTGATAGCTTGCCCCTGAGATGGTGTTGATGTCTGAAGACTATGCAGCAGACAAGGGCTGGGATCTCGTCATACTTGAGGACTGCTATTTTGGTGTCATGACGCAATAATCAATCACCCAGTTATAAAAATGATAACCCCTCTCCTACATAGTTTGTTCCCGATCACTCCTTTATTTTCCTTTTGACTTAAAGGTCAAAACTACAGGAACAAAAGACTGCGATGGCATGGAAGCAAAAGAAGGACTACAATAGCTTGTTGTCTTTTGTGGACAATAGACTCTAACCCGAACTTATTGGACATCTTAAAAATTGCTTGTTTGTTGCGTTTATCCATATAAACATACAAATGTGTTCACCCTTTTCCTGCTCAGACACTAAGCACCTCATGTAAACATTTCCGCTTGTAGTTGCCTCTCAAGACGGTGTATCTTGCTTCTAGTCAGCCTAGGCCTCAGACAACCCCTGCACCACTGATAGTATACGGCCAATCACTGGAAGGATTACTCACAACCTAATAGTGCGGCTATAGACCGGTGCCTGGTGATCAGTAATTGGTGGACAGCTTCTTTTCACCATCATCCCTTGCAATAGTGAATTTGTTGGACTGACATACCTCCCTAGGGCTCTTCCGTGCTCGTGGTGCGCATACTGCTTCCCTGTAATGCTCAGTTGTATTTAATGATCGGCATACTCTGTTTAAATGCATCTTTATTAAATGTAAGCGTATGCAGTAGGGAGGTGTAAAGTCTCAGTGAATGCGCCGTTGAATAAGAAACGTGTGAAATGTTGACATCTCTGCAAAGTGCCTCTTATGAACAAGCCAAGCGCAAGCCTCGCTGTTGCTTATTCTTTCATTAAATATATGCGACTGAGGCATAAAACCAGTAGATGTCGCCCTTATATCACGTATAGTTATTTCAGACGTAATTTTGGAAGCAAGTTACAACCTTCTCTTCGTTCCTATGTTAACATTTCATAAATTCCAATTTGTCTTTTTTACTTTTATTATTTTTTGCTCTTTAAACAATCAAGTATTCAGCATTAGACATTATAAAGTAAGTCCTTAAGTCTAAGCATTATTACGGTTATGGAAATAATAATTTCTAATTTTGTACAAAACATTTTAGGGATCTCAATGATGCGGCGCTTGGCCTAATTATTTAAACATAATATAATTGACGACAGATTTGTAAAATGCTTTTTGCTTCTATTTTTAAGCCGTGAGGCTAGTCAACAGGTCATCGAATGGATGTTGGGCGATGCTTAAAGAGAAAGCGTGCACTACCTTAGGACAGATTGCTTTGTCACCCTATAGGAATAATTGTGATGTCATTGCCACATCTTTGCAGGATATAAAGAAATCAAGGGCCTATTTTAAATACAAAACTCTGAAACGTGCTTCTATGAATATCCTCCTTCATTTAGCTCACCTCTCTTACATTTTTTTGTACTTGACAAATTGTTCCTCAAATACACGTGGAAACTTGTGAGAGTTCTAGCTTCTCACGAGCACACCTGGAAAACTGTTTTGGATTCTCATTTATCAGTTTGTAAAGCCTTTCCCACAATCCTAAGTGCATACAGTATCCATTCAAGCCCGCAAAAATGTACCACGTGTGTGCAAATGCACCTTCAAACTTCTTTTGCTACAGTTTAAATAATTTCCTTATGGAGAATGTCCTTCTGATACACTCTTTTTAGGATTCTCCTTCATTGTGCTTGCACTGTGCTTGTGAAATCTCTTGTATTTAATATAGCTCAAAAGGGGGCTCTTATCAGTTCCCACCCAACTAAATTACTGCGTTCATCCGCTTTTGTGTGGAACTTTTATTTTATTTTTTCACTTTCCCTGGCTGCACACATTTACGATACTTCTACTGAAGCTGTGCACACTGTTTAAGCCTCATTCACTGTCAAGATAAAAAGAAAGCATTCCAGCATACTGTTAAAATCTCTCCCCACAGAAAAGGCAGACAGCTTCTATTATTTAGTTGTGTAAAGCAGGAAATGCCACAAATGTTCTAATGCTAAAGCATCTTTCACTGCAATCTGTAGGTATTGTCAGATTGATTTTTTTAAACTTAATCTATTTGGTCAACATGATCAAGTACTAAATGTTGTAATAAATATGGCACGTTAAAAATAAAGGTAATATACAAGATCTATGCTATATTTTACTACTAACCAGGCAGCCACAAGTGCAGTTACCTTGTAGACAACAGGATCATGATTTGACTGGTGCAGCAGGTGCAGTAACACTGAGCCCAAAAGTTGACAGAACTCATCTAAGCACATAATATTGCTATATTTGACTACTAAAACAGGCAGTCGCAAGTGCAGTTACCTTGTGCAGCAGGTGCAGTGGCACCAGGGTCAAAAGCTCAAGGGACCCCACTAAACCCAGATTATTGCTAAACTTTAAATCCAAAGAGGCAGTCACAAGTGCAGTCATCCTGCAGACAACAAGTTCATGATTTCAATAGTGCAGCAGGTGCAGTGACACAAGGACCAAAAGCTCTTGGCACCCCACTAAGCACTTAAAACTGCTATATTTAACTAATAAACAGGCAGTCTCAAGTGCAGTTATGTAGCCAGCACTATGGTCATAATTTCAATAGTGCAGCAGGTGCCGTGGCACTAGGACCAAAAGCTGTAGGCGCCCTACTAAACATCGATTACTGCTATATTTTACAACTAAACAGTCACAAGTACAGTTACCTTTCAGGCACTGGGGTCTTGATTTGAATTGTGCAGCTGGTGCAGTGGCACAGGGGCCAAACATTGCCATAACTCCACTAAACACCAAATATTGCTGTATGTTACTAATAAACAGGCAGTCACAAGTGCAGGTCTCTTTAAGGCACCAGGGTCATGATGTGAATGGTGCAGCAGGTGCAATGGCACCGGGCCAGAAAGTTGTCCGATCTCCTCAAATACAGCAATATTAGATGTTTATACTACTAAACAGGTAGTCACAATTGCAGTTACCTTGCAATTGAAAGGGGCTTGATTTAAATAGTGCAGTGGCACCTGGGCCAAAAGATGTCCTAGCTCCACTAAACACCAAATATTACTATATTTTACTACTAAAAAGGCAGTCATAAGTGTGGTTATCTAGCAAGCACTAGGGTCTTGATTTCAATAGAACAGCAGGTGCAGTGGCACCGGGGCCAAAAGTTGTCAGAACTGCTCTAAACACCCAGTATTGCTATATAATACTACTATACAGACAGACACAATTACAGTTATCTTGCAGTTAAAAGGGGCTTGATTTGAATGGTGCAGCAGGTGCAGTGGCACCAGGGCCAAAGGCTCTATGGACCCCACGTAACACAGAATATTGCTAAATTTTACTAATAAACAGACGGCCCTAGTGCCTGCAAGATAAATGCACTTGTGACTATGATTTTAACAGTGCTGAAGGAGCAGCGGCCCTTTACAGGCAATAGGGACATGATTTGAATGGTGCAGCAGGTGCAGTAGCACCAGGGCCAAAAGTTGTCATAACTCCTTTAAACACAGAATTAATTGATGTAATAGCAATATTATATTATTTCCCTCTTTCATTTCATTTTTCAAACCTATGCTATTACTTACCTGCACTATACCACTAGTAACAGCAGAATATATTGCCTTTTTGTACATCAAGTCATATCACTTTAACAGAAGTTCTGTAACTTATGTTATTAATAATATACTGTACAACTACTCAACAAGCTACATCTTACATAAAAAAACAGCTTAAGTGAAACCTAATGCAGTTACCAATGCTTGTTATGGCCTGGCTTCATAGCCCAGCTGTCGCTAGTCAATTATGTGAGCATCACTAGAGAGGGGCTTAAGCTCCCCACACGTCGGGAACCAGGAGTATGTTTTGACGAGGCAAAAGTTTTCATTTTTTGTCTCATAGAACGGGAAGTGACAAGGAATTTGTTGCTTACTATCCACCATTTAGTATGCATCCGTTTTTGACGCACATTTTCACTGTAATTTTCGGCAGGTTACACCTGGCTGAATTTTCCCTGGAAAAAAATTGTGAGGGTTACTGTAGTGTCCTGCGGGACATGTTCGAGTGCTCCGCAGGAAGCCGTTCTTCCAGCCACTCCCTCGAGGGCTGGACACACTTACACCCCCACACCCATCCATCACGGGTGCCATGAGTGACGTGGCCCGGCCAATAAAAGGGCCCGGGTGCAAATGCTCGTGGCCGGATACTACACTATAGTCACCTGGTGTCTGTGTCCTTCATTTCCATAATGTGGGCCTGAGGCCCAACATTACACTGGCGACGAGGCGGGTAGCTAAACCCCGCATGCCTGCGGCTCGAACCTTCCTGTTTTTCATGGGGAGGAAATGAGCCAGACGGCCCCACCTGACAGCGGAGGGGATCGTGTCCCTCACGCCACCCAGACCGTGGAGGATCAAGGTAGCCTGCCTGGAGGCTCCCGCACGCCCATTGCCAGCACGAAGATCGAGGCAGTGCTTAGGAGGTCGGAGACCACCCAGCGCATGACCCGGCCCCAGGAGAGAGGTCCTGGCAGGTGCCCACATACTGCTGCCGAAGCAGCCCGTACTAGCCAGCCCTACTGCGAGAGGTCAGTGTGAGAAAAGGCAAACGGATGCACAAGGCAGCTCCACGGCAAGCGCCGCGCAGGGGGCAGCCATTCTTCTGGACCCTCGAAGTCACCCCGCCCTGAGGTGCCCATGGGCTATTCCGCCTGCTGCACCCACACCGGGAGCTGAGATTCGCCATCCAGACACGGCGCAATACGCCTGGTGCCTACACCGGTACCAGCGCAAAAACCAGCACTCACCTCTGCACCCTCAACGCGAGGGTTGAAGGCAACATGGCGCAGCGGCCTGGTGGGATGGGAGTGCTCTGAGTCACAGCCTCCCTGCTGCTGCACCCCTACTAGTGACCCAACGCCTGCAGCCCAGACGATGTGAAAGATCGGCACCCAGCTGTGCCTAGTCACGGCACCGGCAGGAGTCTGTTTTCCCTGCACCCACACCCCCGATGCCTGCCATACAAGCAGAGCTGCTCCAGTCAGTGCTTTTCCCCGCAAGAGCTCACAGTTCTGGGAAAAAAGAGAAAACCATCCTACCTTTCCCGTGCAGCTCACACCGCAAGCAGAGTCCCGGACACCTGCCCACACAATGCCCCTGAGACAGCATGCCGGCAGCATGTGAAAGACTGCCATACCCAGAGGAAGAGCGCCTGCATCGTGGTGAGTTTCCAGGAAAAGCTGCTGGGCCATGCACTGAAGCGCTGCACTGCCACCTAGTGGCCGCAGGGGGTACTGCTGCCACACCAACCAAGCACGCGAGGAGGAAACAGCCTGCAGTGGAAAAAAAATTATTAGCAGAAAGGTAAATTCATCAGTGCAGGGAGATCGAAGCCCATGCACCCACAAAGCCGCTGAAACCAGTGGACGCTCAGCCAATGGAACAAGGCTGAACAAGGCTGAGCTGCAAGGAATGCCTCAAACCTCCACACAAGTATAGGGTGCAGCTCACTTCACCCTTGCACCAAGTAACCACACAGTGTTCCCAGCTCCCACACTGTGGCCACAGACAGACAGTCACTGCACAGAGCCCTGCACCAGCTCCTCCAGCACCCAAAACCTGCAGCAATCAGGGCAAGCCACCTAAATGATCATCGCACCACCTGGTGCCTCCTCAAAACTAACACACTGAAGAACGGATGTGCTGCCTGGCCAGAGCAGATAGCCAGCTGTGCCCCACGACCGTCGTCCTAAGCAGCTAAGTAGGCCAAAAAAGAGCCCCTGATACCCCACTACCCTACTGGAAGTGGCAGGATCAGCAACAGAAGTTTTTAAGGTGATCATGGAAGGGGGATCCACACCGGTGTGTCCAAAGAGCGGTCAAGCACACTGACTGCCCACCACGTCCAACGTCAGCAGGCGAGAGAGACAGACTACGCCAGGCCCAGCGAGGCATGCCCTCAAAAGTTCATGCCCCAGAGAGTGCCCCTTTGCAAGGCCCCGAAGCAGCAAGCCGAACAGACCGCAACATCGCAAGGTACCCCTCCACGCCAACAGCACAAGAGAGACTGGTGCAGAGCACGCACCACAAGTAGCTGCCTTACACCACCACCAGAGAACAGATCGCACTACCCACTCCTACTGGTGAACAGGCACAACCGCAAGCTACACCACAGGCACACCAAGTGCCAGAAGAGAGCGCCCAAGAAGGAGGCAGAGCACACGAAGTCAGAGGCGCGCAGAAGGCCGCACCAGTGAACCCGACAGCACGGGCAAGCGCCCAGGAGATAGAGACACCTCCACAAAGAAGCACTGCTGAACGCAGGTAGGAGAGCATCCACATCTCCACCTCCCCAGCGAAGCCCCGCAGTGGGCTGAAGGAAACACAGTGTCCTCCCTCGCACCGCCTCTGGACGGAGTCGGCAGTGACCCGCGACAGGCAAGAGAGGAGTCGTACACTCCATGAGGCAGAAGCCAACTCCACAACAGCACTGCCTCAAGGTCCAAGCACAATGCCCTCAAAGAAAGAAAAGAGTGACACCTCTGTCACCCCGAAAACCGGATGAACACAGGGGGGCTGAACAGACCTTCAAAGGGAGAAGACCAAGAACTTGTACAGCAAGCCAAGAGTACACCCTGACACACCAGACAGCCACCAAGGAGAGCGACGGCCCTGGAGACAGCACCAAGGGAGAACCAAGAGTAATCCGCAGCAAGCGCAAACCGAGTCTCATCCCAACGCTTCCCCAGGTGAGCGTCAATCGGCGTCCCTGGATACAGCCTCAAGGGAGAACGAAGAGTAAGCTGCAGCAAGCGCAAACCGAGTCTCATCCCAACGCTTCCCCAGGTGAGCGTCAACCGGCGTCCCTTGGAAACAGCCTCACGGGAGAACCGAACATAAGCCTCAGCAAGCGCAAACTGTGTATCATCCCAACGCTTCCCCAGGCGACCATCCACCCCAGAGTGTCAGCAGTCTAAGTCAAACGGCATCCCTGCTCCTGACTACAGATGCCATGGGTGAAGATCAGCACTGAGTGTCTTTCCTCACACCGCCTCAAGATGGAGTTGGCAGTGGCCCCAAGCCAGGCAAGAGAGGATCCACACACTGTACGTGTCACGCCACCACTGAACCTCAACCTCAGCAAGGCGGAGGCACAGGGCTGCCAAGTCCCTCCTGACATCCAACTCTCCCAGCAAGTCACCACCACCGGTCATCCTGAGTCACCCCATGGCTGGCAACCGCCATCACACCAGCCATCAGCACATGCGTCAAACACCACTCCCGGAGTATCGATGGAATTGAGTCCCACGCTGTTGCCACACCAGCCGAGAAAACAGACCAGAGGCTACCTGTGAACCAGACACATCCCTGAACCGCGGTAGCGAGAGCAAGCATTGGCCAAGACATCTCCACCCTAGAGGGTTGTGCGTACGACCAATTAACGGCTCCTCGGTGGTCCTGCAGCTGCCCCGAGTGAAAAGAGACTTTGCCCCACTGACGGGTCATCGGTTGCAGCCAAAAGGGTCCACAGAGACAAGTGATCAGGCAACACCTCCACGAACCGTCACCAAGAACTCCATCCATGCTCATGACGTATCCCATTGAAAGAACTGTTTGAATTCACCACAGGCCATCACCGACGTCAACATAAGGGAAGCCATGCAAGACATGTCATCACAAGTGAACTGACGCTATGCAGCGGACGTCTCCAAGCCAGCGGCCTTGTCCTGAACCCTTCAGGTTAAACTACGAGTGCCAACCGAGAAGGTCCTGCTGCAGGCAGAGTCATCAGCCGACGTCTGACGTCTTCCTGCCACCTGTCTCAGAAGACTGATTTACCCTGTAGTGTTTTAGTTAATTGTTTTGTCCCCACAGGTTGGACTATCATTTTGTTTGTTCTTCAATAAAGTTGGGAAGGAATGTAGTGTCCTGCGGGACACGTTCTAATGCGCCGCAGGAAGCCGTTCTTCCAGCCACTCTCTCAAGGGCTGGACACACTTGCACCCCCACACCCATCCATCACGGGTGCCACGAGTGACGTGGCCCCGGCCAATAAAAGGGCCCACGTGCTCGTGGCCAGATACTACACTATAGTCACCTGGTGTCTGTGTCCTTCATTTCCATAATGTGGGCCTGAGACCCAACATTACAGTTACATTATTTACTGCACATCTCATAAATACTACCCCACAGCTAAAAATGATTAATTAGTTTCAGATCATCCTGACGCATTCACAGAAAGTATGAAAAATAGCAAAGCGTTTGCAGTGATTCTTAGTCAATGCATGTTTATTCACAGTTTAAATAAACAGTAAACCACGCATGCTTGAGAATTTACAATGAAATAACAATGTCCTCATACAAAAGGGAATGTGCAATCCATTGTGGTGTCCTCCTAGGAACATACATGAAAAATTAATGGCTGTATTATGCTTTCCCACGTCTTATGCAGGTTGAAGAGATGTGCTGAAGGTGCTGGGTCCTTCTCTCGTCTTGACTCAACGGATGAGGTTGAGGCAGATGCTGACCCGGAAGTGGAAACGGAACCAGATGCTGGCGCCGAGGCCGAGAGCTCCAATCTCGCCATGTGCGGCTCCGTCTGCTCCGCTGTCAGCAGCAGCTAGGACTGCGTCTTTGAGACGAGCAAGGGAGGAAGGCTTCTCATGTTATTCTCAGGTCCCAGTGGGGAATATATCCGGTCACTGGAGCTCTTTGACGAAGGGAGGGGTCTCAAGCTATCCGTTTATTAAAAGCAGTAGGGCAAGCACTGTCGAATCATAGTTCTTAAAGAACTGAATTCAGAGAGATAGGAGAATGCACGTCTTAAAGATACCGCCGATTTTCGCCATGGTGAGAGGTTCTTGCTATGCAACATCATGGGGAATTCCAGAATTAATGCTATATTTTTTTCTTGTGAACCCCGCGCACTGCAACATATATTTACATGTTGAGATGACATGCTCACAGCACTGTTATTGTTACTATCCACATTTGTAGAAGATTTACGGTGGAAATTGAAAACAGATTAATTATGCTGAATGATATGTTTGAATTAAGTAAAGAGGAAAATTGTTCTATCATAATAAATATATGGTAGTAGCCTTCCTCAAAACTGACTGCCAGTGTGTGGAAAGAGGCGGATTTTTTCAATTGTTTTATTTTATTAATTCGTAGAATAAAATATTAACAGGCAATTTAGTAATAATTTCTTAGGAGGAGAGTTCTTACTTTACTCAGCTGTAGATGGTTAAGACATTTTCTACTGTATGTTGAGTTTTGTGGTATGTTTTATCTTTATTCTTTTTTGAATGTTAATAACATAATTAGTCTGCCTTTATTATGAAATTATTCTCTTGTACATACAAATATTTAAAACATTTTTATTTTAAATCGGCAAAAAATGGCATGCTTGCTGCTGACAGTTAAGGGAATTACACCATCACGTTGCATAAGTGTGTATCATTAGGGAAATGGAACATAAGTGTGGGTACTGAGGTCCAAACCTTCATGGCATTTTCTGCTGTTTAGCTATGTAAATTTCAACTTCTGTGACTGAAGTAAAGAACAACACGCAAAAAAAAATACGTTTGCATGTAAGTGGCAAGACTATATTTTTCCACAGTTTTATGTGGAATCTGAGAGTAAGTGATACAAAAAGCTCAAGCGGTTTTAAAACCAAAATTTCATAAACTTATTTGAAAAATGAAAAAGACCAAGTGTGCAGGCACAACTTGTAGGCAAAACGCCAAATCTTTTTCTATCAACTGCATATCGCCTGTCCAGGACTAAATCAGGTAATTGATCTGTCCTATTAGTATTCGTCCTGTAGAAGATATTAACTTTCTCTATTGGAGAGTTGCATAATTAGGCATGTGATAGTAGTACAGAAAATGCAATAGTAAACCTTTATAGTTGTACAGCATGTATAGCATTGTAAGTATGTGATTTAGAGCCCCTTAGTTGAAGAGGCTTTGTAATGTTGACAAGAATACAGGTGCAATGTTTCACTATTTGATTTTCTTCTTCTAAGATGTGTTTATGCTCTTTGTTAAATTCCTGGAGAGACAGGAGTAATAAAAGGCCCTTACAGCCTCTGTGGTTGAGCACACAGGGGTGTAATGCGGGCAATGCACATCCTCACACCTCTATATATCTGCCAGGTGGCAAGGATTAGTGGAGGTGCAATGTTCCTCACCAAATTGTGCATAGGTATTAATTTTGTGTTACGTTACTACACACCTCCAGGAGAAGCCAACAGTTGAGCAAATATTGCAATTTTCACATGTATTGTATTTGTCTTCTAATATATACTTTCTGTAATAGAGAGTCATCGGGAAGAAGGTGATCTATACAGGTCAAGCTATAATTGCAATACATTCACTGACTCTGCAGGGGAGAAGAGATGCAGAGGTCAGCCCATCCCATTTTGCGTAAAACGCCAACATGTGACAAACATAGTCATGTTAGCAGCACCCACGGTCGTCCACCTCAGATTATCGGCTTGCCTGCATATACACAACAACCTTTAATAATATGTTTTTGTTCTGAACCACTGTTGCATGGTCAAAGCACAACTTTGCATTAACACTGAGAACGCTTGTGTTTCTTATTTTGATTTTCCCTTTTGTGCTTCTTGTGTGGTGTTTAATTGGTGTTCAAAGTGTGAGCGTGCTAAGTAGACAATGTTACCCAGAAAATAAGCACATTCAAAGGCTTAACGTTTTTAGCTGATATATGTGCTAGATAATTAAGCCAACTGTAAATCAGTTATATCCACCTGACTGGCTACTGTTGTTTAATTTTTTAAGTTCCTGCGTCCAGAGTTTAATTTCCTACATTTTTGTATCGTGTTGAGTGCACCATTATTTCCTACATTCCAGATAAAAAGCATGCTGGGCTCCAACAGTGATTGTTGTGAGTGAGGTTGGTTGAAAGTCAATTTGGAGAAAAAAAGCAAAATTTGAAGCAGTCTACTTTAGCAATTTGTTGACCCGGACTGCCTCATTCCTCATCAGGCACATTTTTGTAAAATAAAACAGTGTAATTTCTGAAAGACACCATATTATCAAGCCCATTATCGCCACTTTAGCGGCAGTTTCCTGCCGCTAAAGCGGCGATAATGTTATTGCCGTACCTTGATAATATGGCCCCAAGTAGTTTAAGTTGTGTTTATCTCTGCCTTAAGGCAACTCTAAATTGTAGCAAGATACTGCACATGGCAGCTTTGTCATTATTTGCTGATGAAAACCTAAATTTGCCACTATTTGTAGAAGTCAAAGGATGCATCCTTCAGACACCAAAAGAATATAACAAATGAGTATGTGTGAAGAATGACGTTGCATATTCTCAAAGAATTAGGAGACTTTGAAATAAAAGAATTTTAAAAAGCCAGGATCAGGCCAAATTGGACCCAAAATTAAATGGGGTAAGCCACAACAATTTAACATATTGAATTTTTGGTAGAATGAAGCTAGCCATAATGCTGCAGGAATTCCTTATCTTACGCTAGTTTGAAGGTTTCTGTTACGTATTCTCACGGCCAATCAGATGCCAAAACTAAGAACACAGAGAAAGAACACTTTTGCTTAAAGTAGAACAATTCCAACAGTGACCCCCTCAGAGTATTGAATGTGGTCAAGTCACATACCAGGATCAATCTAACTAGGTGGTACCCAAAACAGAGCAGAGTACCTTCCACATACCAGAAGAAACTATATTCTTCATGACCATCCCTTAGCACACCTGTTGTAAACTGTTTCACAGGTCTGAATAATTAAAACACAGTAAGGCCAGGTGTTTTGGCATGGTTGACATTAATTCTAAGTCTAACTGTTCTGGTAACAATAACACTCTGAACTGTGATGGAATCATTTATCTCACTGAATGACAGCGTGACAAAAAAATACATTACCCTTTGTATGCATCATAAACCCCCTTCAATTGAAAGAAGGACGAACGGGGTCGTAGTTGGGCCAGTCACCAGCAATGTCCACTACTACTTCTGATGATAATCTTGTCTCTTCAGCCTTCTGTTGTGTGGCGGCAGAAGTGCACTGTGGCTGGTATTAACTTCAGCTAGAAGGTACTCACAAATTAAGAGCAGTACTGGTGGTTCGTCGATAGGTGGTGATTTAAGGAGGTGACAATCTCAGCTGTCCTGGACACAGTGCCAACTGATTAGCCTGCAGCATGGGATGCTAAAATGCAAGGAAAAAGAAACAAGCATTGGAAATGCAATAGGTCTCGCATTTGCTTATGTTAGAGCTATTGGCGTAGTAAATGGCGTTGTAAATCACAATGTCTTTTATCCATGTGTTATGGAGTGTATGTGGTGTGTAGTGAGTGCCTCTTTGTCTGCAAAGTAGTGATCTCAGGGTGATGCCTCAAAAGCGTAAACCCTAGCCCGGGGTGCAGTTCCCGGGCCGCGACACTCGCCTTTTTCGCCATGGCCGCCCGGCTAGGCATGTCAAAATGCCCGGGGCCCAAATCACGCCATCCACAAACTCAAATGGTGAAAGAAAAACTGAAAGCAGTGCCGTAGGGTGGCCTAAACACCTATGGCACCATAGAAGGTGAAAGAATATGATAGGTCCATGCTTTTCCTGGAACACATAATAAACCAGCAGAAGCATTCCTTTTTCATCATTCTTTAACGTACAATGCGACGTGATTTAGAACCAACTTATTAATATGCAGTGATGGTAAACTAGCTGTTTACCCCCGCAGAGCCGTCTCCTTATACATTATGCAACATATGGCCCAAGAGCATACACCGCAACCTGCTGGAAATGAACAGCTAATCTTCCCCAGCAGAGGTCATCCCATGCGGGCAGGCCCTTAAACTCCCCATTGGCCCTCTATCTCGATGCAGTCCCCACTCTCCTCACATCCAATCTGTCATGCCTGGCAAAACAGACATCAGCCACCGGCAAACCGGGTCCTAGCCCCTGCTGCGGTGCGAAATCCTACCACTCGCGCCCATTCCTTATCACGCCCATGCAGTGAACTCCACTACTGCCTATATAGACTTCCGTGCAGTACCCAAAAGTTAGACAATGGGGGCTTTGACCCTTATACTGGAGCACAGAAAGCGGCAGCCACACAGTGTTACCAAGAGCAAACCCGGGCCGCAGTAACGTGGGAAGAAGTCCCACCGAGTTACCCTACAACTGCTGTGCCCAGTTTCCGCACATTGCAGGCCCTGCTTTTGCGGCACTTTGCGGCCTGCCCGGGTCAAACCCGCAACCCTGGCGATATGTAATAACCTTGTGGGGTCTGTTACCATGCCCACATCATCACCATACTGCCTGCACACTACTGAGAGCGAAGGACCGAAGGAAAGGCGACAATGAATCAATACTTGCCCCCTTCTAAATAGGCAGACGCAACAGCGCCCGCGTGCACCAATACCAGCTGAGGGCCGCTCGCCACCGGCTCCCGTCACCACTCAACACATGGTACATCCATCTCCGTAACTTAGCTTGAGTCCAGCCCCAAATAGCATCTCGTGGAACTGGAATTACACAAATGTGTCTCCTACGTGAAAAAGGCCCTAGTCTGCTACAGAGTATGTTTACCACTGTAGTAAATGTGCCCCGCCGGAGAACGATTTACTCCTTGATCTTGACATCAAAATTTGTATACATGGTAGGATTGCAAAGGGGAACCCCCCCCCCCCCCCCCAGCCGTCATGTTCCTGTGGGCTCTGGGTTGACTCAAACACTGGGTGACATCCAAGCAATTGTCCATCATGCAGGGCATACAGTGGTGGGGCCATCCTGCGGCAAGATTACGGTGGAAGTTCACAGGAGTTTGTGGCAGCTACTTTATCTGCTGTGAAACAGGGCGTGCGTCACAAACTGGATACCTGATTGGCAGCAAACTTAAATGCAGACGTGCACCTGGACACCAAAATGGCGGCAAACCCAAATGCGGACGCGGGGGGGGCCCGCACAACTAATTTACCGACACAACACATCAGGGTAAAAACGCGCTGCAGGACCTCCATAACAACAAACCCCACAGGCAACCGCTACGCTCAGGGTAAATGACAACCCAGCTGAAACAATGGCTGAACGCAAAATCATGGGCATTGCAACACATTATTTTCAATATTGTATTGTGTTCAGTTATCAGCGCTTCAAAGCCTGCTCCTGCAGCTCCCAAGCTGCTCCACATAATACGTTTCACGGGGCACCAGCAAAGCGAAATAATGATGGAACGCCTTACTGTCCCCCTCCTCCACACTGTGCCCCTAAAACAGCCAGGGCAGGCCCAACACACTTGATGCCCATGGTAAGGAAACGAGCCACCAAACCGCCTGAATGGTTGCCGGACACACAAACCCACTGGGACTCGAGACGAGAGAGCAGAGCACCACAATGTGCTGCTGCATCGGGTTCCGTCTTGGAAGAAATTCACCCGCAGCCGACAATGCACAACTACTCGAAAGTCCCCCATAATATCGGGGTCACTACCGTGGCCTCTCGCGCCACACCACCACGGCTAATACATGGTGGAGCCTAATGCCACCACAGCTGAAGGTACACTGAGCAAGAGGCAGGGACAACACACTCAACCCTGACTCACCTTAATAATAACCCCAACGGACAAAGACAGCACGACGACCACGACGACCCCGGCATGACTGGAAATCGTGTCCAGGCGGTGTGTCTGGCGCAAAGCCCTCTTTAGGCTCCCAAAAGGTAATGGACGGACGCGAAAATAGAAACAACAAGCGCAGCCGAAGCGGACCGCGCAGGAAATGAAAATAAAAGAGTGTCAACAGACTTACAAAGGAGACCATGTAACTCCGCCAGTAAACGATCCATTCCGGGTGGGCGGGGCCAAAAGTGTAAAGGGTGGTAACCAGGAGGGACTAAGAAGCATCCTTTACAATGAGAAGCCAGCGTTTACCATGCACTATGACTCAAGCCAATAGGAATCATGGGCAGGACTTCAAGTCTCCTTCTAAAAGCGTATCGGTCACAATAAGCCTCGCAGAGCGAGGAGCGCATGCGCGCTCCAGCGCTAGGTCTCCAAGACCTAAAAATGGACCTACAAATAGCAAATTAGGCAGGACCTCACTGGACAATAGAAAAGTAATTTGATACACACATACTAGTTTGATCAAAAGTTAACATATACATAGATAGCTTAGTATACATTTAAAAACTGCACTTTAAATACAAATTCCTAACCAAGGTTAAGGGGATACGACTTATAAAACGTTTAAATTACAGTTATTTTGCCTTTCTTTTCTCCCTTTCATATGAGGAAGGGTCCATAGCAGCACATAGTCCAACACATGAAAAAGACTTTTAGTACTTTCAGAACAGGGGCAGATGAAATTGCATTGCTTAAAAAAGCATTGGTGTTTATATCCCTGTCATTAATAGCAGCGAGTCATAGACGTCTATTCTTGATAGGGTGTGAAGAGATGGCTTTCACCCTCGGCAGGGCTCCCAATCATCACCCCTTCTATTCATTCTTTCTGTTTCCAGAAAAAAAACAATGCATGAACTTGGCATCAGCAGAAATAATGTCGGTGGAACTTTAGTTGTTTAGGCAGACCCTCTGACTTAATGTACACATTTGGTAATGATCTCCATGACTACTGTGTCAATCATGGCAGTCCCAGGCAGAACAATTCCACAAATATCTCTACATGCTGGGAGCATAGCTCCAGGGCATAAGGAATCTTAGTTATGCAAAACTGCTTCTCTTTAATGCACAGCTGAATTTCATTTTTAAAATAATTTGATGTGAATTCGAGCCCCTCTAGGCTTACACGATGATGCCCTTCTAGTCACAGGGACCATTGTAAAAACAACTTTGCTGTTTAACTCACTTATGCAATAACTCAGTTATGCATCTTGCTGTGTATGATGAGATCTGAGCGTTAAGCTTTGTTTTTTCCCTGAAAAGTTTTTTTTGTTAAATTCCATAATTAAAAAAGGATGAAGCTTTGAAAAATTGACAAAAGATGAGTTCATTTCATTTAAACAGTTGTCTTATGTTGCTTTGTAGAATTCATTACTCTTTAATCAACTTCCAATATTTTTAATCTTTAGATTTAAATGCATTGAGGATGCTATTATGTATTACAATTCTGATTAGGTCTTTCTCCAGCGATATATCGAACTCTTCCTTATTTTAACAAATACTTTGTGTGGTTGCTAGCAAATGATCAAAATGTGAAAAGTATTTATTCCAAATTAAATGTACACATAATGTATAGCACACAGCTCCATCAAATACGTTACCTAAAACAGTGCTTTGACCAGGCTCTATATGTCCTCAAGCAACTTAATAGCATCTGCACCATTTCAGTGTTCCTTCTTCCCATTATGCTATCACTTTAACCCATGAAAACAACTTTTCTCCTTTGAACTCCTATCCCGGAATACATGCATATTTTACTAAGAGCCTTCACCCAGTGTGTAGCAGGTCGTAATATTGGCTGGGGACAATTACAGTCTTTCTTCTTCCCATGATTTTTATCACATTTTATTGTTGTGTTAGTTTACTCCTTTCGACTTTATTTCCTGCATCTGTGTCTGCTTTTCAAGTTCCCTTCACCTCAATAAATCACTTAGAAATAATTGTGTAGTCTTTTGTGTTCCTTGAATTCGCATGTACCGATTTTCTAAATTCCTTATTATTGTAAAGGATAATTAATTGAAGGGACATTTCAATGTTCACGTTAAGAAATGTTGATTCTATTACAAGATGCTGGCGAAAGTTGACATGCCTTTGATAATGAATACATAAAGCAGAAGCGTCTCCCTTCACTCCTTCATATCTTTAAGATCCTTATTCATAAACATTTTGTGCTGTTTATTTTTGCATGTGTAGAAATTCTGGTCGACACTCCTTCAATTGCACACAGCTTTGAAAAATGTGCCAAATAAATGTTTGCCAAATGATGGATAAGGGAGTAGCTTCAGGGGGGTCATTTAGGGTGCTACATCCCTGCCCCTAAAAAATTTACTGAACTGTTTACTACAGAATACAAGTGCTTTCATTTAGGTATGCGGAAGCGTCTGTCAGATTTTACAGGGGATTTTTGCATGCCTACACTGGCAAAATCACACACTCACTCTCGTATTAAAAGCCTTAAAAAATGTTGATTAGTTTGAAAGATGTTTTGATTTAAATGACCCTAACAATTTACCCTCCTCTCTCTTCCCACTGGCCCTTAATCCCTCCTCATGTCTTGCTTTTTATATATTGTGTTTTAACAAGATATCCTACCCTGATTGTTGGGAAATCTGAAGCCCACCCCCCATCTTATTGACCAAGCTAAGCCACTAATAATGGACACTTGTGGCCAAACATGATTTTAAAATGTGGAACATCATGATGGGCTGTGCTGGCTCGCTGCAAAGCAGAGCACCAGTATTTATGTGCCTTCAGTGTGTAAAGTGAATTTATTTAACCTGATATTTCTCTGCAGTAAGTCTTAATTTTCAGACGGAAAGAGGTAAGCCCTGCTCCCTGATTCCAAGCTTTTCTGTTACTGAGTTATGCTATTTAAAATAATGCACCGACTGAGAAAGATATCAGGTGATATTAGATACTTGGGTAAGATGCTTAAAGTAATGACATATGCACTGGAGATCACAAGAAGGAATACAGACATCAACAAATGAGTTAGGATTCCATTTCCAGAAAGTCATGGCAAATTGAATCTTCATGTTCATGCTAGTATTAGGACGCAAATACACTAGAAGAAAAAAAAGGAGGACTCTTGAACCATGAAAAATAAAAAATTGAGGAAATCAAACAACTTAAGCTCACTGCTAACCAATAAGTATTTAGTTAATGGAAATATAACAAAGGAACAATATTGTAAATGGAAAGTAAGCAAAAGGATGGTTTCATGATGAAGCCGCTCACATATTTCTATATAGAATGATCCCCATACCGAATGAGGCAGTAACCAGCATGGACTCTAGTGATGGGGGGGACTAGTAACTAGGAAAATCAAAGCTTGAAAGCTCTATAAAGGCCGTTGACACTGATGACCTTTGTTGCAAACTCTTACTAGAGATCTCCTTAGGATCTGTTTGGGATTACCATAAAGACAGATTTTTTTTTTTTCCTATCATGCTACTTGTGCTTTTGCAAACTAGATCACATAGGAGGACAGACTATAGAAAAAAGTGACAGGGAAATGCCTTCAGTACCTGTTGCGGAGTATTCGATCATGTGACTTCCTCGGTTTACTTTGACCGAGACAGTTTCCCGCTCTAGCGGTAGAACAATGTTAGGAAATGCGGTCAAAGATAACCTTTAGAAAGCTATCCTAGTGGTAGCTGTGGAGAGCAGCCTTCAGGCTTAATCTTGAAGGAATGTAAAGCAGCTTGTTTTACCAGAATATGACCTCCTATATTGACTAAATGAAAGGAGAACCACACAGTAGTTATATTAATAAATACATATTTGTATATAACACACTCTAATATCCTCTACACGAGGATAGAACACAAATCACACAATACGAGAGCAATAGAACAGCTGTAAGTAGCACAATACACAGTGGGCTCCAGGGGGAGACCAAACCATCTACTAAAATAGTGCTATAACAATCACGACTTAGATCAAGACACAGTCTAGAGCACGTAGAATCACTGGGACCCCAAGGAACCACCCAAGGTGAGTAGATAGGGACCCCATGGAGGATGGGTGCAGTGTGCTAACGCGACCGGGGGCCCCGTACAATTCTACGAGAAAGTTGCGGTTGCAGTTTTAAAGTATAAGGACCCTTCTAGAAGGACTTTGAGCAAACCCTTTGGAGCTTGAGAGGTTGAAGAGCCACTCCACCCGTGGGCACCGTAGTACCAGAGTTACCTATCCCAGAGGAGTCGGGTGCATAGGTCTGGAGTGGTGTCTGAAACCGCCGTCGTTCTCAATGGAAGGCTGTGAAGAAGTACTGCTGCCGTGAAGGTGAAAAGGGTCCGGTGGAATCCAAGCCTGGATTCTGGAAGGAAGGAACCTGAAAGCAGAGGGGACAGGGTCTGGGTCACTTCAGCGTGACCAGGGGCTCAGTAGATAAATGCCTACCGATGTCTGGTGCTTTAGGTGTGAGGAAGGGATGCTTGACTCAAGGACCAGGAGATGTCTAGGATGACCAGGAGCCAGAGGTGAGCTGTCCCACAAAGGATGTCGAGTGCTGAGGGGTTGGTGTCCAGCGGGAGCACCAAGAAGCCTTGACAATAGCAACCCACGCAGGAAGGTCAAGCATGTTACGGTGTGGACCAGCAAGGTCCACTAGACTCACCAAGCAATGGGGAGTCAGGGCACATCTGGAGCAACCAGGGAAGCCCAAAAGAAATCAAGATGACCTTCAGGGGGACCCACCGGCCAATGGACCAGGGCTTCGAACAAGATTGCAAAGTACCAGCCCACAGAGCACTCAGTGCCGGAGTTCTTTGGTGCAAATACTGCTCTGGGTCAGGACTACACTGATTCCAATGCACAATCTTGGGAATTGCCAACAAGCATATCCAACTGCAAATAGACACGGTGCACAGGGGTTCGGGTTACGAAGTCCTCACGAGGGATACTGGCCTCTAACTTGCTGAGAGGGCAGATTGACCTCCGTGACCTTCGAAAACCCATCTCCTGTGTTGCTGAAATCTTTGGAGTCTGCAGGAGAAGCAGACCGGTCAGTTGCATTAAGGTGCCTGCAGTTGGAGGGGAGTGATTCCTGCACTCCAAGGGAGATTCTTCAGTTGTCCTTGGTGCACCACAGGTCCTGCACTGAGCCAGTATGTAGAAAGCGCACAGACAAAGCTTTGGACAGAGAGGGAGATGAAGTTGGGCCAAGTCGAAGTTCAGCGAAGTCCAGAGTGTCCAAACGGTCGAAGGTCAGTGGTGTCTTTTTGTAGAATCTTGCACAGGTAAAATCTAAAATCTTACAGCCAGGTACGCCCTTTTGCACCCATGGGAGAGGGTTGGACATATTCGGGGGACCCTTCTAGCGGAGGGTCAGGGCAGAGGGGTGGTTACACCCATGTTCTTTGTCCAGTTTAGTGCCAGAGCAGGATCCAATAGCTCCCAGAAGTGGTTTGAGCTGGAGTATGCACAGGAACACCAAATGTGCCCCAAGTGCAGACATTCAGGCACTTTGGAAGTGCACCCACCCTGCACCAATACACTAAATCCTGTCTGGGAGGTGGTCACACCTCCCTGTGGCAGGATGCCTGTTGTGCTTCCTTGCCTCTGCTCGATCTTGGCTCAGCAGCAGGAGGGCAGAAATGTATCTCTGGTCGGCAGCATACATTTTGTGCTGTCCGGGTCGAGAAGGCTGCACCGGATAGACCAGTGCCCCCACGAAGCTCGCTTCTGAAGGGTGGAATCATACCTCCCACACCGGTTACCGGTGTTTGATACCAAACACGATATGTTTCTATGTAGCCGTTTTCGAGATAGCATTTACCACAAGGTTATAATGCATCTACCTATATGTCCGGCTGAGTCACAGACAACCCGGGAGAATGGTCTCCGAAGGCTGCAGAGGGGCTCTGCTCATGCAGGGGCACCCTCTCACTAAAAACTCAGCACCTTGCCTTTAGGATTGATAAGGCCTGCTATAGGGGTGACTTATACGTTTTAAGTGTAGTGACCTATAGATTTAGTGAACCTATATCTAAAGTATGTGGTGCTAGGACCATCTTACTCAGGTTGCAGTAGCAGACCTGTAGTTCTATTTTGCATGGCTTCTCATGGTTGGCATAATACATGCTTCAGCACATGGGAGGCCTCTGTGGTACCTATGCCCTGGGTACATGTGTACCATATACTAGGGACTGATAAGGGTACCCCAGTAGCCAATCTGGAGTGTACCTAAGAACATGCATGACAATTTAAGGGAGAAAGCAGATAGACTGGGGTCCTGATTACCAGGATCCCAGTCAGACTAGTCAAAAACCAGCAAAACACCAGGCAAAAAGTGGGGTTAACCATGCAGTCAGATCCTACCTTCCCACACTAGTCATAAGACCAGCATTTTAATTCTGAACATCCAAATGGGATGCTCAGAGCTTTAAGTTTGTTTCATAGTCCTTCTCGTTTGGTGAGTTTTTAAACCAAAAATAAAAAAGATTATGTTTCACCATGCAAAGTCGAAATACAGAGATCTCCTTCCTAGACCTTATTATAAAAACAGTTTTTATACAGGGGTACATAAATGGGTGTTATCAAACGACTGAAAAGAAAACACTTCTGGCATACAATAGTTTCCGTCCATGATCACTACGAGATTGGGTACCCTACAGCCAATTTTGACACATTAAGTGTAATTGTAAGAGCAAGGAAGATTTTTTCAAAGAAACAGAGAAATGTTTTAGTAAACTCTTAGCCCGAGGCTATCCCAAACAATTGACAAAACAATCAGCCAAACGAGCCTGGCACTGCACCAGAGAGACTCTACTTACACTATTCTCTCACTTGTCTCTCTTTTTTGAGATTGTCACAACATTCTCACTGATTTCTAATATGACTGCCAAAATTATTTTTTAAAAAACACTGGGAAGTGCTTGCTGCTCAGGACCTTTCATTTCATGCTCCGATGCTTCCTGTAAAAAATGCTTTAAAAGAACATCTGGTTTGCGCTACAATTTCAACTATGAAATCCTTGTTGACCCTCACTAACCCGTCCTAGGTCATTTTGAATGTGTTGGTTGCGGCGTGTGAGCACCTTTGTAGCAATAGTGAACTGACACTCACAACAAAATTACGGGATGCTTACAAACATTACCGGTATTGCAATTGGAGAATATTATATACAGTGGAGGCCAGTAAGTTTTGGAGGGAGGGGGGGTAGACGGAATACACACACACACAACACTCAAAGCCATGCATTCACATGCGCGCTCGCACACACATACACACACACACAAACACATCCATTCATAACGCTCCTTACCAAACATTCATACACACGCATGCATGCACCAAATATTAATATAAAAGAAAACAAACACTTACCTGTAGTCAGCTCAACCTCAGAGGTTCCAGGAGGCTTTTTGACTGTTCGTGAGAGGCAAATGGTAGAGGGGCATGGCTCCTCAGCCCCAATGGACCAGCCACTCCTGGTTATACATGCCATATATTCTGCACCTTCTCCCTACTTTATATTGGTCATACTATGTAAAAAGTGAAAATCATAATTTGTTCAACATCGGAGTAGGATCACATGTAAGGTCCTCACTGCCCCATTAGTTTATTGCGTTTGGTTACTAAGAAATGGTATGAAATTGTTGGTGATTGCACAATATCTGTACCAGAAAGAGAAGGAAATATTGAACAGATCTAGAACAAAGAGCAGCTGAAATTGGACTCAGTGAATCCTGGACTCAACCGTCATAAAGACTGGACATCACTGATCTAGAGACACATGTTCACAGAACTTTTGTGACATAACATACGCTAGGGTCACAATAAAGAAACTGTGGAGTATCTTAAATACAGGAGACAATTTAAGTTTTTCTGTTTCAATTTCTTGTTCTTGAGGGCTTGTATTTATGCACATGTTCTACGATTTACTGGATATGCAAATAACGAATTTAGGTCTTAATTCTTCATTATATCATTGTGCTGTTCTTATTTCCTTCTCTCCTATTCTGGGGCCTGCTATTTATCTCTTCATATCTTTTTTCATTCCTTTCCATTTCATATATACCTCCAATATGACTTCTAAAGCCGTTTCTGGTTTCCTGAATCCTCCCAACATGGCTGCCTTCCTCCAGGGCTAGTAGTAGTACTTCCTCTATTTTGTTGCCTTTATCACCCTTGCAATATGTCTGCCGCCATTTTCTGGTTGGACTCATTGGACATTGCTCCTGCTTTGAAACTGTCTAACGGGACTTAATTGCTCCTTTAGCCTATCTGCCCTGGCCCCTGCCTGCCTCATGGTGATTCCACACACAGGTATTCACAAACAGGTCGCAGAAACAAAGAACCAGTCCCATGGAACTATTTTGGAATGTAAGGAAACACGTTTGTGTGTATAATTCCTGATTTTTCACAGTAACTTGGCCCCTGCAATACCCTTATTTCTATTACAATTCACCATAATAGCCTGTGAAGGGTACGTTCCCCATGGATGTCTGCTGGTGAGTTAGAAGTGCAGTCCAGGTTGAGAATGGGGGAAAAGTAGGTGAGCTGACCTAGGAAGTGTACTAATTCTTTTTTTTTTTCAGTTTGTGTTCAAATTTAATTTACAGTACCTGCTAATATGGTCTCATGCTCATGATAGCTGTTAGAGTCCTGAGGAAGAGCCTTGTGTTTGTTGAGGATCAGAAGGCTGTTGACTGATTATACCTCAGACCCACTTTTGAATAAAATAGAAGATGAACAACACAGTCCATCATAACAATTGTGTCAAAATACATAAAAATGTATCTTTTTCTATGCATTTGTAACTTGTGAAGGAGCACTGAGCATCCTGTTCCGCACGGACATCCATTGCACCACTTATGTGACTTTATTTTAATCAATTAAACAAATAGTCATTTGATTGTGCATGATTCCTGCATATTCCTTCAACTAGGGACCTGTGCTCCTTGTTCTAAGCACTGTACACCTTAATACTTTCTTCTATGGACTAGGACTTTTATTAAAAAGACATCTGTCAAACGTACTATGTAAGATTTTTACCACCCCTTTGACAATTGGACCTGCAGAAAAAGAACAATTGAATACCATTGGATTAGTAAGAACCAAAGTAAACTTTATACGCTAAGAAAAAGGGTAGAATTGGAAAGAAATCTGGAAGGAGGCTGAGCAGGGATGTGTGATTGTTCTAAAACATTTTATCATTGACAAGCCAGCTACTGAGTTAATATTTTTATTGTCAAAATTATTTTTATTGTTATTCAGCACCATAGTCAAATACAACAACAATGGAATAATATACCCTGCAAACCCCTGAGGCGGGAGGATCAGCTAATTGGAGTCCTGTTGCTCAAATCACAGGGTCTTTACATGCCTTCCATATCCGGCTGACCAGATGCTCAGTTTAGGTCCACATTTCGCAAGGGTGCACCCATATGGGAGAACAAAGAACCACAAATCCAGGAACGTCCCTCCCCTTACCCTCCCTTATCCCCTCCCTCCCCCCTTGCCCCGGTGGTGGTATTTTCGCATAGTGTGGAGTTGAGTGATATGAACGAGTTGTGAGTGGGTGGCCGAATGAAGATTGGACTTGACCTGCCCTTGGAGAATAAAGATGTATGCCTGGTTCCCTTGGTGGGGTATAGCATTGGAAGAGGTGCATAGCTCTTATGGAGGGAGGGCAAACTTCTGATGGTAAGCCTCGGGACAGATAAGTGACCAATGGGCCCCATCATTATTCGAAATTCTTATAAGCATCTCGAAAGATGTAAGCCAGGCACTCCATGGAGAGTATTTCCACAGACGGGAGTGCCACAGCGAAATGGCGGGAGCATCTTTCTTTTTCCAAGCGACCGCTATGGTGAGTTTAGCCGCTCCCAGCCCAGCCCACATGATTGCCTTATCGGCTCTCGTTTGGTGTTCCAGCGCGGGGTCCCTGATACCCAATAGTGTCCCCTCTATAGTCATCGGAATGGGGTACCCCAGTATTTCTTTAATATGTGAAAGGATTTCTTCCCAGAATGGACGAATGCTGGGGCAGTCCCACCAAATATGGCGAAAATTTCCCTGCATACCACAGCCCCACCAGCAGAGATCTGAGGTATCAGGAAAAATCTGCTTGAGCTTAGTGGGGTAGAGATACCAATCTAGAAGCATCTTATAGTGAGGGGGAACAACCTTTACAATGCAACTTTTACAACGCACTACACTTACAACGCATTTTTTACAACGCAACATCCACTACAACGCATTCCATTACATAGCATGACACTACAACGCATTTTTAAAAACTACCTTTACAACGCATTCCATTACATTGCATACTACCTTTACAACGCATACCATTACAACGCATAATATTACACTACACTATCCAACACTTACCCTACTGTTGCACCCCCTGGAGTTAGAATAGTAATTTTTACCCCTATACTATCCAACACTTACCCTACTGTTGCACCCCCTGGAGTTAGAATAGTAATTTTTACCCCTATACTATCCAACACTTACCCTACTGTTGCACCCCCTGGAGTTAGAATAGTAATTTTTACCCCTATACTATCCAACACTTACCCTACTGTTGCACCCCCTGGAGTTAGAATAGTCATTTTTACCCCTATACTATCCAACACTTACCCTACTGTTGCACCCCCTGGAGTTAGAATAGTCATTTTTACCCCTATACTATCCAACACTTACCCTACTGTTGCACCCCCTGGAGTTAGAATAGTCATTTTTACCCCTATACTATCCAACACTTACCCTACTGTTGCACCCCCTGGAGTTAGAATAGTCATTTTTACCCCTATACTATCCAACACTTACCCTACTGTTGCACCCCCTGGAGTTAGAATAGTAATTTTTACCCCTATACTATCCAACACTTACCCTACTGTTGCACCCCATGGAGTTAGAATAGTAATTTCTACCCCTATACTATCCAACACTTACCCTACTGTTGCACCCCCTGGAGTTAGAATAGTAATTTTTACCCCTAGACTATCCAACACTTACCCTACTGTTGCACCCCCTGGAGTTAGAATAGCAATTTTTACCCCTATACTATCCAACACTTACCCTACTTTTGCACCCCCTGGAGTTAGAATAGTAATTTTTACCCCTATACTATCCAACACTTACCCTACTGTTGCACCCCCTGGAGTTAGAATAGTAATTTTTACCCCTATACTATCCAACACTTACCCTACTGTTGCACCCCCTGGAGTTAGAATAGTAATTTTTACCCCTATACTATCCAACACTTACCCTACTGTTGCACCCCCTGGAGTTAGAATAGCAATTTTTACCCCTATACTATCAACACTTACCTTAAATGCAATTTAATATTATGCGTTGTAATGGTATGCGTTGTAAAGGTAGTATGCGATGTAATGGAATGCGTTGTAAAGGTAGTTTTTAAAAATGCGTTGTAGTGTCATGCTATGTAATGGAATGCGTTGTAGTGGATGTTGCGTTGTAAAAAATGCGTTGTAAGTGCATGCGTTGTAAAAGTGTGCGTTGTAACGACATACATCCTATAGTGAGCCTCCCTCAGTGCGACTGAGTGGTTGTGACTAGTAATGTCCCCCCCACCTGTTTCCACTCCTCTCCTGTGATGTCCAGACCGAGCACATGTTCCCAGAAATGCGTGAAACGTGCTCGGGGAGCTCGTATAGTATTCACTTATAGAGCGTAGAGAGAAGAAATGGTCCCTTTCATGTTGCCTGCCTTTAAGACAAAACGCTCCACAGCTGTCAGGTCCCTAGTTGCCGCCTTCTGTACATGGGGTTGCGTGGCCCAGTGCTTCAGCTGGAGATAGTGATAGTGTTCGCTGTGTGGGATTAGGAAATCACGTTTGCAGTTTTCAAATGTCAGAATGTCAAAGTTGTGGAAGATGTCCGAAAGCTTTAGGCACCCGCCCTCCTTCCAACAGTCAAATGGCCCTTCATGTAAGGCCGGCGGGAAGGCCGGGTTAAAGTGGATAGGGGTATACGGGGATGGGAAAGTGGTCCAACCCTGTCTTCTTGTAACATGATCCCAGACCGTGAGGGTGGTGCATGCGGGGGTGCTCAGATATACGTTTGCTGGCCTGTCCTTCTTAGGCTTCCATAGAACATCCCAAATAGAGCAGCCAACAATGGCCCGGTCCATATGGAGCTAGTGTTTTTCTGATTCCCGTGCTGTCCATTCCATTACGATGCGCAGTTGTGCCGCTTGATAGTATAAGGTGAAGTCTGGGAGTGCCACTCCTCCCTCTTTCCTTGGTTGCCTCAGCACGTGAAAGGGCAGGCCGGCCCGCCCTCGTTGACAAATGAAATTGGTGGTCAGTGAACGTAGGCCAGACAACAAATCCTGGGGAGGCTCGATGGGGAGAGCCTGAAATAGATACAGGAATTTCGGTAGAACCGTCATTTTGACAGCATTGATTCGCCCAAGCCAAGAGACATAAAGAGGTTTCCATCTCTTGAAATCTTGTTGCGTCTGTAGCACTAGCGCAGGGTAGTTGGCGTTGTATAGGTCCCCAATATTAGGCGAGAGATAAACGCCCAAGTAAAGGAGGGAGTGTGTCGCCCATTGTAGGGGTGTTTGGTGTCACAGTCTCATTGCTTCAGTGTCCGTGGGCATGAGGTTGAGTATGGAAGATTTGGTTAGTTTGACTTTAAATCCTGCCACTAGTTCAAAACGAGTTAACTCCTCCTGCACTGCCTGAAGGGAGGAGGCAGGTCCCCGGAGAGTAAGCAGAATATCATCCGCGAAAAGAGAGATGCTTTATGGTCTGCGCCTCCAAAGCGGATTCCCCGGATCTACTTATTAGCTCGGAAACTCTCGGCCACGGGTTCAATACTAATGGCAAATAAAAGGGGGGGAAAGCGGACAACCCTGTCTCGTGCCTCTACTAAGGGCAAATGGGAGGGACGTGTACCCATTGACCAGAACTTGCGACCTTGGGGAGCGGTAATTCGCCCGCACCATATGGAGGAACCTATCTCCGAAGCTAGATTTCTGCATGGTCAGGAAGAGGAATGACCAATCCACCCTGTCAAAGGCCTTTTCAGCATCGAGGCCCACTATTATAGCCGGGATTTTTAATTTAGAGACTTTCTCAATTAGATGGACAGTACAACGGATATTATCGTGTGTTTGACGCCCTGTTATAAAGCCGGATTGATCAGGGTGGATAAGTGTGGGCATCAGGTCATTCAGCCGGGCAGCCAGGATCGCTGAGTACAACTTCGCGTCAAGGTTAAGAAGAGCTATGTGCCTATATGAGGCACACTTCTGAGGGTCCTTCCTTGGTTTGGGAATGACCGATATCACCGCTTTGGCCATGGTGTCCGAGACCCTGTCATCGGTCGCAATTGCACTAAAAAGTTCAATGAGGTGTGGTACAAATTGAGACGCAAAACTTTTGTAAAATTGTGCTGTGAGTCCGTCGGGGCCTGGGGCTTTGTGAAGCTCAAGTTTGGTGATTACCTATCTGACCTCCTCAGCGGTAATAGGGACCTCTAGGGGTTCTGCGGTCGCTGGGGAAAGTTGTGGAAGTTCTACTGAATCTAAATATAGCTGTTGCAAGACTATGTCTGGTGTGGTGCCAGTGTAGAAATCCCCATAGAATTTGCCAAACGCGTTAGCATTGCGGTCGTCTGCATGTGTTACCTGGCCATCCCTGTCTAAGATACCCCCGATAAATTTGCGTTCCTTCTTCTCACGGAGTTGTCACGCTAGGTGACTCCCCACTTTATCCCCTTGAGCATATGCTGAGCACCTCAGTTTCAGTAGCGTAAACTCTGCTCTATTATTATAGATAGCACGGAGTTTGCCCCTCAGCGCAGTGACCTGCCGCTGGAGCATTTGTGTGGGGGTGGCTTTATGGGCTTTTTCCACTACCTCTAATTCCCCTTCAAGAGCTACACGTTCTTTCGCTCTCTGTTTGTTCAACGCTGCGTTGAGTTGTATGCATTTGCCCCTCATCACCACCTTAAAGGCGTCCCAATTGTTCTGTGGTGTAGTAGCATGTGAGGTGTTAAGTGCAAAGTACTCGTTAATGGAGTTTCTCAGTTTGGCGGTGCTGGTCCTGTCCCAAAGGAGCGAGCCCGTGAAGTACCAATGGGCCGTGCCCGGCCTGTTCCCCTCCCAAACTAGACTGGCAGTTATAAGGCTATGGTCCGATATTGAAAGAGGTAGGATCTGAGCCGCCTGCAGTGAACCCACCAGTGCTTGACGGATAAAGATGTAATCTATTCTAGCGTAGGACTGGTGGACATGAGAGTAGTAGGTAAAATCTTTGTTTGTGGGACATAGTGTTCGCCAGGTGTCACTGAGACCCAACAGGGACATTTTCTGTTTGACCCCTTTAGAGAAACCAGTGGGTGTAGCCCAGTGTGCGTGTGAGCTGTCTAACGTTGCCTGCCAGGCTGAGTTAAAGTCCCCTAGAAGAATGACCAGATCCTCTGCAAAGGCACCAATCATGTCAAGAGTGGTAGATAGGAATGTCGCCTGACCCGAGTTGGGTGCATAAAGGGAAACAAATGTGCATAGCGTACCCCTGAGCCTCCCCTTCACCAACAAGACTCTGCCCTCCCGATCAGTTTTAAGAGCCTCAGGTTGAGATCTAGCTGTGTTGTGAAACAGCAAGGACATTCCATTATGCTTGGTGCCCGCTGAGGAGCTATATACCAACGGGTACGTTTTGTGGCAAAGTCTTGTTTCTTTGGATTTCTTAAGGTGTGTTTCTTGGTGGGCCACCACGTCAAACTCGCGATCATTGAGGTATTTCCTTTTTTTTTTGACTTTTTTGAGGCGAATTTAAACCCTTAACGTTCCATGACGCTATGGAGATCATTTAAGTGGTTTGAGCCCTCACCTCCTCCTACAACGCTCCCCCTTGGAACACCATGTATACTCTGTAGCGCCTCGTTCCAATATTACCAGACCTACAACACTGACTCTCTCGTGAGCTATATCAACCCCACCTGGATGTGTGAATATGCTACCTCCGCACCACCACCGGAAACCCACCGCCCCATCCCCCCCTCAAATCCCCTAGAATGATCGTGCTGGGATACCAACGGGCATCCAGCTGAAAACTCCCATAAAGAGAGTACGGTAATTCTGGGCGATACGGACAAGGCCCGCACCCCCCGGCTGCCGTGCAATAAGAACAAAGAGAATAGTTAACAGTTTCAGCAGAGGTTGAAGACAATCATGCTGTAATAACCAGCTTTTCCAAGTTAAACTTGATCTCGTCTGTGACTACCGGCTCGCGACCTTCATAGGAGCAACTCTGTGATTCCTCTGATATGTTCCTGGCGCCCCAGGCCAACATCCGTTGATCCTAAACTGGAGATAGTGATTTAACTTGCTGCTTTGTCTTCCTGACTGTTTGCCAGGACCGAGTCTCTCTCCGATGTTGGTTCAGATCATGCACGGGCCTTGTGGCATCATCGTTTTCAGGGTCTGGCAGGCCCAAAAGTTGGATGCCGTCTCGAAGATCAGTGACGTGTTGTGGCTTGTTTTTATATTTAAAAGCGAGACCGAACGGGAAGGTCCAGCGGTATCGAATCCCTCCTTCACGTTGCTTGGTGGTGACCAGGCGCAGCGACTGCCTTCGTACCAGAGTTGAGGAAGCCAAGTCCTGGAAAAGCGTGCATTTGTAGCCCTGAAGGAAGTTTCGTCTCAATTCCTCGCCACACTGAGGATGGATTCTTTTGTTTTGAAAGAATGCAGTTTTACCAGAACATCACGTGTCCTGCGTCGTTCCCACATCAGAATGGGCCCCACTCTGTGGACACGGTCTATCTTCACCTTTAATTGGGGGGTTGCTAGGACTGCTAAGAAAAGACCGGTCACAAATGCCTCGAGGTCCGGTCCCTCCGCGCCTTCTTCCAGGTCTCGAATGCGAATGTTCTCCCTCCGGGCCCTGTTTTTCAGGTCTTCCATCTTCAGGATCACTTGGTGTAGCTGCGACTGAAGGTTTTGTTGTGTTTCTTGTAATTTGTTGGAACGCAGGTCAAGGGTCTGCGCCTGCTCCTTCACCTCTAGCATCCTGGAGCCTACCGCATCTATATTGTGGCACAGGGTCGTCATTTTCTTCATCAGGTCAGCCATACCTTGATCCATCGAGGTGCGCAGGTCTTGTTTTATTTCCTGACATAGCTCAGTTTTGAAGTCCCGGAGGGAGGCGAGCAGATCCTCCCTGGTGAGGGCCATCTTCTGTGCCTGCTTCGGGTCTGTCACGGGAAAAGATTTGTCTGCCGTCGCGAAATAATAGGAGACCTTATTTGTCGTCTTCTTGGGTGGCATAGGGGCAGTACAAAGCGTGGGGCTGGCGCCGGCCTCAAGGGCCCCTCCGTGGGTCATCACTGTCGTGCTGGCCCGGGTGCTCAATGCCGCCAGACGCTTAACAGGTCCTGACATCGATGGTTAAGTTCCCCCATCCCTCTTGAGGTCAGGCAGCTGTGGGGAAGAGCCTGCGAGCAGTAGCAGGTGTTGCTTTACGGTGTGGGTCGCAGAAGGGGCAGCAGGGGAGGTGATTGCACAGAGTTCTTCAGCCCCCTCGGAGATCACGGGAAGGAAACTGGGCCCTGTCTCAAGCCGGGTCACATTGTCGGTGCCATCTTAGGGTCAGGCATGCCTGATCACCAGGGATTCCTGCTGGGCACATTAACTGTGGAGTGAAGGTAGGAAAAGGGGTGACTGACCTGTTGAGCAGCATCCTGAGGCGTCTGCCGTCATTCCCAGTGGCAGGCGTTGATAAATTGCATCGGTGTTTCTATTCCTGATCTCGGGCGCGATGCCTGGCCTCAGCCCCGCGGGCCGTGTCTTCCCGTGTTTGGCCGGTCTCGGAGAGCCGAAGGGATATGCGCCGCCTCTTCACCAGGAACCGATGTCAGGCAGGGCTCGCCACCGGCAAATGTGTACTCCGGTAGCGCTCATCACATACAGGCCGCCACAGGTTCGTGGCCACCGCAAGCATTACTCCTCTAGCGTGCCATCTTAAGGGGCCTGCCTGGTCACGCCTGTCTCCCCGCAAGCATCGGCCTCCAGCGCTGGTCGCCGACTCCGAAACCGGCTTAGCGCACCTCTTCAACGCTGGTAAGTTTCTGCTATCTGCATGCGGAATTTGCCTCTCCTTCAGCGACCGAAAAAGGATATCAGCAGCCAAGGGGGTCCGGAGCTGAAACGGCTCATGTCCATTCAGCCATCTTGCTTGGCCACGCCCCCAGGAGTTAATATTTTTAAAGATGAAACAAAAGACGACACCTGTACACTGGAAAGCAATGATTAATATCCTAATGGCCCACACTGCATTTGGGCTACAAATTGAAGCTCATCATGGAAGACAGATTTTCTTTCACATGTAATACTTTTGTGTGAAATTTAGACAGTATTGCTATATGGCACTTAAATAACAGACTTATGGGCATATTTACAAGCAGGCGATAAAAAAGTATCGTCGCATTTGCGTCCGTTTTCGGCCAAAAAGCGGCGATAATTTTATCGCCTAATTAGCAAGGCCACACTTACGCGTGAAACCTTGCGTGGGGATTCTTTACGCCCAGCTTTGCATCTCTGATGAGATGCAAAGTGGGCGTTCTTGACCTAACATGACAGGAGAAATGTCGCTAAGCGACATTTCTCGTATCATCAAGCCCCACGCTATGAAGCATAGCGTCAGGAAAAGTAGCGATAACCCCTGTTATCGCTACTTTCCTTACGCCTGCTTCAGGACTGACTTAACCATGATATCCTATGGAGGGTGGATATCATGGCTAAGTTTGTGAGTCCCTATCAGCAAGCTAACGCCACATTGCGTGAGATTATCGCTGGGTTTCCAGCGATAATCTCACGTTAGGCAGTTAGCGTGAGGATTTTTATTGTTGAGGAGATAAGCGTTGCTAATAGTACGCTATCTCAGCGATAAAAATCCACGTTACCCGGCGATAATTATCCTCACGCTAAGAGTGCTGAGCGATAATTATCGCCGGGTGTTGCTGATATGCCCCCAAATGTGTTAAACAGACACTGTTGCATACAGACACCATATAGCAGCACAAATCTTTTGTACAACTTAGTTATAACTGCAACCAGCAGTTGAAAGTCATCCTGTGCCCTGAGCACCCACCAACCTTTTTCTGTGGTACTGGTGGTAACTGACGGACTGATCCTCGGCTCTGCCTGCCCAGGGCCAGTGCTATGCGGAAAGAGACACTTAGTGTACCCTCGTTTATGTAGGTGTTTTCACCGTACTCTAAGGGTTAGGATACTCCTGTGATTTGCATGGCCTCCCCTATAAGGCCGTAGTACATAAAGGTAGTTTCAATACCCCTTCCCTATTAAGTCCCTAGTATATAAGAAGGCATGGCAGAGGTCAGCAGCCCTTTCGGCACTTGCAGGTGTGCACCGCTGAATATGAGGTCAGGTAAAAATGGATAATCAACAAAGTTGAGTGTGGCCACACTTTGCATGTTAAAAAGCATCCCTGGGTTGCAGGACTGCTTTTAAATTGGCCCCAATCAACCAATTGTTGGGCATATTAGATACCCCAGGGTGTCCCCTAGGTGTCCCAGGGGTGGAGGGTCAGGTATGTTTTAGGAGGAATATTATACAATGATTTTTATATGCCCTGGGTTAAGTGAAATTACACATTCCACTCCCCACATTGTGATAAAATGCTTCACAAAATCAACTTTTGTGTTAGGAGCACTGTGTAGGCAGGATCTGCAATAGTTTTACATATTCCAAACCCCTAATGTCTCCCCTAGGTGTTCCAGAGGTGGGAGTCATGTAGATATAAAAATACCTTTTATAAGAACCCTGCTAATAAGCCCTGGTGTTGGAAAAGTGGCCCAAGTTATTTTTCTCATTGCAAATCCCCTGCCACATAGGTTAACATGGAAAGACGTTATTAACTAATACATCCTGCTAGGATAATCATAAAATAGCATCCAATGACTTCCCAGCACGGTATTGAAAAATCCAACAATATTCTATTGTTGAATTTCTCCTAAAATGTACAGACAAGAAGTTATAAGTATTTGTGGTCTGTAAGCCAGAATTCAACTCTTACCAATCAGGACAGATCACTGGAAAGCTAAGTGGATTAGCCACGCTCCTTCGATGAGGTGAAAAAGAGCCCCTGGGGTTAGCCAGCTCTTCTGGGAGGGCAGGGTTCCTGCTACCCAGGAATGCCAGAGCAGGGGTTGTAAACACTATACTTCAATGCAAGGAGGAGACAGGTAGATGACACCATTTTCATTAACACCTCTCCTCTTTGAACTCAGCCAGATGCTAGGTTTAAGGGAAGGAATGAGCAGATGCAAGTGGAGAGATGTTTGGAGATTCTCTCCCTGCTGGAAAATCAGCCATGATGAATTTTGGGAAAATAGTGCTCTCCGGGAATGAGTGCTACACTTTGGAGATGTGGTCATATCCTGGGGTGTTGCTCTACACCTCATTGGACAGGAATACCTCCTGCTTGACCCAGTGAAATTGGAGTAAGTATCTGAGAGGGGCAGAGCCTCTCAGACCTGCTGCTTGAAACCTAAGAGAGCAGGTAGGGGCCACACTGAGAAGTTTGCAGGGCCTGGTTGGTGCACATAACTCTGAAGATTGAGCCTTCTGCACCAGCCACAACAACATCCCTGTGGACTACCTTGCTTTAAAAAACCTAAAGAGTGGAATACCTGCAAGCTACAGGTAAATAGCACTCACCGGAAAAATCACCACCAAGAATCCTCAGCCTGGAGATTTGTAATGGTTTTGTCCAAGTGGAAGTTGGAAACTGAAGTGTTAGACTTGGGGGTCTCTAGTTGGCACAGGTATGCACTTGTGACAAATAGGGACCCTCGCCTCTAGTCAGGGTAAAGGGTACACTCCTAAAATAACCCCTGCTCACCCCCTTGGTAGCTTGGCATGAGCAGACAGGCTTATCTCAGAGGCAGTGTGTAAAGCATTTTTGAACACATACAGTAATCAAGTGACAACACTACAGATGGACACCACAAAGGTTTTATATCAAAAATAAGTATTCTTTATATAGTTTTACCACAAGACCATAAATGACAAAATCCACAATACTTTTGCTTTAAGATGGTAGAATTTAGCTTAGTTCTCTTTAGTTCTTAAATGCGACACTTTCAGTCAATGTACTTTTAGCTGCGACACACAGGGCAACGAAAGTGTTGCAACGATGTTGATGCGATGAAAGTTTGGTGCAAAGAAATAAAGACCTGAAGATCTTCCAGGTGTTGCACGCTTCTCTGATGTTGCGAGAAGACTCGATTCGATGCGTCAGCTGCAGCGGTGACACCCCTTCACGTGATGCGATGACAGCGGCTTTGGCGGCGACACTCTTCTCCGACGTTGCGAGACTCTTCCACTCGATGTGACAACTGCAGCGGCGACAACCTTTACGCAAAGCGACGACAACAGCTCAGAAGGCGGCACGCTTCTCCATGGATGCGAGGCACTTTTCTTGATGCGGTGCAATGTGACAGCTACAGCGCCATCCTCCAAGATGCGACGGCAGTGGCTGCGACGGCGACACACTACTTCCTCGATGCCAGACTATTCTCTTGATGCGGTGCAATGCGTCAGGTACGATGGCTGCGATGGCAACGCGCTTCTTCGGCGTTGCGAGACCCTTCTTCGAAAAATGTGAGACACTTCCGCTCAATGCGACAACTGCAGCGGCGACACCCCTTTACGCGATGCTCCGAAAACAGCTCCGACGGCGGCACGCTTCTCCTTCTTGAGTCGCGCTTCCAGCTCCTTGCGACACGCAGTCCTTCAGATGTCCCAAAACAGCAGCAGGCACTTCCTAAGAACTCTGGGGAGCTGAGGGTTGAAGTCTGTTGTTCCTGAGACTTCAGCAGGAGGCAAGCTCTTTTCCAAGCCCTTGGAGATCCTTCACAAGTTGAGCAAAAGTACACACAAAGTACCTTTCTCCTCTTTTTGGCAGAAGGCAACCCCTGCAGGCCAATCCCCCAGTTTCAGGGATAGTCTCTCCTCCGTTTCTCCTTGGTTCCTCTCCTCAGCAGAGGTTTCTTCTTGTTTTCCCAAAGTGATCTAAATTCTTGGGATCAGGGTCCCAATACTTATACCCCAAAATCCTTTGCCCTCTGAAGGCAGAGGGGCATTTGCCTTGTTCAAACCGGTTCTGGTCAGTCCTGGAGCACATTGTTTACCTGTCTCCTTCCTTCCTTTCAGAGTGCAGGGCAGAGACATCAGACGCACCACAGGAGGTGGAGCCAGCATTGTGGAGGGAAGACACAGCCCTATTCAGGTCCCAGGTGCAACTCCTCCCTCCCATCTAGATCCAGATCTCTCTATTCACCACTGGGCCACCTCACCCTGTCTCCTGGAATTCCCCAGCCATGTCACTCAAACTCCAGACAAGGAATACACAGCCTAGCGGAGGCAGGTTTGAATGGTTAGACAAGCAAATACCTACTTTCTACAAGTGGTATTTTCAAACACAGAATGTTAAAACCAACTTCACTAAAAGATGTATTTTATCATTCTGAGTTCAGGCAGACTAAATTCGAATTTCTACCATGTTCCCTGAGTCAGTTAGGATTATAAAATGTAATAACCAAACTGCCCATTCTGGCCTATGGAGAACAGGTAGCCTTGCAATAGTGAAAAACGAAAATGGCTGTAATTCACTACTAGAACATGCCACACACACCAGGGCATGTTCTACCTTAACCTTACAATGCACCCTGCACTAGGGCCTACCATAGGGGAGTCTGATATGAAGAGAAGGGAAGGTTTAGGGACTGGCAAGTGGGTGCACTTGCCCAGTCAGCATGACAGTACCAGACTGCATGCAGGCTCTGCAATGGCAGACCTTAGACACACTTTTACAGGCTGCTCCTGTGGGTGGCACAACCAGTGCTGCAAGCCCACCAGCAGCATTTGGATTTACAAGCACTAGGCACTCCTGGTGCACTGTACTAGGGTCTGACAGGTAAACCAAACCAGCCAATCATGGAATCACAAATTCATACATCAATTTACAATAGGGAGCACTTGCACTGTGGCACTGGACAGCAGTGGCACAGTGCCCTGAGCATTTAACACCAGCAAAAACACGTGAGGCAATAGCAAAAATGGAAGGGAGACCCACGCCAAGCTGCCAGGTCTAACACGAAGCCAGTTGGAGTTTATGTTCCCTGAGCTCAGAATTTAAAAATACATCTTTCATTGAAGTTGATTTTTAAATTGTGGTTTGAAAATGCCACTTTTAGAAAGTGGGCATTTTCTTGTCTAGACTGTCTAGAGTGACTGCATAGAGGCACAAGATGGTTAAACACGATGTTGATTCCACAGGCAGACAAACAGGCCCCTGTCAGTCACACAAAGGGAGCTGAGCGGTGTCATGCATATCCTGATGGCCCATTACCAGGCTGATGGGTCTTCCTGGCTTAGAGTGATGAAAGTAGTTGCCACAGGCACAGCCCTATTCAGGTGTCAATGCTGTCTCCACCCCCTTGGAATGAGAGGACTGTGTAGTTCACAAGTTCCTGCCTTGCACTTCCTTGTCTCTAGACACCAATGACCTTTCTTTGAAGTATGCCTACTTCAAAGGCTGAAAGGGGTATTAGTATTGGATCTAAAACCCCACACTCTTAGCTCTTCAGCACTTCTCCTTGGCAGAGGTTCCTCTTGATCCAAAGTGTTCTGTGTGGTGAAGTTCTGCCCTTTTGCTGTGTGTTGCTTTGCTGGGTTGTCCTGGAGTTGCTGCTTCTGCTTTGGAGAGCAGGACTGAACTAAGCTGTTTATCCTTGAGAAGTTTCTCCAAGGGTTTTTGTGTGCTTGCCTCCTGCAATGAACCCTCAGGTCAGAGCTCCCAACAGTGGAGTTCAGGGATGCTGCAGATTAAGGTGCCGATCACGATCCGGTAAAAACCGGGTACGAACCGTCGGACGGAGCAAAATCTCCGTCCGACGCGTACCCGGTCGTCAAAATTTACAAACAAGGAATTACGATTCGCACGGAACACCATTTCCGTACGATTCGTAAAAAAAGCCCGACTGAACAAAATAAACCTACCAATGCGATCCGGGAACGGGCCGACCTGACGTCGGGACGCTCGCAGCCTGCCATTCACGAACCAGGAATCACGATTCGCACCGACGTCATCCCGCACGGTGAATATTTTCCGGCTGCCAAAAACTGCCGGGAAATCAGGACGACGCGAACAAGGACCACCAGTACGCGACGGACAGACAGGACCCCGCGATCAAGGAGGACCAGTACGCGACGGACACACAGGACGACGCAAACAAGGAGGACCCGTACGCGACGGACAGACATGGACCCGAACCTACGTGTCATCCCGGCCCTCATAGCAGTCCACCTCCTCTACAGGTTCTGACGCAGACGCCGCAGAAGGTCAGAACAACTAAGGGAGGGGGGAAAGGGGGGGGGTGGGGGTGGCAGGACCAGGGCAGGCCACAAAACCCCCACCAAAGTCACACACCACACATGCCCAGGACATACCTGACACCCATGCCCTGGTCACTACGAGGGGGTGGGGGCGTGTCCAGCTAAGCCAGCGACCGCCACAACGGAAGTCCATCACCACGCAAACCGGCAACACAACCAGACCGGTACGTCCCGTACCCACGCCTCAAGAGCGTTGGTACGAGACGTACCACGCCCACACCCACGTCACCCCAACAATGGCGGGACGGATCGTACCCACGTGGCAAAGGCCTGGGTACGGCCCGCACAAGCATCACATAGCGTGGGGATAGAGATGTACGGACCCTACCCCCACCCCCCTATGCATGGAACGTACACCCACCCCACCAGTGTAAGTACGACCCGTACCCTCACCCTCGTATGCATGGAGCGTACCCCCACCCCAACAGTGTAAGTACGACCCGTACCCTCACCCGCGTATGCATGGAGCGTACCCCCACCCCAACCGCGTATGTACGTACCGTACCCCCACCCCAACAGTGTAAGTACGACCCGTACCCTCACCCTCGTATGCATGGAGCGTACCCCCACCCCAACAGTGTAAGTACGACCCGTACCCTCTCCCTTGTATGCATGGAGTGTACCCCCACCCCAACAGTGTAAGTACGACTCGTACCCTCACCCGCGTATGCATGGAGCGTACCCCCACCCCAACAGTGTAAGTACGACCCGTACCCTCACCCGTGTATGCATGGAGCGTACCCCCACCCCAACCGCGTATGTACGACCCGTACCCTCACCCGCGTATGTACGTACCGTACACCCACCCCAACAGTGTAAGTATGACCCGTACCCTCACCTGCGTATGCATGGAGCGTACCCCCACCCCAACAGTGTAAGTACGACCCGTACCCTCACCCGCGTATGCATGGAGCGTACCCCCACCCCAACCGCGTATGTACGTACCGTACCCCCACCCCAACAGTGTAAGTACGACCCGTACCCTCACCCTCGTATGCATGGAGCGTACCCCCACCCCAACAGTGTAAGTACGACCCGTACCCTCACCCGCGTATGCATGGAGCGTACCCCCACCCCAACAGTGTAAGTACGACCCGTACCCTCACCCGTGTATGCATGGAGCGTACCCCCACCCCAACCGCATATGTACGACCCGTACCCTCACCCGCGTATGCATGGAGCGTACCCCCACCCCAACAGTGTAAGTACGACCCATACCCTCACCCGCGTATGCATGGAGCGTACCCCCACCCCAACAGTGTAAGTACGACTTGTACCCTCACCCGCGTATGCATGGAGCGTACCCCCACCCCAACAGTGTAAGTACGACCCGTACCCTCACCCGCGTATGCATGGAGCGTACCCCCACCCCAACCGCGTATGTACGTACCGTACACCCACCCCAACAGTGTAAGTACGACCCGTACCCTCACCCTCGTATGCATGGAGCGTACCCCCACCGTGTATGTTCCAAGCGTACATATCCAGAAATAGGAGGTGTGTGTGCAGAGTCCTCCCAGCAGTGCCCTGAGACAGGAGGGGTGGGTGTGGAGTCCTCCCAGCAGTGCCCTGAGACAGGAGGGGTGGGTGTGGAGTCCTCCCAGCAGTGCCCTGAGACAGAAGGGGTGTGTGCCTATCACTCCCAGCAGTGCCCTGAGACAGGAGGGGTGGGTGCCTAACACTCCCAGCAGTGCCCTGAGACAGGAGGGGTGTGTGCCTAACACTCCCAGCAGTGCCCTGAGACAGGAGGGGTGGGAGCTGAGTCCTCCCAGCAGTGCCCTGAGACAGGAGGGGTGGGTGCAGAGTCCTCCCAGCAGTGCCCTGAGACAGGAGGGGTGGGTGCCTAACACTCCCAGCAGTGCCCTGAGACAGGAGGGGTGGGGGCCTAACACTCCCAGCAGTGCCCTGAGACAGGAGGGGTGTGTGCCTAACACTCCCAGCAGTGCCCTGAGACAGGAGGGGTGGGTGCTGAGTCCTCCCAGCAGTGCCCTGAGACAGGAGGGGTGGATGCAGAGTCCTCCCAGCAGTGCCCTGAGACAGGAGGGGTGGGTGAAGAGTCCTCCCAGCAGTGCCCTGAGACAGGAGGGGTGGGTGCCTAACACTCCCAGCAGTGCCCTGAGACAGGAGGGGTGGGTGCCTAACACTCCCAGCAGTGCCCTGAGACAGGAGGGGTGTGTGCCTATCACTCCCAGCAGTGCCCTGAGACAGGAGGGGTGGGTGCTGAGTCCTCCCAGCAGTGCCCTGAGACAGGAGGGGTGGGTGCAGAGTCCTCCCAGCAGTGCCCTGAGACAGGAGGGGTGGGTGCAGAGTCCTCCCAGCAGTGCCCTGAGACAGGAGGGGTGGGTGCCTAACACTCACAGCAGTGCCCTGAGACAGGAGGGGTGGGTGCAGAGTCCTCCCAGCAGTGCCCTGAGACAGGAGGGGTGGGGGCCTAACACTCCCAGCAGTGCCCTGAGACAGGAGGGGTGGGTGCAGAGTCCTCCCAGCAGTGCCCTGAGACAGGAGGGGTGGGTGTGGAGTCCTCCCAGCAGTGCCCTGAGACAGGAGGGGTGGGTGTGGAGTCCTCCCAGCAGTGCCCTGAGACAGAAGGGGTGTGTGCCTATCACTCCCAGCAGTGCCCTGAGACAGGAGGGGTGGGTGCCTAACACTCCCAGCAGTGCCCTGAGACAGGAGGGGTGGGGGCCTAACACTCCCAGCAGTGCCCTGAGACAGGAGGGGTGTGTGCCTAACACTCCCAGCAGTGCCCTGAGACAGGAGGGGTGGGTGCTGAGTCCTCCCAGCAGTGCCCTGAGACAGGAGGGGTGGGTGCAGAGTCCTCCCAGCAGTGCCCAGAGACAGGAGGGGTGGGTGCCTATCACTCCCAGCAGTGCCCAGAGACAGGAGGTGTGCAACACATGTGTGTGAGGCTGGAAGTACCCACATGCATACTGCCTACAAGGGAACATGTCCCCATGAACTCATGTCAACAGACTACACATACAAGTACAGTGATCACCAAGGATGCCACGAATGTTGCAGGTTGAGACATGGCCCTGCATGCATGGCCAAAGTAGAAGGGCTCCGTCACACACACAGCTCATGTAGACACAGCTCTGCGCTAAAGATTGGGAACACCCTGCAGGGAAGATATCAGGGTACACAGAGGGAGGAATACACCCTGGGACAATTGCACCATGCAGTAACTGCTTACATGAACAAAGAAAGTTAGCTAACACCTTGTGATGGCACACAGATCCCAGGGTCCCCCCAATGAGCAGCCCACTACTACATTTCCCACACACCCAACACATAAACACCACCCAAAACCATGTAGCAGCGCCACCAACACCAATACAAGCATAGCAGTAGTGTCAGAATGAAAAAAAAAATAAAGCTTTATTCAGCATGATCACAGTGTCCGTGGATTGCAGGCAGTTAAATATTCACAAAGCCCATAGGGCAGTCAATAAGTCTCAGCTGGATGGGGGACACAGTGGGATGTGTGTCCCCTAGCTTGCCTGCACAGTTACATGCCGTCGTCTTCCACAGTCGTGAGGCCATCAGGGGGGGGGGGAAGCACCAGGCACCGCAGGGACATCAGGGTAAAGGGGAGGTGTTGTGGGTGCAGGGATGGAGGACTCCACCACAGGGGGTGGGGCAGGGCCAAAGGCGGAGGCCAGGATGGCACTACACACCTTTGAAAGGTCCTCCAGGGAGTCCCCTGCACCCGAAGGATGCACAGGCCCCAAGGAGGGGGGGGGTCAGAGGGATGGGTCGCAGCGCCACCGGGGAGGGCGTAGACAGGGGGGGAGAATCAACCACCGTGACCGAGGACTTCCTTGACCGCTTGCGGGGTGGTGTCACTGTGGGGCTCAGGGACAGAGCGGCCATGAAGGAGTCCTTGGGGGAGATGTGGCCAGGAGAGCTGAGGGGAGGGGATTTGGAGGGAGTGGACTGGGTGGAATACGGACTCCCACTATGGCTGCGTGTCACACGTTTGCCCCCCGACCCAGTGGGTGTGCCTACCTCACCCTGTGTGTGCGTGTCAGGAGGAGTGCGGTGGACCTTCCCTGCTGGTGTGGTGCCTGTGTCTGTTGATGTGGGTGCATGCCGACGTCTGGGTGTACGTGGGACAGGCATGGGAGTGGGAAGTGTGGATGGGGCAGGGGTAGGTGGGGGGAGGTCGCGCTGCAGGATACCCACTGCTGCAGTCAGTGTCGAGTCTATGGACCTCAGCAAGTTGCGTTGGTCAGCCTGCGATGAATGAATGCCCTCCAAGTATGCCTCGATGTTGTTGAGGGTTTGCCCGTGGGCATGGAGGACATTAAGGATCGCAGCCTGACCAACCTGCAGTTGCCGCTGGATGTCCACAGACTCAGCATTGGCGGCAGCAGTGGAGACAGGGGCAGGGGGTGCGGTGCCTGGCATGAAGGAGACATGCGGTGACCGGGCACGCTGGGAAGGGACACGAGCAAGTGGGAGGCGGCTGATGGGAACTGAGGGGGCGGTGCGAGGTGTTGTTCCGCTGTCAGCTGCTGGTGCAGCCTCCGCCCACTCGGAGACATCCTCCTCGGACCTGTCAGCTTCGTATTCTGATGTGCCAGTCGACAGGTCCTCGGCCGCACTATCCTCCGCCTCTGTCCCACTCGATGTGCCAGCCCCGATGTCACGGCTGGCACTGGTGCTCGGTCCCTCCGCCTGGTCTGTGTCCATGTCTCCCTCTGTGTCCCCCGACGATGCTGTGGGCAGGGTGGAGAGACAGAAATTAATCAGACACCTGTACACATCTGTCACATGAGTCCAATCTACATAGGTAACATTGCATAGCCTGAAAAGGAAGATCCCTAACATCTACTAAACAAGGTACCGATGTAGGGCATGAAACACACAGTTGGTTGAGCCACCATGCCACTGAAATACCATGGAGAGCATGAGACAATAGCTAAAGACAGGAAACGGGGACAATCCAGCACTGCATCTGCACCACACAGCGTTGGCGAAAATACCGATGACCAGGGACCATATCCATGAACTTGAGACACATGCTGCATAGGTAATGCTGAAAACATGCACAACATGACTCGGTCACTGCACCTTGCGTGTGTGTCCAGACAAACATCACACACTGCCCAGACCCAGCAAGTAGAAATCTGGATTTGACATATAGGCTTTGCCCGCCCCAACCACCCCCTACACGAGGCAAATAGTTGAGACACAGGTGGCACCAACATCTCATAGTCTGGGTGATAAACACAGGGGCAGGCAAAATGCAAGATTGGACGCCAAACAGCCAAGGTGCGCCTGTACAAATAATGAGGTACCAGTGCCCATCCTCAGATGAGTATAACAAGACACACAGGCACTAGCAACTGTGAGTATGAAGAAGGACATTCAGGTCAGGCTGCACAGTGGACACCTGTACAAAATAGCACGTCTATATACATGGTGCCAGGGGACAATGGCACAGAGCACAACCTACGCTGTAGACACTGAGAGTGTCCACGTTTATGATGACACATACAACACCGATGAAAAGGTGCCCCAGGGGACAGTAGTGGCCACGCAACTCCATGCTCCTGAATGGTAATGACTGCAACCCACGCCACCATCCCTGCACTATGCGTATCGCACACTCATGCACATCATGTCACAGGCCACTACATAGGACATGCGCGCTGTAAGGCATGACACATGAGAGACCAACTCCCATGTCTGGAGTCAGCATCAGTGCCAACTGACATGGAACCCACATGCAGTGAACTTGACAGGGCACAGCCAAGGTCCCAAAATCTGTTACACACCACCCCCACACATGATGCTACAGGCATAGTTCTCGTGGACAAAGCGCCAGCCTACATTACCTTGTGAAGGAGTGACTACACACAGACCAGGGAACACATTGCAAGGAGGGGAAGGGTGGCAGGGGCGCGGCGCTATACTGGGGCAAAATGGATCTGCACAGCACCTTTAAACCCTGGCAGTGAATTCATGCTACTGTGCCCTTACAAATGCCGGTGACACACAACACACACATGTACCTACCCCCTTCCGGCTGCTGCTTCGCCTGTAAGCGCCTATCCAAGTCTGGAAAGACCACCGGCAGCACACGCCTGTGGAGGTGGCTCAGACGGCGGCGCCCGTGGTTCTTGTGGCTCTCAGGTGAGTCCTCCAGCAGGACCCGTGCAATCCTCCGCGTCCAGCACCGGATATCCTGCCAGCGTTTCCTCACCTGGGACAGGCTCCGCCTCCGACCATCCACACCCCTCACGGCACTGACGGCGGTCAGCCAGATCTGCTCCTTGGCAGTGGCGCCTACCTGTGAGGAAGAACAAGTGACACCACATCAATACACCAGCCACATGTCACAGAGAGACATTTGATAACAAATTAGCTGGTAACAACAAGGCATGTCATGCAGCCAACGCATTGCACCTTTGTCATAGTGACATGATCCTCTGGTGAGGGAAAAAGCAGTACGTGCCATAGTGGGTACACAGGTGGAATGATGGCAATGTCACAATCAATGATCAAGGCTCACACTGTGCATCACACCCACCCCTCCTGTCTCAGGGCACTGCTGTTAGTGATAGGCACACACCCCTCCTGTCTCAGGGCACTGCTGTTAGTGATAGGCACACACCCCTCCTGTCTCAGGGCACTGCTGGGAGCACACTGTACCCACCCCTCCTGTCTCAGGGCACTGCTGGGAGCACTCTGTACCCACCCCTCCTGTCTCAGGGCACTGCTGTTAGTGATAGGCACACACCCCTCCTGTCTCAGGGCACTGCTGTAAGTGATAGGCACACACCCCTCCTGTCTCAGGGCACTGCTGTTAGTGATAGGCACACACCCCTCCTGTCTCAGGGCACTGCTGGGAGCACTCTGTACCCACCCCTCCTGTCTCAGGGCACTGCTGGGAGCACTCTGTACCCACCCCTCCTGTCTCAGGGCACTGCTGTTAGTGATAGGCACACACCCCTCCTGTCTCAGGGCACTGCTGGGAGCACTCTGTACCCACCCCTCCTGTCTCAGGGCACTGCTGGGAGCACACTCTACCCACCCCTCCTGTCTCAGGGCACTGCTGGGAGCACTCTGTACCCACCCCTCCTGTCTCAGGGCACAGCTGTTAGTGATAGGCACACACCCCTCCTGTCTCAGGGCACTGCTGGGAGACATCAGGCATCCCCCCCCCTGGGACCCCCCCAACAGTACATGGCATGTGTGTCACACCAGGACACAATGGCAGAAGTCGCAGTCACAACATAGGGACAGTCTGTGCCAGTGGCCTATGCACTCACCTGATACCCTGGTCGCCCATACAGCATGGGGTACTGTGGGAGGATCACATCCAGCAATGCCATGTTCTCCTCCAGGGTGAATGGCTGTGACCTCCCCACAGCCCTTGACATGGTTCCAGGGAATCAGTAGCAGCAGCTGGGTCGACAAATTCAAAGATGTGCAGGCAAGTACTCCCTCATGGGACCTGGCTGCCTTATATGTGCCTTTCTGCCCTGTCTCATGCACAGGAGTACAGAGTGATTGGTCACTCCCATTTGCATCCTATGTTTCCACCAATCCCTTCAAACCTAGCAGTCTGTATGTACTCTATCGGTTTCATTCTCCTGCATGATTTCAGCTCCACAAACACATTGCAACAAAGTATTTTTATTCCAACTGACTTCTGCTGTTCACCTTCCAGAAGAAATTCGAATTTTGAACTTGGTCTCCATGACAACCAGCATGCATGTAGGCCTTAATACTTGTCCCTCATGTGTCCCCTATGTAATTTTGAGCTCCACACACAGGTACGGTGCGTTCCGGGGCCCTAGGGCACCCCAAATGCATTGCAACGGCCCGTCCACGCGTGACTACATTCACTATCAGTATGTGTGGCCTCGCGTATGCGTACTCGTAGTGGTACGGGCCGTACACACGCCTGTACGCTCCCTATCACTACGAGTACGCATACGCGAGGCCACCCATACTGATAGGGAGCGTACACACGCCTGTACGCTCCCTATCACTACGAGTACGCATACGCGAACCACACATACTGATAGGGAGCGTACACACGCCTGTACGCTCCCTATCAGTATGTGTGGCCTCGCGTATGCGTACTCGTAGTGGTACGGGCCGTACACACGCCTGTACGCTCCCTATCACTACGAGTACGCATACGCGAGCCCACCCATACTGATAGGGAGCGTACAGGCGTGTGTACGGCCCGTACCACTACGAGTACGCATACGCGAGCCCACCCATACTGATAGGGAGCGTACAGGCGTGTGTACGGCCCGTACCACTACGAGTACGCATACGCGAGCCCACCCATACTGATAGGGAGCGTACAGGCGTGTGTACGGCCCGTACCACTACGAGTACGCATACGCGAGGCCACACATACTGATAGGGAGCGTACAGGCGTGTGTACGGCCCGTACCACTACGAGTACGCATACGCGAGGCCACACATACTGATAGGGAGCGTACACACGCCTGTACGCTCCCTATCAGTATGTGTGGCCTCGCGTATGCGTACTCGTAGTGGTACGGGCCGTACACACGCCTGTACGCTCCCTATCACTACGAGTACGCATACGCGAGGCCACCCATACTGATAGGGAGCGTACACACGCCTGTACGCTCCCTATCACTACGAGTACGCATACGCGAACCACACATACTGATAGGGAGCGTACACACGCCTGTACGCTCCCTATCAGTATGTGTGGCCTCACGTATGCGTATTCGTAGTGGTACGGCCGTACACACGCCTGTACGCTCCCTATCACTACGAGTACGCATACGCGAGCCCACCCATACTGATAGGGAGCGTACAGGCGTGTGTACGGCCCGTACCACTACGAGTACGCATACGCGAGCCCACCCATACTGATAGGGAGCGTACAGGCGTGTGTACGGCCCGTACCACTACGAGTACGCATACGCGAGCCCACCCATACTGATAGGGAGCGTACAGGCGTGTGTACGGCCCGTACCACTACAAGTACGCATTCGCGAGGCCACACATACTGATAGGGAGCGTACAGGCGTGTGTACGGCCCGTACCACTACGAGTACGCATACGCGAGGCCACACATACTGATAGAGAGCATACACACGCCTGTACGCTCCCTATCAGTATGTGTGGCCTCGCGTATGTGTACTCGTAGTGGTACGGGCCGTACACACGCCTGTACGCTCCCTATCAGTATGTGTGGCCTCGCGTATGCGTACTCGTAGTGGTACGGGCCATACACATGCCTGTACGCTCGCCATCACGATGGGTACACATACGGCAGCACTCCCATAGTGATATGGGAACGTACACAGGCCCTCTTTGCAGCAGTACAGCGGTATTCACACATCACAGTGGTGACAGGCGGCACACAGGTAGGGATAGGGCGGACATACTTGTCCATGGATGGACATACTTGTCCATTAATTGACATTGAGGCATCGTCTGTGCATCACTACATGTGTGGGGCACAGGTGTGAAAGGCCTGTGATGTGGAACATTACTCCTGAGTCGAGAAGGCACCAGATGTATGATGAGATGTGTACAGATGTACTGTGTGATGGTGCGATGTGTGCCAGGCATGCCCTTGACTCCTTTGACATGTGTGCATGTCGTACTGCGCACTTGGGGTGAGCGTCACTGGCATGGCACGGACACCAACACACGGAAGTGTCCCCTGATGCCCGGTACAGGGGTTATGACACCTGACTTGTCACTACCCACGGTGCACAATGTGACTATGTCATGTATGTGTGGGGGCTTCCCATCAGGTTGATGTTGGAGCACCCTCAAAAGCTGCAGCCGTTGGGGAGGAGCTTAGCGCGTGATCAAGATGGCCGCGTGAGCCTAGAGCTCCCGAGACCCTCGCTCCCTCCGGCAGATATCCTGTCTAGTATCCTGCTTTTGATGCCCGGAATATTGGAGGGGAGCCGTTGCTGAGGCGAGAGCCGTTGTCCGGATTGAAATCGCCCACCGGAGACCGAAGTTGTACTGCCTGGAAGTTTGTGGCCTACTCCCCGGAAGGTGCCCGGGACTTGCGTTGGCACAGTGCCCGTGCACTAATTGAACAACAGCGGCCACGCGAGGGGCGAATCGTCGGAAGGAAGGTGTCCTCACTTTCACTTTCGCTTTCGCTTTCCTGTCTCCACCGCGCCCGGCCTGGACGTTGGTGGCGCCAGTCACTGGCTGCATGGTTGTCTACTCTGTATGGGCAAAGAGATTGTCCCCTCGGCAGATAGCGATGTCGAGTAAATCGGACGCCGAAAAACAGAAGCCCAAAAGTACCAGGCGGGGAGGCTACACCCAGACTAACAACATGGACCACTATGCCCTCCAGAAGGGGTCACCGGGCGGATCGGGACAGACACTGGAGGCCACGAAGGACGGGTCGCCCCCCTCCGCGGAACCAACCCTGCAAGATATCATGGGGGCCATCGAGGGGATGAAGTCCTCTATCGGACAACAATTTGAGACCCTGGCGCATAAAGTGGATGCCATATCGATCGACGTCAATCTGATTCGGGCAGACCTGGGAAAACTAATGAGCGGGTTCAGTCCTTGGACCTCAAGACTGCAGGCCTCCTGGGCGACGTCTCCGGCCTGCAGCTGGAAGTCCGTACCTTGCGGACTGCAAATGATCACTTTGCCCGACGGTTGGAAGAGTTCGAGGGCCGCGCAAGGCGCAATAACGTGCGCATTATTGGGGTCCCGGAAACTTCGGAGGAACAGTCAGTGGACCTGTTGGTGGAGGACCTGGTGGTGAACCATCTGGCGCCCAAAGGCCTTAGTACGTTTTTTACGGTTGAAAGGGCCCACAGAGTTCCTGGCGGGAGGCCCAAGGTGGGGGCCCCTCCGAGGCCAATTGTCGCCAGGATCTTTAACTTCAGGGACCGTGATGCCATTCTGCAAGCATCGCGGGTGTCCGGCCCGACGCTATTCCAGAACACCACTGTAAGTTTCTATCCGGACTTTACCCAGATGGTACAGAAGCAACGACAAGGCTTCCTGGCGGTCAAGAGGAGGCTACGAGAGATGGGACTGAAATATGCCATGCTCTTCCCGGCCAGGTTGCGTGTGGTGTTCGAAGAGCGGACTTTCTTTTTTGAATCACCAGCCATGGTCGGAGATTGGCTTGACACATTGCCCCAAGGACGGACTAACGTGGAACGCCCCGGTGGAGCAGACGGTGGCGGCGATGAACAATGAGCCTGGACTTCAGTACCAGATCTCCGGTTCCCCCGGGAGGGTGACAATCCGGGGGTAGCGGGGGCAATATGGGAGCTTTTTCCTCCTCTGGGGTTCTTTTTGTAGATTAGTCTTTGTATGGGGCGACAGGCACACTGCAAGTTGGGGGGCATTTTAGAGCTTACGCAGGGGTGCAGGGTGGGGGGTGGATTGGGGTTGTTGTTGGGGTTGTTGTTTTTGGTTATGCAAGGCGTAAAGATGCAAGCTTCTGTGACTAGTGCGGTTCCATGCGGGGGGGGTGGTCTCCTTACATGTTGGGATGGGGGGTAGGGGCTTAAAAATACTCAGTTGGAATGTAAATGGCTTGGGGGATCGTATTAAGCGTGGGATTGTCCTGCAATTCCTGAAGAGATGTACCCCTGATATTGTCTTATTGCAAGAGACACACTTGATTGGTAACATGTGCTATGCACTCAATAGGAAAGGCTACAAGTTTGTTGCACACTCCGGGTTTTCCTCGGGGTCTAGAGGGGCTGGAATACTCGTCAGGTCCTCCCTGCCCTTTGAGGTTGACTCCACTACTGTTGACGATAGGGGACGCTTTGCGGCTGTAGCGGGGAGGTGGGAGGGCAGGACGCTGGTCCTGGTGTCGGTTTACGTCCCTCCTGCACTGCAACCTTCCACACTTGCGGACTTAGAGAGGACTTTGTTGGATCTCCCAGAGGGAATGTTGGTGGTGGGTGGCGACTTTAATGCGGTAGGCTCCGGATTGCTTGACAGACACCCGCCGAGGAGCTCGGGGGGGGGCCCAGAAATGGCTTCCGGACTTTGTAGATACCCTTGGACTGGTTGATTGTTGGAGACTACTGCATCCCACACAGCGGCAATACACTTTCCATTCCGGGGCGCATGGCAGTCTCTCCAGAATTGAATATGTGCTTACCCTAGCTGCACACGCCTCCTTTGTCTCTGAGGCCAGGCACATGGCACGGGGTATTTCTGACCATTCGCCGGTGTGGATCTGTATGGATGTTGGTAGAGGAATGGGGGGTAGGGTGGCCACAATTAACCCGTGGTATCTCAGGGACCCTATGACTCGTAGTGCGGTGCTGAAGGCGGTCGATCGTTACTTCCAGGAGAACCTCGGCTCGGTCACGTCGGCTGTGTCTTTGTGGGAAGCGTTCAAAACAGTGCTTCGGGGGGAGGCCCTCTCCTTGATAGTAGCGGCCAAGCGTCGGAGAGACGCGGAGGTCGCCCAGATTGAGGCGGAGATCGCGGAATTGGAGCTGTCATTGGAGGGGGAGGTTACGGCGGCGGCGCTGCACAATTTGACCCTCAAGCAGTCGGAGTACAGGGCCCTTGTGACGGACGCGGCCAAAGCCTTGAGTAGGGAACAGCGGGGCCGTCTGTACGACGTCGGGGACAAGGCCGGGAAATTAATCGCGTGGCTGGATAAAAAGGAGCGGGTCAATCGTGTTGTGCCAGACCTCGTGACGGAGGATGGCGTCGTCGTCGCGGAGCCGGATGGCATAGTCCAGTGCTTTGCGGATTACTTCCACACGGTCTATACCTCCGTGTCGGGCAGGCCAGTGGGGGATTCGTGTGAACTCCTGCGTGATCTTGCGTTGCCTTGCCTTTCCGACATCGACAGGGACGATCTTGATGGCGATATCACAGTCGACGAAATAGCGGGGGCTATCCGTTCGTTACGTTCAGGCAAGGCCTCGAGCCCGAATGGCCTGCCAATTGAGTTCTACAAACTCCGGCCAGATAAGATCGCTCCGCATTTGCGAGCTATGTTCGTGGAGGCGTGGGAGACGGGATGCCTCCCACGCGACCAGCGCCTGGCAACAATCGTGGTCATACATAAAGATGGTAAGCCCAGGAACAGGTGCAGCTCATATAGGCCGATCTCGCTCCTTAATGCCGAGCCGAAGATCCTCGCTAAAATCCTCGCTAACCGTTTGGTCAGGGTGATCGGTGATCTGATCCACCCTGACCAATCCGGATTCATCCCGCATCGTAACACCGCGTTGAACCTTAGGCGCATCCACGGAGTGATCGCAAGGGTGGGGACGATGCGGGAGCCGGCCATTGTGGCAGCACTTGACGCAACGATGGCTTTCGATACGGTAGAGTGGGAATACCTGTGGGCTGCGCTTGCGAAATTCGGCTTTGGACCCGGATTTATGGGCTGGGTGAGGCTTTTATATGAAGAGCCTCTCGCTCAGGTTGCGGTCAACGGTAGGGCGTCCCGCCCTTTCGGGCTGGGGAGAGGTACCAGGCAGGGCTGTCCTCTGTCGCCGCTGTTGTTTGCTCTTGCTCTCGAGCCGCTGGCGGCCTGGATACGATGGCACCCGGAGGTGAGGGGGCTTCGCTGGTCACCTGACCACGAGGACCGCATCTCCCTCTATGCCGATGATATCCTGCTTTATCTCGCCTCACCCCGGAAGTCCCTCATAGTTATCTGCGACATTTTGACTTCCTTCGGGAGGAATTTGGGACTAACCATTAACTGGGGGAAGTCATATCTGTATGCCTTGTCTGGAGACGTCCCGGTTCCCCCGCGGAATTGCCCGATCCAGATCGCCCGGGAAGGTTTCATGTATCTTGGGATTTATATCTCCACCGACCCAACGGTACGGTATGGGAGGAACCTGGTCCCTCCGCTGGCGCGCCTGAGGCGAGATGTAGCGGGCTGGCAGCGGCTGCCGCTTTCCCTCCTTGGCCGAGCTGTGCTATTCAAAATGATGTCTCTTCCCCGTTTTCTCTATGTCCTGCAGAACACCCAGGAGCTGGTTCCGGCCAGCTACTTTCGGGAGGTTGAGAGTCTCCAGCGCACGCTGCTGTGGGACGGCCGTCCGCGTATAGCGATAGCAAAACTAACTCTTCCTTGGTACGATGGGGGTATCGCGCTTCCCGACATTAGAAGATACTATTGGGCCTCCCAGCTGAGTGCGATCAACCATGGAGTCTACGGCCCGGCGCTTAGCCCTGGCTTCGCTATGGACCGGTAGTTGCTGCGTGGGGGTGGCTACTATAGAGCACTTTACTCGAGGCCCCCGGCTGGGTCCCTCACGGGGCCGACCGGGGTGGCGGTGAGTGTGTGGAAGACAGTCACGAACTCGTTGGGCTGGAAAGAGAGGCTCACCCTCGCCACTCCGTTGTATGACTCAGATATGCTGGGGAAACTTTGGCACTCTAAAGGATTCGAGAAATGGGACCTGATTGGCATCTCCCGGGTGGGCGACCTGCTGGTCAAGGGGCGGATTAAGTCCTTTGACGAACTACGGACGGAATATGCGCTGGAGGGCACGGAATATTTCCGGTATGCGCAGGTGCGCCATGCGCTGCGGTCGGTGCTCGTTGAGGGGGAGAGGGTGCCTGAGTCCTCTCCCTTGGAGGACCGGATCCTGGACGGCCATATGCCGGAGAGCACAATCTCCCTAATTTACAAAAAGCTTGTGAATGTCCGGACCGACCTCCTCATGGGGGTTCGGGATCAGTGGACTAGGGACGGCCTTGAGCTGGACGATGAAGATTGGCAATACGCCGTCTCCTCTCCTAAGGAGGTCGCGATCCCCGCCAGACTACGGTTGGTCCAGCTTAAGATACTGCACAGAGTCTACGTCACTGGGCCCCGGCTAGTTCATATGGGATTTTCCGAGGATGGGTTATGCAAGCGGGGCTGCGGGATGGTGGGCACCTTCCTACATATCATATGGGAGTGTGGTGTGATTGCGGACTTTTGGAAGCGGATTCACGTGGTGATGCAGGAGGTCACGGGTATAGTACTGCACCCAGAGGCGCGGCGCTGTCTTTTGAATGTGTGGGGTCCTACGGATTATGACGCAGCGCAGACTCAATGGGTGACCCTAGGCAATATGGTGGCTAAGCGAGATATAGCACGACTGTGGGGATCCCATAGCCCGCCCACCCTGGATGCATGGAAGAACAACATGGACTGGAGCATGTTTCGGGAGAAAACGGTGTATAGTGCATGGGGGAGGCCTAAGAAATGGCATAAGGTATGGGGAAGTTGGAACCAATATAGGGGAGGCATATGTCTGCCTCCTGCCATTGAACCGCCGGAGGAGCCACTTTCCCCCTAGCCTCACTTCCGACTTGGGTTTTCCTGATGCACCTCCGTTAAAATGTTAGTGCCTCTGCTCTCCCTCATCCTCCCGATCGTTGGCTTTGATTTGATGTTGGAAATGGGGCCGCGCCCCCGCTGGAAACTGGCACGACTTTGTGATGTATACTGCCTTGCTTGTTGTGTTTATTGTAGGTAGTTTTCAAAATGAGACCTTTGTCATTCTCCTGCATTAGAGCTATGGAGGACTTTACGTGTTGCTTGTTTAGCTGCCGAACCTCCGGGATGTCGGCTGAATAGCTGTGTATCTGACTTATGCGAATAAAGGTTTAAAAAAAAAAAAAAAAAAAAAGCTGCAGCCGTTGCAGCAACCAACATGTGTCTGTGTGTAGATTGTCATTGCACACTGTTCCGCACACCATGCCACATGTGGTATCGGATGTGAGGTGCACATGTATGCATGGGACACGGAGTAGCGTGACAAGGACATGTCAGCATCCTCACAAGGTATGTGTGGTGAGTCATGACATGTGCACCTTCATGGCAAGGTGTGTGGGCTGGCCTAGTGTAATGTCATGTGACCTGTGGCTCCAGTGTTCCGCTACCAATCTCTGCAATCGGCATCCTACTGCTGCTGATGTGTGGGCGTATGTCACTCCTGTGTTGCGTCTGGCTGTTCACTTGCACTGGGACACAGCTATTCCCATGGCGTGGCATGGGGAGGTTCTCAATCTCCGTGTGTAGCTGGGTCTTTGAAGGAGTGTCACCTTGCATCCATACGTGTCCTGGCCATGTAGCACATACCTGACTCCCTATGTAGCATGTGTGTATTGCCAGATTAACATGTGCTCAGTACACATGAGTTGTTGTCGTAGTGCACTCACTCTTCGTTGTCACTTCCAAATTACTGCAGAGCGCCGCCTCTTGCCCGAAGAATTCCAGACTTGGCTGCCATGCAGGATAATGACAGCATCCGGCTCTACCGCTTCACCCAACCGTTGATTCTGGAGTTGACGGCGAGACTGGCACCACACCTGCAACCGCAGCACAGGTATCCCACGGCACTGACACCCCAGCTGAAGGTAATGGCTGCCCTACATTTTCTTCCCACGGGTACCTTTCAAAATACCATAGCTCATGTTGGTGGCATGTCCCAGAGCACGTTCAGTGGTGTTCTGCATGATTTCTTAGAGGCCATGTTGATTCACCTGGATGACTTCATCAAGTTCCCAACCCCTGAACAGATGACTGAGGTCAAGCGTGGATTCTATGCCCTGGGAGGGATGCCCCATGTCATTGGGTCCATAGATGGGACACATGTAGCTTTGGTACCACCACACGCATGGGAGGTGGCGTACTGCAATCGGAAGCACTACCACTCCATCAATGCCCTTGTGGTGTGTCTGTCCAACATGGTGATTTCACATGTCTGTGCTCGTTTTCCAGGATCAGCACACGATGCCTACATCATGAGGCGTAGCGGGATGCCTGATATGATGATGCAGCTGCGCAACGAACGGGCATGTGTTGTTGGTGGGTACAGTCTGTCTGTCCTGTATTCAGTATAGCCTACCAGCACGACCGCTTCACCACTTCTAACGATGACCATGTGCTTTCCATGTAGGGGACGCTGGCTATCCCAACATGCCTTGGCTGCTCACACCTCTCCGCAACCCCATCACGCCGGCCCAGCTCCGCTACAACACCGCCCATGGCCGGACAAGGCGAGTGATAGAGAGGACGTTTGGCATGCTGAAGAGCCGATTCAGGTGCCTCCACAAGACCGGCGGCGCACTCCCATATGCCCCGGCGAAGGTCTGCAAGATCTTCATGGTCTGCTGCATGCTGCACAACATGGCAGTTGAAAGAGCAGTGCCACTCATCCTGAATCAACATGACGAGGACCATCCACCCGTGGAGGACGAAGGGCTTGGCAATGGGGCTAGTGATGTGGAGGATGTGGAGCCGCAAGAGGACATCCGGACTCGGCTCATACGCGACTTCTTTGCATAGTGGTGAGTACCAGTGTCTGAGTGTGCACGCATTGGTCCCCGTGTGGCATGCGTTGTGATGTGTGTCTCCACCTGCATGTATGGCACGTGAGTCAGAGGTGTGTGTGGGTGTGTCACTGGAGTGATGGTGCCAGTGATGGGTGTACTTCCTCAGTCATAATTGTGACCTAGCATGTTGTCATCCATACATGTGTCGAGTAAATGCACATGCAAGTGGCTGTGCTTTTTGTGGCTGACTTCTTGTGTGTTTCTCTTCCCCAGGTACCTGCGCATGCCGTCTGCTGGTTGCATTGATGTGGCACTGCTATTCCTCATGGACATGACATCGTGGGCTGACTCAGCGTTACAGGCACGGACACGTTTGGAAGTCTCCATGGGGTAAGGGATGCATCTGGGGTGTATTGGGTGTGGCAGTTGTTCACGATGTGTGCACACTGCCCCTGTCGGTGTTTGGTTTCTCTGCAGCCATGTCGCATCCCCATGGGACACGACATGCAGCTGTGTACACCTGAATAGATGGTCTGCCTGGTTGACAGTCATCAGTGATGGGATAGGGGATTGTGATGATGGCATCAATGTGTGTGACACTGCCCTCAGACACATTCGGTTAGCATTGGCTTGACATGGTGTGGGACTTCGACATCCGCGGATCTATGGTGTATGGCAGGCTCTCCGTGTGCAGCTGTGGGTATTTAGCTGTTAGCCGACGCTTGTGTGCCAGTTCCATGGCGAACACGCATGTGTGCTGCTGAAGGGGGGTGCCAGTGTTGGACCCACATGTTACTCCACATGATGTGTTCATGTGTACTTCGAGTTGCCTCTGCAATCCCGAATACATGACTAATAAAGGTGTCCCTATGCCTCCAAGGTGCCTCTTCTCAGTCAATGCTGGTGTGTTGCCACGGTGCATCCTGCTTGTCTGGCATGGTATTCCCTGATTGTGGCTATGTGTCAATGTGTCGAGTGGCAAGATGCAAGCTGTGTGTGTGGGCTGAGACTGTGTATTGGGCATGATGTCCATGACTGTGTGGGTATTGTGACATGTGCCATCCCCATGCATCCAACGTTGGCCAGGCCCCCATTCTCTGCATCCACCGGACTCAAGCTTGCAGGACATGTTTCTGCCACCTGTCTACACATACCTGGGTGCCCCCCAGGACACTGGACTGGATCCCTGACCTCTGCGCATGACTGTTGCTGTACTCAATGTGTGTGTCAGCACGGTTGTTCGGTAACCCCCTCAGCTTGTTGGGCCCATCACGGGTGTGTATGGTGCTCCATGGGCTGTCTTGCCTAATACACTGTGACCCATGTGTCCTGTGCCAGACTCAGGCCCCAGGGTGTGGGTGGTTGAAGACAAAAGATGACTCAGGCATGTTTTGACTTTACAAGACACATGTTAGGTAATAATGCTACCAGCAGGCATCTACTCTTCATAGTGTGATTTATTATTGGGGGGGGGGGGGGGGGAACAAAGTGAGTGTCTTTCCGGGAATTTTGAATCCAAAGTTCAGTAGGGGAGTTGGTGTCCTTGCCATTGGATGTCCTCAGAGTCCATGCCACAGTCTTTGTCAACATTGGTCAGCCAGTGACCAGCAGGGCCATGTGGCAGAGAATGTCTCTTGATGCTGTGATGCTGTTGCTCCAGTGGGCCAGGTGCCAGGCCAGGTGTCCTGGGAGATGGTGATATAGCGCCGACCCTCACGGTCCTTTCCGTGGACGACCCGGCCTCCTGCGGGGAACCTCACCAGCAGGCCGTGACGACATCTGGGATGCTCCGTCGGATGTTTCCTCCTCCTCCTCCTCCTGATCCCTCCCTGTGGGTGGTGATGTTCTCCGCCTTCTGGCACAGGGAGGGTCGGCCATGTTGTCGGCCATCCGACGGAGTGTAGTGTGAATCCCCTGGAATGCCGTCACTTGCTCAGCCTGTCTGTCCTCCATCCTCCGTTGGTGTACCAGTAGACAGGCATGTAGCTCCGCATGTTGCTGGGCCTGCTGGGTCTTTATCTCATCGAGGCTCCCCTTGATCTCATTGCGGGTGGACACAACCTGGGCCATGCCCATGGTGTCCTGCCGGTATGAGTCCAGGATGTTACGGACATGGGAAAATACCGGATCCCCAGCCAACTGGTCAGGCTCGTGCCTCCGCCGTCCTCCACTCCCACCACCCCTGCCCACTTGCGCCTGGCCTGCCCTTGTGGGCACATCGGGTCTCCGGGACCCCTGAGGGGTGGCATTGGCGTTGTCGCCTGCCTCCTCCTGGGTGCCCGGGACACCGTGTCCCTCCTGGCCAGCCTGGCTGCATTGTGGTGTTGGGGCAGGGATCCTGGGTGTCTCCTGGGATGTGGCAGGAGTGGGGGTGGTGGTTGGCACAGTTGTACCTGACGCACGTGCTGCAGGCGGTTGGACACCAGAGGGGCCAGGTCGGTCGGGGTCGTCCACAGAGTGGTGAGAGTGGTCGCTGCCGGTGGGATCGGGCTCCTGCAGATCCGGGTCCTGTGAGTGTTCCCCCCCCAGTGTTGGGGGGTGCACCACGACGTTGACCTGTGTGTGAGAGAGACAATGTTAATTTTGGTCCATGCAACATCCATGTTTCATCATTTCCTAAGTTGGCACATTTCCTCTTGGAATTAGGATCTGTCTTGCATTCCACTCACAGTGCACTTGTGCATGGGTGTGTCCCTTGGGCACCACTTTGGCACCTTTAACTATGTGTGGCACAGTCTTACTTGCTGCGTCAAGTGTGACTGCAGTCAGCAGTGGAGTGGGCAGGTGTTGCGAGCCATGCATTGGCGCCTTCCGTGTAGCACTGTACATGTGCACATGGATTTGTTCCACACACTTATGTGATGCAGGTAGCTGTCATTGTGCTCGTGCACAGGTTGTGACATGGCCCTGTGTTTTGCCATGGAGAAGAGGGGGGGTTCTGGCACGGGCCACCCTTGGCTACATGCACGCAGTCTACCTGCTGACGAGCAGACATTCCCACACACCACACGGCTGATTTGCTCTCCCTGTGTCTCCCTCCCTCTCTGTCCCCCTCTCCCTCCCTCTCTGTCCCCCTCTCCCTCCCTCTCTGTCACCCTCTCCCTCCCTCTGTGTGTCAGCCTCCTCCCTCTGTCCGTCTCCCTGTGTCTCCCTCCCTCTCTGTCCCCCTCTCCCTCCCTCTCTGTCACCCTCTCCCTCCCTCTGTGTGTCAGCCTCCTCCCTCTGTCCGTCTCCCTGTGTCTCCCTCCCTCTCTGTCCCCCTCTCCCTCCCTCTCTGTCCCCCTCTCCCTCCCTCTCTGTCACCCTCTCCCTCCCTCTGTGTGTCAGCCTCCTCCCTCTGTCCGTCTCCCTGTGTCTCCCTCCCTCTCTGTCCCCCTCTCCCTCCCTCTCTGTCACCCTCTCCCTCCCTCTGTGTGTCAGCCTCCTCCCTCTGTCCGTCTCCCTGTGTCTCCCTCCCTCTCTGTCCCCCTCTCCCTCCCTCTCTGTCCCCCTCTCCCTCCCTCTCTGTCACCCTCTCCCTCCCTCTGTGTGTCAGCCTCCTCCCTCTGTCTGTCTCCCTGTGTCTCCCTCCCTCTCTGTCCCCCTCTCCCTCCCTCTCTGTCACCCTCTCCCTCCCTCTGTGTGTCAGCCACCTCCCTCTGTCCGTCTCCCTGTGTCTCCCTCCCTCTCTGTCCCCCTCTCCCTCCCTCTCTGTCCCCCTCTCCCTCCCTCTCTGTCACCCTCTCCCTCCCTCTGTGTGTCAGCCTCCTCCCTCTGTCCGTCTCCCTGTGTCTCCCTCCCTCTCTGTCCCCCTCTCCCTCCCTCTCTGTCCCCCTCTCCCTCCCTCTGTGTGTCACCCTCTGTCACCTCAGCCCAGCTTCCTGGGCACACACTGTTAGCAGATCTTTGAGTGGCCCTTGGCTTGTTGATGTGAGTTTGTTTCTGATCTCCAGGCACCCATTGGGTGTGATGTGTGTCTGTGCGCTGCTGCTGTGGTCGTGTGTGCTGCCACTCTTTCACAATGTTGGCTGTTCATTAGCTGCTGTCATGTGCAAAACGGTGCCTTCACCCCCATGTGTTGATGCAAGGCGTCCGCCATTTGCTGGCAAGTCATTCCTGTTTTGGGACACACTGTTTGTCTGGCTGTGACCTAGGCCATATGGGCAGAGTGCATTGTTGTCTGCTTCGGAGTCGCACGATGTGATTTTTGGGGCCCAGCCTCCCGCCATCCGGGTTACCGTGTCATGTGTTGTTGTCTTCTGTGACTTGCCATTGTCCAGCTGGGTGCATGGGGCATGGTGGCAGCAGTGGCATGTGCGTGCTCATGGAGCGTGGTTGAGTAATGCGATGGCTTGTGGTGGTTGCGTGCCTGTTAGTGATTTTGGTTGTGGATGCCGTTCCCCCCATGTGAGGTGCGTTGTTTGTGTACTCACCCGGGTCTCGGAGTCCTTCTAATCCTTCGACTGCCTCCACCGGCAGCATGGCCATCACCCTCTCCTCCCAGGGATGGTACTGTACGGGTCTGCGGGAGGGCCCTCCTCCGGTGGCGTTGTCCTGGTCGTGTTCCTCCTGCCTCTTGGCTCTGACCCTCCTCCGCAGATCGTACCACCTGTTCTGGCATTCCTGCCTGGTCCTCCTGGTGTCCGCAACAGCATTCACAGCATCGACGATGGTCTGCCACATGGCTGTTTTTGCTGCCAGGCTGGTGTTTCTGACCAATGTTCCAAAGATCTGTGGCTCGACTCTGAGGATTTGATCAACAAGGACCTCCAACTCTCGGTTACTGAAATTTGGATTCTTGGTAGTGGGCATGGTGAGGGGTGTGGGTGGGGATGTTGGGGGGGGTGTGTGGATGGTTGTGTGTGTGTGTGTGTGTGAATGTGATGAGGGGGTGTTTGTGAGGGTGGTTGTGTGAAGGTGTGCAAGTGTAAGGTGTGGTGTAGCTTGTTGTATGGTTCTGTGGTGTCTGGCAGCAGTGAGTCTGTTGCAAAGGCTCATGGTTTGTGTGTGTGGGCCCTTTTTATTGGTCCATGGGTGGGTGTGGCAGTGTTTGAATTTTGGGTGGGTGTGTTATAAGTAGTGGTGGTGTTTTGGCCCTCTGTTTGTCTTTGGCAGTTGCAGGTCAGTGAAGGTGTATTTGTAGTGTTTGTTGGCCATGTTTAGTGGCTTTGTGCCATTCGAATAGTGTCTTCTTGTGTTGTTTTGTTTTGTCCTGGTTGTGTACGTGCGTTTTGAGCGTGTGTACGGTGTGTAGATGGGCCATTTGGTTGTACGGTGCTGTCCTTGTGTGTGGGTTGGTACGACTCGTACATGCGGTTGTGATGTTGGGGCCTGGGGTGCGCTCCGTACTTAGGAGGTTGTGTTGGGGGTAGGACCGTAACGTACTGGGGTGTACATAGACGGTGGTGCGACACGTACAGGGGTGGGGGTGGGGCTCGAACGTACTGGGGTGTACATAGACAGTGGTACGACACGTACTGGGGTGGGGGTACGACTGGAACGTACTGGGGTGTAGGTACAGGGGGGTATGACACGTACTGGGGTGGGGGTACGACTGGAACGTACTGGGGTGTACATAGACGGTGGTACGACACGTACAGGGGTGGGGGTGGGGCGCGAACGTACTGGGGTGTACATAGAGGGTGGTACGACACGTACTGGGGTGGGGGTACGACTGGAACGTACTGGGGTGTAGGTACAGGGGGGTATGACACGTACTGGGGTGGGGGTACGACTGGAACGTACTGGGGTGTACATAGACGGTGGTACGACACGTACAGGGGTGGGGGTGGGGCGCGAACGTACTGGGGTGTACATAGAGGGTGGTACGACACGTACTGGGGTAGGGGTACGACTGGAACGTACTGGGGTGTAGGTACACGGGGGTATGACATGTACTGGGGTGGGGGTACGACTGGAACGTACTGGGGTGTACATAGACGGTGGTACGACACGTACTGGGGTGGGGGTACGACTGGAACGTACTGGGGTGTAGGTACACGGTGGTGCGACACGTACAGGGGTGGGGGTACGACTGGAACGTACTGGGGTGTAGGTACACGGTGGTGCGACACGTACAGGGGTGGGGGTACGACTGGAACGTACTGGGGTGTAGGTACACGGGGGTATGACACGTACTGGGGTGGGGGTACGACTGGAACGTACTGGGGTGTACATAGACGGTGGTACGACACGTACAGGGGTGGGGGTGGGGCACGAACGTACTGGGGTGTACATAGAGGGTGGTACGACACGTACTGGGGTGGGGGTACGACTGGAACGTACTGGGGTGTAGGTACACGGTGGTGCGACACGTACAGGGGTGGGGGTGGGGCTCGAACGTACTGGGGTGTACATAGACGGTGGTACGACACGTACTGGGGTGGGGGTACGACTGGAACGTACTGGGGTGTAGGTACACGGGGGTATGACACGTACTGGGGTGGGGGTACGACTGGAACGTACTGGGGTGTACATAGACGGTGGTACGACACGTACTGGGGTGGGGGTACGACTGGAACGTACTGGGGTGTAGGTACACGGTGGTGCAACACGTACAGGGGTGGGGGTACGACTGGAACGTACTGGGGTGTAGGTACACGGTGGTGCGACACGTACAGGGGTGGGGGTACGACTGGAACGTACTGGGGTGTAGGTACACGGGGGTATGACACGTACTGGGGTGGGGGTACGACTGGAACGTACTGGGGTGTACATAGACGGTGGTACGACACGTACAGGGGTGGGGGTGGGGCGCGAACGTACTGGGGTGTACATAGAGGGTGGTACAACATGTACTGGGGTGGGGGTACGACTGGAACGTACTGGGGTGTACATAGACGGGGGTATGACACGTACTGGGGTGGGGGTACGACTGGAACATACTGGGGTGTAGGTACACGGTGGTGCGACACGTACAGGGGTGGGGGTGGGGCTCGAACGTACTGGGGTGTACATAGACGGTGGTACGACACGTACCGGGGTGGGGGTACGACTTGAACGTACTGGGGTGTACCTAGACGGGTGGGGGTATACATACACGGGGGGTACGTGTCGGACGTACGGGGGCTGGGGGGAGTGTTGGGCGCGTATGCGGGCACATGTCTCCATGGTTGCTATAGGAGTTCGGTGCGGACGGTGTTTTTTCCATACGGTTGTAAGCTCGGACGCACGGGATGGATCGTGATTCCTCGGTCGGACTTGGCTTTTCACGTTTGTAAGGTAAATCGTCCGAGGACGTGTCGGACACATTTTCCGACCCGAGGACGTGTGGGGAATGATTCCCAGTGCGGTTCGTATGGACTTTTTACCATGCGAATCGTGATTGCCAGTTCGTACGGCACTTGTACGATTCGTACGGTAAAAAGACCCGATACGAGTCGTACGGGGACATTTTTTACCGGATCGTGATCGGCACCTAAGTCTTTGATGGCCCTACCTTTGATACAAATTCCAGTTATGGGACCTTGGAGGTTGTCTGGCTGCTAAAAGACATGGAAAAACTGGCGCTAGAAGGGTGATGTGTCAATTTTCAATGCAGTACTCCCATGTAGGAGAAATTACCATGCACCACCGCCATGCAGCTGAAGAAATCGAAGCAGCGCCTTCCCACGACCAAAGAAACTGGAGACACGGTGCGCTGAACTCAGTGCAGTGGTCTCAGACTTTGCCACAGCTTGACTCACAGTCGCACAGCAGGGCCTGTGTCAAAGAATTGACGCATTGTTACACCTGTACCGCCGCATCAACCTTCAGCGTGCCCGGATTTCCATGCATCGCACCGATGCACCAACACTGTTGCTGATGTTGTCTTTGCTATTTTGGCAGCTTTTGTGCTATTGTGGTCTTCACTGTTGGCAGCGGTTGTCACTCTTGTTGCTTTGGATCCTGTGGAGGTAAATACTATTGTTGCTGCTGGAGTTCTTGCTTAATTTCCAGCTGTGGTTCCTGCTGTGGTTGTCAAGTTCTCTGCTTTGATGAGAGCTGTGTTTGCCCCACAGCTGCAATAACAGCATCAAACACAATATCAAAGTAGCGGATTCCTTCCCCCTTTAAGTATATTGTGCTGTTGTTAATTACATTATGACAGCAAACAGTCCAAGATGGTTCAAGCAATACCCACCAATAATGTCTCTCTCCCAAACCACCTAAAAATGACTGGCCGATCAAATTGACTGTTGAATAGCCTTTGTGCTAGAGCTGGATAAGTCTCTCTTTGTAGGGTTTATTTTTCTTTCTTTTTTGTGATGACATGAGCTCACACAAGATGAACTACAATTGTTTTCAAACAAGGGAACCAAGCAGGGGTGCCATAAAATAATGCAGAGTCATGTCTTGGATTATCTGTTGTGAATAGACTTTAAGAGTTATGAATCGAAATCAGCCTGGTACTTGAGGTTAATGTTAGGTATTTTTTTAATCAATTTGAACAACTTCTTCTGGTACTTCATTATGTGTGATATTAAATAATGGTGTGTTACTCAATATGCCTTCTTGCAACGGGCTATTAATCTTTTGTAATTTTTGGAGCGAAGGAGATTAGACTGCATTCAGCTTTATGTTTAGGTGCCTCTTTAGAACACACTTAGAATTTACCAAGATACTCGTAACAGAGTTTTACACTAATGCTTCTGAGACCTGTCCTAAACCTTTTGGGGCAGATTTATGTAGCCTGGCGCATCCCTGCAAATCAGCAGGGATGCGCCAGGAAAGATGCGTCAGGAAAGTTTACCCTTGCGCCACAATAGATGCGCCGCATTTACAATGCAGCGCATCGTGGCACAAGGATAAACAGATGCGTGACGCATCTGATGGCGGAAGGTTGGCGCACTGCTGAAGTTGCGTCGCAAGCGCGACGCAGCTCCAGCAAGGCTCGGGGGTGCCCTATTGTTACATTGCTGCGTCAATCCTTACGCCTGCTTCAAGCAGGCGCAGGGTTTTGACGCAGCATGGCCGGAAAAGTGACTGAGTGAAATCTTGTAGATTTCACTCAGCCACTTTTCTGAGGCGTTCCTGCGCCTGAACGCCCCCCCCTGTGCTGGTACACCCACATGTGGCGCAAGCTTTACAACGTGACGCATCTCTCTAGATGCGTCACGTTGTAAATGGGGCGCAACATTGTGCAGGGTTTACGCCGGCGGCGTAAAAGTGGCGCAAGTCTGATATAAATCTGCCCCTTTGCATGTAGGTATTGGAATTATGAAACTGTTTGCACCAGTAATAAAAAAACGATCACAGGTTTCCCAACTGTTATCGAATTACAAGGGTATCTATTTAATTGGTGCAAGAAACCAACATCAATTATGAGTACTCAGTTTTGATTTGCTAAGAGTGCAGATGATTTATAGTGACAAGGAATAAATTGTGCTGCCAGTACTATTGAATGGCTTATCATTTGAAAGCAGACCCCATGTCTCATTTTTTGTTAAAAATAAAATGAATTCACAGGATCATGAAGAGCATCCACTCCGGAGCATCCTTGGATCCCTGCCTTCATCACATTTTCAACTAAGCCAGCACCTCCATTGCACCCGAACTCTGCTGCACCATCAACTGCTCCATCAAGTCTGTCACCTTCCCTGAAGACTGGAAGCAAGTGGACCTCAAGAACTACAGACCCATCTCTCTGCCCCCCTTTCCAGCCAAAGTCATTGAGAAAACCATCAATGCCCAACTCTCTGAGTCCATTGAAATGAACCACATCCTGGACCTCTCCCAATCAGGCTTCAGAGGCAACCACAGCACTGAGACCACTCTCCTCACCGCTACAGTTGACAGTTGACATCCGCACCCTCCTCGACTGAGGCGAAACAGCTGCCCTCATCCTCCTGGACCTCTGAGCTGCCTTCAACACCGTCTCCCACCACACCCTCTGCACAAGACTGGAAAATGCCGGCATCTGCGACAAAGCCTTAGAATGGATCCGCTCCTTCCTCACCAGCTGAACACAGAGTCAGACCTCACAGTTCAACTCAGACCCCACTCAAAGAGATCAGCTGCAGAGAGCATCAGGGATCCTCCCTGAGCCTCACCCTGTCCAACATCTACATGGCCCTGCTTGCAGCCATCATCAGAAGCCACAGACTCAACATAGTCTCCTATGCCAATTGCACCCAGCTGATTCTCTCCCTCACAGATGAACCCACAGCCGCCAAGAGTAACTTCTTTATCCAGGTGGTGACTGCCTTCATCCTGTTGTGGAACAGCCACCTATAGCTTAACTCAAACTAGACCAAAGTCTTCATCCTGGGCTGGTGGCCAGCAGCACTTGGAATCCCCCCACCCAATCGACAGACCACGCACAAAACCTTGGCATCATCCTGGACTTCTCGCTCTCAATGAACCACCAAATCAACGCATTTCGTCTTCCTGCTTCCGCATGCTTCGTCCTGCTTTGTTTTCATGGACTCGTTGGGGATCCACTTAAAGATATTACAGTCACCCATGCGCTCGTCAGCAGCAGACTTTACTTCACCACCACGCAGAAACTCTTAAGAAGCTGCAGAGCATCCAGAACGCCTTTGCCAGACTAATTCTTAACATCCCATGCTGCAGCCACATCACCGGCCACCTGAGAGACCTTCACTGACACATATCAACAAAAGAATTCCCTTCAAGTTCCTCATGCACACCTACAAAGTCCTCCACAATGCCGGACCTGCATACCTCAACCACCACCTCTCCTTCTACACTCTGACCAGACAGCTCCAGCCCAACCAGCCATGGCCACCATCCCACGGATCCGCAAGACCACGGTTGAAGAAAGATCATGCTCTTTCCTCGCTGCAAATACCTGGAACTCCTTGCCTCTGCACCTCAGGCAATCACCATCACTGCTGTAATTGAGGAAGGACCTCAAGACCTGGCTCTTTGACTGAACTGCAGGTCAACCCCCCCCAACTCTACTGCACATGCCTTTGAGATCCTTATGAGTAAGTAGGGCACGTTCTAAGAAACCAGATTGATTGATTAAATTAGTATGAACATGTCTGTCAATGAATTTGTTTTTAAGTATTTTAAGATGACTAAATGAGAACTAGTGTTGGAACGATGCACTGATAACATTTTATTGTATATAATTAAATGCACAAATTGATAATATAATTGAACACCCAAAGCACTTTCCTTGAGAAACAGTATGTAATGATTTATAAAAATCCCAGTTATTGTATTTCTTTTCTATGGGTCACTGTGGGCTCAATTGACAAGCATTTACAATGAAAACATGTGTCCTTTTAGTGCTCAAGTCTTACTTATGCTTCCAGGAGTAAGTAAGAGACAGCGGCTCCGACGGCACGTCTACAACAGGAATATGCAGAGGGCATAGCCGCTATGCACAGTGTCAATATATATTGTCAGCTTGTCTTCAGCTGAGGCTGACAATGTACACGAACATGTGCACTCACTGCTGCTTAGAGCTATTAAAGTGAAAATGGTAGTGCAACTCATGGGTCAGTAATTCGCCCCATTGCCATAGTAGAATCTAAACTGTTGGAACAATGACTAAAATTGTTGATTTCATTCATGTGGAACATTTGTGCAGCTTTTACTTCTGATAGTTTTATCTTCACAGTTGGTTACAGCAAGACATATCATCCAACTCACCTAGCTGCCTCTGGTCAGAGCATGCCTTCTGTGTATGTGTGTCATTCGCAGGTCTTCCCACCATGCATCTCTTTCAGAGGACGAGGTTGTCCCAAACCGCGCTGCAAAAATGACCACAGACCAAGATGATCTAGAGACACTACACCATTGTTTATTTTTAGTTCAAGGATTCCAGTATGAGTCTGAAGCACTATGAATAGATCTCACACATCTTGGAAACACAAACATAGTTGCACACAGATGGGCACAACACCTGAGAGAGTTAGTGGTTTTGGTTTTGAATACTACACAAGCAGCAACTACATTCCTTGTCAGGGTGAGGTACAAACAAACCCCAAATTAACATGTGCTCAACTCTCTGGCAGCTCGCCACAGAGAAGTCAGGCTTTACTTAGAAGTGCAACATGGATTCTTTACACATTGACTAACAGGAATAAAGTAAAAAACAAAACAAGAAAAATCCCATGCCAATTTAGGAAAAATAGAGTAAAATGTAATAATAATTCTTTAAAACTGCATATCTTCTGTCCTATTGATTAGGCTTTTTGGCTCTATTTGCACTGAAAGACTTAAGACCAAAATGACACACAACCAGAAAGCCATGAGTGGCACTCTGGATTTTTGAGACCGGAAGAAAGTCACAAGTTCAGGCGACCACGATGGAGCACGGGTCGGATACAGACACTAGTTTAGTCTCACTGAAAAGTTACTTTCTCAGTCCAGCACTAAGAGTCCTGTTTGCAGTGGAGGGGGCCATTAGGTGCAGAGGAGCATCACAGATGGTCATCAATGTAGCCCAAAGATCAGGCCTTGTGTCGTGGATGGTCTTAGAATAGTGTGAAAATCCTAGTGTCACCATGATCAGGTGAACCAGAGCTGTGCGGTAGCGGACTATTTGAGTAACAATATTTTGACACCAACGGGCCTGTTCGTGGTCACGAAGAGCCCAAAAACTTAAAACCAGCCTCTGAGGTTACACCAAGGGCCCAGGACCTGAGACACACCACATGGGGGTCAGGGGCAGACTCCAGCTGGATCTAGTTGTTGGTTCAGGTGGTGGTGAGCCTGTTAGGAGTGGACCCTATGAATCTGAACAGGAGGCCAGCAGAAAAGCCTTTGGTGTCACTCTGGGAGACCTGGTTTCAAGTGCAGGTCCAAATCCCTCTGCCAGGAAGAACTGATGTGCTCCTCAAAGTACTGACTCTGTCACGATGCTGGACTGCTCCCCTCCTGTCTGAGTCCCCACAGGTCCAGATGTATTCTAAACTGTCGTCAGGCTTATACTTTCCCAAGTAAAACTGTAATTTAGTTGGACAACATAATTATCAGAACTGGACGAGACTGGCCAACATTCCTGTACGGTGTGCACGGAATCAAAGTCCTGCTAACTCACAGAGCGCCATCTGTACCCCTAACTTTACAGGGGAACAAATGGATGTGCAACCTTAAAATGTGACAACCCTGACTCCCCAAAGAAATCTTGGTAACAGATCTAGAAAACGTTGGCTTAGTTAATAATACATGCCCCAAGAGATACACAAGAAATATACAGTAAAGCGTTTCAATATTTATTGAAGCATTGTGATTCTTGAGTAAAATACTTGCACAACAATAATCAATAGAAAGAATCACAATGTGATTGGCATTACGAGAATGGGGAAAAAGATAAACAGTTCAACCATTTTGCTGATCAGAGAATATATGCTTGCATACATGTACTGTAACTCCTACATAGCGCGTCCTAGATTATTTTGTCCAGGGTGAGAGTTCACCCTACAGGGATCTGGCAGATTCAAACTCCCCGTTACCTGTACATTAGTGTTATCAAGCTGCCCGTCTTGGTGTAGAGCTGGACAGCATCCCTCGCATGAGGTAAGCAGGAATCAGCTGAGCTGGAATTCCAGTATGGATCAACCTCTCAGTACTAGCAAAATGCTCCTCTGTCTAAACAAAGCCTTGATGTTGTATATATAACAACATCACCCATATTATCATGCTAAAACCCCAGTCAGGCCGCTATTGTTTATTCTATTGTGATAGCGCTGTTTCAGAGCGGCCAAAACCAATAACATCTTGCGTAATGAACGTAGCCCTTGTACAGAATTTCAAGGTGCTTTAGTAGACTCCTACGAAGTGGTAGTGTAAGCAAAACTGAGTTCGGCAAATTGAAGAATGTTATCCTGCAGGTACATACAAATGAATGTATCTGAGTGTTCAGGGAGAGTAGGCAACTTAAGAATGTGACTGTGTAAAATGGTGTTACTTTACCAGACCTAATGTAACCATGTAACACCCACTCCTTGGACTTGAGACAGTTAAAAAGCTATCTAAATACAATGCTAAACAAATACGTAAAAGAATAAAACCCTAAATGTATAAAAAGGCACTATGCTAGTTTGAGGGTAAAGCATTCAGAAAGCCAAATGTAAGAGTATAAAAGCTAATTTAAAAAGCCAATTAAAACTGGTGCAGTTATCCTAAAAACAATTTGGGATGTTAAAACATGTCTGAATTAAAACGATTCCCACAACTCGGAACACATAAAGAATCTGTGATTGGTGGGAACAGCAATGTTTCATCTACTGCTTGAAACTGCCAGACTATGTTCTATGTACTTGATGCATTAGGTGCCTTTGGGGACAAACATGTTCCAGTCGATCACCCTCAGCGTCCACCAAGGGAGGAACCGCTGTTGCTGGTTCCACAGATGAAGAGCCAAGATCCAGATCACCATGCACCAAAGCATCCCAGGAGGACCCATAGCATGCATTCAGGAGCAATGGCAAGCGAGTAGGACAATGATACAAGTGAGCAATTAACGGTCCCACCAGTAGGTCAATGTACGGAGAGTGAACCAATTGCATTCCCATGCATATGTTCAGGGTACACTCGAAAGTGCACATTAAACAGCCGAAAATGTTCTGCACGCCGTGTAACCAGACAGGCTGAAAGAACAAGAACCAGTGGTCATTGAGTTCCTGAAACAAGGGTGCGCCAAAGCACTGTATCATGTGGTCACAACACAGGAGAACGTGTGGTAGTGCCATCCCCATTTGGCCTCGAGATGGGACATCTAAAAAAAGCACAGTTTCGACAACAAGGAATAGTACAAGTTGCAAGCCTCCAAAAACGCTTCCATGCACGGAGTGCATAAATGATGGAATAACTCCGACGACCGGTTGCAAGGTGCTAATCAACCCAAAGCCAATTGTCTTAAAAAACACTCTACACCAGCAGTATTAGACAGGTTAAAAATGTGGTGCACAAGCTCCTCAAAAGGTTGTGGTGGGAAATTAGTGCGGAGTAGCGACAATATCTCAGAAGAGGGCCTTCAACTTGAAGATCAAAAGTCTCCCTTGCAGAGCTTAATGCCACATCTTTCTGTAACAATAAGGTTTTCAGTTGCTAAAAGCATCAAAGCAGACATTCATAAGCTTTATCGAAAGCCAAAGTGCTGCATCCCTAACTGTGTGGGCAGGTGGAAACAGTCTCTGCGTTTGTGACCTATTGTATACAAGTACTGTTACCATATAGGCAATGGCCGGTCTCATCCCACAGCAGCCTTGATCATTCAGCATCAAGTAACTTCCATTTGAGATTAATCTGAAAGACGGATGGATCACAGCAGCCAGAGAACCCTTCAAATAACAAGACAAGGTTGCCTTAGATGCCTTATATGTGCCATGAAGCAAAAATGTATGTCATACCACTCTCTAAGTTACGGAAGCAAGCTTCCAGTAACTTATGTAATTTGGCTCCTGAAGGTCAGTATGTAGTTCACTACATCCTTGGGAGTTTTCTGGGGCTTAATACTTGCCCCAAATTATACTTAGCGAGTAAATTGAGGCAGATCTCTTTACAAAAGTTTGAGAGTTTTTCTCACCCCACATAAAAGTTTGAAAAACATGGGGTCAAATATTGCATTTTAAAGTACAGTTTTCAAATGAATTTGCTGAAAACCCATGTAGTCAAATTGTGCATATTTTTCTTAGGGGTAGGGAGAAACCACCCTGAGAAAATCATGATAAACATGAGGTCAAATAGTGCATTTTAAAGCATAATTTCCACTAACATTTGCTAAAAAGCCATAGGCTCTGGAAAGGTTTGCATTAAATATTTAAAACAATGGTTATGTTGGCTTGGCACATCATGAATGGACTTTCATGTACTATCGGTGTCCCCGTATGTTAACAATTACCTCTATTGTGCCCAGGCCATCATTTTGTCATGGGTGCCTCCTATATGCCATGAGTGTCCTGTTATGTAAAAAATATGCCAGTGTCAGAATTCTGCCTCAATGCCAGCTATATAACATGGGTGACCCATCTGTCAAAGATTTATTCTAAGAGGTCAGGGCTAGGATTTTGGCCCATTTGCCCCATCCCATATGCCACGGTTGCCCTCGGTAATTCCAAGTAAAACCAGAATGGGCTAGTGCCAGCTTTTTGCCATGGGTGCAACCTATGCCAAGTATTTCCTAAAATAGGCCAGAGGAGGCATTTTTCCACGGATGTATGTCGTTACAACGCACACTTTTACAACGCATGCACTTACAACGCATTTTTTACAACGCAACATCCATTACAACGCATTCCATTACATAGCATGACACTACAACGCATTTTAAAAAACTACCTTTACAACGCATTCCATTACAACGCATACTACCTTTACAACGCATACCATTACAACGCATAATATTAAATTGCATTTAAGGTAAGTATTAGATAGTATAGGGGTAAAAATTACTTTTCTAACTCCAGGGGGTGCAACAGTAGGGTAAGTGTTGGATAGTATAGGGGTAAAAATTACATTCTAACTCCAGGGGGTGCAACAGTATGGTAAGTGTTGGATAGTATAGGGGTAAAAATTACTATTCTAACTCCAGGGGGTGCAACAGTAGGGAAAGTGTTGGATAGTATAGGGGTAAAAATTACTATTCTAACTCCAGGGGGTGCAACAGTAGGGTAAGTGTTGGATAGTATAGGGGTAAAAATTACTATTCTAACTCCAGGGGGTGCAACAGTAGGGTAAGTGTTGGATAGTATAGGGGTAAAAATTACTATTCTAACTCCAGGGGGTGCAACAGTAGGGTAAGTGTTGGATAGTATAGGGGTAAAAATTACTATTCTAACTCCAGGGGGTGCAACAGTAGGGTAAGTGTTGGATAGTATAGGGGTAAAAATTACTATTCTAACTCCAGGGGGTGCAACAGTAGGGAAAGTGTTGGATAGTATAGGGGTAAAAATTACTATTCTAACTCCAGGGGGTGCAACAGTAGGGTAAGTGTTGGATAGTGTAGTGTAATATTATGCGTTGTAATGGTATGCGTTGTAAAGGTAGTATGCGATGTAATGGAATGCGTTGTAAAGGTAGTTTTTAAAAATGCGTTGTAGTGTCATGCTTTGTAATGGAATGCGTTGTAATGGATGTTGCGTTGTAAAAAATGCGTTGTAAGTGTAGTGCGTTGTAAAAGTTGCGTTGTAAATGTTGTTCCCCTTTTTCCACAGGTATCCCCATATGCCAAGAATCATCCTACTAAACCAGTACCACTATTTTACCATGGGTCTATTATGCTAAGAATGACTTCCAATATGCCAGTGCTAGTACTTTGTCATAGGTGCCTGTCATGCTCCATATTGGCTCCAATATGCCAGTCCCATCATTTTTCCATGGGCGCCTCTATGAGGCAAGAATTATCTCCAGTATAGGAGGGCCGATGGCAGCTGCATAATCATAACATATTCTCGCACATGCACACTTACTTTCACCCATACACACTCATTCTCAGTCACATTCATTCATTGCTAGAAATGGGGCTCTCTAGTTGGCAAGGGTTTGCACCTTTGTCCAAGTAGGAATCCTTCTTCCTAGTCAAGGTAAAGGAGTTACACTCCTAAAATAACCCTGCTCACCCCCTTGGTAGCTTGGCACGAGCAGTCAGGCTTATCATAGAGGCAGTTTGTAAAGCATTTGCACATAACCAACAGTAATACAGTGAAGATACCACAAAAGGACACCACACCAGTTTAGAAAAATATCCAATATTATTATATATCCACAACAAGACCAAAAACGATGAACAATCCACCATAAAGTTCTCAGAAATCTTCAGTAATCAAAATAGACTTGAAATACAGTTCCTGATAGTCGTTAGCTCCGTCGGGGCTATCACGGATTTGTAAACAACAAATCCAAACAGTTCTGGCTGATCACGGCGTCGCGGGCCAGCTACGGTGTCAGGAAAACCAGCGAAACAGTACCTTTAGAAATGTAGGGCGTCAGCAACCTCTCAATGAGCCCCGAATGGCCGGCGTCCACAAGCGTTGGTTCTGGACGTCAGTGCAAGAGTCGTCGGGCCCTTTAGATCACACATGTTGCAGATCGAACTCCTCGCCGTTGAAGTTGGGAGTGCCAGCGTCGGCAGGTGTCGGGGCTACAGTGTGAAATGCAGAGGTGCAGCGTGCAGTGCCCTCAGGTCGCGGTGCAGGCAGTGGCTCGGTGACGGTCGTCCAGCGTCGTCGGTGAGACCAGGGCTGCGGTGCAAAGTGATGCGGTGCCCGTTGCGGTGCTGGCAGGTCACTATGCAAGCAGCGGTGTCTTTGTTGCTAAAGCGCTATCGTCGGCTGACTAACTGGAGTCGATGGCGCTGGCGTCAGTGGGCCATGGCTGCGGTGCAGGAGGAGGATGGTGCGTCATGCAACTTACAAGCGGTGCCTTGGAACCATGGTGCAAACAGCGGCGTCTATGTCGGCGTGGAGTGGCTTCATCGGGGATAGCAAGGTGATGGCATCAAATGAGGCGGTATGGAGTGCGGTGCCCACAGGTCACGGTCCAAACAGCGGCTCGGTGGCAGAATCAGGTGGCGTTGTCGGTGAGACCAGGGTTGCGGTGCAAAGTGTGGCGGTGCCCTCTGCGGAGCCTTTAGGAAATGGAGTCAGCTGTGGCATCGTAGACGGCGTCAGGTTGCGTTCTATTCTGTTGCAGCACAAAACACACAGTCCCCAGTGCTGATGGGAGAAGAACTTGAAGTCTTTACTGTTCCTGAGACTCCTTGAACAAAGAGCAAGCTCTACCTCAAGCCCTTGGAGAAAATCAGAAAATGGAAGTTACAGAAAGTTCAGTCCAGCTTTTCACTGCCCAAGATAGAAGCAGCCACTGCAGGCCAACACGGAAAAGCACACAGGAAAGTGGTAGCCTCTCCTCACAGCTTCTCTAGCTCTTCTTCTTGGCAGTCTTTTTGGTTCCAAAAGAGTTCTAATGTTCTGGGGTCTGGGCCCCACTGTTTATACTCCACATTCCTTTGTCCTCTCAGGCAGAGAGTGTCTTAGTCCAAACAAGTTTGATCCTCTCTGGCCCAGCTCCCCAGCAGGAGGTGGAGACAGCATTGTCCAAGGCAGACAGGGCCTATTAAGGTGCAATGGAAATCTCTTCCTACCACTATAAATGTAGACCAGGCCCATTCAGGTGCTAGTGAAAACTCCCACTACTCTGAAGGCAGCTCAGCCCTTACTCATCCAGACTCTCTGGAACCACTGTACATCCCCAGCCCCTGTCACTCCCAAGCCAGACAGTCAATAGTCATCCAGTGTGCCTCTGCAAGGATGTGTAAGCAAGAAAATACCTACTATGAAAATACCACTTTTATAAACACAGAATGTAAAAATCACCCTCACTAAAATATCCATGTTAACATTCTGAGTTCAGGCATTCTAAACTGTATCTTCCTATCTAGTCCCAATGGGAAGCAATATTTATAAGATGTTATAAATAAACTCCCATTCTAGTCTATAGGACAAATAGCCTTTCAGTAGTGAAAAAAGGAATACACTGTAATTCACTACCAGGACATGTCGCACATATCAGGGCATGTCCTACCTTTCACATACACTGCACCCTGCCCACAGGGGTAACTTGTGAGTTCATCCCTAAGGTAGGCCCATGTAAGAAAAGAGAAGGTTAGGGCCTGGCAAGTGTGTGCACCTGCCAGGTCGACATGGCAGTTACAAACTGTGCGCAGACTCTGCAGTGGCAGGTCGAAGTTACCTTTACTGGGCTACTTCTGTGGGTGGCACAATCAGTGCTGCAGGTCCACTAGTAGCATTTGATTTACAGGCCATGGCACACTTAGAGCACTTTACTAGGGGCTTACCAGTGAATCAAATATGCAAATCATGGAAACACCAATCCATAATACACTTTACCCAGAGAGCATATGCACTTTACCACTGCTATTAAGTGCCGAGAGCCCTAAAACCAACAACAGCAGGTCAGGAAAAAATAGGAGGAAGAAGCAAAATGTTTGGGGATAACCCTGCAAAAAGGGCCATTTCCAATATTCATTCTCTATTTTGCGCTCACTTTTAATCTCAATCATTCATGCCTGCACACTCAATTATTTGGCTCATTTGTACTTTCTGACTCACACTCACTTGCATTCAGTCTGACTTTCTCTCATTCTCCCTCATTCTTACTCACATTCACATGCACTCATTATTACTGTCACACTCACACTCACTTTTACTCTTACTTGTTCTCTCATTATTACTGTCACACTCACTTTTACTCTTACTTGTTCTCACTCACACACTCACTTTCACTCACAGTTGCAGTCAGTAACAGTTGCTCATTCTCTCTCAAACTCATTCTCACTCACTCTCTCTAACATAGCCTCATGCTCATTCTTATTCATTCTCCCTAACCCTGGGTGAAATGTTAATGATACCGGAGTAATCGGAGTAATTACTGTAATCATGCATTACTCTTGTGATGTGAAATTTCCAAAACTACGCGATTATTATAGTTTGATTAATTTGGAGAAAAGTGGGACAAAATCATACCACAGGAACAATGTTCTAAGAGAGAGAGTGGCTGCTGGCTACTGCTGTTCATGCATTGCAGCATTCAGCGCTATTTTCATAGTGCAATATGAACCCTTACATCCAAAATGGACCAGAGGAGGCATTTTGCACAAAGAAAATTGCACTAAATGCTGGATTTTGATTATCATGCAATTATGCATAATTTTACTGTAATTTGACTGTAATTACAAGTAATTATTCTAGTAAGAATTACACCAGTTATGCCCAACCCTCTCCCTCACTTGAAGTCACTCTTGTTTTCACTCACTGCTTCTTACTCACTGTGACTCACTCCCACTGGAAGGTGCTCAATGTCACTCATTCACACTCTCTACTTGTCACTGACAGGTTTTAAATGTGTTTTGTGCATTCCAGTTTCTTTCTTTCATCAGCTGCCAGTGGAGATCCTGTTCCAGCCCTTGGGATGAGAAGTGCCATGCAAACAGATGATGGATGGAGCACCAAGTGGGGATGAGTATGCCCAAACAGTGCTCACTGTGCCACTGGATTCAAGCTATCCTGGCTGATGAGCGGTAAACCCCCAAACCGGTAACAGGATGCTTGTTTCTAGTCCAGGGACGACCTGGCTTGGCAGCCTGCACTGGACTCTTACCATTAGGCACAGGGTCAAGAATGATTTGCATAAGGCTGGGTCTAACCTGGGGTGGCATGGTGAGCAAAAAAGGATAGCTTTAACCCAGATCTATTCATTAGATGTGAATGTATAAATTATTCAGCATTCCGTCCATCATTTGTTTGCGTAACCCCTTTTTTTTATTAGGCTGAGTGAATAAAGAACTTATTCATGTAGTATAATAAACAATGGCCAGAAAACAAGGAAGATGGAGCCCCAATGTCCGTAAGCACGTGCCATCACTGTCTTTGGCACTGATTTTGCCAACTCTGAGGCAAGAGGTCACAAAGGCAGTGGCAAGGGTTGCAACTCCTAAATGATGTCCATGTCCAAGAGGTGTGTTTACAGCAACCTGGAGGGAAGCTGCTGGTCATATACCAAGGTCAGGCAGCGGGCCATGACCTACTGCCAACCAGTCAGTGCATTCTCCAGGTTTATTTCAAAGATTCAATCAGGCTTCGACACTATTTCCTTCCTCAGAGAGGTTTCTGAAAATCAAATAACTAACATTGGAGGTCTATGCCTTTGTAGAACTGTCCTGGCATACCTTCCAGTGAGTTGAGAAACCTTAAGTAAACCCCTTCAGACAATCATGGAAACTAAGAAACTGCACAGGAAGCTGGCTCGGCATGGGTCTAGCCCTGTCACTTTGTGCCCAATTGATCCACCCTCCATCTTGCATCCACAATTCTTATAAATAAATGTTTTTGAAAAAATAGTGGGTAGATTTAGTGTTCCTCCAGTGCAATGCAAAGGAAAACTTGGGGGGGGGGGGGGGGGGGGAGATTTTCAAAACTTTTGCGCTGGTTTAGCGTCACAAAAGTGAGGCTAACCAGCGCAATTTTGTTTGGGGGTATTGTCTTTCCAGTGCAAAACTTGTTTTGTGCTGGAAGGCACTCTTTAAGTAGTGCAAAGCAGCGTGAAGCACTGCTTTGCATTACTTTGCACCGAGAGGGCGTTACATGGGTGGTACATGGGCGTTCTCATGCAACCACCCATGCCTTTTGACGCAAAACCATATTTACAAATATTTATAAACATGGTTTTGCGCCAAAAGTTAACGCCCCTTCAAAGTAGGCGCTAACAGGAGAAATGATTTTATTTCTCCATGCTTTTCAGACTTTCCATGCATGCTGCACTGTGCAGCACGTATGTAAAGTGGGAAAAGCTTTGCATCATGCCTTGCAAAGTATTCTGTACAGGAAGTGTACCCTTCCAGTACAAAACCCATGCTACACTCAAGCGCACATCCTAGTGCTGCGGCGCTAAGGTATGTGCAGGCACACGGCAGCTGAAATCAGTGCAGACACAAGGGAAAGGGGAGGAGAGAGCAATATCTCGAAAGATATTTATTTATTTATTTTGAAAGTTTTAAAGAGCGCGAACAAGACCCAAGGGGGTATCAGAGAGCTGTACAGCGTTGTAGCAAGCAATTTTACAGAACATAAGGAAGGTATAACATAAGATATGGTGCTCTCATGCTCCCACCCTTTCTCAGAACGTGGCGCAGCCTCGCAGGGGGCTGCGCTGCCTTGCACGACTTTTTAGAAAATCCCCCCCTCAGTGCCTTTTTACTATATATTACAAAGGCCCATGATCATAGCGCAAAATTGTATTGCAGCATTCAAGTGCCTGAACAAACCATACAAAATCCACTCTTGACAGGTAACCTTATTATTGTAACCCTAAATTAACACACTATGGTTCGTAACCATGCACACTTGTTTGAATGATGATGATCATTATTGAAAACGGTATGTGTATAATGTTAGCCTACATCCCTAACACAAAAAATGGACACAAAGAGATCCCATGAGCTTTTAGACTTCATTTATCTGGGGAGGTCGGTAAACATCTGCTCTGGGTGTAGCTACGGCATCCCCAAAAAATAAATCACAAAATATTCCCACAAATGATTAATTGTGCTAAAATTTGTAGAGGTATCCCCTTTAGTCTTTAGGAAGGACTAGTGGAGGGTGCTTCAACCCCAGTTCACCTTAATGGCCGCCTCTTGAAAACACCAAATCTTTGTTTGAGAATCCCCTAGAAGGTAGGACCCCACAAAACCTGGCAAAAAGATAAAAGCAGGGGAATCTCAAGAGAAAAGGCAAAAGTGGTTGAGATGTCACGCATGCAAATGTGTCCCTACGTCAGGGTAATGTTTTTCACCACATGACATCAATAACTGGAATGTTACTCTCTGCACTAAAGTGTTTTAAAAGTATCCCTTTAGGGCCACAACATTCCCTATGTGTGTTAAGTGGAGTCAATCTAGTCTTGGCCACCTATTGTCTATCGGGGTCATAATACTATGAACAAACTGGACTGTATTAAACAGGCCACACACCACATGCAGTACGTGAGCAAACATCTGTATTGATCTACCTTCAGCCTACCAATCTCCTAATCAATCAAGTGGTGTTTGTAAAGCGTGGCTCATCACTCCAGGGGGGCTATCCAGGTGTTGTGCTGCAGGTCTAAGTTAAGAGCCAGGTCTGGAGTCTCTTCCTGAAGTGGGTCACCGAGGGCGCAGTGCGGAGGTGGACGGTGTTCCAGGCTCTGGTGGCGAGGTGGGAGAAGGAGCGCCCTCCGGAGAGGCTGCAGTGATACTTGGTGTCTAAGCGAGGGTGAGGTGTGCAGTGTGAAGGATTCTGGTTGGCCGATGCAAGATCAGGCACTGGTACATGTAGGCTGATCCTTGGTTGTGGAGGGCTTTGTAGACGTGGGTCAGGAGCTTGAAATGGCATCTCTTCTGGACAGGGAGCCAGTGGAGGTCTGTTAGGTGCTGGGTGATGCGTGTCCTCTTGGGCAGGTTGAGGATCAGTCTGGCTGCTGCGTTCTGGATTGTCTGGAGTCTTTGCATGAGTTTGGTGGTCTTATATTTGTCATTTGGCCTATTCTGTTACAGGTAGGTATTGATCACATTTGATTGAGGAATGTCAGTCCAATGCCATCTCCAGTAGATGGGTCAGTAATGGCATTCCAAACCAGACACTCCATAAAGGCTGGCTCCCTGGAGTTGTGGGCAGACCTTGTCATCCTCTACTCTCTTATTCACTTTACTGTTCATTATTATTCAGTAACAAAGAAAGCCACAAATTCAACCTGCTTGCTTTGGTGCCTAGATCTGTTTCAAATCAGTTAGAAATATTCAGCTTTAATTAGTGTGTATTTTTACAGTAAACTCTTTTATGACCATTATGAGTAATAACCTCAGATATCCATGTCTTTTTTTATAAAATAATTAATATAATAAACACCTGAATGGAAGTTTCCAGGCCTTGAAAAGTTTTGTGAATGTCAGTAACTACCGTGTGCAGATTTACGACTTTCTGAGGCTGCATGTGCACATTTACCACTTTCTTTGCCAGGTAGGTCATTGACTTCGATTTCATACATTCCACGTTATTTGTGACAGAATATTAAGGAGTATTGGAGTTCCTTGTATGTGTCGGTTTGGCATAGTTTTCTATTTTTACCTCATTTTACCCTTTTTCTTACAGGAAATGTAAAAATAATTGTCACATTTTTTCAACCACTTCAGTCTCCATACTTTGATTTTGTTTGCCTTGTTTGATGTACACGAGAATTATAGTGACTCGATTTCACTACAAAATAAAAAAATAGTTCAACAAAATGCCACTGGAGGGCGTCTAAAAACCAAAAATGTAATGCAGTCGGCCAAAAAAAGGTTAAACATTCCTATTAATTTTGAATTTGCGCTGTCAATTTAGATTGTAACACACGGCTGTTGGAAAGTCTAACAAATGTAAAAATCTGAGAAAATAAGACGTAAACGGGAATATTCAAAACGCATTTTAAATGACAATAATTTTGATTGAAACTATTCAAGTAACTTACGTCTGTCAACCACTGAATAAAATCAACCACATATCGTGACCATTCATTGGAGCAAGCCAGCGAGGCAAGTAATAAACATGGAAATTACAGTCACAGGATTAATCTTCTGAAACATCACAATATCCCTTCCCCGAACACACACTAATAAAAGAGATGACGAAGTGGGCATTGGGTGGAAGACAAGGACTAGCGTTTGTACTTTAGCTCACGCTATGAACTGAAAATGAAATTTGTGAGAACTGTTTAACGTTGCTCGTGTCACCATAGCACCCAACGCCCACTGGGCTGAAAGGACTTGGTAGCCCGGGCTGTGTCTGTCCCAGGGAAAACCCGGGCAAGTAAGGTTGGGGAAGAGAACGTCCGAACAAACATGTTCTTTTCTCAGGCAAACACCTCCAGTTTATCTTCTTTCCACAGTGACCTCAAAAGAGGCGATAGGAGGCGGGATGAGTAACATCCAGGACAAAGACCTCACAGCGGGAGTTCTACTTGTGCAAGGCAGCGTGCTTTACTGAGTCACCATTGCTTTTAAGAGAGACAATGAGAGCCCATTACTGCGGGTTAAGAGACTGCAACTGCACTTCAGAAGCATCCCTGCCATCTTCCTGTGCTTCCAATAAAACAAGGCAGAAATAGCAAATTGTCTTGATTAGGAAGTGCCTTTATATAGTACTTACTGCACATGTGATGGATAATAGGCTCTAAAGAAATGCTAAAAAGGTAAATAAAGACCTTTTCAGTCAATAGCATCTTTCACGGGGGGGGGGGGGGGGGGGATCAGAGGCAACAGCGCTCCTTACACTAGCACTGGATTGCATACCACCACAAAATAGGATTTTGTTGGGGCACAGTGAGATTTAGGGATTTGCCCCAATATCACAGGATACTGAGCTGAAGCTGGGGTTCAAATTGCCCGAATCCAAAGTTGGCAGCTCAGGCTGTTAGGCCACATCTCGTCAATTAGTATGGCTGCTGGTGATCTTTGAAAGTGCTGGGGTGTAATACCCCCCCAGGAGTTCACCCCATTTTTTCTGAATTTGCCTCACTCATACTCACTCCCGCTCAGATTAAGGCCCAGATCAACAAACATTTTGTGGTGGGTTTGCATCTTAAAAAGGATGAAACTTCGTTTTAAATGTGTTTTTCAATTTGCTTTCCAGACTAAAACCTTTTCTGCACTGGAAAGTTGCCTGAAAGTAATACAGAGCAGTGCAAAGCATTGGTTTGCTTCTCTCTGTGTCAATGGGGTGCCTATGGTGGTTTTTGATGTAAAACACTATCCACTAACAATAGACAGGGTTTTGCACCAAAAAATAAACGCCACTTGAAAACAGGCTTTAAAATGGAGAAGTGCTTTTATTTCTCATAATTTTTCCCACTTTGCATGTGTACTCGTCAGGGCTGGTAAGCGCTATAAAAATGCGATCCCAGTTTCAATTACTTCACAGTACAGCACACATCCAAAGTAGGACAAGTTTTAAAGTTAGACAAAGCAAAGTATTTTGTGCTGGAGGGGCCCTCTTCCAATACAAAACCTATGATAAGCCTCAAACAGACCCCTTTGCACTATGGTGCTAAGGTGTCTGTGTGGTGCTTGTCAGCCTAATCGTGCTTCAGCGATATGGAACGGGCAGGATAGGACCATATCTTATTTAGATATGGCGCTTTCTGGCTTTCTCCCTCTCATGCAACGCAGCAACCTTGGGTGCTGTTCTACGTTGTGTGAATGTTTTGATAATCTGGGCCCTAGTTTGAATGAGAATGAACAAGTGAGAGAATGTGAGTTAGAGTGAGTGAGGGGAAAGAGACTTATTCCTACTCAAGGTTACTCATACACAAACGTACTTATACTCACTGGTTCTCATTCGCACTTGCTAACACACTTAAGCACATTCACTAACGCTGGGCACTGGTGCAACTGCACCTGCTGCACAATCAATAGCTACACCAACAACTCATTCCCCTCCCTCTCACAACCTCCAATCAACCACTCGTTCTGACGCACTCATTATCCTTCACTCACTCCTTTCAGAGTGAAAGTGAGAATCTGTGTTTTACTGAAATGATTTCTATCACAGAGAGAAGTTGTTTGCTGTACATGCAGAGACAGTGGAGCTCTGCCACAAACAGACATCATCTTGTAGAGCTGAACTCACTCTTGTGAGCTCCAGCCCAGATGCAGCCAAGCCCCTGCATATATAGCGCTGAACCCATAATCATCTAGAGCACAGACCATGAACCCATAGATAATTTCTTTCATTGAGCTGGCGATGAGTTCCTGCATACATAGCCCTGCAGCCCTGGGCAGACTGCAGTGAAGCTCAGCTGCATCCTTAAAAGAGCTCAGCTCAGACGGTGCTGGGCCCCTGCGTAGCTATAGACAGAGTTGAGCCAGTTCAAAGGCACTTTCAGCATTCATTCCTATAACGTAAAACCCGAGGTTCTGTGGGGACTGAGAAACCAGGAACCAGGTAATATTTTGTGGGAGTATCACCCGCCTCTCACCCAGGTTAATCTTGCAAATGGCCTGTTTCTGATAGGGAGTGAGGAGGAGAAGTGGGGAGGGAGGATGACAGTGAGAGAAGGGATTGAGAGAAGTGTTTGAAGAGAGAGAGAGAAGTTAGACTGTATTAAGAAAAATTATGCATGTGTGAGACTACGGACAGAAAAGTGAGAAAGAAATGAGTAGAGTGTGACTGAGATGGAAAAGAACAGAGTCTACAAGTACAACAGGAGATGCCACAGAGAAGATTGAATAGCTAAGTGTTCAGTTTCTGGCAGAGCTCAAGTATGAGAAGGCAGCTCTAATGTGTAGGTGCAGGTCATTCCAGGCTATGGGCATGAGGTGGGAGAAAGCAAGAAGGCTGATTCTGGTTCTATGTATCAGCGGATGGGTGCCAACAGGCGTCTGACTGAGAAGAGGTGTCTGATGGGTGTGTTGACTTGGATGCGGCTATCGAGATACGTGGGGTAGGGGTTGTACAGGGCTTTGTATGTGTGTGTTTGTGAGTAGTTTTAAGAGTGTGGGTTAGTGAGTAGAAAACCAATGCTGGTCTTTGAGGTACGAAATGATGGGAACGGGGAGAAAACCGGAGTGTGTGTCTGGCAGCTGGGTTTTGTATGATCTGAAGTCTTCTAGAAGTTAGGTAGTTATTTCAACAAAGTTCTTTGCCATAGTCCAGCTTGCTGGTGATGAAGGGCTGGGTAACTGTTCGGCATGGGTTGACTGGGAACCATTTGAAGATTTTATTAAGCATTTTGAGGGTGTGGAAGAGGAAGGTGTGATTACATTAACTAAAATCAACTTTACAGCACATTTGCCCCAATTTTGTGGTCCTTCATCAGAAGTCTGCCTTTCACTGTGTCACTGGGCTGGCTGTGAATGGTGCAGATACCAATCACCAAAGAAACATTTTGGTCACCAGCACACTTTTTTTTAAAGCAAATCAAGCACTGGGTTTGTGTTAAGGTGTTGCACGTGTGACAGATTTACTTGGCAGCTATTTTTAAAATAATAACCATTATGCCGTATTCTTCTTGCTATCTATGCTAAAACATCAACAGAACATGATCATTCACAAAGAGTGGTGAAATCAAACGTTTAAAGCTTTTTTTTTTTAAAGTTCTAGTACATCACCGAAGGAAGGAGATCTGGTCTAATGGCTAAGTTGTCAATTTGAGGACCTTGGTTTGAATGCTGATTACCATTAACTGAAAATTGTGCATTTGTATGAAATCATTTATAAAATGTAAATGTGTAACATACTACTGTAAGTGTATGTAATAAATAGGATTTAAGCCACGACTTTATGCACGATTGTATTGATCATTTTCCATCACCTCTCATAATAAGCATCGCTCTTTTGTTTTTGGACTAGGTTCATGTTACAGAGATACCAACATATGCTTGCTTTTACATTGTGAACAGGTACCCAGCTTATTATTCTTTGTAGACACTCCTTACTTTTGAGCTGTTCGTGAGCCCCTCTCATTTTGCAACAGCCACATAGAAGCTCCCAACAACTTTCTTTATTCCAGTTTATTCTTCACACCTCAAGTCTACTTCTCAATGTCTGTGGGAGCACTTTCTTGGGCACATGTGGAGATTCCTCTCACACTCATGTTCATGTTACTTGGAAGCATGTTATCATTGTGCAGTTCATGCTACTTTTAATCATATAAGACACTTTTATTTTCTGTGGAGCAGATGAGGGGCGTAGCCCCATAGGGCTCTTGTGCCTCTGCACCTGCTGCACCAGAGGGGCCCACTGAACCCTGATAATTGCTGTGTTTACTACCACAGCAGCTTTCAAAGTGGCCATATCCCTTGCTTGCACCAGGGCCCATGGCATCCTTGCTATGCTACTTCCTCAGACATGCATAGGACTCACTTGGTGCCAACCATCTTGCAGAAATCTGATGCTCGCATAACTGGTGTACACACTATGAGCTCAAGCTGTGCCTGGTGTCTCAGGGGAATGCATTGGTGAAGATAAAAGTTCTGGGTTTAATGCACTAAATCATGAAAGAACAGGCATGCACATACACCTGTTCCATGCATTAGCACATTCAACCTGGACATATTGGTCTTTCAAATGCTTCCGGTTCCCAGTGTGGGAAAATTAAGCACTACCACCACATTTTAGTGGGGAACAACCTTTACAACGCAACTTTTACAACGCACTACCATTACAACGAAACTGTTACAACGCGAGTGCATTGACAACGCAGGACATTACAACGCAAGTCTTTACATCGACTTGCACTAGATGGCGTGCTAACATTAAAAATAGTGTAGTTTACTATCCCAACACCTTCCCTACTGTTACGTGGACTGGAGTTGGAATAGTAAATTACACTTTTTTAATGTTAGCACGCCATCTAGTGCAAGTCGATGTAAAGACTTGCGTTGTAATGTCCTGCGTTGTCAATGCACTCGCGTTGTAAAACTTTCGTTGTAACAGCATGCGTTGTAACAGCATGCGTTGTAACGTCATACATCCCATTTTAGTTCTACAACCCCCAACGTTTGGGTCTAATTGATCCTCTGGTGTCCCCAATCAAAGGTTTGTTGCGGAGCTAACAGATATGGGTAGACCGGGATCAATTGCCTCCAAAGATGAAAGATGATATGACAAAAGCTATAAATGGTCTTACTGTCACTACGAAGCCCATGAAAATGCAATCAACAGCGTTTCCAATAAATTACAAAACGATCCGAATTAGGCTCAGTCAGAAGAGACACATGAGCAAGTCAATCACATTTAACTCTCAAGTGATCCCTTTGAGTGTAAATTTCCCATTTCATGATTTGTTGTGAATACCAGGAAAGTTTGAAATTTGGTCCAAAATGTGGGAGAAACTTTGCTACAAACAAGTTAGCCTTTTCTGTTCTCAATGGAAGTGTTGACACACAGGCCCCTGTTTTAAGTATCCCAAAGCAAACTGGCTATTTCATGAATCTTGGCATAAACCACAAAGAACTTTTTTTTAAATAGATATCTTGGAATATGACAGTTCTCTTGACTAAAGATTCAAAGATGTTTTATTCTTATTTGCTTGATTAATTTAAAATCATTTCAAACCATACATTCATTAGATAATAAAAGCAGAGCAAATATAGATTAGGAGAAAACATGCCATAAAGGTTAAAATGTATATAAAAATACAAACGTCAATTAGAAATAAAAGTGGTCAGTATAGGCACGTTATGTTCCCCAAATCAAGTTAAATGTCACAGTGCCAAAAGACTAAGGGCTAACGGGATTTGGCATTGGGCAATGCAGGAAGCCACCTTTCTGCGTTGCCCTAAGTCAAAATTAAACAAGCATTGGCATAGCCAATAGGTCTCGCCTTTGGGACCTTATAAGTGTTTAGCCATACAACGGTTGATCTTGTTCCACCAAGGATATTGTGTTGCATAACTAAATACTTATAAGGTTCCAAAAACGAGAGAGAAGGGCTGGGGCAGGCAAGAGAGAGAAGGGCTGGGACAAAGAAGATAGAGAGAAGGGCTGAGGCAGGGAAGAGAGAGAGAAGGGCTGAGGCAGGGAAGGGAGAGATAGGAAAGGGGGCTGTAACAGAGGAAAATGGGTAGGAGTAGAAAGAGAGGGGGCTGAAGTAGTGGAAGGAGAAGAGGACTGAGGCAGAGAAAGGAGGGAAGGAGAGAGAAGGGCTGAGGCAGGTAAGACAGAGTGAAGGGCTGAGGCAGGGAAGAGAGAGAGAGAGAAGGGCTGAGGCAGGGAAGAGAGAGGGAGAAGGGCTGAGGCAGAGAAGAGAGAGAGAGAAGGGCTGAGGTAGGGAAGAGAGAGAGAGAGAAGGGCTGAGGCAGGGAAGAGAGAAAGAAGGGCTGAAACAGGCAAACAAACCATCACAATGGTAGCAGTGAACACAAAATACCCACAATATCACCAAATGAAGATGGTCTGTATTGGAATACGGTGAGGTCCGGACTGATGGTGCAACAGAGGACACTCCTGCAACCATAATGTGTCTACAGGGGGAATTGAGAAAGCAATCCCCAATATAAAACATCACACGTGTTTGGAGCATGCAGCAATGTTGTACAGACCGTATATCACATCATATGTGGTAAAAAAAAAAGTAATAAAATGTATTCACAAAACTAAAATGTACAGTATACCACAGGAATGTATGTACGAATCCCATATATGAAAATACAGCTATCCTATCCCCTTTCAAGTCCTGGCCAGATAACTTCAAGTCATTAAAAAAAAAATGCGTATTTGGAAAGCGCGAACTACTCACCCAGGGGTCTCAAGGCGCTGGTGGCCATTGTGGAAATTAAGTGAGTATTGCCCAGAGTCACATGGTGCTGAGCTGAGCTGCTGCCGGAGCCGGGGATCGAACTGTGAGCCCTGTGCTCCGAAGTCAGCTGCCCTGGCTGCTGCACCACACCTCTCCAAGGGTTCTGTTGTTCTCAATGCACTAATACAGTCAGGGAGACAGGATGATTATCATCCTGCGCAGTGTGATAATGATGGACACAACTGCTGGTGAATGTGGCATTACCACCTTCCAACACAAACTTACCGAGCTCGCCGCTCTTTACACATTCATGTAACCTACAGGATACCTTTCTGCCACATGCCCTTTCCCAACTCTCCCATTCCCCATCACCAACACATTCAGTTAACCAACAGGCATCTGGGAGGGTTGCATCTAACCGAGCTGCAGGAGAAGTAGAAGCGACAAACAGCACAGAGGCAGACTAGAGCTAGAGGCGAGTGAACACAGGAAGAACAACAAGCCCACCGACCAAAAACCTGGATCAGACAACGCAGGCATGGCAGGTGGGTTGTTTAAGTCTGGGACCCGACTCATTGTAAACACGAGGGCAAGGGCCCACTGTCCATTAACTTAATCTCGCCATTGCCAGACTAATGTCCTATTTGTCTGGGGACTCTGCACTGCAGGTGTTCACATACCTCCTTATTAACATCACCAATAATGTGTTTCAGGGGCTGTTTATAGAGAACACCTTCTCCTTCCTAAGTGCTGCCTCCTTGAGACTCGCGGGCACCTTTGCAATGCAAGTGTGCACGTGCCGCTCGAGGCTTCCCAGTTCCCCCTGTGGCGGCTTTGATCTAGGATGGCGACTGCCACAGAGGACTTACCTTGGGTAGGACGGGGGAATGATGCATGTCAGATGGTGTCTCAGTGTATAAGCATATTTTCCAAAACTGCAACTCGAAATTTTCCGATGAAAAGCAAAAAAATGAACAACTCGAAACTCAAAAGGACCCGTTCCTCTCAGCAGACATTTTAAATATTATACGCGCCCCGCTCTTGGATAACGTAGTAGTCTGACAAAAATAAACAAGCCGTCAACTGCCAAGTTAAAGTTTACTGCAGTTTCGCCTAACCCACAACGTCACCCTCCTGGATGTCTCACAATGAGGTGGCCTTAGCAACATCAACTAAAAGCGTGCACGCCGCGCAAGTAGGGGGCTGGGGGGGTGCGGCCGAGAGCAGGCAGCGTTTCCCATGAGGGAGCGAGCGCGATAATTGATAACACATGGCGCCGCACGCTCCCGCAAGGGAATCGCCCGACGTGCACGCTTTGCATTGAAAGCGACGCAACGCGTGCACGTTTTTGCCTGAAAAGCTGAATCGATTTCAAGAGGTCTCTTTTCTATGCAGCGCATGTGCGCTGCGTAGGCGAGACCTAAAAAGCAGGTATGCACAGTACGTATCCAAAACGGTGCATTCCTGTTCTTTCCTCCTGCACTGGTGCCGTTTCGCAGCCTGGCGCCAATGTAGGTACCCTTGCACATGGTGCAAGGGTGCTTGTGTTTTCGGCAGGATTAAGTGCAGGGAGGGGCTTTTTCCTGCACTGAAACAATCCATTGAGGTGTGCTCCTCTTTCTATGTGTGCTGCAGAAAACAGCACACATAGAAAGAGGTCTTGTAAATCTTGGAAAGCGTAGAAATCCATGGGTGTTGTGCGGGAACACCCACTGCAATGCCCATGACACAGCTTCCTAGCTCAGAGTAAGGCAACACAGCAATTTACGCTGCCTTGTCTTACTACATATTTATGAGACCTATCAAAGCCACATAAAGTGGCTTTGTGTGGTCTCAAATATGATTTTGTGGTTTTCTCCGCCAGAGCATCATAAAAAGGGATGCAACGTCAGCGAAAGGGGCTCAAAATACAGGTCTCGTTCTGGGGCATATTTATGAGTTCAAGGCTCAAACCAGTTGAAACATAGAAAAAATGGCAACAACACCAATCTCAGGGAGTTAAGGTGCCCTTGCTTACCAATGTGCGCCGTGGGCCCCCATGAAGTTATAAGGCCTGTACTAATGCAAGTTAGCCATGTGAACAGAGCTGTGTGGCACAGGAGATCTAAAGTGACAGAGTGGTTTGGTACAGTATACCACAGATTCCGATACAGCGATCTGGGGTCAAGGTTGCTGTGCACAGTAAGCCGCAAAAGAGGAAACCCTCCTGAAGCCTTAAGTGCAAGTGCATTATGATGCAGGTCCGTATGCAGAGATGTGCACTGCTTGAGAAGGTGCAAGCTCCAACAAAAACACTGGTTTGCCAGAAGGTATTGTGCTGATTAGCTGTATACTGACTAAGGACTGCAGCAAGGGATCCAGACTTGCATGATCTAAAGTGCTGATTCAATTCAGTGCAGTTGACAGTGGATTCCGATGCAGTGATCTAGGGTCAAGGGTGCTATGCAAGAAGTACAGCAGATAGAGGATCGAAAATGCAAGTGCAAAACAGTGCTGATCCACTCTGGAAATCAATGCACTCCCTGAGAAGATGAACATGCAATGGAGTGCCAGCCCATCATAACCAAGTGTGCACCCCGCGGCTCTCGTATGGCAATTTCAAGACACTGTGTTATATTCTTGAATTCGGCCCATGTAGGGAGGCAGCTTATTTCTTACATGGTCCTCACAAATAAGCATTTTCTAAGCCATAACCTCTGGCTTACATTTCCACGCACAACAATGTTGGATTAGTTTCTCTGAAACTAAACTTGTTTTACATTTCGCTTCGTGCAACATTATCACAAGGCCTTGTACAAGGTCTTGTTTCTTACTGCATACAAATGTCAGCTCGGTCATCATCCACGGGGCGACAGGACTATCTAGATACCCACAACATCACTAATCTATGCATATATCACAGGGTTGCTTTCTATAAAAGATGAGCATGCTGATAGTGTCAGTGGAATTGCCTCCTCTGCCAATCTGAGGTTGCATGAATGCTGAGAGATCATTACGCAGGAGTCTGGCATTTCGTGAAGGTTGTCCAGCTCGTGACTAAGATGGGATCCTTCACTCTTTTCCATCAGGTAATGGGGTTGGAATGTCCCTTGGGGAGATTCTTGGCTCTAAACCTACATACACTCTAGGTACACATAGTCGTCTAGCGTACTCCTATGATGCAAACTCTCCTATGCCTTGTTTACATATCTGCATATTTACATTGATTTAGCACCCTGGTAGAACTCTACCTTCTATTTATACTCTTGGTGCTTGAAATTATGTTTATCTTCTTCTGTCTCCTAATTGTTACAGCACATGTACTTTATGCAAGCATAACGCTGGTTCAATAAAAACTATTGAAAACGTCCCAGCTTGAATTCTCTGTATATTTCTCTGAGAACCAGTAAGCATGCATGACTGAGCAAAAGGTTCTGTACTGTTTCCACAATCACTGAGAGATCAGGGTTGTCATGTTCAGTGGTTGCCATAAACCATTTGCTCCCTGTTAAGGTTAGGGGGCTCATGTTGGCACTGCGAGCTAGCTGGTCTATAGGATAAACATATCCTGCGGGGGTGTCTGGAATCAGTCTTGACACCAAGCCCGTAATTTATTTTGTCCAAATAATGCACGGGTCCTACGGATTAGTAGGAACTACAACAACATTGTGCTGCCAACGTTGGTTAGGAACTTATTTAATGGTCAAATCTGTGTAGTTCAGTCATGCTTTCTCAGAGACCCTGACCACATTCTAACTCAAAACATCTGTAGTGGGAAGGGAAACATATCTGCCTCAGCTGAATAGGTACACCCTATGTATTGGCTGTTGGTTAAATCAAGCTTGAAAGATGAGAAGTTCCCATATTGTACATGCCATATTGATACAAAAAACATATGTTAAAATACCAGTGCTATAACAATGACCGAACACAATGAGAACAGTGGGGATAGGCTAGTGGGACTGAATATTTCAGAAAATTGCAGACAAGCAGTTACCATTAAATCATTACAACATGGCTTCCCAGTGATGGGAGGAGAAGTTACCTTCATGGTCGAGGCACACGAAGCATTCAGAACAGAGGTATTCTATTCTTGGGTAAAATTCCCGCCTGCAGATTCACACACAAAGTTATTTCATGAATATATTGAAGATGAACCACCTGAAGAATATTTACCATACGTGGACTTAGAAGTCCTGTTAACTTACCAAGAGCACATTATTTAGTTTAAAGGCGCCCTAGCCCACACCATAGAACATGTGATGCTCTGTCCACTCAGCAGAGAAGGAACAACATGGCCGGTATTAGCTTCATATACAACGCACCCAGATCATGTGGTCTTAAAACCAGCAGGGATGTGCAAATTTTACAGGGATTTAGTAAACATTTACAGAAATCTAACACAATATGTAATGAGGACATTGACAGTACAACCTACGGTGACTCCTCAGGCTACACAACTGCAGGCTAATACCTGTGGTAGCCATGTGTGAATGCAGTTATGGTAAAGGTTCCCACCAGCGGGATCAAATCCAGTTCTGGATAGCACAGAAAACAGCACGGCTTGAAGCAATTTTTCCCCATTAGGGCCTGGAGGAAAAACACAGATCATTGACAATGTGCTTGGATGGCTCCCCCAATAGAAGATTGCGCCACTGGGGAAACAGACTTCGTTGCCGTATACACCAGAACACATAGTACCCATTCGATAGCAGTCATAACAGAACTACTGAAACAAATTCAGAACGAATACAGGGCAGCGCCTTCCTTAAATCTGGGAATTAAACTTGGGCAAAGATGCTCACTAGTTTAGACGATTATGTTGAGAAACATAAAAGGGGAGGCAGCAGCAGTGGCTATACACCAACACATGAGTGAATTCACTCACTCACAGCAGGAGAGTGAATTACCTAAGATTATTGAAGAAACATACGCCTCTTTAAGCAGAGATAATCTGGGAGCCAAACCCGGGAAACCAATAGTTAAGAGTAATTCTGAGATCGAGAACTGCAAGCAAGCACCCAATTCTTCAGAAAAGAAATTGGATACAAACAAAAAAAACATAGTACCGGGGTGGGTCTCCTCAACAGGAACCCACCGAACGAAAATATTATCTGCGAAACAATGACAATATTTGGAAACCTGACAAGAATCAGGATACTGATACATGTTCATCTTGTTCCTTTCAGGAAATTCCAAAAAGTGTGCAGAGAGAGACGGACTGTCAGAGTACAGATCATAAGAGAGTCAAGCCGAAAAGGGAGACGCATCGCACTCCGGACTACTTCATTAAACAAGAAGATAAACAAAAGAGTACAAAAGCTAAATTTAAAAAGAAGGTAGCTGGAATTATGATTAAACATGCACAGGCTTCTGAGGACTCGGCTTCTGAACGGGGAATGGGCAGTGATAGCTAGATATCTTTATTCGATATTTATTATAAAAACCATAAAAGCACATTATTTACATACATTTAGGCAATACATTTTCAAAGCAGATGATGTAAAAAAAGGAGAGGGGGTGCAAGTTCCACAGCAATTACTCCTCAAACAATATGGTTTCTGACAGTGGATGGCACCTGTCCATACCCCATATTCCTTGTAAAGAGAACCCATACAATCTATTTCTTAGTGTAAGCTACAGGCCACAGTGTGGCTGTCTGCAAGTCCCATCTCAATGACAGAGTTTTTGGTAAAGTGCCTGGTGCATTTGCCATCACACAGCTCTAGCAATCATTAAAAATTAGAGTATGTCCAATAAAATCATGGTTAAAATTAATTTTAACCTTAATGTTTTATGAATTTGGGAAGGAATTATTAATTTTCCCTTCACAAATGAATAAAAGATAAGTGCAGTTGTCATGAACAAGATAACAGCATTATTGTTGGGCCATCATATGCTAATAATTACGTCAGGGATATTGTATATAATAGGAACCTGAAATATATCACCTTACTTTATGTTGTAATCCATCAAGTGTTACTCGTCCTTACCTAGATACGGTCATCTATACAGTCAACAATATCTGTACCCTGACCCTTGTTGTGCTGTAGTTTTTAATGCTCTACTCTGAGCCACCCATGAATAGAGCAGATATCTGGACAAGCCGAATACTAAATATTCTGTGCTGTCGCTTGTCAAGATTCTGACAATCTCAGCTAAACGGTTGGCTGCCAGGATTTGACAGATTGGGATTAGCCAGATCCTTCTTATTTGCGTATACATGGGTCAGAAAAACAAGAAGTGAACTTCCGATTCAACAACATCTTTGCACCTAGGACAACTGGCTGAGATGCCGACACTCTTCCAGCAGCCAATGAAGCTGTTGACTGGAAGGCTGCAATATCTAAATTTTAAATAAAGTGATCTTGCGAGTGGTGGCTCTATTCTGTCCAGGAATTCTTCTTGCTGCATTTTGTCTTTTATGTTTATTAATGCAGTTGTTAATGCCCCTGCATTGTTCACCTTTAGCCAGGCATCCTCTACTAGGTTGCAGTATTTCTTTTTGAGAAAATTTACAGAGTTTCTTTTTTATATTTCCAGGGGTTAACCATAGGTCGCTCATGCCAAGCTTGCCCAACCATTGCTTAATGTGGTTGAGCCATTGGACACTGCCTTTTGTATCCAGCAGTAGTATTTCTTGTAGTGATTCTTTAATTGGCAGTGGGGACTTATTTGTCCATACGCGCATCCAGAAAATTAAAGGTCGCAAGTGAATTGCGTGGGCAACACTCTTCATGCCCAGGTCTAAGCGCAATGGTGTAAGTGGGGTGTTTTGTGGGAGCTCCAGGGCAGCTCTAATAAAGATGTTCTCTGTTTTCTCGATGGAGGTTGCGTTAGTGTGTCCTCATAGTTCTGCGCCATAGAGTGCGGCCCCAAGACCTTTAGCTTGGTATACTTGGATTGCGAGGGTCAATGGTCTATGGATTGATTTCCTTAGTTTTTAAATTATAGACATCCCCGCATGCTGCAGTGATAACTGACTTTTCACTAATTGTAGTGACCATGATAGTGCATTTATGAACCGCAGCCCAAGGTAATCAAATTGTTTCACCTCTTCTAGTACGGTTGAGCCAAGTATTATGTTGCAATTAAAAGACCTGGGGCGGTTAAAGACCATGAACTTCGTTTTTTTGGTATTAATTTCCAGTCCGTGGTCTCTACAGGCCCTCCCAAACTTGTCTACTACATTTTCGAGCCCCATCGGCGTTCGCGACATAAGCAAGGTGTGATCTGCAAAAAGTGGTGCAGGCCCCTCTTGGCCTGCGAGCTTAGGTGGATCGCACTTAGAGCCTATTAGTGTGGAAATCATGGCGTTTATATAAAGTGGAAAAGGCGTTGGTCCGAGAACGCACCCTTGCCTTACTCCGCGACTCACCCCAATCCGGTTTGTTAACCCACCTTCATTCACCCATCTGATATGGGCATAGTTGTTTGTGTGCAATCTCATGATGATTAAAATGAGATTGTTAGGAATCCCTAATTTATTCAAAGCTGCCCAAAGGTTCCCCCGTGACACTAGGTCAAAGGCAGCGCAGAGGTCTACAAATACTACATATAGGGCGCCCTTCCCAATTGTAACATATTTCTACAGGATGAGAAAGAATCTGAAAAGCTGTTCTGCAGTGCTTGCCTTCGCTCTGAAGCCTGCCTGCAGAGGTGAAAGTAGATCCTCATCCCTTTTCCAATCATTTATTCTCTACAACAATTAATGGCAGAATTTTTGGGGGGCAATATCTAGAAAGCTTATTGACCTATAGTTTGCCGGGTCGCTTTAATCTCCCTTTTTATGGATGGGGACGACCTCGGCACCTAGTCAGGAATCTGGTATTTCTGCCCCATTGAGTATAGCATCGAATGTATGATTGAGGATAACACTCCATATTTGGGGTTCTGATAAGTAGAGATCCCCCGGGATCAGGTCTAAACCAGGGGCTTTGCCCCTCTGTGTGGTTACAATTGCATCCAGAGTTTCATCTATAGTAAAGGATAGGCAATCATTGTCTGGTCTCAAAAGTAGGCGCTCTATGGGCGCTGCACCATTATCTGCTGGCCCTACATTTAGGTTAGAGAAGTGGTTTTCCCAGATCTGTGGGAGGATGTGGAAGTCTTCTTCCTCTACCTGAAACCTTGATCCTTTCGCGATTAGGTGCCAGAATTCTCGGCTAATGTTAGTGTGTGCTGCGGCTAGCAGATCTTCCCAAAGCCCTATATGCCAGTTCCTATGAGCCTAATCCTGTGTGTTTTTGTAAGCCTTCCTTTTCAAGACTATCATGTCTCCCTGGCCAGCCTTAATCGCCCAATCAAGTCTTGTCATGCTAATTTACAGTTTTTATTAAGCCACTCATTTGTTTTGCTCTTGGTCTTCCTCCTTCCGCCACGGGCTTTATAAAAAAAAATATTTATGTTCTTGACTAGGGTTTTGAATGTGTCTACCTTTGTTTGCTCTTCCACGTTACCAACCTCTAGCGTATTCAAAAAGCAGCTGACTATATTGTAGATTTGTGCCAGAGTCTCTGCACTGTTCTCTATTTGTGGCCATTTAACCCTCCTCCTGTTATTACCAGTAATTATGCAATTTAGTGATTTGGGTTCTGTTAGTGACACAGGTGGAGGTGATGTTGCTTTGAGTTCTAAAGAGAGAGCATTATGATCGCTAGCCTGACTTTTTATGACCCACATGTCCACTAGAGTTGACTATAGATAGACATCAATCAAAAAAGTGATCCATTCTAGTTTTGCTATTGGCCCTCTCGTAAGTATGGTGAAATTGAGAATCAGAAGTGGAACGGCCATTTGCAGCCCTCAACCCATCTTTGTAGGTGGAAGATGATAATTGGAGGGCTACTTTCACATGCTTCGCTGTTTTCTCGTGGCTCAGCAATGGGATGCCTAGGTCAGTGTCTTCTTCATCGGCAATACTTTTTGTTGCTTCAAGAGGCTCACAGGTTACGTTTAAGTCCCCAGATATGACTAGATAATGATGTGCCCTATCTGTCTCAAGAAATGTTTCGAGATGTGCAATAGTAGTTGGTGCTGTGAGGTAAACCTATTGTAAACATTTACCAGTAGGACTGACCTGTTGGAGAAAGAGTGCCCACTCTATGGATGTTATTAACTGCCCAAGTCTCTTGGAAGATGCAGATATTGTAGGTATCTATTAGCCTCCCCCAGTCTTCGCAAGCAATCTTGGATCTAAGCCCTGCGAGATTCCAAGACAGCAGTCTTAGTTTCCCCTTTGGTTTGTCAGCTGGCTATGTTTGCCCTCCTCATGGGAAGTCAAACATATGGTTGGCTGGATTTGGGACTGTCCCCTCTCAGTGTTGGTGGTGTGAGCCCCCGTTAGCGTTTTATGCTTCTTCTGATAGTTACCATCCTGTGTCAATGCTGGACAGCGTGGCAAAAGTCACCATAGCTTGCCAGAACCTGATGGACTTTTGAGGGGGGGGGGTAGTAGCGCTGAATGAACATGTCACGGTGTAAACAGCGGATACAAGGGTAAGTGTCCCACATGATGCGAAGTGGGTCGCACACCGCTCGTCATACTAGCAAATAGCCCCATAGGATTCTGGAGAATGTAGTGACAGCGGCGGGTACACCTATGCCATGAGTAAAAAGTTTAAAATGCCATCCCTGGACACGTGTTTCGAGGTAATTGCCTCTCGTCAGCAGAGAACAGGTACGTATGCGGGGTGCTGTAGACTGCCAAAAAATTATCAGGTATAGTACCACTCACGGCGCGCGGGTGCCTTGAGAGGTACTATACCTGATATTATTTTTTGGCAGTCTACTTGGCACCCCGCATACGGTCCTGCTCCCTGCTGACGAGAGGCAATTACCTCGAAACACGTGTCCAGGGATGGCATTTTAAACTTTACACTCGTGGCATAGGTGTACCCGCCGCTGTCACTACATTCTCCAGAATCCTATGGGGTTACTTGCTAGTATGACGAGCGGTGTGCGACCCACTTTGCATTTTGTATTTAAAGCTCCCTGAGCTATTGGGTTGACGAGCCCGGATCCCGCACCCGCGCGCCTTGAGAGGTACTATACCTGATATTATTTTTTGGCAGTCTACTTGGCACCCCGCATACGGTCCTGCTCCCTGCTGACGAGAGGCAATTACCTCGAAACACGTGTCCAGGGATGGCATTTTAAACTTTACACTCGTGGCATAGGTGTACCCGCCGCTGTCACTACATTCTCCAGAATCCTATGGGGTTATTTGCTAGTATGACGAGCGGTGTGCGACCCACTTCGCATTAAGTGTCCCACATGGTTTATATGAAATAACGCTCCGGATGGAAGGGGGCATAGACCCTTTACTTTCCTGGGTCTTTTGGGAGAACCTGACCTATGGTTATGACATTCTTTTGCTCAAAAAATGATTGGCCTCCTGAGTTCGTAATGGATTGCCCAATGGGAGAAGTTATTTTACTTCCTTTTTCCGACCGCTTACCAGAATCAGTTAAAAATTCATATACGCAGGAATGGGCATTGGCACTTGCTCCCGTACTTTACCGCAATCATGTTGGATGGGATGATGATGCTTTCAAACCCCAGTTTGTCCATCTAATAAAGGGAGAGCCAAAGGAGGCTTACTAACTTGCATAGCTCATAGAGTCTCATTTAAATTTGTGACTTTTGCTAATAAATCGCCCTACTTTCATATTCTGGTGATAAATTGTAATCTTAGCGTAAATTTGATGGTAATAAATTTATATGATAACTTTGATAATCTGACCGTAGTGGTAAAGGACCTTGAAAGTATCTTGGAGAATATTATTTTCCAACAACCAAAACCAATGTACCTTATCTGGATTGGGGATTTCAATATAAATTAATGCACGAATGATGATTTCCGAAAATGTGAGCAAATTACCTATGATGATGAAGTAGTAAATCATTTCATTCACTCAACATATGGAAATGCCTTAACTGACATATTAACAGTTTGGCAGCTAAAACTCAGGACTCAGAGGAATAAATGACTCCTACCTTCTTTAGAGCTGGTGTTACCTCATCAATAGATAACATATTAACTTCTGCAAATTATGGATATATATTCCCAGTAAGATCAAAATTAAGATGACGGAATTTAGCGATCATGCGATAATCTCAACAATGCTCCCATGGAAAGACCTATCGAGATATAGCTGTGGCATAGTAGCTCCTATACCTATTCTTGCTAGAATAAACGGAAACACATTAAGATGGTATAAAGTTAATGAAAGGATTCTTTACCCCAAGTCATATCTACTAACTATAACGAGGTCCTAACATGCCTAGAACCTTCTGCAAATGCATATCAGGTAACACAAGAGTTTAGCAAAATCTTAGAAAGCATCAAAACCAGCTATCCCACCCTTTAGTCATATGAAACAGTACCCAAATCGATGGTTTGACAAAAACTGTTCAGAAGATTAAGCCAATCTTCGTAAAGCTCTAAAAGCGAACCCTAGGGACAAGGACCAAATCAAAATTTTGAGAGCCACATACAATAATATAATATTTTATTATATGCTTAGTTAATAAAAACCATTGTATAAAATTGCTTGTTAAGAAAAAGAAAAATGTATATATAACTGGTTGAAACACACATTATTATCACATTGTTGTCTCATTCACATGAGATGCTGCGGCCGACTATACATAATCATCTTTCAAGTCCTGTCAAGTAAAGTCACGTTTAACAGTTCTGTGTACCTGTGAGCACAATCTCTGTTATCATTGTTCTTCCCTTGAGAATAGTTTGTTTTGAATCAAGTTATTGTGGATAAGCAGATTAAACACTTGTGGCCATCAGTTTAAAAATACTTAAGATCATATAGTGCTTTTCCAATTGAAACACTCTTAAACTCTAAAAATCCTTGATATAAATGTTTTTTTCTTCTTTTCAAAAAGAAACATTAATGAGATGGCCATGGTCTTTTGAGATGCTCAAAAGGGTTACAGATTGCTGTCCTTTGAAGTGATGTTATAAGCCGGGAAAGGGTGTTGCTTGTCAGGGAAAAGAGCAGCTAGACGGTGGTCGTTAGCTTTTGTTCCTTCTCCGCCGTCCTTAGTTTTAATCCGGCCACGTCCAAGAAACGAACCAGACAGCAGGCCAGCCGGATGTCCTCTCCCTCAAAACAGGCCTTCACTGCCTGTCTACATGATCTTATCCGTAATCTGTTCAGGGCAGGCTTTAGTATGGATCTTCTTTCCCTGTCTAAACCTTTGCATGTGCACAGAATATGTAGTATGTCTTCCTTTACCTCTGCACACAGTCTGCGCGATGTTATAGATTGTGGCCGTTTCCATGGGGGTAGATGCGTCAGTGTTGGTAAAATGCCCATCCTCAAGTGCAGAAATTTTGGAAATGCCTTAACTAACATATTAACAGTTTGGCAGCTAAAAATCAGGACTCCGAGGTCTAAATGACTCCTACCTTCTTTAGAGCTGGTGTTACCTCATCAATAGATAACATATTAACTTCTGCAAATTATGGATATATATTCCCAGTAAGATCAACATTAAGATGACGGAATTTAGCCATCATGCGATAATCTCAACAAGGCTCCCATGTAGAGACCCATCGAGATATAGCTGTGGCATAGTAGCTCCTATACCTATTCTTGCTAGAATAAACGGAAACACATTAAGATGGTATAAAGTTAATGAAAGGATTCTTTACCCCAAGTCATATCTACTAACTATAACGAGGTCCTGACATGCCTAGAACCTTCTGCAAATGCATATCAGGTAACACAAGAGTTTAGCAAAATCTTAGAATGCATCAAAACCAGATATCCCACCCTTTAGTCATATGAAACAGTACCCATATCGATGGTTTGACAAAAACTGTTCAGAAGTTTCAGCCAATCTTCGTAATGCTCTAAAAGCGAACCCTAGGGACAAGAACCAAATCAAAATTTTGAGAGCCACATACAAAACATCTAGAGAAAATAGAAAGAAAAATCTAAGAACTGAGGCTTTTGGAAACATTAAGTTTAGCATTCAGTAGAAACGACAGCAAAGACTTTTGGAAAGTGATCAATACTCCCCTTCTGTAAGATGAGGGAGGCCCCTCATTGGATGTAAAAATACATGAGAGCACATGAGTTAACCATTTTCAGAACATCTTCCAAAAGAAAGAACGGCACTCCTGGGGAGTTGTCCTCAATTCCCATTGATACCCCTTCTTTGAATTTTAAAATGGAAGAGATAGATCTTGCCCTATCACAATCCTCAACCCTAAAGGCAGCTGGTCCAGATGGGGTCCCTATGGATATATTTCTTACTAAAAAATCCTTCTGGGTCCCCCTGCTCACATTAGTTTTTAATGCTATCAGTAATTCAGGGCCTCTCCCTTTGTGGAAGCAATCCTTAATCATACCAATATTTAAGAAATTGGAAGGAAGGAGCCAATTCTGCGAATTATCATCCCATCGCTTTATTAGATAGCGCAGCAAAATAATGTGTTGATTATTTTTAAATAGAATGGAAGACTGGGTCACTGAAAATAGGATCCTAGCAGAAGTCCAATATGTCCTTAGGAAGGGCAGCGGTAAGGTGGATCAATGTCTAAATCTAGCCCTATTAGCGGCAACATATTCACTGGCTAAACAAGATAACCTCTATATGGCCTTCATGGACCTGTCAGCGTCATTCAATTGTATTGCCCATAAACTATGGCGTATCATGGAGGTAATAGGGGTGGATGCCGAAATAATTTCCTTTATTAGGCAATTATTTAGGTGCCACCTCAAAGGTCCATTTTGGGAAACAGGGAGAATGTACCAAACTTTTAAAATTGTGAAGGGAGTAAGACAAGATTGTGTTCTTGCTCCCTTCCTATTCTCACTTTATACCAATAAATTAAATGAGACTCTGGTTGAAAAGTCCAAAGACATCCCCTACGCAGCCTTAACCCGGCTCTCCATTTTGCTGTATGCAGATGATGCGGTTTTGCTGGCAAGAACGCCCTTGTCTTTACAAAAGTGTATTACAAGTTATGCAACTTTTATTATGGATTTGGAACTACATGTTAACAAAACCACGTCTTTAATTATGTTGGTAGGCGAAGGGAGAAAAGAGAAAGTAAACTACCTGATTGAAGGTAGGAAAGTTGGTCTGTCCCAAATGACTGCACTAATTCTATTTCCCATAAAGAGCTAGGCCTACCTTTCATTAGTGGTACAATCAAATTGGCATCTTTATTATTATGGGTGGCCATTTGGAAAGAAAGATGGTGCAGTTGAACCAGTGTATTTTAAAGGAAATTATGATTTAGATAATTCTTCTAAAATCTCATGGTTGTTTTATATCAGGCAGTCATTTGATTCCCTGAGACTGGCGGATGGATCTCTATTATTAGCCAACTCATTGTTAAACTTTCCCTAAATAAAGACTAAAAAATCTTTTCCTGGAAAAAAATTACATGAAATAGATGGGATAGAAATAAGGGAAACGCTACATTAATCGCATACCGCGTTTTACCCTCTGCATTATATGGATCTTCTTCCTACCTGGCTTTTGTTGAAAATTATTGTCATCAGCATATTTTGACTAGATTCCACCTAAATTATCTTCCTTTAATGTTGGGATATCCTGCAAATTTATTTTCATGGAATTAACTGTCATCTTGTCCATGTAACAGTACCTCAAAGCAATCGTTTGCACATATCTTATTTTTTTGGCGATTTTATGAGAAGGAGAGATAAAAGTTTATTGTTCCTCTTCTAAAGAAGTTCAGTCTGCATAAATTTATGGCAGCACGTCTCGTTCTGCAACAATTGGAAACCACTTATGTATGCTTGGTGACTGTTTCTTTATTTCATGCCGCTTTAAAAACTCGTGGTGCTGTCATTTCTTCATCATTTTAAGATAAGAAGCTAATCCAACTGGAGATAAACTGAAAGTATAGCTTCTCTCTAAACATACAGTGGAACTCTTTCCTGCGGACACCTATGGGCATCACATTGTGTCTTTCAACACAACTATAAGATTTGGACTTACATTTTATAGTGAATTGGCTTGTAACGAATAGCATAGACAACACACGCTTTTTAGGATGTAAACTACCCATGAATTTTAAACCATTTTTGTTGTGAATGAATTGATGTAAATGTGATCTTGCAATGTTTGCAAGATATTCTTTATTATAGTTATGGGTAAGTTTTATGTAATTGGTTGTTCAGACGAAATACCATTAAAATCAAATTCTCAACCACAGAGACAGTATCCAATAAAAAATTAAGCAAGGAAACAAGTCAAGGAGATCTTAGTTCAACTTTAATATCCAGGTGTGATAGAAAATTGTACCTCTCCCATGAACAATCCCTTGTTTCCCGTAATACAACCTGATAATTCAGATCGTCTAGTCTTCGATTATAGATATTAAATACATCTACACATACATTAGCAGTACAGAATGCACATAGTGCCGCACTAATAAATAACATTGTGCAGGAAAAATACGAAACATTGCTAGACATCTTAAATTGATTTTTCTGCTAAACTATTGTGCCTGGAAGCAGATATTTGACAGCATTCTCAGTGCTAGGCTCTCAGCACCAGTTTTGTTGATTACCCCAGGAGTATAGGAACAACCCTGAGTTGTTTTCAGCCAGCGTAACAGAGTTACTTCAAAACATTGATGAGGAGGTATTGTCCTGTGTAGATGATAGACAATAAATTAATGGGAAATTTGGCCTGAGTGAACAACATAATACTTGTTCATCTGGGATACAAATTTAATTTTAAAAAATCAAAAATCGCACATCTCAGTGTCCTATTTCTAGGATAAGAGTTGTCACGTGAAGGCAAGAGCCTGGCAACACACTTTTTAGAAAAATGTGCACTGCTCCAACCTCCCACCTCCTACGACCCTCAAAAGAATTTTGGAAGAACATACATTTTGAAATACGCAGAAAGTAAGATGTTTCTACAATTTAATCAGACCTGATTTTTTAGTACATCATTGGACACAGGAACATACTGACATCCTACGTTCATTACAAGCTGACATGATGGCTTCCAAACATTTATACATACGTGTCAACTCAACTAACCAGGTGATCCGCATAGTCGCTGGACCAACTCGGTATACTTACATCACTTTCAATGAAGACGATACAGTACCTATTACATGCAAATCACATTTGTACACAAACGCTGAAATGCGTTTTGCACCATTAGCAAAAATACTGATGGCAGTTCAAACTGCTGTAGTGAGAGACAGTGCTGGTACAGGGGCAAAGCATAATTGTCATGACCCCAGGCCCGACCTTAGAGGCCGTTGCAAAAGTAAGCATCCCAAATGCCAAAGAATTACATCCAAGATGGATTCAGTGGGCTAACTTTCTCACTGCAACATATGTAGATTACAGATTTGATCCTACATGACAAGCATTTCTGCAGTACGAACAAGAATATCCTCTATTGAATGAAATAATGCCTCCAGATCAACATGAATGTATTATTTATACCAATGGATCTGCCCAGCCAGCCGTAGGACTGCAACAGCAATATTTTGCGGCATGTGCAATTGTAAATGGACACATGCAGGATGGAAAGTTCCTTTAAAAAAAAAAAACAGACTCAGTCTCTAGGAGACTGTACGGCACAGCTGGTGGAACTAAAAATCCTGAAACTGTCCTTATAGAATATGCATCGTGAACTCACCACACTCAGTGTGTGATTCATACTATTGTAACCAGTCTTACAATAAACATTTACATTATGGGGGCCATAATGGATTTAGGGATTCCAAGGGTTGCACAAAGCACAAGTTGCTTTGGGAACAGGTGGCAAAGCTGAAAGAAAGCCTGCCACGGGATCATGTTATTCACACATTGAGCCATCAAAATGTTGGTGTTCACGTTGAAGGAAATTCAATGGCGGACGAGGCTGCCAAGGCAACAGTATGCACTGCTGCCATTGCTGCAATCACTCGCTCAAGCACAAGACTAGACAGAGCAATCATGATAGCTGTCAATGCCATCCGCAAAAGCTCAGCCCAGCTAAAAGGCTTTCCAATCAAGTACTCCTACAAGCTAGATGCGCAAAATATTCTGTATGCACATATTCTAGGAGTGGGGGATAGAGTAATACCAAACACTGATCGTAGATTGGGGCTTATAATAGCTGCACACGAGGGTCAGGGTGCAGCACAAGCAGGGATCAATGCTGCAGTTTTATCACTAAAGCAGCACAATTGACGGCGAGTCTTACGTGAAGAGACCATGGACTTAGTCCTTAAATGTGGTATTTGCCAGCAGATAAAGGACTCCACTGTGGCACGTCCATTGCAAACACATTTAGTGATCTGAAACAAACCTCCTGCATGTGTCTTTTTATTTGGATCACTGTGGCCCCTTACACTCTGACAGGGCTTACAAGTGCATCTTGATGGCAGCAGATTCATGTACTAGATTCCTGTGGGTTTAGCCCCATCATTGGGCAGACACTTAAACTGTTATTAAGGATTTGCAAGTCTTCATCGGGACATAACCAATTAGCACACTACATTCCGACCACAGCCCTCTCCAAAGAATCCATGGGAGATCTGGATGTGACCTTGCGGTACACATCCCCTTATCATGCCGAGGGAAATTCTGTAGTTGAGAGGCAAAACTGTGACTTAAAGCAATCCTTAACAGCAAGGCTATTAGGCTCAGGGCGCAGTTGGGTTAATCACCTATATGGGGTCCAGAGGGTACTTAACAACATGCCAAGAAAATCCCTGCGAGGGTGTTGTGCTACTAATTTGACACACCTAAACCCAGCCCTTCAGAGAGGAGGCAAATGCACTGCATCACCTTTAAATAACACACGTAAAACAGCACTTCCCAAAAATTAGGCGATAAAACAAGACCCAGCAGACGAGGTAAGAAAACAAATTCAGATGTGTTTAAAGTGACACACACATGTTTATTGATTCAATTTTTTCAAATGGAAGGCAATATTTGTTGGTTAATGCAGACTCCCAAATATCAAGAAACTTAGGCACAAACCCAGAATAACATGTAGCATACATGGAGTAGAGAAACTTGGAAATTACATACACAAAGTAAGTAACACCTCACTGATCGTTCACTCGACATCCTTGCCAACTCAAGCTGGGGAGCCTGTTGACAGCCGGGCAAGACTTATGATCGGGACTCAAATCCAGATTCTTCTTGTAACAGTATGTCTACCTCATAAGTGACCTCCAATCTGCCTGTCAAGACCCTCCGCCTTTAATACCTTTTACTCAACGTGAGGCAAAGGTTCTAGAAACCTCACCCATTTTCTTCTGTTATGAAAAACCGAGCTGGCCGTACTGGTCTGAGTCAAGGTCAAGACAGAAGCTGGCCAGGCCCCTGTATTTTGACTCCGAGACAGAACTGAACATTCCACACATTCCCTGAAAGGTGCCAAGCCCGCATCCCACACAACATGTTCCAGTTCACTCTGATCGGTGAGGAGGGAAAACAAGTGAAGAGCAAAAATATCCCCTCCCCACTTTGCAGCTACGTGTGAGTACAGAAAATCGAGTCTGTTACACAAGATGGAGTCAGCATAGAAAATGGAGTCAGTTATGCAAAATGGAGCCAATGGTCAATATAGTATTGCACTACACCTGTTGACCATTGGGTCTCATAACATATCAGTCGGAGATCAAATACTTAAGGTTGAAACAGAGATAAAAGATAAGCACACACTGGATACAACAACATAATAATATCAAGATACATATTGCTAATATTATCCCGCCTTGAACAGAGCGAAGTTTACCAAAATCCGGCAACCACCCAAACAACCAATCCCACTATCTTTTTTACACATCCTGTTGAGATCTTTAGCTAACTTGTGTAAAGCTTCAATGTGGGAATGAATTGACTTGGAATGTGCTGCTTTAATCTTTCAGTTCATTCTCTCGAAATCTGAACCTCCGTGATCATGTTTAAAGAGTAAATGAATCGATTGCGGCTCTGTTCTGTAAGATAGCCTTTCTCAACCCCTGCACTAATAATAATTCTGCTAAAGCAAGTGATGTATAATTAATATTTTTCACCATCAAACATGCTAATTCACTAACAGCCCTAGAGTTATAAATCAATAGGCCTGGAATTCCTACTACTGGAGCCACAAAACTGAAATATTCAGATTTAGATCATAAATGAAGTTTTGAATCACAATATTCACTAAGTTGAACAGCTTATCTCGTATTCCGGACATGTGTTGTTGGATTTAGTGGGAACATCATAAAGCCTTCCCTAGTAAAGGCACATGGTCCACCTGTGATATGTGCTGGAATGTACGTATATGTATCATTACCACAAGAAAATAACTACCCTACAGGCAATTTAACATGCCTGAAATGACTGGCAGCAGATACTACATTTTTAAAGTCATATTGGTTTGAATATTTTTACATGTACTCTCATTTCGATTTTTGCATGGAATTTGTTGTTCCCATGTCATTTGTGATTCAGTACCTTCATGTCGTATTTGAGCACATTTACCAATGTTAATTGGGTTGCAGGTCAGATTATAACAAATGTCGCCTTCAGTGACATTGTATGTTATCACTTGTGGTAGATTATTCCAAGTATCATCAGTAGTTTCTGGACAAAATCGGCAAAACTCATAAGGTGACAGGTGAGTTCTTGCATCATTTTCCTCCACTGCCCTGTCCGCATTTGTGACATTATAGGACTGCAGCAGTACATTGACGGGGTAGGTATAGCTACTAGGCACTGGAAATATTATCCATGGTGCTCTTCATGTTTGTCATGCAAAAGTATGACCTGTTGAGGACTGTTTGTGCAAGATAGGACCACATGTTGTCATGTCTAGTCAGCAATGATGTCAGTCTGCACTGTCGGCTGTTCACTTCGGAGTAAGGGACTCCCGGCCCCACTCAAACACGACCAAACACACACTAGCGAGCGCAAGCAGAGCATAAACACACCATGCTGTGATCTAAAAGAACAGAGAACAGACAGGTATTATTCATTCTCGCAAGTAACATTTATTAGCAGGCACATGCTCCCACTTCTCCTTCCCTGGTTTCATGATTAACAGGACATTGTCCTTTCCTGTTGCAAAAACGTATGCCTGTTCGGGAGGACTATTTGGCGATTCTACCCACACCTTGGCCCCTGGATTCTTGTCAGTGGAGCCAAAACCTCCTTCCCCTCGCACAGTGGGAAGGGCTGGGGCAGTTCCCTTCTTGACTATTCCTCTGTACACTGGCATAACCACTATTTGAGCGATTCGGTCTCCAGTTTGTATTATCAAATCAGCGTCTCTACTGTTTAGTAGGAGAACTTTTTTAATTTCACCTTGATAGTCTGCATCAATGACCCCTCCAAGCACTTGAATGCCTTTGAGAGCCAACCCAGATCAAGGGGCAATCAAGCCAAAGTGCTCCAGGGGAATCTGGATTCCCACTCCTGTCTCAATGAATGCTATATCTATTGGTTTGAGTCTGTACAGTTTCAAAGCATGCAAATCAAGACCTGCAGCCTCTGGTGTCACCCAGTATGGAGCCAAAGCTCCAGGAGCTGTCTCCTAGTAGAGAATTGTAATAATGGCCACATGAGGCTGAATCTGCAAGGCTGAGGATAGCATCCACATCAGGGGTTTCTGTATTTGCTAAGGATCTATTGTTCAGTATTTATAATCCTTCATTCAAATTCTCTCCAGTTTTTCAACAGGCCATCAGACAACTTTCTCAATTGATCTTTCAAGAACCCATTCATCCTTTCAATGCGACCCGCAGCCTGTGGATAATATAGAATGTGAAAGACCCACTCAATATTGTGTTGAGCACAATAATCATGCACCAATTTGCCTTTAAAATAAGTCTCATTGTCACTTTGATTTTACAGCGGAATTCCATAGTACAAAATCAACAAGTCTAAAGTTTTCAATGCATTAAACTGAGTAGCCCGTTTACATGGAAATGCTATCAAATAGCCAGAATATGTGTCTACAGCCGTGCGGACATATTGACTTCCTTGACTAGTTGGCAGGGGCCCAATGTAATCAATCTGCCAGATCTGTGCTGGTAATTTTCCTCTACCTACCTGGCCTCTCACTATCTGTGGGACTGGTCTATGGTGAGTATGATGACAAATAGGACATTGTATATCGCATTTTTTTATCAGGTCTAGGAGAATGTGTATCCCTCTATGCTCTGCCCACATGCTAGTAGTTTTCTCTCCAAACTTTCCACGCTTCTGATGTGCCCATTTTGCAATCCCAACCAGGTCAGAATCCTGCATTGCCACTTCAGCCTCCAAACTTTTAGCTTTTTCATCTGTGAAGAAATTAAACCAGCGGTCGAGTGAGTCGATGGGACAGTGAGCATCTACATGATACACAGTAACTGTGTTTTGTGGCAACATGGCCCAGATCTCCTGCCACAGTTCCTTACCCCACACTTCCTTTAAATGTATCATCCAGTTACGGGTATGCCACGTGGGAAGCCAAGTGGCTAACCCATGGTTGTACGATGGTACAACGCAGGTAATCACTGTGCATACCTTTTTGCCACGCATTTTTTAGCGCTCATCTTTATACCGCAAATATGCATTTACAACGCATGCCAATGCCACACATTGTTTTTAAATTTAAAAACAATGTATTTGTGGGGGGAGACCCACCCACTCCTCCCACTCCTCCAACGTACCTTAAATGTGTGGTATTGGCATCTGTTGTAAATGAATATTCATGGTAAAAATATCCATGCTTAAAAATGCGTGGTAAAGGCACAACGAGGTGCACAGAGTCCAGTGGAACCCCAAAGGTAGGCAGAGGTAAATGTAGATAGCACCTAACTCTCTATAAGGCTGTATTAGATGGTAGTGTTAAGCATTTGTTGTACACACTTAATCAGCAAATGATATCACACACTCAAAGACTGAACTTCAGACCAATTGGTTTTGTATAAAAATATTCTTTTAGTTATTTTATTTTTTAGAACCAAGCAAGCCTGACCCAGGTAAGCTGTAGTTATACTTTGTATTGGCTTTTTAGTAGAATGTCAAGTAGATTACTTTACATATTACTTTTCTTACACAGTGCAGGATACTGCACTGGGACATTTCCTGTAAACAGGTAAGTAAAAGTGATTTTGTTATTTAGTTACAGTTTAAAGGGTTTCTTAGATTTTCCAACTCCAAACTTAGAAACTTTTCTCAGAAAAACAGTCAATGTTATCCTATGGAAGAAAATAGGGTTATCAGTTCAAATGTTAGTATTCGGTTGTGGGAGTTGGTGTTCTGGGTGTAGACTCAGGGGTCCCCCAGGGTCAAGGATGCACTCTTGTTACACCCTCAGTGGCACTAGGGCAGCCGGGTGCAGAGTGCTGATGCCCAATATTATCCAATCGGGGATAGGGGGCCTCCGGTTGGTGGCTGCTGACGAGCAGGCCACTGGGATGTGGGAGCACATCTCCTAGACTTAAGCTCAGTGCATATAGGGGTTCAAGCAAGCACAAAAGGTGCACCCTCAATGGCACTGGGGCGGCGGGGTACAGAGTGCTGTTGTGGCATCGGGCGCCCTGTAGCTTTCAATGGGGAGTCTCCGGTTTGCAAACACATTGCAGGCTTGGGGACAAAGCTCCTCTGGGTGTGACAACCACTTGCAGAGGTAAGTTGGAATGCTGGGGGTTGGTTAGGCACCGTCGGTTTGGCCAAACGTGAGGCCATTGGATGTCGGGTGCAGGAATGCCTTTTAGGGTCGAATCTTCTTAACAGCTCCTGGTCACAGTTGGGGGACATTCTGGTTTGAGGATGCAGGCGTCGGTTGGAGGCTTGAGGCAGGTCAGGGGTTGCCGGATCTCAGGTCAGGATCGCTGGGGAGGCCTCCTCTTGGTGTTGGGCCACTCAAACTCGGGCAGAGCGGTGCAGACTCGCGGATCCTGCCAGAGCTGGAGTCTGTTGGTAAACAAATTTGGTGTTCAGGGGGGACAGTCTTTTTTTTTTTAAGTCAGGTCAGGTCCTCATTGCTCTTGAGGCTGCTGGCTGCAGGACACACCAGGGTTTCGCTTTGCATGTTCGAGGTAGGGACAAGCCGGTAGGCCTGGGGCCAAGTCACTAGGTATCCTCCTCATGTTAGCTTCGGCACGGCTGTTCGGTCCTTCCTTTCTTCTTTTGGTTTCTTGCCTGAGGAAGCAAGGTTCAGGGTGGCCCTAAATACTAGATTTAGGGTTGTTACAGGTAAGTAAAGGTTGGGACCAATGGGCCCTTTCCTTGGGGTGGGTATACCCCCTATGATGCCACCCTCCTGTGGGAGAGGGGCATATGCCTCACTCTGGTTGGCTAGGTCCCCCATCTGCAAGATGGCGGGGACAGAGTTGTGCTTCACCTCGCCTCCCCCACCTGAGGGGTGTAGTTGGCTGAGGTGGGCACACCTCTCTTCCTCACCTGTTTTTCCCACCAGTTCTCCTGCCCAAAGTGGGGGTAAGAACCAGTAGGGACCAGTTGCTGAAGGCAGCAAGTGGCCTGGGGAAGCATGCAAGGTGGCAAGCCTTTGAAGCTTCCTCTTCGTGGACCCTGCCCAACCTGGGGGAGAAGGCTTGGCACCTCAACCCAGGATGTGCATTGTTTCAGGCCCATGAGAGCAGTAGGGGTCCCGAAACATGTCTGGTGATGGCAGCTGAAAGCAGCCACTCAGCCTGGACACTAGTGGTAGATTGCTTTTCAGGGGGCATCTCTAAGATGTCCTCTGTGTGCATTTTTCATTAAATCCCACACTGGCATCAGTGGGGATTTAATGTGCTGAGAAGTTCGATACCAAACTTCTCAGTTTTCAGTGTAGCCATTATGGTGCTCTGGAGTTCGTGATGAGGATCTCCCAGCACCATATACTCTTAATGGCAGCACTGCACTTACAATGTCTAAGAATGGACTTAGACACTGTTGGGGTACAGGTCTCATGCACCTGTATGCTCACCACTGGTGTAGGGCACCCAGCTAGAGGGGTGACTGATGTATGCCAGGGCAGTGGGTTGTACGCATGGTACACAGGGATGTGTGCCATGTCAGCTCTTCACTTTGTTCTGCACCAAGACATGCAGCCTGCAGAGACAGTGTGTGAGTGTAAAGGTACAGGACCTCTAAGGGTGGCACATAAGTGCTGCAACCCTTAGAGGCCTTCCCTGGTCACAGTGCCTTGGGTATCTGTGGTACCATTTAACGGGGACTGACCTGTGGCCAGAGATGCCAATTGGGTTTGGGTTTCAATGCAGTTTTAGGGAAAGAACATAGGCCCTGGGTACCTGATTAGCAGGAGCCCAGCCACCAGCCGGTGACAGATAGTAGGACTGTGCAAGTAGCCCATAGGCAGTTTTTTTTAATGAGTATTGCCTACCATTCCATGAGAATGCGAATTGCTCTTGGTTCTCGGGGGCTGTTGGTATAGAAAAGAAAGCATTGGCAATATCAATAGTCGCATACAGAGTCAGAGGATGCTTCTATATTTTTTCAATTAATGTAACGGTATCTGAGACAGCGGCAGCCAAAGGAGGTGTGTGCTTGTTCAATTCAAGATAATCGACTGTCATGCACCAACTATTGTCACTTTTGCACACAGGCCACACAGGGTTATTCCACGCAGTAGTGATTGGAGTCATCACCCCTGCCTCTATCAAGTTGTGTATGGTTGCATTGATCTCCTCATGCCCTCCTGGAATTCGGTACTGTTTCAAATGAATTACCTTAGTAGCCTGGGGAACCTTCACAGGAGGAATCGTCAAGGGACCCACCCTTACGGTGCTAATTGAAATGTACCTTTTTGATCCAAATTGATAGTACCATTCCTCCAAATACAGAGTCATTCCCTTCAAGATATCAATTGCAATAATATATTCAGAGAGGGGCACAATAAATATAGTGTACTCTCTTTTTGGTATTCTCCCCATTTTCATTTGGACCTTTGCACAGCTAGTGTCTCTTTTCTGCCTAAGCCTGTGATTGTGAAATACTGACCTTTAAAGTTTTTCAGATTTCCATATATCTAAGTGGCCTCCACTCCGGTGTCTACTAGGGGTCGGGCCTTCTGAACATTATGATGTTTCCAATACATTTCTATGTCAACATAAGGTCTATTGTCTTTGCGAGCCCATCTCTGTACTGGGACTTGACCTATTTCCTAATCTGCTTTCAATCTGTCAACCCTTGCCCAGGTCATATCCAGGTACAACCGGTCATACTCTCAGGGGAACTCCTCCCCCCTCCGGTTCTCACAGAGCCATTCACTTTCTAGATCTCTACCTTCATCTTCAAATGGGCAGCTCTCTCACCCTCCTTTTCCTCTTTATCCACCTCTGACTTTCATTGACTCACTTGCATTTTATTCTGCTTACTCACATTCCTGCCTCCTTCCTTTATGTTCATCACTCTATTCCGATACATCTCCAACAGACTTCGAGACTCTATTCCATCTACCTTCTCTTTCTCCACTCCATCCCTCAACAAAGCCATAAATATATCTCTCCTAGACAGCTTGTTATTACCTGTACAAGTCTCAGACTTGGAGGCTCTCTCAGTCTTTATCCAGTCCCTCAGCTCTCCCAACTCACAGACTGCCGCAATCACCTGCGCCAAATTATTACCAGTCTGGTTAATTAGCAAAGTCATCATTACCGGTCTGTAAGCAGGGGGGAGCCAAGCAGATTACTTTATTTAGCACTGACACCTTCAACAGTCCATCCATCTACTTCTGTGCATTATCCCCTAAAAGTAGCAGGTTTCATCACTTCCTTCTTAAGCCTCTGTATAGCATCTCTCAATGTATACCAAGGTTTATCATTCACTGGCCAGTCTGACTCTGTCGGGTATTTATGATTGCTTCCAACCACTGCAAATTGTAACAGGTTAGTTTCATTATTGCCCCTGTAATTCCTAAACTGCTCCTGCACTGTAGGATCAGTACTGAGTGTGCAGAATTTCACTGCATCTCCGTGATCCAACATTACCCCGGAGGCTCCCACATCAAACAGCCTTACTAAGCAGAGCTTCTACGGGTCTTTGTTGGAATATGTCTAAAATGTCATTAACCTCCTGCTGAGTAAAATCCTCCATAGAATCCATTGCAACCCCCTGTGGATAATTTGGACCACTCTGTATTTTCCTACGATATATGGGCTGCACCTGAACCACTTTGCGTTCTTCTGACTCACCCTGGCTACTTGCTTGATCACACTCTCCTCCAGAGTCTGAAAACTTTTAAGAATCCCAAATATTTCCATCCCACATTCCTGGGTCCCAGTCAATTCTTACCTTTGCGATAGCTAAATGAACTTTACTCTTGCTAACCCTTCCCCTCCTTTTCTTGTACTTATATTGTGCGATACGTACTGCAGCCTTTTCCGCCACAGTCTGGTAAGCTACCAACTTAACTTGTAATAACTTATTCTGACAAATTAACACCATAGAGGTATTTTTGGCTTCAACTAACTGTTTTTCAATCTTTTGCAGATTAACACATTTTTCATGCATTTTGTGATAAGCACATAGGTGGATCCAGCCTTTTCGCCCTAATGTGCTAAACTCTTTCCCTTTCTCAACAGGCACTTTTTGAAAACACGTAACCACTTGTGCTGGTTCAGCGACAGCTAAACACACATTCCATTTTTCACTCAGGCCAGCGCAATGAGCCCACTCGTGAGCAAGCATACCACAGGGGACTACCTCCCACCCAAGTATTTAAATTGGTATCTGAGAATCTCCCTTTGTTTTTCTGGATAAAAAAATTCTTTCCCCTTTGAATTTTTCGAATCCTGCAAGTCAAGCCAAAATGTTGTGCTACTAATTTGACACACCTAAACCCAGCACTCCAGGGAGGAGGCAGATGCACTGCTGCACCTCTAAATAAAACATGTAAAACAGCACTCTCAAAAGAGGAGGCTATAAAACAAGACCCATCATTCTCTTATGGCAAGGTAAGAAAACAAATTCAGGTGCATTGAAAGTGGCACACACATGTTTATTGATTCAATATTTTGAAAAGGAAGACAAAATATATTGGTTAATGCAGACACCAGGGGTGGGCAGGGGCTCGCGTAGTGGTAATCCACGGAATTTCACAGAGTTACTAGAAAACTCTGTGAAATTCTGCGGAGTTGCATGGCTGGCGGAGTTCCCCCCTTCCCATCCTCCCACCCGCGCTCCACTGCTAAAGCCCTGGCCCTTCCCCTTCCCGCTAAATCCCAGGCCCCACCGCCACCGCCAAAGCCCGGGCCCCACTGCCCTCCTACTGCTAAAGCCCAGGCCCCACTGCCCCCTACCGCTAAAGCCCAGAAAGAGTCAGACTTACCTTCCTCCCAGATAGATGCCTCCTCTGTCTTGCTCCTGCTGCTAGGCCTGGCTCCACTATTTCCGCTGCTCCGGGAGAATTTCAGGAAGAACCGCAGTGTGCATGGTGTACTGTGTGATGGCATGCCTATGGCGTACTGCGTGGAGTGCCTCTGGGAATGTCTGCAAATGTCTGCAACATCGCTGTTGCGTCTGCCACTTGAAGCACAAACAATTGGCCTTTCTCTGTGTGGGAATTATGTGGTCTCATTTTTCAACAGAGCATTCCAAAACAGCTTTTCTTTTTTCAGGCTCCATGGCTTTCCGAGTGCTTGGGATCACAAATGATATCTATGCCCTATAAAACATTTACATATTTGATAGCTTTTATATTTTTTATATGTTTTTAAAGTGTAGTATTTTAATGCTTTTATAACTGTCTGCTGGCCTTTTAGATAGCCTATTAGGTAAAGACCCTTAAGATGTGGAGTGGGTGCAATATTCTCGATTTAGGCCCATGTAGCGAGGCAGCTTATTTCTTAAATGGTCTTCACAAATACACATTTTCTAAACTGAGACCTCTGGCATACATTTGCACGCACAACAATATTGGATTAGTTTCTCTGAAGCTAAACTTGTGATGATGTTACACAAAGTAAAATGAAAAACAACACCCTGATCATCATGTACAAAATCTTACAAACTATCAATGCAAAGTCAGATCAACCATATAATTGGCTCCTGTTTCAGAACGATGCTTAGTCTACCAAAGATTTTTAAATGGATCCCTATCGAGGCTAGGAAGCCATTAGTCCAGGGACTGATGATAAACCGCATGGACTACGGCAATACTTTGTTGTCCTCAATTAATGAAGGTCTTCTAACAAGGCTTCATATTTTGCAGAACACCACAGCTAGGCTGGTTCTCAACTTCCCGCCCAGATCCCCTTCGGCCCCCAGTCTGAGATCTATACACTGGCTTCCAGTCAGAAAGCGAATTACATTTAAGATCCTCTGTCTAATACACAAAAACATGTACGGAATTGGCCTGGGATACTGGTCCAAAAAGTTAAGCTGGTACCAGCCTTGTAGCACCCTGAGATCCAGCAATAAATCATTACTCACACCTCTCAGAATCCGCACCACCAGAAGCGGAGGAAGGACCTTTTCTTTTCTTGCCCCCACTTTTTGGAACAAACTGCCCATAAATCTGCGCACAATCACAGATCACAATTGCTTTCGCAAGAAGGTAAAGTCATGGCTGTTTGACAACTAATCAAGCAATCTCTCAGAGCTGTCTGCAAGCGCCATGTGACTTCCGAGTGATATGTGCGCTGAACAAATGTCCCTGATTTGATTTGATTTGATTTACTGCGTACAAATGTCAGCACTATAATCAACCACATGGCGACAGGACTATCTAGATATCCACAACATCACTAATATATGCGTACATTCCAAGGTTGCTTTCTATTTTAAAAAGAGGAGCATCCTGACAGTTTGGCAGAGGAGGCACTTCCGCTGACACCTAGGTTCCATGCATGCTGAGAGATCACCATGCAGCGGCCTGGCCTCTCGTGAAGGGTGTCCAGCTTGTGACCAAGATGGGGTTCTTCACTTTTTCCTATCAGGTAATGGGGTTGGATCGTCCTTTGGAGGGATTCTTGGCTGTACACATGCATACACTATAGGCAAACTTACAATAGGGTTTGCATCGTAGGAGTGCAGTAGATTGCTGCCTTGTTTATATGCCTTCATATATACATTGATTTAGCACCATGGTAGAACTGTACCATCTATTTACACTCTTGGTGCTTGTAGTCACGTTTATCTGATTCAGTTCAATTGAAAATTGAATTGAAATTGCTTCAGTCTCCTAATCATTGCAGCACACATATTTTATGCAAACATATTAGTAGGATCTATCCCAGACTTTTTAGTACAAATTGTTACTGCATTAAAGGTAGCATTCCTTTTTTAAGACATTAAATATTTTAGTTCAGTGCCATGTCCATCATAGTCAAGAGTGCAACCGTTGGCCTCAATTGACCAAGAGTGAGGAAAAAGTGAGGCAAACAGCATATTATAAAGTGCAGTAAGCTGGCTCAAATGTCACCTTGCTCAGCAGTAATGATGCATCTATTGTAAATGTGTTCAAATCTTGCTGTTAGTTGGCCTGATTAACCCATCTTCAGACACTCGAACATTAGGGCAGTCAAAAAATGCCTAAAGGGGTAAAGCCAGTAGGGTCTGAGAGAGTACAGGGAAGGGACAAAGGCAAAGGATGTGTTACAGACTTTTCTTCCTGGTACCACAGCCCCTGCATAAGGCATCCTGACTACTTGTTAAACATCAATACTTATAAGCCTTGAGCGGTATCAGACCAAGCTGCAGGCTCAGGAGTTGAATCTTGATCTTGACTAAAGATTTATGGACAATCTTAAATATCCTTTGTCTGTACGTTTAGGGTTAGATTTACTATTCTTAACGCAACAGTGCACTGTGTGAAAACAATGCAACACTGATTTACATTGAGTTACCAGCTGCTGAAGTCCTCAGTGTGACTGGTGCTGAAAAAGGGCTACTTCTCACCAACAAATACCCTTGGGTGTGTCTCAAGAATGACCACATTGTAGTTAGTGTAGGATTTGTGCTTTGGTTACTTTCTATAGTACAAATTCCCTCGCAGAAACATGAAAAGGATAAGCAGCTTAGCATGTGTATTTCTGCATAAATTGTGCTTTCTATACACAAAATACCACGTAACTCCTTGTCTGCTCCTGGTTTCACTTGGCATTATGTTTTGACACAAAGCAAGGTCAGGCCAATATAGTTGATCTTGATTTGAGTCAAAACCTATGTTTCTAAACTAGGTGTTAGCACATGTCCACTCCAGATGTGCCCCACTCTGCATCCATTAGCAGGAGGTTGGCCCTTCACATCTTGACATTGAGCAAGGCTCAAACTTGGTGCTAAAACACTCTAGAAATCTAAAGTAAATGTTGGTACTAGGACACTTAGGCAATTACAATTTAATTGCCACTGCCATTTCTTTTGCTTTGTGTCATGCAATCACAAACTTTAAGGTGATCTGGACTGGATTTTTAAATCAACTACAATTTTGAGGTCTGGGTGGACAGCACAAATGTACATAAGAGCTATTGCTTACTGTTAGTAAAGGGTTTCCTTGTTGGCTGAGGTATGCACCTAGGACAGGCATGAACCACCACTATCGTCAAGGTAAGCTAAGTACACACTAAAAGATAGCTTGTACTCACCCTCTGATAGCTTGGCACAGAGAAGTCAGGCTTATCTAAAGAGGCAATGTGTAAAGTATTTGTGCAAAACACACACACACAGTAACGCAATAAATTACATTGATTCTTCTCCACACAGGGATGATGATGCTTCGATCTGAAGGAGAGACGCTGGGCCATGATGCATTGGTTCCACACAACAATGTGCCCAGTTTTCCCACATGGTCGAGGGATGCGTCAATCTCTTTGAGTTTCTGCAATGACTATGTATGGTTCCGATTCGTCAGGCTCTCAAGGCACTGCATTGATAAAAAGAGCGAAGTGTCAATTTTTTCCCAAAACCGGGTCGAAGCACCGGTCCTGCTACATGCATACAGAAGTTGCGTTGTGGTCCATGTTGCATGTATTTATGTTCACTTCCAGTGAACCAGGAGCAGGGGTAGAGACTGATTCTCAAGCAACAGGCGGCAAGCCAATAAGTCCTTTAAGCTCACTTGGAGAAAAGGCAACGTCCAGCTTCAGCAAAGTCAGAGAGCAGCAGGCAGCAGGGCTCCAAACAGAAAAGCAGCAGTCCAGTTGAGTCCTTTAAGCAGCACAGTAGTTCTCTTGGTAGAGCTTTATTGACAACCAGAGTAGTGTCTGATTTTATGGGTTCAATGACCTAGTACTTATACACAAAAGTACCTTCAAGTGGGGGTGACTTCAAAGAGTGGTCTTTGAAGTGCACACGGATCCTTTCAATCCAGTAGTCTATCTATGGTGGGTAAATAAGCCCTTTCTGTGGGGACAGGACACTATCAATTTAGTGAAGTGATAGCTCTGCCTTCCATTCTGCCCAAGCAGGGCCATCAGAATGCAAATGTATGTTGATGGGTACTCAGCCACAAACACAGGAAGGCTAGGTGTGTCTGTAAAGAGGGACTGCATAAATTGCATCAATCACACACCCCAGACACTTTATGGAGACAGGCTACAAGGCACACAGAGCAGTAAGTGCAAAGTAAAGTCCACTTACCAAAAGTGGCATTTCTAAAATAGTAATGTTAAATCCAACTTCCTCTTTAAGGAGGAGTTATCAGTGCCATTCCAAAGATATAAATATGAACTGGCTACTCCTCTATGAACAGGAATTATAGCTTAAAAGTGTATTAGGGAATTCCCAATGTTTACCAATGAGCGAGGTAGGACTCACAGTAGTGAAACACTGATTTAGCTGTTTGTCACTACATAACATGCAAAACATAAAACATACATATGCTTCATTTTACTTACATATAACCCTGCCTTTAGGGGCACCTAGGGCCTAGCTTAGGGTCGGCTTATGCATAAGAAAGGGGGAGTTTAAGGCATGGCAAGTAGTTGTAACTGCCATGGTGAAGTGGCAGTAAACTGCATACACAGGCACTGCAGTTGCAGGCCTGAGACAGGTTTAAAATGTTACTTCTGTGGGTGGCACAATCAGTGCATTTAACTTAAAGGGCCTGGGTATATATAATACCATTTTACAAGGTACTTCCAGGTATATTAAATATGCTAATCAATTATATACCAATCACACATGTTTTGGGAAAAAGTGCGTGCACTTTAGCACTATTCAGCAGTGGTAAAGTGCTCAGAGTTCTAGGTTCAACAAAATGATTCAGGGAAACGTGGAGACAATAATCAAAATGTTTGAAGGAAGACCACCCTACAATATACATAAAGTGTTTTTTTTGTTTAGCCCCTTCTATCTATTGGCTAATTTGGATCTAACTCTGAGCAATTGGTCTGAGGTATTGTGCATCACAACTTACCTCAGTTGAGAATATTTTTCTCTCCCTGTCATGCTGTTGGAGGTTTGGGATATCATTCAGCCATTACACTTTTTTAGTCAAATTCAGTTCTTTATTCCATATTTAGAAAGCAATTTGTTATTGTCCTGATTTTGTTATAAACCAAGTATGAGTCTGACCTTAAAATGCTCTCATGATTTCTTTCTTTAATCGAATCTGAGGGCCATCTTTATGTCAAGTTGTACCAATTTTGATAAACTAAAAGCAAATAGATGTATGAGTCATAATACCACCTATAGACCCATACCATCAAACTCACCAACATTATGTTCACAACCAATACTACCACCCATGCTACCAAAATTACATATATTACCAATCTATGTAATCCAATATAGCATCACCAATGCCACTGCCATTACTGCCACTACCACCAGCAACACCATTTCGTCATGAATATCATGCCATCACTACAATGCATCACCATTCCAAGTACTTCCACCACAAGTACTACAACAACACATCACAAATATTTATCAGTAATACCCCAACCATCACTACTGCTACAAACACCACTGGTACTACCACCAGTACCATCACAACCATCAACAAACAAGAAATGCCACCACTAACATTTATAGCAATACCATCACCAATCCCACCACTACTACCCACTCTAATAATGCTACCAATACCACATCAATTGGCATTATCACTACCATTGACACCAAGCTCAATATCACCAATAACACTATAATCCCACCACTATTTACATCATTAACACCAATCCATTGATCAATACCATGCCAATAACATCCACCAATCCCACTTTTAATAGCAACACACCTACATCAGTACTCATACAATTCCAATCAATGCTGCCACTATTCTCACCATCACCTCAACCACCAATGCTAAAAAAAAACGATCCTGGCTGATGAGGGGTGAAACACAAAAACTGGTCCTAGGATGCTGGTTTCCAGTTTGGGCTGGACTGGTCCCATTGGGCACAGAGTGAACACTGATTTGCATATGCTGGGTTCAAACTGGAATGGCATGGTGAGCAAAAAAACGACGAATTTAAGGCCAAGATCTCTGTGTTGGGGTGAATGTAGGACATTGTTCTGCATTCTGGCCATCAGTTGTTCTTTTTGCATTTGTCACCCAGAGTGGGATGGGTATGCCCAGACATGGGTCACCATGCTCAACATGCATGCAGTTTAAAATGCCATTTTGACTGGCGGGCCTAAACATTTCTTTTTAATACATATAAGTTGCACCCAGGGTAGGCACTCAAAACCTCATACGGCAGAGTGCAGCATAAGTCATTTCTCACTAATACAAGGCCTGCCTCTCCCTAAGGATAACATTAGGTTAACTTAATACATTTAATACGTGATAGATTTCAATTGGGAGCAGGTGGCAAAATCTACTTTGGTGAATTGTAATTTAGAACCCTTTTTAATGGAAATGTTGGATTTTAGTACACATTTCTGGAAATTAAAATTTGAGAAAGTTGGCATTTTCTTGTCCCAACCATTTGGTGCATGCAGCCTGTATCCCCAATCACATAGCTAGGTGTAGCTGGTAAATAATCTTTGTGCATTCTTGCAGACAGTGAGAATAAAGGGAAATAGTTATTGGCAGGTTGGGCCATCTCTGACTTGATGAGGGAGAGGAGCTGTTATCTACCACAGTTGTAAATCACAAAGACTCTTTCAGAGTGCACACACCAATGGTTTGGCACTAGACTTTTTTACAGCCTCAAAGGCACTAAATACCTCTGATTGCATTTGCTAGTGCTAGTATCTAAAGAAGGCTTTTTCAGCTTTGGAAAGAGTCAAAATCTTTCATTAAAGATCATGAGCACCATAATGTAATTCATATTATTTCCATCTTGACAAATTTTATCCACATGAAAGACCCCACTATAAGGTACTAAGGATCTTCAGATGCTGGGAACTTATTATACTGCACAAAAAATGATAGAATGGGAGATTGACTTACAATAGAAATTGATAAAAGAATGAGGAATGCTTGAGGATTAAACATTTTTTTGTTTAGTCACAGCATTGCGAAAAAAGTCTCGTGAGCAACATTGCCACTGTTTATCATTAAGTAAATTCTGCAGATGGAAAAGTCCACTGTTAGTGCACTTACTGTTATTAGAACTTGAATATTTTCAAACTAAAGCAATACAACCAAAAAATCTTTTCATAAAGCTTTAATAGATCAGTACTATGGAGTCTGTAATACTGTGAAAATCCACAGCTCACTAAAAATTCAAATCTCAATTTGAGTTTTCAACCTGGTATACACCTCTAAATCCTATGACTAAATTGCTACCACTCTCTACACATTTCTAGCACCTAAAGTAGGACGTAGATAAAAAGATCTTATTGTCAGCCAAGTGACAGCCTACTCTTCTGACTGCAATTCTTTTATGTCATGGTACACCAATAGCAATTAAGTCATCTAATAAGTTGAGGGGACGCTGCTGCGACACTTTTTGGAGGGTGCTCCTTACCAGATCAGCCGTGAGGGGAACGGCGTGCCTTCGCTGAAATCCTTGCCTTGATATCCCGGAGCCGTGAGGGGAACGGCGGACAGGCGCAAACTACAACTCCCATCACCCCCTCACCCGGGTGCCTGCCAAACTCGTCATCAGGCAGCGCCGGGGAGGGTTAAAAGTTAGCGAGGAGACCCGCAGCGTGGGACGCTGCTGCGACACTTTTTGGAGGGTGCTCCTTACCAGATCAGCCGTGAGGGGAACGGCGTGCCTTCGCTGAAATCCTTGCCTTGATATCCCGGAGCCGTGAGGGGAACGGCGGGCAGGCGCAAACTACAACTCCCATCACCCCCTCACCCGGGCGCCTGCCAAACTCGTCATCAGGCAGCGCCGGGGAGGGTTAAAAGCTAGCGAGGAGACCCGCAGCGCGGGACGCGCGCGGGCCGCGCACGGGCGAAGCCCGGGCCAAGGGCGGGCCCGTCCGCACCCGTCGGAGCCAGAAGGAGACTGGGCTTGGCCACGTCCCTGTCATCTGCAACATGGGTAAGAGGAAGCTGGCCGCAACTCAGGTACAGGGGGGCTCAAATGCAAAAGTCCCTCGTAAATCCACCTCTATTATTACCTACCTGACTACAGCGGTGGGTGTGTTGAACAATGAAATCGAGGTTGTGGAAAGGGAGTTGGGTCTAACAGCTAGAGAGGGTGTGGACTCACTACAGGTTGAACTGCCATCTATACCATTGGAACCGGAGGTGATCGTAAATAATGGTCCTGGAACTGTCATTGCTCCCTCGGGGATTGCTGGTAGCGATATGGGGGAGCGGGACCGGCTCTTGGAAGTATCTACTATTGACTTGGCAAAAGGATCCAAACATCAGGCAACCAAGACAAAGGGACCTCGTGCTTCACTTAAAATAAACGGTAAAATACAAAAGGGGCCTAAACCAAATACAGTAAAACCTAGCCACGGGCTGGACGAAAATATACAATTGGCACTGCGGAATCTGGTCGAAGAGATTTTCTCGTCACGGTTTGAGGCTATTTTGACAAATGTTGCTAAGGATGTCATTGACACCATGAACAAGTGTGTGGCGGACCTACGATGTAAGTGCGACCGACTAAATGTTATGATTGACTCATTTAAGTCTGACGCTAATCGTCTTTTATTGAATAGTCGGCGGTCCAATTCAGGTCCGAAAACACACTTTAACGTTGATTTGGTTGAAAGTCCCCTACAAAGGAACTGCCCCTTATCTACGGTTAATATAAATCAAGAGCCACTAACGAACCATTTGGCTTCGAATGTACGAAATCCTGGTGTTGAATCACACTCGGCTGGGGACAAGAATTGTGGGACTCAACTCGTTGATAGTAAGAAGGTGGCATGCAACATGAATGTAGAGGCTTGTAACAAGAATACAGAGCAATTGGGGAAGTTGCTTTCTCCCAATTCATCCATAATTAATCTACCTCCAGAAGCTACCCCCCTGGTAGTAGTTTTAGAGGGGGTCCCTCCTCTACCGGCTGGTGATGTTGAATCCACAGCCGCCCTATTGAGAAAAACTAAGCACTGGTGTGAGCATCATTCCTCAGGTTCAGCGGGGATTTCTGCCAATATCATTATGGCAAGGCGAGTTGGCTGGGTGGGTCATGGCCCCAAACGTGTTACTGGGGATTGCATTATAGTTAATTTTAATAATCAAAATATACCAGGAAGATTGTTATGGAATGCTACGGATCATCTCGGTGGGGTTATTAGAGTTGTGCCCCTGGGGTTTTTCTATCCACCCTCTAGGAGAATCCATGATCCTTTTTTTCCTTCCCATGTGGATAGGCCTGTCCCTCTAGATGGAGTTATTAGTCCACCTAAAGATAGAGTGAGTAAGGTAGTGTTACCACCAGCACAACATTCATCTCTATTACCCACTCCCAGGGATACAGGGCTGTTGTCCTCTAACAGATTTTTCCCCCTTTCTCAGCTGGGTCAAAATGATTGACCATCAGGGATAGGGGCGTCCAGAGACGACTTGATTCCTATGGTTCAAGATTCAGGTGAGATCAATGTAGATCCCATTCGTAATTGTAAAATTATTACGTGGAATATTGCTGGCCTTAATTCTAAGAAACACGATCCCATATGGCTGAACACCATAAAGCAATATGACATTATCGCCCTTCAGGAAACATGGGACATGGGGGACAATTTCTGGTTAGATGGATATAGATCTTTTTCCCTACCGCCACGTCCATCTAAGGCTGGTAGAGCGAAGGGTGGCTTGTTGTTCCTCTTGTCCCTTAACCTTAAAGGTTCTCTATCAAGACTAGAGGTTGATTCATCTAATATATTGGCTCTAGAAGTAAACCGTCCCAATAATTTTAATCTGTTATTAATCAACTTCTATAATTCAAGTGAATGTATAGATAAGAATAAGCATTTGGGAAAACTGAATGATTTTTTACATGAATATAGGAGAGATCATTCCACTAATTGTTTTATTTTGCTGTTGGGGGATTTTAATATACACTTATGTGAACATGCTTGTCACATAGTAGATAACTTGGTCTATACTATTTCAGAGACCCCGCACTTTGAGCACTCTCCTCGAGGTGTTGCCCTAGAAATTTTTTTGTCTGAATCAGATCATTTCGAACCCTCTTTTGCTAACTCCTCTGATCGCTATCATACATTCAAGAATGGTGAGACCATTATCGATTACATTTTTCTGACTCACAATCTTCTTGAAAAGGTTATTTTTTATAATGCTATATCATCTTCCTTTAGCGATCATAACCCTGTTCTGCTGGAATTAGCTTCAGATTGCGGGTTTTTAGAATTGAGTAGGAGAACACTTGGCCCCAAAAACCTGGTAACCCGGGATCAAGACAGGAGGCTTAAGTGGTTTAAAGTGATACCAACACTATTCTTTACTGATTTATGTGCGAATACCAGGGATCTCATATTATTATGTAATGATCCCTTAACTTCAGGGGATGTAACCTTGGAAGCCTTTGTGGGTATTTGCTCGCAGATTGCTATAGATCCGACCACTAAATCCAAGGGATTTGTCGAATTGCATGAAAAATGGTTTGACCAAAGTTGTTCGCAAGCACATAGTGCCTTAATCTCAGCATTAAACGCCTCTCCGCAAGATAGGTCTTTGATAGCGAGCCGTAGGAAACTATACAAACTGGCGATCCATAAGAGAAAATCTGAAATTAAAGCAGACACTTGGGATGCCCTGCTATCAGTCAACGTCTTTAAAGATAGTGCCAAGTTCTGGTCAATTGTAAATACCCCCTTTTTTTCAGGCTTGGCTAACAGTTGCCAGGAAACTAATGTTACAGAAGCCCAATGGTTAAATCACTTTGAAGGGATCTATGGCTCTAATGACCCCAATAATTATGAGTTTAATAATTTTCTACAGCAAGGGAGGTCACCTCTTATTTTTGATATTGAGGATATTGAAAAGGCCATAAAGGACACAATGAGTAATAAAGCACCAGGCCCGGATCATGTCCCAGCGGATGTTTACAAACATAATCCTACATTCTGGGCAAAAATTGTGGCCAATGTCTTTAACGCTGTGGCTTTGATTGGGCCTCCTCCATCTTGGTGTCATTCGACAATTATTCCGTTTTTCAAAAAGGGCCAACGGAGTGAACCAAGGTGCTATAGACCTATATCCTGATTGATTCGGTAGTGAAAATACTTGGCAAAGTGATTCTTGGAAAGATCACAGCTTGGGCAGAAGATAACAAAATTATAACTAATTTACAATATGGTTTCCGTAAAGGTCGTGGCACTACAGATCAATGTTTGAATTTGTTTATGTTAATGGGAAAATACACTATGGCCAAGGAAGGCACATTGAACCTTGCTTTTATGGACTTGTCCTCAGCTTTTGACTTGGTCAACAGGTTAAAGCTGTGGACAATTCTATTGGAGATGGGTCTAGATCCACCTTTGGTCTACTTTTTAGTAGATCTCCATCGTAATCTTACCGCATCGATCAGGTTATCTCGGGATGGTAGTTGTTCCAAGCCCTTCAAATCTAGAAGAGGGGTAAGACAGGGGTGCATTATGGCACCTCTGTTATTTACCCTTTATATTAATGCTTTGGACAAAACCCTGGTCAAAGCGTGTCTGGATATTCCGCGTGTAGGAGATACTTTAATTCCAGTTCTCCTATACGCGGATGACGCTGTCTTACTGGCTAGGACGTCGGTAGGTCTACAGCGCCTACTAGATGCTTTTGGTGAATTTATGTCGTCCCTGGACCTAATTGTAAATATAGGTAAATCACATGTCATGGTAATTGGCAGGAGAGCTAAAAAAACAAAAACTTTCTCTTGTAATGGAGGACTAGTGTCGTATGTCCCCTCTTTCACCTATCTTGGGGTAGTTTTTGATGAAAAAAGTACTTGGGCCCCACAACAAAAACTAAAAAAGAACGCAGTAATCAGATCAACTTCTGCTGTTCTAGGTTTTGCGAAACGTTTGGGGGCAAGACCAATGGAGGCCATTTTAAAAATATATTCCTCCAAGTGCTTGGCCATAGCGGGCTATGGCTCCGCTATTTGGGGATATAAACCCCAACCAGATCTTCAGGTGGCTGAAAATAGTTTTCTGCGGAAACTACTCTCATTACCCCAATCTGCCCCCATTTTCTCTTTGCATCAGGAATTAGGTTTGGGATATTTATCTGACACCCTGAGCATGGCTCCGTTACTCTGCTGGCTCAGAGTTTGGCTTAATTCAGACTTGAGTCTCAATCACGAGATACTCAGAGATTGTGTTAAATTGGATAGAGTTGATAAGATCAACTGGTTGGTATATGTTAAAACTATGTTCGCCAAATTGGGACGTCAGGAGTTATATGACAATCCGGAAAACATCAGGAAGGATGATTTGAAATGGGTAAAAAGCAATTTTATAAAATTAATGACTATGGAAAGGGAAGGGATTGAAACACAAAAACCTTTGGTGAGGGCACATTCCCTATTAAAAACTACTTTGTTAATAGAACCCTACCTGCTTATAGTCACCAAACCATTTCATCGCTGGCTCCTGACCAGACTGCGATTCAATCTATTACACCTTATTTTGGGGGATTACCCGACTTGGTCGAAACCCGAGGATGCTGGGTTATGCTCCTGTGATAACTACTCCATCCAAGATACTCTTCATTTTGTATTATTTTGCAAACACTATACGGGGGCCCGCAAGAAGTTCTTGGTTCCCTTGCTTAGACAGAAGGGTTTCTTCCAGGCCAAACCTGCCCTATTATATTTACAAATGCTATCCAATAATTATGAAATTTTTTGTATAGCGTCTTTTCTTGTGACCGAAGTTAGGCAGAAGGGTAGGATGATAGCCAGTAGGACCTCGTCGATTGATTAAACAATGGCATGTATTTATGGCATGGTATTCCTTATGTGATCTTGTCTGTTTATGCACTATAGCTTCTGTACTATGAATTATTTTTAAAATTGGTTTTATGATGAATGTAATAGTGTTATTTATTGTATTTTGTATGTATATATGAATGTATATGTTGTGTGTACTTTTATGATTTTAATTAATCGATTAAAGTGGAATGAAAAATGAAAAATGAAATGAAAAGTTGAGAGGAAGGTTTATGTTACAGTTTGTGCGAATAATAAAAATTATGAATAACACATTCCGACTTCCTTTTAGCACATTCCTATGAGTTAAGGAATAGTGATGTGGAGAACTCTATGATCAACCACACCTTCAGACAAATGTATCAGTCTCTAATAATGCCCTCATTTCTTTCATCTAAACCATCTTGGTCTTTAGCAGGTTATCCTGTCTACCCTGCTACTGATGTCATTACCATGCTAAATACATCCTATTGCTTGCTTGGCAATTGATTAGCAATTCATATCTGATGACATCCTGCTCTACCATGGCAGCGGACCACTGTCCAGTTGTCGTGGGTGAAGATCACACACAGGAGGATGAGACATCAGAAATGATGCACTAGGTTACTAACTATAATTAAGACTGCAAGGCACGTACCAGCTGTAATGGGAAGGTAGTCTGAACCATTGAAGGCCTTGGGGTCTTTTTGAAAGTGGAATGTAGTTACGAGAACCTAAAGTATCCTCAACAGCAATCAATCTTGAGCATCAGCGTCCCCCACACAGAGTGCAGAGAAACAGGATAAATGAACGTCCCTCCATGAGAAAGTAAGTCAATCTCTGTAACTTAAGAAAATTCATTCCAGCCTGAAAGTGAGTAGTTCCCTCAGTAACATATTGCTAGCACAATTATCTAAAACAGGCTTTGTCGGCCCTGGAGACTGTCAACCTCTTTCATTAACTAGCATAAGCACCAAAATGTCATCCATATGGCTACCATCTAGACAGAAAGTACATTGATGCACCACTATGCGGCTATGAGGACCTTGAGAGGCTATCACATACTTTAAATTATAAGCAACCTGATTACATGTGAGTTTAACTTACCAAATAAATTGATAGAAGAATGCTGGTGATTCCTTTTTTTGGGGGGTCTCATTAATGCAGAAAGATTTTCTTGTGCAACCCTGCCCCTGCTGGTCATTCAGCTGGTCATTCAGCGTGACCGTTTCTGGCCTGGGGAGTTGGGCACGCCTCCAGAACCGGCTGAGGTGGTTAAGAGCCTGGGCATCCAGGTGGACAGCAAGCTGTCCATGAAAAAGCAAGTCACAGCTGTGGTGGGCTGCTGCGTCGGCCTCCTTCGCCAACTCAGGAAAGTTTCCCCGCTGCTCTCTTTTTCCACCCTAAGGAGCGCGGTTTCTGCAATGATTTTGGCTAGGCTGGACTATGGCAATTCATTGTATATAGGACTCCCACAGGGCCTCTTAAACAGAATGCAGACGGTCATGAACGATGCTGCCAGGCTCATTTTCAAGAAACCAAGGAGTACCCAGGCATCCCCCCTCCTGCGGGAACTCCATTGGTTGCCAGTTAGGCAGAGGCTAATGTTCAAGGGGCTCTGCATTGTACACAAAGCGCTTCATGGCAGAGCACCCACCTATCTGAAATCTCGCCTGTCCCTTTACAAACCAGGGAGGGTGCTTAGATCTGCTGATTCCATATATCTGGTTCAGCCACGCTGTAGACTGACCACTGTGGGTGGGCGTGCTTTCTCACATACTTTGCCAGCTATGTGGAATAAACTACCGCTGAAACTCCGCAATGAAAAGAAACTAATGCCCTTCCGCAAGCAATTAAAAACTGTGCTTTTCCAGCAAGCGTGGGGTGGCCGCTAAATTTTAATCTGATGCATCTTTTTATTGTATAGCTGATCCTAACAAAGCGCTTAGAGACCCCTGGGTTATAGTGCGCTATACAAGTCACAAGAAATAAATAAATAAAATAAATATGCTGCAGATGGAAAAGACCAAATTGATAGAAGAATGCTGGTGATTTATTTTCTTTTTTTTGTTTCAGCAATGTAGACAGCTGTTCTCATGCAACACTGCCACTGCTGGTCATTCAGTATATTCTGCAGATGGAAAAGTCCAAATTGATAGAAGAATGCTAGCGATTTCTTTTTTTTTGTGTGTTTTTGGTTTAAGCAATGCAGAAAAATGTTCTTTTGCAACACTGCCACTGCTGGTCATTCAGTATATTTTGCAGATGTAAATATCCACTGTTAGTGCATTCGCTATTATTAGAACTTGAATATTTTCAAACTAATGCAATACAAGAAAAAATCTTTTTATAAAGCTTTAACAGATCAGTACTATGGAGTCTGTAATACTGTGAAAATCCACAGCTCACTAGAAATTCAAATCTCAATTTGTGTTTTCAACCTGTTATACACCTCTAAATCCTATGACTAAATTGCTACAACTCTCTACACATTTCTAGCACCAAAATTAGGACGTAGATAAAAAGTTATTTTTGCCAGTCAAGTGACAGCATAGCCTTCTCACTGCAATTCTTTTATGTCATGGTACACCAATGGCAATTAAGACATCTGATAAGTTGAGAGGAAGGTTTATGCTACAGTTTGTGCGAATAATAAAAATTATGAATAACACATTCTGACTTCATTTTAGCACATCCCTATGAGTTAAAGAATAGTGATGTGGAGAATTCTATGATCAACCACACCTTCAGACAAATGTATACGTCTCAAATAATACCCTCGTTTTTTTCATCTAAACCATCTAAGTCGTTAGCTGGTTATTTTGTCTACCCTGCTGCTGATGTCAATTCCTTGCTTAATATTAGGGGTGGGCGGAATGTGCGTAGTAGTGCTACGCAAAGATCCGCGAAACAGTAAAAAATCTTCACGAACATGCAGAAATTCCGCAAACACACGGAATTGCTTGTTCACGATGCTTTTTTCCTGTTCGCGATCGTTGTTTGCGTGCTCGGGGGGAAACATCTCGCAAACACGCATTTTGAGAACGCGGACAAGCAAAAATGTTCGCGAAGCTGCGGAACGCAGAATTTTGGGCCATTCCGCGTTCTCCGCAGAACGCGAAATTACCCAAATTCCGCAAATTCCGCAAGCGGAACGGAATTTACCGCCCAGGCCTACTAAATATATCCTATTGCTTGCTTGGCAATTGATTAGCAATTCATGTCATATGACATCCTGCTATATGATGTATTTTTGAAAGTGGAATGGAGTTAGAAGAACCCAGAGTATCATCAACAACAATCAATCTTGAGCATCAGAGTCTCACATTTGGTGCCCTCCATGCATTGTTCAGTTCAAACCAGTTCAGGGAGACATTGGCTCCCATTCTGGCGCGACACTGGACAAAGGACAAGGGAGTATCCCCTTGTTCAGTCCATCCTTAGGGAGGGACCCCTGAATCGTCCCAACACTTTCCTTGAAAGAATGGTGTAGGTGATACAAAAAGTAAATAATTTAAATAACTAAACAACTACATTAAACATACTTAAAGATAAATCACAGCATTGAAATGTGCCACCCTGGAAGTGCTTAGTGTCAAAATAAAACGAGCATGGCATCTGTGAAGTGGGCGCAGTGTTGATACACAAGCCACACAGTAGCGGTCCGTGGAGGGAGTTTCATGGGGCGGTGGGGCGGTGAGGCGGGGCGGGGGAGGGGCAGGGTGGGGAAATGTAAACACCGGAATATGGATGAACGGAGGTAAGTACACATTTAAATAAATAAAATGAATTTCGTTGCGCGCGCTGCATCGCAAAATGCGATTCAGCGCGCGCAAAGGAATTTGTATTATTTATTTAAATGTGTACTTACCTCCGTTCATCCATATTCCGCTGAGGGGTGAACCAATGTAATGTGGTACTATGAGAATATGTGCATCAAGTAGGGTTGGATATCTCATGGTATCTTCTGAAATTTGTATTTCTGATGTCTTCTTTTGCCTAGGAATAACATATTTATGAAAGTAAAGCTTAAAATGTGTTTGTACGCCGTCACTAGGGTTTGGATCATCATTCATCACTCACAGACCTAGAGAGGTCTGATGCCTTATTTCACAGGGAGGGGGATGGGGGGGGGAGGGGTAGGTCGTTGTGTGGGGTGGTAAGGGTGGTAAAGGGGGGTAAAAAACAGAAATTCCAGAACAGCAAGCTAGGTGGACAGAAAGCAAGACGTACCAGTGGAGTGGTAACAATTATAATTTGGAGGGGTCTTAAGTGGTCGGTAAGTTTTTATTGGTATAAAGAAAGTTGCAAAGGAGGGATGAGGAGACAGACAAAACAAGGGCAAAATCAATATGGGTAGGTTAACCATATCTACAATTAATATTGGTGGATTAAATGATAGAGACAAAAGAAATAGGGCCGGAGAGATGTTGAGAGGAATAGGGGCAGATATCATATGTCAACAAGAGACACACATTCCATGGCAGAAAAGAGGGATTAATATTATACCGGGCTACGCTCAGGTTGTTTGTTCCTCTCAGTCTACCAACACGAGAGGGGTGGCTATACATGTCTCTCGGCGATTGTTACCAATTGAACGGGTTAAGTTGGATAAATCCGGGCGGTGGGCCATTGCCTCCTTACTAAATCAACTTACCATCTGTACAGTGTACGGTTCTAATCTTGATGATTCAGACATATGGTCAAAACTGGAGATCGAATTAGCAGCCTGGCCAACACCATTAATTATTTGTGGGGATCTGAATATTCATGTAGATACTGGAGATGGGGAAAGAATGGCTATATAGGGCGGAAACCTCAGGTTTTTAAATCTATAAATGCTATCATTGCTAGTCACGGGCTGGTGGATATGTGGTCTTGTAAGAAAGCAGCGGATCCCGGGTTTACCTATTTTTCGTATCCGCATAGGAAGTATGTCAGATTGGATTATTTTCTGGCCTCTGCTTCTCTCATTGAGGCAGCAGATATTAAAAGACTTCCGAATATTTTGTCGGACCATAATCCATTAGTCCTGAGTATCGAGGCACTGGCATATACTAAGGGTCTTTTAAAGTGGTAAAAAACTGTTAGTTACAGAAGGATTTATTGCACACATTCGGAGATGGACCAATCAATTTTTTGATATTAATAGATTTAGTACTTCTAGAGAAAATGTTTGGGACGCTTTTAAAGCTGGGCTCAGGGGTGAAATCACAAGCTTTGGTTTATTCCATCAGAAACAACTGAGAGGGGAAATATTTGCCCTCATAGAGGAGCTGAGCACGAATGAGAGACAACATATGGAAGCTATAGTACATAACCAGATCGAGCAACAAACTGCTCTAGAGCTAAAAGTAATCAGGACTAAGGCCAAAATTAATGGAATTTACAACAAAAGGGGAGCGGAAAGGTTTCAAACGGCAACACGGGAGAATTATTGAGTATGGGGAAATGACTGGGAAATATCTGGCACTGCGAATCAAACAAAGGGTGACGGCAAACAATATTTCAAAATTAAGAGGGAAAGATGGAACGATGGTTACAGACTTAACAGGTATATAAATGTACTTACTGATTTCTATCAGGACCTCTATAGATCTAGGGATCCGATAATGGAAGGAATAGGGATAGCATCGGGTAATGAAGGTTCTCAGTTGTTGGGACTTGAAGCAGACATCTCGTTGAGTGAGGTCTCCGAGGCCCTCAGAACAATGGCTTCAGGCAAAGCATCGGGCCCGGACGAGATCCCGATCGAAATATATAGAGTTTTACAAACAGAATTGACTCCTTTTTTGTTGGATTTGTTTTTGTCAGTTCAACAGAAGGGGGTTCCACCACAATCCTGGCAGGACACGAACAGCGTGATATTTCTGAAGAAGGCCAAGAAGCCGGAGGATCCCGCCGCTTATAGACCAATATCTTTAATTAATGCAGATGAGAAATTATATTCTAAGATATTGGCCTTAAGATTATCTAAGATAATAGGGACTCTTGTTAGTCCGTGGCAACATGGTTTCATCCCCGGTAAAAGTACTACGGATCATGTCCGGAGAGCTATTTCATTATTTGATATTGCCAAAGCCACTGGGATACAAATGTCGCTGATTCTGCTGGACGCTCAAAAAGCCTTTGATCAAGTCGAATGGGTGTACTTGTGGAAAATCTTAAGTCTTAAGGGATTTGGCCCACGGATATTAACCGCCACACAGGCCATGTATTATAACGCACACGCTAAAATACAATTAATGGGGAAGGAGTCTGGTAGGATCAAGATTACTCGGGGGACACGGCAGGGGTGCCCGTGTTCCCCTATATTATTCGCCCTTTATGTTGATCCTTTGATTAATTCTATATTGGAGGATCAGGTAATCAAATCAGTAGAGATCCTCGGATATAAAACCAAACTTTTAGCCTATGCAGATGACATTGCTGTAGTTACCACAGATCCGTTTTCTGCTTTAAATCAGATTGAGAGGCTTGCAGCAGAATTTGGGAAACAATCAGGATATAGTTTAAATACGGACAAAACTCAAATCATATGTACAAAAAATACGCAGTTTCAGGATCTACGCCGGATAGAGTCAGCCACGTATCTTGGGATAACTATAACAGCGGAGGTTGGGACAATATGGGATAAAAATTTGTCACCATTAGTTAAAAAAATTAAGGGGGATCTGAGGAGACTGGATAACTTACACTTATCTATTATCGGTAGAGTAAATGTCATTAAAATGACGATGTTTCCCCAAATATTTTATTTATTTCGATGTATACCTCTAGAACCGGAAAATTCATTATTTAAACAGATGGAGCAGATGTTTAGTCAATTTATTTGGGAATATGGGAAAATTAGAAGATCAATAAAATATTTATCCCTACCACAACACCGGGGGGTACTTGCAGTCCCAAATATGCTGCTTTATTTCTGGGCAGTAATGCTGCAACATATGAGTGTTTTATTTAGACCACAGACCCTGGATCCAGCAGGGGTAATTAGCGATTTAGAAGGGGATAAGGATATACCATCTATTTATGAGCTTGCATTGGGTAAATTAGCACCAGGGTTAGCCTTAAGGCAGTTGGAAGGCAGCTACTATAAAAAAAACTTGTTTTAAGATTATTAGAGCAGCCTGGAATGTATGGCGGAAGATTGGCAAACATTTGGAAATACCCAGCATTCATAGATATATACTGTTGTGGCGTTCCTCGGCTTTTCCGGCGATACAGCATGATAACATCGGTAGAACATGGGAAAAAGATATGGAGTTGATTCTTGCACCATCTTTAAATATATACTTATTAGGGCGACTATAAATAGTTTGGTTCCACAACCATTTAACTTTCCGCGAATTCCTTTATTAGAATATCTGACAAAAAAACAATATTGAGTTAAGGAATTGTATATAATGTTGATGGCGGCCACAATGGACGATATCCCTAAAGTAGAAAGTACTTGGGCTGATAAATTAAATAACCCGGATGTAGACATTTGCAGATCACTTGAGTTGTCTAATAAGATCTTTTTGACCGCTAATCTCAAAGCCCAAACTTTTAAAACGCTGTTTAGACTTTATTTTACTCAGGCTAAACTCTGGGCATGGGGGAGAAGGGTTAATAATAAGTGCCCTAGATGTGATCAGGGTCCAGTGGACATAAGCCATATGTTTGCGGATTGCAGTAAACTGAATAGTTTGCAGGCAGGTATTGAACGTTTTCTATGTCAAAACTTGGGGCAATCAGTATCGCTAACTCCAACTATGCTTATACTTGGTTTTGACGAAAGCTTACAGTTAGAACACAGTTCAGTTTACTTTTGTTTTATGGTGACTGCTATCTATCGCTTACTTATTTCTACCAGGTGGAAGGATGTAGATCCCCCAAGTTATCAGGCTTGGTATGCTAGACTTTATCATATTTTTAACCTAGAGATGGTACTGTATGAATGCAAGGGCTAGAGAGGGATGGTAAGGGCTCGAAAGATCTGGGGGCCATTGATGGAATAATTATAGATATTGGTGGCAAATTTATGATAGGTATACGGGTTTAAGGCTGTTGGGAACTTATGCCATGGAACTTATGGTTACGGGATGTCGTTTCGTTTTTTCTTTTTTTTTCTTTCTTTTGTCTCCCCTGATGTATGTACTGTTTTGTATTACTAGATATTGTTGGATTGAAATTTGATTTAGCTGCTTTCTGGTACATCAGAGAACTTGTTATTGTATCATTGCTGTCTGGTCAAAAAATAATAAAAAAATAAATAAATGAAATGATTTATCAAATACATTTTTTTTCTGCATGAGGCGTCTTTCAAGATAACCTCCTCTAGGGGCTGGCAATATGAAGGCCAAAACTGTGAAATGGCAGTTGCTTCCAGTATGATGATTCTCAATCCAATGATTCACTGAAGGGGTACTTGCCACCGCACGTCGTATTCTGGATTTATATTAGGTAATCCTCTGCCTAATTTCTTGGTTGGTCTTTCTAATATTCAGCTTATAGCAGGGACAACATATCCAATACAAGATATTCTTAGTTCTGCAGTTTAAAAACTCAATGCGTTTCCATTTTATCTCTCTATGTATAAACTGACTACCTACTAACATTTGGTCACAACATGTACAGTTGCCACATTTATGATGACCCTTCAATGGAGTGAGATTCAATTTTCTTTCTTAAGTTACTTTTCGAAGTGATGGGAGGTGTATGAGCATGGACCACTTGACTGCAAATGCTATGAAGTTTTTTTTAAAGTGAACAAGGGTTTTAAAAAGATATGTCCAATTTCTCACTCAGATGCCAATTCTGTAGCACAACTTTCTTAAATTTGTTGGTTTGCGGACAAAAAGGTAAACACACACACCATGAGGCTGAAGGCCTATTTTTCTATTTTGGCTAAGGACTTTCTTGGGGTCCACCAAGCCCTCTACATAGAATTTTTAATAGCTTCTTTGGAAATCCACATAATTTGGCCACCAAGTTATTGCCATCATGGAAATATTGTATTTTATCAGAACAATTATGCGTCACTCTCAAATATTGCCCACATGGAAGATTATCTTTGAGACTTTGTGGGTAATGGCTGGCTTAGTGTAACACTTTAGTCCAATCAGTGGGTTTAGTAGAAAGTGTGGCTCTGCCCTGCTGAAGTATGGCACCAGTAGTTATACTGTTATGTGCCTTTGAAGTCGGGGTGGTTCAGAGGGTTTCCCTTTGAACCACATATGTCTCCCTAAATTTCAGTCCTGTCTGCCTTGAGGCCATGGAATTCAGATCTTAATATTTAGTGGAGCCATAGCTTGGCTTCACAGAGGCCAAGTGTCAAAATCTCTCCCTCCAATCTATCCAGCCAGGCTATCAAGTGGCAGAGGGCTGATGTTCCTGTTACATGCCCAATGTTTACCTGTCTTTCATCTACCACTTGCTTCACCCTTTAAGACTTATCCTAGGGGTGCTCTAGTATTAGTGAAAGGTCCTCTCAGGATTGACCAGTTGTTTAGAAAGGTCAAGCTGAGCATAAGTTATAATTGCGCACACACAAGCCTACAATGGCAGGCTTGACACGTGTTTAAAAACATCAGAGGTACAAGAGCTCACACACAGGCCTGCAATTTCCAGGCTTGCGACATGTTTAAAAACATCACATAAGCAACACTTCCTAATGTGTGTAGGACGGGCGCGCAAACTGTCACACTGTATTTACAGTGGGAAAGTGCCCAGAGCACTAAGGAAACAAGCAGAGAATCAGCAAAATTCCATGAGGAAAATTCTTAGCATTTAGGGAAACACTATCTCAAGCGTATTAGGACTAACATGTGTCCCCCCAGCCAAAAGTGGGGAAGGTTCTACTCAGCTTCTAGGTAGTCCTCACTAAGCCTAGATAGACCATCAGCATTTAAGAGATTTACCCCTGGTTGGTGCTCCACCCTACAGTCCATCTCTTGTAAGGAAATGGACCACATCAACAGCTTTGGAGTCGCACCCCTCATCTGCATTAGCTACCTGGGAGGACTGTGGTCCATTTGAACCAAGAAGTGAGAGCTAATCATATATGCCCCCAACTTCTTTGGGGCCCAGACTACAGGGAAAGCTAAGAACCACAGTTACACCCAGGCTCTGGCCCGGGGAGGGAACTAGAGGCGTTGGGGCACTAGAGAACGGTCAGCCTCCAACCAAAGCTATGAACCACAGAAAGGACCGTCCCTAGTTGTGTCTTAAGAGATGCCCAATTTAGTGGGGGTAAATCACAAAAATTGACGGACTGGCATCACACACCACCAGGTGTCATGCTTCATCATCTGCCAGTCCTCGCCCTCTAAAAACCGCGTTTGATAGAGGGCGGGCATACACCTGAAGACAGGGATGCACTTCTAAACTAAGTGGGGGCCCAAACAAAAAAAGGAGTGAGTGAATTTAAAAATCATCATAGTATACCTGAACAATTTTTATTCTGTGGGGTTACTATGTGGCATTAAAATATATAAGTGCGGTGAGTGGGGACCTTATCATCCCGTCGCCGCTGTGAATCAGTGATTGTTAATAGGGGGTCAACATGTTTCTGCCTGTATTGTCCACTTGGGTACGTGGCATTCGTCAGGACCTTAAATATTGGGCTCCAATCTTACCACTGGGGGCGTAGGCCTATAGCCAGCTGCCACCTGTTTAGAGAAACCTGTAAGAGAGAGGGGGTGAGACAAACATAAAATACTCAAAAATGGTTGTCATTCGGTAGACCTTGATGTGTCACAGTCACGCTCCATACTTACTGCTCTCTCCTAAAGTGAAAAAGGTGAAAAATGTATATGAGTGTCAGACATCTGTGTTCACTCTGACATTCATGTGAAACAAATATAGAAGTCTTACCCTATTGGAAAAACCTATTTGCCCCATGGGAGGGGTAGGGGGGAAATCCTTGTGGCCACATTCTGGTGGGAGACGATAAAGGATGAAGACAAAAAAGTTAAAAACCAGACTGGTTGGGAAGGTATATCAAAGATACTGAATTAGTTAGCAGAAAAAACCGTCAGGGCGTGCTTGGTCTACTATAGTTTCAACCTGTTGGAAGAAAAACAGAACAACGACTTACAGTTCAAGGCGTACTCCCCGCTAGAAAACCTAGTGCTGCATGCGTCCAGCCTCCTCCCCGGTGACAATAAGTGTAGTGCGCAGCAAGCTTTTATACTGTTGGGTGGGGTCGTGGCATGCGATATGGGTTTCATGTGAGCGTGGCGCACAGTGATGATGCTGCATTTCCTGTGTCCTGAGCGAAGCATGCAGAAAGGACTGCACGTTGCCTGTTTGTTGCCTGACCCTCGTTGGGGTGTGTCAGCACATGGCGCTGCTCTATGACACGCCGCTTCCTGTGTCCCGTCATTACCTCAGATGATTGCCTGGGGTGGGGCGGGACCAGCTGTGGTCCAATGAAAGCGCCTGCCATAGTTTCTGGAGATACAAGGGAGTGATTTAACGTGTGTAGACACGTTATATAGAAATATGAGGAACATGTGCCCTGCTCATGAGTATTATTTCATGATGGGAGCAGTTACGAGTATTTACACAGAAGAAAGGAAGAGAAAACAAACCCAGATTGTTTACAGTCAGGGTGACGATGTGGTTAAACCTACAATTAGTGCACAAGTTGATTTTACAGCTACCGCATGATTGCTGATCAAGATGATTCTAGTTTTTAGGGAGTAAGGGAAACTACGTATAGCTCTATTCACATGTATTACTGTGTCTATTGTTTGTGTTTTTGTCTTTATAATGGGTACTGTTAAAGTGTATGTTTTAGTGAGTGCTAAGGGAAGTTACTTCATTTGTAGCCACGGGATATCATCGTTCAATCCGTTTTTCCATGTCCCAAGGCGAAACACCCAACACTGTTCTCTAACATGTAAGACATGTGAGAGGCAGCCATTGCGCTTCTGTACTACTTCCAGTACCGTCCATCTTAGATCTTTATCAGAGTGTTCTTTCTCAAGGAAGTGTTTTGTTAATTTGGTGTTATCTTTCTTCCTTCTGATAGTGCTCCGGTGCTCACTAATTCTGATCTTTACACGCCTAGTAGTCATGCCAACATACATGAGTTGGCAAGGGCATTTGAGTAGGTACACTACATTTTCTGTGTTGCAGTTAGAGAAGTTCTTCTGAGTCCATGGCCGCTCGGTTCCTATGTCCACTTCTTTTGTGGTGGCCGTGAATTGGCATGATACGCAATCGCCACAGGGGTAATGTCCAGTTGGTCGTTGGTGGCCCCATAGTGTCAGTTGGTTGTTATCTGTAGCGGCTGGTGGTTTTGTATGGACTAGTTCATCCTTGATGTTCCTACTGCGTTTGTACGCAAATAGGGGTTGGGTCCAGACTTTGTCGCTGGTGTTTAATATGCGCCATTTCTTTTGAAAAATGTTCTGAATTTTGTTGGACGCTGGGGTAAAGGTGGTGACACACACCATCCGGTTGGCCGGCTCCTTTGGCGTATTTTCTAAAAGAGCTGCCCGGTTGTTGTTTCGAGCTCTTTTTTTGGCATTCTTGACCAATTTTCTGGGGTAATTTCTTGCTCTGAGTTTCATTTCCAGGGTGTCTGCTTGTTCATGAAAGTCTAGAATTTCTGAACAATTTCTGCGGATGTGCAGAAATTGCCCTACCGGGAAGTTTTGTCTTAGGGCTTTGGGATGGAAGCTTTCAAATAGCAGAAGGCTGTTTTTGTCGGTTGCTTTGTTGTGAACTCTTGTGCGTAGGCCTTCTGAAGATAGGTTGATTTCAAGGTCCAGGAATATTGCTCTTTCTTTGTCGATGGTATGTGTGAATCTCAAATGTGGATCAATGCTATTTACCCATTCTACGAATGATTGTGCTTCTTCATTGGTACCCCTCCAGACGATCAGAACGTCGTCGATGTACCTCTTCCACATTTTGATTTGATCAAGGTAGGGGTTGGTTTCCTTAAAGATATGGTCCTCCTCAAATTGGTGTATGTAGAGGCATGCCAGACTGGGAGCGAATGTGCTCCGCATTGAAGTACCTTTGACCTGAACAATCAGTACCACAGAAAGGTTTAGGCTTTGTACCCACTCCCCAAAATGATCCATTTACCCTACATACCGAAATGGCACATTTTTTTCGGAAAATCAGACTCAGGGCCTTCTTTGGAGACTCTGAAATAAACAAACCGCAGGACGATGGACATACTGATCTAAGAAATAAATCTACCTTTTGCCCACCTATACAATCCATTCCATGCCAGGGTCTGGCTTTTGAACAGGCAGTATTGGCAGAAATTGAAAAGATCGATTTTCACAATCTAAAAGGCTTCCAAAACCTAACCCGGGAAGAAAAATCCGCGATGTCAAATCTCAAAACCAACAGAGACATCACGATTAAACCAGCGGATAAAGGTGGGGCCACAGTGATCCTGGACACAAACACATACGATCAAGAGTGCCTGAGACTATTAGCCGATGCAACCAGCTATGAGGTTTATCAGACGGACCCTACTGGACGCCTAATGACCAAAATAAAGTCCATCGTGGTAGAAGCCACCGCCAACAACTGGATTACACAACATGAAGCAGACTTCCTCATTAATGAGAACCCTAGGATGCCCAGGTTCTATACCCTGCCGAAGATACATAAAAACAGGGTCCCACCACCAGGAAGACCCATAGTCTCAGGGATCGGTTCCATACTAGAACCCCTATCCCAGTTCTGTGACTGGTTCCTGAGACCTATTGTCCAAAATTCAAGAACCTACCTACGGGACACCAAGGATGTTCTCTGTCTCCTACGTGACATGCCTATCAATCATATGGAAGACACCCTGGTCACCATGGATATTGAAGCGCTATATACCAGTATACCACAGGGGCGCACTTTACAAGTGGTAGAGCAAATAATTCTAAACCAAGATTGGAACTATGTCACACCACAACACTTCATAATGGAATGCGCAGAACTGGCACTATGTGAGAACTTTTTTGAATTCAAGGACGTGATATACCACCAGATCAAAGGTACTTCAATGGGGAGCACATTCGCTCCCAGTCATTCGCTCCCAGTCTGGCATGCCTCTATGTACACCAATTTGAGGAGGACCATATCTTTAAGGAATCCAACCCCTACCTTGATCAAATCAAAATGTGGAAGAGGTACATCGACGACGTTCTGATCGTCTGGAGGGGTACCAATGAAGAAGCACAATCATTCGTGGAATGGGTAAATAGCATTGATCCACATTTGAGATTCACACATATCATCGACAAAGAAAGAGCAATATTCCTGGACCTTGAAATCAACCTATCTTCAGAAGGCCTACGCACAAGAGTTCACAACAAAGCAACCGACAAAAACAGCCTTCTGCTATTTGAAAGCTTCCATCCCAAAGCCCTAAGACAAAACCTCCCGGTGGGGCAATTTCTGCGCATCCGCAGAAATTGTTCAGAAATTCTAGACTTTCATGAACAAGCAGACACCCTGGAAATGAAACTCAGAGCAAGAAATTACCCCAGAAAATTGGTCAAGAATGCCAAAAAAAGAGCTCGAAACAACAACCGGGCAGCTCTTTTAGAAAATACGCCAAAGGAGCCGGCCAACCGGATGGTGTGTGTCACCACCTTTACCCCAGCGTCCAACAAAATTCAGAATATTATTCAAAAGAAATGGTGCATATTAAACACCAGCGACAAAGTCTGCACCCAACCCCTATTTGCGTACAAACGCAGTAGGAACATCAAGGATGAACTAGTCCATACAAAACCACCAGCCGCTACAGATGACAACCAACTGACACTATGGGGCCACCAACGACCAACTGGACATTACCCCTGTGGCGATTGCGTATCATGCTAATTCACGGCCACCACAAAAGAAGTGGACATAGGAACCGAGCGGCCATGGACTCAGAAGAACTTCTCTAACTGCAACACAGAAAATGTAGTGTACCTACTCAAATGCCCTTGCCAACTCATGTATGTTGGCATGACTACTAGGCGTGTAAAGATCAGAATTAGTGAGCACCGGAGCACTAACAGAAGGAAGAAAGATAACACCAAATTAACAAAACACTTCCTTGAGAAAGAACACTCTGATAAAGATCTAAGATGGACGGTACTGGAAGTAGTACAGAAGCGCAATGGCTGCCTCTCACATGTCTTACATGTTAGAGAACAGCGTTGGGTGTTTCGCCTTGGGACATGGAAAAACGGATTGAACGATGATATCCCATGGCTACAAATGAAGTAACTTCCCTTAGCGCTCACGAAAACATACACTTTAACAGTACCCATTATAAAGACAAAAACACAAACAATAGACACAGTAATACATGTGAATAGAGCTATACGTAGTTTCCCTTACTCCCTAAAAACTAGAATCATCTTGATCAGCAATCATGCGGTAGCTGTAAAATCAACTTGTGCACTAATTGTAGGTTTAACCACACCGTCACCCTGACTGTAAACAATCTGGGTTTGTTTTCTCTTCCTTTCTTCTGTGTAAATACTCGTAACTGCTCCCGTCATGAAATAATACTCATGAGCAGGGCACATGTTCCTCATATTTCTATATAACGTGTCTACACACGTTAAATCACTCCCTTGTATCTCCAGAAACTATGGCAGGCGCTTTCATTGGACCACAGCTGGTCCCGCCCCACCCCAGGCAATCATCTGAGGTAATGACGGGACACAGGAAGCGGCGTGTCATAGAGCAGCGCCATGTGTTGACACACCCCAACGAGGGTCAGGCAACGTGCAGTCCTTTCTGCATGCTTCGCTCAGGACACAGGAAATGCAGCATCATCACTGTGCGCCACGCTCACCTGAAACCCATATCGCATGCCACGACCCCACCCAACAGTATAAAAGCTTGCTGCGCACTACACTTATTGTCACCGGGGAGGAGGCTGGACGCATGCAGCACTAGGTTTTCTAGCGGGGAGTACGCCTTGAACTGTAAGTCGTTGTTCTGTTTTTCTTCCAACAGGTTGAAACTATAGTAGACCAAGCACGCCCTGACGGTTTTTTCTGCTAACTAATTCAGTATCTTTGATATACCTTCCCAACCAGTCTGGTTTTTAACTTTTTTGTCTTCATCCTTTATCGTCTCCCACCAGAATGTGGCCACAAGGATTTCCCCCCTACCCCTCCCATGGGGCAAATAGATTTTTCCAATAGGGTAAGACTTCTATATTTGTTTCACATGAATGTCAGAGTGAACACAGATGCCTGACACTCATATAAATTGTTCACATTTTTCACTTTAGGAGAGAGCAGTAAGTATGGAGCGTGACTGTGACACATCAAGGTCTACCGAATGACAACCATTTTTGAGTATTTTATGTTTGTCTCACCCCCTCTCTCTCACAGGTTTCTCTAAACAGGTGGCAGCTGGCTATAGGCCTACGCCCCCAGTGGTAAGATTGGAGCCCAATATTTAAGGTCCTGACGAATGCCACGTACCCAAGTGGACAATACAGGCAGAAACATGTTGACCCCCTATTAACAATCACTGATTCACAGCGGCGACGGGATGATAAGGTCCCCACTCACCGCACTTATATATTTTAATGCCACATAGTAACCCCACAGAATAAAAATTGTTCAGGTATACTATGATGATTTTTAAATTCACTCACTCCTTTTTTTGTTTGGGCCCCCACTTAGTTTAGAAGTGCATCCCTGTCTTCAGGTGTATGCCCGCCCTCTATCAAACGCGGTTTTTAGAGGGCAAGGACTGGCAGATGATGAAGCATGACACCTGGTGGTGTGTGATGCCAGTCCGTCTATTTTTGTGATTTGCCCCCACTAAATTGGGCATCTCTTAAGACACAACTAGGGACGGTCCTTACAGGGAAAGCTACCCTTTTGATAGCATTCCAGCTATGTTCCTGGGGAGTAACCTCAGTGGGATAAGGCTACTGGCTTGTGTAGGCTCTTCAGCTGAGACAGTACCGCCCCTATACCATGTTCGGCGGCATCTGTCTGAACAATGAATTCCTGCAAGACGTCAGGGGCCCGGAGAACAGGAGTCATGCACTTGGCCTGTTTGAGGGAGTTAAATGCTATTTGGCAGGCCACGGTCCATGTTACATTTCCGGGTTGCTTCTTTGAAGTCAGCTCTGTCAAGGGGGTCACAGCAGTGCCATTTCACTTGATGAACCTCCGGTACTACTCGGGGAGGCCCAAGAAGGCTCTGATGCCTGTTTGGGTTTTAGGGGACTCCCGGGCCAGGATGGCTTCAACCTTGGCCTGGAGGGGTAACACCTTACTCCAGCCCACTTGGTGTCCCAAGTACACCACTAATCATTGCCCTGTCTGGTGCTTACTGGCCTTGATAGTCAGACCTGCCTGCTGCAGGGCCTGAAGTGCTTCCTGGAGGTGAAAGAGATGATCCTCTCAACTGTTACTGAAGACAGCAATGTCATAAAGATATGCAGCTGAGAAGATCTCCATACCAGCAAGGACCTCTTTCAATAGCCTCTGGAAGGTGGTGGGAGCAATATTGAGCCTGACGGGCATGGCCCTGAATTGGTAATGCCTTTCCATAGTAGAAAAGTCAGTCTTCTCCTTGGCTCCCTCAGTGAGGGAAATCTGCCAGTACCCAGGTTGAAGGTATTTAAATCCTGGGCTGTGCACAACCTGTAGATCAACTCATTTGCCAGTGGAATTGGATGGGCATCCGTTGGGCCACAGAGTTCAGCCTACTTTAGTCCACAAAGATCCTTAGTTCAGTTGTGGTGCCCGCTGGTGTGGCTTTTGGTACCAGAAGCACCAAACTGGACTTTGGGCTGCTAGTGGGTTCGGGGAATCCCAATTCTAGTATCTTAGACATCTCCTACTGGATGCTAGACCTCATCTTATCTGACAACCTGTAGGGTTTGCTCTTGAGAGGGGCGTTGTTGCCTTTGTCCATATCATGGGTACACAGGTTGGTAGTCCTCAGAATAAGAGAGAACATGGAGGTAAATGGCCCCAACACTAAGTGACAGCCCCTCTGCTGGTCAGGAGTTAGGGCGGGGGACAGAATTGCTCATTCTACCAACCCAGCCATCTCCTTTGAGTCCAAGTGGTCAGGGACAGGGTCACTTTTTCTTCCTGCTCTCCGTCACCATTAGCATTGTGACCTCTGAGTGTGGCTTGAGGTGACTGGTGTGTAGTACCCAGAGGGGCTGCCTCGTGGCCTTGAGATCCACCAGTTAGGTGGTATTCCCTTTCCTCTCAATCATATTATAGGGCCTTATCCCGTGGTCCTGGAGGGCCCCCGGCTCAACAGCCTCCATCACCCACACTTTGTCAAGTGCCAAATCCACAGGAGTGACATTCCTGTCATAGCACTCCTTTATGACATCCTGGCTGGCATTTCAGTTGTGGGTGGCTTGCTTCCACAACCTAACCATCTGGCTCTGAAAGGCCACCATGTAGGTTACTACAGCGCTGGGAGTTCTCTTGGGAGACTGCTCCCAGCCCTCCTTGAACGGCTACCCAAACAGAAGTTTGGAGGAGCTAAAACTCACTACTATCTAAGGCAAACAACAGGCATGGTAAGAGGACACCTCACTTTTTCCTCAGGGCCTTTGGCAGGCCTCTTATCATGCCTTTCAGGGTCTTGTTGAATCTCTCAACAAGCCCATTAGTTTGGGGGTGGTAATGGGTGGAGAACTTATGTCACACCACACTCCTTCCACATGGCCTGCATGTAAGCAGACATGAAGTTTGTGCCCCTGTCAGCCACCACCTTCTCGGAGAATTCAACCCAGGTAACAATCCCCATCAAGACCTTCACCAGTGCCAGTGAAGTCATGGTGCCCAGAAGATCCACCAGAACCAAGATGAACCCCTGCCCTACGGTCGCCTGGGGATCCATAGACCCTTCAATGCAGATGCCCACCCTCTCAAAGGGAGAATCAATGACGGGCAAGAGCTTAAGGGGAGCTTTAAGGTTCTGCCCTGCCTTGCCACTCACCTGGCAGGTCACCCAGGTCTTGCAGAATGCATATGAGGAAAAACTGAGTCTGGGCCAACAAAAGTGAGGAACAAGCCAGGCAAAGGTCTTGTCCTGTCCCAAATGTCCTGACAGGGGAATGTCCCAGGACAATTCCAATTGGAAGGCCCGATAACACTGGGGAACCACCAGGGCCATGGACCATGTGGTAGCACAGATCCAGTCTGGTAAACCCAGCATCTTCACATGAGCCTGGAGAGCCACTTCCTTCCAGATCGGGTGCTCCAGGTCATTACCCAACAGACAAGCCAAAGGCATGCCAAGGCTCATGGCGACCTTCAACAGGCCCGAAAACACCCCTATCAACCCTCTCTGGGGAAACAACCCTCTCTGTTGTCAGCCACCACCTGGTGAGTTGCTTGAGGAATTATCTGCTCTAGGGAGATGAGCTGACTCCTTACCATAGTCATGCTGGCTCCTGTATACCTCAGAGCCTCTACCCCCCTCTCCATTGATAGTGAACCATTGACTATACTTTGCTGTGTTATCAGGTACTTGGGTTCTGGGAACCATCTCACTGTTACCCATGGACACTAAGGTAACACTACTAAACCCCTGACCATTACCAGGGACCACCTCTTCCCCCATTACTACACTTGCCACCCCTGGAGCCTTTCCTCCAACAATCGGGGCACTCACTTTGGACACTTAAGATCTCCTATGTATTGTCTGTACCCATAACATTCTTAGCACTTAAGAGTCTTTGGCGGTGGACTGTGGTCCAAGTGAGTTTTCTTCTGGGGACTGGATTGGGAATTCGAGCCAGACACCTTTCCCTGTGAATGTTTCTGGGGGCTGGCAGAAGACTTTTTTTATCACCCGCTCCTTCATTTGGTAGGGACCCTGGCCCCCCTTTTGAGAGTACCCCCCAGTTAACTTTTTGGGCACACTGGTGTTCGCCTAGAGGTTTGCTTCATCAGCAAGCTTCTGGCAACCAACCAGCTCGCTGTCTACCAGGTGCTGACACAGGTGGGTAAAACAGGTCTCTAGAAAGTGCTCCTTCAAGACTAAGTTGTACAATCCATCATATTCATTGACCTTACTGCCCAACACCCAACCCTTCAGTGCCTTACCTACATAGTCTAAGAATTCTACCCAGTTTGGTGTGCTCAGTTTGCGTATGGCTCTAAACATCTGCTGGTATTTCTCCAGGGTAAATCCAAAGTTACTAATACTCTCTTCATGGCAAGGTACTTAGTCTCAAATCCCACATCCAGTGTAAGGAGGGTGTCCCTCCTGGGGGAGGGGGCATATATCAACATAAACTACCACCCCAGCTCTCTTCGGGGAACGTGTGTACCTTCGAATCCACCTCATAGGCCGCCAACCATTTCTCAATGTCCTCCCCCACCTGGTAATGCTGTACCATATCCTTTGGGATTCACACTCTACTCTCACCGTTAGACACTGCAGGGGCGCTGCCACCATTACTGTTATTGGACCCTATTTATAGGGCTTAATGGCCAACTATCTGAGGCTAAGCTCATGAACCATCTTTTTCTCTTCCATGGCTAGTCTCTTTTCAGCCAGAGCTTGCTCTTTGTCCAATTTGGTTAGGACTTTTCTAATTTAGCAAGGGCTAAGGCATGCTCCTTGGCAATTATGGCAAGGTCTAACTTTAACCCCCTTTCTTTCCTTCTGCCTTCCATCTCCTCGGAGGACAGGCTTCTTGGGGATATACTGCTGCCAATTCTAAAGTGGACCCCCAGTTCCGGGAGAAGAGGATCCTCTATAGGTTGCCCATAAAGGCCCTCTGGCCCTGCTCTGACACTTCCCCATACTCAGACTCTCCTCCACTATTCACTTCCCCCTCGGGTGGGGCTCTGCTCAGGCCCTCAAGGCTTCCTGACGCTCTGCCTTCTTGGCTCTACCCATGCAAGCCAACCCTTTCAACTGGCAGACCTCCATGAGCTTTGCCACTTTATAGGCTCCAGATCAGCCAGCTCAACTCTAGCTCAGACATGTTAACGTACTATTGGAAGTAGAAATAGCAGAGGCGTTGCTAGAGCTTGTGGCGCCCGGGGCTATCCCTCAGATTGCCGCCCCGGGGGGGGGGGGGAGGGGAGTTGCTGGGGGAAAAGGACAGCAAGCACTTGAAAGAGGACCGAGAGACACGTAGTATTGCCGCTAATAGTTACCTCAATCATGCAAGTTACATGCACATACATGACACGGTCCAAGGCTACACATTTGAATACACCAGTGACTGGCAGTACAAAAGAGAACACACAGACTGCATGATCTATCTGGGGACTCAGAAAAACCGCATGTGACATCCATCAGAGAGCTGCGTGAACAATTACCTGGTAATCCCCTCAGCACAATACAAACATGCACATACATGACACTGTTCAGGGATCCATCATCTACAGCTGACATTAAATGACCATTCATCATGGTCCCCCCATTAAAGCAGTGCACTTTGTTATCTGCATGATACATGTTCTTTGCAGCAGGCACATTAACCCTCTGTGCTATCTTTCCAGGAGTCAACCCTTCCACTAGACAAAACTCGGATCTCTCTCTAGGAAGAACATTAATCAACGAAGTTATCATGACATTTTTATTGTTTCTGAAAATTGCTGGAGGCTAGGAAGGAGGCAGCAAGTTTTTTTTAAACCATAATATACTTGCAAACACTACGCACCCACCCGAAATAGGTACCCAGTGCGGTCACACCATTCGCACCGCCCTAACCTGCTCAAAGTTCATGTGACCTCAGTGACAGAGTCACAGTGACTGGATCACTGTTGTTCTAGGGTGTGCTGCTTCTTAGGCCTGCCCACAAGACTGGAGCTGAACTTCAGTATGGATTGTGGTGGACAGGCCTTCAAGGTTAACTCACAATTGACACCACTAGGGTACACCTGCTTGTGCTAAGACGTCAAGCCTTTTAAGGTCTAGTGGGGCCTTCTAAGGTCTAGCATGGGAATATGCTCCCTCAGTAGAGTGGTCTGGTGGACTGGTCATGAAGGCTCAACCCAGTTCCCCAGTTCCAAATTCGACAGCTCTGGCCATAGTGCCACATCCTCTCCCCCACTGAACACCATACTGCCCCACTGAGAGAAACTCTCACTACCTTCAGCTACAACCTAATTGTGCCCGCTATAAACACTTGGATGTGGCTCAATTCAAATTATGCACTTGATAAGAGTAATATTCTGCCTAAAAAAAAAAAAGTAAAAACAAACACTTATAGGGAATGCAAGATTAAGTAATGCATGTGAAATGTAAGCAGAAACAACATGGTTACCTTAACGATCTCTCACTCACTATTCAGAAATCAGCGAGTGGTTTTACCCGAAAAGTTAAGGACATGACTACAGGGCCCTGAAGGGAACCGTTTCAATGTCCATTGCTTATATCCTTAATAAACGTAAGCAGTATGGTTTAAAAATACCTCATCCATAAACAGAGCCATGGTACGCATTTTGTTTTCCAATCCACCCATCAACCAGGTATTGCAGTACCTCCAGGAATGGTACACTTCCCCACCTAGGGACAACAATGCTGTTCAAAGAAAGACGAGAAAACAAAAGTAGCGCTTCACTGCAAAGTTTGTAAAGTGAGGCTGATGTGTTTGGATGTGAATAAAACCAATCTGGCCACTTTGCAACCACTCTGTCTTGCTTTATTTAGTTATGTATTTATTTTTCATATTTAAAACCTTCTATTTCTCTCCATCCCGCTGCACTTTGGAATAGAAAAATGTCAGAAAAAGGGCATTTCCCGCAAGAGTGTTTTTCTTTTTTGGATCCATTTCACAGGGAAGCAACTAAATGAAAGAAGGAAAGAGGTTGTGAACCGTTTCTTCAAATTACGGTTTTCAGTAAGTGAGGAGCAAGACAGAAAGAGAGGGAATAATAGGAAGATGGGGGGGGGGGACAGCTACCAGCACAAAAAAGAAGAGGACATTGCCCGAGTCCTATTCTTTCTCTGCCCATTCCCGAACGTCCACGAAAGCAAGCCGAGCCTTATCTGACTGCCTTTGTCGCCCCCAAAATAGTGCCGCCTGGGGGGGACCGCCCCCACCGCCCACACCTAGCTATGCCACTCGGAAATAGTGCTCTATGAGAAACACAAGATACATCATCACTCCCTAGCTATCTCTCTGTCCCTTTTAGAGGCACCTTAGGAATAAAGAAACTCCTTCCCTACGTGAAGTTGTGGTGCGCAATTAGTTTCTGTGCGATGCTGTGCAAATTCATGTCCTATCCACACCGCTGACCAACAAATGCTGAAACTGGCACCTCTGGTTGGCTGAGGCGGTGCTCTAGCCAGGCAGAACATACCACTTCCATCAGGGGTGGGTGATTACACTAATTGTATAACCTGCGCTCACCCTTGGGTAGGTTGGCACTGAGTAGGCAGGCTAATCTCAGTGGCAATTTGTGAAGAATTGGGAGAGCACTACCACACAAACACACTGAACGTTACAAAAGAGACTTCACACGTGGTGCATGTAAATAAAGTTTGTATTCAATGCACACATTAATAAGCACAATATGAACATCATGTATTTCGGCGCATAAATCACATCTGGAAATACCACTAGCAGTACTAGGCCTAACCGTGTTAAAATGACATCAGGACAAAGCACACTTGGGAAATATCAGACTTTACCCCCCAGCATCCTTAAGCTGTGCAACACATTGTCAGAACTAGGCCCTCCCTGGCAATTATTACAACTCAATACCACAGAGTTATAGGGTGCACCCCAGATATCAACGATATCAGAAATGTGCACACAGGGATAATTACAACACTTTTAAATAGTACCCTGGGCCAAGGCCACACAGGTCAAACATAGTATTCTTTCGGCAAGCAATAAACGTATAAAGCAACACCGCCATGCAGTGTAATTAAAAACAGGCAGTCCTCATGCAGTCTCTCCTACACACTCACTCAGCACCAGGCGCGCAACACCCATTGGGCTCACCGGGCTTCAGCCCCCCCCCCCCCCTCGTCATGTGTGTCAGCCCGGCTGAGACAGCCTCGCGGGCTGGCGTCCCTTTAATTGCAGCCGCACCTGAGTACTTAACAGGTCTTTGAAAGACCATTTACTCGTTAAAAAGGCTTTTGTTGTGTTTTCACCCCTTCTTACAGCCACTCTGCCTATGGCTGGAAGACTTACCCCCCCCCCCCCCCCCCCCGAAATCTTTTTCGACCCCCACCCCGAAATTTTGCTCTAGTTGCCCGCCTGCTCAGCACTGATATTCACTGCCACAGATATCAGGCAGGTCCGTATGGAATGCACTCTCACACAAACATGCACACAGCACCGTAACGCAGTGAAACTGGTATCCGGTAGGTCACTTGGCATTATGCATGCAGACCTCATGGCCCAAGCCCTCTTCTACCTTTCAGCTAACTCTGATGTGAGGAATCCTGGGACCGGCCATGGTACTCACCTGATATCCACTTCTGCGACCGTCAACCCTGAAGACGAAACACCTATAAAACAAAGAACGAGAAAGGGTTAATGCAAACCCGGGGGAAACGAAACACCAATGAAATGTTGGAGCTCTGTTTCAGGAAGGTGAAAGGAGAACGGAAGAGGACCAATCCCCAGAGCTGAGGGGAGGAGAAAAGGACCCGTCAGCAAAGTGGAAGTGCGTGCACCAGGAACCGAGATGGCAGAAGAGGAGATAGGCCTGTCGCACTTGAAGGAGCATGCCAAGAACGAGCACGCCACGGACCACAAAGACAGAACAAAGGTCTGGAGCGAGGACTGGTGGCTACCCCTGGAGGACGCTGGCAGTCTTTCGCAACTCAGGTGAGTCCCAATAACGTAGGTCGGGTATTTTAGAGAGGACGGAGGAAGGAGATTTTTTTGGGTGGTATGGGCATCTGTTTAGGGACTAGGGTTGTGTTTGCGGGTTGAATAGGTCACCTCTTTTGCGTGAGAGATTCTTCTCTCCTTTCTCCCCCCCCCCCCCTCGAAACGAAGTGAGGGCTGTTGGCACAACACAATACTAACCACTTCATAAAGGAATTAGCAGTATAGCCCAGAAAAGTGGAATATCAGACCCCTTTTTATTCAGGGAAAGGACCTAGAAAAACCCCTACCAAAATATTTGCATTGTTAGTTCTTTTTGCCTTTCACAACAAACCACAATGATTGTCTTATAAAGACTACCCCCCACCAGGAGTGGGGGATACTGTCAGGGAAAGTCATCCCAGCATATGTAGGACTATGCATTATAAAATTGAAATATACTCTCAGCACTTTTCTTGTTGATAAATTTGCGCATATGTGGGCATGGTGACAGGACAAATTCGATTTACCTAAAGCAACATACTTACAGCTGCTATACCTTTTCCTCAAGATTCTGATCCAGCACCACCTCGCGGAAGTCCCCTAGAAAGGGAAGAAAAGAGAAGAATACCTGTGGTTACACCGCCACCCCATTCTTATGTGCTTCAATCAGGAGAATCAGCCTCATCATTGTTTACTTTAAGAACTGTAACTTAAATAAATCATCATTGAGAAAAAAACAGCCGCCTCTTTGCCTATACATCCTACAATCAGTAGTGCTCCAGAAATATGTAGGGGGGAGAGGATCCCTACTTTTTCTTCAATAATTTTGAGAGGATGGCACAGGCAGCAGCCTGGCCAGTGGACAGATGGGACAATATCTAGGACCGTTACCGACGGGAGAGCTGCAGTCTGCCTATCGGGCATCAAACCCACAGGGGACCACCCCCTATACTGACATCAAGAGATGAATCCTTGAACGACTAGCAGTAGACAATGAGACATATCACATCAGACTATTCCAAATTAGGGATGGACCACAAGAAACCCTTTGGGCCCTTTACTATTGTGTCAAGGACATGACAGACCGCTGGCTAAAACCCCTTACTGCTTCAAAAGAGGATAGCCTTGAAAAAATCTACATGAACTCTATCTCTCCTCATCCCCTGGTGTAAAAGTGGTTCCGACAGAATACCCAGCTAACATTTGAAAGAACAGCAAAAATAGCCAGTGCCTAGAGTCGGGCTCAGGAATCTTGGCCAGCAATGCAGAACTGAGGACCCTAGTTTGCGTCAATAACTCATTATCTCCCACATTCCCAATTTCAGGGGGTACGCAACAGGGGTGCTCTCTTTCTCCACTCCTGTTCATGCTCTATATGGAGCCACTAGCGGAACGCATTCGGAGACACCGACGCATTGAAGGGGTTTTGATGGGTGATCAAGCACACAAGATCGCATTATTCGTGAAAAATGTGCTGCTGACCATCACCAAACCACGCCAGTCGCTGCCCCCTTTGCTGGAAGAACTTGCAGCATTCGTGGAGGCATCTGGGTTCAAGATGAATGCCACCAAATCTCAAGCCCTTGAAATGAAATTGGGTATTTATAAAGCGCGTGGATACTCACATAGAGTGTCCCGGCGCTAATCACCTTAACCTCACCATCTCACGAGATGAGCAAGCACACCTAGCAAAAATATTCCCTTCCACATGGGCCACTCAGGGAATCTCATACTTGGGCATTCAATATTCCCCACTATCGACAGATCCCTGCTACATAATTATTCCTCACTGCTGGGCACGATATGCTCTTTTATCCAGTCCTGGCATGGCGGTCCCATCTCCTGTTCGGGATGAATAGCAACCGTAAAAATGTCCCTCCTGGCCAAGATTCTATATCTCATGCAGGCGATGCCACTACAACTACCCCACTCTGTGATGAAGAAACTACAATCTTTGGATTCCTTCATCTGGTGCGGTAAGAAAGCCAGGATAGCTAGGGAATGTGCCTTTCTCCCAGTAGCTAAGGGTGGTTTGGGTATACCCCACCTAGTGCATTATTACCAGAAGGCACAGCTGCGATTCCTAGTGGAGTGGCAGCGTCCACTCACGGAGAAACACTGGTGGTTAAGAATTGCCCCCCGGAGTGTACATTTCTCCGGTGGTCAGGGCCACTGTTGGGGCCTGGGACAGACTATGCATTCCTAAGTGCCTCTCCACCCCGGTCTCCCCCTTACCCTAATTATGGGAAATGCAGACTTTCCACTGGCAATGCACAGACCAATATATTCCCGATTGCAGGAGGCCAATTGCAAATGCATTGGTGATTTCTTTGATGAACAGGGCCTGTTGTACTTCCCTAGGATCTGGCAGGACTTCGGGCTCCCAGTCTCTGAACGATGAAGGTTCGCAGCAGTCAGTCACTGGGTGACCCAGCTGTTAGTGCGTTGGTACTACACACCCACCCATCTGGCTAGGTGGAGGAAGGGAAGGGATAAGTCCTGGTGCCATTGCGGTCATTCTGTTACACTCTCCCACCTGCTGTGGCATTGCCGCAAACTGCACCGCTACTGGTCAGAGGTGCTAATAGATGTTGACCAAATGTTTGATACAAGCTATCCAGTTTCCCTAGCTATATAACCTATTGGGGCTACCCAACGCATTAACATACCCACTGTGTTCCCCGGGGGAGGGCTATTATCCTGGCGCTATGCGCAGCAGAGCAAGTCCAGCTATCAAGATGGGGAACTGGCACTACACCCACACACATAGAATGGATACACAAACTCTGAGACTTGCTAAGTATGGAAAAGCTAACAGCGGCAGTAAATCAATCCTTACCTAAGTTCAAGAAAACGTGGGGCCTCTGCTTGAAATACTTATCCATCACTTTTCAGGAACTCACCTGTCCAATATACCTATGAGTCCTACGCCTTGCATCTGGTAAACAACCTGATGCCTAAACAATTGTGTGGGGGGAGTTGTAACAGAATTGACACTACTTTACTATACACGGGCATGGCATGTTTTGTTTACTGAGTTCTATTAATAACCTTTTGTTAATCCCCCACTTCCCTATCCCTTCACTCCCCCCTCCCTTCCCTCCTCCTTTTTGTTTCTTCACTCACCACTGGATGTAGGCGAATTATTCTGGACACCCCTCTCTTAAAACAATAAAATCCGATGCAACCCTAAAAACATCCACCCTATTTTTGTCATCTATCCATAAATGGAGAACAAGTCACCGCCCTGGTCGACACAGGTTGTCTACAGAGCATAAATCAACCTCAGATCCTTCAAGGAGGCATCACCAGTAAAAGATACCCTGCCAAGGAGGTACAGATTAAACATCAGTCCAATCCTCTAGTACCTCTCTGCATAGGATTGATCCCAAAACTACCCGAACCATTAATTGTTGGAAATTATTATCCCCAGCTAGAGAATTTAGTCCAGGAGACTTGGAAAGAAGATACGATCTGGTGGCCTTTCTCCCAGGGCAAGGACCATGAATGGCTCCCCTTGAAATCCAGGAAAAACAAAAGACAGAGGATAGAAGAGAAAAAATTGTCCCAACAAGTGTTTCCTTCATACGCTGATGGTTCTATTTGGGCTACAGATAGAAATTTCAGGTCTGCCCAAAGTGAGGATCCCACCTTTAAAGAAGCATGGAACAATGCAACCAAACAAGTCGATCCTGTAAGAGTTGGTCCCCAATTTTTCCTAAATGAAGGGTTTGTATAGCTTAAGGGAGGGAAAACGGATTCGCCCCAGCTATTGGTACCAGCTCCTTTCTGAGAGAAAGTGCTATTTTCAGCCCATAGTCACCTAATGGGGGCACTTTAATATGCAGAAAGCGGAAAAATCCATATTAGAGAGATTCGATTTGACAAGAATCTCCCAGCAGGTAAAAAGGTACTGTAAGAAATATCCTATATGTCAGAAAAACAGTAGGTGTTCTCCTGTCAAAGGCCCCTGAATGCCTTTGCCTATAATCGTGGAACCCTTCACCCAAGTGGGTATGGATATCATAGGGCCCCTCTTTCCGCCCATAATGGGTGTCGCTATGTATTGGTCTTTGTAAATTATGCCACGAGGTTCCATCAGGCCGTGACCTTAGCCTTCCACCCACAAATTGATGGCATGGAAGAAAGTTGTAAAGCCACCCTAAAAACTAACCTGAAGAAATGGCTTGACCAGGAGACGTGACATGGTACAAAGAAGCAAAGGGTATTCCCCCTTTGAACTTCTTTACCGAAGACAACCCCGTTCCCTCTTAAATATGGTGAGGGAAGGGTGAAACAGGAGAAGGCTGGAACCAAACCTCTGCTGGAATATGTGACAAATCTGAAAACCGATCTAGGGTAGGTCATGAAGAAAGTTACAAATAATCGGGAACAGGCACAGATAATGCAGAAAACTCAATATAATAAAAAGACAAAAAAAGGTCCTTCCTAATAAGAGACTATGTACTCCTAATGATAGCTTCATCAGACCATAAACTCTAGGGGCAGTGGCAGGGTCACACGGGTTACCTACCCTATTGAGTTGTAATCAAATGAAAAAACAAACCAGTTATACCATATCCATCTCCTAAAGAAATGGGAAGGCCCGGTGCCTGTCCAAGTGGGAAACCCTAGAACTCCCAACAGGAGCTATAATGCTTTTATATAATTCCAAAGGCTCCTGCCTAATGGGCCATAACCATATGGTGCAAGAAGTCTTTTTTCACCCAATGATGATGACTAAAGGATAAATCTACGAAAATATTGTCTTGACTTCCTCCCTATACATCAGAATTGTCTCTCCAAAGCACTCCCTGGTTATGGTTCAAAGCCAATGAGTTTCGAACCCTACCACACTTAAGGAAGTTATACTCAAAGGAGCATATTCTCAAGGACTAATCGCCAATTTATCGGCACTTTAGCGTCGCAAAAGTGGCAATAGATTTATCTCCCTATTCTCAAGCTGGTGCAAACTGCCGATATCGCCAGTTTTCCAGCTTTAGCTGCCGCAAAAAACATCAGCACGGATGAGAGAGACAACTAACGCTAATGATTTGCAGAGTAGGCGTTACCATGCAAAAACACACGAAAACAGCACTTGACGATATTCTCAATGACCAGCCAGATCGGCAAAGCGATCCAAAAAGAGGCGTTAAGGCGCGCTAGCAGCAGGGATTGAACATCAGCCTATTACTGGTGTTAAGCAGGATGACAACCTGCAGAAGAAAGGGAGCCCAGCCCAGAGCCACATCTGAAGACCAACAGAAGCCATGGAGCCAATGATCATGCAGCTTGGAGACCCAAGAGTGCCACAACACCCACTGCCACCACCCCCAGGATCCCCCTGCCCCCCCAGACCACCTCCCCCCGGACTACCACCTAGGCTGCGCAGAACAAGACAGCGGACCTTCTTAAAACTCACCAGCCTCAGAGACTCAACGCCAGAGGATGCCATTGCCCACTACAGGCTCAAAAGGACAACCATCCTCCGCATCCTGACCCACATTTTCCACAGGCTGATAGTACCAACACAGTGGACAACCAACATACCTGCGCAGACAAAGCTGCTGGTTGTGATGCACCTGTTGGCCTCTGGTACCTTCCAAACAACAACTGCCAGACTTGGAGGAGTCTCACAGCCATCCCTATCAAACTTCCTCACAAATGTCTTGGATGCATGTCCACAAAAGCAAAAGCGGGCCCCTGTATCCACAACACATGCTAGTTCCAATTCGTAGCGTTCCTGCACAACCAACCACAACGCCAGCTGTTGTTTGACGCCTCCGTGCTCCAGATCCAAGGTTGTAGTTACTGAAATGGGGGTGTACCAGGTCATGAAGTACAGTAGTCAATAGTAGTGTAAAAACAGTTCTTCATTACAAATACAGAAATCAACAATACGAAAAGCTCAGCCAACGCGTTCCATTCCCAACGGGGAACTTCATCAGGGCAATGTGTGGATTCAATTAACTGCATATGCTGCAGGAACTCCACAATACAATTCCATATTCCGAAAGTCAGTATTCAGAAACCTGTTGGATAAATGGTGACAATGGTCAAGCGTCCAGTCACAAACGTAATCTGGTACAGTGTATTGCACTTGGACAAACCGAAATGCTTACAAGTATGATAAATCCTGCATAAAAAGACTGTAACAGAAGTTCGTGTGCTCGTAACCTTCGTAGGAAAGAAAAGGAAGGTTACGACCACAAGAACTTCTGTTACGGCCTTATTATGCAGGATTTATCATACCTGTAAGCATCACAGTTTGTATCAGCTTGATACCCCTACACCTTCATTTCCTCCACACTGCGCAGGAACAGCTGGAGACCAAGCAAGGGAACTATGCCATAGCTGGCTTCCCGCACGTATTGGGGTCAATTGACTGCACATATGTACTACTTGTGTCCCCTGCCGACACAGCACACAATCACCGCAACAGAAACCACACGCATTCCATCAATATGCAGGCAAAAGTGGACCACCGGGGCCTGTTCACCAATGTCGTCGCAAACTTCCCAGGCAGTGTGCATGATTCCTACATCTTCCGCAAGTCCATCATCAACCAGCGCTTTGAGGATGGCACCTATGGAAATGCACTCTTCGTCAGTAAGTACCAACTGAACACACCACATATTTATTTTATTTATTTATTTAGACAACTTATAAAGCGCACAAATACACTTGGGTGTCCCCGGCGCTGCGGACTGGGCAGAAGAAAGGCTGGCACGGATGGCTATTGGTTAAAGAGCCAGGTCTCTAGTTGTTTTCGAAAATTGAGCAGAGTGGGACTGGTCTTGCTGTGGAGGGGGAGCGTGTTCCATAGTTTGGTGGTGGCGACCGTAAATGTTCTGTCACCCCAAGAGGCTTTTTTGGTTTGGGGGACAATCAGTAGGTTTGCTGCTGATGAACGTAAGGGTCTGGTGGGGTTGTAGGGGCAGAGAGTTTTCCTGAGAAACTCTGGTCCGATGTCGTGGACTGCCTTGTAGGCAATGCACAGCACCTTGAACTTGGATCTACTCCTGATGGGCAGCCAGTGGAGCTGTCGTACTACCTTGGATATTGGTTTGAATTTGGAGGTGGCTGTCAGAAGTCTGGCGGCTACATTCTGCACTAGTTGTAACTTGTTCAGGACTCTTTCTTGGGCATTGATGAGTAGGCCGTTGCAGTAATCGCCCTCGGACATAACTAGTGTGCTAATGAGAGTCCTACCAGCTCTGGTTGGGAGAAAAGGTAGAAGTTTCTTTATCATCCTGATAAAGTAGAAGGATGCCAAGACAACTGCATTGGCATGGTGTATGAATGACAGTTTTTCGTCGAACATAACACCTAGATGTCTTACGTTTGAGACGGGGGACGGAGGTGATCCTAACTTAGCTGGCCACCAAGAAGGGGACCAGGTAGGGGAGAGGTTACCAAAGATTATCACCTCCATCTTGTCAGAGTTTAATTTGAGGCAGTTGTTTGCCATCCAAGCACTGATGGCTAGTATTCCCTCTTGGAAGATTGCCGCCACTGCCCGTTCGTCATTGTGGACCACTAAGACCAGTTGCGTGTCGTCGGCGTACGACGTTAGGCCCATGTTGTAAGTTTTGATGACCCTCACAAGGTCCGACACATAGATGTTAAACAAGGTCAGACTCAGCGAAGATCCTTGTGGCACACCACATGGGAGTGCAGATGACGGGGATTTGAAGTCACCGAGCGTCACTAATTGAGTGCGATTGGAAAGGAAGGAGGCCAGGAGGGTCTTGGCTTTATGTGTGAAGCAGATGGCTGCGACATGGTCGATCAAGGTTGCATGGTTGACAGTGTTAAATGCTGCTGCAAGGTCCAGCAGCACGAGGACCGCGGCACCGCCCCCATCAAGTATCCTCCTGATTTCATCGGATGCTTTGATGAGAGCTGTTTCAGTGCCATGGCCCTTTCTAAAGCCAAAAATGGTTGTCGTAAAGTAGGTTGTTCTCGTCAATAAAGTGTGCTAACTGTGTGGCCATGACCTTTTCAGCGATTTTTGCTGGGAATGGGAGACATGCAATTGGTCTGTAGCTTTTAGTATCTGTGGGATAGAGGTTGATCTTTTTAATAGGGGCTTGATGATGGCTTTTTTCCAGATGGAAGGGTACGTACCTGTCTCAACTCCACAATCATACAACTCACAACTGTGGGAATGCACATGTTACAAAATCACATACAATATGCCAATCAACATGCCCAACTACCAGACACAACAACACAAGTAACTGTGGTAACCGTGGCCAGCCATGTAGACAAACCATCCACAGCATGCCCCCCCGCCACACAATTGCAGAATGTGGGGAGAGGTGGGAACCAAGTATGTGCGAAGGAGGCAAGTGACCCATCAATGAGAATGTACACAATGCCAAGTGTGGCGGAGATGTGCTGGACAGATTTCAGTATGCAGAGCACAGACATGACCATGTGGATATATACTGCTGGTGTTTGTAGTGTTGCGGACAGTGGACGTAAACAGGTCACCTCAGGCAGTGTGGAAGACCTTGGACATGAAGCTTTGTCGTCCCCCCTGTAAGCGTGAGCGGAGTGGCCTTGGCCTTCATATGTTGTGAATAAATAGCCCGGGGCTCTGGGCATGGTTGAGTTCCGGGATGGCCACCAAAGTTACTACTGCTTGTTCTCTGTGTCACCATATCCTGTCCATAGGCCTACACACACGTGGCCGACCACCTTCAACGGCCAGATTTCCACTGAAGACAAGGTGGCTACGTTCCAAGCCAACCCACGCATCTCGTCATCGCATGCTGGGTCGTGTCTGCCTGGGCGGTGCACCCACCCGGCCATGAGGCTGCCGCCATGACTGGTGGTGCGTGCGCGATCCTGTGCGCCTGCTGCACCCCAGCCCTGGTCCCCAGACCCGTCTGCCGCCCAGTGATGACTGGCCGCCCCTACGCACCCAAGCCTCAATGCTCATCTGCCACCACCGGCGTGTCTCTGAGAGTGCCCCCCCTTATATCGGTGCAACCTCCGCAGCTGATCGCTCAATTCCATGCCACAGGCCGCCAGTGCACCCTGCGGCACCGCAGAGTCATGTGTGTGCTGACTGCTGCCTTCGGCGTACACTGCGGTCCAGCAGGGCTCTCAATTCAAATCGAATCTTGATTGAGAGGACGGCGTACTGAGGCCAACGCATCATCGCAGGCTGCACACCCGCTCAGCTCTTCAGGTGCCACTACCTTAGTGCACTGCAAATCATCGTCACTGGCGGTAGTCCCATGCCGGATGCAGTGCATTGGGTGCCACCAACTCTGAGCACCGCAAGTCACCGTCCCGTGGTGGTAGTCTCGTGCCGACCGCAGTGCATCGGGTGCCACCAACTCTGTGCACCGCAAGTCACCGTCCAGTGGTGGTAGGCCCGTGCCGGCCGCAGTGCATTGGGTGCCACTTACCCAGTACACCACAAGTCATGGACCCTTTATGATTGAGTCTTGTGGTGCGGATGCCATCATGTCACCTCCGGCAGTGGGTAATTGTAGGAAGGTGGAATCTGACTATATGGTTGCCCTCACTTTTTTCCTGGTGTTTTGATGGTTTTTGACTTAGTTTGGCTGGGAACCTGCTAATCAGGCCCTGAGCCTATCTGCTTTCTCTTACAAATGGATTCCTAGTACCTTAGGTACACCACAGATTGGATTCTGGGGTGCCCTTATAAGTCCCTAGTATATGGTATACTTTGTACCCAGGGCATAGGTACCCCAGAGGCCTACCAGGGTCTGAAGCAAGTATTATGCCACTTCTGGGAAGCCCTGCAAATTGACACCATAGGTCTGCTACTGCAGCCTGGGTAAGGTGGTGCGTGCACCCCTTACTGAGATATAGGTTCACTATATCCCACCTATCACTGCACATAGAAACCTATCAGTCACCACTATGGCAGGCCTTATCAATCCTGAAGGCATGGTGCTTGGTTATATGTGAGAGGGTTCCCAGGCATGAGCTGAGCCCCTCTGCAGCCTTCAGAACCAACCCTCGGGGTTTGTCAGTGGTGCAGCCTGACCATATTCTCTTAAGTGCATTACAACCCAACGGTAAATGCTAACTTTGGACTGGCTGCAGGGAAACATGTCGTGTTTGGTGTCAAACACCTTGGAATCATACCCCTACACCAGTAACTGGTGTGGGAGTATGATCCCACACCAGTCAGTTTCGGTCAGCAGCAGGAAGCCAGACTCATGTCTGTGGCTGCAGCATCCATTTTGGGATGCCAGGGCTCTTTTAAGTTGGTACCGGATATACCGGTGCTGTCATGTCTCTCCCTCTAGAAGGGTGGGATAATACTCCCACACCACTTACTGGTGTGGGGGTATGAATCCAAGGTGTTTCCGTGCAGCCAGTCCAAAGTTAGCATTTACCGTTTGGTTATAATGCACTTAAGAGTATATGGTCAGGCTGCACCACTGATAACCCTGGAGAAGAGATTCCGAAGGCTGCAGAGGGGCTCAGCTCATGCCTGGCGTGACTATGTGCAGTGATAGGTGAGATATAGAGAACCTATATCTCTGTAAGGGGTGCATGCACCACCTTACCCGGAGGGCTTTCCAGGGGTGGCATAATACATGCTTCAGCTCCTGGTAGGCCTATGGGGTACCTATGCCCTGGGTACATAGTATCCCTTATACTAGGAACTCTCAAGGGTATCCCAGAATCCAATCTGGAGTGTACCTAAGGATGTATGACGTTACAACGCACACTTTTACAACGCATTTTTTACAACGCATGACATTACAACGCATGACACTACAACGCATTTTTAAAAAATACCTTTACAACGCATTTCCATTACAACGCATACTACCTTTACAACGCATACCATTACAACGCATAATATTAAATTACATTTAAGGTAAGTATTAGATAGTATAGGGGTAAAAGTTACTTTTCTAACTCCAGGGGGTGCAACAGTAGGGTAAGTGTTGGATAGTATAGGGGTAAAAATTACTATTCTAACTCCAGGGGGTGCAACAGTGGGGTAAGTGTTGGATAGTATAGGGGTAAAAATTACTATTCTAACTCCAGGGGGTGCAACAGTAGGGTAAGTGTTGGATAGTATAGGGGTAAAAATTACTATTCTAACTCCAGGGGGTGCAACAGTAGGGTAAGTGTTGGATAGTATAGGGGTAAAAATTACTATTCTAACTCCAGGGGGTGCAACAGTAGGGTAAGTGTTGGATAGTATAGGGGTAAAAATTACTATTCTAACTCCAGGGGGTGCAACAGTAGGGTAAGTGTTGGATAGTATAGGGGTAAAAATTACTATTCTAACTCCAGGGGGTGCAACAGTAGGGTAAGTGTTGGATAGAATAGGGGTAAAAATTACTATTCTAACTCCAGGGGGTGCAACAGTAGGGTAAGTGTTGGATAGTATAGGGGTAAAAATTACTATTCTAACTCCAGGGGGTGCAACAGTAGGGTAAGTGTTGGATAGTATAGGGGTAAAAATTACTATTCTAACTCCAGGGGGTGCAACAGTAGGGTAAGTGTTGGATAGTATAGGGGTAAAAATTACTATTCTAACTCCAGGGGGTGCAACAGTAGGGTAAGTGTTGGATAGTATAGGGGTAAAAATTACTATTCTAACTCCAGGGGGTGCATCAGTAGGGTAAGTGTTGGATAGTATAGGGGTAAAAATTACTATTCTAACTCCAGGGGGTGCAACAGTAGGGTAAGTGTTGGATAGTGTAGTGTAATATTATGCGTTGTAATGGTATGCGTTGTAATGGTAGTATGCGTTGTAATGGAATGCGTTGTAAAGGTAGTTTTTAAAAATGCGTTGTAGTGTCATGCGTTGTAATGTCATGCGTTGTAATGGATTATGCGTTGTAAAAAATGCGTTGTAAAGGTAGTGCGTTGTAAAAGTTGCGTTGTAAAGGTTGTTCCCCGTACCTAAAGTACATGGAATCAATTTAGAGAGGAAGCAGCTGTCTGGGGTCCTGAATAGCTGGGCCCCAGCCAGACTAAAGTCAAAACAAAGTGTTACAGCAGCAAAATGTGGGTGTAACCATGTGAAGCAGATCCTACTCTCCTACACAACCCCTCCCCCAAACGCAGGGACATTAAACTAACCTTGACCAGTTGAGTCTTCATGTTCTAAGTGGAAATATCTGGAGAGTCCATCTGCATTGGCATGGTTACTCCCAGGTCTATGTTCCACTGTATAGTCCATCCCCTGTAGGGAAATGGACCACCTGAGAAGTTTGGGGTTTTCACCCTTCATCTGTTTTAGCCATAAGAGGGACTTATGGTCTGTCTGAACAATGAAATGAGTAACAAACAAGTATGGCCTCAACTTCTTCAGTGCCCAAACCACAGCAAAGGCCTCCCTCTCAATGGCTGACCAACATTTCTCTCTGGGGGTTAACCTTCTGCTTATGAAAGCTACTAGCTGATCCTGACCTTCATCACTCAACTGTGACAGTACAGCCCCTACCCCCAACTCAGATGCATCTGTTTGTATCATTAACTTTTTGAAGTAATCAGGACTTTGCAGAATGGGAGCAGTGCACCTGGCCTGCTTCAGGTCATCAAATGCCTTTTGACAGCTAACTGTCCACAAAACCTTTTTGGGCATTTTCTTAGAGGTTAAGTCATTCAGGGGTGTCACTATTGATCCATACCCCTTGACAAATCTTCTGTAATACCCAGTCAGGCCCAAGAAGGCTCTCACCTGAGTTTGGGTAGTAGGAGCAACTCAGTCCATTATGGTCTGGATTTTGCTCTACAATGGTTGAACCTGGCCTCCACCTACAGGGTGGCCCAGGTACACAACCTGACTCTGCCCTATCTGGAACTTAGTAGCCTTGTTAGTTAGGCCTGTTTTTTGCAGGGCCTCCAAAATATTCCTCAGGTGGACCAGGTGATCCTCCCAGGTGGAGCTAAAGACAGCAATATCATCAAGATATGCTGCACTATAGTCTTCCAGGCCTGTAAGGACTTGATTCACCAACCTTTGGAAAGTGTCAGGTGGATTCTTCAAAAGAAAGGGCATTACCACAAATGGATAGTGCCCAGTAGGGGTAGAAAATGCTGTCTTTGACTTTGCATCATCAGCTAGTCTGATCTGCCAGTAACCAGCTGTCAAGTCAAATGTGCTTAGAAACGTGGCTGAGGCCAAAGTATCTATTAGCTCATCTGCCCTTGGGATGGGATGGGCATCAGTCCTAGTGACTGCATTGAGACCCCTGTAATCCACATAAAACCTCATCTCTATCTTGCCATCTTTGGTGTAAGGTTTAGGTACCAGGGCTACTGGACTAGCCCAAGGGCTATCCGAGGGTTCAATGACTCCCAAATCCAACATCTTTTGGACTTCTGTCCTTATACAGTCCCTGACATGCTCAGGTTGCCTGTAGATCTTATTCTTCACAGGCAGAAGGTCCCCAGTGCCCACTCCTGAGAATACACCCAAGAGAGCTCTTGCCACCACAGGTGCTGTAGTGGTCCTAAGTGGAATGGCCTCTGGTACCTAGTGGCATGGTCTACCACTACCAGGATAAATCTGTGCCCAGATGCAGTTTGAGGATCCATGGGACCAACAATGTCAATCCCTACCCTCTCAAAGGGAACCCCCACCACAGGTAGTGGTATCAGGGGGGCCTTTGTGGTTCCACCTGCCTTGCCACTGGCTTGGCAGGTCACACAGAAGCGACAAAACTCCTTAGTGTCTTCAGACATGTGGGGCCAGTGAATGTGAGGGACAATTTTGTCCCAAGTCTTGTTCTGGCCCAGGTGTCCTGCTAAGGGAATATCATGGGCTTGTGTCAATAGGAAGCCCCTAAACTTCAGAGGTATAACCAACCTCCTGGAAGCACCAGGCCTGGGGTCTCTACACTCTGAATAAAGGAATCCATCATCCCAACCGATTGTATGGGTGCCACTAGCATTCCCAGCAGCCTCATCAGCAGGTTGCTTTCTGAGGGGTTCAAGAGAGGGGCAGGTTTTCTGCTCCTGGCTCAGATCTGCCCTGGAAGAGCCCCCTGTCCCCAAGAACTCGACCTGTTCAGGTTCAAGCTTCTCTGGGACAGTTCCTTCTTCAGGTGCAAGATCATCTCCCTCAGGAGGCTGATCTGTATTCTGAGTCAGGGGGGAAGGCACTGCCTTAACCCTACTGCTCCTCCTCTTGGGAGACACCTGGTCCATTCTTCCAGAATCCAGGGCCTGTCCAGTGTTAGACATTTTGGCCTGTGACCTAGTCACAGCACAGACATGAGCAGGGATCCCTAGCATTTCTGCACGTGTCCTGAGCTCCACCTCAGCCCAAGCTGAAGTTTCCAGATCATTGCCAAGCAAGCATTCAACAGTTAGGTGTGCACATACCACAACCTTCTTAAGGCCAGTTACCCCTCCCCAGGAGAAGTTAACAACTGCCAGAGAATGGTCTGTTCTGACATTGCTAGCATTGGTCACTTGGTACATTTCACCAACTATAATCTGCCCAGGATCCATAAGATCTTCTGTCACCATTGTGACACTTGCTCCTGTGCCCCTGAATGCCAAAGCCTCTTTTCCATTAATCAAAGTCTGCTGTCTGTATTTGCCCAAATTACTGGGACTCACAAAGGAGGACATATCCATGCCTCCATCACAGATCAGGAAAGCCTGAATTGGAACTCTGACTAGGCCAGACTCCATCTCAGAACCCAGGGTTAACCCTACCACACCCTTATTCTGAATATTACCACCACCAATTGTAGCTGCACTAGGGGGAACAGTTGCCTTAGGGGCTATGGTGGCTGGAGTTGAGTCTTTGGACTTGGTGCAATCACTTGTCCAGTGAGTCTTCTGTTTACAGATTTTGCACCATGGTTTCTTTTGGCCTTTTCCTTTATTAGATTGGGATTCACCCCCTGAAGAAGATTTTTGGGGACCTCGGGAAGACTTCTGGTCTTTACCCCTCTCCCCACCCTTGTCAGAGTTCTTAGGATCTTGCTTCTTCTGGTCACCACCTTGGTTCTGAACCTTCTGCCTCACCCTGGTTCTGACCCATTTGTCTGCCTTCTTTCCCAATTCTTGGGGAGAGGTCAGATCTGAGTCCACCAGTTACTGGTGCAACAGCCGATTTTGACAGTTATTAAGGATCTGCTCCCTCATAATCAAATTGTACAATCCTTGAAAGTCATGCACTTTGCTGCCAAGTAACCAACCCTCCAGAGCCTTAGTAGCACAATCTACAAAGTCCACCCAGTTTTGATTTTGTGCATTTTGGGTATCCCTGAACCTTAACCTGTATTGTTCAGTGGTTAGGCCAAACCCTTCAATCAATGCACTTTTCAGACTGGTATAATCATCAGCATCCTCTCCTCTAACAGTGAGGAGCTTATCTCTACCTTTGTCTGCAAAGGAGAGCCATAAGATTTCTGCCCACTGCTCCTGGGGGACCCTTTGAACTTTACAGGCCCTTTCCAGTGCAGTTATCCATTTGTGGATGTCATCCCCACTCTTGTATTGAGGGACAATCTTATTTAGGTTTCTATGGTCATGAGACCTGTCCCTATCACTAGCGATGTTGCTGCCACCATGGGACTCTAGTTCCATCTTTTTTCTAGCTCTGTAGAGCTCTAGGGCCTCCCTGTCTAGAGATACCTGCTGCTTTCTGATTTTAAGCTGGGCTTCCTCATACTTCAGCAGCCTCTCCCTCCTCTCCTGGGAGGTTTCCCTCCTCCGAGCAGAGATAGAGGTCCCTATAGCTGAACCAGAATGGTTGGACTCCACTGAGGGAGATCTAGACCTCCTAGGCCCACCACCAACTTTTCCAGAAGGGACAAAGAGGGGACCATTGTGTCCCTCCCCCTCATCTTTCAGGGGAGCTGGATTTTCCAGGTCAAGAGCACTGTCATCTTCCTGGTCAGCATTGGGGGTCAGGTCATGGGGAATTTCACCCCTAGGCCCTTCCTCAGCTGCTGCCCCACCCTCTCTGCCAACCCCTTTATACCCTATAGGTCTTCGGAGATCATCCAGCCTGGGTACCTCTATGAGATGTTGGGTGGTTGGACTTTTGACTGTCTTCAGTCTCCTAGTACTGCATAATGCTCTCAATTCCAAGAATGGGAGGTTATCATACTTGGAGGGAAGACGCCCATTGGCTTCTGGTAGGGACCCACTGGTTCCTGGCCTTGAACACATTACTAGTGAGGTGTGGCGTATTGCACTACCTACTCTAGTGTGGCTTACTAAACTCTCTTGAGTTGTAGAAAGGGTGTGCTAAGCCATTAACACACAACTCTAAGTTCAGTAGAACTTACTGTATTCTAAAACTTGTATTAAATGTTCCTCAGGTACCTTTAGTGGGTTTCAGTTAGTCAATTCAATTGAGATTATCTGGTAAAACAATAGCAAGCTGGAATCACACACGCTGCACACCATTGTGAGAAGTTGGCCTGGTATATGCTGTCCACTAGTTACAGTGGGCACCCTGCACCAGTCCAAACAACCCCTTATTGATGATAGGTTAAAGACAACCTTTATTGAAAGCTATCCTAGTGGTAGCTATGGAGAGCAGCCTTCAGGCTAAGTCTTGAAGGAATGTAAAGCAGCTTGTTTTACCAGTCTATAATCTCTTGAATGGCTAAATGAAAGGTAACCACACCAGGTATATATAAAATATATGTATTTATTTCTAAACACACCCAACTAGTCTCTTTATGAGGTGAGAGGTCAAAACACATAAGTTACACTTCAAATATTACAGTAAAATAGCACAAATACACGTTAGGCCCTAGGGGCGAGCCAAACCATATACTAAAATAGTGGTATAAGAACCACGACTTAACTGAACACAAGGCCTAGAGCCTGTAGAATCGCTGGGACCCCAAGGAACCACCTAAGGTAGTGACACAGGGGACCCACGGGGGCCGTGTTCAGTGTGAGAACACAGCCGCAAGCTCCCGTTAGCTTCTATGGGGAAAGTCACGGTTAGATTTTTAAAGATTAGGGACACTTAGAAATGAGCTAGGACCAAACCCTTTTGGACTTAGGAAGTTCTAGTGTCAACAGCCACGGGCGCACCGGAGTACTCAAGTTACCTCACCCAGGGAAGCCGGGTGCATAGGTGTCAAATGGTGTCAAATGGTGTCGGGTTGCGCCGTCGTTTTCAATGGGAGCTGGCAAAGAAGTGCTGCTGCCGGGAAGATGCGAATTGTCCGAAGAGATCCGAGCCTGGATCAAAGATGAGAAGAACCAGAAAGCAGAGGGGACAGAGTCTGGGTCACTAGCCAGTGACCAGGGGCATGATAGGCGAATGTCCACCGATGTCGGGTGATTTGAGGTGAAGATGGTGGAGCCTGACTCTTTCGCCACGAGGACCAGGAGGCGTCGAGGACAACCAGGAGCTGGATTCGAGCTATCCCACAAAGGATGTCGAGTGCTGCAGCATCGGTGCCCGGATTGAACACAACAAGCCTTGGCAACCGCAACCCACGCAGAAAGCACACTGCACGAACAAATTAGCGACATCTGGGACAGGCTGGACAAATACACGCTTTCCGTTACCACCAGCGGCTCCACGCAGAGGTGACAAGTCCAGTCACCTACTGGCCTGGATTTTGCGCAGGGAGCAGACCCCCATTAACGACTTTGGTGCAGACCAGCAAGATCTGAGGGACTCACCACATGGTGGGGAGTCAGGGCGCACCTGGATCAACCAGAGAAGCACAAGAAAAATCAGAGTTGCCTTAACAGGGACCCACCAGTCGACGGACCAGGGATCGCGAAGGAGCCTCAAGCGGAAATGCAAGAAGCGGGCTCATGGAACACTCGTGGAGTGTAGGCCCACAATCTTCAGTGCAGATGGTGCTCTGGGTGTGGGCTACAGGTAACCCAAAGCATGACTTCGAGATATGTCGGGAAGTCAATGCACTTGCAAATGTGCACGGTGACCAGGAGTTCCGGTTCCACGTTACTCACGAGGGCTGCGGGTCTCAGCTTTGCTGGGGACTTGGGTTGGCCTCTGAGAAGTCTGGAAATCCTCTTCCTGGGCTGCAGATACTTCAGAGTCCGGCGGGAGCTTTGGAGATGCAGACCGGCAATTGCTTCATTGGTGCCTGCCAAGCAGGGGAGTCACTCCTTGACCCCAAGGGAGATTTCTTCAGTCCTCTAATCTTCAGTCGAGCATCGAAGTTCCAGGATTCAGTTGCAGAGTTTCGTCCAGGGATATCTAAAGTCCTGTTGCCAGGGGTTCCTTACTTATACCTAAGAAAGGGGTTGGACTAACTCAGGGGACCCACCTATGGGAGGGTTTGGAAAGAGGAGTGGCTACAGCCATTTCCTTTGTCCAGTTTCGTGCCAGAGCAGGGGCTGGAAGCCCCTGAACCGGTTTGAGCTGGACTATTCATAGGGACACCAAATGTCCCCCCAGTGCAGGACTTCAAAGCACTCGGAGAGTGCTCCCACCCAGCCCCAATACACATCAGCCTGTCTGGGAGGTGGTTACACCTCCCTGTGACAAGAAACCTATTGTCCATGCCGCCCCTGCCGGAGTTTCGGTCAGCAGCAGGAGGCCAGACCGGTGTCTGTGGCTGCAGCATCCATTTTGTGATGCCATGGCTCTTTTAAGTTGGTACCGGGTATACCGGTGCTGTCATGTCTCTCCCTCTAGAAGGGTGGGATCATACTCCCACACCAGTTACTGGTGTGGGGGTATGATTCCAAGGTGTTTGACACCAAACATGACATGTTTCCGTGCAGCCAGTCCAAAGTTAGCATTTACCGTTTGGTTATAATGCACTGAAGAGTATATGGTCCGGCTGCATCCCAGACAACCCCGGAGAAGAGATTCCAAAGGCTGCAGAGGGGCTCTGCTGATACCTGGGCACCCTCTCACATATAACCAAGCACCCTGCCTTCAGGATTGATAAGTTCTGCCATAGGGGTGACTATGTGCAGTGATAGGTGAGATATAGTGAACCTATATCTCTGTGAGGGGTGCATGCACCACCTTACCCAGGCTGCAGTAGCAGACCTTTGGTGTCATTTTGGAGGGATTTCCAGGGGTGACATAATACATGCTTCAGCCCCTGGTAGGCCTTTGGGGTACCTATGCCCTGGGTACATAGTATGCCATATACTAGGGACTCACAATGGTATCCCAGAATCCAATCTGGAGTGTACCTAAAGTACATGGAATCAATTTAGAGAGGAAACAGCTAGGCTGGGGTCCTGAATAGCAGGGCCCCAGCCAGACTAAAGTCGAAATACAACATTACAGCAGCAAAAAGTGGGGGTAACCATGTGAAGCAGATCCTACTCTCCTACAAACATACGACCCACAATAAATTAAAAAACCCATCACATGGCGGTTAAAAGGCTTGGCTATGCCAGAAGATTTTTGCCTTATGCAGAAAAGTTCATAAATTTAGATGAGCGTATTGAATTATAACGTACATTTTAATCAAGATTTATTTATTTATTGGTGCTTTTAAGCCAGTGATATTGCGCAGCACTATTGGAAGGAAAATGCACAAAAGAAAGATTACGTTTTGGCATCAAATAAAAAAATGTACCTTCCATATATAAACCTGTTTACTGCTCATTATGTACAGCTGGGTGTATGTAGGTAGTTTTTAGATCTGGGGGTCGCTAGTTGGCTGAGGTACGTACCTTAGGCCAAATAGGGACCCTTGCTTCTATGTCAGGGAAAGGAAGGACACCTTCTCAGATAGCCCCCACTCACACCCTTGGTAGCTTGGCACGAGCAGCCAGGTTTATCTTCAAGGCAAGTGTGTAAAGTATTTGCAACCACGCTCTCAGTAATCCAATGATGACACCACAAATGGACTCCAAACGAGTTTCATAAAAACTAGTATAAATTTATATAAAAAGATATATGATAATACCACACGATATAAATCTAACATGTGTATTTGTAATATTCCTCCTGGCCAGTTGTTAGGCCAGCCAGCCCTTGTAAGTTCTGGCGATATTAATGAGCAATTCTAAATAATCCACTGCAGTCCTAATGAAGTACTGGGTATTTTAGACCCAGCGGTGCAGGGGCACACACCCTATGACTTCTGGGTTCACCCTGTTCCGGACCTACAGAAACACAGAGTCTTCTGGGTGAAGTCAAAGATTCGTTTATTGGCTGCAGACCAATGACAGGTATCCTAGAAGTACAACAGCGTGTATGTTCTCAGGAGACTGCTGAAAATCATAGGAACGGACTTCATCTTAAATACGCTTTTCCTGCCTCAAGCATACATTCCTAGGTTTTATGATACGGCAATATGCAAGTGTACATTACAAAGAAAAGGCAGAGTCATGATGACCATCCCACATTCCAGTTCGGCCAGCCCACAATGATTTACACAGTAAGGTTCAGATCCCACATTTGAAGTAAATAGACCCCCCAATAAACATGAGCATCTCCTGTTTTGGGAAACAAGTCATAAAGCAGGAACAAGCAGGTGTGGAAGAGATTAGCCGGGGGCTTGTGTAGGATGAGAAGGGTTTTATGATGGGTCGAGCCCTGATGCTAATCACAGGTGGACGGAGGAAGGGGAGCTCGTGAGACCGGTTTGACCCGGGGCAGCAGAGCCGGCTGCCCAGGTCACAGAGAAGTCAGAGGGAAAGCCCATGTACTGTGAGGCCCGTATTAACTCCATCATAGCCTATGTGAGGGCAATGACAAGATGGCCACTGCTTCCAAAATGGAACCCGCGTAGTGAAGCCGAATAACGTGTAAACAGTGCGTTTATAGCTAGAACGATCTATAAAGCACTCGTACATGCCGCATTTACCATTTGCGGTTCGCTAATACCAAGATAGACAGGGGTAGGGCCCTGTCCCCTACGCGGTCCCGAATATTAAAGTACGACAGACCCTCCTTTTGCCCTTACATAGGCAATCACTATACTCATCTTAATCCGAGTCTAGGTCAATGTTCACGAAGTCATGGAGATGTTGCTGTAGCATCATCCTATTACTTAGCTCGTCCCTCGATACAGGTTTCCTTACACATAAGGTAGCACAGAGGCCACATATCGCGGGAGCACACTGTATACACAGACAGAACAGGAAAAGAATGGCTAAGATCATTCCAATGACCATCAGAACTTTCCATCCCCAGGCAGATATCAGTTCCCAGAACCATCCCATCAGTGACCAATCTCCCTTATCCACGTGTATGGCTTCAGATATTTTATGGAGTTTGGAGATGGCTTGATACACTGTTGGAGCATTATCTGGTATGAAAATGCAGCAACTGGATTGGATGACCTTGCATACCCCACCGCGGTCTGCAAGAATAACGTCTAGAACCATGCGGTTCTGCAGAGTCATAAGGCGATCCGCTTGGAGCTCAGCTGTCAAATTACTAAGGGCACCAGCCGTTACATTGACAGTGGATTCAACCACACGAGTCAGCTGTCTCAGGTTCCTACTATTGACCATAGGTCCCCAAAACGGCAGGAAACCCAAGAAGAAGTCTCCTGCTTCCTGACCGGCAGTGTCCTCCTTACTAATTACACCTCTCACGACTCTCGTCTTGTGATAATCAGAGGCAGCAGTGAAGGTAGGCGGTAGCAGATTCGCAATATAACATGTGCCCGAGAAATCAGGGGGCAACCACGTATATGCTCGGTCATGACAGATGAAATATGTGCCCTTGGCAGCCAAAAACGCAGGGGAAAACTGCGACGGGAAGGTGTACGTTTCAGTACAGTCACTCCTCCCCAGTTGAGCTCTAGGATTCTGACCATTACCCTGTAAGCAGAACCGACCCATGTGGGGTACGACCCAGATTGGAGATGAGATTTTTCGCTGTCTTTCACCCAGACTAATACTATACCCCGTCGCGTTCCATCCTACATAAGGTCTCAACTCTTCTTTGGGAATGGATGAGTACGCGTCAATATCTCTACTCATGTCGGCAACTCCTTTCATCAAAGCCTTATTATTGGTGATGGGTCTGATGGAACGCGGTTGGCGAGGGGAGTATGTATCTAGAGCATAGAGAAACATGGTTTGGAATGCCCATGACGATCCATTGTAACTGTACGGCAGCACCAGGTAGGGAATACCTTTGTTAATGGTATGTGGCATTAACCCACACACCCAGCAATTGGTCGTATTCATTACCAGTTGGTGCTGGTGCAAGAGCTGGATAAACGAGTTATTTACGAACTCTGATCGTCTGGTCTGTTCGTGCTCAGGCAAAGGGTGAAAAGAGTGAGAGGCGGCAGTAGAAAGAGATATAGGCTGTTGAGTGGGTGCAATGGGCTTTTGAGCGGAGAAAAACACAAACCCTACAATAAACATCATGATACTACACAGTGTAAAAAAGCACAAAAAGACAAAACATTTACTTTTTACAATTCTACACATCCTGGCTTTAAAGTTCATTTCCTCAATCGGTCTCTCCATCTTACAAAACTCCATCCTCTACTCGGGCCGCTCGCGGTGGATGAGTTTCTTCTGCTGAGGAGTACGCCTGTCAGTCCAGGGAAACGCCCTAGACCAACCAGAACCGTCGACCTAGCGTCTTCGGCCTGTACCCCAAAGTCTTGGCACCGCGACCCTGCGGCAGAACCCGGATGGTGGTTCGAAAAACAAAAATCAAGAAAGTCCTTCAGATGGGAGAGCAAAAAATGTCAAAAGGGAAATAATGAGGAAATCTTTATTTGTCCATGGGCCTAGGTCTCAAATTATAGCGGAGACGGCCAGGTGCTGTTTGGTCTTGAAACAAAAGTTCAGGCTCAGTGGTGTCCAGTCGACTTGATGGTGGCACAGCTTCCTGCAGAATATTGTCACTCTCTTGGTCTGAAACTGTGCCTCTTAAGCGTGCGTCACTGAATGGTACAAAGCGAGGTACAATGTCTGTCTCTGAGTCGGCGATACCCTCCTTGACCCACTGGTCATATGGCAGAGGCAAGGGAACTACCTTGCAGTGAGTACCATGAATCCAGTGTTTCTTCCCTTTCACTCGCACTGCTGATCTTGTCGAAAGAAGAACAAGATGAGGGCCGATCCAGCGAGGCTCGTCGTTGCTCTTGCGCTGGAAATTTCGGACCAGGACCCACGTACCAGGGTTGATAGGGTGTCCAGGAGGTTCAGAGGCTTGGGGAAGGGTATCATGTACCTGTTGGTGCAAAACACGCAGTTTAACAGTCAAATCATACAGGTAATCGAGCAGTACTGGATGCTCTATTTCGCTAAATTTCGCCGGTCTTGGCACGCCCCATACATTAGCCGGGCGGCCAAAGACGACCTCATAAGGGCTAAGTCCCACTCGTGAGTGTATGGTCATTCTGGTGGACAGGAGTGCTAGAGGTAGAGCGTCAGGCCATTTAAGACCAGTGCTCGCCTGGATTTTAGCCAGCTTGAGCTTTAAGGCTCCATTGTAGCGCTCTACCAATCCAGCTGATTGGGGGTGATTTGCAGCGTGAAACCTCTGCTGGATGCCTAAACCTTCACATACATTCTTCATCACTTTACCCACGAACTCACTCCCATTATCACACCATACCACTCTCGGCATTCCAAACCTGGGGAAGAACTCTTTCACAAGGACTTTGGCTGTGGACAGGGCAGTGTTATCTTTTAGAGGATAAGCCTCTAACCATTTTGAGAAAGCACAAACAACCACTAGTACATATTTCAGGTTGTTGCATCTTTCCATGTGAATAAAGTCCAGCTGCAGAACTTCGAATGGACATGATGGGGGCGCAAAGTGACCAGCCGGAGTTGGGGTTCCCCTACCAGGGTTGTACTTCAAGCATACTATGCAATTCTTGACCACGTTCTCTGCACACTTGGGAATCCCAGCATTCTGCCATACTGGAGCCAACAACTTGCATATACCTTTCGTACTGATATGTGCCATTCCATGTGCCATAGTAACCACTGGAAGCACATATGCATCAGGCAACAACCATCGCCTATGTTCTGTCAGATCAATCCAACAACCATTCCCATCCAACTTACCCATACTTTCTCTCCACTTGCTTAACTCTTCCTCTGTGGCTTCAGCTTGAAGCGACTTCACACTCTCTATTGTGTTCTCACACATTCCCACATCATTAACCCATCTTGCGGGACCTGCAACATACATTCTAGTCCTCACATTCTGTGCGGTTTCTCTCGCGGTCTCATCAGCAAACGCATTCCCACGTCCAACATCATCTGTGACTTTCCTGTGCGCACTACATTTCATGATCGCAACTTGCAACGGTAGGGTCAGTGACTCAAGGAGATCATTCACCAACTTGCCATTCTGAATTTTAGCTCCATGTGACGTCAGGAACCCACGCTCTTTCCACAAACGCCCAAAATTATGAGCCACGCCAAAGGCGTACTGGCTATCTGTGTATATGTTCACTCTCATTCCTTCAGATAACACACATGCTCTTGTGAGGGCGATTAATTCTGCTGCTTGGGCCGAATTATGTGGCACTCGTGCAGTTTCCACGACCGTGTGCAAAGTCGTGATAGCATATGCAGCAGTCGTGTCACCATTAGGGAGCTTGAAACATGAACCATCTACCCATAAAGTGCCATCACACTCAGTCAGGGGAGTATCTTTCAGATCTACTCTCCCTTTCGTCTCTTCTTCTGTTCTGAACAGACAGTCATGTTGCTCAATCTCATCTGAGTCTGCCGGAATTGGCAACAATGTAGCTGGATTCAGCGTATTGCATCTCTTTATGTGTATGTGATTAGCTAACAGTGTAAGTTCGTAGCCCGATAATCGTGCACTGGTCAAGTGTTGTGTCTTGGTTCTATTTAATAATGTGTCTACAGCGTGTGGAACCATGACAATCAATGTGTTGTCCATTACCAAACCAGCAGATTGTCGGATAGACATCGCTGCAGCAGCTGTCGCTCTCAGACAGCTTGGCAATGCCCTTGCTACAGGGTCCAAGGTAGATGAAAAATATGCGCATGGGCGCGGTCTGTCGCCAAAAGGCTGTGTTAACACTGACAACGCACATCCGTCTTTCTCGTGAACATACAATGTAAAAGGCTTACTGTAGTCGGGAGTACCCAACACAGGTGCTGAACATAATGCATTACGCAATTCCACAAAACTTCTCTGGCACTCTTCAGACCATGGGATAGGATTCGGTGTGTCTTTGCATGTTAAAGCTAACAAAGGTTTTGCCAATAAGGAAAAACTAGGGATCCAATGCCTACAGTATGAAGTGATGCCCAAGAAAGCACGCACTTCTCTCTGTGTTTTCGGCACACTTAACTGTGCAATAACTTGAATTCTCTCTGGGGTCAGTTTCCTTCCCTCCTTCGATAAGAGATGACCTAAGTAGGTCACTTCTTGTCGACAATATTGCAGCTTAGAGAGAGACACTTTGTGATGGAAAGCGGATAAATGACGCAATAGTGACAATGTGGCGTCTTTACAAATCTTCTCAGTATCCGCGGCGATTAGTAAATCGTCTACGTACTGAATCAGGATAGCGCTACTAGGTAAAACAAGTGCATCAAGCTGTGCTTTCAGAGCCTGACTATATATGGATGGACTCTCACAGTATCCCTGGGGAGCGCGTTTGAAGCGGAAGCTTCGGCCTCCCAGACTAAAACCAAAAATATCTCTGCTCTCTTCTGCAATTGGGATACTAAAGAAAGCATTCTTTAAATCGATCACTGAAAACCATGCAGCAGAGGCTGGAATCATCGTTAACAAGGCAGTTATATCAGGGACAACCGGAAACTGTGGCACAACAATCTTATTAACCTCTCTAAGATCAATCACAAATCTGTAAACAGGTGGCTGTGAAGGGTCCGTTCGTTTTAAGACAGGTAAAATCGGACTATTGCAAACGTTGCCTCTTGTCTCTTCGATCACACCCTTATTAATCAAGTCGCTGACAATGTCTAACAATGCTTTCTGCCCTTCATTAGAGATCTTATACTGGGGAATACGTGGCAGTCTGACATTAGCCTTTAGAGTCACCACATATGGCGGTATTTCCAAGAGGCCCACATCATTGGGACCAGTAGCCCAAAGGGCATCCGGAAGGGATGACAATTCAGGTGGCATCGTGTTTTTAGACAAATACATTGGGGAAACCACTTTCTTGCCTAATGTAAGTTGTACTCCTGAAGGAGAACAATACAGTGTAGCGTGCAATCTTTTCAACAAATCTAATCCCAGCAAATTCTCACCACAACCTGTTGTCAGGATCAGGGGCGCTTTCAGCTCGCAAGGTCCAACAGAAAGTGACATGGGACTGGAAATCGGGTTCCTAACTGGGGCGCCAGAAAAACCTACTGAAACATTTATATCGCCAGACAAAGGTGCGCCAGGGAGTTTTGAATGCATGATTGAACTCTTTGCAGCACCAGTGTCTAGCAGAAAAGGCTCCGTTACATTTGCTGTAGTCACCTCAACATACGGTCCACTCTGATCCACTGGCACTGAAACAACTCCCTCTCTCTGTCTATGGCTGTCCTAGTAATCATTACTCTCTGCATCACCGTCTTCTGCATAATAATCATTATTATAATACTGAGCCGTATTGCTAATCGCGTTAGCTTGCTGATCAAAGCTATTGATGGTACTTTGAGGCGGCAGAGGACGCGCGTTCTGGGGAACACTTCCACGCCCTCGGCCTCTAGGAGCTTGCTGACCACCCCTTCCTCTTGCGCCATACGCATTACCGTTCCGCTGCATTAATTTAGGGCAACTGTATTTAAAATGACCTTCCTCTTTACAGTATGAACATTGGTTGGGACCTACAGGGACACGTGGTTGGTAATACCCGTTCATTTGCTGATTGTTTTGAAACTGTTGGGGTTGGTGATAGACACCTTGGGGTTGTCTATAATTATTACCACCTCCACGTGGCGGATAGGCCTGCTGTAAAAGGACCTTTGTCTTTAGTTCCTTCGTTTTCTTCTCCGTTCTATCTTTCTCGTCTTTATCTCTATTTTCATAATACTGTGCAGTAGCCAGTATTTGCGCTGAAGAAGAAACAGCCCAAGAACTTTCTGAATCTTTTAACTTTTTACACAGGTCAGGAAGTAAATTCTGCACAAACTTATCCACAAACAGCCGTTGGCCACCCTCAGTACTCATATCTTGCCCACTGTGGTCAATAAACGTTTCTTCAAACCTAGTAAAGAAGTCTGACACTGTCTCATCTTTCTTCTGCTTGCATGCGGATAACTTGTCCCAATTTACGCGCATCGCAGGCATTATTGTCTTCATATACGTGATGATTCTACCAGGCAATTCAGCTACTAAAGGTTCTGGTTTCGCGCCACCCGTTTGTCTAGCATCAGCAGCAACAATGTTAGCCCATGTATCCCCTAGTTCTGCATTGTGATCTACATTACGAATTGATCCCCATAGAGGCTGTGGAACAACATTACCAAACAACATGTCTATGTCGGCCAGATTCATAATGCATGACCCTGCCGTCTGTGACAACTCTTTATAATAACCTGCTGGGTTTTTACGGGGATCAGGCAAGGACTGCTTAAGCGCTAACACCTCAGAGCGCTTCCATGGAACATGCACCCAAACACGCTGGAAATGCGCTGCCACAGCGGGGTTACCACCGGCAGCTGCAACCGCTTCCTTCCATACCGGGGGAACTTCTCTCATAGGGTATTGTCGCGCTTTTGCCTTTTTCCCCACAAGGACCTCTTGTTCAAACAATGACTGCTGGCAATCGTCATTCCTTAAGGACAATACAACCGCAACTGCTTTATCTACTTCGCGGTCCACAATTATACCAGTTCCAAAATCGAACCTCACTCTACACAATTCCTGCGGGTTCGGATTTCTACCACTATCCTCCAATTCTTCACAGAGAATTTCGCACATTTTCTCAAATACATATCTCTGTTTCGGGGCATCCCATTGATGGAAAGTGTTAACAACCGATTCCACATCATACAGTGAAGGAAAAACGATCCATCTACGCGCCATGTGATCTATTACCTTTTTCTCATCGGGGTTAGGCAATTGGCTGCGCAACTGCTTACGCTGTACACCAGGAGTTGCACCAGATGACCCAAAGAGAGGAGACATTAATGTAGTAACCATATTAGCTAAGCGCTGTCGCGCTGAAGGAGAAGCTGAGGCGAGAACAGGGGGAAAAACAGAGGGAAGAAAAGAGGATGTAGAGACAGGTACTGGAGTGGTGGAAGGAAGAGTGTTAGGGGAGGCAGTTACTGGATTAGGCAAAGTTGCAGGGAGTGCGGGGGCAGTTGGAAGCACAACTGGCGGCGCTTGAGAGGACTGCGCTACAGGAATAGGAACTGGTTGCAAAGCAACTGGCGGTTGCGGCAAGGCTTGCAGTATATGCACTGGAGGCGGCATATTTACAAGCTGGGGAGGCGTCGTGGCAGTTTGAGCATACGGGGGTGGCGAACTCAACAAATGTGACATCAGGGGATCTTTCTCCTTTTCTTCTGACTCATCCTGCTTAGAATGTGGCAAAGCTGGGTAGCATTTGTCAATCCCTAACTTACGCTGCCTGTGCAATTGCTCATCCATTTGCTCCTCTTCATTGTCTTTAAATTGTACAGCTGCTTGCATTACTGACATACCTCTCTCTCTCTTATTCTTTTTCGCTAACTTAATTTCCTTCTGTTTGGCTTCCTTTCGCCATAAGCGGAAAGAGTCAAACATCGCCGGCCGGGCTTTCTTCTTAAACAATTTAATTTCCAGATTATCTAAAATATCAGTATCAAAACTACCATTTTGGGGCCATTTTAAAACACCATCTTTCCTGGTGTAGTGGATCCACACTTCGTTATATGCAATGGGGCCTACGCCATGTTTCACATAGAGCTCATAAGTTGGAGTTCCAACCGGAGGAACCGGACATGATTCCTCTAGCTGGAAATCTTTTCCACAACCCAAACAGAATAATCTACCAAATAGTCCAGAACCAGGCATCTTCGCTCACTAGTCTAGATCCAAACGTCAAAGGATTATCGATTACGATAGCCTCGTGAATACACGAGTCCTCTGGTTTTGGCGTTTGCAAACTCCAAAGTACCAATTCAAATGATCCCGAAGGATACCAAAACAAATGGGAGACGCTCCACTTATACTTAACTGAATATTGCTGATCGATGGCGTCACCAGAAGACTCTCTCGATTGTTTCGCTCTCTCAAACTCGTCAAGGGTCCAAAACAGGTCGATTAATCAGGGCAGCAGTCCTTCGTAGCCGTCGGGACGCGGAGAACCTCGCCGAAAAGACTTTCGGACCACGTCGACATGCAGGGGTCGATGAAGTGGCGGCCTTCCTCCGGAATTTCCACACGAAGCTCCTCACGAACCTCTGGCTTGGACTGGTACCGCTGAAATCGTCCCGAGTTGGGCGCCAAACTGAAGTACTGGGTATTTTAGACCCAGCGGTGCAGGGGCACACACCCTATGACTTCTGGGTTCACCCTGTTCCGGACCTACAGAAACACAGAGTCTTCTGGGTGAAGTCAAAGATTCGTTTATTGGCTGCAGACCAATGACAGGTATCCTAGAAGTACAACAGCGTGTATGTTCTCAGGAGACTGCTGAAAATCATAGGAACGGACTTCATCTTAAATACGCTTTTCCTGCCTCAAGCATACATTCCTAGGTTTCATGATACGGCAATATGCAAGTGTACATTACAAAGAAAAGGCAGAGTCATGATGACCATCCCACATTCCAGTTCGGCCAGCCCACAATGATTTACACAGTAAGGTTCAGATCCCACATTTGAAGTAAATAGACCCCCCAATAAACATGAGCATCTCCTGTTTTGGGAAACAAGTCATAAAGCAGGAACAAGCAGGTGTGGAAGAGATTAGCCGGGGGCTTGTGTAGGATGAGAAGGGTTTTATGATGGGTCGAGCCCTGATGCTAATCACAGGTGGACGGAGGAAGGGGAGCTCGTGAGACCGGTTTGACCCGGGGCAGCAGAGCCGGCTGCCCAGGTCACAGAGAAGTCAGAGGGAAAGCCCATGTACTGTGAGGCCCGTATTAACTCCATCATAGCCTATGTGAGGGCAATGACAAGATGGCCACTGCTTCCAAAATGGAACCCGCGTAGTGAAGCCGAATAACGTGTAAACAGTGCGTTTATAGCTAGAACGATCTATAAAGCACTCGTACATGCCGCATTTACCATTTGCGGTTCGCTAATACCAAGATAGACAGGGGTAGGGCCCTGTCCCCTACGCGGTCCCGAATATTAAAGTACGACACTAATGCAATGCCATGCAGTTTGTAATGCTAGAATCAGGCACTTTGCAATCTAAAAATAATGCAGTTCGTTATGCAACAATCAAACAGTTGGTAATGCCAAAATAATGCAATGTGTAATGCAACAATCAGGTAGTTCGTTATGCAACCTAACGCAATGCGTAATGCAACAATCAGGTAGTTTGTTATGCAAAAATAGTGCAATGCGTAATGCAACAATAAGGTAGTTCGTAATGCAGAAATAATACAATGCGTAATACACTCCATCACTGAGTGTCCTAAGCGGTCTCTCCGCCACTCGTACTGACTCGCGGTCAGCTTCAGTCAACAGATGCCCCATGCAGGTATGGTGTAAACCAAAGTGCAGCTCCGTACTCCCACCCCGGTACTGCCACTCCTTGGCAAGTATGGGCCGCAATATGAGCCGAAGCAGAGGCTCGCGCTGCATGAATGGGAGAGGCCGAGAGCGTCTCTCTCCGAGCCCGCACCCCGCCCCAGGCGGCGACACACGTTACCTGGGGGGTGCGACCTCGCTCTCCTCTTCCTGCGACTTGGGCCTCCGATGCAATCTTTGTGGATTCCGGACAGTACAACTCAGGCCCTCCCTCGACAGGGTTGGTTTGAGGTCCCGCTCTGGCAACGGCGGGCTCGGGCGGGCGGCTCAGCTCCTCCGGGGCTGCTGGTCCGGGCCGCTGGTGCTACCAAGATCTCAGGCTGCAATAGGGCACACGCACTGAGACTCACTTTACCTTCGGTTGTACACAATCACAGGGCACTCCTCACGAAGGTCTCAGGCTGCACGAAGCACACGCACACAGCGTCGCTGAGACTCACTTGAACTCTGGGTGCACGATAACAGGGCAATTCTCACAAAGGTCTCTGGCTGCACAAAGCACACGCACACAGCGTCGCTGAGACTCTCCTGGAAACTTTTGTGTTCCTGAGTTTCCGCAACAGGGAGCCAGCTCACCTCGTGCCCTTGGGGATAAGTTACTTCCAGACACAGCACACAGCAAAGTCCTTTAAAGAAGGAGGACACAGCACATAGCAAGTCCCTTTAGCCTCTTCTTGGTTAAAGCAGCAAACTGCAGGCCAGCCCCAGAACACACAGCAAGGGTCAGTCCTTCAGCGGTTTCTTCCTTGGCAGAGGTTCCTCTTGACCACTAAGTATGTTCAATCCTTTTCAGTCTTTATCAATCCATTTCTCCAAAGTTCAGGGGCTTCAGCTCTCATAGTTATACCCCTAAATGTGTTTGAAGTCTTTGTGTTCAGGGGGGACTGACCCAGTTCTGGGTGCCTCCCTGCCAGTGACACCTTCTTCCTTCGATTAGTGGGGGTCTGGATTCTCAGTCACTCAGCAGGAGATGGAACCATTGTTTTATGGCAGCAACCCAGGCCTCTTCACCTCTAGGGGCTACTCCTCCTCCCTACACTCCAGATGCAGGTCAGCCTGTTGCTGTCTCACCTCCTCCCCTGGGTCAAGACATTCCCCAGATCCATTCACTTTCAAATCCAGACAGTCAATCCACAACCAGGCAGAGACATACAGAAATGTTGGAGCACAAACACCCAGCCACTTCTAAAAGAGTGGCTTCTAAACACACAATGCAAAAACCACCCTTATAAAAAGATGTGTTATTACATTGTGAGTTCAGGCACACTAAACTTCACCTCTCCACCTTAAGCCTTTGGGAAGATAGGCTGGAAAGCATATTACACATCCTCCCCATTTAATAGCTCTATTTTTAATTTTACATTGTCAGATTGTTCTACATATCTACCTGATAGGCAGTCTTGGGTAGTGGGTACCTGTAGATAGTCAAGCACCCTGCTCTATTATAATTCCTCATTTCATTGTTCCACACCATTGACTTTTATTCATGTACTTGTTTATACTTTGATGTGCAGGTCTTTTCCCATTTGGGAACACTACTACCCTCCTCTATTATTTTTCAGATATCTATAAGCAACCTGAAGAGATTTAGAATTCAAGCAGGGCTGTCCAATCTTTCACCGGCTGATGAAATGATTATCACTGAGTTAAGGCTATAACATGTTATTGATGTAAAAATTGGAGCATGGCTGGTTTCGGTCAGAGATGTCATGGAGGGCAAACAAATGATGGATGCAGCCCCAAGCTGTTACCATTGGTAGAGAGTAATTCAAGCTTTTCACCCATTCCTTTTATGCTTTTTTCAGTGCCACACTGTAAGAGCCTAGACCTGGGTCCTGTGCTCCCTCCATCATAGGACTCAATCACCCGACTGACCAGGCCACATGAGCCAAAACATGTTTAGGGTTGCTTCTGCTCTTGTTCAGAGTATTTTGTACAATCCCTCATATTCATTGACCTTACTGCCCAGCACCCAAGCCTTCAGTGCCTTACCCTGGTAGTCTAAGAAGTCTACCCAGTTTTGTGTGGTCAGTTTGCGGCTGACTCTAAACCTCTTTAGATATTTCTCCGGGGTCATTTCAAAGTTATTGACCAACATGATCTTCATGGCAGGGTAGTTCGTATAGTATCCCACGTCAAGTGTAAGGAGGGTGTCCCTCCGCAAGGGGGCATGTATCACCATAAACGACTTCCCCAGCTCTCCTCGGGGACCCTGTGTACCATCGAAGCCACCTTATAGACTGCCAACCATTTGTCGATATCATCCCCCACCTGGTTATCCTGTACCATAACCTTTGGGATTCAACCTCTTCTCTCACTGTTACACACTGCAGGGGCGCTACCACCATTACAGTTGTTGGACCCTATTTAGAGGGCTCTAATGGCCAACTCTCTGAGGCTAATCTCATGACCCATCTTTTTCTCTTCCATGGCTTGTCTCTTTTCATTGAGAGCTTGCTCTTTGTTCAATTCAGCCAGGACTTGCTCCTTTTCTAATTTAGTGAGGGCTAGGGCCTGCTCCTTGGCAATCCTGGCAAGCTGTATATTTATCTATTTATCTCCCTGTCTTCCCTCCTGTCCTCCAGCTCTTCTGAGGATAGGCTACTTGAGGATATACTGCTGCCAGTTTTAGAGTGCTCCCCAGGTGTGGGAGAAGAGGGTCTTCCCTATATAGGTTGTCCGTCAGGGCCCCTCTGGCCCTACTTCGAGTCTTCCCCACACTCTGACTCTCCTCCACTATTCACTTCCCCTCTGGGTAGGCCTCTGACTAGGCCCTCAAGGCTTCCTGCAGCTCTGCCTTTTTGGCTCTTCCCATGCAAGCCACCCCCTTTGCCTGGCAGACCTCCTTGAGCTTTGCCACAGTAAAGCTTTCCAGATCAGCCAGATCAAACTCTACCTCAGACATGCTAGCGTACTAGTGGAAGTAGAAAAAGAGATCTATGAGGAACACAAAATAAATCACCACTTCCCAGCTATCACTCTATCACTTTTAGAGACACCCTAGGAGCAAAGAAACTCTTTGACTATGTGAAGTTGAGGCACGCAATTAGTTACTGTGTGATGCTGAGCAAATTTAAGTACTATCCACACTGCTGACCAACAAATGTTGGAAATGGCACTTTTCAGTTGGCTGAGGCGGTGCCCTAACCAGGTAGTGCATACCATTTTCATCAAGGGTGAGTGATTAGACTCATTGTATAAACTGGGCTCAGCCTTGGGTAGGTTGGCATTGAGTAGTCAGGCTAATCACAGAGGCAATGTGTAAAGCATTGGCACAGCACTCCCACATAATAAACACACTGAGCGTCACACCTTACACCTGAGTTACACCTCACTGCCCTACGCCTATGGGTTGGAAATAGAACACCCTCCCCTGATACTAGGCCAAATGTGGCCAGAGTCACACTTAGCCAGGGTCCCAGGAAAGGGGGTGGGGTTAGGTAGCAGGGCAAGTTAGGCGGCAGTCGACAAATGGGGGTTTGGCCACCACTCGGGAAGTTCACCCACGGGATGCAGAGCAGAAGTGGGCTGAGGCGATAGTTGTTTAAATGGTCCCACAATTGGCCTTCCAACACCAGCCCAATTCTGTGAAGCAGAAGGGGGTTGCACAGTCTCTTGACCTGCTTCCAGTCACTCTCATGAGGGTTCCTTAGCCCAGTTAATCAGTCTCACCACCCAGGCCTGATCTGGGCAATACTACCTGGCAACATAAAGTCGTCGGGCTGGGTGAGGGCACAAAAGGAACAATTGAGGAATTGGAAGGAAAGCAGGTGAACCTCTTGGAAAAAGGAGGCATCCCGTCAGACACACATCAGTCAAAATAGTACCCAGGCAATCCAAGCAAAACGGAACACAAAACCCTTCCTCCCTGAAAATGAGGCACAATGCCTGGTGTGCTTTGATACAAGTCGTACCAGACAATTACGGTCACAAACACACACCAAGTTCAGCAGGGCCACATGAGGTAGAATCAGAAACTACTACAGGTATGCTCCCTCCGAGGGTCAATGAGCACGCAGTCAACTTGTCACACAATAGAGATGAGGCACGATCGATGAAGTGGGCACACTGGATTCCCGCAACCAGTGAATACACTCACCACCAACAAAAGGATTATGTGTGTTGAGGCCCCCATGCTACAAGGGCCACACTCCTTAGATGGGGGCAATACTTTTGGGGCTTTGCACAAGCCAATCCATCTCCAGTTACACTACTTAGTTCCACGCCTATGCAGAGCTATCAGTTGGGATCCAACAGATGATTTGGGCACTTAAGAGGGCACAGCTCTCGAGGTACCACACATAGATGGTGTGGGTCTCTCGTGGGAGGTCTTTGATATCCCTGAGACCTCCACACAAAAGGACAGGGGGTAAACCAGGAAGCCCTCGGAGAGCACACTTCATGTTGCCACACAGCAACAGGTAGTAAACCTACGCCAGCACTATTCAGGAAGGGTGCACGATACCTTCCAATGGCTGTAATCCTCCTTGTGCACAACAGATTCCTCTGGCAGTGTGCACCACACAATTCCAGGATGTGCTGTCCCACGTTCCCTCAAGAGTATCTCTGCCCTGCAAAGTATGGCACCAATAGTAATACTGTAGTGTGCCTTTGAAGTGGGGGTGGTTCAGAGGGGTTCTCTTTGAACCACAGATGTCTCCTCTAAATTTTAGTTCTGTCTGCCATAAGGCTGTGGAATGCACTTATTAATCTTTTGTGGGGTAATAATCTGACTTCCAAGAGGCAAGAAGCGTACACTCCCTGTTTGATATATATGCTTTTGCTTGGAGGAAACTCGTTTATTTCCTCCCTAAATATCTATTGCTAAAAGAGTAGGCCGAGAACCATACAGACGCCATTTTTTGAACATATGCTCGAGCACGGGCCGTGATCACGCGTTGATCACGTGCAATTGTCAGGCCCCAATTCATCTGAGTTACTGGTAGCAGCTGAAGGTAGGCTGTTTACTTGACTGTTCTAAAACTCAAGGTCGCATCTGGCTTTGGGGGGCGATAAGCGCATTCCTGGAGGTGCCGTGTCTACACTCCCAGGCACCAAGACGAAAGGGAGTCACCCCTCCTGACCTCATCAGTAATAGATAGTCAAACCTTTGTTCTGGTCTGATGTGTGCCATATATGGTCCTTTCCTGGAGCTCGAGGACCAACTGGTGTTTTTCCTTTTACAGTGATTGTATGTGTTGAACCGAAAAGTATATAACCTCATGTTTGAATACGAGCCAACAGTCTTCTCGGCGCACCTGATGGGTGAGGTTCGGAGAGGCTCCTCTATAGAGTGTTTTGTTTAATAAACGATTGAACCTTCTTCACTGCCAACTGACTGAATATTTGGTAATGGTATTGGGACTATTGGTAGGTATAGTCCTTTAGTTTATTTTTATGGTACATCAGTTGGCGACTCCGCCGGGACTCCGTGACTAGGACGTCCTCCCCGTAAACGGGTGGTAAGGACAAGGGGTGATTCTGGTCGAGCGGGTGGACAAAAAAAGGATCCTTTGAAACTTAGCCATCTTTGGTATGAACTTACTCCGCTCTCACGATCAGAGTATCCCCAGCTGCTAGTGACCCTTCACCGGAGTCCTACGGGCGTAACCCAGGAGCAGACCGTTTTGGTCTTCAGGAGTTGGCAGTGGAGAACACGCAATTGTACCTGTGTGCACCAGGTGAGTGGAATTGTTTTGATGTTCTTGGCATGCACTGTTGAGCAGTGCTTTTGAAGCAGTTAACTGTGTAAGTATTTGGTGGTCAGTGTACCATGGAGAATTTTGGGGGTCTGACGGGGCAGCATTGTGGTGGCTGCACGTATAGATGCTCCACGGACCTTTTGTGAATAATAGAGACGCCGATCGGACGCCCGGTGTGGCACGTGTGGTGCGCGCCCGGCCGGACTACTCTCGGAAAAGCCTGTGGCTGTACCTGGGTAGCCTTGGGAACACATTTGAAGCGGTGCTAATGAAGCGGGCTTAGTCAGAATAGTCCCAAGAGTGAACCAGGAAGGCTGCGGGATGGTCTGTAGGTCGGTCTGTGGTTACACCTGTCTGACGGTCTCTTGGTAGTCTTTGGACTGCTTGCTTTTGGTATCTGTCGGTCTTGGAATCTGAATTTGATTGATTCTCCACGAACAGGAGTCGACGGGCTCTGTTCTTTGTTTGAAAAGACGTCAATTTGAATATTTTTATATGTATATATATATATATATTATTGTCTTGTGTATGTTTGAATGAGCGTGAGGTTGTATGTTTTGCGAATGTTTGAACATGGCCATGTTTGGAACGCGTGACGACAATAACCATGCCGTGTTTTAGCAAATTGAGTTGTTTTGGATGTTGTTGCCGCCCTAATGAGACACGTTTGGCTGAAAGTCAACCTGCCCCGCCTGAGGGCAGCCCAAGTTATGATATGTATGTAAAGCATGGTATTACACCTCTCTTGTTTAATACACTATGGCATAAATATACTAAAGATAATGTGGAATTACAATGGCCCTGAACCGGGTCCTTTGATGAAAAAAAGATACATTTTCTGCAGGATCGATTATTTTCTAAATGTAGTCGACAGTCAATGTTTGACTCCCTAAGCCTGTGGCAGAAGGAAGCAAAGCGTAGACGTATGCGGGAGGAGAAAGTATGTAGGATGAAAGGAAATCAGACGATTACGCAGAAAGCTATAGCTTATGATAAGGCACAAACTGAACAAAGGATTGATTGTGCAGACAGACAATTAAGATTGCAAGTGGATAAGACCTATGTGGCTAGGACTGAAGCGGAGGATGAGATGGAGGATTTATTGGATACTCGTCCACCTCCACCTTATGCTCCGCAGCGCATATATCCCGTTGTTCCCCCGACTCTAGTACAGGCCCCTTCAGCTTCCACCCCTGTTGTTTCCTCTTCCCTTGCCTCTCCGTGAACGTCCTTAGTTTTGTCTCCCTCAGTGTCTGAGATGGCTACTTTATGGCCTGTTACCCTGCCGTCTTCCGTTATGTCCACAGTTGTTTTGTCTCCTCCTACCCCTGTGTGGGCTTCCCTTTCTGCGAGCACGACCCCATCTCCAGCTGTTTCGACTCCATTTCGTGCTCCGGGGGATTTCGACGCACGAAAGTTGTTTACCCGTTCGGCTGTAGGACAGAATGAGAAACAGATGATTGAGAATCAGTCATCCCAGTGGATGCAACAGCCTATTTACACTATAACTGATATATGGAACACGCTTCGAGCCTGTTATGCAGCAACATGCCTTGAAACACATAGCTGCATGTATTATTACTGTCTGGGAACAGTGTTTTCCAGGAGGGATGGCCCCCCAAGTGATGTATGACATCCGGGACCGGGCTCATAAGTCTGAACTTAGCCCAGATGAAGTGTATAGAAATGTGGAGGTTTTATTAAATTATCGAGAACGGATGCATCAAAAGTGTCCCTCGTGGGACACTCAGCATCCTATGCGAGATGTTCATCCTATCTTTCATCCTGAAATACCGGAACTAATGGATGGCCACGGCGTGGTGACTAGACCTCGTGTAGACGCCCGAGTGCAGGAGCAATGGGTTTACACCCCCTGGAAGAGGAGTGAAGTCCTCTCGCTAAAATCACAATTACCCGACCCCCGTAAGAATCCCACGGCTTATTATAAAGAACTCACAGAAGCGGTCTCTTCGGCCATCATGACCTTAGCTGAGATAGAGTTTTTTTTTGCATTCTTAGTTCCCGTTGATGTATGGCGTCAGGTGCATGATCAAGATCATGCTCAAGAATTAGGCGGAACATGGGAGCAGATAAAAGATTGGGACAAGGATCGTAAGCTTGGAGATAAGCCGAAACCTGAATTATTGGCATTACCTGGCCGTATTATCACTTACATGCATTCCTTAAATCCGCCTCGATAGGTGGATTGGGACAAAGTGACCACATGTAAACAGAAGAAAAATGAAATTGTTTCTGATTTTTTCACTAGATTTGAGGGCGTATTCATTGATTTTAGTGGACAGGATTTATCGTTGGATGGCGGTATACGATTATTTGTTAGTCGTTTTGTAACCAATTTGTTACCAGCAGTCTCTGCAAGGCTACAAGCCGCTGAAAGTACCTGGACCACTTCCACACCCTCGATAATATTGAGTATGGCTCAATATTACGAACATAGAGAAAATGAGAGTAAGGATAAGACGGAAAAGAGAACAAAGGATCTTAAAACACGGGTGTTGTTGCAACAAGTTGTTCAAGGACGAGACAGAGAGAGAGGCGGTAGAGGGTTTGTCCCGATGGGGGCGGAAACTGGACGAGGCAGAGGGTCGGCTGTCGTTTTGGGAATAAATCAGTGTGCTTATTGTAAGGAGGAAGGGCATTGGCGATTTCAGTGTCCGTTGTTGCTGGCCCAGAACGGGGCTATGAGAAGTAGAGGAAGAGGTCGGGAAAGTGTGGATCGTAGTGATATGTGACGAGAAGAGGCGACGCAAGTTGGAAAAGAAAAGAATTATTTTGATAATCCAAGAGGTAAGCAGTATTATAATGAGGAGTGTGCAATGGACGCGACCGAAGGGTATGCTTATACATAGGATAGCCATGGACAGAGTGAGGGCCAGGTGTCAGTACCCGTTGATCAGCAAGGACCTTATGTAGAGGCGTATTTGATGGGGACATCTGAAAGGTTTTTAGTTGATACGGGTGCAATGAATAGTTCTATTTCTCGTTCCCTGGTCCCAGGGGCTGCTCTGTCCGGGCACAATAATGTTTCGGTAGGATTCTCGGGAATTCCGGTTGTGAGCCCCATCTCCAAACCTATTCCTTTTACAATTGGTCCTGTTACGATAGACTCCCCGTTTCTTTTAACTTCCCATTGTGGCGAAAATTTGTTGGGCTTGGATTTGTTGAAGAAATTACATGCTTAGATTCATTGTTCACCTGATGGTGTTTACTTGACTACTAATTCCCTTGGGAAGCATACTTTGCAGTGTTTCACTAAAAATGAACCCCTCCCTCCTGAGTTTGCTGCTATTCCAGCAACATTGTGGGCCACTGGTGACACAGATGTAGGATTATTAAAGTTTCCGCCCGTTTCTATTACTTTGAAGCAAAATGCTCGGCTTCCTCGTATACCTCAGTACAAAATTTCTCCGGCAGGCGAGAAGGCTTTGCTCTCCATCATACAAGATTTTGTAAAAAGGGGTGTGGTGGAAGAGACAGCTGCTAATGTGTGCAACAGCCCCATTTTGCCTATCTTAAAGAGAGCCCCTGTTGGAAGCGATCCTGACTATGTTGATACCTATCATTTTGTGATTGATTTGCGTGAAATTAATAAAATAGTGGTACCCCAATACCCTGTGGTTTCAGATATCACTACTATTCTCAATATGATTCCTCCTACTGCTAAATATTTCTCTGTGATTGATTTAAAAAATGCTTTCTTTAGCATTCCGATTCATCGTGATAGCCGCCATATTTTCGGCTTCTCATTGTCTGGTCGCAGCTTCCAGTTCTGCCGCGCTCCCCAGGCGTACACAGAGAGTCCTAGTATATACAGTCAAGCTTTGAAAACATTGTTGGATGATATGGTCTTGCCCCCTGGTAATGTGCTTTTGCAATACATAGATGATTTGTTAGTGGCCTCTGATACCGAAGAAGGTTGTAAGAAGGCCACTGTACAATTATTGTCTCATTTGGCTGCTAATAGCAATAAAGTATCCCTTTCTAAATTTCAATATTGTCGACAGGAGGTAACCTATCTCGGTCATCTACTGTCGAAGGAGGGGAGGAGACTAACCCCTGAGCGTGTGACTACCATTTTTAATATGTCTATACCTCGTACTCAGCGTGATGTTCGTGCATTTCTCAGCATAACCTCTTACTGTCGCCAATGGATCCCTAATTTTTCCCTTCTTACTAAACCTCTTCTGTATTTAACCACTAAAGATGTGCATGAACCTTTACCCTGGACTGATGCTTGTCAAGATGCTTTTGACTCTTTGAAATCTGCGCTTTGTTCTGCACCTGTTCTTGGTACTCCTGACTACCGAAAACATTTTGTGCTTTACGTACACGAGGTGGACGGTTGCTCGCTTTCTGTGTTTATACAAGGATTTGGTGATAAGCAGAGACCTTGTGCCTATTTCTCGGCGGTGTAGGATAACGTCTCCAGAGCACTTCCTAGCTGTTTAAGGGCTACTGCTGCGGTTGCGGTGGCTATTCGACAGTCGGAAGGACTCGTTCTGAACACTGACCTCACAGTGATGGTACATCACCCTGTGGATACATTATTAAACAAAATAAAGACCCAGCACCTTACGAGTGTGCGTCTTACAAATTGACTTTGTTTGCTACACACATTACGATTAAACGATGTGCCACTCTGAACCCTGCTACGTTACTACCCCTCCCTTCCGGTTGTGAGCCCCATCTCCAAACCTATTCCTTTTACAATTGGTCCTGTTACGATAGACTCCCCGTTTCTTTTAACTTCCCATTGTGGCGAAAATTTGTTGGGCTTGGATTTGTTGAAGAAATTACATGCTTAGATTCATTGTTCACCTGATGGTGTTTACTTGACTACTAATTCCCTTGGGAAGCATACTTTGCAGTGTTTCACTAAAAATGAACCCCTCCCTCCTGAGTTTGCTGCTATTCCAGCAACATTGTGGGCCACTGGTGACACAGATGTAGGATTATTAAAGTTTCCGCCCGTTTCTATTACTTTGAAGCAAAATGCTCGGCTTCCTCGTATACCTCAGTACAAAATTTCTCCGGCAGGCGAGAAGGCTTTGCTCTCCATCATACAAGATTTGGTAAAAAGGGGTGTGGTGGAAGAGACAGCTGCTAATGTGTGCAACAGCCCCATTTTGCCTATCTTAAAGAGAGCCCCTGTTGGAAGCGATCCTGACTATGTTGATACCTATCATTTTGTGATTGATTTGCGTGAAATTAATAAAATAGTGGTACCCCAATACCCTGTGGTTTCAGATATCACTACTATTCTCAATATGATTCCTCCTACTGCTAAATATTTCTCTGTGATTGATTTAAAAAATGCTTTCTTTAGCATTCCGATTCATCGTGATAGCCGCCATATTTTCGGCTTCTCATTGTCTGGTCGCAGCTTCCAGTTCTGCCGCGCTCCCCAGGCGTACACAGAGAGTCCTAGTATATACAGTCAAGCTTTGAAAACATTGTTGGATGATATGGTCTTGCCCCCTGGTAATGTGCTTTTGCAATACATAGATGATTTGTTAGTGGCCTCTGATACCGAAGAAGGTTGTAAGAAGGCCACTGTACAATTATTGTCTCATTTGGCTGCTAATAGCAATAAAGTATCCCTTTCTAAATTTCAATATTGTCGACAGGAGGTAACCTATCTCGGTCATCTACTGTCGAAGGAGGGGAGGAGACTAACCCCTGAGCGTGTGACTACCATTTTTAATATGTCTATACCTCGTACTCAGCGTGATGTTCGTGCATTTCTCAGCATAACCTCTTACTGTCGCCAATGGATCCCTAATTTTTCCCTTCTTACTAAACCTCTTCTGTATTTAACCACTAAAGATGTGCATGAACCTTTACCCTGGACTGATGCTTGTCAAGATGCTTTTGACTCTTTGAAATCTGCGCTTTGTTCTGCACCTGTTCTTGGTACTCCTGACTACCGAAAACATTTTGTGCTTTACGTACACGAGGTGGACGGTTGCTCGCTTTCTGTGTTTATACAAGGATTTGGTGATAAGCAGAGACCTTGTGCCTATTTCTCGGCGGTGTAGGATAACGTCTCCAGAGCACTTCCTAGCTGTTTAAGGGCTACTGCTGCGGTTGCGGTGGCTATTCGACAGTCGGAAGGACTCGTTCTGAACACTGACCTCACAGTGATGGTACATCACCCTGTGGATACATTATTAAACAAAATAAAGACCCAGCACCTTACGAGTGTGCGTCTTACAAATTGACTTTGTTTGCTACACACATTACGATTAAACGATGTGCCACTCTGAACCCTGCTACGTTACTACCCCTCCCTTCGAATGAAAACAACAATGATGTTCATGATTGTATATTTCAGACTGAGGAAGAAACGAAGGGACGAGTAGACCTGACTGACACTCCTCTATCTGACCCTCAAGGGGAGTTGTACGTCGATGGCTCTTGTTTCAAGTTACCAGATGGCACGACAACTGCTGCATATGCGATAACTACTCTTCACACTATAGTTGAGGCTTCTCGAGTACCATATCAGTCAGCACAGGCGGCTGAATTAGTGGAATTGTTTCAGGCCTGTATGTTAAGCAAAGGACTGAGAGTAAATATTTACACCGACAGCCAGTACGCCTTTGGCGTGGCTCATAGTTTTGGCCGACTGTGGGCAGAAAGAGGTTTTCTTGCTTCTCATGGTCAGCGAATACAGCATGGCCCCTTGATTTTGCGATTACTGACAGCATTGACGCAAATATAGTGCACACAAGGCAGTGGTCGATGCAGTGGGGGAGGGTAATGCCTTTGCCGATCAAGTAGCTAAGGAAACTGCGAAATCCAAATTGACCTCAATGTTTGCGACTAGCTCTGCTAGGTGGGTGGCTGAAGCAGAGATGTTTGATAATACTATGGAGAGTGTCCGAGAAATACAGAAAGAAGCTACCCCTATTGAACTGGCTCACTGGAAAGAGCGAATTGGGAGATTAGATGCAGATGGTTGTTGGATTGATCTGACAGAAAAGCAGCGGTGGCTGTTGCCTAATGCATTCAATCAATCAATCATGTAACTTGTAAAGCGCACTACATACCCGGGTGGGTTTCAAGGCGCTGGGGGGGGGAAGATGTTACTGGTCGAAGAGCCAGGTCTTGAGTTGTCTCCTGAAGGTCAGCAGGTCTTCGGTTTGACGTAGGTGGAGGGGGAGGGTGTTCCAGGTCTTGGCGGCATGATGGGAGAAGGATCTGCCCCCGGAAGTAGTTCTCCGGATGCGTGGGACCGTGACCAGGGCGTGGTCAGCGGAGCAGAGTCTCCTGTTGGGTACATAGAAGGAGAGTCGACTGTTGAGATAGGCTGGGCTGGTTTTGTGGAGTGCCTTGTGTGCGTGGATCAGGAGCTTGAAGGAGATTCTTTTGTCGACGGGGAGCCAGTGCAGGTTCCTCAGGTGGGGAGTGATGTGGTCGCGGCGCGGGACGTCGAGGATCAGGCGTGCAGAGGCATTCTGGATTCTCTGTAGTCTGCTGATGAGCTTGGACGAGGTTCCGGCGTAGAGGGCGTTTCCGTAGTCAAGCCTGCTGCTGACCAGGGTCTGGGTGACTGTTTTCCTTGTGTTGGTCGGGATCCATCTGAAGATCTTGCGGAGCATGCGGAGGGTGTTGAAACAGGTGAAGGAGACTGCGTTTACTTGTTTGGTCATGGAGAGTTTTGAGTCAAGGATGACTCCCAGGTTGCGTGCGTGGTCGGTGGGGGCCGAGGGGGACCCCAGTGATGTGGGCCACCAAGAGTCGTCCCATGCAGAGGGGTTGGACCCGAGGATGAGGATTCCCTTCTTGTCTGTGTTCAGTTTGAGGCAGCTGTCCTCCATCCAGTCGGCGACGGCCTTCATTCCCTGGTGGAGGTTGGATTTGGCGGTGAGGGGGTCCTTGGTGAGGGAGAGAATCAGCTGAGTGTCGTCAGCGTAGGAGATTATGTTGAGGTCGTGTTGTCAGGCGATGCGTGCTAGTTGGGCCATGTAGACATTGAACAGCGTCGGGCTGAGGGAGGATCCCTGTGGGATGCCGCAGATGATCTTGAAGGCCTCAGAGCGGAACGGGGGGATGCGGACTATCTGAGTTCTGCCGGAGAGGAAGGAGGTGGTCCAGTCCAGGGCCTTGTTTCGGATCCCTGCGTCGTGGAGGCGTGTGCGTAGTGTGCGGTGGCAGACGGTGTTGAAGGCGGCGGAGAGGTCTAGGAGGATGAGGGCCGCCGTCTCGCCGTTGTCTAGCAGGATCCTGATGTCGTCTGTGGCGGCGATGAGGGCGGTCTCGGTGCTGTGGTTGCTGCGGAATCCTGATTGTGATGGGTCTAGGATGTTGTTGTCTTCGAGGTGTCGCGTGAGCTGGGTGTTTACTATCTTCTCGATGACCTTAGCTGGGAACGGGAGCAAGGAGAAGGGCCGGAAGTTTTTGAGGTCGCTCGGGTCTGCTTTGGGTTTCTTCAGTAGGGCGTTGATCTCTGCGTGCTTCCAGTTCTCAGGGAAGGTGGCGGTCTCGAAGGAGAGGTTGATGATTTTGTGCAGGTGGGGTGCAATGGAATTGCTGGCTTTGTTGAAGATGTGGTGTGGGAGGGGGTCGGAAGGGGAACCGGAGTGGATAGATCCCATGGTCTTGATTGTGTCCTCGATGCTCACGTTGGCCCCGGTTGTCCGGGTTTCGTGGGTGGTGGGGTGCGGTGGGTTCGGTGCGGTGTGGTCAGCAGGGGTCGTCCGGGGTCTGAAGCTGTCGTGGATGTCGGTGATTTTCCGGTGAAAGAAGGTGGCGAGTGAGTCACACAGGGCTTGTGATGGTGGGATGTCGTTGGCGTTGGAGCTGGGGTTGGAGAGTTCCTTCACGATGGTGAAGAGCTCCTTGCTGTTGTGTGCGTTGTTGTCAAGGCGGTCTGTGAAGGAGGTCCTTTTGGCAGTCCTGATGAGGTGGTGGTGGTTGCGGATGGCGTCTTTGTAGGCAGTGTGGCTGTCTGGCGTCTTGTTCCTGTTCCGTGTGTTTTCCAGTTTCCGGCAGGTGCGTTTGGAGTCGAGGAGTTCCGGGGTGAACCAGCTGACTCTTCTGCTGGTGCCTCTGTTGGTGGGGTTTTTCAGTGGCGCGATGGTGTTGGCGCAGTCGTTCATCCAGCGTTCGAGGGAGAGCGCACCATCATCCGGGTTGGTGGGGTTCGTCGGAGGGTTGAGTGCGAGGCATGTCTGTAGTTCTTCAGTGATTTTGCCCCAGCGGCGGCGGGAGGTCTGTAGGGTGCGGTGGTGTGTGAGTGGTTTTCGGAAGGAGAAATGGATGCAGTGGTGGTCAGTCCAGGTGAGTTCGGAGGCGTGGCTGAAGGTGACGTGGGGGCTTGAGGAGAAGATTGCGTCAAGTGTGTGGCCAGCGATGTGGGTCGACGTTGTGACGAGCTGTTTGAGTCCGAGGTTGGCGAGATTGTCGATCAGGGTGGAGGAGTTGCTGTCGTTGTTGTTCTCCAGGTGATAGTTCAGGTCTCCGAGGAGGATGTAGTTGGTGGAGGTCAGTGCGTGCAAGCTGATGAGGTCGGCGATAGAGTCGCAGAATTGAGCCCGGGGTCCTGGTGGTCTGTAGACGAGGGTGCCTCTTAGGGTGGTCTTGGGGTCCGTGTGGATCTGGAAGTGCATGTGTTCGGCGGTGCTAAGGGTGTCGTTGATGTTTGTAGAGATCTTGATAGTGTTTTTGTGGACGATGGCGATACCTCCTCCGGCTCTGTTTATACGGTCTCTGCGGGTGATCTTGTACCTGTTAGGGATGGCTATGGCGATGTCTGGCACGGAGGTTTCGTTCATCCAGGTTTCGGTCAGGAAGGCGACATCCGGAGATGTAGTGTCGAGTAGGTCCCAGAGTTCGACGGCGTGTTTGTGTGCGGAGCGAGTGTTGATCAGGATGCATCTGAGCTGGTTGGTTTCCGTTGTGGTGGGTGTCTTGGCGCTTTCGTGGCAGGAGAATTTGCAGTTCCGGCAGGTGAAGGGGCCGTGGGTGCGCCTCGGGGCGACCTTGCAGCAGGTGTGGGTCCTTCCTGGGTTGAGAGCGATGAGGGTCTTGGCGTCGTAGCGGAGGCGCTGGTCCTCATGGCTGGCGTGAATGCGGTGGTGACAATGGCACATGGTTCAGCTCATATTAGGGTGAAAGGTATTTGTGCATTATTAGATCCTGTATGGTATAATCCCAATATTTCTAGGACCGCTGCTCATTTGGTACAATATTGCATGGTTTGCTTACAACATAATCCAGGGCACAGGGAGCCTGTTCTAAGTGGAATATTTGCACCACCATCTTTGCCTTTTGAGGTGCTTCAAATGGATTATATACAGCTGGAGCGCGTTAACAATTTGAAGTATGTTCTGGTCGTGGTATGCGCTTTCAGTAAATGGGTGGAAGCCTACCCGAAAAAAGAAAACACTCCTTTGGCAACGGCAAATGCGTTGGTAAAGGAGTATTTCCCTCGCTACGGATTGCCTCATGTGATCTGGAGTGACAACGGAAGACATTTTAATGCAGAACTCATCACACATATGTGTAATGGACTACAGATTAAACAGAAATTCCATGCGGCTCGACACCCCCAGTCCGCTGGGTTGGTCAAGAAGTATAATGGGATATTAAAGCTCAAATTAGCTAAAATTCAAGAAAGTACTGGATTGAGGTGGCCAGATGCTCTGCCACTGGCATTAATGTCAATACGAGTTACCCCACATTCTCGTTCTGGTTTTTCTCCGTATGAGGTCATTTTTGGGCGCCCTGCTAATGTTTGGGGCGTCCCGAGACCCAGAACGTTTCATGATATAGAGTATCCTATGCTGACAGAATATTTGTATGCTTTGACTAAAGATCTTCGTTCCATTCATCAACAGGTCTCAGCAGTTTTGCAGCCCTGCAGGAGGAGGATATCGCTTGGAACCAAGACAGTGGGTTCTGGTCCGTAACTATCAGCGAAAATCCAGCTTGGATCCTCGTTGGTCTGAACCGTTTCAAGTCTTGTTGGCCACGCGGACGGCGGTAAAAGTGAACAGCAAGCGACACTGGATTCATGTGTCACATCTGAAAAAACTACCCCTCCCGCTTCCATATGATCAGCGAGTCCAGGACGGGGTTCTGACTCAGGAAAGTGAGCGAGTTCCTCGATTCATCCCTTTTTCTGATGCCCAGGTCATTGGAGAAGGGCAAGGAGAAGGTGCACCGGGCTCGGAAGGGGCTCTGTCATCAACACAATTGATCACCCCAGATTATGTTGTTCCTACTGCTAACCCAGAGGCTCGCAGTACCCCTGTTTCACCGGATTCGTCATCCTCTGTTTTGTTCTCTGATCAAGAATTGCCTGGCCATACTCGATACAACCTGCGGCCCAGAAAACAACACGGTACACCAGGTGAACATGGTAGGAGATAGGGAAAGACTTGAGTGATAGGGTACAGACCTGTGCTATGAATGTCTGTTAGTTACGCTTTTGGTGTACTGAGCGAGACACTGGACTGAACGCACTGAGATCCTTGAACATTTGTTTGCTCTGTTCAGAAAGAAAGACTGAATTTCATGTTCAAAGGGGCCCAGGTTGTGTTTTCCTCAAGGGTTGTGTGAGAACATAACTCCAACGTGAGAAGTTTGTTTTGGTATTATCTGTGATGAACGATAGGAGCCTGCCTGTGAGGCTCTAAACGGACACAGGAAAGAAGCACCCTCTGGCGGGTTGGACTGCATTGCCCTAGTTTATTGTTGGACCTTTAGTTAGCGTTGCTCGTTTTGTTCCTGAAGAGGAACGTCCTTTTGTACCACGCTATTTTCCTACATATATGCCTGTTTTTTCTAGTTGGACCAATCGTGTTAAAATTGCATTTATAGCTACTATAGCAATATTGCTAATTATATTACTGGGAGTATTCATATATTTAGAATTTCGCAACCCTATGCATACTGTTTTAGAAACAACTACCCCACCTCCAGAACATGTGTTTCATACTTTAGCCCCTCATAAGGAAAGGCATCGTCAGACCTATGTGAAAAACGCATTCATTGAAATGCTTCATCAAGCACACAGTGCCACCAATACTAATAATTGTTGGGTTTGTGGTCTTTTACCATCTATTATGCACAAGCACAACTTATTTATATCCCTGCCTTTGTCTTATCTGGGAAGTTGCGAGGCTTGGTTCAAATTGCTTTCTATGATGTATATGCATTACACTGTGGACACTCGAAGGTTTTCAGAGAGAGATTATGAAATGATTTTAGCATATATTGAGGTTCATCAAGGATTCAACCCCGATGGGAATAATGGAGAGGGAACCTTAGATCCGAATGCCTGTATGAATATGTATATCACGCATGAAAATACCACTTGGTTGAAAAATGAAATTCTGGACTTTGTTGAATTCAATTTCACTCAATATTATCGACACTTTCAGGACCGTAATGTTACTGAAGATAGGGCTATTCCAGTGCCTGTATTAAACAGTACCTCTAAGTTTTGTGTTCAAGGAGTAGGGTAGATATCAGTAGGAGAAATCCGATGTAATTACAGTTATCAGTTGCGTACCTTTAGTAGCCCTCCGTTGTTAACCCCTCTTAATGTATATTTTGTCTGTGGAGAAAATGCCTATACTTGGCTTCCACGAGGCTGGACTGGACGTTGCTACCTGTCCTTCCTGTACCCTCCAGTATATATTGCCCCTTCTAACTATCACAAGGATCACCGACTAGATAAACGTAGTGTGCTTATTAGGAGAAATAAAAGGGTGATAGATACCACCGATATAGATCAGACCGATACTCCACTGCAGCATTTCACCGACATTATGAAGGGAGTGTTCCCCTTTTGGGGGCCTATGATTACTAGCCAAGAAGTACGACGTTTGTCTAGAGTAGTTGAAGGGGTAATTAACACTACTGCAGGAATACTGACCAATATATGTTTCGCTTCAAAACCGTATGGTTTTGGACGTGTCTTGGCAGATCGAGGAGGAGCATGCCATGTGATCGGCAGCTCTTGCTGTGTTTATATTCCTGACTCCGCCCCCTCCGTTCATTTGGCTATACAGAAGCTACATCGTTTAGCTTCCGAGATACCTGTAGAAACTGATACGTGGTCTCTCTCTGGTTGGTTCTGGGGTTTCCTGTCTACTTGGGGATGGAAAATTTTGATGGTGCTGGCATGTATAGCTGGTATCATATTCACGTGTTGTGTTTGTGTACAATGCGGATGTGCATTTGCTCTTATTGCGCGACAAAACTCACTTCCTCTGTGTCTGGTCCATCCCCAACAGCGGTAAAAGCTCAGCTAGTTCAGCAGGAACTCAAAGACCTAATGAAGATTGATGAGGGAATATTTGAAGATTGAACTGTTTTAGTTAGCTACATCATGCTAAAAGGGCCGTTCTGAGGGATAAAAAAGTAGATTTCCCGTATATAAGGAGTATCGGACCTATATTATGTTAGCATGATGCATCTATATGTACACTCCTGTTCGATATATATGCTTTTGTTTGGAGGAAACTCGTTTATTTCCTCCCTGTATATCTATTGCTAAAGGAGTAGGCAGAGAACCATACAGACGCCATTTTTTGAACATATGATCGAGCATGGGCCGTGATCACGCGTTGATCACGTGCAATTGTCAGGCCCCAGTTCATCTGAGTTACTGGTAGCAGCTGAAGGTAGGCTGTTTACTTGACTGTTCTAAAACTCAAGGTCGCATCTGGCTTTAGGGGCGATAAGGGCGTTCCTGAAGGCGCCGTGTCAACACTCCAAGGCACCAAGACGAAAGGGAGTCACCCCTCCTGACCTCATCAGTAATAGATAGTCAAACCTTTGTTCTGGTCTGATGTGTGCCATATATGGTCCTTTCCTGGAGCTCGAGGACCAACTGGTGTTTTTCCTTTTACAGTGATTGTATGTGTGAACCGAAAAGTATATAACCTCATGTTTGAATACGAGCCAACAGTCTTCTCGGCACACCTGATGGGTGAGGTTCGGAGAGGCTCCTCTATAGAGTGTTTTGTTTAATAAACGATTGAACCTTCTTCACTGCCAACTGGCTGATTATTTGGTAATTGTATTGGGACTATTGGAAGGTATAGTCCTTTAGTCTATTTTTATGGTACATCAAGAGGTCTGTCGTTCCTGTGAAATGCCCAATGTTTATAGCTGTCTCTGTGAAGCTAAAAGGCACACAAAGAGTTTTAGAGCACAGACATGCCCATTTTCTAGAAGTGTAATTTCTGAGCTATTAATGACAAATCCATCTTTACAAAAGGAGAGGGTTTGTCATTGTGAATCCAGTGCTAGGAAATATTATGAGGCTGCTCCATTGCAGACCACTATTGCAGCCTAAAGTAGTTTCAACCATTCCCCCATGTTAATCTATGGGAAGAGCAAACCTCATAGGCAGTGCAAACATGCATGGGTATTCTTCACTACCTGGCCAGGGAACACTCATGTGTACTTACCCTGCCTTTCACCTACCACTTGCATCACCCCTTGTAACTTATTTGAGGCATGCTATAGTGATAGTGAAAGATCCCTTTAGGATTGACCAGTGGTTTAGAAAGGTCAAACTGTGCAATTGCGCTAGCACAGGCCTGCAATGGCAGGCTTGACACATGTTTAAAAACATTACATAAGCACCTAACATGTGTAGGAAGGACACATGTACTTTCACACTGCAGTCACAGTGGGAAAGTGCCTAGAGCCCCAAGTCCGCAAGCAGAGAATCAGCAAAAATTAATGACGAAAAAACAAAAAGTTTAGGGAAACACTATCTCAAGCATTTCACATCTAACATTTTCTTCATGGGAATTGATTCAAACCTGACCGAACTGGCAATGGCAAACTCTGGGCCCTTTGCAGATGGCAGTCTGTTTGGTGGCAAACTCGTAAAGGGCATCACCAAGTATGTTAGCACTTTTGCAATCTTAGACAAAGCCCAGTGCAATCTAAAAAAGGTGATTCACACTAGTCTTTTTGGCTGGGCGAGGCAGCGGCTGCTCGCCAGGCTGCCAATATTATCAAGTCTCCCAAAGATACTTCTACAGTAGAGGTCGAGGGGACTGGCAGGAGTATACTAGATGAGGAACCTTCTTCTCCTCCAGGAACCATTGTGGCAAGAGGAGATTCAACAGGGAAGGTTCCAGAAACAACTTCCAATCTAACGATACCTCAGGTAAAGATCTTAGACTCCACACAATTCAGGTTGCGTTGCTGAGTTTATTTATTTCCCGACAACTTGACACGTTTGGCTAAGGATGTGTGGGTTCTGCAAACAATTTAGGGTTTCAGGATGGAGTTCTATCAGAATTCGCAAAAGCAAGTACTCCCATCTTAACTGTTTATCCCTACAATAGTCAGTTTCATAGATTTCAAAATAGAGGATTTGCTGCAGAAACATGCAGTGACCAATTGCTATTTTCATTCCACAGGTTTCTGCAGCAATTTCTTCCTAGTGCAAAAGAGAGGGGGTCACAGATTTATCCTGAACCTGCAATACTTCAAATATTACATGATGTACAGACATTTCATGATTGAGCATTTTCAGGTGGACATCCTGCAGGAAGGAGAATAGATGGTTTAACCTTAAAAAATGCTTAGCTAACTCTTCCCATCTTCCCTCCTCACAGATGCTTCCTTCATTTCAGGAGGGAAGACAGGATGCTGAAATACTTGGACATTTCTTTGGGCATTCTTCAGTGCCATGGTGCTTCACCAAGGTGATGAAACCATTAATTGCCCATCTCAGAGAGAAGGGTGTATGCATGGTCTTATATCTCAACGATGTGTTGATCATGGCGCATTCCCAGGACCTAGTCATGAAGCATCTGCAGATGATGGTAACTCTCTTGCAAGATTTGGGTTTGTGATCAACAAGACCAAATCGATACTATGTCCTCCTTGCTCCATAGATTTCCTGCCATTTGGATAAACTCAACGTTAGTTCAGTTATTGTTGCCTAAGACAGAGCTAAGAGACACAAAGGGAGAGATGAGGTTTGTTCTAGCATGCCAGTCTGTGTCTTTGAGGGTGTGTAGGGATTCTGCTCTGGAACAGAACTATGCTTGGAACCATAGAACATCATTATGTAGGGACTGAGTCACCATACCACCTCAGTGTCTGTGAGTCTGAGTCTGACTAGGTATAGTGCCTCACTTGCCCTCCTAACCTTACCAGAGAAACCCTCTCAACCCTCTCAGGGTAACAGGACACACCCATTCACTTTCTCACTCATACTCGTCCACAATAAGATGACCATGAGATACAAAGGAAGTTTACAATATTTATTTAAACTATCGTGCTCTAAAATGTAGTATACGTGCAACAATTAGAAAACAAATGCATAATAAAAATACTGCCAGTATAGTTAATAATCTGTATACCGTGAAAAGCCCTGTGATTTTACAGAACAGAGTGACCTAAACCCCCATTCCTGCTACTAAAGCTAAATGATTGAATGAATGAAAGATCTGTGGGATTACTCGCAGACCCCATATCTTAGTATACACAGATGGACGTTCTGAATCTCAGCAGATGCAGTGCTCTTATCTCAAAACTCTCATTTTATGTGTGTGTTCCTGGCTCATGTATATATGATAGGACATGTGTGCACATAAACAACAGCTGCATTCTTGTGTTATGCCCAGGTGCTAGTGTCTGACCAGAAAGAATAACAAGGGACATTGTTGTTTGACCTTGTCTATGGTGTTCGGAATAAATCCCAGGAAAAGAATAGAACACAAAAGCATTTGTAAGTTCCCTGTGAAAGTACAATGTGGCACAAAAGTGAACATGTTTAGGTAGTAACGTGTGCAAAGAAAAAATGAGGCCTACAACATGCACAGTTAGGCTAACATAGGGAAAACTACAATGGGCCATGCAGGAAAAACACACAACACTGTCAGTATTGTATGGTCTAATGGGCTGTGATTGGTGGGGTTAATGAACAGGGCATCATGGGATGCGTAGTTTAATATATGTTTAAATAATTTTCTTTGACTACTGTCAAATGAGTAGTAAAGAAAGAGAAGCATAATCTTCGCCTCCGTGTCCTTAATGGAACTAAAAATTCTTGGTGCAAATGCTAGCTAATTTAATATTCACTATGGCCTTCATACGTAGCACAATCCTACTAAAAGTAGCAAGGACACCCAAAGAATAAACTAGACCACATATGTAAAGTTTCAGATTTACAACCCGACCAACTAAGAGACTCATTTATGTTCACATGCTAATGGAAATCTGTAAACAAATACATAATGAATAGAATACATCTTAATCTACATAAGTGTTCTTTGCATGCTAACAAAATAAAACTGTGCCCAACAATTTAAAAAAAAACATTTTTCTTATATACTACTGTGCAACAAACTGAAAAAGTGAGCTACACAAGCTGCTATCTAGAGGACATGAGAATTAGCCATCAGGAAAAAAAAAATCTTATTTTTTAATTCAATGATTGGCTTTCATTCACTTTGGGCTTCATATGTAGCACAAATCTACTAAAAGTAGCAAGGAAGTCCAAAAAGTAACTAAACTGCACATGTATAAAGTTTCAGAATTGCTACATGAACAACTAAAAGACACATTTATGGTCACATGATTATGTAAACCAAAAAACAAGTACATGTATTAGATAAAAGCAAAGAAATCACATTAAATCTGATTGCCACTCTGTAATAATAGTTAGCATTCCCAAAGATAGGAATTCCTCGGATATTAGCTCCCTAATAAATTTACACCCATTTAATGAATCACCACAAAACTTTCAGTTTCTAGATTTTAAGAGAGTGTAGGTTTTTGTGGTGAATCGTTAAGGGGTGCAAAGGTAAAAGGGAGTTAAATAAGCTCCATTATTTTGTGACCAACCTCTCTGCATCTTCCAAGCAACTGATTCCTCCAACTGTCATTTCTTACATTATAAATTCAACATTCCACATTCTACTGATATCATTACTTCCATTACATCACCTATACAAGGGGGTACCAAAAAGTGTTTTCCACCAATTAATTTTCCATAGCCTATTGTATTTGATGTAGTGCAAAAACGGCTGAATGGATTTACATGATTATACATTATGGTACAAACATGGTTTTTGGGTACTGCAGTTAAGTAGGATAAGTATCTTTTAAGTTATAAGACATTTAAACTTAGTTGTATCTGTCCCCCCAGTACTTTGACAAAAATGTTGTGAAACTACCATGGTACATGGCTGTAAAATTATTTGAAAATATATAAAATAAATAAATACACTTTCCTACCTTTTACCACTTTAATAAAGTGGTAAGGGCCTACCACTTACCTATACCTAAGGCCCTAACACTTAACAAGCTGCCTTTCCATTCTCTAAAAACACCCATTACCCAATGATATACTGCCTTGTTATTGCCATGTACCACGGTATACTGTACAGTTATCACGGTATACCACGGCCCCAAATATAACGAAGGCCTAGTTGTATTATTGATTTGTGGTACCCTTGTGTGATGCATGGTATCACATGGGCAATGCAGTACATAAGTCAGATTTACAAAGTAACACAAGGCCACCATGCCTGGCCCTGTGTTGATTGGTCAATCTGGAGAAACGCAAGCCAGCGCAATTAGCTGTTTTGCTTTACTTTGCATGCAATAATCTACATTGCTGCTAGATTTCACATACATCCATATGCCATGCACTGTAGCCACTCCACTATATGCTATTCTACTGTACGCCTCTCCACTATGTTCCTCTCCACTGTATGAGGCTCCACTCGAACCCATCCCTCCACTCTACATTGTTACACTGAACACAATACTACTGTATGCCACTACACTCTACACTGCTACATTGTATGCACCTCCATTCTATGCCACTCCAGTCTATGTCACTCCACTGTACGCCACTCTACTGGATGCAACTCTACTATACGCTATTCCATTCTACCCCATTCTACTGTACGCCATTCCACTCTACTCTAATCCATGGAATGCCACTTCACTTTACAACACTACACTATACGCTATTCCACTGTATGCTATTCCACTGTACGCTACTCCACTTTACGCCACTCTAGTGTATGGCACTCCACTCTATGCCCCTCATTCCACGCTATTCGATAGGACCCCACTCCAATGTGTGCCACTCCACTGTATGCTATTACACTGTACCCCATGCCACTCTATGCTGCACAGTCTACACCACTCCATTATATACCACTCCACTGTACACTTCTTCTCTATACACTATTACACTCTACACCACTCCACTGTACAAAACTCTGCTCTGTGCCACTCCACTCAATGCTATTACACTGTACAAAACTCCACTCTATGCCAGTCCACTCTATACTATTACACTGTATGCAGCTCCTCTCTACGCATCTTCAGTGTAAGCCACTTTACTGTATGCTATTCCAGTATATGCTATTCCACTCTACACCATTAAACTGTGTCTGTCCACTGTGATATTTCACAGTATGCTACTCTACGTTATGCTATTCAACTCTACGCCACTCCAGTGTATGCCACTCCACTCTACCCCACTTGATTCTACGCTAGTCCATTGGACACCACTCCACTGTATGCAATTACACTCTACTCCATTCCAGTGTATGTCACTCCAGTCTACATCACTTCACTATATGCCACTGTACTGTATGCTACTCCACTACAAGCTATTCCAGTCTATTCCACTCTACTGTGCACCAGTCCAATCTACGCTATTCCGCTGTATGCCACTCCACTATATGCTAACCATTTTATTCCATTCCAGTCTACACTATTCAACTCTATGCCACTCCATTCTACACTAATACATTGGGTGCCACTCAGCTATATGCTATTTTACTCTAACCCACTCTAATGTACACCACTCCAGTCTACACCACTCCACTGTATGTAACTCAACTCTATGCTATTCTACTGTACGCTATTCCACTGTACCCCCTCCACTCTATGCTATTACACTTTATGCAACTTTAATCTTTGCCCCTCTTCTGTATGCTATTACACTCAACCCCAACCCACAATACACCATTCCAGTCTACACCACTTAACTGTTCGCCACTCCACTGTATGCTGCTACATTATACGCTATTACACTTTATGCCACTCCATTCTATGCTACTCCACTGTACGCTATTCCAGTCTTCTCTCCTCCACTCTATATAATTCCACTCTACAAAACTCTACTACACTCTATGCCACTCTTCTTGAATCTACTCCACTCTATTCCTGTACACTCCATTGTACAAATTTGCACTCAACTATATGCCCATATACTCTATTGTACAACACTCTACTCCACTCTACGAGAGATTCCAACACTGTACGATACAGAACTACACTTTACTGTATGAGATGCTACAATTTATAACAGTTTACTACATAGTCTACACCAGTGCACTCCACTCTATGCCACTCTACTCTACTCTGTGACACACTAATGCACTCAATTGTACTTTATTCCACACTACATTACATAACTCTACCCACTGTACAAGACTTAACCTCCCCCTACATTACTGTACAACAATCCATTCTATGCAGCTCCACTGTTTCACACACTACTGTACTCTATGTAATTCCACTGTATAACATTCTACTACACTGTATGCCCCTCTACTACACTTTACTCCTGTCTATACCCCTTCACCCCACCGTACAACACTGCACATTATTGTATGCCACAGTATAACACTGTACCCCAATCTACTCTAGTCCATTATACGACACTGTACACAATTCTTTGTATGACACTGCACCCCACCTTACTCCACTCTACTCCACTGTACCTCATTCAATGCCCTTGTGCCCTATATAACATGTAAGCCAATCCAGTCTACCACACTCTACAAACTGTACTGTGCTGTACACCACTCCACTCTACAAAAATCAACTAGACTGTATGCAACTCTACTCTACTGTAGTCTACATCACTTTCCAATACTGTACTCTAATTAAATTACACTTTACTCAACCTCATCCTACGTCACTCCACTCTACTGCACTCCACACCATTATAGTCTATGGCATGCCATTACACTCTATGACACTTTACTCCACTGTACACTATGCAACTCCAGTGTACTCCACCCCACTAGTCTCCACTCTACTACACTCTATCTCACTCTATGCCACTGTACTGTACTCTACTCTATGGCGCTCCACTGTCAAACACTCTACTCCACTGTATGCAACTCCATTCTACAACATTGTCCTACACTCTATGTCACTCTATAACACTGTACTCCACTCTATGCCCATCCACTCCACACCACTGTAGTACACTATATGACACTCCATGACACGCAATGCAACTCTCTATGATACGCCACTCCACTATATGACACGCCACTCCACTTTGTGACACTCTCCTCCACTGTACTCTATGACACGCCACTTGACGATGCTCTACTCTACGCCACTCTACTTCACCCTACTCCACTCTAAAACATTCTACTCCACTAAATGACAGTCTAAGACACCCTGCTCTGCTGCTCAACACACCATTCCACTGTATAACTCGCTGGTCCACTCTACGATACTCGACTCTACTATACGAGACACAATGCCCTTACACTATATAACTCTACAATATGCTGTTACACTCTACTCCACTCGATTCCAATCTACAATGCTCCAGTATTTGACAATAAACTTTACATAAGTCTCCTCCACCGTACTGTATGACACTCTACATAACAACTCTCCACTTCAGCATTGGAGTCCATGATTTGAAACCAATTTAAAAAAAAACATTAAAATTCAATGAAAAAAGCAAAGGTTAAAGCTTAGTTATATTTCTGAAAACATATTTAACCTTTACAAACCCTATTGTATAGTGTAGTAAAGTGTTATATAGTGTAAAGACATTGTGTTTCATATAGTGGTGTCAAGTATCTTAGAGTGGATCAGTGAGTTGTACAGTGGAATGGTGTGTTGAAAGTGGAGTAGGGTGTAGTAGACTGACATAAAGTGAAGTAGAGTCTTTTAGAATGGAGTAGGCTGAAGTGTTATAGGATGGAGTATTAAATGGAATGTCATAGAGTACAGTGGAGGAGAATGTCGTAGAGTAGATTGCTTTTGCATGTAGTAGAGTGGCATATCACAGAGAGAAGTTGAGTGGCATGTCGTGGAGTGTCATACAGTGTAGTACAGTGATGTAAACTGGATGGGCATAGAGTGGAGAAGAGTGTCATAGAGTAGCATAAAGTGTAGTACAATGTTGTAGAGTTGAGTTGCATACAGTGCAGTAGAGTGTCGGACAGTGGAACAGTGTAGAGCAGAGTATAGAACAGTGGTGTAAAGTGGGATAAAGTATAGTAGAATGGAGTATAGTGGAGTGGAGTACACTGGAGTGGGGTAGTGTTCAGTGGAGTTAAGTGTCAAAGAGTGGAGTGGTGTGTTGTAGACTATAGTGGCATGGAGTGCAGTGCAGTGGAGGGACGCAGCATACAGTTGATTAAAGTGACATAAATTGGAGTACCGTGTTGTTCAGCAGATTGTAGTGGGGTGTCATACATTATTGGAAAGTGATGTCGAGTAGAGTGGCATACTATGTTGGTGTTTGTAGATTGGAGTGCTATACAGTACAGTACAGTGTTATAGAGTGTTGTAGAATGGATTGTCATACAGTGTTATAGAGTATAATGTTATTGAGTGCCGTATAGTGGAGTGGCGAAAATTGGAGTAGTGGATGTTAGAATTGGGGTGTCTGGTTGGCAGAGGTATACACCCTGTCCAAGTAGGAACCACCATTATAGTCAGGATAAGCTAGAAACACACTAAAAGATAACCTGTGCTCACCCTCTAGTTGCTTGGCACATCGCAGGCAGGCTTATCTAAAGAGACAATATGTAAAGTGTTTTTGCAACACACACACACACAGTAACACAATGAAAATGCCACAAAAATAGGTTTAGAAAAATAGACAATGATTTTATGAGTAGAATAAGACCAAGACGACAAACATCCAATAAGTAGAACCGTTGTTATGAATTTTTAAAGATTACATGAAAATATAGTGCTTAGATTCATAAAGCGCCAACCGGGGACACCTGGTCGCACTAGTCTGGGGTGAATTAAAATTTCAGGCCGACTACCATGGAGGGTAGGCCGGCTACATGACTCATGCAGGTCCCACTGAAAAAGTACATTGGATGGAGAAAGTGTTGACGTCAACTCATCGATGCGATAAGTGGGTGGGGTGCCACATCATCGACGATCCAGAGGATGGAGATGATGCATCAGTTCCGATCCAAGCAGTCAGTAAGACTTCATTGAGGAGCTCCTTGGCGATAAAGGCGATGAGTCATCGTTGAGCCATGCAGTCCATTGTAGTCGAGCCGGGCAGTCCGTCAAAGTGATGTCGTTGATTAGCTACTGTGTTGGCATCAAAGGGCAATTCGACAGTTCCAATCAGCGCAAAGTCGTTGATGCATCGGTTGTGATGGATCAGCACAGCAAAAATCACCTTTCAAGGACGCAGGACTGGTTCAGCACCACTAGGTATGGCTGGGCTCACAGATGGCAGAGTCCAGGTGCTGTTGCAGGGTTGAAGGAAGTCTATGATGGCCCTGAGATGTCACAACAGGGGTCAAACCAGCAAGCCCTTGAAGTAACTCTCAAGTGAGATTGCTCCAGTACTTGTCTCCAGCAGGTCAGAGATCAGCAGGCAGCAGGGTAGCACAGCAAAGCAGAAAATCAGTTCAGTGCAGTATTCAAGCAGAATGGCAAAACTTGTAGCACAGCAGTCTTTTTTCCTGGCAGAATTCTTCACAAGCCCAGTAGTGCACTGTCTCAGTAAGGTCAGAGGCCCAGTACTTAGACGCAGTTGTGCCTTTGAAATGGGGGTGACTTCAAAGCAGGCCCTTAAAGTGCATAGGTCACCCTTTCTTCCCAGATTTGGCTCCAGACTATCAGTACGGGATAATCAGCCGGTTGTGTGGGAAACAGGTCACTGCCTATTCAGGTGTAAGTGTCAGCCCTACAGCTCTTCCTGCCGAGGAAGAGCAATCAGAATGCAGGTCAATGCAGATGAGTTCTTTGTCACACCCGCCCCTTCCCGTGGTATGTGGCAGTCTATAGGGAACACACTAAGTGTAGCTGTCACCCACCCCAGATATATATTGGAAAAAGGCTGCTCCGCACACAGAGGGTTTTTTTAAAGTGGCATTTCTAAAGCAGTACTTGACCAGGAAAAAGGATTTATCCTTACCACTCCAAAGATAGGAAACATGATACAGCTACTCCTTTCTAATCTGGAATTACATCTTAAAAGAATTTTAAGGAATTCCCAATGTCAGCCTATGAGAGGAGTAAGCCTAACATTAGTGACAAACACATGTAACTGTTTGTCACTACTTGGACATGCAAAACTTACCAGTACATGGCCTACCTTTTACTTGCACAGCTCCCTGCCCTTAGTGCTACCTAGGGCCTACCTTAGGGGTGACTTAAGTGTAATAAAAGTAGAGTTTAAGGCTTGGCATGTGGTTGTAAATGCCAAGTCGAAGTTGACAGCAAACTGGGTATACAGGCCTCGCAATGGCAGGCCTGAGACAGGTTTGAAAGACTACTGCTGTGGGAGGCACAATCAGTGCTGCAGGCCCACTAGTAGCATTCAATTTACAATCCCTGGTTATATGGTATACCACTGTACAAGGGACTTACAAGTAAACTAAATATGCCGATCACATATACACCAATGTCACCATGTTTAGGGGAGAAGCATATGTACTTTAGCTCTGGTCAGCAGTGGTAAAGTGCTTAGAGTCCTAAGGCCAACAAAAAATACATCAAAAAGAGGAGGTAAGAAGGCAGAAAGTTTGGGGGAAGATCACCCTAAGGATAGCAGGTCTAACATGTGTCCCCCTCAGCTGAAACTGGGGCGATCTATCAAATGTTTAGGGAGTTCCCATCACTAAGGGGGAAAAAGCTGGTTAGACTATCAGCATTGGTGTGGTCTGCCACTGGCATGTGTTCCACCCTGATGTCCATACCATGTAGGGAAATGGACGAGCCCAACAGCTTTGGATTCTCACCCCTCATTTACATGACCCACCTCAGTTACCTGTGGTCTGTCTGAACCAGGAAGTGAGTACCAAATAGGTATATTCTCAACTTCTTCCCGTAGCAAGACCACAGCAAAATCTCCTCTTTCTATAGCACTCCACCTTTGTTTCCTGGGGAGTAATCTCCTGGACATGAAGGCTACTGGTTGGTCTAGGCCCTCATCATTTAGCAGTGATAACACTCCACCTTTGCCGTGTCCTGAGGCATCTGTCTGAATGATAAACTCCTGGGAGAAGTCATGGACCCTGAGCACACAGGCTGTGCACATGGCCTGCTTCAGGGAGTCAAGTGCTTTTTGGCATGCTTCTGTCCAAATCACATTTTTGGACTGCTTCCTAGAAGTTACCTCTGTCAAGGGGGCAAAAATGGTTCCATGTCCCTTGACAAACCTCCTGTAGTACCCAATAAGGCCCAATAATGCTCTGACCTCAGTTTGAAGTTTGGGAGGCTTCCAGGCCATGATAGTCTCTATCTTGGCCTGAGAGGCTGCACTTTACCCCTGCCCACCAGGTGTCCCAAGTATACCACAGACTCCTGCCCTATCTGGAAACTACTGGCCTTGCTAGTCAGGCTCGCCTGTTGTAAAGCCTGAAGTACTTCCTGGAAGTGAAAAAGGCGGTCCTTTCAGTTGCAACTGTAGACAGATATGTCATCCAGATAGGTAGCTGAGAAGACCTCCATACCAGCAAGGACCTGGTTCACCAACCTCTCCCTGGCACCTTATGTTAGGGCAATCAGCTCATTAGCCCCGGGGAATAGGATGAGCATCTGTTTTTGCCCACTCCTTTCTGTGGTACTGCCATATAGGCAAACACCAGGCATTGTAAGAAGATGTCCCACCTATTACTCAGGGCCTCTGGTAGGCCTCTAACCATGCCCTTCAGGGCCTTGTTGGATCTCTCAACACGCCTGTTTGTTTGAGAATGGTAAGGGTTGGAGAACTTGTAGGTTACCCCACACTCCTTCCACATTGACTGCATGTTTGCAGACAGGAGGTCTGTGCCACTGTTGGACACAAGTGCCTTGGTGAAACCCACTCGAGTAAAAATCCCCATCAGGGACTTTGCCACTATAGGTGCAGTCATGGTCCTCAGAGGGATTGCCTCTGGGTACCTAGTGGCATCATGAACACCTCTAATAAATATAAATAGATATTTTAGATGTCTCAGACCTCTCTAACACAGACAGAGTCACCCTTTCGGTCACTCCTACTCAAAATCTATGTGGCTCGCTCAACACCTTTTTTGTTAACAAAATTGAAGCTAATAAAAATTGCATTCCTTCCGGTCCCTTACACAAGAATCCACGATCTTTTGCTTCACACAAATATCGCAAGAGGACCTGGTCAATTTACTGACAAAAGTCAAATCAGGGTCACCAAGTGATATTTGCCCACCAAAGGTCCTAAAAGCGGTATGTACCAGCTTTGCTGACTTGGTACTGTTACTCCATCAAGTCTTGGCTGGTCCTCAGAGATTTCAAGAGAGCGATTATTGTTCCTATACTAAAGCAAGTGGGAGCAGATCCCACAGATATGAAAAGCTTTCACCTGGTCTCCCTCTTACGTTACTTGGCAATAGTACTTGAGGTGCATGTAGCTTGCCATCGCTGCTCAGAGTTCTTAGACTCAAGTCAGGCGAGATTTAGGACGGCGCACTCCACAGATGCTGTGATCATGTCGGTTGTTGATGATATGCGGAAAGAAGCTGACAACAGTAATACTCAAGCATTAGTGCTACTGGACCTGTCTATGGCTTTTGACACGGTCGACCCCACTATTTTGGCTGACCGGGTCAGGGCCGCAGGGCTTCGAGATTCAGCTTTGAACTGGATAATTAATTTTTTGAGTGAGAGATCTCAATCAGTTAGGCAACCCCCCTTTGTGTAATTTGAGGTACTACTGAACTCTGGGGTTCCACAAGGTTGCTCTCTTTCTCCTCACCTTTTTAATATCGACTTCTGCCCTTGGTCAGTTCCCTTAAGAACAAGGAAATAACATCTTTAACTATGCTGATGATATGTAATTACTATTCATGATCAACGATAGCCCCATGTCTAGACAACAATCTCAGGACACTATGCTGTTCATCTGGGATTGGATGAACAGTAATCAGTTGAAGTTGAACTCCGACAAAACTGAGATAGTTATCACAAAAAGTAAGATGGACCATTGGATTCCATCACTCTATCCCAGCGAGATGGGTCCCCCTCCCTCTCCTAAAAAGACGGTAAAAACCTTGGGGTCATCATTGATGATGAGTTATCATTTAAGCAGCCGGTAGGAGCTGTGACATGGGCAAGTTTCTGACAATTGGGGAGCATAAAAAGATAAGGAAATTCCTTACCAGGGAGGCTCTGACCCAAGTAATATATAGCCATATCTAGAGTTGACTATGCCAATTCTCTTTAATTGGGTCTTCCCAAAGTCCAATTGCGTAGGCTCCAGTTAATCCGAAACCAGGCTGCTCGGTTGATATATTATCTGCCTAAATACAGCCACGTCACCAAAGTGACAAAGGACCTTCACTGGCTGCCAGTCGCACAGAGAACAATATTCAAGGTGTGCTGTACGGTCTTTAAGGCCACGTATCTGAACTGTCCTGTCTTCGTCAAAGCGCGGATCAGCAAGTATCATCCTACCAGAGATCTACAATCTGAGATCTAGCCATTTACATTATTTGGTGGTGCCTCAGTGCAAAAAAATAGTGGACTGGGGGTTTTCCATCATTGCCCCTCGAGTTTGGAATACTCTGCTGTTGGATCTTAGGTCCACTTCAAGCTACACCAGTTTCAGACAGCTTCTGAAGACATGGTTATTCAAACAGGCTTATCAATAACCATGGATCAAGCCCGTCTAGTGAACATGCGCTTTAGAAATTGCCATTAGCATAACATAACATAACCTAGTGGCATGATTCACCAGAACCAGGATAATCCTGGTGCCTGATACAATCTGGGGATCCATAGGCCCAACAATGTTGATGCCTACCTGCTCAAAGCGAGTGCCAATGACAGGCAAGGGATTAAAGGGTTCTTTCAGCCTCTGCCCTGTCTTCCCACTGGCCTGGCAAGTTAAACAAGTCCTTCAGAATGCATTTGAGGAATTATTGATCCTAGGCCAATAAAGGTGGGGAACAAGAATGACAAAGGTCTTGTCTTGGCCCAGGTGTCCTGCCTGAGGAACTTCATGAGCCAGCTCTAGTAGGAAGGCCCTGTGGCAGTGGGGGACCACCAGTGCCTTTGTTGTCCCATGCACAGTAGCCGTAGGCTCACTGTAAAGGAGGCTGTCCTCCCAGTAAATGGGATAACTCCCAGAGGCATCACCTGCTGCTTGGGATTATGTCTGTTGCCTCATTCCCTCAAAGGTTAGACACTCCCATTTTGCCCTACAGAACTTCTCCTTGGTGGGCCTCCTTCTACATGCCATCAAACAATTATGGGCAGGTCACTAAGGGAAGCATTGCCCTCCTCAATGGACTCCAGGGCGGCCAGCGCAGGTATCCCATCCATCTCACTAGGAGTACATTCAGGGGCTAGTTTCCCATGCCCTCTGCCTCTTCTCTTTTTGGCAGCTGACTGGGCCATTGTTCCAGGCTCCATCACTTTTTGACTCCCATCATGAGTAGCCATGGACCGTGTCGTAGCACAGATCCAGTCAGATAACTCCAGCATCTCCACATTAGCACTGAGCTCCACTTCCTTCCAGGTAGTTTGCTCAAGGCCATTACCAAGAAGAAAGGTCCACAGGCAAATCAGGGCTTACAGCAACCTTCAGAAGACATGACCCCCCGCCACTCAAATGGAACAAGGGCCATAGGATAGTGACCCTCTCTGTTGTCAGCCACCACAACCTAGTGGAATGCTATGGGAATTACCTAGTCTGTTGACACCAGCTGACTCCTTACCATAGTCATGTTGGCACCTGTATCCCTCAGAGTCTCAACACCATGCCCATTGATATTGATCCATGCATATACTTTGTAATATTTGAGGGCACATGGATCCTAGGAACCACCTCACTGTCACCCAGGGACTCTGTGGTAACTCAACTAATACCCCCCCCCCCATTAACCGGGACAAATTCCTCCCCCAGCACTACACTAGCCATCCCTTGAGTCTTTCCTCCAGAGGGAGGTGGTGCTCTTTTGGGACACTTGGGGTCCCCTTTGTAGTGTCCATACCAAAAGCACTCATAGTACTTGGGACTATTGGGTTGCTGACGTTTGTCAGGTTAGTTTTTCTTCTGGTGGCTAGACTAGGAATGAGAACCAGACCCTTTCCCCTGTGAGTTATTTTGGGGGCCTTTAGAGAACTCTAGACCTGATTTAGATCCCGGCAGATGGGTTACTCCATCACAACAGTGAGGATTATCCTGTGCACCGAAATATAAATTCCATTAATTGCACGGGATATCCGTTTCCATTGTGACGGAGTAACCTGTCTTCCGAGATCTAAATCAGGTCAACTGTCTTTTTATCACCCCCCTCCTTCTTCTGGTGGGAGCCCTGACCACCGTTTTGGGAGTCCCCCCAAATACATGCTAGGACACTGTGGTGCTGACCCAGATGTCTGCCAGGTTTGAAAGGCTACTGATGTGTGAAGCACAATCAGTGCTGCAGGCCCACTAGTATTTTTGTTAACAATAGTCCCTAGCGTAATCTTGGTTAGGAAAACTAATTCTACATAGACTTCAATGAGACCTATGTGAGTTCCTCCTGTGTCCAGCCAGACAGAGGAGCATTTAATCTTGAATATCAAAAAATTATAAGTTAGAATAGTGAAGACTGATGAAACAAGGGCACAATCCTGTACCGATTTTTCAACAGAGAGGAAAAAAGAAGATCAAGAAATTAGAGGAAAATACAAAGTAATAACAGGCAAAGAGGCTTTGGAGCGATCATGGGGGCTTACAATACATTAATCAACTTTAAGTAAGCTCTACCAAATAGTATCCACAATACATTTACATATTCGGTACAGTGTGGAACTATTATAACAAGTCGACGTGACGTTTCGATCCCTAGCTCCTAGTATAATGGGATCATCATCAGGACTATAGGATATTTCAAAAGAATGCCTGGTTTGATTTGTAAAGCCTGTGGACGTTAAATGAAGGAAGGAAGGGGAGAATAAAATACATAAAATCAGCATTAGGTATGATAGTACTCAAAAAAAGACAACAGTCAAACGGCAAATGTGTGCTCAGGAGTAGTGCCGCATGCAGATGGTGATGGAAGAAATAAGTGACGATGCCATAATTTAGTGGTGTATATGGCAGTGATGGAGTATCAGCTCGAAGATTTCGTGATGGATGATATCATGCTGGAGGTTGTTCCGCAAGTATCAGTTGCTTGAAGGAGTGCCTGGTGTTGCAATTTTTGCCCCGAATCTGGCAGTATTGTTTATGGACCAACTAGAATCCAATGTCATCCTCACTGATTCAAATCCTTTCTTTCCTTGCATTTGCTTTTGGCGCAGATATATAGACAACATCTTCATAATCTGGCAAGAGAACACTGAGTCCTTAAACTCTTTTGTACATTGGATGAATAATAATTGTTCAGGCCTATCATTCACTGTCACGACTGACAAAGAATCTATTGCCTTCCTAGATCTTTCAATCTTCCCCTCTGAAGGTGAATTACTCACACGGTTGTACCGCAAACCAACAGAGCGGAACACTCTACTGAATTACACCAGTAATCACCCAAGGGCCCTCAGAGACTCCTTGCCCTACTCTCAGTTCCTTAGAATAAGGAGAAATTGCTCTTGCAAAACCGACTATTTCAGAGAAGCAAACTATCTCTCCTCAAAATTGAAAGCAAGAGGCTACCTAAAGAGAATCGTGAAGAATGCCTCTAAACGTGCATGGTATTGTCCAAGGGAAATCCTGCTGACCCCCAAACCTAAAAAAGAAACACAAAGAATAGCTTGTGTAACTACTTTTTCGCCAGTTTCTAATAAACTGAGAAAAATGATACTCCACCACTGGCCAATTTTGAACGTAGGAACACTCACATTAGACAAACCACTTTTTGCCTTTAAAAAGAACAAAAATCTAAAGGATCACCTGATCCGTGCTCATCTACCCTCTACTGTCAATACTTCCACTCTAGAGGGCACTTGGGGCCTTCCGCCCATTCTAGGGCATTTCAAATGCAGAAATTGTAATGTTTGTGTTTTTTCAATGGAAGGTAAAAGTTTCACGTTTAATAACATCACTGCACTCAGCAATTCCTTTTCCAACTGTAACACTACGAATGTAATCTACCTCATCATGTGTCCATGCCAAAAGGTCTATATTGGCCAAACAACACAAAAAGTAAAAACGAGAATTTGCTAACACAGAAGCCGAATCCAGTGCAAGACTCCAAATGCGCCACTCGTCGATCACTTCGGAGAGGCCAATCACAATGAGGATGATATCCGCTGGACAGTGTTGAAAGTGCTGAAACTACAACAACGTGGGGGCAACATGGCCCAGATCCTAAACAAAGAGGAACTAAAAGCAATTATCACCTATGATTCAATTCGAAAAGGCCTGAACAGGTCCGAAGATTGGACAACGCTCCTTTAAAACTTTATTCACAAAGAGACTTTCCCTCTGTGAACACCCTTGAAATGGCTGAAACTGAATTATTCTACAAAACAACCAAAAACATACAACTTACATGCAAATTGTTCGCTAAATTTTACTTGTTTTGCATTTTTACCATGTTTTCATAACCTGTGTTACTTATAATTAACTGTTAATGCTTATCTCTTAAAACTTTATTAAGTCACATGATCACTTCTTTTCCCACTCCAAAATGGCCCCCACACTCACGCCGTTTTCGGCACCGTCCCGACACAGTCCTACTTTTATTTTCACCATTCTTTCTACTAATACCAAACATCGCATCCTCCAGTCCAGTCCCCATCGCCGGTTGACTCTGACTCCCCATTGTGGCTGTGAGACTCGGACGAGGTAAGCGCCAAGCTCGCACAACCCCAGTTACCTTCCGCCCCATTTTCCTCCAACTAACGAGCCTTCCCCTTCATCTAGCTCCAACAAGGAACGCGGACAGCCTTGCAGCTGCCGCCTGAATACTGTACTAGACGCGCTTCGCCATCCAATTTTCGAAGCACGCTTGTCGCTACAACCTCCTATTGCGGTAAGCATTCTTAATTCTCTCGTCGACTAACCCTGGTCCGGCCCTTCACAGAAGCAACTCCTGACATGAGCATCGTGTTCAGTGCATCATCTGCCGCTGTCCATCCGCGTATTCTGCCTTTTGATTTAAATTTTCCCGCCCCATTTAGCCCCTGATGTACCACGGACAGCCTATCTAGCAGCCGCCTATACACCGCATCAGACGCGCTCCCGTATCCATGGTTTTAAAAGCGTGTCCCCCCTAACTACCAAATTGGTAAGCATGACCTCCTCGTTTGACTGTCTCTTGACCGGTCACCGACCCAGGCACCTCCTAATATGTGACTTATTTACAGATTCAATACCGAGGCTGAACTATCCACGGACAGCCATTTAGCCCTTGATGTACCACAGACAGCCTATCTAGCTGCCGCCCAGATACCGCACCAGACGCGCTCCCGCATTTAGGAGGGTCCCCCCCTAACTACCAAATTGGTAAGCATGACCTCCTCGTTTGACTGTCTCTTAACCGGTCACCGACCCAGGCACCTTGTAATACGTGACTTATTTACAGATCCAACACCGAGGCTGAACTATCCCGCCGCCTCGTTGGACGTCCGCTTTCCCACCAGAGCGGAACTCACTCCAGTGAAGTCGTAAATACTTCCAACCAGCAATTGTTGTCATACCTTGACACAATTCACATTACCCCCTTTAGGTAATTATCACCTTCATTCATTGATAAACATCCAGGCTATGCAATTTGCACGTGTCTATCCAGTCACCACCACCATTCTCCTTTGCCGCGCACTCCATCACAGCACGACCGCAGCTTCGCACACCAATTGCCGCATGGACGCATGAACCTTTCTTCATCGTTCCAAAGGTTTTATTGAATAATGAACTCACAAGTCTTGCCCAACACCAGGCACTCCTTCAAGCAACTGATACTTGCGGAACAACCTCCAGCATGATATCATCCATCACGAAATCTTCGAGCTGATACTCCATCACTGCCATATACACCACTAAATTATGGCATCGTCACTTATTTCTTCCATCACCATCTGTCGCATGCGGCACTACTCCTGAGCACACATTTGCCGTTTGACTGTTGTCTTTTTTTGAGTACTATCATACCTAATGCTGATTTTATGTATTTTATTCTCCCCTTCCTTCCTTCATTTAACGTCCACAGGCTTTACAAATCAAACCAGGCATTCTTATGAAATATCCTATAGTCCTGATGATGATCCCATTATACTAGGAGCTAGGGATCGAAACGTCACGTCGACTTGTTATAATAGTTCCACACTGTAACGAATATGTAAATGTATTGTGGATACTATTTGGTAGAGCTTACTTAAAGTTGATTAATGTATTGTAAGCCCCCATGATCGCTCCAAAGCCTTTTTGCCTGTTATTACTTTGTATTTTCCTCTAATTTCTTGATCTTCTTTTTTCCTCTCTGTTGAAAACTCGGTACAGGATTGTGCCCTTGTTTCATCAGTCTTCACTATTCTAACTTATAATTTTTTGATATTCAAGATTAAATGCTCCTCTGTCCGGCTGGACACAGGAGGAACTCACATAGGTCTCATTGAAGTCTATGTAGAATTAGTTTTCCTAACCAAGATTACGCTAGGGACTATTGTTAACAAAAATACTAATTCACCCGTGGTCCTTAGCTACCTTTACCGGGTTCCCTTGTTACTTACACTGTGGCAGGCCCACTAGTAGCATTTAATTTATAGGCCCTGGGTATATGGTATAACACTGTACAAGGAACTTACAAGTAAACTAAATATGCCAATAATTCCCGATTCAAATGCCCCAACCTATTACAATAGTGGCACAGGTTAGGCTTTTTCAATGTGGCTAAATAAATTCCAGTACTTGGATCAATAGGAAAACCCCTACCCCTACCTTGGGACTGAAACCCACCTCCACCTTGGATAGCAGGAGTTCCCTGTGGGTAAACTCCCTGAATCGAGGGTGCATTCCCAACAAATGGAGAACCTTGACTTCCCCTTTGAGCAGATTTCATCTGTGCTACCATCAGTTTGTCCTTTAATTTCTTCTGCCTCATGTCAATCTCATCCTTGCAATATTACTGTATCACAAGATCTCATCAACTGACTTATTCTGCCAGCAAACAAATATTGCATAATGGTGTGCCCTGAACTCTGCCTACGTGAAGCCAGCACGCCAGTGAAAGACTTTGCATTGTACCTGGGTTTGAGGGTGGGACTGCGAGGACCAGCTTCCTTAGCGCTCTCAGCTCCATCGGCGCAGCTGGGTCCTCTTCCCAATCACCCCCTGCTGAAAGCGCGGCAACGACTCGTGGCCCCCGCTTCGCGGGGGCCGCTCGGGAATATAAATTGCTGCTTTGATCCTGAAAGCGTGTGCCCTGAACTCTGCCTACGTGAAGCCAGCACGCCAGTGAAAGACTTTGCATTGTACCTGTGTTTGAGGGTGGGACTGCGAGGACTAGCTTCCTTAGCGCTCTCAGCTCCATCGGCGCAGCTGGGTCCTCTTCCCAATCACCCCCTGCTGACAGCGCGGCAACGACTCGCGGCCCCCGCTTCGCGGGAGCCGCTCGGGAATATAAATTGCTGCTTTGATCCTGAAAGCGTGTGCCCTGAACTCTGCCTACGTGAAGCCAGCACGCCAGTGAAAAACTTTGCATTGTACCTGTGTTTGAGGGTGGGACTGCGAGGACCAGCTTCCTTAGCGCTCTCAGCTCCATCGGCACAGCTGGGTCCTCTTCCCAATCACCCCCTGCTGACAGCGCAGCAAGGACTCGCGGCCCCCGCTTCGCGGGCGCCGCTCGGGAATATAAATTGCTGCTTTGATCCTGAAAGCGTGTGCCCTGAACTCTGCATACGTGAAGCCAGCATGCCAGTGAAAGACTTTGCATTGTACCTGTGTTTGAGGGTGGGACTGCGAGGACTAGCTTCCTTAGCGCTCTCAGCTCCATCGGCGCAGCTGGGTCCTCTTCCCAATCACCCCCTGCTGACAGCGCGGCAACGACTCGCGGCCCCCGCTTCGCGGGAGCCGCTCGGGAATATAAATTGCTGCTTTGATCCTGAAAGTGTGTGCCCTGAACTCTGCCTACGTGAAGCCAGCACGCCAGTGAAAAACTTTGCATTGTACCTGTGTTTGAGGGTGGGACTGCGAGGACCAGCTTCCTTAGCGCTCTCAGCTCCATCGGCACAGCTGGGTCCTCTTCCCAATCACCCCCTGCTGACAGCGCAGCAACGACTCGCGGCCCCCGCTTCGCGGGCGCCGCTCGGGAATATAAATTGCTGCTTTGATCCTGAAAGCGTGTGCCCTGAACTCTGCCTACGTGAAGCCAGCACACCAGTGAAAGACTTTGCATTGTACCTGTGTTTGAGGGTGGGACTGCGAGGACCAGCTTCCTTAGCGCTTTCAGCTCCATCGGCGCAGCTGGGTCCTCTTCCCAATCACCCCCTGCTGACAGCGCGGCAACGACTCGCGGCCCCCGCTTCGCGGGCGCCGCTCGGGAATATAAATTGCTGCTTTGATCCTGAAAGCGTGTGCCCTGAACTCTGCCTACGTGAAGCCAGCACTCCAGTGAAAGACTTTGCATTGTACCTGTGTTTGAGGGTGGTACTGCGAGGACCAGCTTCCTTAGCGCTCTCAGCTCCATCGGCGCAGCTGGGTCCTCTTCCCAATCACCCCCTGCTGACAGCGCGGCAACGACTCGCGGCCCCCGCTTCGCGGGAGCCGCTCGGGAATATCAATTGCTGCTTTGATCCTGAAAGCGTGTGCCCTGAACTCTGCCTCTGTGAAGCCAGCACGCCAGTGAAAGACTTTGCATTGTACCTGTGTTTGAGGGTGGGACTGCGAGGACCAGCTTCCTTAGCGCTCTCAGCTCCATCGGTGCAGCTGGGTCCTCTTCCCAATCACCCCCTGCTGACAGCGCGGCAACGACTCGCGGCCCCCGCTTCGCGGGAGCCGCTCGGGAATATAAATTGCTGCTTTGATCCTGAAAGCGTGTGCCCTGAACTCTGCCTACGTGAAGCCAGCACGCCAGTGAAAGACTTTGCATTGTACCTGTGTTTGAGGGTGGGACTGCGAGGACCAGCTTCCTTAGCGCTCTCAGCTCCATCGGCGCAGCTGGGTCCTCTTCCCAATCACCCCCTGCTGACCGCGCGGCAACGACTCGCGGCCCCCGCTTCGCGGGAGCCGCTCGGGAATATAAATTGCTGCTTTGATCCTGAAAGCGTGTGCCCTGAACTCTGCCTACTTGAAGCCAGCACGCCAGTGAAAGACTTTGCATTGTACCTGTGTTTGAGGGTGGGACTGCGAGGACCAGCTTCCTTAGCGCTCTCAGCTCCATCGGCGCAGCTGGGTCCTCTTTCCAATCACTCCCCGACGCTCCTCCTTATACATACCGACTATTCTACTCGCGCTAGCAGAACGCGCGCGGAACGAAGCACGGAGCGAAGACCGGGCTAAGAGCGGGCCGTTTGAGGCCGTTCGAGTATGGGCGAGGCAGGGCCCGGGCCCCCCACCGATGACCATCGCTGTATACTATCCACGGAACTGAGATACGAAAATGACTGCAAGAGAAACAAGAAGCCGAACCACACTGGCCGCGGGGGCAGCCAAAGGTACTTTGGACACTTATTTTACTAAAGCAGGCTCACTTTTAATTGATGAAATCTCTATTTTGGAAAGGCGAATATCCCAAGAAATTGACTGGGTTAGGAGATCCTCACTAGGCCCCCTTGCACTTGCTACTACGCCTGAACAAACTGGTGCCCACATACCTTCAGATATCGGGGGGGCTAATGGCACATCCGACCTAGTTGATTCACATAGCCCCACTACTATTCCCATTGACTGTGACATGTCCGTTATTACGGAGCTAAGCATTCTACCTCTCGCTCCTGCGAGGCCTCCTTCGCTTCCATCCAGTGTTATAACGTCTCGAGAGTTTGCTGTAATATTCAGTCACCACGGGGGAAGAGGGAGGGAGCTATTCCCAAAAGAAAAAGAAGGGCTGAAACTACAGGGGGGCGCAAGGCGAAAGCACCCAAGTATAATTCTAAAAACGAGGCTAACCATCAGATCCTAATAAACAAGGTGCCGAACCAACCGGGGAAAAAAAGGGTCTTACCCACCCCAATCCCGGCCCAGCCGTCCCCCACTCCAAGTATTACAACAAGTGATGAGGCCCTCACCCTCTCAGATATCCGTATTCTTCTGAAAGAAATTTTTAATCCCTTGGAGGATCGTATAACTAAGATGGAATTATCTTTATCGAAAATCCACAAGGGACTCACACAATTAGCGGAGGCAAAGCCCATAGCTAGAGACACGATCAACAAGGAGAGTGAGATTAAATCTACCCATTCCTAAAAAAGGGTTTCCTTTACCTCAGCCAATTCTAACGCAACAGCCCCCTGCAGCTGCACCAGAAACCTCAATACCACGAATTTTAACAAGTGTAAATGTAAACCCCCAAGAGGATCTGGCTGCGCCTGCAGCTGGGACACGTGCGATTGACCCATAGCACAGGATAGTCAATTTGCCACCTCAGGCTATACCGTACGTAGTGATCTTAACAGGCATCCCAGAGTTAAAACCATCCAGCAGAGAACCTACAGGGGCCTTAAAAAACAAGGTAATTCATTGGCTCTCCAATAACAGACCCCTTCCAGAGGGCATACATAGTGAGGTCCTCATGGTGAGAAGAGTCCCATGGTTAGGTACCACTAGAAAATCTATCCAGGGCGACTGTGTTGTGATTAATTTCAGGGACCCTGCCACTGTTAGGCATATATGTAGTTGGCCCCGGAACGCATATGAGTCGCCCATCCAAACCCTTCCTCTATCATTCTTCTACCCCTCGGCAGGGTGCGAGAGGGAAGAGGAGGGTTGGGAATTTGTGCCTAGAAGAGGACGCAGATGGAGGCCCAATGTAATGAAAGACCATCCCAGTCCTAGAATCCCGCCGGACGATTATTTTCCTACATTTAACAGGTTCAGCTACTTAGATATGGTGGACTGACTGGGTAGGACAGGGGCAGGGGAGGATCTGGGTTATAAAAGGCCTCCGATATATGACGTACAAATAGTTACCCCCACACAGAAAATTGGACCGGAACATAAATTAACAAATGGGGGAACCTGTCAGGGGACTCTCAACTCACTACCCACTGCATCACTGGTGATATCAGTCCAAGACGAATTGACTGATAATATGAAGATGCACTATAACGTCGCTGTACCTCCCACTTCCCAAACAGAAGGGACTAATTTGCCCTTTCTTAAAATTCTGTCCTGGAATGTGGCGGGTTTGTCTAGTAAATTGAACTGTTCGACCTGGAATGCCTTTATAGAGGAAAAGGACATATGCCTGTTCCAAGAAACATGGCTGAGAGAAGACCTCACTCGCACAGGTTTTGCCGCTTTTTCTAAAAATGCAAAATGGTGTGGCAAAGGCCGCCCTTCGGGGGTCTTGCAATTTGGGTAGCTACAGACCTAGGCTGTAGGGCTGCCGCCTTTCCACTGAACTCGGATGACATTCTGGCTGTACTACTGGAGTGGCCAAATTCATATAGCCTTCTGGTATTGAATGTTTACTCTAGGCCAGTTAATATCTCGCAAGAATCTCGCACTATTGAGGAGCTTGATCTCACTTTAAATGCAATCCCGGAGGGCATCACATATCTAATAGGAGGCGATTTGAACTGCCACTTTGAGCCACTCCTGGGTTCTTTGGATGGACTGGCTCAGGAGGAGGACCTCGCTTGGTTCATACCATCGTCGCACTTACCGGCCCCAAGAGCTTGGTCCCCTCTGGCACTGCAAATTGCATCCCTCACTCTGAAGCATGGACTTAGGGCCTGCAATGGAAGGCTAAAATCGGATATTCCTCCGAGATGTACCTTCCATAGAGAGGATAAAGCTTCAAGACTGGACTACATTCTGGTTCCACTGCCCTTGTGGTCGCAATTAAGCGATTTTCGGGTGATACCAAGAGAAGATAGCGACCACAATGCTCTGGAGCTCGAGTTTTATTATTCTGGTCTTGAGCCTAGGGGGAAGAAAAGGGATTTACCCGAGCCGGGGTTACTACTCTCGAATAATAGACGCAGAATAACGTGGGAGAAATTAGCAGCTGAACAAGGGATGATACTTAAGTTGTATGCCCTATTAATCCCCACGTTCGAGAAGGCTCAAGTTTTAAGCGTGCAAGGTACCACTTCGGGATTATTCAACCAGCTGGGGCAGCTACATGCTGATCTTATTAAATTGACATCTGAAATTTTTACTAGAACATCTAAAAGGGTTAACCGGCCTGCTCCTGGCCCCCTCTGGTACAACTCTGCCTGCAGGACGGCCAAAAGCGATCTTCTGACCGCAATTAAGGCAGGGACGGGTCGGGTGGAAATCAGGGATAGAAGAATGGTATATAAAACCTTAATTAAAAATGCAAAAACCGAATGGGAGCACCAAAAATGGGAGAACCTAACAAATTTTCTAGCATGCGGGGATTCGCGCAAATTCTGGCGCTGTGCGAACACAGGCTCGGAGGAGCTGGTCTCCGCAGTAGAGCCTAACATCTCAGCTAAGACCTGGCAAGACCACTTTCAGTCCCTTTATAAGTTACCTGATGGGACTGAAATTGGTTCCGCTCAGACGGAAATCACTAGCTCACGGGGGCTCTTATTTACACTAAAAGAGGTTAAAATGGCTATTATGGGTCTGGCAACAGGCAAGGCTCCTGGCTTGGATGGCCTACCAGGGGATCTATTTAAGCAGGAACCAGAAGTCTGGGCACCCTACTTCATGTTTTTATTCAATTCTATTCTGGAGGGCATGGAGCTGCCCGATACTTGGCTGGGCGCAGAGATTGTCCCAATATTCAAAAAGGGTTCGCCTCTGCTCCCAGCCAACTACAGACCCATTAGTCTCATCGATGTCCCCCAAAAACTATTCGGTAGACTCATCCTCAATCGTTTGCAAGATTGGATTGAGGAGTGCGGAATCATGAGTACGTACCAAGCCGGCTTCAGAAGAAGCATTTCCACTATCGACCAGATTTTCCGCCTAAATTTTATATACTGGAAGACCGTGCTAATTGAGGGCGGCAGCCTGTACACGGTTTTTGTAGATCTCAGTGCCGCATTTGATTTAGTGCCCAGGGACAAATTGTGGGCCGTTCTGGCGGACCTCAGGGTTCCAATTGATATTTTATCAATTCTGAGAAGACTGCATCAGGGGAATTTTGCAAGGGTTAAATGCGGAAGAGGTGGAATTCTCTCGGACCGCTTCCCCGTTGACAGGGGGGTTAGACAGGGCTGTGTGCTCGCACCAACTCTTTTCTGCCTCTTTGTCAACGGGGTAATTAGCCATCTGAACGGCCTGAGAAACATTGATGCTCCCAGGCTTGACGGCACAAGGGTTCCCGCTATTTTGTTTGCGGACGATACCCTGTTGCTTTCCAAATCCCCCATGGGAATCCAACGGATTTTGGACGGATTCGCGAACTTTTGTGCGATCCGTGGATTGGAGATTAATGCTTCCAAAACTAAGTATATGATCTTCAATCCACCTTCGTCAACACGCACTAATCCTGTTCTAGGGCCCTCTAGGCTGGAGAGGATCTATACATTTGAATATCTGGGGGTAACAATTAATCAGACTATGACCTGGGACTCGCACCGCGTCAGGGCGAATTTGAAACTGACTCAAATGATAGGTGGTATATCAAGGATGACACGAGGATTGACCTTTCAGCCATTTTCCCCTCGCCTCCAAATTTACAGAGTCCAGGCAAAAGGGGCAGTGACCTACGGAGGCGAACTATGGGGGCATGTCGCCACCCAGAGCATGCAGGTCACTGAGAATAACTTCTTAAGACAACTGACAGGTCTCCCGACTAGTACCCCTCTCCTCCCCCTTAGACTTGATTTAGGCCTTAGACCAATTACAGAGGAGCTGGGCCTTAAACCCCTAATGTATTGGCGCAAACTTTGGTCTACGCCAGAACTGTCTAACTACAGAGCTGAGCTCCAGGAGATTATGCGACTTGCTAACCCTGTACAAATTCCATGGCTCAGATACATCAAACAAACTTGCGAGTCATTAGGCAGACAGAATCTCTGGTCTGATCCTGAAAATATTTGTCCTAGAACATCACGAAAGTCACTCTCTAAGGCCTATTATGAGCACCACTTATGCATTTTAATTAAAAATGCCCAGGAGAAATCTTTAATGGGAAATTTTTTGGGGTCTAAAGACTCATACCATCTAGAGCTTGTATTTGACAACATAGGCCCCCCGCTAACAAAGAAACTTTTTATGCAATGGCGGTATAGTACCCTTCCTCTTAAAGCGCATATTGCACGCTGGACAAGTTCTGAGACTACAGCACAATGTCCAGCTTGTTCTTACCCGAGAGAGACTGACTTGCATATTATATTTTTCTGCCCAGTATATAGAAGAGCAAGGAATTACTGGCTTGTTCCACTACTCAAAAACCTGGGCTTTAGACGGTACCTTCCAGCATATAGGATTCTAAAAAAAGATATTTCGGCCCCAATTGTATTTGCAGTTGCTAAATTTTTAACAGCAATGTGGTTCAGGCGCAATCAATGCATTAAGTTAATTTAAAATGAATTATTTTGTTTTATATCTGGGTCAATTGTCTTAACTGATTGTTTTATTATCTGTAAAAATTTTATTCTGCAATTCTTTTATGGTCCAAGAGACCAAAATAAAGATGAAAGAAAGAATGCATAATCATCATGCAAATCTCCGTTCTCAATCCTGTCACAAACCTGGACACAAATGTTCCATATCCTTAGGCTCCAACGTTTCCATCCCTCTATACTGTTTAAATGCCTGCAAATGTCTCTCATAATATGCATGCATCATTTCTTTAGATTCCTGAGTCGTAGGTTCATCTTGACTCAGTCAATATCTTGAGGTGACACTTTAGACTTCAACCACGACATCACCTGGCTATATTTCCTCATTACTATGGGTGATGGACCATTATTCAAAGGATCCCTCACTGGTTCTCTTTCAGGCCATTCTGTAGCTATCTTACATGATATTCACAATATCAAACATAGTATTCAAATCAGTCCACAAATCCTTCGATATTTTCACAAACCTCTCAACTTGTTTGCCTCATTCCACAGGTTTCTCTCTTAACCTAGGGAAATAATTCATGAATGACACAAGATCACTCCTCTCCAATGTACATGAACATAACCTCCACTAGGTACCTCTTGTGAAGGTCGAATTGTAGGTCCTCGCTCCCCCCCCACCGGAAAGAGGCGCTCCCCTCATTGACCTCTTGTGACTTTTCGACCATATGACTTTCCACTTATCCAGCGTACTCCAAATCTAAAGACTTTGAATTCATTCTTAAATTAACATTTTCAACCCTGGTCTTCTCATGTTTTCTAAGTCCCGATCACAAAAAGAGAGCTGATATTTTTTCTGCAAAGCTTTTGTCCGCTCCAAATCTACTTTGTATTTCTGAGTTATTTTAGATAATTTAATATTAGTTTGCCTTGCTCTCCTAGCAACACCCTTGCTCATAAACAGAAGTTAATTTGGTGTCTATTAGAGCCAATTCAAGACTTCCATTTATCATTTAATCTAATTCAAGTTTGAATTTAGCTACATCCACTAAAATCACGTTCAATGATGACTCATTGTTCCTTGACCTATTTCTGTGCTTCTATTTTCATTCGAGGTGGTATTAAGACCCTTATCCAATCAACTAGCTCCTGAGCATTAAGACTATGTGGTCCCTCAGTGGTTTGTGGTACTAGTCCTACTTTGGGGGTGTTACTATGCACATCCAGGGGTGGCTCCCAGGTAAGCCAACCAAAATCTGTAAACCCTGGATATGACCTCAAAGGTCCGAATCCGGCTTCATTTGCTGATGGTTCTGCACTTGCACCACAAGGAGAACTTACGTTCATTGAGGCCAAGGTAATAAACGTTACATTCAAACTTGTATGAGCCTTCTCTGGGACTCTTGACTCAGTTGGAACACGCAAATTATGTGTTACACTTCCAGTAGAGCTGGGATTATATAAAGGTACTACAGGGCCAATAGTAACCAGAGCAGTGAGAGAATGGGAAATATTTGAAGCTGCAATTATATTCGGACCTGATGAGGGGCTGGGGCACAAATCCCCAAACTCCCTCACACTGAGGTTTGATTCATATTTACAGGGGTGGTCCCCATTAAATTAGGACTCACAGTTACTGGTACCTTACCAATTCCAGAATGTCTACTAATATTAGCACTTCCATCTCCCTTGGTTTGGTCTCATTGAATGGTGTGAACACTCTGACCGCTACACATCTAAGAGATTATCGCTAGTATCGCTGTCACAGTTTTCACCTTCCTCAGCTGATTCCTTTGCCTCATTGCCTCATTTCCTCTCTGTTTCCTTTTCTTCTCTTGTCTACCCTTCTCAAACTCCTCACCTGTCAACATCGGATACAACTTAGCTCCCCTCTATCATGTCCGTTCTCCTCTTCTTCTGTTTCGCATCCCACCTTGCATCAACATAAGTACGCTCTCCCTTTCTAGCTCTTCCCTGATATCTTTCCTTCTCTCTTTTTATAAAACCGCAATCTAAACAAAAGCTGTACCTGTGCAACCCTATTAATACTCACTCCTCCGCTGCTACTGCTCCTTCACTCACCACTGTAACTCCACTGATCCTCCAAATCAAACAATGGGCTCTGCTACTGGAACTGGGATCTTAACTATTCTCATGTAAAACCTCCTAACTCCCTTTCTCAGGACCCAAACTGTCCTCTGCTAGCACCTGAGCACACATAGAACATGGACTCCTTCCTCCTGGCCCCCTGCAATGGAAGGTTCTAGGTGCAGGGCCGGACTGGCCGTAGCGGGCACTGGGCATTTCCCCGGTGGGTTGCCAGGGTGGGAGGGGCGGTTTTGGGCCCCCAGGGGGCTGTTTTTGTTACAGGGCCGATTTTGCAGCATAGCTGCAATATCGGCCCCTGTAACAAAATCGTCCGAAACCGGCCCTGGCAAATAGCTCGACCGCACCACCAACCCCGCAGGGGGCTGGCCGAGCACTTTGCCAGGGCCGGTTTTGCTTCCCAGTCTGGCCCTGTCTAGGTGCCTGAGAAATAAAAGGAGTTAGCATCAACTAAAGTTTACTAGTTACAGTGTAAGCCATTTGGACAAACAGTAAAGCTCAGAGTCGATTTATGGGATTAAGAATGGATTTATTATAAATTTGAAGCCATACTGATATAAATCGATATCAGAAACATAGTATAAAAATACAGAATCACTAAAGGATAGATGAAACGGCATATAAAGTTGATCCTCAATAACAGAAAGCAAATGAGAAATTTGGTAGCTGCTATACAAAGGATGAGGAACAAGGCCTGGTGAGTAGATTGAAAGTTTTGATCCTCTTACCTATACATGAGGTTGTCGAAGAAGATCTACTAAGCCCTATTCTAACTGGAAATTTACAAAAACCTATTGATTCGGGTAGGCAGAGAAAGGTGTCAGCAAAGCACACCTTCTCTAGAAGTTCTTAAAATAAAAGGTATTGTATAGCTTAAAGCCACACAGCAGAGATGCCACAAAGAGGCCCATACCTCTTAGAGTCTAAAGTGGAATAAGAACAAACTTAAAGGACCATGTCCTGTTATACCCAGCAAAAGAACCTTTGAGAATCCCAGGTCACATATCCAATTAACATCTTGGAGCCAAGCTATAACTGGCTGATGAGGCCTAATGAGGGCAATACAGATCATAGTTTGCTTGTGTTCCAGTTCAGGGAGGACCTTCCCAGGCAGTTCGGGCTGGTCCACTTCCATTGGAGCAGGGTCAAAACTGATATGCATATGGCAGGTCCAAACTGAGGTGGGATGGTGGCTACTCAACACTTCCCATTCCAGCTTCTGCAGCAATCACAGCACCTTAACGGCCCTGATCGCAGCCACTTTGACCAAGGAGGAACAGCAACTTTGATACTCTTCACCCTCTCTGCAGCTTTTAACACCGTATCCCACCACATGCTGATCAAAAGACTCCAACACATCGGCATCCAAGGGAATGCGCTCCGATGGATCTCCTTCTTCCACACTGGAAGAACCCAGAGGATCCCCTCTCACCTTTTCACCTCTGAACCGAAGGAGCTCACTTGCAGTGTCCCCCAGGGCTCATCCCTCACCCCCATGTTCTTCAACGCATATATGAACCCACTGGAAAACATCATCATATCCCACGGTCTCAACATGATTTCCGACGCGGATGACACCCAACTCATCCTTTCACTCACCGACGATGCCACCACCACCACAGCACGACCTCAACATAATCTCCTATGCCGACGACACTCAACTGATCCTCTCCCTCATCAAGGACCCCATCACCGCCAAAGCCAACCTCCACGAAGGAATGAAGGCCGTTGCCGACTGGATGAAGACCAGTCGTCTGAAGCTGAACTCTGACAAGACGGAGGTCCTCATCCTCGGCTCCAACCCTTCAGCCTGGGACGACTCCTGGTGGCCGACGGCACTGGGAGCAGCCCGACACCCACCAACCATGCACGCAACCTGGGAATCATCCTCGACTCAACGCTCTCACTGACCAAGCAGGTAAACACCGTCTCCTCCTCCTGCTTCAACACCCTCCGCATGCTCCGCAAGATCTACAGATGGATCCCTACAGATACATGAAAGACAGTCACCCAGGCCCTCGTCAGCAGCAGACTCGACTACAGAAACGCCCTCTACGTGGGAGCCCCGACCAAGCTCATCAGATGACTACAATGCATCCAAAATGCCTCAGCACGACTGATCCTTGACGTACCATGCCACGGCCACATCACCCCCCACCTGAGGGACCTGCACTGGCTCCCTGTCAGCACGAGAATATCCTTCAGCTCCTCATCCATGCACACAAGGCACTCCACAAGACCGGCCCAGCCTACCTCAACAGACGGCTCTCCTTCTACATCCCCATTTGCCAGCTACGCTTCGCCGACCTCTCACTTGCCACCGTCCCACGCATCTGAAGAACAAACACCGGCATGAGATCCTTCTCCCACCTCGCCGCCAAGACATGGAACACCCTCCCACTGAGCCTACGACAGACCAAATACCTGCTGACCTTCAGGAGAAAGCTCAAGACCTTGCTTTTCGATCAGTAGCGGTCCCCCCCCCAGCGCCTTGAGACTCTCGCTGGTATGTAGTGCACTTTACAAATGACTGATTGATTGATTGATTGATTGATTGATTGATTGATTGATTGAGAACTAACTTCCACAAATTCATGACAAACGTTGCAGACTGGATGAAGAACAACTGGCTGCAGTTCAACACAGACAAGATGGAAGTACTGATCTTTGGCAACAGCAGCAACATTTGGCTCCTGGTGGCAATCTGACCTGGATCCAATCCCACTCCCTCCAACCACACCAGAAACCTTGGAATCATCATTGACAATAAGCTCATCAAGAAATCACAGATCAACGCCTTCTCCTCCGCCTGCTTCCTCACTCTGCACATGCTGCATAAGATCTTCAAGTGACTACCCCTACACAAGAGAAGCACCGTGACACAGGCCCTCATCACCAGCCTATTGGACTACAGCAACACCCTCTACTTAGGAATCGCCACACACCTCCCACAGAGACTTCAGACCATGCAGAACGCCCCCAGCCAGACTCCTCCTCGACCTCCCCCAACAAACCTACATCTCATCCCACCTCAGGTAACTCCACTGGCTCCCCGTACAGAAGAGATGCTAATTCAAACTGCTGACCCACACACACAAGGCTCTACACAACCAAAGACCTGCATACATTAACCACCACCTGAACTTCCACCAACTGTCGATAAGACTACGCTCTGCCTCCCTTTCACTTGCTCATACTCCCCACATCTACCAAAGCAGAAGTGGAGGACGCTCCATCTCCAACATCTCAGCAAAGAGCCTCCCCACACACCTCATGACCATCACCTCATTTCCAGAATTCCGAATGGCCCTCAAGACCTGGCTGTTCGAATAAGTCTCCAGGACCTGCTAGCACCTGGATACCCTATTGGTGATTAGCCACACTTTACAAATACCGATTGATTGATTGAAAAACGATGTATTGGGATATTGCCTGGGTGCTTGCCAGTGGCTGAGATTGATTCACAGCGATTACTTTTTGAATATACATCAGAACTTTATAGAAAAGTGACAATGAAAAACATTTTCAATACAACCAATCAGACCATTATTAAATACAAAATGACCACACTCTTTTCAACATTCCTTCATACTACTCGCAAACCCCATCCGAAAACATTTATAACCCACACTGAACACCAGACATACACCACAACCTCAACCTGGCTAAATACATCTATTAAATCAATTTGAAAAGCTAGGGTAACAACCAAACACCACAAAAAAGTTTACACAGTAGTCTTTCAAGTGCACTACTATACTGAAAACACAACCCTTTAGAATTTACATCCAATTACAGTGCACGAAAGCAACAAAATTAAGCACAAGTTTTGTTTGGCACAAAAAACGCAAGGTCGACGCGTTTCGAACCCACTTCTTAAGGGGTTCTCTTCAGGACCAAAATAGCTGAAACAAAAGGAGAGAAATGCACAATCTTATTAACTTAATACTAGAGCACGTGTTCAAATTTAATCAGCAAAGCAACACAACCCGTGTATGCCTGCTTACCTCTTATATCATGTAACTCAATCCACCGTTCAATACAGGGGTATCTATGAATGGGATATCTGTAAAACAGGTAAAAGAAAAATCAAAATCTTGTCCCAAATAAAGAGTATTGTCCTTATTTGCAGTTTGTCCAAATACAAGAATAAGAAGCCACTTACAATGATCGAAGCATGTCAGTATTACGATTGTCTGAAGCCAATTAGCAAACAAATTTCGCAAAGAAGCTGAGGGAAAGATAAAACGAGCATGTATCACTGGCCTGCTATATTCGTTATGCCGTCTGCTAGCTATTTGGGTTAAATCGATAATTACCTTTAGCACATGCCGTTCAATGGGGGGCAGCTCCGGAGTGAATTTTCGTCGCCTGCTGCCTCTGTGAATGAAGCACGGCGGAAAGCGTTACCAAGGTTTTACAAGCTGACTGAGTTTGTTAATGTTGGAGCGGTCCGCATGTGTGGCATTCGCTCCTCGGGGAAACAAATTATCTTTTCGCTGCATAACTAAAATCTATCCAGTCCTGGAAACTGGCAGATTTCTTTCTCCAGTCCAGCTTTACCGTTGCGCTCGCTTCGTATGCTCGAAGCCCTGCTTGTCAGCCATTGCGGAAGTGCGATCATTTGGTGCTGAATCCCACTGCATTGTGGGCGGTCATTCAGTATTCATGGGACTTGTAGTTTACATAGGAATTTCAAACCAATTCAGCCAAATGTAGGTCCTTATTCCTTCAAGATTACCTCATATCATCTTTATCAATTAACCAGTCCAGAATTGAAAATAGGGCTGCTTATTGAAACTTATACAACACCTGACAATGGATGAAAAACATCCCTGCTGTATAATCATAATTTATATAATTCAGAAAGTTTGTTTAAACCGTTAGTTGTGGTATTGAATTTCAAAATAAGCATTGCCTCAGGCTGGGTTAATTTCTGATCCAAATTGCCACCTCTTGGGTCTGATTCCACTTTTGCAATAACAGAAGAAATAGCTTCATTAGAAACAGAGATAAGAAAACAATCAACTAATAATTGATTCAAAAGCCCTATGGAGAAAGTTGAAAAAGAAATATTGGAATTCAAAGATTTTACTGTAAATCAAAAAGGGAGCAAGTTTGAAAAAGACAAAAATAACTTTTCTCTGGAAAACGTGTATCCTTTTTTACAGCTTGATTTTTACACACGAGCAGAATCCTGTAGACTTCTCCCCGAATTTCAGGGAAGATCTAGGAACAAATTCATTACATTTTCGGATACATCATCATCCTCAGGAGGTGAAACTGAGAGTAACGAGGGCCCTCCTAATATCAATCGAAGAGGTAATAATTATCAACAACAGTCCATTCCTTTTTTAGGAAGAGGACAACAGCGACAACAAAAACCCATTCCTTTTTTAGGAAGAGGACAACAGAGACAAAGAGGATGAAACCGATTCAACAATCAGCCATGGGAATAGATGACACAGAGACAATATTACAGAAACTAAACCCGTCTCCCATCTTCAACCTGTCCGAACGTTCTCTTACTCAAGCCGAAAACAGCATTTTAGAAAAAGGGTTGACCTTTGTCCCCTCAAGACCCGCAGATTTCATTAAACTCAAAACAGAGGCAATTGAATTCTGCCGTAAAATCCGTCTAAAAACTTTCTTCACAGAAAATATGACTATAAACAATTTAGAGGTAACAGGACTCCGTAAAAATGATTCTTTTTGCCCTCCTTCAAATTAGATACCAAAAGAAGTTTTGACTTTTGAAAAAGTTGTTTTATCAGCAATCTTTGTTTTATCAGCAATCTCTAATATGGAGAAAAATAAAAAATGTTTGTTAAGTACAATACTTCAAAAGAGCAAAAAGAAGCCATAGTCTCTCTAAAAAATGACACTTCAATAGTCATAAAACAAGCAGATAAAGGTGGCTCCCTGGTAGTTTCGGGTACTGCCAGTTTCACTCAGGAAGTCATGAGACAATTGGAAGACGTTGAATGTTATAAAAAGATAGCTCGAAATCCAACATCTGAGCTCCAGGGTCAACTATTTGAAATCGTAAAGGTTGGTAGTGATATAGGATTTTTAGGCCGTATGGAATATCAATTTTTGCAAAATAAACATCCACGAGTGCCCGTGTTCTACGTCCTCCGCAAGGTTCATAAAAATGAGACAAGTCCACCGGGGAGGCCCATAGTATCAGGCTGTGACTCTCTGATTGAACCCCTTCTAAAATATGTGGACTATTTTCTAAAACCATTTCTGGATGACGTTCCATCTCATCTTCGGGATACAACAGCCTTTATCAATAGGCTCATTTCCATTAATTTCGAAGTGAATAAAGACAGCATGGTGACCCTTGATGTTGTATCTTTGTATACACAGCTCCCACAGGATGATGGTATATCAGTACTGATCCATTATCTGGAAACAAGAACTAAACCAGTAAGGGTTCCCACAGACTTTGTTGTGCAGCTGGCCAGCTCTGCACTTAAAAATAATTTCTTCATGTTTGGTAACAACTTCTTTTATCAAATCAAAGGAGTCGCAATGGGCTGTCCATTCGCCCTGGAACTAGCCATACTTTTTATGGCGATGTATGAGGAAAGATTCATCTATAACAACAATCCTTTCCAGCGGTTCATCTCGAACTGGATGCGTTATATCGATGACATCTTTCTGGTATGGTCAGGAACACAAGAACAACTAATCGAATTCTATTATTGGCTCAATGCAAGGACAGAGGATATTAAGTTTAGCCTCAATCATTCTAAACAACGAATTACTTTTCTGGATGTAGAAGTTTATCCTTCTGATGGGGGTCTTGTTACCACTTTATTCAAAAAAACAACAGACAAGAACAAGGCCCTCCACTATACAAGTAATCATCCCAGAAGTCTGAAACAAAACTTGCCCTTTGGACAATTTTTAAGAATTCGTTGGAATTGTCATTTTAAGGATGAGTATTTCCTACATGCCAGTAATTTATTTGGAAGATTAATTGACCGAGGACCGAGGATACCCCAAGAAACTTTTGAAGAATGTCATGAGGAGGGCCTGGTGGACACCATAGGAGTCACTTCTCAAAAAAAACAACAATCATCTATTGATAAGATGGTATGTGTCTCCACGTTTTGCCCCAATTCCAATCTTTTTAAAATAATCATCCACCAAAATTGGCATTTGATCAAAAATTTGGACCAATCCTTTTCTAATAGAGCTCTTTTTGCCTTCAAGAAAGAAAAAAGCATCACCAATCATGTGGTTCGTGCTATGCTACCAAAAACGAGACACCAACACTCCGAAACTATGGGGGTTTAGCACCGGTTAGTGAGCATCATAAATGTGGCTCTTGCTTCTGTTGTGAGCAGACAATTGAGGGGTCGCTCTTTTCCCACAATGGTATTCGCTGGAAGCACGACACCTTTACCAACTGTAAATCCAAGTTTGTCGTGTATGGAATACTGTGTCCATGTCCCAAGTTATATGTGGGTAAAACGAATCAAGAAGTCTGTCAGAGAATTACACAGCATAAATCCAGGATTAGAAAAAACGTGGAAACAGCACCCCTGGTTAATCACTGGAAATTAAAGGGACATACTGAGAGAGATCTCAAGTGGAATCAAACCCAAGAGGTGGCAATTTGGATCAGAAATTAACCCAGCGTGAGGCAATGCTTATTTTGAAATTCAATACCACAACTAACGGTTTAAACAAACTTTCTGAAATATATAAATTATGATTATACAGCAGGGATGTTTTTCATCCATTGTCAGGTGTAGTATAAGTTTCAATAAGCAGCCCTATTTTCAATTCTGGACTGGTTAATTAATAAAGATATGAGGTAATCTTGAAGGAATAAGGACCTACATTTGGCTGAATTGGTTTGAAATTCCTATGTAAACTACAATTCCCATGAATACTGAATGACCGCCCACAATGCAGTGGGATTCAGCACCAAATGATCGCACTTCCGCAATGGCTGACAAGCAGGGCTTCGAGCATACGAAGCGAGCGCAACGGTAAAGCTGGACTGGAAAAAGAAAGCTGCCAGTTTCCAGGTATGGATTGATTTTAGTTATGCAGCGAAAAGATAATTTGTTTGTCCGAGGAGCGAACGCCACACGTGCGGACCGCTCCAACATTAACAAACTCAGTCAGCTAGTAAAACCTTGGTAACGCTTTCTGCCGTGCTTCATTCACAGAGGCAGCAGGCGACGAAAATTCACTCCAGAGCTGCCCCCCATTGAACGGAAGTTTTGCTAAAAAACGCCATGGAACATGTCAAGTGCTAAAGGTAATTATTGATTTAACCCAAATAGCTAGCAGACGGCAAAACGAATATAGCAGGCCAGTGATACATGCTCGTTTTATCTTTCCCTCAGCTTCTTTGCGAAGGTTGTCTGCTAATTGGCTTCAGACAATCGTAATACTGACAAGCTTCGATCATTGTAAGTGGCTGCTTATTCTTGTATTTGGACAAACTGCAAATAAGGACAATACTCTTTATTTAAGGCAAGATTTTGATTTTTCTTTTACCTTTTTATAGATACCCCATTCATAGATACCCCTGTATTGAACGATGGATTGAGTTACATGATATAAGAGGTAAGCAGGCATACACGGGTTGTGTAGCTTTGTTGATTAAAGTCGAACAAGTGCTCTAGTATTGAGTTAATAATATTGTGTATTTCACTCCTTTTGTTTCAGCTATTTTGGTCCTGAAGAGAACCCCTTAAGAAGTGGGTTCAAAATGCGTCGACCTTGCGTTTTTTGTGACAAACAAACTTGTGCTGAATTGTGTTGCTTTCGTGCACTGTAAATTGGATGTAAATTCTAAAGGGTTGTGTTTTCAGTATAGTAGTGCACTTGAAAGACTACTGTGTAAACTTTTTTGTGCTGTTTGGTTGTTACCCCTGGCTTTTCAAATTGATTTAATAGATGTATTTAGCCAGGTTGAGGTTGTGGTGTATGTCTGGTGTTCAGTGTAGGTTATAAATGTTTTCGGATGGGGTTTGCGAGTAGTATGAAGGAATGTTGATGAGAGTGTGGTCAGTTTGTATTTAATAATGGTCTGATTGGTTGTATTGAAAATGTTTTTCATTGTCATTTTTTTATAAAGTTCTGATGTATATTCAAAAAGTAATCGCTTTGAATTAAAAAGATAAAAGAAAGTTGAAATAAATTTGAAATAAGTCAATCATAGAATAAGGTTGTCATAGACTTCATTTCTATGCACCAGTGAATTCATGTTTGATGCAATATCAGTATTGGCAATTCTTTGTTGTCTTGTTTATTAGAGGCTCAGCCTTACTGATTGGAGCCAAGACCCAATGTTTGTTCTTTGAGTTTAATTCAAGCATTCCATCCATCACCTTGTTGTTGTTGCTCTCCTTGACTAGAACGCTATCTGCTGCCTAGCACCATAGTGTAGGAATGCCTGTGTTACAAGCAGGATGGTTTATGTACAGGAAGAATTACCTTTCATCACAAAAATAATCCAATGAGGCATATTCCTCTTTCTATGGGTGATGAAAAATGCATCACCAATAGAAAGAGGAAATAACTAGGAGAAAAGATTTTCCACATGTCTTTACAAAGCCATGCAAGGCAACGCAATGAGCCACATAAGATCTGCAAAGTTAGCTGAAGCCTCTGTGCTGTCCTTGCTTCACCTTGTGCTACACAAAGACAATGCAAAGGCTTAGTAAATGTGGGCCCATGTCTTTATTTCAATGGACCTTTCATAAGAGCTTAGTCTGAAGCTAAATACTTTTATGTCATTACTCCCACCACTTAAGAAGTAGGGCATCAGATAGCTCCTGTTGGAACCAGCCGTGATATTAGTGATTGACAGTAAGGATAAATACTTCTATGAAGTAGAAAAGCTGGAGAACTTTCTGCAGGCTCTGGAGGGCCTCAAAAGTGGGCACATAAAGTACAGGTTCCTAAAGTGGTATGAACTAATCGACATATTGTGACTGCAGCATAGCTCCAATGACAAGATTAACGGAGAGGAGCGAGATAAATGCTGGAATCAGACATGAAAGATGGGGAGAACATGGAAAGACGATTGGCATCCCAATCATAGAGGGACAGAGGTAATTCAAGTTCCCTGATATAAGCTTAAGTCATACATTGCCTCTTATAGCATTCCTTTATTGTCCTATATGGTGGTGATAACTGTAAGTAACATCCTTCTATGACTAGATGTCTGATTTAAAAATAATGTTATTGACAGCTATGTTAGAGCATCATGTGAGTGAGAATATAAGAAATATTTGGTTTACACTGCACAGATATGAATTCTTGTTCAGGGAGGACAAAAAGATGATTAGTGCTCACTGAAAGATATACCATTAGCTCCAACCTGGAGATTAATCAACATTAGGTGTTCCACGGGTCGATAGACTTTGAGGCTTTAGCCCACTTGGTTACAGCAAGTTTATTTGAATAATCCTTGTTCGTAGATGTGTGGAGGGGTTATCAACATCAAATAATATCTAATTGACATTCCCGAGATTCTCAGAACACCCTCTGCCTTTTCATTTTATGTATTTATTTTAATTTGTGCCTCCTCTTTTCCACAACTCTCTACCAATCCACCCATAGAGGGGAAAGGAAACTCCCCTAAGTAGACACACCTCCTTTGACCTCACAAGACATAATCCCAGAGTCACTAGAAATTGACTGACCATAGATACAAATCATCGTAGCTCAACATGTACTGCCACAGATGGAGGGTAGCAGATCACATTTAAAGGATCTTGTCATTATGCTGCTTACGTAAATGACCTCACTAACAATATAGCCTCAGACATGCCCATTCATTGCCTTTATTACGATAGACACATTTTCACCTACAGAAGCAGAATAAGTGAAAAGAGACTGGAGAAGTAAGGTAGTCTTTGCAGAATGTGCACAAGAAGGACACACACATGGCAGCTTACAAGAAAGGTCTAGTGATTCTTTTATGCTCCCAATACACATTACAAAAACTTAGAAAGACAGAGAAATAATGTGCTTATGCTGAGATTAGAATAGAAGGATAGATGGCATTGGCTGGCTCTGTACATCTGTACATGCCCCAAATTGTAGCAAAACCAGCTTCCTCCCAGGACTCTCTAGAACTATATCATAAGCAAAGTAATAATTTGGGGTGATTGGCATATGAATGTTGGTTTGGTACTAGTTAGGTCTATTAGCCCAAACTTTCCAAACAATAGAGACAGTAGTTTACTTAAGGACATGCTCAAGGACATTCTAGATGATCATGCACTTGTGGAAATATGGAGACACTTTGACCCATGATTCAGAGAAAATGGTTTTCTCTCTTGTGTATATGGGAGAAGAATGTGCATTGCTTTCTTCTTCCCCAACAGTATTGAAGATATTAACTTCCATCAAACACTGGATGGTGTGATTTCAGACCATTCACTGGTAGTCTTTCAACTCTCTTTAGGATAAATAGCCCACTGGATAAATCATGGAGCATGAACACCTTGAAATATAGGCAACTAGATGAGAAATGCAAACTGAAAATTCATTTTTCAGACTACCTATTAAATTAGGGGCGGCTCCTTTATCTGCAGGAGGTGCGTTGTCCCACTGCTTTCTCTCAGTGCGAGAAGCAGAAACTTAAAATGGTAAAGAAATACAATTTTATGTTTCTGCGTCTCGCACTGCAAAAAAGCAGAAGGGTTTGGTTGGGGGTGGGTGGGTGGGCGGTCCTGCTCTAGGGCGCTGACTGTTTGGTCGGCCCCAGGGCAGACCAAACCAGTCATACGCACTCTGCCTTTTCTCCAAATGTCTGGAATAAACAGTTGCATTTCAAACAACAAATCCAGAAAGTGACTATGAAATATACCGAAATGCCATCAGCAACTCTACTGAGAGAATAGGTAATGATTCTGAATGAGAAACTATAACTAAAGAGGATGGGTTTCTTGCAGGATACTTGCAACCAATGATAGACAGTCTAGAGGGAACATAATAGAGGAAGAGATCATCAAAGTCATGTCAGTGGGGAAATCTTCCGGGTAAGATGAATTCCTGATGGAACTTTCTATGATAAGCAAATATAGCCTAGGTATTGAAGATGTTATTCAGCGATGCCAAATCTGTTAAATCCTATGGCCTCAATATAATATAGCCATTAATGTATGCACACACAAACTAAGAAAGACCATCTCCTGTGCTTGATTTGTCGACTTATTTCTTTATACTGACAATAAGACCTTGGTCAAAGTATTGGCCAACAGATTAAGTTATCCAATTCTTGGTTCGATATAGCCTTCACAGGCAGAATTTGTAACAGGACAATCCGGTAGCAAATAGAATGCAAAAACATGGGGAATCTCTCACACCTCCAATGTTAAGTCTGCAATGACAGAGAAAAAAACAATTACCCTTGATGATAAGGCTATACTCTGAACCTAGTCCAGAAAAATGGTTGGGTTTTCTGAACAATGGTTTGATTTTCTTTTGTAACTTTTCTCAATGCACAAAAAGGCAGCAAACAAGACTGGCCACTCTCGACACTGTTATTTCTCCTTGCTGTTGTACCAGAGGTGACAGCAATTTGACAGTCACGAGGGTACAGAATATAAGGATATTATCAAGATTAAAGAAACCATGCTTATATGTAGATCATAGCCCCCTTAAGGTATCTGACTCACACACCTCTTTACCGAATCAATGTCACTATTTTTGTGATTTTATTTCTTTTCAGGATATCATATAAACTGTGCTATGAGTGAGATTTTATTGCTTATGGCAAACACCAAAAAATAAATCTTTGGTACATTCCCATTCACGTGAGCTACAACAAAATCTTACATACTTAGGTATCCTTGTGAACCAGGCACTGAAAGACGTGGTAATGGACAAAGTTAGACAACTCATGGTGAGATCTGAGAAGATTTCCTAAGATGTTCCTCAGTAAACCTATTGTGGAGAAGAGTTTGGGCTATAAAGATGTATATTGCGCTATGACTCAGCTATATTTTTTGCTTGTTGCACTGGTAATCACGAAAACTGTTAAACGTCAATCAAACTCTATGATAAGGATCTTAATTTGGGTGAAGGGCGACTGAGGCTTAGAATGTGAAAACTGCATGACACATCCATGTATGAGAATCTGCCTCTCACATATAGGTAGCACAAAAGATTGCTCACCTGTTGGATATCTTCCATAATGGAGAATATACTGCAGCATGGCAAATGATTGGAAAAGCTGTGCTTTTGGTGGGGGAAGAGATGGATGTGTGATATACTGGCAGCCGTGAAGACTTAGACCTTCACAACCAGTCATAGCCTTTATCGTACAAATGTTGAAAGCAGCAGACAAAAGCTAAAAAAACATACATACTTACATACAGAAGCACCCATATGGTGGAACACCAATCTCAGAATTGGTTGTTCCCCTTTGTATTGTGCTGAACAATCAATGTCAGGGATCAAGAACTTAAAAGATGTAATATCAGATGGAAAACTTAAATACCTTTATGATTTACAAACTGGGTAAGGAATTAATCTGCCCCAACAGTAGAGATATCTTCAGCTCAAACATTGCATGAAAGCTACATCAGGCACTTAACAAATGGCAGTAGTGTCCTAAGTGACTATAGAGGTCAGTACAAAGCAATTCCTCAATTTGCTGTAGGTGTGGAATTGCAGACTATGATATTGTGCATATCATAAGGGTCTTGAACACTTTTAACCCATTTTTGGTCTTAGGTACATAGCACTATGAAAGCACCTTGTAGCTATTATTTCAAATGACAACGGATTTGGTCATCTTAAAGGACCCTTCTAAAATAGTAGGATGACCTACAGAAGATGGTTTGCAACATCAATATCAGTTATGAAAGTATGCTGTTAACGGATAGATTTGATGCATCACACTATATACAGAAAGGTGCAAACACAGTCAAGAGTCTGGGTAGCCTTGTCATCAACAGCTACATGATCTAGAGTGAGATACGTGTATTTGCTTAAAGAAATATACCCTATGTGTACCTCATTCCTAGTGATACTGTGTGAGGATCTCAAGAACAAAAGCTACCCACCTCCCTCCCATAGACCAAATCTATCAACTCTTGATCTTAGCACTTGAGTCGTAAGATAGAGATGGTGTGATGAAGGGCAAGTGGACAGGTGTACTGTTTGCATATTTGCTTATCTGTTTATAAATCATATAATGCAAGCATGGCATTATGTAATTGTTGGACCTGGCCCTTTTGCAGGGTTACTCCCAATTTGTTTGCCTTCTTCCTGTATTTTTCTGACCTTTTTTTTGGCTTTAGGACTCTGGGCACTTTACCACTGGTAATCAGTGCTTGGGTGTATGTGCTCTCTTTTTTAACATGACATGATTGTTTTTCACCTGTTTGGCATATTTAATGTACCTGTAAGTCCCTTGTACAGTGTTATTCCATATACCCAGGGCCTGTAATTTAAATGCTACTAGTGGACCTGCAGCGCTGCTTGCCCCACCCGTAGAAGTAGCATTTCAAACCTGTCTCAAGCCTGCCTCTCCAGGGCCTGCATGCGCAGTTTACTGCCACAGTGACTTGGCATTTAAAGTTACTTCACAAGCCTGACACTCCCATTTTACTACAAAGTGACACATCTTCAGCCAATGAGTGCGCAATAATAATGAGTGTTGGGACCCATGGTAGATTGTATTGAATATCAACAGAGTCAGTCCTTGGTTCCCAATCAGCTAGGCACTGTGAGGCTGGGAGACCCAGTAAGGAGGATCTAACATTCATGTGGTAGATGGTGATACAGAGTATTTCCTCTCGGGTGGGGCGGGCTGGAAGAGGGATGTGAAGAGGGGAGGAGGGTGTTCAGGGACAAAAAAATAAAAATAAAAAAACTTACCTGAATGCCTCTGCCACCAACGCCGCAGTCGCCTGCCACTTTATGATCATCCTTCGTTTGGTCACAGGCTCCAAGACTGCACTGCGGCCAACCCTGATGCTGCATGAAAGCAGCATCAGGATTGGCCTGAGCGCAGGCATCTTGCCCATTTGGGGCTGGAGTGAGCTTCACGGCACATGAAGGTCTGGTCGGCGTGAGACGGCCAGCCAAACCTTCATGCGAAGTTAAGTGAGTGCACTAGCACTCCCCCACCAGCAGTGTCATCCCCCTGGACTTGCCCCAAGACTCTTAAGAGTCCTGGGGGCAGGTCCAGGGGATTAAAATGAAACAATAATAAAACAAGTTTAAAACCCATTTTATATTAATGTTTTATTTGAGGGTGGTGGCAGGGTGGGCGGCGCCCCTCCACCTTAATGAAGGAGAACCCGCTGTGTGAGAATGTATATGATGTTTTGCACTGTTTTTGATTGTGATTTAATTTGTTATTTGTGGGGTGAGAGATACGTTTTGTAATGTATATTTGTGATATGTTCATATTTTTGTTTTCTGTGTATTGCAATGTGTAACATTAAAATAATTTTTGCTATGACTGATGGAGAAAAAATAAATGGTGATCACTGTTAGATAGTAGAGTGATCATGAACAAAAACAAAGGTATGTAGCAATAGAGCCAGTATTGGCAATTTGAGTGGTGTTGTGTACTTTTAGAAAGTGTGCTTTTCTATGTGCTTATGACTTTTTGTGATTTGAAGTCTGACCTCAATCCACATCTAGGGCTGACTGACAGCTAGGCTTTGTGCATACTTTCCAGACAGCCATCACACAGGGAGGTTGTGGTGTAACTGGATTACATATGCATACTGAATGGTCTTCCTGGGCTAGGAGAGAGGGAGGCCGGGCACATTTACATTTGCAAAGGATGTGCTCTGCCCTCACACAAAAAGCTCGTTTATCCCCTACTGATGTCTTGAGCCAGGGCTTTGGTTGAATGGGGGTGTCGTACACTTTCAGGTTCTTTTGAAGTTACCTCCACATCAAAGACATTTTTAGTATATGTACAGGGCTCTGACCCAATGATTTTAGACCATGCATGGGACTTGTAACTAGATGCTGCTGGCTCTACATGCAGTACTTTGCCAGGTGGTGCCAGGAGGAACCGCCATTTGCACTCCCTGCTTTATTGTGTGGGCTGCTGCCTACTGGGATGCAGGAGGGATTGCCACTTTGCATTGCCTCATGTGCTGGCCTTCTGCCCATTTCCCCTGCTTGTGTGCCCTCAAATGCTCTACGAGGAGATCAGGATGTGATGAGTGCTGTGGTCTGCTCCTGTCTTTGGCCTGGTGAGTGCTTTTCTGTCTCCGGAGGACAGCTCAGGGTGAGCGCTCCTCTTTTGGGAGAGCAAAGTGTTTCTGCCTTGGAATCTGCATGGAAGGGTGTGGGCATTATTAGAGAAAGGACCTTTGCCAGTGCACAGTGAGCGTGGCTTATAACCCCAGTATTGTGGATCTGGAAACTACAGATACGGAAGAAGGAGGCCAGTGCTTCTTCCTCGTTCAACCCCTTTCAGCAGGGGACCAAGACGTATGTTGGCAGAAAAGGAGAGTTTCTGCCAGTGAAGGCAATGTGACTGGCCATCAGAAACCCCCCTTCAGCACAGCCCCCTTTTCTCCTGCAGCAACCGGACTCACAAATGACATCCCCACAGAGGGGAGACCAGTGCAGCTGTGGGTGGGGATGATCATCCAGTGTTAATTTGCCAGATCCACACTGCAGCTTCCTTGCCTGGTGGGGCTCCTCTCAAAGATATGGTGCTGTAAGCAGGTGACCCGGCCCGTCTTGATTAGGAAGGCTGTGTTGGTGGCACCGGCTTCACAGCTCGCAGGCAGCCGCCTTATACTACGCTGCACGTGGAGACCAAGAGAGGTCTCCCTCCCAGAATCAGCATTCTGTGGGCCCCCAAACTTCTGTTGATATAACTTCGGGCCCTTATCTGCATTGGAGGCAATTCAGGAGAGAGTTCTCGACGGAGGACCCCGGTTTTAGTGATCAATGTTCTGGTGACTATTAAAGAAAGTTACCGGAGTAACTTCGGTAGGCGTTCAGGGGCTCCTGTGCACATACAGTTGGCTTCAAGAACTTTAATGTGTGAAATAGACATGCAGGGGTTTCTGCACAAGATGTGTTTATGTAGTACAATGATGTTTGGTGATTCATGTGTTTTCTCCCAGTAACCTAACTGCTGCATGTAATGACCTGACTTTATATGTCATTTTTGCCTTGCATGGTTAGGATGACAAGTATTATTCCAGGATGAGCATTGTATGTGCAGTGACGGTGTTTTCGTGAAGTGTGCAACATATAAGTATTTATATTATTGCACTAACTGTGATATTTTGACACTTGCCAAATTGGCAATGTGATTCGTGTTTTTTGTGAATTTTTCTATGTTTATATGCAATACAGAAATGTATTTTTTCTATCATATTGTGTGGAGTCTTTTTGGGGTGTATTTATCGTGTCACTGGTGTGAGAGTGTTGCACAAACATTTTACACATTGCCTCTGGGATAAGCCTGACTGCTCTTGCCAAGCTGCCAAGGGGTGAGTAGGCATTATCTTTGATATGTAACTTCCTTATCCTGACAAGAGTGGTGGGTTCTGCCTGGCTTAGGTGCATACCCTAGCCAACCAGAAACCCCACTTCTAACATTGGTAGCAGCAGTGGGATAGGACTTGCATTTGCACAGTACCACAGTAACTCATTGTTCCACTACAAACTCTGCACTTAGACCAATATGTGTTTTGTTTTTTACTCCTGATTCTCTCATTGGTCATTTTTATAGTTTAGCCCTCTTTGACCTCCGTAACCTGGTGTGGTAAACTGATGAGGAGTTAAAGGGGTCCTGTAAGGAGTTGGGACGAAATGTGAGTCAGGAACCATGCATAGACAACCTGCCGAATGCCCTGATTGATATTTAAAGGTACTATGAGTAAAAACATTAACAGAGAACCAGTGGGTTGGTGGGTTTAGGAAAGACCCTGAGGAGGTCCACGAGAGAGGGGAGAACTATAAATTGGAACTCCTTGTGGGCCCTGGGTAAATATTGGGAGCATACGTGAGGGAGCCACCTTAGAAGACCCTCAGCAGGAGGCTTCCCAGTCCACACCCCAAATGGGCAGTGGCCCTGAAGAGAGTGAGGAGGAGGGAGAGAATGGCCAGGCAGAGATGCCAGTAGAGAGAGAGGAACCCATAGATAGGGAATCCCTTTTGCTGGGTCCAGTGCCAGGAGCAGTGTCTCCTCCCATTCCCTGTCCCCTGAGGAGCTCAGAGATATGTGAGAGGAGAGGGACTGGAGGTTAGAGATAGCACAACTGGCTGTAGAAGAGAGAAAGGCTGAGAGAAACTTTGAGGAGAATAAGCTTAGAATCAAAGTTTGAAATTCCTGGACTCACCAGCACTGCAGGTGGAGTTGTGTGGTGGCAGCAACTGTGAATCTACTGTTAGGAACACCTCACACATACCAGCAGACTTGGTACCTAGCTTTAAGGAGAGGTATGAGATACACCAATGGTTGCAGGAGCATGAGGAAGCTCTGGTAGTACGCAGGATCCAAGAGTAGGATTGGGAGACTGGCCTGGGGAGCTATATTTCTGGGAATGGGGGATGCCCTACTGGCCCTAGAAGGTAGTGACAAACAGAGGTATCCCCCATGAAAGAAACACTGATAAGGAGGTATGGCCTCACCCCTGAGTATAGGTTAAGGTTCAGGTGCAGTGGGAAACTGTCTCACCAGTCTTGGGGGGTGTTTGTGGAGGAGTATTGCAAAGCATTTGATGGTTGGGTGAAGGGTAGCACAACAAACAATTTTGAAGGGCTGTTCATTATGATTGTCACAGAGCACATGCTTCAATGTTGTTTTCGAGGGCTTATGCCCCCACCTGTTATAGTGTACGTTCTCTGACCCCAGGGAACTTGCAAAGGACTCAGACCTCTGGGTGAGTGCCACAGAGTCTGAAAATGCATTTGGGTGTGATCCTAAAGGGAATGGCTCAGGTTTCCTCCAACCAAGAGGGAGTATGGATGTTCTCAGTAACCCAGATAGGTCCCAGTAAAGTGGGATGGGTAGAGGGCCCCATGTCCCTTCTTGGGGTAGGAGGAGAGGTGGGCAGTGACCCAGGTTGCCCAAACCGTATTCCCAGAACCTGTATGGCACCCGGGGAGGGGGGCTTAGTCTGTACGGGGAGGCCATCCACTGAGGGGGATTCCATAGTGCCAGGAAAACTTGTGGAGTGGCTGTTACAAGCGTTCCACCAGTTCTGCTTTCAGGCAGTACGACTCTGGAGTGAAGAGTGTGGAAGGATAGATGGAATGGTAAAAGGGGGAGGCAGTCCCCAGTGGGAGAATCAGTGGGTCAGGGGCCAGCTCTGAGGTCAGAGCCCCCCAGGAATCATGCTGAAGATGCTTCTTCTTGTCTGGGGGTCTGCATGCTCTGTCAGATGGACGGGGTCAGGAGACCAGTGCCAGGCAGACTCTAACCAACACATAAAGAATGTTTTTCCCTTGGAGGGTAGGAGTACTCCCCAGAAAGTCCTCGCTTGCCAGGCACATGCTCAGCCTAAGGGTTCAGACCCTTGGTTGGGAGACCAGTTGCAGGTTAAAGCCCCTGAACCGGTGGGAGAATTGTGCAGGACACCTGCTGCAGATGCCCTGAAAGTTCTGGATTCTAGGGGTACCACTCCTAGGAGGAGTGCGTGGAGCCCCAGAATAAGGGGGAGGGGGAGGAAAGCCTCACCCCTGACCCCTGTTCAGTCTAAGGGGACAGACCTGGGGTGGAGGGACAGTTACAGGGTAGAACCCCTGAAGTGGTGAAAAGTGGAATGGAGAGAGGATGCCATGCACCTGGGGCTACCGCCTCCAACTATGAGAGATTCCAGAGACTAGAGGCCCCTGGACGGTCTGGGGCCTGGCTCTGGACACCAACAGCTAAGTAATTTCCATGGGTTAGCTTAGGTTGTCCGAGGATCATCGACAGAGGAATCCAATTGGCTTCAGAGTGGAGTAGTACTGGAACATGCCCCTGCAGTTGTGGGCTACGTTCCATGTTCTATGACCAAGAAAGCTATCCCTTATGGGGAACTTCTGCGTATCCGCAGAAACTGCAGTGAGGAGGTCAACTTTGTTGAACATTCTAGAAAGGCCACAGACAGACTCAAGAGAAGAGGCTATGATGAACATTTACTTTACACAGCTGTCAGCAAGGTTCAGACAACTAAAAGGGAGGACACATTGAACTGTAACAAAAATGAATGTAAACAGGAAACCCAGAGATTGTCATATATCACCACCTACTCAACACTAAACCATGAGGTTTTCAAGTCCCTGGGTAAACATTGGGCCTTACTAAAAGGAGCACCGGGAATTGGCAACATGATTATGGAGAGACCTTCTATGACTTTCAGGAGAAGCAAAACTATTGGGGATGTGTTATACCCTAGTTACACCTTACAGAACAAACCCAAACAGGACACATGGCTGAGCAAACCCATAGGATTCTATACATGCAGCACCTGTAACATCTGTCACCTGGGGTGCAATAGAACGATAACGTTCAGTTACAACACCAGTGCCAAACACAAGATTGAACAGTTCATTAACTGTCTCACCACGTTTGTTTCTATGTAATTATCTGTGGCTGTAACAAAATCTACGTAGGCAGTACAACCAGACAGCTGAAGGCTCACATTCAGGAATATCGAAGAGCTGTCCTGTATTTACAGTTTCTTTTCTGTCCCCTCTCTGGATCTCACTTGCGTATTGCGCATAGTGCATCTCATTCATTATGATAGTCGCCCACTTAGGTTCTTACCCACACACAACCTCTGGACATTATTATTTTGCTCCTCATGTTCAGGCATGCTCTCTACTAGTAACGTGGGGGCATATGTATCAACATCACCATTTGCGATTCTCAAATAGCGATGTTTAAGGAATCGCTATTTGAGAATTGCAAAACGGGATGTATTTAAAAAATTGCAAACTTTTTACGATTTTTTAAAATTCCTTAATTGCGATTAGCAAATTGCGAAATCGCAATTAAGGAATACCTGCCCATTCATTCCTATGGGCCAGGAGACCCATAGGAATGTATGGGAAGTAATTCTCAAATTGCGAATCGCAATTTGCTAATCGCAATTTGAGAATAATTTCAAAGGTGCAAGGGTGTCAAGATGACACCCTGATACACCCCTGAAATTATCATGTGTGGTCATATGGCGCACATACATGCCCTAAGGGCATGTATGTGCGTCACGTGGCACTTTGTAAAATTACAAAACGTGCATTTTTAAAAGAAATCGCAAATTAACACCAACTAGTAGTTGGTGGTAATTTGCGATTTCTTAAGGATTAATCGCAATCCTTTGGTGAGTGTTACATTTCATTTAAGAAATCGCAATTTGCGATTTCTTAAATGCTTACACAAACTTAAGAAATCGCTAAATTAGCGATTCCTTAAATTTGAGTTGGGAATTTGCCTAATACATCCCGTTTTGCGAATTTTTAATCGCAAACGCTGTATTTTGCGAATCGCAGCGTTTGCGACTAAAAATTTGCTTGATACATATGCCCCTAAGTCTCATACTTTTTTCTGCCAGCATTTTCTGCTATTTAGCTACTTTAAGTTGTCTGTCCTGACTGTCGCCAATTTTACACGCTCGCTTTCCACTTATTAGAATTTTAATACAGTGCTGCCTATTTTGGTTATTAGAACTACCCATTACCATCGGAGTAAATAACTCACTTTACCACACTTCTTAGTTTAATTTTTTCTTGGTTACGTTGTTTTTTCAGCTGGAGTCGCTTAATATTTAGTGAGTTTTTTCACCTAAAACTCACTCAGTTTAACTTATGTATTGGAGCAGTTTGTTTATTTTGGGACACTATGGATATTCAGGGCTGAGGAGCAAACACGGAAGCGAGTTTTCATGATCTCACCTTTTGCGGTCTGGTTTTTACGTAATCTAATGTTTTCATAGTATCTAGGACCCCGGAAGTAAGCTGTGTACTCACATCCTGTGGTGCGGTCTAGTGTTCGGAGCTCGCTGCTCATTGGCAGATGCTTTTTAAATGTTTCAGCAGGCCCCTTTTTCATTTCTCTCACTAATCGTGCTGACTTTGGGACGTTGCTTACGGACACGGCTCCCAGTTTTCGGATGCTGCTAATACCGTTTTCAAGTGAGTTGCCAACCCCGTTTTTGCTAATTTCTTTGACCTTTGTGTGTTAACTGATGGCGCAAGGTGCTTTATTGTGCACTGCGTTATAGTGCTTTGTCAAACGTACCGAACTTTGGTGCCTACATGATTTGACATACGTTTAAGGGTGGGCGTAGTTCGCGAAGTAGCACTTCGCGAAGCTACGCAAAGTGAAGTTCGCACTACGCGAGCTACGCGTAGCACTTCGCGAACTGCGTAGTAACATGTTCGCACTGTGCAAGATGTTGTTTTCAATGATTGCACAGTGCGGACAAGCAACCGGCACTGTGCAATCATTGAAAATGGCATCATGCACAGTGCGAGCTGTAGTTTTCTGCTGCTCGAGTAGATTTTTACTCGAGCGGCAGCTTTCTCAACGCGAACTGGTAGTTTCTCATCGCGAGCGGTCGCGAGCATACGCGACCCCTCGCAATGAGAAACCTGACCTCCTCGCGTTGGGAATCTCGCCGGGAGGTTTATTTTCCATGCTCGCGATCGCCAACTTGATTTTGCTGATCGCGAACAAGGAAAAAGTTTCGCCGGGATGTCATTTTGCTTGCTCGCGGTCGCCAACTTGACGTTGAGGAACGCGAGCAAGCAAAAAATGACCGCAGCACTACGCAACACTACGCTACGCGTGTTCGCACTGTGCTACGTGCAGTTTGCGTAGTGCGAAGTAGCGCGAACTTCGCAAACTACGCAAGCGTAGCGTAGTGCTTCGCCCAGGCTTACGTTAGACTCTCCTCTGCCTCTGGTCTTACATTGGTTATTTTCGATTATGGCGCTTTTTTCTTACTGAACGCACTAGGATTTTAGTGCTTCCTTAAACATAAACGTACAGCGCTTTAGTTTATTACCTGACCCGGCATATGCCAGATCCTCCCGTGCCTCCGGCTTAAACATGGCTTTTTTATTTTTTTTACTTTTTCTGATCTCTTACTTCATATTTCAATCTCATAAGGCGGGCCGTTTATATTTGTACTCGGCCTCATATAAAATGTGCCTGCAGCCGTTTATTTCTCAAACGCTAACGACTTGTTAACTGCAACGCATGCGCCATTGCAGTACTTTGATTGTTAAACATATTATGTTATGCCACCGAGGACGTGCCTTTACGGCCACCTGGCGGGAAGTGCATTTGACAATGCATTCCCTGGCTAACACAGATTGTCTATGCTCACAGCTTATCTTGGAGCATACCTACTTAATTTAATTTTATTAAATAATTTCTTCACAGATAATACTGCCAACAAACATACCTGCTGATCTACACTCTACCATGAGTTCATCAATGCATTCTAGGTATGTTGAGCCTTTCTCATCAGTCTTTTTTTTTTTTTTCTTCTATAATTGGTCGCAGGCACGTTCATTTGTACATATTTTTCTGGTATGTTTTTTTAGGATTCGTTTTAATTTTGTTCTTTATCTACAATATTTTGGTAAGCTAGTTTGCTAGCCACATTGGGTCTTTTTAGCACATGGTTTGGGGTAATAAGGCAGCTCTCTTCCCTCTTTTTGGTGTTACTCTTTTATGATGCTAACTTTTCGCCAACTTTTGCCCTGTTTCTAGTGCCTCACATCCCTTTTTTTCACAGGTGAAACGCTTAGCTCACTAGACCTTTATCCTTTATGATTCACGAGTTCTCTTATTGTGCACCTCCTTCCCCCATTCTATTCTGGCTATTTTTGCTTCTCTCATCTCTCTATCATGCTTTATCTTTTAAACTTACTTTCTTCATTTGTAATGTAAATGTCTTTCTTAAAAAACTGGTCTTTTGACCGCCTATTTTAAAATATCCTCATGTTATCTGCCATTACAGCCCTGAAGAAGCCCATGTTTGGGCAAAACGCGTTGGCTGGCTGTTTCTTATGAAGTGCAACAGAGAATAAAAGACCAGAAAATATTAATGTGCTAATGCTTTTTATTGGTATATTGCTGCACATCCAATTAAATGTGTCTACATATTGCCTCCCAGCCAATTTCTACATTTAAGGGTTTCTTTAACTTTTTGGATGAACTTCCTCATAGCGCAAGCTATATCTAAATTACTCATTTCAGTTTGAAGATCTACTGCTTGTACCCTATTTTTAATACCATACTTTTTAAAAATTGGGCATAAATACTCTTTCCGTATATCCAAAACCTTCTGACAATCCAATATAATATGTAAAATATCACACATTGTTCCCAAGATACAAGCACATTTCTCTTTGCTATCAATCATTGCTCTTTTTACCCCGTTATTAGCTTTAGGGTTAACACTAATTCTTAACCTTAGTATTTCTCTTCTTATCCAACAACAGGGTAATCTATCAATATAAGGGAAATGTTGTTCATTTTGTCACAAGTTAGCCATAAAACGTACAGATTTTTTCCCAAGAGATAGTCTTGGTCCTGGGCTTGAGAAATTTCTCTCCCCGGGGCCCTGAGTTCCCTCTTATCAACTTCAATTGGTAAAGTCAGGGGGCATAGCTTGATCCTCATAACTCTACAAGCTTTAGTAATAGTTTCTCTTACCCCTTTTTCCTACGTTAGCTCGCTCTTCAGTATCTCGCTTCTACACCACTGTGGGATTTTATGTTCTTCTCCCCCGCCCCGCCATGCATGCCATTATACCCCATGATGTAATTCCTGTTTGTAATCTCATTGCCTGGACCATTGAGGACTTGGGCAATGACAGTGAGTTTTTCAGACATTTTCCCGCTTTGGCATCCCATCCGTTTTTACCACTCAGCTATAGCAATTCAGCTCCGTATAGGAATTGTGGTGGTACCATGGCTGTATAAGCTTTTAAAACCGGTCTGTCCGACTTTTCACCATAGACATCATTAAGTTTTTTTAGACCACTAACCGAAGCTGATGCCCTCAGTTTTAATGCATCTAGATGGATGTGCCAATTCAGATTTTTCTCAAACCACATCCCCAGGTACCTATATTCGTCTACCTTTTCCAACTTCGTGGAGCCCAAAAACCAGTTGAACCTTATTTCTCTTCTTCCAAAGCTTAGTACCTTTGTCTTATCCATATTTACTACAAGTTTTTTAAGACTGCAGTATTCGTTAAACATATTCAACTTTCTTTGCAGGCCGATCTCTGTTTGGTCTATTATTACGAGGTCGTCTGCATAAAATAGAAATTAACTATGTTTTCCGTTTAACTTTGGGCTGGCCCCCGGTACAGTGCCTAAGACTGAAGGTAAGTTTGTTATGAATAAGGAGAAAAGTAGGGGGGGCAGTACGCACCCTGTCTTAACCCATTTCCAATTGGGATTTTCTGCAATAGGCTCCCCTCTATGTCCAAAATTATCTGCACCCAATTATAGGTGTGTAGTGCGTGTAGCTTAGCAGATCCCTCAGGATGTTGTATCTAATCAGCATCTCCCTCAGCATCTCACAGTCCGCTAGGCCAAATGCTACGTGGAAGCCCACAAAGCAGCAGTACAAACTTCCCCTCTGCTGGATAGACTTCCGCGCAATGGACCAGTGCGCAAAGCAGTGGTTGACTGTAGAGTGCCCCTCCTTAATCCCCCCCCTGTTCCGGGGGCACAACCTGATTTGCTTCTGCCCAGTCCTTGAGTCTTTCCAAGATTATTTTGGCAAATACTTTTTCTCCTATGTCCAGTAGGTTAATCAAGCTATAGTTCTTCAGAGCTTCTGCATCTCCTCATTTGTGGAAGGGTGTTATGATTGCTCCTCTCCAGTTTTCTGGTATATAACCTGCATTAAGTATCCCCAGAAACATTTCTGAAAATAATTCTGCCCACCACTCTGGCCTGGTTTTTATGATCACTGCAGGAAGGTTGTCTGGTCCAGCAGCTCGAGACCGGGTTAGGTTAGATATAATGTTATTTAATATTGCTAGGAGTGAGGTGTTCCTTAACCTCCCTCCCTCACACCTGGCCACAATATAGATCTCAATCTCTTCTTTACTGGCCAATTTCCATATATTTCTCCCAAATGTCTTACCCAATCCTCTTCTGGTACCACTTAATTCAAGGACCCTAGTATTTTGCCTGAACCTTCTTGGACCACCTTCCAAAAGCCATTCAAGTCTTGAGATTCTATTACAGATAATATTTTCGCCCACCAGCCCTCTATGTATGTTCTTTTTTATGTCTAATAATCATTTTGTATTTTATCCTTAATTTCTGAAGGTTGTGGGATGAGTCTACATTATAATTTGCTCTAAGTCTTCTTTCTCTTTGTCTTATACTTGCCTTTACTTTACGACATTCTTCATCGAACCACAATCTTCGCTTTGCTTTGGGTTCTGTTTTTCCTACCCTCTCCTGATTTACTAGGTTTTACTTTAACCCTTAGGCATTCCACCAGTTGGGTGATTATATCTTCATACCATCCATTATCCTTTGTATTCGGGATATTTTCTAATGTTCTGGTCTGCTGTACAGTGGCTAGTTTTTCAATGTACTCCTCCGATATACATGTTGTGAGGCGCCTTGGGTAGCTGGAGAGCTGTATCTCTTTATTTTTTCCTTACTCCATATATTTCAGTCTTCGGGGTGTAATGGTCACTTCCCTCCACTCTTACCACCTCAAAGTTCTTAATTAATTTCAAGTTCCATGCATGTAGAAACACATAGTCTATCGGACAGGGTTGCTGGCTCATCTTAAAAGTACGCTTTTGCTGGTCGATCTGACTCCATTCTGCCATTCATACAAACTAAGCCCATTGAACCCAAAATGTGCCCCATAGCCATATCTTGTGTGCTGATATATCCACCCTCGGAAAGATGGCTTCATTTATCTTGTAGGAAGTCAACAACTCCTTACACCATGGGTCAATCCTACAAGGGTCTAATTAATGATTGAAGTAACCCAGCACAAAAACGTACATCTTTCTGGTAATAGCCGGTTAAAGTTAGCTCATCTTCTTTAAGTTATTCCAGTTCTGGTTCTGGTTCCAGTTAAGGTATTGATTAGTCTACCCTGGCATTAGGCTAGAATTGGGTAGTGTTGGACCTGGCCCTTTTTGCGGGGTTATTCCCAAGCTTTTTTGCCTTTCTTCTGTATTTTTCCTGTCCTTTGTTTGGTAGCTTTAGGACTCTGGGTACTTTACCACTGCTAATCAGTGGTAAAGTACATGTGCTCTCTCTTATAACCATGATATGATTGATTTACACCTGTTTGGGATATTTAATTAGAGCTCTTTGTGCCACCCACAGAAGTATAATTTTAAAGCTGTCTCAGGCCTGCCACTGCATGGTCTGCATGTGCAGTTTACTGCCAAAGTGACTGGACATTTAAAGTTACTTGCCAAGCCTGAAACTCCCCTTTTACTACATATAGGTCACCCCTAAGGTAGGCCGTAGGTTGCCCTATGGGCAGGGTGCTGTGTATGTAAAAGGTTGGTGTGATCCAGCACTCCGGGCCCGCCATGATTCCAAGAAGGCCAAGCCATTTGCCATATCTAGACGGGATGCCAACAGCCCAGTCGCTGATGTGTGCGTCAACATGATGACAAATTGTGAGCCAATAAAAAGCCACCAGGAGATGACGTGGGGGAGGAGCAGCAAATGAAGAGCGAAGCTGCAGAAGCGAGCTCGAGAAGAGAGGAAGGAGATGACTGGAATCGGAAGGACACCGAAGCAGAGGGCAATCAAAATACAGATGCAAGGCAGGAGGAGTTTGCCAGGACAAGCCAGGGAGACCAAGGCCGGTCCCACGGAGGAGCGAAACTCTATAACGCTGTCATGTCCAGTGGTCCAGGAGGAGCGGAGGATGCTGAGACGACCCCTGCCACGATCTTGGAAGGCTGTGGCCTCAGGCAAGCACCAATTTTTCGGTACTTCACTCTTAGTCGCTGGTGGGAGGGAAGGTCACAGGGCACAACTGGGTGTGATAGAGGCTGAGCCCCATCCGGGCTAACAGTGTACGAGTACTGTTGGAATTAAGGTAGCACCGAACATCGTCTGGTTTCGAAATAGTGCACAAAGTTCACAGGTGTGGTGGCAGAGACACCACTCAGCAATACCCACTGAACTAAACCCATCTTCTTTGTCCTGAGACTACAAGAAGATTCTGGGTGGAAAAGGACCACTAAGGACCCAGATCAACGGACCAAGATGCAAGCTATCTTCTTCTGCACTGGCCTTGATATCTTCTGTTGTTTTTGCCTGTCTGCCTCAGTATAACAAATGCTACGAATAAACCCAGTTAAAAAATGTAAACGTCAAGTCTGGGAGTCTTAAACGCCTGACCACAGTAAGACATGTGCCTTTATTGTGTGTTATGTCCTGGTAGTGACAAACACCCTATTTCATTTTTCACTACAGTGAGTGCTGATCCTCTCATAGGTTAGCATTGAGAATTCGGTTATATAATTGTAACTGGTAATTTCTGATCTGAAAGGAGTAGCGTTGCTATGTTTGGCATGTTTGGAATTGTGTTGATAAATCCTGTTTATTGGGGTAGATGGATTTTTCATTATTATTGTAAAAATGCAACTTTTAGAAAGTAGGAATTTCTATGTTCTTATCACTCATTGTGCTTGGCAGCCAAACTCCAATCAACATTTAGGGCAGAGTGACTGCTAGGCTCTGTGCATACTTTCCAGTTAGCCATCACACAGGGAGGATGGGGTGCAACAGGGTCACATCTGCATACTGAATAGTACTACTGGGTTGGTAGAGAGGAAGGTGGGAGCATTTACGTTTGTATAGGCTGTGTACTGCCCTCACACAAATGGCTTGTTTACCACCTACTGATATCTGGATCCAGGGATGGGGTTGGATGGGGTGTTGTGCACTTCTAAGGTGCTTTTGAAGATAAATCCACATTAAAGACATTCTGAGTATAAGTTAAGAATCTCTGACTCCATGATTTTAGACACAGCATGGGACTTGTAACCAGATGCTCCTGTCTCTACATGCTGCACCTTACTAGGGGACTATTATGATGCCAGGCGGAACCGCCATTTGGACTGCTCACTTTGTTATGTGGCCTACTGCCTGCTGGGCTGCAGGAGGGACTACCACTTTGCACTGCATTGTGATCTGCTCCTGGCTTTGGCCTGGGGATTGCTCTTTTGTCTCTAGAGGACAGCGCGGGGCAAGGGCTCCTCTTTTGAGTCAGCGCAGTGTATATTCCCTAGAAATCTGCTCAGAAGGATGCGGACATTGTTGAGAAGAAGGTCTTCCACCGGTGCAAATTGAATGTGGCTTATATCCCCAGTAGTTTGGATCTGCACACTACCGATCCAGAAGAAAGAGGCTGGTGCTTGTTCCTGGTGTGACCCCCTTCAGTAGGGGACTGCAACATCTGTTGACATAAGAGGATATTTTCTGCGAGTGAAGGCAGCGCGACCGGCTGTCGGAAACCCCACTTAGCACGGCCCCCCTTCCTCCTGAAGAAACCGGAATCCCAAATGTTGTCCTCGGAGAGGGGAGACCAAGGCGGCTGTGGGTGGGGCTGATCCTACAGCACAAACTTTCCTGCTCCACGCTGCAGCTTCTCTGCCCCTTGGTGCTCCTCTTCAGGTGAGGGATTTCTAAGCGGGTGACCTGGTCTGTCTTGATAATGAAGGCTGCGTTAAAGGCAGCGGCTGCACAGCATGCTCATGGGCAGCCACCTTGTACTACGCTGCATGTGGGGGACCAAGAGAGGTCTCCCCACCAAAATCAGCATTGTGTGGGCCCACAACCCCCTGTTGACAAACCTTGGGCCCGATTCACAGAACTAACTTAAGACAAAATCCTAAACTTACTACCATTTTGGTATTCACAGAAGGCACTTACTCATTTTGGTATTCACAGAAGGCACTTATTCATTGAGTAAGTGCCTTCTGTGAAAACCAAAATGAGTAAATGGTAGTAAGTTTAGGATTTTGTCTGAAGTTAGTTCTGTGAATCGGGCCCCTTAGGTGCACTTATCAGAAATAGGAAACAATTCAGGGGAAAGTCTACGATGGAGGACCCCCGTTTAGGTCATTGATTTTCTGGTGACTATTAAAGTTACGGGATTGTGCTAGGTGTGCAGGGGCTTCTCTGTCTTCACAGTTGGCCTGAATTACTATACTGTATGTAATAGACATGCAGGGGTTTCTGCGCATGATGTGTTTATGTACTACAATGATGTCTGGTGATTCATGTGTTTTCTACCAATAACCTAACTGCTCCATTTCATGACTTGACGTTATATGTCGTTTTTGCCTTGCATTGTCAGGATAACCAGTATTATTCCAGGATGAGAATTGTTTGTGCAGTGACGGTGTTTTCATGATGTCAACATATAAGTCTTTATTTTATTGCACTAACTGTGATATTTTGACAATTACCTAGTTGGCAAAGTGATTATTGGTTTATGTGGTTTTGTTCTATGTTTATATGAAATGCAGGAACTTATTTTTATATCATATTGTGTGGAGTCTCTTTTGTGGTGTATTTATTGTGTTACTAGTATGAGTGTGTTGTGCAAATGCTTCACCCTTTGCCTCTGGGATAAGGCTGACTGCTCTGCCAAGTTACCAAGGGGGTGAGCTGGGGTTATCTTGGATGTGTAACTCCCTTACCCTGACTAGAGTGGTGGGTTCTGCCTGGCTTAGGTGCATACCCTAGCCAACCAGAAACCTAGGGGCAGATTTATGTTCCCTGGCGCATCCCTGCAAATCAGCATGGATGCGTCACGAAAGTTTACCCTTGCGCCACAATAGATGCGCCGCATTTACAATGAAGCGCATCGTGGTGCAAGGATTAACAGATGCGTGATGCATCTGATGGCGGAAGGTTGGCGCATTGCTGGAGTTGCGTTGCAAGTGGGACGCAGCTCCACCAAGGCTCGGGGGTGCCCTATCGTTACAATGCTCCGTCAATCCTTACGCCTGCTTCAAACAGGCGCAGGGTTTTGACGCAGCATGGCCGGAAAAGTGACTGAGTGAAATCTTGTAGATTTCACTCAGCCACTTTTCGGAGGCGTTCCTATGCCGGAACGCCCTCCCCTGTGCAGGTACGCCCGCATGTGGTGCAAGCTTTACAACATGACGCATGATGCGTCACATGGTAAATGGGGCGCAACATGGTGCAGGGTTTATGCCGCCGCTGCGTCACAAAAGTGACGCAACGGCGGCGTAAAAGTGGCGCACGTCTGTTATAAATCTGCCCCCTAATTTCTAACAGTAATTACAACAATGAATGTAGCAAACTACCAGTGAATCATCTGTTGTTAATACACATGCTACTACACATGCATTCATACCCTTTCTCTTAGCTGCTACCCCGTGCTTATGCATGTGAACTTATGGATATGTCCAATGACTTCATTAGACTCAAGATGAAGCACTTTATGTGATTGTTCTAAATTATTAGGAGACATCTCGTCTTTTAATTTGGCTTATAAATTTTTTTTTAAATCCACAATGACCTCAGAATGGAATCCAGAACATATAGAAGCCTTGCAAGCAATGAAAGATGCCCTCTCAGACATTACGATAAAGAAGTACTACAACTTGCCCAAAATTCCTGCCTCACTGGTTTCAGACAATGCGTCTTCAGCTGTAAGAAAATGATTAAAACCCCTATTACCTATGCAAGCAAGAAACTGAGAAAAACACATCCCAGATTGGGAGCAGGATATAGGCTACCCAGGAAGGGATTAACATTTTGGCCCCCCACTGAGAGGCCTATACAGATGGTCGTAAGGCCCTCCTGCAGTCTGTACGAAAGCAAAAAGGCCAGGCAACATTATGTGGTTCAGAGCTAGGACCCAATTAGGGCTGTATCTTCTGGATTTGTAACAAGACGCCCCTGTATCAAGCATTAAATTGAACCCATCATAGGTAGACAGAAGAAACTGCCACTCTCAGAGCATGTGACATGGTTCCTGATGAGTCAAAATTTGTGACATTCAGCCTAGACTCTTGCATTGCCCAGGTTTTGGTAGAAAAGCACTCACACCAGGCACATCCTTTGTAATAGCTCCTGGTGGGATAGGAATTTCTCCTGCTTGGCATTGGTATGTTCACCTGCCTCAATTGCTCGACTGCATGCATATCTGGTATCCTCATTTAAGTGAAGCTGGTTTAGTGTGTGTGCAGATTTCTAGGTTTATTTCTGACTGAAAGTGGACTGGAGAGGCACACCAAGTATACCCTCAGAGTGGACAGAGAAATATTGTCCCTGTCCTAGATGTAGCACATAAAGCAGTATTGGTAGTACACCGTGTTTTAAGATTGATAGCCTGACCAGACATTTTTATCTGAGTCAGTTAGACAGTGACCTACTGGCCCTTTCTTTTAAAGTTCCACTGAAATGAATACCCAGAACTCTGCACTGAAATCCAGTGAGTATGAGGAGTGTGTGTGGGGCACGTATTCAGCATAGGACTTTGTGTTTATGAGACTGAGCACTGAAGCATGTGTGATCCATTTTGGATGCCTCTGGGTTAGCATGGCACACGATGGAGAAAGAGGACAGTTTGCCCAGAAAGTAGAAGTGAATTGCCTGCATTTCTCTGGCTAGAGGGTGAAGATGTTAACACTTTCTAGCCAGAGGATGCAGAGGATAGAGGTCTACCTTTAGAAATCAAATGAAGACTTTATTAGCAAGAACTGCTGATTAGTTCTTCATGAGCCCTGCCATTTGTTGGATGGTGGGGGCAAGGGTAGGACTGCAGATTCTGTTGTCAACATGAGGAAAATTCTCAGTAAGGCTTATCTCAGTTTACTACATCAGAGAAGCCAGGTAATAAAAACCTCACACTTCATTTTGCCCATGTTGTTCGTACTCTAGTATTAAAACATTCCCAGTGTTACCTGCTCATAAAAGCTCCTCTTCACACAAATTGCCTGGAGAGTAGTCTGAGAAGGCTACTTAAAAGAGAGCCAACCAAATCTGGAAAATCTGGGGTTTGAGACACTGGAACCACATTCCTATCTAGAAAATATGTATGAATGTGGGACCTAAACCACCCACTTTGTTCAAGTTCCAAGTTCTTAACAACGAAGGAAATGAGTGCTTTGCAGGGTACTTGAAGGAGTGCTGTGTGACCATGGCTGACTGATAGCCAGTCCCCTAGGAGTGAGAGGACATCATCTGAAGTCTTGTCCTTCTTCCGGAGAAGCTGAAAGTTTGCTTAATACCTAGAAAACTGCCTGCCTAGAGAGAGAAGGAGTCTGCATGAACATGCAGGAGAAGAGACTGCTGAGGAGGAGAAGCCCAGCTTGTTCCTGGTCAGAAGAATACCCATAGAAAGCAGACTGCCAAAGAGCAATGCCAGGAGTGACCCATGCAGTAAAAGCTCTCCTGGTCGGACTGATCAAGTTCCAGGCAATCCCTTATGATGTCGCTAGTGAAATTTGTGACTTGTTTGGACCAGATACTGTGCCATTTGATAATGCCACTAAGATGGATGTGATCTTCAGCATACAAGAGGTCATGCTCTTTGTTGTTTATGTGAGATTTGGTCGAACGCAGAACTGCTAGAAGTCTACTTAAAATAGCATTCTCCTATGTCTGAATCTGTTTACTGTTTGTTAAACCCCAGATTGGTGCCCCATATATTGCAACTGGGAGACATTTGTTTTATACAATTTTAGCATTTCTCTAATGGGTTTCATTTCTATTTTATTGGCAAATCTAAAGAGCGCAGCAGAAGCACAAGAATATTTTAAGTTTGTGTTCTTTAGATGGGGTTTACTATAACCCATGCTGTGAAAATAGAATGCCGAAGATACTAAATGTTTTTAACTGTCCAATCTTTTGGTCTGTAACAAAAAGTGCCCTGGCCTTCTTCCTTCCTTTACTACAGAACACTGGGGCATATTATCAAGAAAAGTATCGCCGCTTTTTCGTCACATATCGCCGAAAAAGCGGCGATTTTTCCATCGCACTATTAACAAGGACTCGCTAACAAGCATTAGCGCTTGTTTCCTTGAGTTAGCAGCCGTTGTTATTGTCACTTTGCATGTCAGCGATATTTATCGCTAATGACATACAAAGTGGGCGTTCCTCACTGAAACTACATGGAAACAGTCGCAGACACAACTTCCCTCTATTATCAATGCGGCCCCGGACCCGGGAAACCATAAAAAAGTTTTGCTAACCGCGGTTATCGCTGGAATGTAACACCTGATTCAAACTTGACTTAACCATCTTGGCAATGGGAGGTGGATTGTTAGGTTAAGTCCACACTTGCCTATTAGCAAGCTTTTCATTACCGCAGTAAAATTATCGCTGGATTTCTCATGCTATTGCTGCTTTTCACCCCTATCGCTGGATTTTACATCACCTCTGAGCAAAGCGTTGCTAATACGCTGCTAACACGGGGATGTAATCCAGCGATAGATGGCGATAAGAAAATATGCGCTATGCGCGATTTGCGATAATTATCACATGGTGTTGATAATATGTCCCATAGTGTATGTTTTAGTCAAGTTAAGGTTTAATCTGCTGCTCTCCATAAAAGAGAGAAAATGATCAATCAAAAGCTAGAGACCGTTAGCTGTCCTTGATATCAGCACCGCATCCTCTGCGTATAGCAAGATTGGGGTAACGCATGAGCCAACTTTGGGTGCATCTACATTTAAGCTTTGGAGCATAGTATCAACCCATTGATATATAACGAAAATAGAAAACGGGCCAAGTAACAACCATGCCTAATGCCTTTTGTCACCCTAAATCTTTCAGTGCATTGCCCGTTTTTCCCATAATGCATGCAAGCTGTTAAGGAGGCATGTAGCTGTGCGAGATAAAACTCATATAAACTGGGGTGCCCATATTGGCTAGAGTCTGCCACAATATACCATGATTCACTAAATCAAATGCACTGCTCAGGTCTGAAAAGCAGAGATGGATTTGTCCCTGGTGTGCTACTATGTATTTACGTATTATCACATGTAAATGAATGCCCTGCTCCACCGTGCCAAATCTCTCCTAAATCCATATTGTCAATTTGACAATATGTGGTTGTCTGAAGCCCAGGTTTCCAGTCTGGTCAGAATCATCCTCCCCATTATTTTTACAGAGATGTCTAATAAGGATTTTGGGAGAAACCCCCGAGGGCCTCCCCTATCACCTTTAAAACAAATTGGTACTATAGTACTATCGCTCCATGTTTTAAGAAAATGGCTGTGTGCTGCTGCATTGCATACTTGGGTTAATAGGGGTGGCCATAATGATTCAACACACTTAAAAATGTTGACGGGTACCGCATCCTGCCCTGGCGCTTTTCCTGGGGCACTGTTTTTAAGTGCATCAATAACCTTCTCAATGCTGACTGGTTTCATGGCTTCAAAACCTGCCACATCAGTTGAGGTCTGAGTAAAACCGATGTCAACATTATTCTGATTAAAAATGCCTCCAAAGTGGTTCTTCCGTGCTACGGGAGCAACCGAGATGTCCAGGGCCGGTCTTAACTTATTATTTAGAAAAGGGGAATTAATGGTCTTCCAAAACAATGTGCAGTCCCCTGTATCTGCTGCCTTTACTAGGTTATCCCAAGCCTGCTCCTGGAGATCATTTTTCTGATAGAAAGAACCGAATTCTAGTTTCTTCTTAGTTCTTGGATATGCCCCAAATTCTCTGACTTGTCTGTAGTGTTTTCCTTAACTCCTTACTGGCTTTAGTACAATGTGTATCAAACCAGCACTGAGCCTTTATATCACCCATTTGGTCCTTATTTGGGATGATCAGTTTATCTGCTACCGGAACTGCACTGTTCTGAAACTCTATTAGGAGTCTTTTATAGTTCACTCCCCATTCAGTACGGATGTCAAAAGCTTTGTAATTGTCCTTAACTAAGGATTCTAATGGTCTGTTTCCATTAATGCCTGTCCATTTTAAACTGACCCTGTTTGTACCCACTAGCCTGATGGGCATTGCTTATTTAGTACTCTTTGTCTTACATGAAGATATGTTAAGTGTAAGCTTAAGCACCAAGTGGTCATTATGTAATGATGGTTCTATCTTAAGCGATCTAACCAAATTGAGCTCGGTTACCGAGATGATTATATGATCTATGATGGAACAGTGCCTGTTTCCATAGAAAGTAGGTATCAAAGCTCTGTTTGGCTCTCCCTCTTGCTCTAACAATTCCATATTTACGCTATACGAAAGTTCAATTAAAGATTCCCCCATACAAGTCATAAGGAAAATGGGACTGTTCATTCCGATAACACTCTGCGTAACCACATAGTAAGCTGTTGAGACACTGACATTTACTCTTGTGAAAATCTCCAGCCCAGACAAAAATGTAATCAATTCCTTTTTTATTCGCAAAAGACCTAATATCCTTACTAGTGGGCCAGCAGCACTGATTGTGCCACCCACAGGAGTACCCCTGTAAAGGTATCCCAGACCTGCCACTGCAGTGTCTGCACTCAGTTTTTACTGTCATTTCGACCTGGCAAGTGCACCCACTTGCCAGGCCCTACCTTCTCTTTCATTACATGTAAGTCAACCCTAAAGTAGGCCCAGGGAATCCCTATGGGCAGGTTGCAGTGTATGTGAAAGGTAGGACATGTGCTGGTGTGTGTGACATGTCCTGATAGTGAAATACAGTGTAATTCACTATTGAAAGGCTATCTGCCCCATAGGATGGAATGGGAGATACTTTGTAATATCTTACAAGTATAACTTCCCATTGGGACAAGACAGAGCAATGGAGTTTAGTATGCTGAACTCAGAATGTAAATTACATCTTTTAGTAAAGATGATTAATATGTTGTGTGTTTGAAAATTCCACTTTTAGAAAGTGGGTATCTTCTTGCTTAGCCAGAAAATATGCATCTGCTGAACTGTCTGGCTTTGGAGTGACAGGAGCTGGGGATGTGCATTCTCTTCAGACAGCCCGGGGGTTGAGGTGTGTCCTGCCTCTCCTGGATGAGTCAGGGCTGGGTTAAATAGACCTGGAATGTATTTAGAGTAGTGGGAGGCGATATCCTTGCACCTGAATAAGCCTGGTCTGCCTTGGACAATGCTTTCGCCACATCCTGCCAGATAGCTGGGCCAGGGAGGACAGAACTAGTTTGGACTGAGCACAGACACTCTCTGCCACAAGAGAACAAAGGGAAATGAGGTATAAATATTGGGGCCCAGACCCCAGGATTTTTTAACTCTTGGTCCAAGAAGACTGCCAAGAAGAAGAGTGGGAGAAGCTGTGAGGAGGGACTACCACTTTGCTGAGTGCTTTGCAGTGTTAGTATTCAGTGGCTGCTTCTGTCTTGGGCAGTGAAAGGACTGGACTGAAATCTCTGCAACTTCTATGTGTGAGTTTCTCCAAGGGCTTGAGGTAGAGCATGCCCCCTGTTCAAGTAGTCTAAGGAACAGCAAAGACTTCAGGTTCATCTGCTACCAGCACTGGGAACTGTGTTTTTTGTGCTGCAACAAAATAAAAAGGAACCCGACGCCATCACCGACACCGCTGCCGGCTCAGTGTCCTGAAGGCACCGCAGAGCGCACCGCCACACTTTACACCGCAACCCTGGTCTCACCGATGATGCTGTTTGACGCCGCCACGAGCCGCTGCTTGCACGCTACCTGTGGGCACCGCACTTTGCATTGCCTTGCTTCACACCACCACTTTTGTAACCCCGAAACCGCTGCTCCAGGCCGATATCAAAGTCGCTGCTTGCACCCTTGTTCAAGGGCACCGATCAAAATCACACTATGCCACACCACAGCCTTGGCCTACCGATGCCGGTGCCATTGACTCCAGTTCATCAGCCGATGACACCGCTTCAGCAACGACGATGCCGCTGCTTGCACCATGACCTGCCAGCACCGCGATGAGCACCGCATCACTTTGCATCACAGCTCTGGTCTTATCGACACTGTTGGATGATTGTCACCAAGCCGTTGCATGCACCACGACCTGAGGGCACCGCACGCTGCACCGCTGCACTTCTCCCCACAGCCCAACTTCAACCGCAAAGAGTTTGATCTGCAATATGTATGACTTCAAGAGCCCAACAACTCTGGAACAAACTTCCAGAAGCGATGCCTGCCGACCCCAGCTCTTCAGCACTCCACGAGCGGTCGCCAACACCCTACATTTCGACAGGTACTGTTTTACGGGTCTTCTGATACCGTAGCTATTCCGTGACGCAGAGGTCACCCAGAACTGATGTGGATTTGTTGCTCACGATGCTGTGATAGCCCCAGATGGAGCTATCGACTTCAAGGAAATGTATTTTAAGTCTATTTTTGATTATTGGGATCCCTGGGAAATGCACTGTGGATTTATATTGTTTTTGGTCTTGTTTGCACACATAAAATATGTGTTAGTTTTTTTAAAGCTGGTGTGGTGTCCTTTTGTGGAGTTTTCACTGTATTAGTGTTGGTTATGTGCAAATGCTTTACACACTGCCTCTGAGATAAGCCTGACTGCTCGTGCCAAGCTACCAAGGGGGTGAGCAGAGGTTATTTCAGTAGTATATCCCCCTTATCCTGACTAGGAAGAAGGATCCCTACCTGGACAAGGTAACATCCTGCCAACTAGAGACCCCCATTTCTAATAGGGAGAGTAAAGATAACCATCCTGGAAAAGGCGTACATCATGTCATCTGGCATGTGGGTAATGGATTCGCTCAGGAGATAGTCGGAGCTCTGAGAAGCTTGTATATAGGAAGGTCTCAGTCCATAAAAGATCCCTAATGGGAGGGCTTTGATCTTACATGAGGAAGATGTCAACTGTGCAAGCTCATAGAACAACATTTCTACTAAACTAGGACTCCTAAAATTGATGATATTACAATCACTTCCTTTACCCTTTGGATGTATGCTAAGCCGGCTTACCAGCTTGTGTGTCAGGTCTCCCACCCATCTCGAGTTCATTTTCAGCAAATACATTGCTTTATTTTTCAGTTCCAGGTAATCTTCATTAACCCCCGTAGTTAATTCAGGAACATTTGTTTAAGATGATAATGTACGGTGTACATTCAGTTGGTAGTTGTGGGTAACATGATGGCTCATGCACAGCAGCAGACGATTGTTTGTGAGTGGAAAGATGGACCTTTCATTTTTGGTTCTGTGTTGTTGGCGCTTGCTCCGTGTGGAGGGGCTATTTGGGCTGAGAAAGCATTAAATACGAAAGATGCAGGCAGTGCATTTGATTGATTTCCCTCCCCATTCTAGGAGATTGTGACCTTCATGATATTGTGCGCCTCTAACTGTTGTGTTTGGCAGTGCCCCTAGTGAATCGTTTCCCATCGTTAGATGTGTCCTTGGCCTCTTGACTGCAAATCTTTTAACGCCGTTAAGTGACCCTTGATAGAATGAAGGCGTGCATGCATAGGGGAAAGTTCCTGCTTTAATAGAGATTTAAAGCACTCTAAACAGTTGTCCAAGTGAGAACCCCTGATCGCCTGCTCCATGGGTAAAGGATCCCTACTCCCATCAGATCCCTACTTCCCACTGAAGAATCCTTGCATGATTCCTAGATTTCGGGCAAGTGATTCTCCTGTTCCATTTCCTGTGATCTTTGGCTTTGGTTTCCACCTGTCGGCTTGTCTCGGGTTGGCCCCTTAGCATTTTGTTGCAGTTTTGGGTGAACCCTAGGGTTTATTTTATGTACATTCCCTTCGTAGAAGATACGAGCTGACAGAATTGATTCATCAGAATTTGTTTAATCAGGTGGTTGTTCTCAGAGATCAAATACAGGCACCGACCCAAAATTACATCCAAAGGACAATGAGGATTGACGATTGTTTGTATAGTCTGGACAGTAACAAAGAATTGCATATTCCCAATATGGTTTCCTTGCCAGCTTCTTGGGAGAAGGATGTCAGCCATTCCACTCATAAATGCAATCATTGTGGTGGGGAGAAAGGGATGCAAAATCAGATAATATATGGAGTTGTTATGTTATGCTATGTTCCTGTGGTTGAAAATGTCACCACACACAAGTTGTCCACAACTTTTCTGAAAATGCTTGCATGGCATAAGGCAAACTGATGGGCCCCCTTGCAGAATGTCTTATAGATATTCATAAGCTGTAGGCTGAATCTGGGGACCTCAAAAGGGCAGGGGGTCCTCTTTACTGCAGCAGCTGTGGGGACCTGCATGTGCATGATCAGTGAGTTTAGGGCTAGTGGAAAACCCACACATTTTGAAAATCTATCAGGGGCGGTTTGCGCTTTAAAGTTCTAGGGCTGTGCCCCTCTGAAATTCCTACATCTTTTCTGCAAAAATATTAAATACACTGATTTATTTAGGAACATGATCTCACATCGTAGTGAGATTTGGTGCCTTGTCCTCAGTAATGGGAAGTGTTAATGCTAAACTTGCATTAGGTATATTGTGCTGAGATACCTGGTCACTCTGCCCCCCCCCCCACTGTGACACCGCAGGACGTTGTCATAGATTGTTGGTCCCTTTTGAAGTGAAGCGGGTGTATTTGTTCTCCAGTGAAGGTGATCTAAAAGTCACCCAGAGGTTTTGCTCCCTGTCAAAGTTGATCCAAATATCCTCAGGTTTTTGAGGAAGTCAAGAGCAAAGGGAGAAATGTGTGCATGTAGTGCCTCAATTTGTGGAATATCAAACATTTGAAAAACCTTTATATGCTATGAGTATGCATGACTGGACTATGGCTCACATACTTGGTGCTTTTAAAGGTCCTGATTTATTTAGACTGATCTGTGCAATGGTTCTAGAATGGGTTATTCCCACTCTGGACATATTTTGATTTTAAAGACAGATGCTGTGGCTTACTTGATGTTCAGGTTTACGTTACTCTGGGGACCTGGCTATTTCATATGCCATTAAATAAGATATTGAAACAGGTCCTTATTATGCCCAACATTTATGTCCTTATCAATAATGCCAAAAACACTGATTAATTTCTAAACAATGAATATAAAAAACGTTAAGTAATACATGTCAGCGATTTAATTCCTGTTACTATTTCATTTGTTTTACTTAATTTTGCATTCCTTAAGAGTTCTAGCTAGTTCTATCCTGTAGTTTTTCAGGTTTTTTTCATGCATCTTATTACTCTTGCATTCTTTGAACTGAGTCGCACCAGGTGTTAATGACCGGCTGTGGTTGAGAGTTCTGGTGCTGACGCTGAAGTCAGTGCAACTTTCTCACAGTGTCTGTCAGTGGATTGGGCCTCTGCAGAGCACACAGAACAATGGTCACGTATACCAGTTGCAATTGAAATTCTGTGTAAATGTGTGAGATGAGGGTACACAGTTGTCAAAATATTGACAAGTTGAAAGTAAAAGAAAATAAAGTGCTTACATGTGAGTGAGTGCAGTGTATGTTTGGGGCAGGGAAGTGAAGGAGATGCAAGGAAGTGTGTTCAGAGAGTGAAAAGAGGGTGCTGAAGAGGGAAGAGATGAGGTTTGAGACATGCTGAGAGACAAGGTGTGGAAAGAAAAAGGACGTAAAAGTCTAAATAAATAAAGTGTAAAGACAAATACTCCTTCCACAGTCATCCATAATATTTAATTCAGTCTCACAATTTCAGATTTGAAACATTTTCAATGTTAATTATTTGCACAAAATAATTGTTGTTACTCATTTACATTAAACAGCTAACTACCACTGATAAAGAGAATAGTCCTGGCAGGTTTTAGGTGTATGACATTTGTTGTTTGTGTTATATATCTGGATGCAAGAACAAAAAGCTCAGACAGAAACCCAAATACTGGTTGAGTGGCACACTATGGGAATCATGTTTACATGTTTAAGCCTCACAGCTTTTAGAGACCCCCGCTTTTTTCATCCTACCTTAAAGCCCTGTCTGCACATATTTCTCTATGATGATTGCAGCCTGCAACTGTGGGTGCTTCCCCAAGCCTGCTTAGAGCATTTTCTTCCGAAGTGCAAGACACTGGGCAAGTACACTTTAAAGGGCCTGAAGTTAATGCACTGTACACTTTACACACTACAGTAACTGTGGAACATATTAATGCAGTAAGATATGGGGCAGTTTTTAATGTGTTTAAATATTTCAAGACTATAGGCGTTATTACGATGGCGGTCAGTTGGACCACTGAGTCCATCGCAGCGGGCAGGAAACCACCCGACAAGGAGTCAGCTGTCCCATCTGCCCAATTAGGATGAGACTGCCAGCACGGCGACCGGAAAGTGCTTTTTTTCTACTGCGACTTGTGCTGCAGCCCAGGAAAAGGACCGTAGCACAAGCTGCACAAAAAAAACACTTTGTGCACAGGGCACCACGTGGGCCCCCAAGGCCACTTAGCGGTGGCCCTTGGGGACGGGGGCCCTGCTTGGGGCCCCCAAAGTCCGTTTCCGAGTGCCTTTTTATGGTGGTCAGACCGCCATGAAAAGGCAGTTGGAAAGGGACATCCAAATCCCTATGGTAGGAGGGCCTGCGCAAGCACTGCCTCCATTGAAGGGACAGGATTCCGACTGCCACCCCAATGGTATCTTCAATCCAGTCAGAGGTGACAATCTTTCCCCCCTGACCTCTGCAGTTCGACTTCCTGCATCCAAATGTGGCAGTCGTACCAATGGCCTGTATGTCTGCTGGACCATCACCAACGGCCTGTCGATGGCAGTCCCACCGACATCATAATTAGGCCCTATATATTCACAATTGCTTTGTAAACCTTCTTGCTTTCTCACTGAATTCTTTATTAAAATGAGCTTTAAAATGCACCATTTGGCAATTTATTTCGAAATTCATCTTGGAGTGTTGGGCCCCCACCGAACCCAATGTTTGTCAATCGAGCTCACTTACTCCTCTCGCTACATAAAAGTCATACCCAGCTTTTACACCTCACCAATTTCAAATGTCACCTGCCGCCACTGCTTGCACAGTGTATTATTTTGATTCCCACTTCTACTGAAAATATATTAGATATTTTGAGGTATTTTTGAAGTTTTGTTTTCTCACAATTTGGAAGGACATTTACATCTTTATTGTGACTCTGCTAATTGTGTTGCACTTTACCGAGGTTCACCCCACTTTGACCTACGCTTAGGCTGGTCATCCACATCTATCCAGAGAGTCAGAGAAGGCAACCTTCCATCAGAGACCAGTAAGAGTTGTAGCTAGGAGGGAAGGCCATCACTCTTGTATTTGAAGTGCTTGTCTGCCCATGTGATCTCAAGCTAGTCAAAAAGCATAAAATGTTATACACGTTGAATTTAAACATGACACTAATACTAACACTAACAGGATATTAGCTGCCCATCCATGTTAATGAGTTTTTTTTACATATTTCTTATAATGATCTTGGCGGGTGCAGTACCTGGTCCACCAGATTTTAGACCTTCTGTGTGTTTTTGGAGACCTCATCCTCAGATTTCAACCCAGTACCACCCGGCAAAAGTCCCCCTCATCTCTCCTTAGCCCTTGTCTCGCTTACATTTCATTTGGTTTAAAGCACTGGTAAAGGGTGGCTTCACTAATCCACCCTAATATCCACCTACAATAAAAATCTGTTCTGTGCAGCAGGCATATTAACCCTCTGCACTACTTTATGGTGAATCCAAACTGGCACTAGACAAAACTTCGATCTTTCCCTCTAGCAGGAACATTAATTACAAGACTAGTCTTGACATATTTATTGCTGCCTGAAAGCTGCACCCCAAGGAAATCTGCAACAGGCGCTTTTCAATCTTAAATTATGCTAAACAAAGCGCCCCCCTGAGGTCAAATCGCCCCCCCCCCGCCCCCGCCCCTAAGGTTAACAGTCTGTGATTGGATAAACCTTCCTGTTTCTTCATAGTATTTTACGAGTGCTAAGAACAGCTTCTCTTAACGGCATTCATCTGTGTCAAAAAGTGGTATTAGGTGGAACGCATCTGATTTTTTTTCATTCCATCTTCTTGAATTGTGAAGTATCTTTCAATTTATGCTACATGAACGATTTGTGCAGGATATTGTACCATGCATGCTATGTATTCTCTGCATATTTTGACTGTATGTGGCATGCTGTAGACTTGTGGGTGATTTAGACCTGTATGTGGGAAGGTTTCGTTTTGCAAAGTCAATCATCTTCGACATTCTGCTAAAATGATCTTCTTTATTTCTTCAAGTGGATTTGGCATAATAACGGTACACATGTCGGCATGTTATACTGATCATTCTGTCCTTACCCCAGTTTGCAGTCAATCCCACCTGGTAGATGGCATTTTGACAGAACACTGCTTGTCTGAACAAAATTAGACATTTCAGCTATTTGTTTCACAGAAAATAATGAGTTGATAAATGTATTTTTTGTTGGGAGGCCTACAAGGCTGTCTTACAAGCAATAATCACAACTTATAACCTGTATGAATCATGTGGGTCACAGTGACAGTTGTGGTTATTGAGTGGTGAGATGTCAGCTGCTAGCTCGAACTCAGAGTAAAAATGATTGCTCAAGAAAACAATAGCAGAAAGCTAAGCATGGCATGGTGTTTGTTTCTTGAGGATGAGCTTGGTAATTTCAAAAAAGGTAGTTAGTGTGCTTGTGCCTGAGCTTTGTCCATATTGTCTTAAAATGATTTACTGCCTTTCTGTCAGAAACCAATTGGGTCAAAGATGAACAGGCAGACGCCAGTCTGAAGAGTGAAGGAAGGATCAATACTGCCCCCTCTAGCAAAGGCAGATTCTGCCCTCTGCAAACCACTCTTCAATGCAGAAATTCACATGTACAAAAGAAATTGAACCCACCCTTGGAAAGCTAGACTGGTTCACCCTTCAAGAACCCATTAAACTCAGGCAACACGGAGGGGCAGATTTAGAACTTCTGGCGCATCTCTGCAAATCAGCAGGGATGCGCCAGAACAGATGTGTCACGTTATTCCCCTCTTGTGCCACCACGGATGCGTCGCATTTACAATGCGGCGCACCATGGTGCAAGGAGGGGAAGATGCTTGATTCACCTTGTGGCGTACGGGCGGCGCATTGCGGGTGTCGTGCCGAAAGCACGACGCAACTCTTGCAATGCACAGGGGCCGCCCATAATTAACGTGGTGCGTCACTCCTTACGCCTGCTTCAAGCAGGCATAAGGATTTGACGCAGCAGCGTCGTAAAACTGACTCAATGAAATCTTCTAGATTTCACTGCGTCAGTTTTATGGGGCTTTCCTGCGTGGGGACGCCCACCCTGCGACAGAACGCCCACATGAAACCTGACGCAGGTTTCATGTGGCACAGGGCTTTACAACGTGACGCATCTGCCTAGATGCGTCACATTGTAAATAAGTCGCAATGTGGCGCATGGTTTACGCCGCCGCTGCATCACAAAAGTGACGCAACGGTGGCATTAAAGTGTCGCAAGGGGCTTGTAAATCTGCCCCAGAGTCTTTAGAAACTCAGTTACAATGGAAAACATAGGGCCTGATTACGAGTCTGTCAGTCATAAGGCCGCCAGACTGGCAGTGGTCTGTTCTCCGCATTACCACTACAAAAGTTGTTGCAGCAGAGGACCACTGGCAGGGAACAGTCATTCGCTGGCGGAACTGCACCACAATGTAATATGCTGAGCGGGACTGGCACAGTCTCGCTCAGCATATTATGAGTTCCACTTCCACGAGCCATTTCATGGTGGCAGCCCCGCCATGAAAAGGCTGGTGGTGGAGTAACAAAGTTGGCCCTACAGAGCCTTCATGTCCCCCCCGCCATGGGTATACATTCAAGGGGCACGAAATGTGCCCCCTGTCTGTATTACCCCAAAGTTCCAGCGCGGCATGGAGGTCACCGTCAATGCCGTGCTGGAACGTTTCTGCTGTTCCCGTTGCAGTGCCTGTTTTCCAGGCACCATCATGGGAAAGGCGAAGGATCGGTCACCGTACACGAGTTCAACTCGTAATACGGCGTGTGGTCCTTATGCTGCTTTGGCGCAGCTGTGTTGGCGGAGAGACAGCGCATCTGAGCCAAAGTCGTAATCAGCCCCTAAATAACATGTTAATGGACTGTCCCTCTGAGCCCTAATCGATGCCACAAGAGGACTACTCATTTCAATGCCTGAACCCCGAAAAAATCACAAAGACCAACTTTTGAACATTATTTCTTACAGTGCAGCCCAAAACATCAAATTCGATGACAACATAACATGTGCACTAACTCTTACAATGAAAAAGGAGCCCAACTTGCACCTATTCACTCACAGGAGCCGCAATTCAGCTGAACCCTTGCTTGAAAGGCTCCTTTCCATTTTGCAAGCAGCTACATAATCAGCCTGGTGACCAGGGAAATGCACATGATTCTTCCTCAAAGCTTCGAATGAGCCATTCAACTGTACATTCCAGAGCAATGTCTGCCCACAATGTCCTCCTCTGCTCCCTTTCCACACACTTCACAATATGCCATTTATTTGCTCGGCATGATGGTCCTTTGCAGTCTGCACTTATTTTTCCACAATATTTATTTAGCAACCTCAAAAGAAGGAAGTAACATAGATCAGAAAGACGGAGGAAAAGAAAGACAGCAAAACTGTCACAAAAGTAGAAAGCAAGAACCTTCTGGAGTGGGATAAAGTGGGAGGGAGTGTCTAGCAGTGGATTTAAGAGATATGAGGTGGTATTAAAGTTAGTAGCCTTGGTATTCCACACGCCAACGTTTAATTGCACCGGCCGCTGGCTTCTGAGCAGAGTTTTGGGCACTGGCACTTTTTCTTTCAGAACACTCCCCTAGAATGGTCCATTTTGGCACCCATAGGTGTCAATTACAACTCTGGGAAGATATGCACATCTTTCAGATGTCCAACATTCATACTTAGGGTGAGAATGCAAAAGACACACAATTGATGGATGGAATGCAGAACAAATCAAAACATTCACCCCCAGTCAAGAGATCTGGGTTAAATCCATCATTTTTTGTTGCTCACCATGCCACCCCAGTTTAGACCTGGCCATATGCAATCAGTCTTGACCCTGTGCCTCATGGGAACAGTCCAGCCCGAACTGCCAAGCCAGGTCCTCCCTGGACCGGAAACAAGTATCCTAGGACCAGTTTCGGGGTTTCACCCCATATCAGCCAGGATAGCTTGAATCTAGTGGCACAGTGAGTCCGTATATCAATTGTGTGTCTTCAACATTCATACTTGACATGTTTTCAGTGAAATCCACACATTGTGATTGTGAGAATGAGGATCCATGATTTACATGTACAGATGTCACTTTTTTCAGCACTTAAGTTACAGTTATGTTCAAATGATATTTTTAATGCTGGCCTCTGATTCTTTAGCATTCAATGACAATAGAGTTCTAGCTGCAAATGTTTTGTAGCCAAGCTCTGCATTCCATGACTAACACATTCAAAGATGCTGAGTAGCAGAAAGGCAAGACATATTTAAGATAATATGGTTTTCTTACAAAGGTGCTGGACAAACATTGACAAGATAAATTGGTTAGACAAACATTTATTAATCACAGCTTACATAAAACAAGAGCTACAAATATCACTGAGACAACATGCATAGTTTTCCTGGAATGATACAGACAAGGGAAACTGAATCTTTCATATAATAAATAACACTATCAAGCACACTTTATAAAAGTCTGTCATATGCCACTGGCTGTAAATTGTGCCGTTTCCGGTCAATAAGAAGAAATACCAATTCATAGATAATCTTCAAAAAACGGTGTAACAAAAAATATAAACCATAATTTGTATCAACTACGTTTGTCAAGTTCTAGAACAACAGTTTAGAAAAAAGCTGCAATGATACTGAGGCAACACTTCCAAAGTGTCGCATTGGTTGAATGATATTTCCGTGGATAGCCAAGAGGACACAGACGGGCTTGTGCATGAGGTCACGTGCTGCTGTGCAGGGATGCTTGTGGAATGCGTGTAACGTAACTTGAACAATGAAACATAATGCAAGGGAGATTGTGTTGAAATGATAAAAACCGGAGTTCAGATTTACTAACATTTTGCATCATAGTTGCACCATTTTTGTGGGGCATCCCCAATGGAAAATGCTAGTAGATTTTTACAAAGTCACACAAGGTGCGATTTGCGCAGCCTTGCGTGGCTTTTAAAAAAAAACTAATGTAAAAGCGGCGAGCGCTACATTGCGTTACATTTCAATTTGGGTGGTACTCCACGGGTAGAACATGGGCATTTCCATGCCCCACCCATGGATTTCCCGCAATCTCAGATTTAAAAAATGGTTGTAAAGGGGGGATTGCGTGAAATTGCTATGCCTCCCAGAGGATGGCGTAATGAAGAGAAAATCTTTTTTTTATTTTCTCTTTCTATGCACACATAGAAAGAGGAAAATGCCTCAAAAGATTATTTTGGTGAAGAAAGGTATTCCTTTCTGCACAACAAGAATTCTCCTTTTAAAGCAGGCACCATTGCACAGTGCCTGCGTTGACACTAGGCTGCGTGAAGTGCACCAACACTATGAGAGAGCCAAAATGCTTCATATCTTAGTAGATATGGCGCATTGCTACTCTTTCCCTTTCAAGCACAGCAGCACAGCAAGTTGCCATGCTACAGTGCACTGCGTGAAAGGTTAGTAAATCTGGCCCTGGATATACAGTCTGGTCATAAATAGTAGAGGCAATTGTTTTATAAAGTTTAAAAATATGTTAAGTATGAACATACATAATCTGTAAAAGATGTACAAACCATACAGCACATGAGACTGACTATGCAAAAGCCTGATTACAATGTTGTCAGCAGCAACACAACATAAAATGTCCTCACGATTGTGTGCATGCATGATTTTTTAGGACTTTTTTCTTTGTTAAATACACATTTTCAAACAAACAAACCTGCATTCTTTGATATGCATTAACTTAATATCGCTGTGGTTTTTATTTTGCTACATTTTGGGATTTATGATTCTGCACTGACATAATTTCACTTTTAAGCGTCTTTGATACTGTTGTTTTATTTGATGCAACAGTGTCCAGCAGGAGAGGAGATAGGAGCGCAAGAGATATGGATTCACCTTATAATAATTTAAGTGATTAATTGCGGGTTTCCTTGTCTTCTTGCAAAATTTCAAAGAAAACAAAAAAAGACATGCTCATCTAGTGGAGTTCCATCAATCGCAGATGTGAAACAGAAAGGAATAGTTATTGGCGGGCAGGAAGTGGGCAGTAATGTGAATATGTAGCATGCTCTTCCCGTAGCTGATCCTCTCAGCATGTTGAATGGATACACTGCTGTATGTATGGTTTATAAACGGTATATTCCTATGAAAGAGATGTAATATTAGAACGGCCACCAGGGGGAGCAAATATCTTTTGTGTTGGACGTCTTGGAACATGGTCGTCTGTCTGAGACCCTATAAGAGATAAAACAGAATATATGTACATATGGTTATTTTTAGGCTGGATTAAAAAGATATTTGAAAGCAGGTTAAGGCAGCATTTTTTAGCGCAGAGGTTGAAGGCCATATTTATCAATGGGTTGTGTCGCTTTTACACAACGCAACAGGGTGTAAAAGTGAAGCAACCCTTAAGATGTGGTTTATCAAGCCACACAAGGCCCTGAGTGGGGTGGTAAACCCAGAGTAATCCATGCAGCACAAATTGCTGTGTTGTGTTACTCTGCCCCAGGGAGGTGTTCTATGGGTGATGCATGAGTGTTCCTTTCCCAGGTTTACCATAAGTAGTAGACCTGGGGATGCACCAAAACTGCTATGCATCGCTAGGTGAGGCGTAAGGAGGAGAAACATGTATTCTGCAGCACACACAGAAAGAGAAAAATGGCTCAGGGGATTGTTTATGTGTCGTAAGGTGCCCCTTTCAGCACAAAAACAATCCTGCTAACAACGCAGGCACTATTGCACGATTGGCGCTAGGCAGCACCTGCGTGCCAGTGTTGGGAAAAGGCAGGAATGCAGAAGTACAATGTTAAGTGCGGTGCATTCCTGCCCTTTCCAATCATGCAACCCAGTTGAGCACGGTGACTTGCTGCGCTGCGTGATATAATGATAAAAATGCCCCTAAGTGTGCATGGTACACCTGACCCAGGGAGTTTTAGACACTGACATGACAAACCACATTTGATCGCTCTGTAAAACAATGAAGCACTACTCAGAGAACGTTTCTTTGAATTTATTGTCAGTAGGAGTAACTTTCATCATTACAACATTGAAAATAATGTAACTGCGGTAAAAAGCCTGAACAGAGAATCCCAACACATTTTCTTCTCAACCCTACCCCCAAGCAAAACCTCAGTGTGGCATGTCTAAGAGAGACTCGCCTCTGGGAAGTCCAGGCTCAGTGCCACCTTGGGAAGTTTTTATTTGCATAATTATAGATTTGCCACATTTTTCATTTAATCCATCCTCTGCCGCATAATCTGCAGATTAAAAAAAATTGCTTCTAGCTCAAACAGTTCAAAAGTTACTAATACCAAAGCAACATGTGTTGCCGTGCAGTGGAAGGCCCATTACAAAGCTGGCTTGATCATCTTTCTATTGTGTGTTGCTATATTTGGGTGTTAAACTGGTACCAATGAGGTGCAAACAATGCCCAGTCAGTGTTAGCAAGTGTAATAATGACGAAATAATGAAGTAATACTATCATAAAATATACTGTATTCCACCACATCATTTTCCTTTTCTTGCCACGTAATTTACTGAACCCTGCTGCATAATTTGTTGCTCCCCTGCCGCATAATTCCAAGAATCCATTTGATATTACACCACTTAGTAGAACCAGCAGATCTATCTCATTTATTTCTACAACAGAGATGATGCAATAGCTCTCTGAGCCATGGGGTGTTAAAGTATATTCTGCTTTTGCCTGCATTGAGAATCAATTATGTTTAAACAATGCTAAACCAAATCGATTGCTTCCAGTCTTAACCAGCTATCCTTGGGCTTTCCTTGGAATAATAATCTGGTGCACCTCCACAGCCCCTGCAGTCTATAAGAAGTTTGGGGGTCATTTTCAGCTCAGCCAATCGCTTGAGTGCCCCAAACCTTATTTTGTTTATCCAACCATTTGCATTATTCTTCGCTTTTGCACTGCTCGGTGGTGTTTTTGAGTGTTTCTTAGGTCAATATGCATAAACTATCCAAGCTGTCTTCTGACAAATGATAATCTGACAAAACACAGATCGGATAAAGTTCCTCTCTTTAATATGGCAATCACTAGAGATCAGTCACAGATTATTTGAAGGGTTATTCCCAAGTCCAGAGATGCTCAAGAGCTTTATGCTCCACCTGAGACTCCAAACAGGTTAGTCAACCAGAGAGTCATAATAAACGTGTGTGTAAAATGCTCTAGACTGCTGGAGCGGACTCTGGAGTTCGGTTCTTATATGTTTGCGTCAAATTACAATTTTCCACTGCTCCAAGGGGTGGTGGTACTTTGCTGCTCTGGTAGGTTTTCTGGAGTTTTGCCCACTCGGCGCTCCAATTTTCTCATGCGCAGCTCGCCGACGTTAAGTTGGTGAGCGCGAGTAAAAAAAACAATCGCTTTACCACCTCCTGGGGAGATTTCGCAACATGAGCGGTGATTTTACAGCGTGGGACAAACTCCCAATGCTAAAAATCAGCACGAGGAGCGTGATGTACTAGAACTCTTCCCCTCCCGGAACTTTGTGGAATCCCGCTGAGTTTTTAGGTAATTCCACAGAATTCCACAAGTTAAACTCTGTGATGTCCACCCAGGCCTAGATGAAATCCCAACTACTTCAGTTGGTTCTCTGATTTTGGTAAACTGTTCATTTTAGCTACTTTTTTGCAGTATAAGAACTCTACCGTGTTAACAAAAACCTGCCCACAACCAAATCAAGCCATTTGCTCAACATGTAAACAGATTATTGGACAAAATCCTCTTTGACTTTGTGACAGTGCTATGGATGAATCCAGAAAAATCCATTCTCTTCCAGGAAATGTACATACAACAGAGTACATGTATCATAGTATTCTGCTCCTGTAGTTTTACTACCTTCAATTTTAGTGAAGAGTGCACCATCAACAGTAATTAATGAAGTGTATATTTCATAAGATAGTTTTGGTATTTAGTATTTTGAGAACAGTATACTGTTATCAGCTAACCCACAAACTGACGTGTCCTCGAAAAATGTGTATAATAATTGTGTAATGTGTTCTTCACAGTCTTTTTATGTTAAGAAAAACTTATTCTGGAAGACTTCATTCAATGGTGGATAGCTAGATGTTAAGTTCAGACTCTTTAGAGAATAAACAGAACACGACTTAACTACCATTTCTTAGTGTAAATCTCCAATTAATAAAACAGAACTTTATTCTGCAGGGACTAAAACCAAAGGGTGTGTTGATTGAAGATCAGAAGATGGCCCTGCTGAATGCTTCTACTCATTTAACTGGCCACACAACCAACTACAAACAAACAAAGCATTGTACCTAGATCAAAAATAAGGACTGCTGAGGCCAAGATGGCGGGAAAGTGAGTTGCACACATACCTCGCTCCTGCAAGCTCAGTTATCTTTGTGGCCTTCTATGCCCTTTTGAAGGCCCCAACACTGCCAAGCATGAGCTGATAAGACTGTGCAGCCCCCTACAATGGGTGCTGAGAGACAGATTAGAGCATTGACTTGGGGCGGCTGATCTGTACTTTGTGACAGTCATCCGTGGACAGCGAGGAAGAAGTGCGTGTGTATGATTCTTGCATGGCCACAGTGGGCCGGTGGACATCGGAGTGGCAAGAGGCTGATGTCAGCCCAAAGGGGCGTAAACTGTGCACACCGAGGTATGGTGGTGGTAGCGGCGCTGAGAGACTGTGGTCTGTAAACGTTTGGACTGTGTTAGGCAGCATTAGGATTGGGCATGGCCAGACAGCTGATGATTCTTGCTGCATAGCACAACCAAGGACCACTGGACTGGGCTTCTAATAAAGGCTGTGGGTTCTGAGGGAGGCAGAGTCGATCGTGGGGGACCACTGAGGGCTCCAATGCAGCACGGGTCAGACCTAGAAGAGAGTTGTTCATGACAAAATACGCTCTCACTACAGAGCGACCTAGCAGATCACTAGTATCCCGATCAATGCTGCCACATGTGATGATTGATGACCATCTAGAAAGGGTCTGAAACACCATGCCTAGTCGGCACCAGGATCCACTGAGCAGGGACATGAAGATGGGCTAATCCAGTGCCTATGAGAGATAGCGGTTGCAAAGACACACTTCCATTTGAAAAGGTGAACTTAGAAACTCAGAGCAGCGTTTGGCGCATTGAGGCAACAGGGCAATACCTATCCGATAATCTCCTACGCGCCTCAGGACCTTCTGCCCATTGCAGACATTTTCAGCGATGTGCAAAGGGGCTCTCCATGACCCCAAAAAATAAATTGTCCTCTTAAGGTCGCCTTCTTGCTTATTCAGACAAGTTTCAGACAGGCCCCAATGCTCAAGAACCCGCCATGACCCTCACCAAGTCCGACCTGTGGGAAATTCTTCACATCTTCAAAACAGAGCTCAGAGACGAACTTAGCCATGATCTCACTGCCAAACTGGCTGAGATTTGCTGAATATCAAAATATCGCAACTCTCACAGACATGAACAGAATGGAACAATGGATCCTTGATATGTAAGACCGACTAGAGGGTGTATTGACTGCCCAGGCTGACACTACCACCAAACGCTTAGCGCTGGAAGAAAAAATCATAACCACAGTCGACAAATTAGAGGACCTTGAAAACCGCTCAAGAACGGAGAACCTACAGCTTAGGGGACTTAGTGAAGAAGTCCAGGATGCCAACTTGGAGACCTTTGTGATCAGGATGTTCTCCTCCCTGTTGGGCAATGATTACCCTGAGATTCGTATAGACAGAGTCCACCGCGCAGGCCCCAAAAGACAATCCCAGCAACATAGGCCCAGAGATGTGCTAAGTAAGTTTCTCTACTTCTCGGAAAAGGAAGAAGTCTGCACTGGGGAAGCGGTAGAGGTGAAGTTGCAAGACTACTTATGCACAATTTTTCAAGATGTCCCTCCGTTCACACTTTAACGCAGAGCTGAGTTCTGCCGGATCACACGTAAACTTTGCAAAGATAGCATCCGCTACAGATGGACATATACGTTTGGACTGTATTTCAAGTGTGTGGATCAATGACATACTGTCTCAGACCTACAAAGGGTGTTGACCTTGGTGGAGCTTCCCTGGACAGTCTCCCCAAAGGTTTGCAATTGAGGACCAAGGGCTTCCCAGAAAAGAGAGAGATGCCTCGCCGGCATGGACAGGGCAGAAGCTCCTGACCAGGGATTGATCATCTGACTGACCACATGATTACATCCAAGGCCCTATAGCCGGCAACATGGGCAACTGGTGAATTGGAAATAGTGGCTCAGGGGATCGAGAAAGGCTTTAATGATAATTCAATGCCCTGGTGCCTCTTGCCCCAGGGCTGAGACTGGACCCACTGCTCAAGGCTTGACCTAGGCCCCTTTCCAGAAGTACTGCACACTTCTGTGCAAGAATTTAGAACTGCCCAAACGGCCACCCAGTGTAGTGAAGAAATCAGCCCAGGGGATCAAGAATGGCTTTGACACTTCATCAACCTGGAGACTACAGGGAACTCGGGAGAAGATTACTCCCTCCCCTTACGGCAGACGGTGCTGATACTCAGGTTGTGAACACCTGCAAACTATACAAATGAATCACTAAATGGGTTTGCCGTGGATGGGGGAGGTCAAGGAACCCTTTCAGTTGGGCTAGCAATGTCTGGAATGTTCCTGCTCTGACTGGGTGTAGAGACCCATACAGAGGAGGTGAGTCTTTCTGTGACACAGAGAAGACCATCGATAGAGTATTCTGGGCTTTCCTGCACCTTACTTTTCAGAGGATGAGCTTGTTCCCAATTTCATAAAGATGGTCTTTGCTAGTTAAGCCATCCCTACATCTAGAGTTACTCTAAATGGTCACCTCTTGTCGCCCTTATCACTCTCCAGGGGCACTTGGCAGGGATGCCCCCTATCACCTTTGCTATTTGCTCTTTTAATGAAACGCTTGGACTGTCTGGTCTGGCAATCCCAAGATGTGATCGGGATACCGTTCAAACCACTCAAATTTAAGATCTCTATATATGCTGACGATGTCATTATAATTCTAGGCTCCCCAAAAACCTCCCTACCCACTGTAAAGCATCTGCATCAGGATTGTGAGAAATCTTCTGGCTACAAGATGAATTTTGAAAAATCAGAAGTGCTAAACTTGACATTAGACAGAGGGGAGCGGGCAGACCTTGAATAGCACATGTCCTTCCACTGGGCTAAATCCTGCATTAAATATTTTGGTGTATGCCGTACATGATCTGTTGGTGATGGCTTACTAGCCCTCTCCCCCGATGATGGCAATCATGGCAGACGTTCGATCCTGGAGAAACCTACTAATATCCTGATTGTGTAGAATTAAAGCTCTAAAAAGGACATCCTCCCCCGCCTCATATACCTCTCCACATATGGCTCGGTTGCCCCATACTTCAAATGCATCCAATACTGTCTAATGTATTTTATCTGGAAGGGCTACACACCTAGACTCCCGCTGAAACAAATGATGAAGCCTCAAGAGCTGGGAGGACTGGTGACCCTCAGTATACCCCACTACTATGCTGTGGCTCAGCTGCATGTAATGGCAGAGTTGTCCATGCTGGATTCCAAGAAGAATTGGTGGGGAATGGACCATCCAATAACACATGGCCCCTTTGTGGTGTAATAGGCATAGCACACCACTCAAAGCATACATTAGAACCCCACTGGCTACCACCCTCAGTACATAGGACATGAATGTGGAGCCATGCGTCCAGGTTACTTACCCATTCCTTTACATGCCTATCCACCACAAGCCTGCATTAACCCCTGTGATGGGGGGCAGGCTTTCCAGGGAGTGAGCGGAAGGAGGGTGCATCATGATTTTGGACATGTTCAAGAATGGAGTCTCTAAAACCTTCCTGCAATGCAAAAGTTAATTTATGTTCCAGAATCTGAGAGACTTCACTATGCTCAGATCCTATATTAGGTGACACATTCCACCATCTGAGCTAGGGACACTAGGGCTTAAACATCTTTTGAAACAACCTTTCTGCAGCTCGTAGGCACTCGAGGTATGATCTCCGCTTTATAGAAGCCGCTTGTACAGCAAGACATATACGCTACGTGGAATCACAACAGGCAAGGGGAACAACCCTTGGGCCTATAGAGCACCACCAAACAATGGGATAGATGAAATAGATACATACATTTTTCCTCCATTTCCACATTAGGGAGAGCAATGGTATGGCTGGCACTCCACTTCACAGATGCTACACCGCCAGTACCATAACGCTTCTACCAAATGTTGGAGGGGATGCAGAGCCCTTGAGGATGCCCTCCATATATGTTGGGACTGCCCAGTGATCCACTCTTTTTGGGTGGAGATTTCAAAGTTCTTGCAGGAGGTACTGACATACCCTATTCCCCTTCAGATCAGAAGCAATGCTTTTGGGTCTTACGCCCACCAATCTGAGGTCGATGACAAATCAGAAATGGTACATCAGTCTCCAATGCTGAGGAGCCGCAAAACTAACAATAGCTCAAAATTAGAAGAAATCGGAATGCCCAGCAACCACCAACTGTATCACCGACTGTGGGTGATGTTAACTTTGGAACACTTGCTAAGTAATATGAATGCTATCCACATGTTATTCAATTGTAATTGGAAAACTCCATATGAACATCTTAGCAGGGGCTCTTCCAATGCAGTTCTCTCACCACACTGGAGCACTCTAGGCCTTTTCCATTAATACAGTCATACAAGACCATATCCAGGTTGGAAACTATTTTGCGCTAGCTCGAGGGGACGCAGGGAGATGCCCTAGGATTTGTCACAAGGGCACTATCTTCTTACCCATTGAAAGATACTGTAAAGGTGAGCCCTGTACATGCTGGGGTCCACAGAGGAGGGAGTACAGTAAATGGTGATAGCTTAGTTTTGGAAAATGAGGCAGTATCTGTGAGGCCTGCACAAATAACATGACTACATTTGTCCTTTACTGGGAACCAAACACCCAATTGTAGCGCCTGACTCTCAGAGGGTAGCGTTGCAGAGCAGTCTGAGGCTTACTCAAGGGAGGTGGTGTGGGCTAGTAATCGCCATTACAGGTGCGCAGAAATAACACTCAATAATTGATTGTCCAGTCTGTACTTTGCTTTATAAAAGTAAGACTACATTTATTAAACACACACACTACTCAATCCTATGCACCAATTTACAAATATACATAAACTGTTGGAATTACTTTGTGACATTGCATAACATCTCCACCCCTCCCTCAGGGGGGTGGGGTCTAGTATCACCACTCCCATGTATGCACATCATCTTGCCCCCTAATGCAGTTAGTTGAACATAACCTGGAGTGAGGGCCCTGCGCACTGGCACCATCCCAGTGGCCACCCACCCCATTACCTCAACAAGCATTTAAAATAGGCACCCCAGCCCTGGTGACCGATAAGCCTGACTGAGCATCTCCCACTGACCATACAGGATACACCTCTACATCTTAGGGGCTAACAGTCTGGATTGTCCTTCACCTAAGCGCAGCAGCAAGACTACATGTTTACGCATCACTTTAGAATGACAGTACTCATCACATTTGTTGGTCATCAGAATGGATTGCAATTACAGCCCCTAAAGGCATCACAGATGAACTCACAGGATTAAGCCTATACAGCCCTTACACCCTAGCAGGAATGTCGAGCAAAATAACCCCATTTGGCTTATGACATCACCTTACACAGGTACTCCACATTACACATGTGACTTCCAGTCCCTCTAAAAGAAATAACCTTAGTAAATGCAGTTCTGGTGCAATTACACCTCTTCACCTCCAGGTGATGCCCTTCTTCAGACATCCCCAACTCAGCCCTTCATCGCTTGGCGCACTTCTCAATACACCCCCAGCTGTAGAACCAAAGTTCCAGCCCACGAGGATTTAAAATGCTGGCTGAGCCCTTGAGGGGTTATTCTTTTCAAGTCCCATTGAGACTTAGAGAGGGACTCTTCTTCTTCGTGCTGGAGGAGGCTGCGTTCTCCTGCAGCTCCCCCTGCATCTTGTCACACATGTGGTAGTGACCCCGTTCTCCTGGGGCCACCACAAGCAGAGAAAAGCTGACTTTTCCTTGCAGGCCGGTCCCGGCCTGCAAGGCATTATGGTGCGCTTCCTCCATTATCTGCGTATATTATAGAAGCAGCTCTCCTGCTGCGTCGGGGAGAGTCGCGATGTGGGCCTCCAGCCGCTTTTGCCTTCTGTTGGTAAGTGATACGGCTCAGGGAGCCCACCCCCATCCGCTCATGCCGGTTTTTGGGGGCCCGGTCCCCTCCTCTTGTGTATGGGGTCCCGGTCCCACCCAGGACCCATGCAGGCCCTCCCCGTTGGAGGGCAGCCCGGGGAGCCCATCCCCGGCTGCCCCAGCTGGCCAGCACCTTCACGTGCTGCTGCGGGAGCCGGCACCTGCAGTTCTGGTCTGCGGCGGGCAGACTCGAAGTCTAACGCCGGCCCTGCCTGACCTCGGGTGAGTGCAGCGGCACTCCCCCAGCCACCTCCTCCTCTTCGGGGCCTAGAGATGGGGTCCCGGGCCACCAGACATCTTCGAGGGGTGCAACTGCTCTCCCCTCCATCCCGAGTCTTCGGGCGCCAGGGTGGGCTCCTGGCACCCCCAGTTGGGGTTATTTTCAACGTCTCAACCGGATTCAATAAACAAGGCAAATACACATGTATGTACAAGACGTTACATAAAAGGAAAAAGGAAAAAGGAAGACTCCTAGTAGTTTGTTCAATATGTGCTCATGACATCATATATTTGAAAATGCAGTTTATAAAAAAACAGTTATATCAGACAGCAAAATTGGATTTATGTTATATCGCAAACCCATGGAACAGAATACATTATTCCATTGTTCCAGCTACCACCCTCGCGGTCTCAGAGATGGCTTACCATCAGCCAATTTTTGCGCACTCGCAGAAATTGTAAATGGCAAAGGATTACTTCCGGGAATCAGACATCCTTCGGGACAAATTGATCCCCAGAGGCTATCCAACACGTTTGATTTCACGCGCACGCAAAAGAGCATGGTACTGCCACCGGGACCTCCTCCTCACACCCCAACCAAAAAAGACGAATTCCAGAATCCTGTTTGTGACTAAATTTAGCCCTTGCAGTAACCAAGTTAAGAAGATCATCAAACCCAATTGGACCTTATTGAGAACCCAAAAGTCTTTTCAAGAACCCCCACTCTTCTCCTATCAACGAGGTGATAACCTGGCCAATCATCTGGTCCACGCCATCACTTGGGCCGTCAAACCCACTCAACAGAACTCCATCACCAAAGCATGAGGTCTACCACCCTTGATCGGTCATTACAGATGCCAGACTTGTGTTGTCTGTGACCTTACATCCAACACCAAAGAACTAAAGCCACCAACAAATCCTACACACTAAAAACCTTTACCAACTGCCGATATCAGAATGTGATTTACGCAATCCGATGCCCCTGCGAACTCATATACATTGGCCAGACAACCCAAGTGATCAAGCAGAGAATCATACAACACAAAAGCAGAATACACTGCAAAGTCCTGACTGCCCCCCTGGTGGCACAATACCTTGAAGAAAATCACATCGAACTAGACATCACCTGGCAGGTGATCGACCAACCTCTATTACCCATCAGAGGTGTCAATCTTCAAACTTTACTGAACAAAGGCGAATGCAAATGGATTACACGCTGTAATTCAGTGGACCAGGGTCTGAACACCATTGACGAATGGAACAGTACTGTCCTAATTTGACTCTTTAGACAGTCCGTCCACACCTGACCTTACTCCCAGCTAGCGGTCACCCTATCTTGCTCTTCCTCGGCGTAATGTCCTTATGAGAGTAGTCTGCATACCTTTGCTCCCTACACTCCCAAACACTATGACACGTTGTCTCCACCACACATCCCCTGGAATATCTTCCATATTCTTGTGGCCCTATTGACTAGGTCCCTCCATTACTAGCATCCCCGTTTAAAACAATGTATATATTGTGTTGCAATGAGTTTTTTCCGATCCCACTACTATGCTCCTGTGAAGCTGAATTAATTTGAGGCCATTCATCTTCGTCATCCCAGTACACTTGTCCAGTTAATTACTTTCCATCTAGACCCACGTCTAGGGTATGTCGCACTGTTAAGTAGTTTATCTCTCTCTGTATCACTCCCCTGCACAGCTCTATGTGCAACCCATCCTTGTCAAATGTCGATGGAATTGCATTATGTACTTCAACAGTATTCACACCAATGTGGTTGTTTCTTGATTTTATTATGATTCTATTATGCCTGTTTTAAATTTCTGCCAAGTCGACTGATAATTATTTTGTTGTTAAAATTGTATTTTCTCTCTGCCATTCTTTATCTTAATATCTCACATGTATCGGCATCGTCGGACCAAGTCACATTATACTGGAAGTAACTCTGCCCTTTCTACCACCATACACCTTCCCTGTGCTCAGCTCACTGACGGTGACCATCCCTGACTATACCCCTCCCACCCTTGACAACGCCCGGCCTGGATGCGGTCACGTGACACGCTGATGCTCTGTTTCCGGAAGCGCAGTGTTCACTTAACCGGTCCAGCAATCCCATCCACACGAGACACCGGCGGCCACCGCACACATCTGTGGCGGCCCAGAGCTACTCGTACTACATTGTTCACCTGGATTTATCCACCACGCCAATCATCACAATTAACGGTAAGCCCCTGGGGACCTTGGTCCTTGTTACACTTGACGCCCCGTGAGTCCCATAATGCTTCCTCACCTACAGGCCTTTTCCACCTCCCCAGGCTCCAAACCTTGTGACCACAGCAGCGGATCGGGGACCCGACCCTGCTTCTCACCTTTGCCAACTCCACACTGTATATCATTGGGCGAATCAAGTACTTTACCAAACCTAGCGCTTGCGCCCACCTTCAGAACTGTTAGTTATTCCTGAATTCCATATTCCCAGAATACTCGTACCGTCTTTGGCCACACGCAGACGCTCGCCAATGCTGCGCCACATGCAAGGACCCTATCCATGACGCCGGGTTCTTGACCAACCTCTGGACAATTCCTTGTCCTTTGCGCTTCAAGACCCCCAGGTAGGCAGTATTGCTCCTACCCCATGCTCTTTTCCTACCCCACGTTCTCATCAGCCTTGCAGCCCCTGAAGATGATCCTGAATAAATAGGATCGAAACGTCGTTGACCAATTAACCAGCGCAACTCACGGCTCACATTCAACATTGGTTCACAAAATTGCTTTAAACCGTGATCAATCACTGGAACCAATTACTTTGAACATATATTCTTTATCACTTTATCACTCTGCGCCTCTCTCTGTGTTTTCTCACTTCTCACTTGCGCCGTCACTTTCTTGACACAAGCACAACGTGCACCAAGTTTCTTAGGGTTGCATCTGCATTTTATGCTCACAGTGCTGATATAACTGTTTTGTATAAACTGCCTTTTCAAATATATGATGCCATGAGCACATTTGAACAAACTACTAGGAGTCTTCCTTTTTACTTTTATGTAATGTCTTGTACATACATGTGTATTTGCCTTGTTTATTGAATCCGGTTGAGACATTGTTGCTAGTTTCCCCTTTTTCACCCTCTTCACGGGGAGCGTGACGGCGCCCTCCACCTTAACTTCTGTTGGTGGCAGCCCCCGGAACCTGACCCACCCCGGGGACCCATCTTGGACAGGCGGTGGAGACCCACGCACTTCGTCATCGGTCATGGCAGAGGTCAAAGGTCGCCTACCTTTTGGGGGGCATATCTCAGCCCCGAGGGGTCCGATCGTGGTGATCTTGGCCTCTTCTTGCTCCTGGTGGCACACCCCAGCCACTGGGAGCACTTTCCTTCGCCCTCCTGGTCACACGGAGGGTGGATTCAGCAGGGAGATGTCTTCACTGGCTCCCTGAGCCAGCCTTTCGCCTTGCTCTCCTCCTGGGCCTCTCTTCTCCCTGAGCAGAGGGCCCTGCTTCTGCGCACAGGTCCTGGTCTCTTCTCCTGGCACTGTTCAGGATCCTGGGACAGTCAGGGGGTTCCTCCTTCAAACTGCCCATTGCGCCAGGTTCCAGCACCCTCTGCCTCAGCAAACCACACCCCAGAGAGAGCTCCACTTCCTGTGCAAGTTCTTTTAAAGATTTGGGCAGGGGGCTGGCAGGAAGTCTCTGTTTGCCCTATCACACAGCAACACATCACTTCTCTGCTCCCTCCTTTTTCCCCAGGCCTCTGGGTTTGTTCAAAATGGCGTCGTCCAGGGTCTCCTGCCATATGGTCTCTGAGAGCCCCTTCCCCTGCGCTGCCTTCTCCCTGGTGCAGCTTGGTGCCTGGCACCCAGTGACAGCTGCTGATGGATTAGCCTGTAGCTCCACCTATCTTCTCTTCTTGGAAGGAAGGTCATCCATCCAGCCTGCGGGGGTCAGCCCCAAGCCAGGCCCTAGTTATGAGCTGACTCTGAGAAATATAACATTCTTGTATGACCCAAAAGCAGTACAAATATGACATTGGACTCTGCACAATACTTCTTCTCACATAGGTTACAGTGGACTTTGTTGCGTGTCTGGAATCTGTAGGCCCTAGGAAAGTAAAACTAGCCCATGTGCTCCCTATCCTCATAAGGGAATAATGGAATAAACACTGTAAAGCACACTGACTTTCCCTGGCATATTTTTTCCCACTGTATAAAGCCTATTCCATGTCACCACCCAATTCTGCATAAGTCCTGCCACACCATTCACTTTGTAGCTGCTCCTGGACTGCGCACGCCAGGAATCTCCCCTGCGCAGCCGGTACACGTGTGCACACGCATGTACACATATGTCTGCATGTAACCAGCCCGGTGCCCCCTAAACCAGCTGCTGCGCAGCAGCCTAGTCAAGCTACGGGGACACCAGTAAAATCCACATGCAGTCTCTTTCATCAGGAGTTCACTGTTGGTGAGTCCCAACTTATGAGGCACTCTCACAGTAAAAGCTCAACAAATAGGTGCTCAAAAAGCGAAAAATCCGGGTGGCTCAGAGTGTCAGAACCACCTTCAAACACTGAGACAGACTCTCTGTACTTTAAGTTAGGCATCATATGTAGGCTGGATAAAGAGAGCGCTGAAACCACAACTAGCAGGACGCCAATGCGCAACCCTATCCCTGGATAAAGTGATGGTATGGTTGCTGTCTCAATGTCATCTGAAAATGACAGTAAAGTGATATTTAAAAAAAAAACAAAATAAGGACTGCTCTTTCTAGGTACAATTCATTCTGGCAGTGTTGCCTATTTCTTGGTACTCCTACTTACTCCATATAATAGAAACCTTTTAGTGGACAAGATGGGTCCAGTACCGCCCCTTTTTTAATGACTAAAACCCAATAACGGTAGAACACTCCACTGGTAGTCTAAAACATCCACTTGCCCTTCATGCACTTGAGGACTAGCTCTCTGAAGTAAAAACCTTTAAATGATAACCTTAGAAATATAAAGCACCACTTTACATGGTCTCAATGGAACCAATTGCTTTTGATTGGGAAGTCTTTTAGCTGCTTGGTGTAGGAGGTCCAAGCATAATTTGGTCATGGTGAGAATGGTGTGTGCAGTGGAAAAGTCAGGACATGGCTCACGTAGGAAATACACAAATAGATATCTAAATGAAAAACTCACTGCAAGAACCGAGAGTGAACAAGGGAGAACAAGAGTGGAAGCATCAATGTGGAAAGCGAGGAACCATCCAAAAGCAAATGGGTGACAGGCAGTCTGTGCTTGTTGCTGGATCGCGTCAGAATGGATCATGAAAAAAACAGAAATAGAATGGTACAGATGTAGTTGATGGGAAAGAGACTTCAGCCGATGGTTTCTGAATGAAAGTGATGACTAATGCTGCTTTGAAGTTCAAGGGTATTTCCACCAGTCATTGGATTTGTTCAAAAGTTTTGAATGGTGCAAAAGGGAGGATGCCTACTACCCTGGAGGGATTGAGAATTTGATGAATATGTGAAAATCTGTTTGCTGATTTGGAAAAGGGAGGGAGAAAAAAGGGAAAGTATGGGAAGAACATGGTGGAGAAAGAAGAAGAGGAAGGCAATAGAAGAAGGGCAGAGAGTGATATTGTTGGATTACTTTGATAGCATTCACAAAGTCATTACCAGAGAGGAAGTTTGCATCAGACACATTTATGGTGGTTATAGGAGATTGGAAAGGGTGTTATAGCTTGCTCAGTGATTGTGGGAAAGGAAATAGGGTATATGCATTTAGATGTGTCCAGCATGGTAGGATAGGCAATTAGGCCACGAGAATGTTCAAATCACATAAATCGGCACACAATAGAAAATATAGAGATTCCTGTGCAGTGATGGGTATAAATAAAATGGCAGTGTTGCTGAGATAATTCTCTGACTGTTTGCCCAGAAACCAAATAGTCAGTTTAGCTAATACCCAGCGTTAAAGGTAGATTTCTTCACAAACCTCTGCTATACAAATTTATATGGCATGCTAGTCTTCAGTGAACAGCAATACTTAAGATTTGAAAGGCACACCATATAAGGGCTGATGCCCACAGGTTTGTGTGAATGTTTTGATAAAGTTCTCTTAGCTTACTTCTGATCGCTGATATTGTTTAATCCATGTCTGATATTTTTGTTCATATATTAAAGCTCATATCTGAGATCAAAGTACAAGAGTTTATCTGGTTTTTTATTTGTCAAAAGTGCTTTGTGTTGTGCTTGCAAGCATTCTAGAATCAACACTGTAGAATGATTGCTCTGGAATTGTTTTGATCACGCATTGAATAATTTGTATCTTGACTAACACCTTTAAATACTTTAAAACGAGTCCTTTTATAATAGCTACCATCATGCCTACTGAACAGACAGTTATAGGTTACAGGGCCTAGAACCATCTGATAAATACAAGGTGCCTCCGCCGGGTTGCTAACTTCTTCCCCAGACAGTAAAATACGCATGTTGGCCAACATACAGGCTATATGAAATAAAAAAAAGTCTGGTACTGCCCATCCACCCCTATCCAAAGGAAGAGTCATAAATCGAATCGCTCTCTGAGGTTTCCCCAGAGCCCAGAGAAACCGAGCACAGAGTGATTGAAGGTATTGAATCTGAGGCTTGGGTATCCCTAGGGGGACTGCTCTGAAGAAATACATCACCCTGGGCAGAATAACCATTTTCAGAAGATTAGATCTCCCAACTAGTGAGAGGTGCAGGCTCTCCCAGCTCTCCAATGCTGCTTTAGCCTTGCCAACAATAAGATCCCAGTTGACCTGGACTAGCTCCTTTAAGCATGTTCTAATTTTAATGCCCAGATAAATAGCTTCCTCCACTACTCTATCATCTCTGACCCGTGTACAGTTGGTGCACACAATTTGAGTTTTGGTTGTACTTAGCTTATAGTATCAAACAGCTCCAAATTTACCGGCTAGATATTAAATTTCAGGCAGAGCTATATCCGGGTCAGCTGTTAATACCGCAATGTCATCAGCATAGGCCAAGATGGAAAAATGTTCTTGATGAACCATGAAAGGTGGAATATGCTGACTTAGCTCTAACATATTTATAAAAGGATTAATGTATAAAGCGAACAGGAGCGGAGAACAGGGGCACCCCTGTCGCATGCCTCTATAAATCATGATATCCTTAGAACTACGGCCCATTGCACAGATCTTGGCAGTAGGAGCCTGGTAGAGAACCTTCAGGGCCCGGATGAACCCCTGGCCAAATCCCATACATTGTAAAACCCCCCATAGGAAGTTCCAGGCCACACGGTCGAACGCATTCTCGGCATCGAGCAGGACAAGTCCCAAAACCCTAGACTCGATCTGCGCGATGTCGAGAAGGGCCACGACTCTATTAATATGGTTAACCATCCCCCGCCCTGAAATAAAGCCATGTTGGCAAATTGAAACCAGGGGAGACACAACCTTCGCCAACCGATTAGCAAGCATCTTCGCAAAGAGCTTGCCATCGCAGTTAACCAGCGAAATCGGGCGATATGACCCGGGAAGATCAGCGGGCTTGTCCTTCTTCTTAAAAATGATTATATTATCCTCCTGCCAGGTTCGTGGGGCAACGCCCAAGCGATCTGCCTGAAAAGTGACAAGCATATCTTCCTTAAGATCCTGAAAAAAAGTTTTATACACACGTAGGAAGTTTATCAGGGCCAGAGGCCTTACCACCTGCCATGCGGTTCAGGGCGAGTTCCAACTCCTCACTGGTAAATGGGCTATCTAACATCTCAATATCCTCATGGCCCAACTGATTCCATGGCAGGGGGAGGGGGGGAGTCCTAAATCTAGAGGATGATCAGCAGGCCCTTGTTCTGTATACAAATCTGAATAGAAGGCATGAAAAACTTTCAGGATCATGCATCGTTGAGCCACCAGTGTTTTCTCTGCTGGGCCTTTCTTGCTCTAATCTTCTGGGCAAGACACCTGCCCGTAGCTTCCCCAAATTCGTAACATTGTTTCTTGTAAATCTGATATTTACATGCGATTTCTTGAGACCATATTCGATTTATATTAGATTTACATCTAGCCAAATTATCTAATAAATCAGCTAAATCATTAACTGCCGCTATACCACAGGACAACCTTTCTTCTGCTGTCTTAAGTTGGCTATATAATTCCATAATGGCCGACTTAGCCTGTTTTTGTAAAAAAAAGACCATAGCTCAACACTTCGCATCTAAAACAGGCTTTGAACGAGTCCCAGACCATATCACCCAAAGCTGACTGTCTATTTATTTTATAATAATCTTTAATCCAGCCCTTCATGTGGTTAACAAATGAAGCATCCTTTTGGATGCAGTTGATGCCATTCCAATGAAAAAAAAGATTTCAGTCTGCTGCACTGGGTTACTTTTTTTTCACAAGAAATATTTTAGTCTTGAATTGAGGTGATCCAGTTGCGGAATATGTGAGATTCAACTTGCAGGACCTTGCGCTACTTGGATTTTGAGAATGCCCAGAAGCATTAACTGGACAAGAGCAGTATGTGATAAAGACATGTGACCAAGGAAGGCAACCTCTCCAGACAAACTGCAATGCACCTCTACTTTAGAAACTTCTTGAATTTAAATATCTCTTAGATAATGGAGTGGTGCCTTAACAAGCATGGTTGGGTCTAGGACTGGTCACTCTTTACCCATCTGAGACAATGGCAGTTATTTACTCATTATGTACTAATTTTTTCCAAGAGCACTCACATGAAGCAAAGTTGGACAAAACTACTTCAAAAATTGCATCACATTTCTTATCATTGAAAAGGCCAATAGGTTCGATGCAAATTTATGCAGCACCACAAAAGCATCCTCTTAACCCTTAGTAAATCTAGACCCAACTGTTTGCCCCTACGGGTTAGCATGCCTTTGCATGTATGGTCTGGTGGCTCAGTGAGCTAATAAATAAACTGCAGACTTTTTGTTTGACACAATGGCCAACAGTTTAAATCCTGGTGGGGATACTAAGCATTTTTTCCTCTGAAATTTAAAAAAATGAAATTTAGTTGGCCAACACTAAACGTCTGTTATTCAAAACCAATGGTAACAGTTGTATGAGACCCTCTCTTGTGGGCCAAAATCGACATTCAATCTTATCAAGATGTGCCCAACACGCCGTGTGTGCAATCCTCCTTCACACGGGGAAGGAGGATCGCACACACGGCGTCCAGATTTTTCATGACAGGAGTTATTATACCTGATGATCTTCCTACTGGCCACAGTGCAATACACGGGTCTGGACCATCTAACTAACCAACTAATGATTAAGAAATCCTCGGATTAAGAGGGTTTTTTCTTTTTAAGAATATTACCTTCGGGGCACATCTTGATAAGATTGAATGTCGATTTTGGCCCGCATGAGAGGGTCTCATACAACTGTTACCATTGGACTGCCCTGATGAAATTTCCGGGATGGGAATGAAACCCGTTGGCTGAAGTCTATCTGTTTGCTGAATTTTACGAATTGAAAATTAAAGACATTTTATACTTTACTATCTGATGTTTTGGACTTTATGATCTGCGCACCCCCACCTTTTAGGAAATTTCTGATTGATCTGGAACACAGCAGCACTATTTAATGGTGGGCGCTGGGGTTGTGATTGCGCAGAGAACATACCTATTGGAACTAGTTTGAGGTGCAGGTCTTTAAGGTCCGCCGTTGTGCTTTTCGACAAACACACAATGGATGTCTCACTGACTGATATAGAAATATTGATCAGAGGAACAATTGTCAGCACTTCATTGATTTTTTCCTAAGCGTAGGTATTCTGAACATTGGAAGATATTTCATATGAGACATTGGAAGAAATGTTACCCTATGTATAAGATCACCTGAGAGTAAATGGGAAATTAATACCCTTTAATTGTATAAAATAAAAATAGAACCCAGGCAGGAATTCTAAGGGCCAGATGTACAAACATTTCATTTTGCGAGTCTCTAATTGCAATTTTTTGCTACTTGCAATTAAAGACTCACAAAATGTCTCAGACACATTAGAGATTCCCAATGGTGGTTGCAATTAACCTGCCTCATCAATATACATGAGGCAAGTCAAAATTTGCGACCTACTGAATGGACAATAACACAGGAATAGAGGCCTATTGGGGACAGCAGAATACCATGTCGGTGTTTGCTTTTAAATGAAGCAACTGTTTTTTTTTAAATGCAGCCCATTTTTCATAGAAGAAAACGGGATGTGTGTCAAATAGAAAAATGAAACCTTTCTGTTTCATTTTTTAAGGGTAGGCACGTGGGACCACTGCCTGCTCATAAAAAACGTTTTTGCTACCATTCACAAAGGGTAGGGACCCCTGGGTAACCCTCCCTGTTTGTGACTGGCTTACCACCTGCTTGAAGTAGGTGGTAAACTGCGATTGTTTTGTGACCGCATTCCGGTTGCAAAAGAATTGTACATCCCCCTGTGACTTGCTATTAGGAAGGGAAACCCTTGGCTTGCCCCTTCCTAACAGTGACTCGCAAACTCTATTTTGCGAGTCGGTAATAGGTTACCGACTTGCAAATGGGGCTTTGTACATTTGAAGATGCTTTTTTCCGGTCGCAAACTGTCTTAATCGGGTAATTTGCAAGGTGAAAAAAGCTTTGTACATCTGGCACTATGTTATTAAGCAGTCTGTAAATGTAGTTTATTTATTTATTTATAAAGTTTTATATAGCGCGAACATGACCCACGGGGGTATCAGAGCGCTTTACAGTACATAATTTTCACAAGTTATACATACAATCAGAAATCGCATGTAATACAAAAGAGGTAGACATTGGTGTTTGGATATAATCGGTGGCAAATAGGCAACAAAGTGTTAAATATTTAGGATGTTAATTTGTTCATTAGAAACAATTTCGCTTCTTTTTTGAAGGTGGTAAAAGAGGAGATTCTGCGTATGTCTGGTGGAAGGTTGTTCCAGATCTTCGGTGCAATACCTGAGAAAGCTCTGCACCTAGTTCTCTTTTTGTGGAAGGATTGAGGTTTTAGTTGTAGTGAACTTGCGCTTCACGTATGTCTGCAACCTCCCGACCGCTCTAGCTTTTGCGCTAGATAGCTGGGGGTGTTGCTATTTAGGGCTTTATGTGTCATACAGGCGATCTTTAGTTGTAGTCTCGACTCGTAGGGCAGCCAGTTCAGAGCCTTCAGGGCCGGTGTAATGTGGTTAACGTGGTGTAAAGGTTGCTGATTTCTCATCTGGTTTTGTAGATTGGGTATCAGCCTGATTCACAACATTTGTTATATCTGTACTTAAACATGCATATGTCCTCTTCTAAAATGGAAATTCTAAATTTCTAGAATTTGGAATTATCAGAATGACACTTACTCAAGAGAAAACGTCTGTCTACCTGTCAGACATTTCCATTTAAGGAAAAGATCGGAGGTGAGAGGCACATAAAACTTTTACGAATTCACACAAACTCAGATCTGATCAATTTGAGTGCCACGTATGTTTTCCATGTAGTTCCCAAGCTGCAAATGCTCATAAATGCGCACAAAAACAAAATCTTTGGATGTGAAAGAAGAATCAACCTTAAATTCAGTAGATTGCAAGTTTGCGAACAATCTGCCACATTTAGATGAAGCGAAGGAGACTAAGGGCCTGATCTAAGGTCTACTGATCTACTATGCACCAAATTTAGAGATGACTGCCAGCCCAGCGGCCTCCTCCGTACTTTAAAAGAAACCGTTGTCACTGAGTTTCCTTTTATTGTACAAAAACAATGGTAGACTGCCACCATCGGTTGTGATTGCTGTTCACCACACCTTTTTGTTTCCCAGAAATAACCTCCCAAAATGGGATTTTATTTCTGAAAAACAACTAATGGCTCCCACACCCTTAAAGTTTTGTCTGAGTTTTACTATTTTTTTCTTTCGCTTATCAGCAGGTTTTTCCTGATGGTGATGGACAGAAAAAAAGACATCACATCATCCACCCTAACAGCATGGGTGGTGAAATGTTTTTCCTTCAGCGGCCCCAACTCTGTCAGGTCATCAAAGGAAGATTCCCATTGGAGGAGCAATTGAGAGCTCCGTCATTTCAAATCTTAAGGTCCACACATCTCTAAATGAGGCGGGTGAATGGAGTATTTGGTGGACAAGGCACCCCATTGGAAATACCAAACTCTAAATCAGGCCCTAAAGTTTCAGAAACTATGGAGTCAATGTATTTTAAAGAAACTTGTGGAATACCTATTATATGTTTCATTGCTCTTGTTTATAGTACCTTTCAACATACATGATACATGTATACCTAATTACTTTTACTTTTCTTACCAGACAAACTGAATCCAGACCGATGTAGGTTACGACAAGGCTGTGTTGCTATTTTGCCTGGACACGGTGCTATTCGTGAGGTAGGTGTGGCGGCCCCTGAGTTCGCCGTCACAGTGGTGTCATGAACTGGCCCATCGTAAAGTCCTCGTGGAACACCACGCACATCAGCAAGCTTTAAGTGTAAAAAAATAACAAGTGGATTTTAGTTTAGTTGCAATCATGCAGTTCAGTTAACTGTGACTCATATTGGAAATACTACCTATCTGCTTTAAAAAAAGCAGCATTCTGAGCAGATACAATAAGCTGAAATCAGGGCTAAAATATATTTGAATGCCCTTGATGTTAAATGCCCGGAAAATGCATATGAACATGTAGGTGAAGCAGCAAAATCGAACAAATAGTATTTAACTCAATCCGTTATAATTAGAGTGAGCTAATTTTAGTAGATAAATGTTATGAAAAAGTCGTTAAAAGTTTCTGCCAAGGTGTATTTCATTTATATCATTAATGCTCCTTGTCATTGCCCGTTTCAGGGTGCTCTTCGGTAAAGCTGTGATATGTAAATTCCATAAAAGTTAAGTTGCATGGGGGCATATTAGCAAGGGCTGGCGATATAATTATCGCCGCTTTAGCGTCCGTTTTGGGGCAAAAAGCGGCGATAATTATATCGCAATATCATCAAGGACACGCTAGGGCGTGTTTCCTTGATGTAGAGCCCGTTTTTTCACAGCCTCGCCTCGCTAATGAGATGCAAAAGAGGCGTGACTGTGAAAACAACACATGTTAATATCATGAAGGCAGCTTCGCGATATTAACAAGGAGGTGCAGCGATAAAAAAAATCGCGCTACCTCAGCCTTAACTCAGGAATTTAACACCTGTTAAATTCCTGACTAAGGCATACTTTTAATGGGATATGGATTATGCTGATAGGACCACAGGGTCCTATCAGCAATGTTATCGCTGTTTTCAATAGAACATCGCTGGAAAACCAGCGATGTTCCATTGAAAACACCGCTATCGCTGAAATATTATCGCCATAGCGCTATGCGTTGTAAATATAGCGTTATCATGGCGATAATATTCAGCGATAGCTGGCGATAATTTTTCTATCGCTATGAACGGCCAGCGATAATTATCGCTGGCCGTTGATAATATGCCCCATGGTGTTATAACTGACAAGAGTTTGTTGGCTGAGGTATTGAAAAGTAGTCTGCTGTCTGCAAAAAGTTCTCTGTTTCAACATCTACCGTTATCGAGTGGTCAGATGAAATCAAATGGAAGCATACCTCTGACTTACATTTGCTAAGTCTTTTGCAGGTGCTCACGTGATGCAACGTGACAAAAAATAGTGTGTCAATTTACTTATCAATATAAAGGCATGCGTACCGAGTGCTAAATTGTGTTGTATCACACGAGCCTCTGCACAAAATGTCGAAGGGTGAAACACGAATATTGTAATGTTTGCATGGCACTAATCTGGAATCGTTTATCACAAAACAAGTTGCCATTTATGCATAGTGCAATAGAAGCATGTGAAAAGAGGTTAATAAAGGTTTTATGACAGTATGCAACATAAATTTACTTCATCTACCAAAAACAAAAAAATTAAAGATGCAGATTGATTAAACTGACCACGCAATAGGAATTTCACGCGTGGGTGACCTTTGGAAAACAGGGAACCTTTCCTCAACTGCAAGACCAATACGAGATGGCGCACACTGAGATGTTCCGATACCTGCAGGTTAAACATGCGCCAGAAGCGATCATCCCGCCTGACACTGTCCTTCTGGAGGCCTCCCCATTGGAGGATAGACTCCTCACGGAATACATAGATATGAAAGCCATATCCCTAAAGTACTGCAAAATCGTCAACAATCAGCTGGACCCTACACAATTACTATGGGAAAAATGGCAGGCAAATGTAGGTGACTTAGACGACAGGAAGAGTTTAAGTCCCCAAGGGAGGTGGCGGTATCCTCTAGGTTGCGCCTGATACAACTTAAAGTGATCCACAGGACCTATTTCACAAGAGTGACATTATGCAAGATAGGAAAGACCAACGACCAACTCTGCCTGCGACAATGTGGTGAAATAGGCCCCTTTGATCACACAATATGGGAATGCCCAGCAATTAAAGCATACTGGGCGACAATTATGAGCACAATCACACAGGTTAGTGAGGCTCCTGTACCACCGGACCCTAAACGATGTCTCCTAAACGTCTGGGAAGCAACAGACCTGAATCATTCGGCCCAAGCTTGGGCTACACTAGGTATGGTAATAGCAAAGCGAAACATTGCCAGACTCTGGGGGGCACGTACTACCCCAATATTAGGAGAATGGTGTAAGGCTATGGACATGGCCATGGCAGCAGAAAAGGCTACGTATATTCACAGAGGGTGCCCCAAAAAATGGGAGCGGATGTGGGGAAAATGGAATACATTTAGGGGAGGCATCTGTACCCCACCAGCTACAGAATCATTCTCACACGATGATGACTGAATTGGAATACTATGTATTCACTAACAGGCCTGCGATGTCTATACGATATAATGTTTGCCTGCGGTTGAAAATTATGTATAATCAAGAACAAATTGTCATGTTAATGTGTCGTGTCGCAAATGTTGCTACTGCAAGTCTTGTACCTAATAAAAATGTTAAAAGAAAAAAATAAAGAAAACTGACCATTTCATATTTAATTTTTTACATTCGTGGCGCACCAATTGTGGCAGTAAAATCATAAACATCTATTTTTGCTACAGAACATCAGCAGAAAAAGACACAGAATAAAAGCGGGAGAATGGGGTTGTACCAGAAGTGAAAAAAATGAAAAACCAATGTGGGCAGTTGAGATGACTACGACAGCGCTATTTTGAAAAAATAAAACAACAAATAATGGAAAGGAGGATAACAGAGTCAGGGGCATCACTTTTTTTGACACTCCAGTGACGTAGCGCCACTTTCCATATTTACAGGGTGGCGCTAAGCCACTTAGCATGGCTCAACAACACCTTGTAAATAAGTCCCTTTCTGCCGCAGTACTCTGCGGCAAACGGCCATGCAATAGGTCTTGCTATGGGCGTTTCACCATAACACCCATTGTGTTTTTTACACTGTCACAGATTTACAAGGCTGAGGCAGCCCCAAAAACTAACGCCAGGGAATGCCAGGCATTAGAATGGTGATAAGAGGAGAAAATATATTTTTTTCCTCGTTTTGAGCTCTTTCCATGTGTGCTACATTCTGCAGCTCACATAGAAAGCGCAAATCGCCATTATTGATTGTTTATGTGCAGGAAGGTGACCCTTCCTGCACATAAACAATATTCCCTGCAGCTCAGGCACCCTAGCAACATGGCGGAATGGGGCCTGCTTTGGCGCTAGGCAGCTTTTTTGCGCCAGCGCTAGGGGAAATACAGGGGTGCGCCGTATTCTTGTGAATATGGCACATCCCTGCGTTTTCAAAATGTCAGAGCGCGGCACTGCCAAATTTGGCACAGTTCTGCGCTCTGACATTTTTTGTAAATATGCCAGTATGGGGCATTTGTACAATGAAGTGGTGGAGCGCGTCGTTAGCCTCCTTGGCTTAACGACACGCTCCGCCACTTCGGAAACGCAAGGCTGCACCATATTTACAAGAATGTGGTGCTGCCTTGCGTTTCCCCCTGCGATGGCACCAAGTTTAACAACTTAGCGCCAGTGCAGGCACCCTTGCACCAGAGTGCAAGGGTGTCTGTGTGCAGGGGAAGATTGGTTATGTGTAGGAAGGTGTCACTTCCTGCACATAAACAATCCTAAAATGCCCTTTTGTAACTTGTGAAGTTACAAAATGGCATTTTAAAAACAAATGTTTGTTCATGTACAGGAAGGGACACCTTCCTGTACATAAACAAACCGTGGCATTTTGCTTTTCCCATGTGTGCTGTACAAGGCAGCACATGGAAAAATAAAAAACGAGGAGAAATAATTCACTTTTCCTTGTTTCGCCAACTTAAGACCAGGATTTTCCTGGTCTTAATTTTGGCGCTGCCTCCTGTGTACGCCATCTTTGTACATAGGGGGCAGCGTCAAATACAATGGGTGTTGTGGTGGAATGCCCACCACAACACCCACTGCATGCCCCTTTCACGCTAAGTTAGCTTGAAAGGGTGCCTTATGTACAAGGCAGCGTTAAGCCATGTTAAGTGGCTTAACGCTGCCTTGTACATAAAGCAAGGCCCCTGTCGCCACGGAAACATCACTTTTAGGGGCTCGTACATATGCCCGTCAGAGTTATAAATGTGATATTCACAGATGAAACCAACTAATGTGCACACAGTGTCTCATCATGAAAAAATAACATCTTAAAAAAGAATGCTTCAAAGCTGTCCTTCATAATGAGCCATGCCTTCGTGTCTGATAGTTTCTAATGAAGCATACAAAGGTTGTGTGTCCTTCAACACTCAGTTGTTTACATCTAATTCATCTAATTCAAGTGTCAGACCCTAGTTGTTTGCTCATGTACTCCCTTCATAATTGTTTTCAGCTCTAACTCCCAGTTCCATGAAGTAAGATATAATTATCCACACACAGCTCCCTACAGTTTAGAAGGGGAATTTTAGCTGGCATGGTTGCACCCAAAGTAACCAAGAAAATAATAAGCAATACATAAACAAGGAAAAACCTTTCTATATAAACCCAACATACATCTTTTCAGAATATTAATATAAGCAGGATACGGGAAGGTTCCCCTACAGCTGAGAGTGCAATTTCCCTGTGCTCCTCTGATCACCACCAACCACAGCACCTTGTGGCAATGAGCAGGCTGATCTTCACCTGCTGTGTGAACCTGTGCGAACTGAGGCCTCTTCTGCTGGATACCGATGTGGCAACTCTGCACCTGGAGTCTCCGTGGTGTCCCAGCACTTCTTCGTTTTACCCGGCAGGTTTCGTATCTGCACTCTCTTCCCTGTGACTTGGGGCTTGCTTCCTGCAGTATGGTGCTGCAGCTGGCAAGTACGCTCCACGGCAGGTGGGGGTTGGTAATTCAGCTAAGGTGCATGTGGCAGACACTGACCTAGATCAGGCCAAGGGATGATGGGGCAGCCCCCTGGTAACATCTCTGGACCATCCTACCTCCCATGTCTGTCATCCCATATTTATTGTACTTAAATCTGACACATCAACCAATATCATTCATGTTGCTAGCTAGGAGCCGCCTGCTTTTGGTGAAGAGCTCTCTTTGACAGGCATGTTAGCGGCTGCAGCTTCAACCGGAGGGGGTGATTTACTCCTGCTTGTCTGACACTCAAAGGCAATATTGTTGTAGAGTCTTCCGATACACTCGGTGTGCAACACAATTTCAACTCCCAGTCCTTTTGTGCAACTGACTCCCTCGTTCAGACTGCCCTTGGAAACAACATAGAGTTGTTTCCAGCAAGAACCAGAGCTTTCGACCCTCCCTCAACACATTGAGTACTATGGAAATTATTCTGGGAGATCAGGAGGGTGAGGCTGGGGGCTTGACGGGGCGGGTAAGTGGGGGTATATGGTAACCTTCCAGAGTTGTCTGCTGCTGTGTCTCTTCAGCAGACAGCGAACCTCAACCTGCCAATACTTCCCGTGACCATACCTCTCCCTGTCCCTGCCAACGTCTCTTATTATCCCAGTGATAGCACTACTATTGATAACACCCTAGATGCAACATAGGGCACTCCAAACTCTGGTACTGAGGCAACTCATGGGAAGAGAGGCAGGCAGCATGCTCAGAAGGGCCGGGCAATACAAATAAACATATGGAGCCCTCCAGATTTTCTTAGTCAAGCAAGTCAGGAACCTCGTGTCTGACAAACAAGGCAGGCAGCTTTGGTGCTAAAGGCAATCTGCTGCAGAATTGGGTCACATCAAAAGGGGAGGTAAAGCTTTAATTTCCCGCTCAGCTACAGTCCACTCAATGATGAGAGGACAAAAAACTCATGGAACAACAGCCCCCCGCCACACCCAAAAACCATGAAATCAGCCCAACTTCCGGCAACACTTTTGAGTCCTCTTGTAGTGCCCGCTATTATACGCCATCGATCTCTAAGGAAATCAATACGGAAAAAGATGCACAGGAGCCATCTCTGCTGGCAATACTATAGTTGCTGCAGCCCCAGCAATCAGAGGCACTACTGCACTATGCTCAATTTAGAGCAGACAATGTGAAAATGCAGCAATCATTGCTTGAAGTATCTGGTAAGGTTACATCTCTACTACTGATGTGGCTGAGCTACAACAATGGTTCGCTGATGTTGAGGAAGTTGGAACAGCTACCGTTAAATCCATTAGGAACCACGATTGACAACTGTAGAATGTCCAAACTAAATTTGAAGACATGGAGAACCGTCAGAGAAGAAATACCCGTAGGGTGTTTTGAATACCGGAAGGGAAAGAGGACATGATACCCGGCAGTTCATTGTTCAGCTGATTGGGGAAGCATTTCCTGATCTTATGGAATGGGACTGGGATTAACAAATGTAGCGTGCTCATTACCTCCCTATCAACTGTAACTATAACACAGCCAATGCCAGCTCAACTCATCCTCGTCCAATTCCAATCTATGTGGGGAATTTCTTGTTAAGGCAGGTGATCTCTTTGAAGGATTGACAAACTACTTCTGTTCTGGTTGATGCTATGTCCATTTTAGTCCAGTCAGCTTTCTGCAAGTCCACTATAGATAGGCTCTGGAAGATGCAACAACTTATAGACCCCCTTAAGGCTGCTGGGGCCCAGGCAATCTTGCAATAACCAACTGGCTTAAGATCATTAAGGATAGGTGGATTCAGATGTGATATTCAGAGCAGGACTCTAAGTCATCTGAAGGGGCCCTCATCACAGATCTATATACTACAGTATTAGCCTAGCTTAGGACAATATAGAGCTGGTCTGATTATGCCATTCCTGAACTGGGGCTGTAATGATGTTTCAGGATGTTACAATGCTATGATGTATGCTTATTGATTCTTATTTTCGTTGTCTTCTTTACCTTTATTTTGTATTTTTCTCTTTTATGTAAGCTATACATTCTAGCTGTTTGCAGTATCTCTCATTATCTGAATCATATCATAGCTCTTACATTCTTTCGTTCTGGCAGCATCTGTGTTGCTGGTTCATGGACAGGTGGACACAAAGGAGAGGTATATGCCTCTCAAAATTTAGTCATCAACAGCTCACGGTTTGGGATCATTGCTTTCCAAGAATGAGGGGGGGGGGTAGGTTTGGCGTGGGGTAGAGGGTGGGTCTTGTTGGGTTTTGCAATGTTGGCTTATGGAGAGGATATGTGCTATGGCATTGTGGGGTGGGAAGAGTGCTGAAATAAGTCAGATTGTTCTTGTTATGTTATTTTTCTACCTTTTTTGGTATATTTGAATTTTGTTCTGGAGTATGAGATTGTTTCTTGGCATAGTTGCTTAGTGTATGGCTAGAATAAAATGCATTTGTTGGAAAGTCTCTGGTCTAAATTCATCCAGTAAATGACAGTTAATGTGGGAGGAAATACAAATGTATAAACCATAGCTACTATCTTTGACATACAAGGACTGTCTTTCACTTAGGAAGCTTGGCTACAATACAATTATTAGCACTTCACAATCTGATTCTATACAGGGGGTTGCTATAATGTCTGCGAAGAGTTTCCAGACTATGGTATTGAAAACTGCCTCGGATGCAAGGGCAGATGGGGGATTGCTCAGTTGGTACTACATGGTCAGAAATGTGTTATTTGTGTGGTCTACAGGTGAAATGTTGATGAGCCTGGGATATTGGATATGCTTTCTTTTGAATTACTGGATTGGTCTGGGGAAGTAATATTGATGGATGATTTTAATTGTGAGATGGATTGCGACATTGATTCTACTAATCGTTCTGCTATTCCGCATGTCTAAAACTAGGATGTCTATCCATGAACTCACATGTATACATGGGTTGACTGATATATGGAGAGTTTTACACCCCTTTAAGCCAGGCTAGAGGTTCTACTTATCTCCTACTACACTATTCTAGGATAGGCATGGCTTTTTCCAGGGGGTCTCTGATTGAGGATGCAGAAATGGATGTGTGCCCTAAGATCATATTTGACCATAATCCTGTTTTATTATCACTCAGATTTGCTGTGCTTCGAAGTGAACAGTCCCAGTTTTGTTTCCTCGTCATATTTTTTCTAACTGTGACTACTGAAAGCATGTGACAGGTCTGCTTACAAAATGTTTGTTAAGTCAATACAGGTACGGCTATACCACCAGTTGTGTTAGATGCAAAGAAGTCATATATCCGGGGCATCACACTTCAGTTTATCCTTAAACAAAACAAGGATGCACTGGAAAATGCCAGACTTATTCATCAGGCAATTCTTCAGCTGGAAATTGTGCATGCTCAGGTGATAGAGCAGGGAGGTGTGGATGAGCAGGCCTTATATTTTAAATTAATTGAAAACCGGTTCCTGCTTGGACATGGGCTGAGAAAAAAGACAGCTGCCAGCTATTCAAAGAATAAGGCTTTACAATATGAGTATGTGGGAAGGGTGGTTTGAATCTTGGCCCATCAAATATCTGATAGGCAGTCAAAATGTACTTACCAAGGTATTAAAGTTAGTGATGGTACAGTTTATTCTAACCTCAGGCTTTTATGGAGCAATTTTCATATTTTTATCAGGTATTATATAGCCAATCTCAAGGTATTAGTCAGCCCGGTCTGATGGAAAATATTCAGGGCTGTAGATTAACCTGTTTAGTGGAGTGTAAGGCATCTACATTTTAGGGAGATTTTTCTGTTTAGTGAAATCGTGGCTGCTCTTGCTGCCTTGCCCTCAGACAAAGCTACAAGAGATCATACCATACCACTTGAGTTTTACAAGGTGTTTAGGGATATAATACCTCTGGAATTGTTAAGGGTGATCCAACCTAATTATATTAAGGGGGGGAGTCCTAACTACCTGGGACATGACAAACATTATCATGTTTTTGAAGAACGGAAAGCCACCCAAGGACATGTGTCCTTACCGACCCATTTCCTTGATTAATACAACTGCAAAGGTATTTGCTAAAAACTTTAGCTACTTGACTTACTCCCCTTCTACCAACTTTAGTTTCACAACAGCAGCATGGCTTTATACCAAGCAGGGACACCACAAGCCATACCAGTATGGCAATCGCGCATTTGATGTTGCAGAAAAATCTGGTATGGTGTTAATAAATGCTGTGAAGGCATTTGACCATGTTATATGGGACTGTATGTGGGCTATGTTGTGAGCTTTTGGCATATAGGATAGATTTAGCAAATTGGTACAGTCATTATATAAGACCCCTTGTGCCACGCTAGTATACAGTGGGAAGCACTCATTACCATTTAAGATCTCTTGCGGCACCCGGCAGGGATGTCTGCTATCTCCTCTTTTATTCACCTTTTATATGGAGCCGTACCTGCAATCTTTGCATATGAATGCAGGCATTCAGCCTTTGGTTTTTGGTGGCTGTGACTTAAACTCACTGCATATGCTGACGACGTTGCTGTCTTCTCCTCGAATCCTCTGCCCTAGCTGAGTCATATCATTAATAAGGCTGATAGGTTTGGAAAATTTTCAGGGTACAAGCTAAATGTAGTAAAAACCCAGGTGCTATTGAATTTTAAGCCAGATTTATCAACACCAGCGGTAACTACAATGGCTGTGTATCTTGGTATAAACCTAAGCAGATGGGTTAATGATATTTTTAAAGTGAATTATGAACACCTGTTACTTTCAGTTATTTCAAAATGAAGGTTCTGGACGGGCTCCTGATCTGTATTATTGGTCGTTGTAACATCATTAAAATGAATATTCTGCCAAAATGTTTGTACTTATTTTGTGCTTTTTCATTGCAGGTCCCAGATTTGTTTTTTAAAGTTCTGGAAGGTGCTATTGGTAGCTTAATATGAGGTTATAGGCAGGCTAGATGTGCTATTCGTTTTTTGAAACTCCCATACAAGCAGGGGGAGCTACTGCTCCCCAATTTAAAGTTATATTTATGGGCAGCATTCGCTGGTCATTTGCGCAATCTGCTAATCCTGTCAGAAACAGATACATCAGCTTTCGGATATCGCTTGCATTAGGATCAGAATATAGGCTCTTTTCTATATATTGGGGGATCCCAATTTCCACAAACGTGTTTGATTTAAAGATGTTAGGGACATCATATATATATGGCAGGAAATTTGGGTTAAATATTCCATAGTTGTGCAAAAGAAAGAAACAGCACTATGGGATAACTCTGCCTTTCCACAAGTATTTCATTACCCAGGTGGCAAGGCCTGGGCAAGATTGGGGGTTGAAACCATCTGGCAACCCTATAAACTAGACAGATTTTGTTCAGTCACAGGGCTTCAGGCCTCTTTTGATCTCCCTCATCATTTTATTTACATACAGGTCAGGATTTTTTTTTCAGGCTCAAACTTTGCGAGCGATTTTGAAAGGTACGCAGTTAACATCGCATTCATATAAGTAATTTAGGTAGCCTTCGATCAGAACAATCTATCAAGGTTTCTGCCAGTATAGTATTGAGGATAGCATGCTACTCGCGGGTATTTGGAGCAGGTTGCTCTCCTCTGAGATCCTCGCTTCTGAAATCCAGAGCGATCTCGACATTGTTGATTGGTCGGTACACTCTATTAATTTAAAATGACAGCAATTTAAGACTATTTGTTTATAGTCTTACTATTTGTTCATTGTATTAAACTCCAGAGAAAAGTTCAAAATGAGGCAGGAACATTGACACTGATAAGACTAGATGTCCTCAGTGTGGCTGGTCAGCAGCAGATACTGTACAAATGTTCGCTTCTTATCCTACTTTAAACTAATTTTGGGATGGAGTGACCAAATTAATTTCACCCGGCTTAGGCTTTGAAGTCCAACAATCACCTAAAGAGATTTTGATGGGAGTTAAGTTGGAACATGATTGCGGTGCAAAGCCAGCCAAGTGGTGGGATTTTATTCTGCAGATATTGGCCAAATCTAGAGCTCTCTCATCCCTTAAAAAATTTGATCGAACGTGGGTGAGTTTTAACTGGGACCCTTTAAAGTAGATCGATGATTAAACTAATGTTTATCATATATTAGTCGATATCTGGTGTAATTATGCTGTTTTGTTTCCTTGTACATTAATGTATACTATTCTATGTTACTCTCTTTTCCATACTCTAGACCAAACTCTGAATCTTCAATCACGTTTTATGTTTATTATTGGGATGATTCCCCTACGTTTTAAATTTGAACTTACATGTATTGACCATATCTGACTTGATAAAATAAAAAAAAATTAAAAAATATATATAAGAAACTAAAACTGAGCTCACAGACATCTCTGTTGTGTACATCTAGCTTTCCCAATTACTCTAGGACGCAAACACCCTCATTGCAGCAATACTTCAGGCTGTTTAATATATAACATGTCTGCACTCTGGCTCTCTGCTACTTTAGAGGTGTGTTGCTCCTAGCAACATGGCATGTATAACCCTACTGTGTACTTAATAACCAATGATGAGGATTGGGTTTGATGTCTCAATGACTGATACGCCCATTTTAATAATCTTAAGGTGACAGGTTCGAGATCTCGTATAATTACTCTACCTTTAACGCCCCTGAAGTGTTGATATAATTAGTAGTACGTTGGGTAGTAATCAACTCTGTTATTTATTGCCATGGGGTGAAGGTGCCCAGCTGCCGCGTCTGACGGCTCTGTTCCTGCAGGAAACAGAGCCATGCTCCTGCTAGACCCTAGAAAAAGTCATGATGAAGAAACACTCCTTCCTGGCGTCAGGGCCAATGCCTACGGTAAATGTTTGGAATTGCTAAGACACCAATACATTCCCACCTTCTGCATGCATTTTTCACTTCTATGTCCTTGAGATGGAGGTCGGTGACTTCAAATTAAAGCAGTTTAATTAGGTTTGTGGAGCGCCAAATTGAATAGCTGGTATCCAAGCACTACTAGGGACACTACCAGTTAAGGGGCAGGCACCCTCTTCAATTAAGGATATCATTGATCGAACAAGTGTATCTTTAATTTCTTCCTAAGAGCCACCCAATACAGTTCCTGTATGAGATCCTTTGGCAGATTGCTGTTTTCTGGATAAAAAATCTAGTTTTGGATAAAAGAGCTTTAAATGTTCACCAAAGCTCTCTGTTGATTTGTACACTGAGGAAAGTGCATTTAGATAAATGTCTGTACCCCTGACAGATGCGTTTATGATGCATTTTCAACATTTGAAAATATTTCTTGGTGGAGCTGGGAACCAATGTAATTTATTGAAGGCTGGATTGATATAACTGTCCTTTGACTGATGCCTACTGTTCCTGCAGCTGAACTATTATGTTTCTACAGCCTTAATGAAGGCACACGGTCAGACAAATGCAGTAGACTAATCTGGAAGTAATTTTAGCATGAGCCAGGGTTGCCCTCTACTCTTTATGCAAAAATGGTTGGGTGCTACATGGGAACATCCAGCAAGAACTCCAGCAACAGCCTCACAGTTTGCAAACTGTGCCAAAGTTAACTCAGGCCCAATTTAAGAATTCTGATTAAGTAATTGGCCATCCCTTTGTATGGAAGGTTGTGTTTCTCAAAGACTGATTTTACTAAGATATGTTTTGTTTTCATGAGGATCAATTCTCAGTGGAGTAGTGTAAAAAAAAAATGATAATAACAGAAGTTATTTCTGTTATTACTTTTTGGCCAGGTTGGGTGGGGCTGAGACTCCTGTGACGTCCGGGAGGAGGAGTGGTTGCCTCACTCTAAAGTGTTCAGGACTGCTTGGCCAGCCCTCTTGTGCCAGCCAAGCAGTCCTGCACACTTTGCATGTTCCCCACCAGGCTGCAGTAAATAGCCTGGTGTGGCACATGCAAACCCTCCCATTACTTGTATGAGCGCTGAGCCAAGGTGCTCAGACCAATCACAATGCAGCATTTTGATTGGCGTAGGGGAGGGAGCCTGTGTTCTTCCGACAGAGAGACAATATCACCTCGAGGGACACGGAGAAGAGACAACTCAAGACGCGGCGAGAAGGCAAGTGTTTGTTTTTTATTTTGTAATTCGAGCCCCTTGCGACCCCCACCTGCCTCTCCACCCCTGTTCCCTGCAAGCCGCTACGATAGTGCCTTAACAATATTACTGGATGCACCCAGTGATCTAGGACATGCAGATCAAATCAATTCGGTATACATGCAAGTAGGGTCTACGTCTATATCGCAGCACACCACAGTCATCCCAACTACTCTTCAACAGCAGAAGCATGGGGGGTAGGCTCTAAATCTAATCCCCTGTATTCCGCCCACCTCTACCATATTTTATAGTGTTTCTGGGGGCACCCTCTCGCTGCAAAGACCAGAATCTCAAGGCCCATGCAAAAGTCAAGGCCGTTCTTCCATGTTACAACCGATGGCGGAGACTCACTCTTCCAAACCCTAGCGACATCACGCTTAGACAGTGTAAGTCCTTGAACTAGCAAGTGGCGCTTATATCTATTGCCACCCAATCCCTCAGCTATATGAAGCATAAACAATCGAGGCGAAAGTTGAATATCCCATCCCAGGACCCAGAGGGGCACGCAGCCACCCCTCTCCGAAACCACTCCAGTGATGCATACGGCCATATTGTGTGAAAAAAGGACCCTCAGCTACCCCACAGCGCAGGCACTGAGGGGACGTGATTAGCCCCGCCCACCACAACCTATACCTGGTCAAATAAACCCAATGCAGGTATTTGAATTGAATCAGACGCAAGCGGGTGGCGATCGCCGCGCCACGTGGGGATTTGAGCGCCTCCACCCAGTCATCCTTGTCAAGGGGACCCAGGTCCAGCTGCCAGGCCTCCCGTGTTTTATGCAGTGTAGTGGGGGTATTATTTATGAGCGTACAATACATTTTGGTTATTTTATGGTCCCCCAGGTCTCCCATAAAGACCTTGGTCTCAATAGAGTTGACATAAGGTAGATTATCTTGTTGCGCCACATATGGGGAAAGGGCATGCCGCAATTGTAGGTACCTATAAAATTGTGTGTGGGGCATATTTTATTCTGTCCGAAGTTCCTGAAAATACTTCATGCTCCCTCCATGCATAACTGCGCCCACTGTGTCTATTCCAATGGCCTCCCAGCTCCGAAACCCAGACAACTGCATCAATTGTGGTAGCTGACCATTGCTCCACAGGGGGGTTTCCTTCGTCAGTTTACCCCACCAACCCATTGTGCGCAGCGCTTGTATCCATACCACCAAGACCCTCTTGGTCACCGGTGGCAGCACATTTAGCAGCGGGCCAGAATACAAGACCTGTGTAGCGACATGGCCCCCATCTCCCTGCGCTGTACTGCATACGCTTGGTCTCTCCAGTCTTCGTACCACCATTCGTTGAGGACCAGTATGTGAGAGGCCGCATGATAGGCCTGAACATCTGGGATGGCAATGCCTCCACAATAGGTGGATTGGAAACAAGGCCTCAATGCCACACGCACCGCTCCTCTCCCCCAAAGGAAACAAGCAAGGACTGCGTTAAGTTGCCGGGACAAGGTCGGCCGTATAGGATAGGGGTGATTTTGAAGCTGGTAAAGTAGGTGGTGCAAGGATACCATTTTAAATATGGCAGATCTGCCAAGCAGGGAAAGAGGAGGTGAGGCCACAGGTGGACTTGATCTCCTGTCTGAGCGCACAGCGGGGCCAAGTTTCTGTCCCATGAACTAGATTGAGATGAGGACAGAAACACCCCCAAATATTTAAAACCATCAGGAATTACGGTTACCTCTCGAGACCATGTACCCAGCTGATCTCCTCCACGCAGGGGCCACAAATACGATTTACTCTTGTTCATGTATAAACCAGATCTCTCCTTGAATATCTGCATAATCCTGAGAAGGTGCGGGCCGGTCCTATCAGGTCGGGTGAGGAAGAACGAAACATCATCTGCGTATAACACGATGCAGTCGGAGACCTCTCGCGACCACTCAAAGCTGCGGATCTGGGCATCAATCCTCACCCACGCTGCCAATGGCTACATTGCCAAGACGAACAAGTATGGGGAGAGGGGCAGCCCTGGCGAGTACCCCACCCTATAGCAAAGTAGCCCGAAGTGGAGTCCGCGACCCTGACGGACGCCGAGATGTCAGTATATAGGAGACGTATGAAGGTTAGCAGGTGGGGGCCAATGTTTAAGCGACTAAGCAAAGCGAAGAGGCAGACGCAGCTGAGCAAATCGAAGGCCTTATCCATTTCAGCAAGGAGTAGTGCCGCATGCTCCTCTAGTTTGTCTACAGCCACAATAGCATTATGTGCTCTATGCATGTTATGACGTGTAGCACGGCTGGGCATAAATCCCACCTGATTTTTTTTGTGGAGTTTTATATAGCGCTAATTAGAGCCGGCGGTATCAGAGCGCTTTACATGAGCAGCAGTTACGTTACATACAGACGCATTCATTTTGTTAGGCATGGGGAGATTACGCGATTTACCCACAATCACAGAATGTTGAGCGTCCCAGCCGAGACTCATACCCGGTTCCCCAGCTCCGAGGTAGACCGCCCTAGCCGTTAGGCCACATTCTCTCCCCATCAGGATGGATAAGATCTGAAATGTACGGGACTAGGTGATTTGCGATCACTTTGGGCAAGAGCTTAGCCTCAACGTTGAGGAGCGAGATCGAACGATAGGACGAATGAAGTTCCGGTGGTCAGCCCGGTTTGAGGAAAACTTCTATTTCGGCATGTCCCAAGTCTTGCGGGAGGCTGCAGTCCTCAGCTGCTGCATTGAGGGCAGCAAGGTATGGCTCCGTTAGCTGGGATTGATTATATTTGAGAAATTTGCAAGGGAACCCATTAGGACTGCGTGCCCTACCAGAATTCATGTCTGTTAAGGCTGTTTGCAACTCCTCAATCAACAGCGGGGCACCTAAGACTTCCTGTGCCGTGTCAGAGAGAGTCTACAGAGAGAGATCATCAGGTAGGGTTTCCCGGGGGGAATATAGGGTGGCGAAGAAAGAGGCAAAGCTAGCAGCTATGTGCAGTGGATCTGAAAGAGTCACCCCCTCTGGGTCCTCTATAGTCGGGATGACCTGGGGACGCATCGACTGTTGAAACAGGCGATGCAGCAGGGCACTCGACATGTCCCACTGGTATATCCGGCTGTGCATCGCGAGCCAGTACAGTTGAGTCTCATCCAATAGCTCACTGGCATATATTTGTTGGGCACTAAGCAGCTGTCTAGGTGCATCGCCCCCCCTGACACCCTACTACTATGCTCCAGATCCATCAATCTGACCTTGGCCTGTAGTAATTTCTCCCGGCGCTGTTGACATCTCGCAGTGCAAAAGGCGATATCTTTCTGCCGAAGCGTATGCTTCATAGCCTCCCACAGTGTTATAGGGGATGAAACCATCCCGGCATTAAATGAAAGGTAGTCAGTAATAGATGTGTGAATATGCAGCCGATATCCTGTAGGAGCCAAGGAGAGAGGCACCAACGAAATGAAAAGTGTTTCAGGCCCAAGATCAGCTGTACAGACACCGGTGAGTGATCCGAAAGGCCACGCAGTAGTATCTCAGCGTACTTTAATCTATGGGTATGAATTTCTGATATGAATAAATAATCAATGCGACAAAATGAGTCTTGCACCCCAGAGAAGTATGTGTAGTCGTGTTCAGTGGGGTGCAATGCCCGCCAGGAGTCTGTCCAACCCATCCCCTGAATTATGGGCAGCAATTTAGAATCTCGAACCGTCAACGGTCCCCCTCGACTATGCCGTCTGTCCCATACCGGGCATAATACATCGTTCCAGTCCCCTCCCACTAACGTCAATCCTGACGGAATCTCAGTCCACAGTGCTGTCAATCGTTCAATCAGGTTACATGCGTATATGCTGCCAAAGACAACAGATTCCCCATACAGCGTTCCGGAAACCACTATATATGAACCCTGGGGGTCGGACCATGACTTACTGTGAACAAAGGGAATACTGCAATGAACAAGGATCTCTACGCCTCGGGAGCCCCTGATAAACCCAGAATGGAAGGTCTGTGCAAGTCCAAAGCGCACCAAGCACGGTGTCTTAGTGCCCAATAAGTGGATCTCCTGTAGGAGTAGAATGTCTGCTCTATATCGTTTTGCTTGTCACAGCACTGCCCCCGCCTAATTTTGTCTAGGAGACCACGAATATTCCAGCTAACAATTCTGATTTCCCGGCCGTCGGACATCACTAGACAACGTAATGCATCTGGCATAGTGGCCCCACAAAGAGATATGAGCAATAGACGTTATCGACCTGTCTGAGACCGCATGCATGTTGATTACAAAGGCACTACTCCAAGGTGAAAACTTCATAAACTTCCCAAGAAACCACCCACTCATCCTCCCTCCACCCCACTGCCTCATGAACATAGAAGTATCTATCACGGCATGCAGTGCGGCCGACCCCCAACAGGGGGTGGCAGCGACATGCAGCCAATGGATCCCTTGTAACAATCCCCTGCGCATATCCGTGTCTTATGTCAGAGGTAAACATGAACATGGTAGCCCAATTAATAGCGTAATCCCAAAGATAGTTCAGATAGTAGATAGGTCACAGTGAGGCACCAGTCAGGATGCCGCAGGTTCTTCCATTAGGCGCCAGCGAGATTTGCTGCGAGTCTTGGAGTGCTTCTTAGAGCGTGAACGGTGGCGCTGCTTCTCAGCCGACCCCAGAGAGTCTCTCCCACAGCCCCCGGAGGAAGAATCAGAGTCAAATCTAGGAGGAGTGTGCGATTTGGGTTTGACAGTCTCGTCGGTCCAGCGGAATACCTCTTCAGGTGTTTCAAAGAAAGGTGTTTGAGACTGGTAAATCACTCTAAGGCGACCTGGAAAAACCAGGGAGCACTGGATCTTATGGCTGCGAAAACGCGACTTTGCGGTGACGAACGACTGCCTGCGCTGCTGTACCAAAATCATGATGTGCTGAGAAGCAAACGTGAGAGTCTCCTTTAATCGAGCCTGTCATAGTATAGTATCTCAAGCTTTATAATTAAGAAGTAGCGCAATAATCGGTTGAAGACGTGCACCAGGCGGTGGTTTTTGCATTAGTGCCCGATGTGCGCGCTCGATTATGAAGCAGGAAGAGACTGTGTCAGGCGGGAGCCAGTCCAGGAGCTATTTAGCCAGAAAGCCCTCAACATTGCCTCCCTCACAGCCCTCGGGGAACCCAAAAAAATGGAGATTGTTTCGGCGAGCACGTCCCTCCGCATCTTCCACCCGCATCGCTAGGTGTTTCGAGGGTGGATATTTTCTTTTGAAGACCGGTCACCGTGTCCTCTACAGTGGAGATCTGGAATTCCGTCTCTGAAATCCGCTTGACGGCATTTCTGAGATCCTGTCGAAGGAGCATGACATCTGAGCCAAAGGCCCCAATCTTGGCTTCAAGAGTTTCCCGGGACTGCGTAATCGCTGCTAGTAACGCTGCATTGTTGGGCATAGCTGCATCATTATCAACTTGGCCAGGCCCCTGGGATACTGCCCAGGTGAACTTGTCCATCGCGCTCTGTTTGGACGCTATTCCAGTTGGTTTGTCCTTGGCCATGCTGTGGGGATAGGTGGGGCGCGGCACTCCTGTACCAGAGCCCTGTGAATCCTCCAAGGTACAGTCCAGCATGGGCTGCAGGCACTCAGTTCTCCCCTCACTCGGCCACTAAAGTGGGGGGAACGGCCGGGGGGGCCACAACGACCACAAGCCGCACTGAACCTAGTCCAGCCACCTCCGTGAGCAAGGTGCCTCCACCTCCCCTAGCGGGCGCCAACTTACTTCCCCTGGCCTACTTGAATCTGCCAGGTAGCCACAAAATATTCTGGGGGGGTGACCAAAAACGACCAGGTCCTCTTGCGTCGCTTCTTCTGGGGGAGCAGTAACTGGGCGGCTCCCCTGGATGGCACTCCCACCCACGAGCACAGAGGGACAGAAGAAGTGCAAGTCAAAACTATGATCTCTTCAATCACGTAGGCAAGGGATAGCTCAGAGCCGGCTGTCCAACCACAACCAGGATCTCCCACAGGAGGAAGTTCTAGAGTCTCTGCCAGTGAATCCAGGAGGGTGGGGGGATGGAGGCCCACCTTGTCAGCCTCACCCGCCAGGCATCTGCACACAGCCAAGCTCGGCACTTCAACTGCGGCCTCCAGAAGAATGGGTGGGACTATCCCACCACCCACAATGGAGAAATCTCGGGTCCTGTGCGGCTCAAACCAATGACTCCAGGTCCCATCCGGGGCCCCCCCAGCACACTCCCGGCCACACGTCATCTCCCAATCTGGCCAGGCGACACATCCAGCAGGGCCACAAGGCCATCCACCGCGGTCCAATTAGGCCACCGAGATAGGTAGCTGGCCGACGAGCACCCGGGCCCCAGTAGTGAGCAGGAGGCTACAGTCTGACCAACCCACCGCTGTAGGTCTGTAGTATACAGCAGGGGGGGCAATCCAGTGCGGCCAGGCACGTAAATGAATCCCAGGGAGAACCAGGGATCCTAAGTCCACAGGCCCGCTGTGGCTCGAGACCCCCAAAAGCACAGGAATCAGGTTTCGTCAATCCCAGGGCCCCCAGTCTCCGCTCCAGGCAGTTCTACCTTTCTGGACGCCGTCACAGCCTTGACTCCGGCTGTCTCTCCACGCCCACGGGTGTATCACGGCTCACCGGCCTTCCCACAGGTGAGGCCGGCGGCCCCGCTCACGTAGGCCGCACACCCCTCGATCCTCGAAATGCAATGCCGGAACCCGATGTGAATGTCGACTAGGTGGTGTACACTTTCTATAACCTGTGGTAATAGTGTGCATTACTCCTGATTGTCACTAGGGGCCTCATTTATGGGGTTTTTGCCATAGGGCAAAAGAAAAGGGCAGGAATGTGCCGTATCTATTAGATACGACGCATTCCTTTCCTTTTCCCCTGCGCCGGCGTACAATGGGCTGCTGTGCGCCAACGCAGGTATCTTTGCACCATGGTGCATTGCGGGGATGATTATTTGCAGAAAGCAGCAAACACTGAAAGAGGAAAAACGAGGAGAAACAAATATATTTCTCCTCTTTGTGTCTCCCTTACTCCTTCCCTGGGAGGAGTCCGTTTTTGGCTCTGCCTCAGACTTACGATTTCTCTTAAAAGGTATTTCCTGCCTTTTGTCCATATTACAGACTAGAGCACATGTAATCATATCAGACAAGTGCGTTCTCAAAATGGTCTATTGCTTTTACAGGACTAGATACCTGTACAATGTTTAAACCTTTACAAAGCCGATACTGCTGATTGCGATCCTCGCACAAAATCTAGATCTTAAGGGCCTCATTTATGAGAAGTGACTTCTCAGTGCGTCCTCTTTGCGACATGATTGATGCGTCATATTTACTGTATGAAGCATCATGTCGCAAGGAGTTACAGATACGTCAGTATTTCTGACGTATCTGTAGGTGCAAAAGTGACGCATTGCTGGAGTGTGACACAAAAGTGACGCAACTCCAGCAATGTGTCCTTTCACATGGGGGCAAGCCCCATGAGAAAGGGCTTGTGTCACTCTTACGCCTGCTGTGAGGCAGGCGTAAGATATTGACGCATTTGCACCCTAGAAGTGGTGCAGTGAAATCTCGCAGATTTCACTGCGTCACTTCTACGAGGCTTACATACGTGGGAACGCCCACCCTGCATACATTATACCTTACGCAGGTATAATGTAGCGCAGGGGTTTACAAAGTGACGCATCTGCTTGGATGCGTCACTTTGTAAATAGGGCGCAATGGGAGGCATGTTTTACGCCGCCAATGGGTCACAAAAAGTGACGTAACGGAAGCGCAAAACTGTCGCAAGGCCTCATAAATAAGGCCCATAGAGCTTCTGAGAGCCATGGGGTCAGGCCATCTAGAGAGTACAGCAAATCGTGTTTACTTGCCAAATTTAGGTGACATTTACAAAGCATTTACATCTCAACACCTTCACCTTCTTTAGTTAAAGGCATAACTTAAGTGCTATCAAATCTTTTAAAATTCGTTTTTTTTGCATAAAAAAGAACTTCTAAGTGAATGCCATTCCCAAAGCACGCGAGATGTCGAATGTGATTACCTGAATAAATGAATAGGTAAACTCTCAGGGAGTGTTGTTGCCTTTAATGGGCAGTTACTGTTTTTGCCAGAGGACTTTGGACATCTTGATAGCCAGCAGTTTTGCTTATATAATTGAAAACGCGTATTTTGAGGGCAACACACGGACAAGAAGTGAATGAAGTAACTGACAACGTGCTCCTACTTGTAAGAAATGCAATGTGATTGGTGTGGTACATTGAAGCCGAGAGGGCTGTGTACCCTTCAAAACGTATCCGTCAGTTTTTTGCAATGTTTTTTTCCACGTGAGAGCATTACACGCGAGGAGCCATTTAATGTTTGAATCTAATGCAGAATGATCGGTCAGAGTCTGGTGGGAAGGCTACAGAAGCAGCGGCCAGGTCGCCATCCGTGGCTGATGTGGTTAGTGTGCTGTAATCTGGGGTAAAACGTTTTGCTCAGTGCCAATTCAGTATACGCTTACTTAGGTTATTGGGTTAAATCGAGACCAAGAAATGAGGCAGCGTGTGCAGAAAATACTCCACACTTAGGTCAGACCATTCAGGCCAAAAATCAACAGCTCACCCTGCAAGCTGCCTGTCTCATTCCTGGCATGAAATAATTACGTTTCGTTTCAGCACCCAAAGACTCACACGTTAATCTCAATGCTTAGAGATCGTTTCAGCCTTATGCGAGGGAGGGATATCTATACATATTATGCATGGAGCCACGATATTTCTGTTTCTAGAATTGATACCTACTTAGAACTCCTTTTGAAGTGTATGTTTTAGGGTTTAAGTTCACAGTCTTAGGTTTTACTTTCTGCTATTGAACGCTGATCGATGATCAGGATTCAGACTGGCTCACGTTGGTCCTATCCTCTCCCCTGTAATGTAGGCCTGGAAGGGCTATAGCACAGCACCGACCAATCATAGGAAGGCCATTTAGGTCATGGTTTAATATTCTCTGTTTATATTGGAGAGTTATTTGGCTCGTGGACCTTTTTGCCAAGCTCGCTGTGTTCTTCTTCCATATAGGGAGTACATGTTAGTGTATATACCCCAGCTTTCATTCTCTGAGGTCATTCTGTAGGTCATCCTGGCCTTCATGGTCTTCAGTCACACACTCATTGTATTAGGTTGAAACAGCATATCATGTAATGGGGCTTGGTCATCATTTCCCTTATCTGCTACCAGGTTTTTAATATGTTGCCTTATATATCATGGGCTTCCTGCGTGTTTCCCTCTTCTCCTTCCTAAGCAGAGTCATGCTCTCGCAGCACGCCTATGCATTGACTGCGTTTTGCCATTGTGTCAAACATTCTTTTGGAGTGATGCTATGGCTGAAGCAAACATAGACTCTTTCAACACAGTCCTACCCTCCCAATAACTGTGATGTGAACTCCTCTCAGTACCCCGTCATGTCTCTCTTTCAGCATTCAGGACAGTTGAAAGTGGCTGTCGTAAACGTTATATTATTAGTGTTCCACTGAGTTATGTATGTCTGAATTAAGCTATTAGGTATTTAAACCTGTGTTTTCAAGAAACCTTGGGGCATATTTACAAGAGCTTTATCTCCGCTTTTTTGGCTTTTAAAGCCAAAAAGCGGAGATAAAACTATCGCCCTATTAACAGCTCTAATGCATGTAAGCACCCTTTTACCCAACTCCTCCCTTTGCATCTCTTTTTTTTGTGCCGAGCTTTCAGTGTCCGTTTCAGTGCATGATGAATCAGTTGCAGTGTCTCCTGCATTTTCAAGGGGTTTGTCTCCTTGCTACATAGTCGCTGCTGTCTGTCTCATTGAGAATTGACTGTGAGGGACTTTTTGTGTGACATCAAACTTCTTCATTTTCCTCCATTGATTTCCTTCTATCTCTTCAGGCAGGCCATCAATGCAAATGTTATTGTATTGGGTGAGTTACTCCATGCTTCTGCACTGTACTCCAAATTCCTCACTCTTTCAGATAAATCCAGTACTTCTTACTGCATCATTACCAGCACGCCAAAGTCAAGCCCGTCTGCCCCCGCCTGTGCCTGAATGAGTCCAGGGGCAAGAACCCGCCCCTTTTGTGTCTAATAGTCTCATTCTCAGATGAACACTTAGAAGCACTTCAGTCCCTCTGTTTAGTGGGTTGTCGAGTATCTCTTGATCTAATGAGGGATTCTAACAAATTCAAGAATTGCAAGTTTTCTACTTAGCCACAGGAAATTGTGCTGCCGCTTCCTAACAATTCTGTTTCTGACATCTCGCAGCATGGTAAGTCCTCTTGCCAGACATTAGGTGAGAACGTGAGTTTCTCTTTTTTAACCTTAATGCTTGCTCGCTACCGTGCCATCAACTCCATCTTTTACATGTCCCTGATGCTGTGTTTATCAAGAAACACCTGGCTCCATGAGGCGTCCAGGCCGCGTGTGATTGCAGCCCTTCCCCCAAACTATTCTATTGTAAGGAAGAATAGAGTGGACAGACCGGGGGGTGGAATAGTGGTAGTATATAAAGATGCATATATATCTAAAATGCATATCCCTTCCTGCGAGGCTGCATCTTTTGTGCTGGAACTTTCTCCCAAATGTATCCTTTCTGGCCCCAGATTCTAGTCGATTTCAGCACCACCTTCGATACTGTGTCCCATGACATGCACATAGGGAGACTGACACAAGTGGGACTTTGACTTGGCTAGCCTCCTTCCTGAAGAGTCATACTTTCCAGGTTTCCTCAAGCAGAGCTTCCTCCATGCGTCATTCTTTGGCCTCTGGAGTCCCTCAGGGATCAGCTCTAAGCCCAGCACTTTTTAATATCTATGTGCGCTCCCTGGTAGAGTGCTGTGGTCTCACCCTATTTTCCTATGCTGATGATATACACATCATCTTTTCATTATGATCCACTCAGGGCCACAGCTTCATGTCTTTGAACTACTGTCTGGCTCAAGTCATCTCATGGATGAATAACAGCTTGCTGAAGCTGAGTGGTGGAAAAACTGAGGTATCAATCCTTGGAAAGAACCTGAGTCTTTGGGGACAACAACATTGGCTAGGGGCGCTGGGTGATATCCCTATCCCTGATTTTAAAGTCAAGAACTTAGCCTTCTCTGTAGGCAATAAGCTCTCCGTGAAGCAGCAGGTGGCAAAAGTATCCGAAACCTGCTTTGCCCCTTTGAAATGGCAACGGAAATTCCTCTGGATTCTACCCATATCTGCCCTAACACTGTCATCCAAGCTCTGGGTCTAGCTCACCTGGACTATGGTAACATCATCTACCTGGGGTCTGACAAGCCTCTATAAGACGCATGCAGGTAGTGCAGAATATGGCAGCAAGGCTGATCCATCGATGGCCAAATCATGCCTCGGTTACATCTTTATGCTGCAAGCTTCACTGGCTAGGGGATGAAAAACATGGCCAATTTAAGGCATTTTGTCATGTCTTCAAAGCAAAGGCAGGATTTGCCCCCCACCATGTCAACAGTCTAATAAAACCACATCAGCCCACCAGCTGTCTGTGTTCCTTGTGCACTATCCTTAAGATTAAACTTACTCTCATGGTAGGTTTCTCTTTGACGTTCCTCAGCGCTAAGCTTTGGAACACTCTGCCAGAACACCTAAGATCTTGCACACCGCTGCCCACTTTCCCAGACAACTAAAGACATGGCTGTTTTGAGTCACCTTAGCCCGGAGAATCTTATTCTGCTGCAAAAAGCACCAGGAATCCCTGAGTGGCTACCTCTTCACGCTATATAAGCATTTTAACATAACATAAAGAGCATAACATAACATTACCTGATTAAGTGTGATGTCTTGTATGGATATTTTAGTGCCCTATCTGTCACCTTTTTCTGATTGTCTCGTAGGAGACTCATGTCCACCACAACAGCGTCTATACTATTTTCTAGCACTAACTGGTGGCTGAGATGGTATCCAGTATGCTATCAAGCTTCTCTGAATATTGATACGCTTGAGTGGCATCAGCATTTTTCCAGGTCTGTCCATCCTCATTTGGCGCCTTAATGGTGATCTGTTACTGAAGCCCATTGAAGTCCTTAGTGGAACATAGTTTCTCCATTATCATTGTTTTCTCCAACTCCTGTTGCACCATTTTGGCCGTTCCTCATGTGCTACTGAATGCAGTGTACATACACCTCTCTTAGTCTTACCTAATATGTTCAAACAGAAGGGGTTATGACAATGTTCAATCTCAAGCGGTTCACTGAGTTCCTATGAAGACGATTCTGTGCTACTTCACCAGATATCTCATGTCTCACTAGGAGGCACTATTTAGATTTTAAGAGGTGGTTCTACCATGTTCCAATTTGCTAGAGTAACAGTCTGTTGCTTACTAGGGATAAATGAAGTTTGTGTGGGCTGCACTATCCGCAGTTCGGTTAGAAGCTAGCCATCATCTGTTTTCAACACCTTTCCTGTCCACTTGAAGTCTGTCTCATTTTATGGTGCCTTTCCTAATTTCTCTCCCATCTGGCTTCTATGTTCAGTGGCTTGGCCCCTTCAGGTCTGTGTCCTTTCAGGGTATCTCACCTCAAATACCCCTCCCTCATCTGGCTTCCACATCTAGTTGCTTGTAGGATATGTCACAGTGTAGGGCACTGATGCCCCTGCTTTGAAACCAGTTAAGGCACAATTCCAAGGTCCTCTCTTTACACTAGGGGGCCGATTACGATGCAGCTGTAAAAGGCTCCAATCCTTGCATCTTAAACTAAACCTGCCGCTCATTCTGGTTGGCTTCCAACGGTCTCGGAGAGCCCGTCCACCAGTCAGAATCTGGCCTGTAATCTCAAGGGCGGGCATTTCCACCCTTCAGATTACAATGTCAGGTTTCGGCAGCCTTTTCAGAAAGGCTGCCGGAACCTGACTTTGGGGGCCCCTAGCAGGGCCCCCTTGAGTGCCCGGCTTCCGGTTGGAGGTAGTGGGAGCACCTCTGGTATCTGGGACTCCTCAACCATATGCCAGAGCATTGCTCTGAAAGCCAGCAGATGTACCAATGTTCTCTGCATGCTGGATCCTACCACACAGACTGACCTGCATTCCAACCATGGAATAGCTCATTTCTTTCTGCTGAATACCCACAAGGGATGGTTGTCCTTTACGAATTAACTTGACAACATCTATTTGAGGCTTATGATGTGCAGCAACCAATTCTGGACCTACAAAAGCTGAGCCTGGCCTACTGTGTCTCATAGTTGCTTCATCCAAATTCTCTGTGTGGGTACTTCCCTTGTCTTTGGTCATGGGGTTTCATCATGCCAGCTCCCACTTTAACCCCAATACCATCAGGCCTCACTCTCCATGTCGGCCACCATTTTGGGTCCCATTAGTTGCTGTTCAGAAATTTCTTCACTGTTCTTTTTGATATAGGGGTCTGTTTCTTCTCTGGTCAACTGTATTCAAGGCTACTTTAAGATCTGTGATGTTTAAAGTTAACAAATGGGGCTTGCTGCATCAAGGAATAAGGATCATGATGGCTGGGGTTCTGGTAAACATTTCTACTCCATGACCTGTTAGCAATGCCCATGAGGTAATTCAGACTTTATCATGGCTTTTTATAGCATTTGACATACTTTTGAGGGATTGTAGCAAAGTAAACATCTCACCCCAATTGCATAGACTTATCCATGGTATACAACAGTCTGTAGATGCAAAGAGTTTTTATTACAAGTCTCAACCATGTAGCTAATTTCCTAGATATTCTCACTGACCGCAATAAGAGGATAACCAGGGATAGCAGATTCTATGCCGTGCTTGCCATTTGCTAATGGTTAAATGCTTCTATAAGGGATATTTTACTTGATGCACTTGAGGTCTGTTTCATGCCGGTAAGGCCATATTTTTAGTTTAAAATGAGGATACGCAAACATATGTCTGGCATTCAACAGAAACACCGGAAATGTTAACAAGCCATTTGCTAGAAATGCAACAGAATGTATGTCTGTTAAGAATACTGGCACCAATTCCATCACTTCCAAGGGGTAGATTATTGACAAAAAAGTTTGAAATGCCAGGCGGTGTAGTGGATTAACCAATTACATAGAATACCAATAGCCTGTCTTAAAATGAGCTTGAGTTTTCATACCTGTAAATTGAACATTGATTTCCATATAAGCCATAATGAGAAGGCTGAGATGTAAAATACTGAAAATATTGTGTTTGGTGTATGTGGGAAAATGAAAGCAGCAAAACAGGGGTAACATTGGTACCACTCAACAGCCCAAAATGGCTTCCATGCTCTTCAGTTTGCTGAAGTACATGTATTTTAAGCTAATTGCTCCTATGGTTACTCCTGGTTAAAGATGCTGTTATAACCCCTATTTAAAAGAAAACAAACTTGAATGCGTACATCAAATACTGCAATAATAAATTATTTTAATGGGTGGAATTCATTTTGGGTACCCGTCTCTTATTTAAATATCATATCCATATGTTAGATAGATAGATAGATAGATAGATAGATAGATAGATAGATAGATAGATAGATAGATAGATAGATAGATAGATAGATGACAGATAGATCATGGTATCTCTTAGTGTAATGCCTGCATTGTAATGATTCCTGGTGTATGGTCTTACACTAATATCCATAACTCTTTTTATTTTTGGTTTTCAATAGGGAATCTTACCCAGTTCTTCAGGATTACAATAATTTCTGCTAGTTTACCTGTTCACTAATGCCTCGTACAATTTAGTCATGCCTAACTCAATAATAAAATACTTAACATTATCTCTGCTTCATTATTGTTCTCCATTATAAACATTACTCAATAAATATGACATATTGCAAGACTCATCAGACCTGAATGTCTACTTCATATCTTTATCTTATCTAATCTAGTTCATTTAGGTGTACAATAAAAGTTAATGAAGCATCTGAATTTCTTCGTACATTAGATAGTTCTGTATGGCTGTGGCAATCACATCTATCCAAGACACATTTACGTTATGAGTCAGGCCATTAAGACTGATTTAATTATAAAATGTGATTAACAGTATTTGCCTACTCACTGCTTGTGCTGTAATTCTGCTGACTAAGTGAACCAAGGCACTGGGAATGGGGTTCTTTTTTAGTGCACTCATGTGGTTAAGAAGGACTTGACATGAATGTCGAGTGATGATACAAGAGTGTTTCTAAGATGCAGATAGTAGTGAAAAACTGCCAGTGTGATTACATTTAGCAAACCTAGAGCTGTAGAGTTCCCAAGAGAAGACAAGCTGGATATCAAAATACACGTACGCATAGCTACATAATAAACAGGGAAATACATGAGTGAAGGAGATAATATAATGTCATAATATACTTTTTAAATCACCCCAGTGTAATTTGCTTAATTTTAGGAATTTAAGACTATGCTTGTTACACAAAAATCCAGAAATTATGCTATTATGACACTGCATAATTTTGCAATAAAAGCGCCTTTCATGGGAAAAATTTACAGCAAATGCACCTTCTGTGGTAAAAGTTTACAGCAAATGCACCTTAAAGATTTACCACAAATACATAGGAACAACAGGACACAAGTGGCTGTTTTTACTGGTCTTTTGCATCTTTGCACTATTGTTTTAGTACAAAATGTACCCTTGCCTCAAAAATAGACGCAAGAATGCATTTTACCCTAAAATATAGCACAAACTGACGGATTCAAATTTTGCATAGCTATGAATAATTTTGAAAGCACTTTAGGGAAACCGTGCATACCCTTAAGTGCAGTTGTGTTTCAAAGACGCAAGATAACAGTGTAATTGAATTCTGCCGCCACGGCACAGCAAAGTGTACACAAGTACACTTGCCATAAAAATACTCAACAAAACTCCCAAAAAATAAATGATGCAAAATAAATGCAGCAAAATAAATTAGGGAAAGAGCTCACATAATTCTGCGATACTACGCATAATGTCATGAAATAAAAATATTTGCTTTTGTGTGCAGCTAAGAAAAACATATATCAGCAAATTAGTGCATTATACAGCGATCAAGTGACACAGAGCAAGTAATGGGTAATTGACTAAGTTTGTGATCAGTATATGAAGCAAACCCTTACTATTCGCTTTATACTGACAAAGCATCTCTTTTAAATTTCTTTTTGGCGCGTTCCTCCTCTCCGTTGATGCAGCTACCGAATAGGACCATGCAGTGCATGACAAAGAGAAACCATACATAAACAAGCTACATAAATGTGTTCATATCCAATGGCGGCTCCTCGAGGGAGTGCTGTGGGGTGGTAGGGCTGGGCCGGGGAGGGGCAGGATGGTGGGTAGTAAACTCCAGTATACGACCGAACGGAGTTAAGTAAATAAATAAATAAATAAAACAAATTACATTGCGTCCGCTGCATTGCCAAATGGCCAAAGTTTAAGTCTGGGTGGATAACTCCGCTCCGCTAGCGAAGTTTGCAGTTTTACAACTCCGCACTCCGTTTGGAGTGTGAAGATTTACAAAACTTCGCAATCCCAGCGGATCAGAGTAAGACTTACCTTCCTCCAGCCAAATCAGTGTCCTGCCTGCTCCTGCTGCTCCCTATGGCTCCACTTGCCTTCCGCTACACTGCTCCAGTTCAATTAAAATTAACAGGAAGAACTGCAGTGCGCATGGCATACTGCGTGCAGGCATGTTTGACCCTATCAAATCCCAAGAGGAGGTGCGGGCCATCATAGTGACAACTTCTACTCTGTTCAGCACCCAGTGATCTGTGGACCCAGTAGCACCCTTCGCTCCCCACGCTCTAGATGCTGGAGCGGGTAGGTTCATGACACCAGTGAAGAGACAGACAGAGACAACAAACCACAAATCTTGTATATCTTAATATTTATTTTTGAAGACATGACTTCAGGTGAAGGAGGATTTGGCTTCTGTCACGCTTGGTAATGGCCATATCAAATCTACCTGTATGCAAAGTACTGAAATGACCTTTCCTAAAATATGCTTGTTATAGTATAAGGTTTATGTATTTTTTTCCCTCAATTCCAATGCACAGGGAGATTTGTCTTGCAATGCAAGAAAGTGTGGAGTATGGTAAATGGAAGGGGGTACAGAAGATAAAGGAAGTGATGCAGGATATTCAGATCCTTAGTATACGAGAAAAATGTGATTTTTTTAGAGGGAAAGGGAACATTTAATAGGTTTATCCTTGATCTGCATATAAAGGGAAGTGGGCCTAGGCTTTTCCCATTGTGCCATATAATTTTACCCCATGGAACTGCAATCATGCACTTCTGCATGCCTGTACATCTCACACTAAATTTACAAATTTTAGCTAAGCATAACTTAGGTCTGCCTAAATGATAACTTTAATTTAATTGTTGACATCAATTAACAAATAATGACAGATAAATGTATATGCCCATATTGTTATTGTTATTGTTATTGTTAACTTCGGTTTATATAGCACCAACTCACCTACAGGTCTCTAGGCGCTCAAGACCGACGACAAACAAAAGTAATGCAGAACGTATGAAAGGCAAAAAAGAGAGGCATTCAGAGCAGCTAATTAGGTGAGCCAAAAGCCTCCCTAAATAGAAGCGTTTTTAACAGCTTCCTAAAACGAAGGGGATTTACTTCTCTCCGAAGTGGTTCTGGAAGTTTATTCCATATCTGTGGAACCAGAACCGAGAAGGATCTCCCACCTTTGGTTGCTAGCTTATATCGGGGGCAAACCAAAAGCTGAGAATCAGAGGACCTAAGAATTCGTTTAGGCTTATAAACCTTCAAGCGCTCTTTAATATAGGCCGGGGCCTGTCCGTAGATTGCTTTATGGACCGTACATAAGCTCTTAAACTCCGCTCTCTGCTCGATAGGAAGCCAATGTAACTTGAGCAGCAAAGGAGAAGCATGAGTTCGTCTAGGTAGCCTGAAGATTAATCGCGCCGCATCATTCAGGACAACCTGCAGTCTATTAGTCAAGGTTTTAGGCAGACCTAAATAGAGAGCATTTCCGTAATCCAGCCTCGATATAATCGTAGCAGAAACAACCATTCGAAGCATGGAGAAAGAAAGAAGGGGAACTAGTTTACGCAGCAGTCTAATCAACCCAGTACACATCCCTAATACGGAGGCAATCTGACTGGCCATTGACAACTCATTGTCAATCTTGATACCAAGACTTTTTACTTTGTCACACGGTGTCGGTGTAGGGCCTAGTTCCTGGGGCCAATAAAGGTCACTCCAAGGTGAAGCTAAGGTCGAAACCACCAGAACCTCCGTTTTGTCCGGGTTTATCTTCAACTGGTTTGCAGTCATCCAGCCAACCGTATGTCTGAGGATGTTCTGGGCATTAGTTTGAGCCCGGGCCGTATTATCAATACTCAGCAGCAGCTGGGTATCGTCAGCGTAGTTAAACACACCACAGCCCATAGTCGCAAGAGATGCAATCAACGGTTGTAGGTAAAGATTGAACAGCAGTGGAGACAATGCAGAGCCTTGAGGGACTCCGCACTCCAAAATGCCTATATCGGAGATACAATCCCCCAGTTGGATCCTCTGCGACCTACTCGTCAAGAAGGACTGGAGCCATTTATGGGCCGGACCCCTTACCCCAAAAGAGGTCAATCTGTCCAATAACAGGGAATGGCTGACAGTATCAAACGCCGCCGATAGATCTAAAAGTATCAGGGCGCTTGGTTTCTTACTATCAGCCATACCTCTAAGCTCATCCAGCACCGAGAGCATCACCAGCTCGGTGCTGTGATGTGCACGAAATCCTGCCTGGCGCTCCTGGAGTAGATGGTGTGACTCCAGGAATAAAGAAAGGGACTTCAGCACATGTTGCTCCAAGACCTTGGACAAGAAAGGTAATTGGGAAATCGGCCTATAATTTTTCAAAATGGTCAAATCGGCTCCTGGTTTTTTTAACAGAGGTTTAACTCGGGCCTCCTTAAGACTCGATGGTAAATAACCAGTCTCCATTGAACTATTGAGAAGGGAGATAATATGATCTTCTAAGATAGGACATGCCAGGCGAAAGACCCTGGGGGGACACGGGTCCGCTGGGGAACCTGATTTGGTGCTACTCATGAGCTGCTCAAGCTCCATGGGATCTATCTCAGGGAACCTTGATATGGAAACTTCCACAGAGGTTTGAACTTCCTGTACTGGAAGCGAACCATTCAGAGTACTATGCTCAATCTCAGAGAGAATAGTCTCAACCTTCTCCAAAAAAAAACGTTGAAAAGTATCAACGTTTATTGTGGTTTCAAACGTTTCTGGTTTTTTACTCAACTCTGTCAGAATTTTAAATGTTTCTTTCTGAATATTCTCCGACTGCTTTATGCGGGTTTCGTAGAAATCTGCTTTTGTAGCTACGATCAACTTTTTATATGAGTTAAGTGAGGTTTTATACGATTCCCGATCTACGCCATCTTTTGTTCTCCTCCAGTTCCTTTCTAGATGGCGGAGCTTCTTTTTATAGTCCCTCAACAACGGAGTGAACCATGGAGCCCCTTTTCCTACTCTTTTTACCTTTTGTAGCTTTTCGGGTGCTATCTGATCAATCGCCTGGCTCAAAATTCGCATTATGTCCCTATAATCCTGATCCAAATCTCCACTAGAGACCAGTGATTGGGCATAATCAGGAAGAGTGCTAGTCAAGGATAGTGAATCAACTTTTATCCACTGACGAACTTTCCTCAAATTTAATTGATTTTGAGCCAAGAAGCCTACAATGGGAATCTCACAGTTCACCAAATAATGATCCGACCAGACACAAGGCAGAATGTCCACAAGGATAACCTTTGGGTCTGAGGTCCAAATAAGATCCAAGGTATGCCCCTTGATATGTGTGGGGGCATCTACGAGCTGTTTAATACCTAGTGAAGACATAGTATTCTCCAAGTGTCGAGTTGCCGGATCCTTATGGGCTTTATCCCAGTGCATGTTGAAGTCCCCGGTTACCACAATCTTTTGATATCTTGTACATAAATCAGATATGATAGGGGCAAATAAATCATTAAATGCTGGTGTGGAATTTGGAGGGCTGTAGACTGTAAGAATCACGAGGCATGAATTATTCAAAGTCATTTTCACACCAAGAATATCAGATAGATCTACAGACTCGGCCACTATTTTAACAACCTTTAAGTACTTTTTATAAAAAATAGCTACCCCCCACCACGAGCGTTGTCGGTACGGTTATACCATACCACATCATATTCATTGGGAAGGGTGGCTATAATCTCAGGCAGGGAGTCATCGCCCAACCATGTCTCCGTAAGAGTCAACACATCAATATCCTCTTCCTGAAGAAGAGTAAAAATTTCAAGACAGTGCTTATGAAGTGACCTTGTATTCAGACTAGTCAACTTCAAAGAAGGCGGGACAGTCCCTGACTTCCCCCTGAGTGGTCGAAGGATATTCATATCCTCTAGCCTCTTCGTAATGATTGGATCTAACTTCTGAATACCATTGTCTATATAATGTAAGTCTCTGGCGGAAAATACCTTATCAGTGTGACTAAGCAAAGATAATATGACTCATTAGGGTACAATAATCGAGTCTCAACTACTTCTTAATATTCTTTCATCTATATGTCTAATGGAATATGCTCCAACATTCTTACTTAATTTTGCTAGATTTCATAATAATGGCCATAATTGTACCAAGTTCTCAAACAAAATATACACTTCTAGAGGGCACTTGCTGGTAAAAGGTGGGTGACAGTACTTCTGCTACATTTCAGAGGGTGTTCCTTTATTTAAATTAAAAAACTGGAAGATTTTGTTTTAACTTCCTTTGATGATAAATCATTGTATTATTAGCTGTAACTTCAAGAAATTGTACTTGAGTACATTTTAAATCCTGGTATAGATGGTGAATGAACAGATCATTCAATGAACTTTTACGACATCTATTTTGCTCTTCCAGTGTATTTTACCTTTCACTGACCACCATTACATTTCTAAACCACTTAGTCAGTGTACAGGATTACTATGTTCGGTGTGATGTGAACAAATGTGACAGTGAAAAATTATGCATTACCCAGCCTGTCACTGACGGAGGCTTTGATTCAATTTTTAAAGACAAATGACAGTTTACGCTGTCTAGTTCTTTAACCCTGTGGGCAGGACCATGTCAGTGTCTACTCTCTAGACATTCACTGGGCTGGCATTTATGCTGTAGCACACACAGACCTAGGGCACTTCACCTGAATTCCAAAAATGTTAGCACTACCTTATTTTACAGAAAGTCATTAGCCAGAGTTACTAAAAAGATCAAGCTATTCAGCTCTGACCTTATGAACCCTGTAAACCACATTACAAGGTGCAACACTTTTTTAAATTGCTGGAAGCACTGTTTAAGAATGATTTAATGGCACATATCTATATATCTATATATATATATATGTAGTCAATACGCTCATTAATTAATTTGTAAAAGACAGTGACATTTTTGTCACTTTATTGTTTGTTAAAATAATAAAACTGATAAAATGCTCAAAAAATAGTTTTAGATGGTTTCAAAACACTACTTTGTGAAAGCCACTTGTGTGATGACGTACAAAACTGTAATAAAATACTTCAATAGAAGATTACCAATGATCTTGTTGTTTGTCCTCTTGTATGACCAACCGATGCCTGGGAGGCAGCGGCAAAATATAAACCCATCCAGTCACTGAGGTGAAGATGGGTCCTGACTTCTCAGTATTCCATACTCGGACAATGTCCTTATATGTCGGAGGTGCTAGCCTGTTTGAAACTTTGGAACTCCTCAACAACCCTCACAGATAACCTCAATATTTTGTGTTATGCTCCTGCTCTGAGGAAGTGCCAGTAGGAGACATCAATGCTAGTTGAGGAAAAATGTGTTGGGGAGAGGCTCTTGAGATAAAATATATAACAATTTCACCTACATGAATACTAATGCAGTAGTGACAGTTCAAAGGCACCAAAATATGTTGTATACAGTTCTTTAATAATGAATAAATAAATAGAAGCAGAGCGCTATACTCTGGAATATTACTCCAGACTAAAAGAATCTGGGTCCATAATTATTTATCACAGGGCACCAGCACAAGTTTTCTTTATTGACCAGTAGCAAATACTTTGAGTACTCTCACAATCAAGAGGCAATGTCACTTATTGAGGTGAGGGAAAAGAAAAAAGGGCCCTCTAAAAGGATGGCTTTTCGAGGAATAATCCTCTCACTTTGTAGTTCTTGATTGCTTTCCAGCAATGTTTGTTCTCCCATTTCATGGTGTGTCTCATGTTCTAGATTAAGGTATACCTGGGCTAAACAACAAGTTTTACGCACATGTAGGCTCTATTTGTTGGACGGTTATAACTTTGAGGATAAATGAACCTAGGTGGTACAAATGTAGACCTGTCCTGTTTTTCCCCTTTTTGTTTTAGGTATTACCACACCTGTTCTGTTTTCTCTTTCCCTTTCTGTTTTAATAATATTAACTTCTTAAAGATACTTCGGTATCTGGATCTGGGAACAGATAAGGTGTCAGCTCCTGTTCTTTCCTTTTCTGCCCTCTGTAAGAATTGGCACAGAAACCTTGTCCCTAGGAAATACTTTATTGTTTGATTAATAAAAAATCATTACAATGGTGGACATGCTACCATAATAAAAACGTGTATCAAGAATAGTTATTAAAATATTTACATTTGTGCCATCACGACAGGTAAGAATTCATCATAAAATAATTTAAAATCCTAGAAACTTGTTTTTATAATGGTCAAAAGTATTAACTCATCTAAACAGTACGACCCTTTTTAAAAAAAGAGTGATTAAAGGACAGTTAAGGGCCGTAATCCTCCATTCTAATTTTATCATCTACTAGGGCCGCAGGCAGACATTAGTTATTAAAAGACAATAATTAATAACACTGTAATATGAGTCCGTGATTGTGGTAAGGGACATGTGGTGCGAGTCCGTTTATATTGTGAAGTCCCTGCGTACAATGGTTGGGGGTTCCAAGATTACACGGGAAAGTAAGATGGACCGTACGCCGAGGACCGTGTTCTACTGTTCTTGGGTGGTGCGGACGAGTGTGCAAATCAAACGAAACGGTGTGGGGCTTAATCTGTCCTTTAATAATTAACCGTTAATGGCTTGCTGGCGCTCACTGTGTATACATTTTCTTGCTGTTCCTGTGATGAACCGGATATTGAGCTGTGGATTATCCGGGTTCATTGATGCAAGGATGGCTTGCCGGCACGTGCGAATGCCAAGTTTATTCCATTCGCTCTTTAACAAGGTCTTTCGATCGTCATGGACTGCAGGACATAGACATACCACGTGCTCTATTGTTCCTGGGCTACTCCCACACCCCCTGCACGTTGTGTTGGGAGTTGCACAACGCCATCCTGGCAGATGGTACAGGAATGGCCATTCACCCATTCTGAGGGCCAAAAATCGTTTTTTCCACAGCACTGAGTAGGTACATGACAGGTGGGGTGCCATAATCCCTGGCTTGAATCCTGATACAATTGACCAGGCGTGCTTACGTTGCGCCAGTTGGGCTCTATCCGAATGAAAGGACCAAAGGCAGGCGTTCTTTTCATTTGAATTTTAAGAGCCTGCTGTGATGGATTAGAGGACCAGATTTCTTCTATGTCGAGGAGTTTTAAAGAATCTTGCAGATAGCGCCGGAATGAACTGCCAAGTTGGCCAGCTTTCCACTTCTTTCTCTTTATCCCTAATATGATTAAATAGTTATTCATTTTGGGGAATTATTCTGACAAATCAATATTCATTAAAAATCTTAACCAATCACACAGTTTTTGCTGTGATGTGGCTCGTTTGTTTTGTTCCCTGTGGTGCTCATGAAGAACTATATTATTTATGTGCTCTATTAGAAGCAGGAAAAGAAGGATTCTGTCAAGAAATGCTATAGATAACAGCAGTTATAAAATACATAAATAGCTCTGTCGCTCTTCTGGATTGAACAGTCTCCCTATTGAGATATGCCTACAGTATCGGATGACAGGTTCAGTACTCTTCTAGCTTTTAAGATACCTGACAGTTACAACGAGATTTAGGGTCCTATTTATTTTTGGGCGAGCGGCGTAATCTCTGTTGGTCTGGTGTAGGACTTAACATCTACCAGGCTGAGACTACTCCACCCACCAAATTCAGAAATGACTGCAAAGCCTGGGGTCATTTCTAAAGCATTAGAAGGAACCACCATCATGACAGTTCCTGTCAATGCTGTTTAACATTTGGTGCACAGTTCCATCAACATGATGGAGTAGTTCCTCAAATGTATTTTTTTTTTTCAAAAAGAAATTCCCAAAGCAGGATTTTCTTTCTGAAAATAAAAAAAAATATGCTCCGCTCACCATGGAAGTTATCTTCCATGGCAAGAGGTAGCATTTAAAAGTTTTTACTTCTCCTTACCGGAAGGTTTTTCCTGGCAGTGATGGGGAGAGAAAACTAACCTCTATGACACCCCCTCTACATTAGGTGGGCGAACTGGAGGTCAGCCTCACATGGCCCTCACCCCGTTGAGCTGTTGGAGGGATATAATCATGGCAGAGACAGAATAGTCTCCGTCTTGGTTACACCAATGGTTCACCCGCATATAAATCAGGTGCGCTGACCATTATATTGGTGGTACGGATAATCCGTTGCGACAGATTATCCTTACCGCTAAAATATAAATCAGGCCCAAAATCCTTTGCACAACTGTTTCAAAGCTATCAGAGAGGTACTGAAATAATCTTCCATTCATTCTGCGCAGGCTCTTCTGAGTAATTGTAACTCATCAACTGACTCTATTTTATAACTTTTTGAGACTTCATCATCATACAACTCATGTTGTACATCCTTTTGATGCCATATCCTGTAGGAATACCAATAACAACTTTCCGTGAGGCTTAATTGTAGTACTCTATTTATTTCAATGCACATGGTGCACGTTAGTTGTGCTGGAGAGATCTGTTAACAAGAATGTGCACCTATTTTAGAAAATTTGTGAAAATCTGAATACCACGCAAAATCAACATAAAATATGATAGAACATAACAGCGAAGTCCACAATGTTAGAAAATGTGATGACAGTAAAAATCCATTGCTATCTGTTGGAAATATGAAATGTATATTCAATTATTCTTACCCTACTTCTTGCCTTTATTCTTTTGTAAACAAAGTCTGGAAATGGTTTCCTTGATATAAAGCGCCCTGATCCCTGATTGACGTGGAGATTTCCATCTTCCAAAACAATTTTGCCTTGACTTATAACAACTTCAGGAGCACCATGACATTCCATTCCTTCAAATATGTTGCAATCGACAGCCTGCAAAACAAAAATAAGATCTTAGCATGTCAATTATGAGAGGTTCCACCTGGAAATATAAAGAAAATTGTTTGCATTATTGAAGAACTAGGTTAGAAAAATACAAAGAAATTAAACAAACGCTGACGATTTTCTCCCCCAAAAAATTTAAAGTATTACTGAAAATTGTGCAGGTTTTGATGAATAAATGTAAAATCAAAAACGCTGCAGAAACGATTAAAGAATGTTAATAGGAAGCGATGAAGACATTTCAGCAAGGATGGAGAATGGACTGGAAGTAACAAAACAGGTGATGAAGTAGAACTCCATGACAAATCATCAGATTAAAACAGTTTTAAAATCATTTTAACCATTACACTTGTTCTTCCTTTAGTAGTGTAGTAGTATTTTATAATTCAGAGACAATCCGTTTGATCTAGAGTTTTGCCAGTGGAATTTCCATCTACCAGAGTACAATATGTAGGTATCTGTCATACTGGCAGTAGACATGCTTCTATATTTTGAGTTCTCTATTTTGACAGTAGAGGGTTGAACCTTGAGTTTCTATTTTGGCCACGTTTGGTAAAGTTGGTGGAAATGTCCCCAATTTCAGTGTCTCACTGGAAAATGTCTACAATAACTGTAGTAAGTGAAAATGTACTGTACACCACACAACTCACATGGGTAGTTTCACAACATACTTTCCCCAACATATTAGGACAACAGGCTTATCTTTTGATGAGAGTTCATGAACATTTCCTTTTCACAGATTTAACTCCAATAGAAAGGGCAGTGGGCCTGTCACCCGTATCAGTGTTGTTTGTCTACCATCTCACATGGAGTTGCTATTGCACCATGGTTGAAGATAAAAATAACTGTGCCAGATGCACAACCACCAGGGTGTTCGAAATGCCAATGCAGGTTGTACATTTCACAGAAAATTCCCTTTCACCCTCTTCTAAATCAGGCTGACTACTTGCAAACAATCAGATTACAAACATGCTTTAACTGCCTAATTAAGAATATTATTGATAAACTTTGATTACCAATACAATCTGTCTAATCATACTTAATTTATTCACAAACAGTGCTGCATCCATGTCTAAATCAATAGCTGAATCTTGGGTTCTTCAATTCTGGGGTAATGACCATCACTGAAAATCAGAATATCCGAGATGAATGCAGCACTCTTTGAGAATATTTGACAGGGATTAGTGATGGGTATTATAATAATCAGACGGTCATATGGAAAATGCCCACAAAAGTAGTTCTCATAAATATGGATTTGAAGCATCCCAGCTCTATGCCCTGTAGGTATTCTCAAGCAAAGCTTCAGAAAGTGAGATTGTCAGTAAAACATGCCTGACTTTTCCCAACTTCACTTTTAAATCATGAGTCTCTCTCTACATTTCCATCATTTTATTCTTTCTTGCTTTGGCTTTTCCCTTCTCTCCATCTTTTTTAATTCCACTGTAAAAACCTAGGTGTTGACGTACCTTCTCAATTAAGGAATATAGCTTCATGGGTAGACCAACGTTTGACTCCCAATCCAAACAGAATGAGGGAAATTGAGTTGCCTGCATAGTGCTATACTATGCTAAACAGTAAAAGTGCCCAGCCACTGTAGTTCATCAGCTCATGAGTCATGATGAGCCTTGTGTAAATTTAAGACATATGATGTATTACAATTTCCCAAAAATCTGCATGGCCATTATACTATATTCAGATAAAAATATGATTCTTTATCTCACAATCCAAACTGTGCCAGAATCTAAGCAGCAAAATAAGGTCATAAGTATGTTTACCAGATTGTGCATCTTTGCTGAAATAATTTTTACTGTTTTCGGGTTCCATATCACCATGTCAGCATCAGAACCTACTGCAATCCTTCCCTTTTTAGGATAACAATTAAATATCTTGGCTGCATTTGTGCTTGTTACAGCAACAAATTCGTTTTCATCCATCTTTCCTGACATCTGAAAAGAGACAAAAGATGTTTAGAAATTCAAACTACAAAATTCATTCAGAAATGTGCACTTTTTTTAAAGTAAAACATAATAAAGATGTTTCAGTGCATCATGGTAGTTTCACATGAGAGTATCCAAAATATGAAGCAAGTCTTTAAAAAATACAAGGTACTGTAATTTCCTGGTGTGCATATAAACACTTACAAAGTGATAGAGTGTGTGTTCAGGTTCTTTGTAATATGTGCGGCAAGCAAAATATTGATGTCATTCATGTGAAGAAAACAGTTCATGATACCTATATGAGGCTCAAAAATACTTATATACCTGCTTTCATGATGGACCATTCTTTCCTCAGTGAAGCTCTTAATTAAAAAAAGGATTTTTAACTCACAAGTCTAAGAGGAAGCTCATAAGAAAGAGCCACCACTTATATCCAAGAAACCACTAATCTAGCAAACAAACAGAATGTTACCATTTCTCTTGCAACAGGAAAAATGAGTCAAACGTACACAAAATGACGTGAAATGATGCGATAACATCCTCCCAAAATTACCTTAGAGTTTGAACTTTCTAGAAGACACTGTACCCAAGTCCATAGGATTCAGTCTGACCCACAACTATTTCACCTTTGGAAATGGTACATATCTAAAAATTATGGGTAGCACAGTGGAATTCTTTGCCACTTGTGGCAGCAGTCCATTAACATAGCTGTGCTACATTAAGGAAATCTTCTTAATTTGGAATGTTGGGGGAGAACCTCATTCTATTGTATAGGTGTTTTACTGAATTTCATCCAAACATCAACCTAACATCAACCTAAACAATTTCAACTCACTAGAAAGAATATATTTGTTGGATAACACCATCTATACCAGGCAGCCAACTGCATACCAGGGTGAACCACAAATAAATAGTTGATTCAGCTGTCTATCTATCTATCTATCTATCTATCTATCTATCTATCTATCTATCTATCTATCTATCTATCTATCTATCTATCTATCTATCTATCTATCTATCTATCTATCTATCTATCTATCTATCTATCTATCTATCTATCTATCTATCTATCTATCTATCTATCGGTATAATTTATAAGTAGAAGAAAAGGCTAACCCCTTAATATGGATATCAATGTGTTTGTTGACAAAAATGAACAATCTTCCATATTAATAGAATCATTCTTTCCGAACTCTACATCTACCTCGACACTCATGTACGTAGTCAGGCTGAACCGGTGACCTAGGCCTGGGATTACTGATTGATGGGTCACGGGTGGGAGAGTGCATTACTGGCAGGCAAACACTCTGGCAGGAAACTCTTGATCAGTTCCACAGATAGGAGTAGCGACATTACATTGGTCAGGGGAGATTGCTCCAATAAAGCACACGTCTGGTGGGGATACACACTCCTAAAAACACCATAAGGTCAGATGCCACATGAGTTAGAAACACATAGCCAATCAGGGCCTAGCATACGTAGTGATTACACACATCCAATGCCTGACATATAGACACATTCACCACTTGCCACACTATGTCCACACAGGTCAAGACCCACCTGTAGTAATCATTGAGCATTCATGTGTGACCCTAAAGGCAGCAATCAAAATTCCTCTCCATATATGGTACTTCGGAAACCTTTTAATGCTTGTTGTAATATTGCATACTAAGAAACCTCAAACTCGATGTAAATTGAGACAGTCCTCTGTCCTAGTACCTGTAACTGTTCTCCCAGCCGAACTGTTTAATTAAACAAACTGTTCCTGTTTTGCCAATCGTCTCTTGTCCTCTGTTTTTTTGGAAATCTGATTCGAGCAACAACACCATATGCTCCCATCAGAGTGGGGTGACATTACAATACACTGGTTTTGAAATCTGACATCATATACTATGAGTATCACAGAATCACAGGCTACCAAATCCACAGAGCAATGTTGGAATACTAGAGTAGGGTTCTGGATGTTGTGACTCACAATACATAGTTGAAACTCAAACCTAGGCAACGTTCAAAGGAAATTATGGCCCATTCTCCTGCAAGATGAATAATTGTAAGAGAGCTTCGATGATTAGCTTTCATCACTTTCAGAAAACCACCCAATGGTCAAGGAGTTATGGAAATAACCAAGTTATAAACACATGGACGCTAAAACTTTGCTATGCATAAACAAGAGATTTCTACCTTGTCAGTACATGGTCAATCACTATCAATATCACCACTCATTGAAAAGACCACAAAATGATGTTTACAATGCTCATGTATGGGCTATGATATTAGGGGACGGTATAGTATTGCTGTGAGAATATGTCAGATGTAATGACCTTGTTCTCAGTTTTTTTCACCCATTTGGAAGTGCAACCAATTTGGTAATCATATTTAAGCCATCATATTTGTTCTGACAATTTTATTTTTACATTCTATTCTGATATATACAAACTTTAGGAAAGCTAGCCAACTACTGCATAAATGAATTAATCTTCCTTGCCTGAGACCCTATAAGTCCATCAATGGCTATGCAGTGGATAAACCTTTATGGAACCAACCACTGCATTCAACATCTACACAAAAGTATATTCATTATGCTTGTATTTGGAGGATGCCAATGGGATGCTGTGGATGTGCACAGATGGTGCCTGGAAGGTGGGCTGGTAGGAAGTACTTAAGTGTGAAATAAGAACAACAATGCTCAAACCGCTATCCTGCCAAGTCCCGCAGGGCAGATTTTGTTTGTCCGTTAGGCACTATGAAGTTTTCAGGTTACCGATTGTGGTCTTATGCCTGTTATGCATTATGCACTTTACAGTTTTAAGTTCCTAATTATGATGGGGAGAGGGTTTAAGATGGTGCCTCCAATATGTTGAGGGATAAGCACATTGAAGGCTACCTGACACCAATTGGTTGCTCTCTGTTTAGCTAAACCTCATTATTTCTATATCTAAAGTGAATAGATATCTTAACCCATTTAAACCTGTCATGGTTGTCTATCAAATCTGTGGTCAAATTATGGATGTCTTTATCGGATAGAGTCCGGGCTTGGAGGGGTTGATGTCGCTCTTTGCACTTTAGCATGCACCACGTATTTTGTCATGTATAATGCAGCTTGTAAAGATGATAGATAGGTGTTTATGACCTACGATTCTTTAGCGTTAGCTACTACTGTGGGGGTGTCTCTAGAATTCATAGTTATCTCAGGTAGGCCTGGGGAGGCTCCCTTAGAGGATTTTGTTAGGTTTTCTTGTGCACCCTACAGGATTATGGTCCTGCTCTGGCTCCTTTTTCATCCTGGGTATTGCTGCTTTTATAGGGGGAAGGCAAGGGGAGGTCCCAGTAGAGGCTTCTCCAGGAACAGGCTTAGAGCCTCTTACTTCTATTTTTTTAACCTGATCTCATGTATCATGTATTTTTACATTTTGATCAAATTGTTATGTGAAATGGATTGCTGTATGTCTCTTTTTTAAAGTTTATGGTTTTTATTAACTAATAAACTTACTATTGCATCCATATTCAAGTCGCAGAGGGAAAGGAAGTCATCTGAATATAAATGTTTGCAATTATTCAGTGGAGGCTCGAATAGGCACTGACGGTTTATGGGACACTATTAAACTGCTAAACTCACATCTCCTCAATTTGGAACATGGAAACACTGAGGTGTAACATTCGGGATTGACACCTTTCACCCTCTTCTCAGAAGCACTAACCTAACATCGAACACAGGCACACCAATCTATATAGACATGATTATGTGACTTGGTTTATATCTGAATCCGCTGGCACCAACATAAAACGCAACTATGTTTGGCACTGTTCAACAGACACCCCAGAGGTACTGGCAAGACATTTATGTTGCACACCATTCCCGCTATAATTTCTTAAAAATTTCACACTACTCCTTCACCTCAGCCATACTTACCTTCAATAATCAAAGCCACACCAGGTTACAGGCTGTGGCAAGCCTAGGAAATGCCTTACTTGTAACAATTTAAGGATTGGTCTGATCTAGGACGACCTATCCTTCTGAAAATGCCAACTGTGTGTGGGAATGACTGTCTCCAAGACATTAAATTTTTTTAAAGGCATTGGCTTATTCTGTAACTATGCCCCAGCTCCACCTCAGCACCATAGTAGTGCCTAGAACAGGACAGATGCTGTCATAGCCCAACTGCCCTTTCAGAGACAGTGACTTAATGTGACATTGATAACGCTAGAATTGCATCACCATACAAATAAACTTCATGATCACACAGGCTAACATGTGATTGACTGGACATTTTCTATGTTGATACTTTAGTGGCCTGGTTCCGGGATGTAGCAGACCTTGAAAGAGAGTATGTCAGTGGTGCGGGCATTTACCTCTGACATCACAGTTATATCATCCTGAAGGTGCAAAGATCAGTATGTATTTAAAATACTGATACAATAGCAGAGTTTGTTTTATATGTTCGTATCATTGCACAGACACACTCATAGAGACTATTTCAACACTGTCAATAAACCACTAACTTTGATACAAAGGCTGAAAAAATGAAATGACCCTGTCATAGACCTCATTGAGAAATGCCCAGGATTCCATCCTGTCACTATTTCAAGGAATTGTGCTAAGGTGACATTATTTGATGGGGAAGATGGCTTTCCCTCATTCAGTGATTCTTCATGCTGCTGTCATGCTGGCTAGGGATATGGAGCAATATATATAGGGGAGGGGATGGAGCTGATACAACGACACTCCATTCTGGTCACCTTTAGTGTCCATTTCCCAAACACATGCAAGGTCAAGCCCCATACTTGAGCATGTTTGAGACATATTTTTTATTTCAGCCACAGAGCTTTAAAAGCAGGATCTTAACTCGTTAGTGTGGAAGATATAATCTATATCTCACATTCAGTGGCACTACACTGAACCTATGTTGTGTTGGGGCCCAGAACAAATTGAAGGTTGTATCCCAACTATATCATGGAGAGCTCTGTGTTTTCACCCTACTTTACATTAGGCTATATGTCCTGTAACAGGATCAAAATTTCATCCTTGATAAAACCGTGCATATTGCCAGTTGTCAACTGTGTTGTGCTTATGGCTTCATGGGTATAGTCTCCTAGCTGCGACTGATTAATGAAATTGTATAACTGGTGATATTGTCTTTGGCAGTGTTCATCCATCTACTGGGTATAAATGCCGCTTTACGTTTGCCTTCTGGTGTAACTGCATGTGCTGTGTTGTCAGAGCATGGGGTACTCTGTCTGTCGGCAGGTCCACTGGAGTTTGAGTTCACATGTACTAGTATGGATGTTCGAAAGCAGTACATGAATTATTATTCAATTTACATGTCTTTCTGATTTGGTTATGAAGCCTGATTGTGGTTGTGTGCTGAACCAGCACTGCATGACGAAAAGTGGGTTATGATGTCAGAATTGCAGTCAACTGTATAAATAAAATGGGTCATAGGCCATGTCTGAAGCTGGGTAGAGGTCCTCTAATGTACAAAATTAAACTTCTGATTGCTGTGACAATTTTGACTTGCTTTTAAAGGCATCTGTTTGTTAAGGTGTCGATTTGCAGTCTTATTCACTAGTGCTATATTGGTCAGTACTGTAATTCAAAGGAAATTGATCTCTGGGTTTAGAAAGTATTGTGATACTATTAAAAAAAATAGCTGCAGGAAATGTGTTTGTCATATAATATCTTGGTTATTTGCCTTGGAGGCCTAAGCTGAAAAGCTAAAGTTAACTATGTCATTTGTTTTACAAATTTTTTGGTTGATCACTTGATGTATGACACTGTGGGCAGATTTACTAACATTTTGTGCAAAGATTGCATCACATATTCGGGCAACTCTAACAAAATGTTTATTTGGGATTTACTTCCAAGAACAAAATTTATTTTGGGCTGGAAAGATACATGAAAGTGACTCAAAGCAGTTCTTTGTACTGCTTTGCATTACTGTACATCAAGGGTGGGTTGCATGAGCATAAAATGGGGGTTCTGTTTACTAGCAATGGTATACAGTGCTTTATGCAAGAAATAATACCTCTGTGGGGTAAGCTCCAGACTTTTACGACTTTTCAAGTGTGCTGCACTGAACACCACACATCCAACGTGGGGAAGGCTTCCAAAGTTTGCCTAGGCATATGCTACCCTTCCAGTACAAAGCCAATGCTAGACAGGATGCAGGCACCTTGTGCGATGCAGCTTGATTGCGCACCAGTTCTAGAGAGAGAGAGAACAGTGCCATGTTTTAGGAGATTTGGTTCTGTACTGTTCTCTCCCTCTCATGCAACACAGGACAGCAACTTTAGTTGCTGCGCTACGTTGTGTGAGATTTTAGTAAATCAACCCTTATGTGTTGTTTTTACGGAATGCTATCTTGGTCTATATTTGTTGGATGCAATTCAAGCTGACATAATGATTGACTGATTTTTATCCGGGAATATATGTTTCAAAGGGAGCGGTTTGTCTGTGATAAGGATCCAGATTCTCGTTTTCAAGTCACAGAGTTTGTGTGTGTATGTGATGTATGTGTGTGGGTGGGTGTTTGTGGGGTTGTGTGTGAGAATGTCAACTACACTTTGTCTTTAGGTGGTCACAGATTCTTCTTATTCATTTCTGACCAGATGTGATTTGTTTGGTGTTGCAAAGTCATCCTGTGTCCTGGGCCTTCCCTTTTTTGCTGACTGGTACTGGTGGTAACTGACTCTGACTGTCCATGCCTATCCAGGCACAGGGCCAGTGCTATGCTGAACACACTTAGAATACAGTGAAAACACCTACGGTCTGAGTGCCGTACTTTAGCGCTCAGGCACGGAATGGGAGCCTGGACATGTTCTCCACCCAGGCTGTAATGCAGCCTGGGTGGAGAACATGCAAAGTATGCATGAATGTTTGGCCAGCCTGAGAGAGCCGGCCATCAGTTATTGCACACTCACAGAGTGCCCACCACTCCTCCCCCCTGCTCTGAGAGCAGAGCAGCCCCGCACCACGATGCAAAGATGCAGCAGCGAAGCAAATAAAATACATAACAAGTTATTGTCATTTTTTTATCTTCTTTTTTTTACACCGCAAAAAGACGTGGGGCGACACGCCTTAGCAGAGAAGCCGCCACTGCAATGTGTGTTTGTCATCTGCAAGATTGCTAGATTTTGTGGTTGAAAATGTATAGATTGCCTGGCTATATCCAAAGTATCTGAGAAGAAATAATGTTTTGTACAGTGGGTATGCCGTATCTTTTATGCAGGTGTGGCCCATGCAGGTAAGACCGGTAGGGCAGTAGGGCAGGGTGAGGGGGAACTCGACAGACGACGAAGAGGGAAATTTTATAAATAATTAATTTGCCCTCCTCCTCGTCTGTCGAGTCCCACCCAACCCGCCCCACCACTCTTATCTGCACCGGCCACTCCTTCTTTTATGCATTATGCATTAGGTTGTAATGTACCCAAATATTACATTAAGCTTCAGGTCTCTTGGATATGGTTCAACTACAGAGAAGAACATTTCACACAAATAGTATATGTCACTGGAAATCAAGATTTCAAAATACTGCAATCACAGATGTAACCAATTTATGCAGCTTTGAATGAACAAATGCTTCACTAGGCTCCTTATAATTCATACTGTTTGTCACTTGTAAATACTCTGACATATGACATGCTTTCCTTTGAAGATTAAAAAAGGTTATTAAATATGTTTGCAATATATCTGGATAATCCAAAAATAATTGAGGACTACACTTTCTACAGTGAGTCCATTTTGCAGGGAATGTACTTTTATGTAAATGTGACTAAAGAGAAAGGATTTTATTGGTCTTTTTTTCCTTCAAAAATTCACACAGAGAAATAATATATCACTGTGTTGGAAAGAGCAAATATATAGCATTGTATTGTAGAGCACAATAAGTGTCAAATTGGTCATGCATCAAAAAAGTATAATCAACTATTTGTTTCTGGAAGAAGCAGCAGATTTTTCAGCTTCTACATTAGAGTAACTAGTACTTGAGCAACAGTTTTTGACTTTCCATTGACTTATGGCTTATGGTTTGACAGCTACATGTAGCCTAAGGAATTAATGCCTTTACATGGGAATAAAATGTATTTATAAATTTGTTATGCTGTTTTACTTTGTGCCAATGTGCATCACTTCAGCCACTTCAGAGCTCTCTAATTACATTTGAAATAAATAGTTGTTGACTATATTATGGTAATTATCCAATAGACAATGGTTACTTTGTAAAGAACAAAAAGTCCAGTAGCCCAAGGTTTGTATAATTGTTTCTCCCGGTGTCAGTGAATGCTGGGATTGTTCAGTGCCTAATATTGATTCCACCTTATATTTTCTACTTTTACCATCCTACCCTTCCTGTGTATTCACCTGTACTAAGAATAGTTATCTGGACTGCGCAATCATACCTGATGGGAGAGAATTTCAAAGCTTTCAATTTTCAGCTTTTAGGGATTTCCCCCGGGTTTTACTCTTTTGAATTTTGGTTGGCGTATGGCTTGTGTCGTGACAGAAGAGTTTGGACAAGTGTGTGTCACTTTTTCTATATGTATTATAGGACTTTTGTTCAAAAAATGTTTTGCATTGCACCCAAAACTTTACATTTAACATTAGTTTTCACATATATGTTGAACAAATGTATCTATTCAAACTGAGTAGATAGGGCAAAAATACTACCAGAACGATAATGTATCCCCCACGTGTCTGCTAGAGTATGCATGACTGGGTTGCACGTTCCTACTGTGACTGGCTGATTCTGAAAGCTTGTCAAAATGTGACAAATTGTGTGCTATTCATAAAACAAGATTTGTGTCACTGAGATCTCATTGAAGTGTCAGTACTGTTCCAGATGGGAGTGGCTGCCTGAGAATAGATCTGCCTCCATGTTTATTACTTCTGAATTTGCCCTGTCCAATTTCCTGGTTGTTACTGCAAATTACATTTCAGGTGAGAGCGTTGGAGGTTCTCAAGTTAGTCTTTCCCTAGAGGGTATGTGCATGGTACACAATTATCCTGTGTTTCACTGAGAGCAAGAACAGGTTCATAAATATGACATTTGAGGAGGCCAAGTGCACCAAGGCGAGTGATAAGGAAGATTCCATGCAGAGGGTCACATTTAGATAGAAGGTCAATTTTCTTTTACATTTGAAAGGTGAGGCCAAATCCACAGCAAAAGACACACAAATGATGGACGGAATGCAGAACAAATCAAACATTCACCACCAGTCAAGTGTTAGGGGTTATACCCATCGTTCTTTTGTTCACCATGCCTGATGTCATGCAACCTTGTGCTGTCCACTGCAACGGTGGAAAGCATCTATTTTATCAGATTAAGCTTACTAGACTCACTGAAGCACATGCAGACACCTTGGAGGTACTGCTCGCTGGGTAGTGAACGATGGACGAAAGGTCATTGCTTATTTGCTGAACCCCCAGAAAATGGTTCATGAATGGTTCTAGCTGCACTGGGAAAAATGAGCCACAGACACTATACCTCACAATAACATTAAAAAAGCTTTATTGTTTTTCTTGACTTCATCAGATAAATGTATATATTTCACTGATAACTATTTATCCTCTGGTGCCAAGTACAGCTAAATAATATACACAAGGCATTATCACCTCATTTGGACTTCATGAATTAAAACAGATAAGGAACTGTTTGTCATTGGCTCTATAGATGCAATTCTGGAAACTCTACTTCTGGACTTCAGTTTTAGTGGATTGTCCCACATCTGTGATCAAGAATTTGGAAGCCTTGCTACATAAAGTATTGACAACAGAAATGTCACCAGTGCTACCTCTGAACAGTGTGAAAAATATTTGTATACCTCACATTGACTCAGAGAGTGTGCACAATGCATTTTCATGTTTATAATTTATTTTTGTTGGTTATTTCTGTATTGTCTAATGAGTATATTGCCAACGGAAACAGTAAACTTACTATTCCAAGACTATGAACATTGAAAGACTTTGAGTGATGCACGCCAGCGCAGAGTGCACACACTGACACAAACAAATTAAGTACATTATATTAAGTCAGCTCATGTTTTGGATTTTTGACTCATGGTGATAATAGTGTTTCATATTTTAACATTCAGTGAATATAATTGGCTTGAGACAGAATGCAATACAGTGAAACATGTTACAGTTACAAATGGTTTTATACTTACAACACATTTTTCCCAAATAATAGACATTCTTTCTTCAATACCATTGGTTCCTTCAGGGATATGTGAAAAGTTATCCTTTCCTACTGCCTTTTGTGCAGTAGTGAATGTACAATGTGCACTGCCGGTTACCTGTAGATCTCCACTGAAAAAAAAGATATATTATTACATAAAATAAAATTTCTACCAAGTAGAAGCCCAATTCATTAGTTCTACATTGACATGGTTTTTAAAAGGTTTCTAAATTCCATATCGGTTTATGAGGCCGTTCAGAGATTGGAGAAGCTGGAGAGAAGGCAGTCAGACATTTGGGATTACTCTTATCCGACCGTCTATGGTCATCGGCTGTTGAACAGACTAGAGGGTTGAACAGAAAGCCCATGTACATCTCTAGGATTTGTATAACCCTATGCCTGTGATGAATAAATTATGAGGGCAACATTTGTGAAATTCATAAATTTCTCATTACATAATTTTACATAACCTTTGCTGATGAGAGAACGGCTACTAAAAGGTATTTCCTGCTCAAAACAGTCTCCTGCAGATGTCTCACATGACTTTTTAATGCAAAGAAAGGTTCTGCATGGAAATAAGTGACATAAGAGGTCGGCCCAGTTCATGCTAAAAGTGTAATCTGCCAAATTTTCATGAAATTTGGTGTAATCGCACAGAAATATGCAATTTTGCAAACCCCTTATTGGATTTGGTTGGATAATTGCATCATAGAATGCCTCTACCCATATCTTTTTTGTTCTGTTTTCAGTGCTATATCCACAACAAAAACAGATTGGTGCTCTGCCAATAAATGTTGCTTGTTGGCATAAAAAATCTGAGCTGTTGGATATACAAATTTCAATGGCTTTTCCTGATCATGATGGGTGGGAGATCAGTGTGCAATTGAATGAATGAATGATTGTGGTTAAGCTACTCCATCTAATGATCATCACAGCAGTGCAATGTTATTTGTCAAAAGTCCAGATTTTCTGATCAACCAACATTTCAGATGTCTTTGTGAGCACAATCCAAGTGACAGATGCTCTTTCATGGTTAGACAACTTTATGAAAAATAAATGATCATCGTTTCCTGTTTGGGAATATCCAATGAGTGTAGGAGACATGGCGGTCACTAAATCTACAACAAGTAGAAACTGTCCATACATTTCCTGTATTAGCCAACATGCAAAGGAGTGTAACCGACTGTGCAAAAGTGCTATCTTAATTCATAATGCACAAAAGTGCAAGCAGGTCGTAATGGACATTACATATCACAATGCAAACAGTACACACATATGAGTCACAAGAGAAAATGCAGTAGAATGCACAAATGCTTTGCAACTGTTTTTGTGGATGCAAAGCAGGGACTGGTTACCGCCTACTGAGGACAGATGCAAACTATTTGCCAATCATAAGATGTCAGCATTTGACAGCTCACGGCCGGCTTATGCGGCATAGGCCATCATGAGGTGCAGACAGTGGTCCCGCAGATCACTGCATATACTCCCTAATTTGTTCTGAACTAGCACTATGCTTACTGTGTTAAAAAATCAATAAGAAATGTGCTTAATAATCAAAAGTAGAATTGTATGAAGCTAATATTGGGGATTAGACATTAGGTTGCACTTAAAGCTGCCAAGTTTGGAGAAGGTTGACGGCTGATACTTTTGCTTGCAGTCCCTTACGAAAATAATTTCCTGCCACGTTACACTTAGTTAAATATTTTGAACGAGTTCACACGTCTTTGTCTTTAAATGTAGCTCTCAGCTTGTTTTTGCTTCATCTCACATCCTGACATACAACATAGCTCCTTAAGGCGTTGTTATGGAGATTAATAAATGCAAAAGAAAAATTATATCACTTCAACATAAACTGGTAATATTGCTTCAACAGATGGCAGATGTAAGAGAAAACATGTCTTACCAAGATAAGAGGGTGCAGAGATATTCGGGTGTGGAAGGGTCAGAACTAAGAGGAGGAGATGTCACAAAAGCTGCTGCTTTCGCCCAGTTTTTACTCCAGTAGTGTGTTCCATCTGTGCCAAGGCTGGCTGTAATTGGCTCCCCGTACACAACCGTGCCTTGAAAGGAAATATCAGTTTGAAGATTAACAATGTGGAATGTGATGAAGCACCACATAAAGAATTGCAAAATCCACTGCTATCCTCATGCTGGTAAGCTAACCACATACGCAAAATGCCATTATATAAGACGTGCTCTTTAGCCGCTTTTAGCGTGCAACCTACATCACAAGGGAGACTGTACAGAAAGGCATTTTGGGTCAGCACCCTTGTTTGCACTCCAAGACATCTCTGACAACAAACATGCATCCGCAAAGGAAATAGGAAATGGATCCAGGACACGGTACAACAAATATCTCACTGCACACCACACAAACAAATCATTACATCAGCCAAAACCACAAAGTGTGCAAATACCATCAATCAGAAGCAAAACACTCTTTCAGATGATCAAACATTGCATCAACTCTACCAGACTGTACACTCTAACATTCATCAGAGAACTGCAAGACTATCAACTTTTTCTTCAGTGAAAATATACAGAAAATAGGATAATACTTCTACAACACCAGGCTTATATCCTTCTCACCACTTACTCCACGGCAATCTAAATACTTCAACTTCTTTTCATCCACAAATCTTACCTACATTCTCAACTGTCTTTGCCACCCCCTAAGAGGACAAAGTCCTGGTATTATCCTTTCTGAAAGCGTTGTCTGGAGAAGCTCTCTCGCTACCGCTCAGCATGATGAATGCCTGCCTCTTCTAGACCATCTCTTCTCAGACATATTCAAGAATGGCCAGATCCTTCCAATAATGACCCTCAATCACTATCAAACCCTATGAAGTTGCTAACAACTGGCCCATCTCTCACCTACCCTTCAATGGAAAGAACATCAAAAAGCAGTCTATATACATCGCCGGTACATCAACAATAATAGTCTTCAACACGATTACCAACTTGGTTTGAGACCACACAATAAGCTAAAATAAAGGTTGTATGTTATTATTTCATATTCTATTACATCAGGAGACATTACATCAGAGTCATTATGTTAGGTGTACTTTTATATCACAGTACTTTAAATTGGTAGCACTTTCCATTGAAGGTAAGGTTGTAAACATCATTTTTAATGTATGTATATGTATATAAATTAACCCCGGTATTTAACTATGGCTTTTAACTTGGAAAATTTGACTACTATTGTCTTACTGTTGCGAAGGTTTTAACCATGGTTCTTTTAACGTGGAGAAATTAGATACTGCTGTTTTTATTGTTGCAATGCTTTAAAAAAATAGCACAAATAAAGATTTTGTTATTAGTGGTTATATATATATATATATATATATATATATATATATATATATATATATATATATATATATATATATATATATATATATATATATATATATATCCCAAGAACTCCACTACAGCTTGGCGCTTCAAGTATTGAAGAAAGGAATCGCAGACCACAACTTTGGTGCATTCAATCGATTTATTTACCTCAAGGTAAATCTGCCATAAAGCGTTTCAGCTCCGAAGAGCCTTGATCACATGACACGCATTTGAAGTGACTTTTTTTGAACGGTGTTAAAGTGACAGTGCAGAAAAATTATATTATTAACCAGTCAAGTAGTCAACATAGAGCATTTACATGGCATGTTGCCACCGTCAGCATGTTTGAATAATGGTATGAATACCTATTCGATAACTAAACATCAGTACATTGTCGATTTTCCATAAATGTTTTACGCTCACATTCGGCAAACTATCAATACCATGTGCAAAATTTGTGTATATTGTCATAAATAAAATACCTGTATAAATAGATTTTAAAATACCATAACATTGGTACAGGGAGGTAGGAATTTACATTCAAGGTTTAAATACCAGATCATCCACCTCGGATACTATGTATTCATAAGACAAAGGGTACATCGCACAGAACTGTATTCAATAAATAGATAAATAAATAAATAGTAGATTCATCATAAAAACCCTGGTCTAAAATCATTCATAAAATTATATTGTACGTTGATGCTTGTGCCCCTTGATATGGTTGTATATTTATGACTTGATGTATGGACTTGATCTGTATAAATGTGATGTTCTATAGCCCCTTGGGTTTCACTTGACCAGTCAACACGATGTGCAAAGATTGTGCGAATAAAGTGCAAATTGCAGTATCTGTTTGACAAAAGCCTTTGTCAATAGTTACTTAAATAACTAAAAAAACTGGTGAATTAAAAAACAAGATAAAAGCCTTTATCTTATTAGGACTTCTGTGGGACCTAAGGCTATATTTCTCTGCATCTTTATAATGTATAGCTTCAAACACCTATTTTGTTTATGATGTTTTAATTTTGTTCTATATACATGAAACTTATATGAGGAGAAAAAAACAGGGATCTTTGTCAGGGTACGAGCATTTATTCTAATCTATTAGAGACATGTGTACAGATCTTCTGTTACATTCAGGCCATTGGGACTTTTGGAATCCAGTTCCAAGATGTATCGGGTTTCTAGTTGTCGTAGGGTTCTTTCCCTGTCTCCACCTCTTCTATTAAAAGGTACACAGTCAATTATAAAATATTTGAAATATTTGGGGTCTGACTGATGATGTTCCTTAAAATGACGGGCGACTGAATACACAGGATCTTGGTTGCTGATTGCTCTAATATGTTGCAAGATCCTTTTGTGCCCCTGTAGCTTGGTACTTCCCACATACCGAAGCCCACAGGGGCAATCGAGGATATATACAACAAATTCAGTCTTGCAAGACAGAGCTCTATTAATCACTTGTTCTTGTCTGCTGAAGGCAGTTTTATATGTCAGGGTGTTGGTGCCAAATTGATATATATATATATATATATATATATACTCCTCCAATCCTGCTTATTTTAAAAATATGTCTGACACATGCCAGGTTTAATGCCACCAGGATGCACATAGCAATCTTCACGATATCCACACTGTCACCCCTGGCAGACACGTTTCGGCAGATGTCTTTCTCAATGCCGGGTGTCTGCTGTGTGCTCCAAGCTGTAAGTTTTCGCGGGGCTTTTGTTAAAAATCCTGCCGAGGACTCTCATTGGCTGAGGGTTATGACAACAGAAAGCAGACAGAGAAAGTTTTTCCAGATAGTACTTGCCGCTTTCCTGCCAAATAATCCTCGGGTTGCTGTGCAGAAGGTCCCGCCATTAGGAACAGCACATTCCAAAATCCAGAGCAAGGTACAGTCACCCGCCCTTGCACATAATAATGCTTTTATATATATATATATATATATATATTGTTTGGTTTTTTTTCACTCGAAACACCAAAGGTTAAGGGAGACTATATCAAGGTGATAATGTCGGTGATAACATAACATTTTAAAACCCCAAAACCACTGAAATGTGTCAGTTATAGTTCAGCAAGCTAACTATAACTTGAACCACCACAAAGCAGTGTTTATGATCTCACATATTACATCACTCCTTGCATGTTCGATAAAATCATTGATGACACCAATTACAATTATTTTTCCCCTTGTGGGGTTCCTGTAAGACCCCCCCATATGACCAAAAAGGGATCAGCGTACCCTTGCACTGCTCCCTTACATCTTTTTTTTAAGTTTCAGGACACGAGGATAGAGTCACCATGTTATGTAATAGTGGCTACAACATCTCTCTTTGTCAGATGAAAGATTGCATGGGAAAATCACATTATGGAAGAAACAAATACAAAAAACTTGTCTCTAAGTCTACCTTTTAACATTTTGGGCTCCAAAAGATGCAATCTTAAAAGTAACCACAAAAAATGCAATCTTAAAAGTAACCACATATGAGAATTGTATTTTAGACTATACATCTTCAGGCCATATAAAATGCAATCACACACCCAGCCCCTTGGCGACACTGCAGTCTCAGCTGTACAGCAAAGCTCCAACCTGGGAAATGTTTTTAAAAAATATGGTAATTTCTTCTGGGGTCATAGTTTTAATGACCCAGGAGACTTAAGGTTTTTTCTCATGTAGCTGGGAGGTTGCAGAACTCCCTGCAGCTCCCCCACAACAAACATTTTTTGGTGATGTCCTTGCCCTTTCTAGGGACAACACCAAAAACTAAGCATATGTATTTAGCCCTACTAGGGCGTCTATTAAAGGAGCCATGAATGATAAGTGAGCAGCTGTGGCTGCTTATTTATTATTCACATTTTGCTTATTTAGTAATGATTTGGTCTTAGTTTTACCACCCTGAACACTCACCATTTTTTTGGTTTGTGAGTTGTGCGGGGGCATGTATATGTGTGTGTATGTGTACAACTGGTGAATCGCAGTTGCTTTTTGGTTCCTAAAAGTAAATTTTCTTATTAATAGATGACCTAATGTCATTTTAGAGGTGGTGCACGCTTCTACCGGCAATGGGCTGTGTCGTGACATTTGTCGCATTTTGACCCCTATGATTGTGGCATTTCAATAACTACCTTGCCGAGGATGCTTTGCGGAGATGACGCATATTTTTTTGTATATATTTAGGTCACCTGTGGGATTGAGGATTTCCTGTATTTGCCATTCCTGTGATCAAGACGAACTGTCGAAACGCGTTGGGAAGATGAAGTGAGTGTATTGCTGCAACGATTAAAGGACACAGTTTCAGTTTGGGTGTGCCACTTACTGCTTTCCGCTTACTGCAAGAGAAGGGGCATCAATATTCTCTGCTAAAAGGCGATCAGCTATACCATTAATATATAAAGAAAATAGAGTAGGGGCCATTGCACAACCTTGGCGAACCCCCCGTTCTACCGGGAAGGCTTCCGTTATCTCGCCCTGGCCTCCCCACCTAATTCTGGCGGTATTATCCTCATGGAGCCTCTGTATTAGGGACAACAACCCTGGATGAAGTCCCAAATCTTTCAGCACCTCCCATAATTTAAGACGAGGAACAAGATCGAAGGCTTCCCTTAGGTCCACAAAGACCGCATAAAGGCTCCCCTTTCCCAGAATTACGGTCTTTCAATATAGGAGGACAAAACGAAATACCTGGTCAACCGTACTTATATGCTGACGAAAGCCCGCCTGAAAAGGAGACAGAATGTTGTTTGAGGCTGCCCATAGATGAACACGATTTAAGACCAACCTACCTACAATCTTCTGGGTAGCATCAATCAGGCTAATAGGCCTGTAATTTTCCGGGAGCGATCGGTCCCCCTTTTTGAAGACCGGAATTATCTCCGCCAATTTCCACGCACTGGGAATGGGTTCACCATGCACCAGGGCATTAACAACCAGTTGGATGTATCTCCCCCATTTAACTTTATCATTCAAAAGGAGGTCTGCAGGGACCCCATCCGGGCCAGGGGCCTTTCCTAGAGCTACACCAGTAAGGGCCAGGGTCACTTCCGCACTACTAAAATAAGGTACCAGAGTGATCACAGCAGCAGTATCTACACTAGTTGCTATATCCAGGTGGGAAGCATACTGAGGTTGAAAATACTCTACCCACCTCTCCGGGGCAACATTATTTTGTGGCCTATCTGGCTGGCCACCATAGCCCCACTTCACGATACCCCAGAACAATTTACTATTATTCTTAGTACTTGCTTCTAGAAGGTCCAGCCACTTAAGTTCATCCCATTGTCGTTTAGCCCTAGCAATGCTACTTTTATAGTTATTTCTACTAACGCGCACAGCGCCCACATCACCTTCCTTTAGAGCTTTCCCCAGCAATAGCCTTGACTGTCTACAGTCCTCATTGTACCAGCTAACTTGGCTCGAAGCCACTTTTGGGCCAGATATCCTTTTCTTTATAAAATGAGATCTCAAGGAAACAAAAAGACTTGTGTGGATAGTTGTTATGTCCCCTAAATCCCCGTTTGAGGAAAAAATCTGTTCCATTTCTTGGATAGAGCTGTTAACCTCTCTTGAAATACTCTGACGGGTAAGGGAATTCTCAAGTATACAAGACCACCTCAGACGTCGCACATCATTAGATAGCACGACATTCGAGGCGGGAGACTCTCCAGCCGCCCGAAGAACGCAATCCCCTTTCCACCACTTATGGGTTAAACAAAGGGGATTATGATCGCTTTCGGGCACTTCAAAAACCTTCATATCAGCAAGAGTGTGTCACAAACTTACAGCCGCAAGTATATAATCAATACGGCTCCTATTTTGCCCATTATTAAATGTATGTGCACCGTTACGATCACTAGGCATCCTACCATTCAGAGCCCTCAAACTCTTCTCCACACAAAGAGAGTTAATCTGGATTATTATTTCCGTCCACCTTTTTACAGGAGGCAATTCCAATGTGGGAATACCCCAAAATGCCTCTTCGTTCTCATATTCGTCCCCCTCAAGAAGTACCAGGGGATCAAAGGTAACATTGAAATCACCTACTACTACCACCTGGATACCTGTTGAGTAAAGATCAAGCAGCCTCATTAGCTCATCAAAAACTGGTGATCTTGCCCCACCCTATATATATATATATATTATCTACTGGCGGTCGCCAGTAGATAGTTATAGGTTTTTTTTTTTTTACTTTCTTTGTCTTTTATAAGCAAATCAACAATAAAATCACATCTGCAGTTACAGTAGTCTTTGGTGTTCAATATACATTCCGACGACAACACTTCTGTCTCCATTTTCAATATGCACTTCTAGCTCTGCGCTAATAGCACCCTTGTACTTGCAGCCTTCTTCAGACCTGTCACACCTCTCCAATGTCACTGGGGTAGCCCAGTCTCCTAACCGGTTTCCCCCCGAGAGCCATCTCGACATACATACTCTTATGCAATTGATTACGACATTACCCGCCATCTGCACCTGTCCAGGGGAGAGCCTGATGCTACCTCCACTAACACATTGCCCGTCCGGCTAAACAGCGTTCCCGCCGCCCGAGCTAACCAACCCCTGTGGGCACAATCCCGGAGCCGGATTGAGAGGCAGTGGAAGTGGGCAGAGTCGCTATATACGTTCTGTAGGGACCCCAGATATCTATAGGGCGCGCTACGCTGGGCAGTAGGCTAGAATAAATCTCGCTGTTTATGCTGCAAAAGGCCAAATCAGTGAGCCATGCCTGGGTCGTGGGAACCGCCCGCTCCCCCATCACAGCGCAATCTCTCGCTTTGCTAACAGAAAACAAATGGAAGCCAACCTCCGGGCCGACTTGTGAAAGTTGACCGTATACCCCAGCAATGCCACCTCCGGGGTAGGGATCAACCGAAGCCCAAGCATCTCACCCAGAATTTTGTGTATCTGTACCCAATACAAGTGTATGGGCAAAATCAGCGTGTGGGGCGCCACATTTCCAGCACGTGTGTGGCCTCTTCGGGTCAATAGTATGCAGCTTTGCCGGTGTCATGTAGCTTCTCTCAAAAAACTTATAGTGTAACAGCTTATGGCGACTATTTAATGATATCTCTTGGGTAACCTTGCAGCAGGCTGACCATTGATCATCCGCAATAGGACGCCCCAGGTCAGCCTCCCAGTCCAAACGCAGTTTCTCGTCCCTGCAGGGAACCTGCGCTATACACAGTTTGTACAATTTGGAAATTATATGTGCCCCTGTTTCCTTTTCAATGAGGAGAGTCAATGGCTCGAAAGATTCAGGCTCCAATGGGAATCCCCCCACCTCAGATCTTGCTGTTAAATTTAGCCGGTTGAGAAGAAATTTGTCCATGAAAGTGACGTCCTGGAAGCGTGCCTCCTCCGAAACCGAGAATATGTGCCCGCCCGGGTACAAATCACCTATCTTGGTGATTTCAAATTTAGTCAACGTGCGCTGCACGAGCCTTTCGCCGGTTACGGGAAGCCATCGTGCATTTGGTAACGGATAGATAGTTATAGTTAGGACCAATTTCCATAGGAAATCCACAACATTCTATTCCCAATAAGTCTGGCGCAGGTTGACGAATCCTTGCGAAATTTTCCAAACTTTTGGCCAGCTCCGCTCCGCTCCTACCCTGAAAGTTTTGCGGTGATCCGTCAAGCGGGGGGCGAGAAAAAAGGGGGGTCCCAAAACGCGTTTTCCCCATGCAATTTCCCATAGAATCTGTTGTCGCAGCTACAGCCCGAACCGCTGAACGGAATGACACCAAATTTGGCAAAGAGGTAGTCCTCAGTTCGGACTCGTGCCTTTTGCTTAAATGGTGTAAATCCGTTCAGTAGTTCCTGAGAAAATTAGAGTTAAAAGTACATATATATCTATGGCCGGGGAGGATCCGCGGATCCTCCCCGCACCCTCCCCGAACCCTCCCGAGCACGAGCTGAATGCTAATCGGCTGCCAACACTCTGAATCAGAAAGTGTTGGCAGCCATCTTGTGCCTCGGTAGAATTGAGGCACAAGAAAGCACAAAAACAAAGACGCAAAACGCGACAAGGGGGCAGGGTAGAAACACCCTGACCCCCTAGGCCCGCTGATTAAAAATCGCGGGATGCGCGTAGGGTCCGCGCATCCCGCGAATGAAAATAAAAACGAAGCGCGGACTCCCGCGCTTCGTTTTTATTTAGCCCTATATATCGAGAGAGATAATATATAGATATAGTTAGATACAAACACATATTTCACCTCAGCCTGTTAGCGATGTAAACCTCAGCGCCGCTATGAATGAAACGAGCGCCGTCGCCACTGTAAACCAACCGACCCTGTCATACTCCGTACAGAGTCGGTGTTTAATACTACTTTAGATTACGAGAAGAGGGGCGAATAGTTTTTACCCCGCCCCCAGCAGATAAATGGAGATGGTATAACAAGAATAATTACTTCCTGCAGTGGTCCCGTATCAATCACGGCTGGTTTTCCAAGCGCCTCATCTATTCTACGCGGTGATGAATTGGGCGCAGTCTGCGCGCAGTGGGAGCTCCGGCGGGGGCAGCTCCCGGGGCCCAGCCTCGCCGCTTGGGGCTCTTCGGGGCTTTTCGGGGCCGTTCGAGACGTCACACGAACAGGTCCTAGCGGCTCCTGGTGCCGGTCTCACAGATCACTCTGTAAAGGGTCTTGTAGAGAGGGAAGGTCTGTGTCATGGTCTTTTTTTTAGAGACAGAGGGTTGTGGTGGGTCGGTGGGGGGTATAGTTTGGGTCCGATCTGGTCGGGTCGAGGGGGCCCGGTGGGAAAAAGCTCTCCATTCGAGCCGACTCGCGAGACCGCGGGACCTTGAGCTCTGGGGTGATCAGGTTTAACCACAGAGCTATCAGAAGAAGAACTTCATATCTATAGCGCTTTCTACGCAATGCTACCGTTTCAAAGCGCTTGTTTATATTATTGACACTGCTGCAAGGAATCGGGATATCAAAAATGCGTTGATCTTGCACCATATTCCTATCACACATTGCAGGACAGGCGTTTTGCATCTGGAATATTTAATATAAAGGGAGCTTGGTTTAACATACATAGATTTAAGCGCATGGGTGTCACTTTTCTGAACTTTGCTTGAACCCCACTAGTGCGTGACTGGAACGCGGGAAAGACCCTGTATTTAGCTGGTGGAACAGAAACATGCGAGGAAGGAAGGATGGAAGGAAGGAAGGAAGGAAGGAAGGAAGGAAGCTAGCTGAGCTTAGCTTAGCTTAGCTTATGTCTGGTAAAACAGGCACCCACTGGGCTGCTGGGGACCTGCCTGCTGTCTGGACAGAGCTCAGAGTGACAACCTCAGCAGACTCCAGGTTTCACTGTGGGCATTTTGTGAGTGCCAGACTGCATTTTAACTCGGGCTGACGTGATTTTAATTGAAAGGCAGGCATTCAGGGAGCAGCTCGTGTCCTCGCTCTACAAATTACTAAATGACTCTACCAACAAGCCGAAAAAACATTATCGAGGTAAGTGCCGGAAAGGAACAAAATAGAAGTAGAGCTGCCCCGGAATTTTGGAGCACTGTCGATGAATTAATACTCCAACCGCTTTGCGCAAGACAAAATTTAAAACCGACAATATTTGTAGGCGACCCCCTTTGGCGATTGCCAAAAACGTTGAATTATCTCAACAATTTAAATAAATCGCCGTGGTATACTAGTTTTATTTCTACGGGCTCTCGCGTGCCAAGGCAGCTTCAGTCCAACGACAGTTCTCTGAGTCGAGTTTGGGACAGACACGACAACTTTGACCGTTTATCTTTACTCTGAGGAAGTGGGAAAACTGGATTTGTCAACACTCTTGTTAAAAGAAAAAAAATACTATACCTACGAATTGTATAAATGCGTTACTTTTTAAAATACCATCAGGGATGCAACTAATTCCACAGTTTCTTACCATGCAAGGATGATGATGATAATAACAATAATGAGAATGAGAATAAAAGAGTAAGATCATCAATAACAAGGATATTAAACCGTCAAAGCGGCAAAGACCAGACAAAAACATTCTCAGGCATTCCTTTGAAGTTCGCACGAACGCGCGATTGTGAAAGACTTCCATAATTTAGACAGTGCTGTTAGCAGCTGGAATTATTTGCAGACGTCATTGTAGAGAATAAAAAGAAAACGAGCAGGTTCGAGTTTTTCCCCCCTTTAGGGCGCAGCACCGAGACACAGTATAAACGACTGCCCGAGAGCGCGCCTTATACCTCAGAAACCACAGTCGAGGCTGTCGCAGCACACTGGAGGTGTTTGGTGAAAGTATTGTGAGGTATGGCTCACTTTTGACAAACGTTGCTTGAGGTTACCTCACGCGATAAGCACCAGTGCTTGTAGGCACTATTAGGGAGGCTTAGGCGAGGAAGCTAAATAAATAGTTACTATGATATAACGTACCACAACAAAACATACCGTAACATACGTACTATAACAATATCACAACACGACATACCGTGACGTAACGTAATACAACGACCAGCACGTGTCTGAGGACAGACTGGTGATACCTTCTCTTTTTTTGGGATGGGGGGAGCTTGGTGCCACAGGAGCGTGCACCGGCCAGAGGGTCGCAGTGAAACGCGCCCCATTATATTTCTCTTTCCAGCGCTCCCCCAGCTCGCAGCAGACAGAGGCTGTCCCTTCCGCAGGCGAGAGAGATAAGCTGCTTTAGAGAACTACAAAGCGTGAGTTTAAAGTGCTCCCGAGAGCGGGCCCGGGGGAAGCCGGGCGAGGGGTGGAGAGGAGAGGCTCCAGAGAGCTCCTGCGGGTGGGGAGGGGGCGAATCGGAGCAGGATCCGGGGCTGCCTTGTGGAAGCTGCTCTACACTGGAGCTGGTTTGGGGTTGAATATTGGAGATGGATTGGAGGTGCATTGGAACTATATGAGGGGGTGTCATTGAGTTGGATTTGGGGTGCAATTGAAACCTTTTTATTTGATGCATAGGAGCTTGTTTACAAGATGTTTTATATGTGTCTTTTGTGATGCATTGACTATGGGTTATAAGATGCATATGCGCTGGTTTACGGATTTTCATAATAGCTAGACACATATGAGCTGGTTTATGAGATGCATAGGAGCTGGTCGTTGAGATGCATATGCGCTGGTTTATGAGATGCATAGCAGCTAGTATATGAGATGCACAGGAGCTGGTTAATGAGATACATTGGAGCAGAGCTGGTTTGTGAGATGCGTATGAGCTGGTTTACGAGATGCATAGGAGCTGGTTTATAAGATGCATATGTGCTGGTTTATGAGCTGCATAGGAGCCGGTTTATGGAATGCATAGGAGCTGGTTAATGAGATGCATAGGAGCTAGTATATGAGCTGCACAGGAGCTGGTTTATGAGATGCATAGGAGCAGAGCCGGTTTATGAGATGTGTATGAGCTGATTTATGAGATGCATAGGAGCTGGTATAAGAATTGCATTGGAGCTGCTTTATGATATGCATATGAGGTGGACAAGGTGTATTAGAGCTGGTTTACGAGATGCATAGGAGCTGGTCTTTAAGATGCATAGGAGCTGGTTTATGAGATGCATAGGAGCAGAGCCGGTTTATGAGATGTGTATTAGCTGGTTCAGTGATGTCATCAGTGATGTCATTTGAGATGTCATCAGTGATGTCATCAGTGATGTCACTGACCATGTCATGAGTGATGTAATATGTGACGTCATCAGCAGTGCATTGAGGGGGGGCGCGAGTTATAGTTAGCTGAACTAACTATAACAGGGGAATTTCTAGGGTTTTGTACGAGGGAAATGTCCAGCTAACTATAACACCCCTGAAACCTATGGTTTTTTCAGTGAATATATACATATTCACTGAAAAGACCATAGGTTTCAGGCCTGATATAGTTAGGAATTAGCATTTAAAAAACCTTAGAAATTCACTGAAAAAACAATAGGTTTTAGGGGTGTTATAGTTAGCTGGACATTTCACTCGAACAAAACCATTGAAACTCCTCCAATATAGTTAGTTGTACTAACTACATCTTGCACGCCCGCAATCCACTGCTGATGATGTCACATATTACATCATTCATGACATGGTCAGTGACATCACTGATGACATCTCAAATGACACAGAACATGTTCTCAATAACCATTCATAGATACCTATGGTAAATAAACACTATTTCATTACTTTTCATCACACATGTTTACCTGTGGTGTATACTGACTGAGATGCAATTGTGTGCTACACTCCTAGAGGAACTTATGCATATCTTCGCTAGTATTGAGGCCGTTAGGCATTTTGGTGTCGAGGGCCAGAATGAATTGGGTTTCTAGTTGGCACAGCCTCTTTTCTCGGTTACTACCTCTCTGGACCCCTCTGGACCCCTCTGAACCTAAAAACTATCGTCCTATTTCTGGCCTCCCTTTGATGGCTAAAGTCACTGAGAAGGCCATTAACCAAAGTCTGATGGGGTATCTGGATAGGAACGACCTGCTGGACAGGTCCCAGCACGGCTTCCGGCCCAGGCACTCCACAGAATCTGCCCTTATAACGGCTGCCGTGGGGATTCGGGCGAGCTATTCTCGTCCTCCTGGATCTGTCTGCTGCGTTCGATACCGTGAATCATGCGGTACTGATTCAACGTCTTAGGGAGGTTGGGATTGCGGGCCAAGCCTTGGCCTTACTTTCTTCCTTTCTGGACAATAGAAGGCAATGCCTAAATTGGGCCAGGCTACATTCGGTAAATTTTGCTTTGCCTTGCGGCGTCCCTCAAGGTTCGGCTCTTTCCCCGACCCTCTTTAACATTTATGTCCGACCTCTGGCTAGCTTGGTCAGGAAACATGGCTTCATGCTGGTTTCTTATGCGGACGACTCACAACTTGTGATATCCGCCGCTGAGCATCCTGATCAAATAGCGGCCAAATTCCACGCCTGTCTTTCCGATGTGATGAAAGAGAAATCGAGGTATAGTTGAGCACTAGCACTTTAATTAAAATACTGAACGTAACATGAAGATGATTGATCTTATTTGAATATTACTGATTTATTTAGTAAATTGGTAATATTGAGACAGTTTATTAGCATTAGCACTTTAATTCCAGTGTTGACCATTGTAAAGTTGTATTATAGTAAGCACAGTAACAGCAACTATTCATTATGTTGTTTACACCCATTCGCGAATTTTGCACATATATTTCAAGGTTTTACAGTTGTAACCTGTTAATGGTGTTCTATTCATGGTTTTTAATATTTTTTTTTTTAATTATCAAAAACCGATTTATTTAAAATGTACTATACAAAATAGACACATTTAAGTATGATTTAATTTTTTTAAACAAACTTTATTAAGTTTCTCGCAGTGCAAATTGACAGTGTGCAAAAACTGTTACTTAGCATTCCCACCCTAGTAATCATTACCAGCCTATCATACAGAGCTGTTCAATGAGAGGACTACCCTGCGTAGTAGTGATCCGCCCTTGTAGCGATTAAGACTCATTGGTCAAACAGTCAACAATCCTCTCTTACAGTACTATCCTTAGATGGGAATTACATTATGACTGCACGTCATTCTATGCTACCTAAACCCCCGATTCTCCTCCCACCCCTCCCTCCCCCCGACACATATAAGTATGATGATGATATTATCAGTTGTTTGTCAGTCTGTTTTACTTTTCACTAAACCTGGCAAATCACTCTCTATAGTTAATAGTGCGCACATTCTATTTAATTTGTTCCCTGTCCTGTGGTGCATTATGTAATCAAGATCACGTGAGGAGATCGAAACGCGTCATGGCAGGCACTATGCCTGAACAGCTTTGGAGGATATAATTTATGGGTGAATAAATCACAGCACTGCGAATAAGCAACATTGGAGTTGTCTATTGTTTGAAGTGTACAAGAGGTCCATGCCTGGGGGTTCCGTTGAGACACTGACGGGCCAGGAGTTGGAGTTATATATATTCAATGAAGAAAAACAAAGTTAAATTGCACTTATATGTAGGTCTTCTAGCAATAATAAAAGCCTAACATTTAAAAAACAAAACACACCTGAAATTCACCAGTTATATGTAAGTGACATAAGTATAAGTAGCACCGTCATAGGTTTCAGACATGATCGGGGATGTAATATGTGTAGTCATAAGCAGTGCATCATAGCAGGTGAACAGCTTCCTCTTCAGGATTCAAGGCTCATATGTTTCCAAAACCTTAATTTATTTTTTTCCAAAAGTGGTACCTGTCCATTTGATTGACAAGAGCTGCTTTAAAAATGTTTGCCATTTAGAAAAGGAAATGCAAAGATGGAGGTTCTGATGTCTCTTGCAAACCATCATCACTGCGTTCTCAACCATTCATAGGGGGTTGCTTGGAAATATTGACTGTGAGAAATTGGCTTGTTCACTGAGGGGGGTGAAACCCTAACCCAGCAATAGCCACAATCCTTGGCAGGGTGAACCACGAAAGTCACTAATTAACCTGTGCTGAACCCTCTGGTAGCTTGGCACCAAAGCAGTCAGGCTTAACTTAGATGCAATGTGTAAAGTACTTTTGTAGCACTTAAAAGGTAATAAAGTGAAAACACAACACAAGCAAAAACCCACACCAATTTAGAACAATAGAGAAAAATGTAATAGATTATTTGATATCAAATCAACAAACATCAAAACAGGAGAGCTGGAGATATGCACTTTCAAAGATTAAGGGTAAGTATAGTACCTAACAGCACAAAGCGCCACTCACGACCATCTGGTCGTGCAGGACTGGGTGAAAGTCACAAGTCAAGGCCAGTTGTAGTGGACCACAGGTGGATACAGTGATCTGGTTAGTCTCTCCGGAAAAGTTACCTTTTAAAGTACAGCGCAAAGAGTTACCTTCGTGGAGGAGGAGGCCTCATGGAGCAGGGAGGGCACTGTGGATGGTCATCCCTGTAGGATGAAGAACTGACCGGGCATTGAAGATGGTCATTGCTGGAGATTTGCATTGGCAGTAACCATGGGCTGCTGATGCTGTAGTGTGAAGTGCACATCTCGCGCTGCCGGTTGTTATTGGCAATCGCTGTAGTGCTAAGAGATGGGTTCACCAGAATCTTACATTGGCAGTCTGCAGAGGTGGCAAGAACTTTGGGCAAACAGGCTCATTCAATTGTCGCAAAGAGCTCAAAACTTCAGAATTTCTTCTTTTCCATGAGGAGGAGATCAACTGATTCCACACCAAGGGTCCAGGACCTGGGGGACACCTCTTGGGGATAAAGAACTCACTTCAGAAAAGTTCAGCAGGGCTCTGACAGATACAGTTGAAGGTACAGGCAGGTGGAGTTGCAGCAGGTCATCTGGGCAGTGGCAGAGAGGCCTCAGGAGCTTGCTATGTACCTGCAGCTCAGAACAGGTCAGTCAGCTGACCCTTGGGTCACTTCAAACTGGGATGAAGGGTACAGGTCCAGTCTTCCTTCTACGCAAGCAGGACAGGCCTCAAACAACTGAGCATCAGGGTGTCCTTCTTCTGTAGTATCCACAGTTCCAAGACTACTAAAGAGTAGGTCTGAAGGTCCCCTTTTTACACCTGGTGCCCATTTTGAAATGGGAGAAGCTTCTGTTGTTTTCCTCCTTCAGAGGCGTCTCAAATGCTCTGCCTCCTTGTCCTGGTCTCAGTCTGTCGTGAGACACAATAGATTTGTGTGTAGTCTTTTCTGTGAGAGTTGGGCCAGTGCCTTTGAGGTGCAAGTGTGATAGGTGACAGCTCAGACCCCACCCCATAAAGCTGGAACGACCCATCCTGCCAACACCCAGACACTCCATTGTGATGCTATCTTGGAGGAATACACAAAGGCCAACTGCCAACTACACTTTGTCACATGAGTCAGGAAACAGGCTGCAGCCATCAAATGGTCCAGAACAAGAAAATACCAACTTTCTAAATGTGATATTTCCCAAAATTGTGACTTTACTATAAATTAGGGTTTTAAATTCTAAAAAAATTTCAGACACCAAACATGACTCTCCAACCAGTTCCCTACCAAAGGCTCCCACTTATTAAGTGCCATAAAGTAACTCAATGCTTTCCTACGGGAGACATAGTCATGCAATAATGAAATGAGAATTTAGGAGTGTTTCACTACCAGGACATGCAAAAACCTTAAAGTACATGTTCAACTTTCTAAATACAATGCATTCTGCCCTATGGGGTGTTTAGGCTTTACAGTAGGGGTAACCAGTATGTATTAAAAAAGAAAGTTTAGGCCTGGCAAAAGGTTTATTTTGCAAGGTCGTAATGGAAGTTTGAAACTGCACACTCAGGCTGTAAAGGCAGGCCAAAGAAATGTTTTAAAAGACTACTTAATGGGTAGCATAATAAGCGCTGCAGGCCAAATAGTGGCATTTAATTTACATGCCATGGAAACATGTAGTTCCACTTTATTTGTGACTCATAAGTAAATTTTAATTGAGCGTATGCCAGTTCCACCTTGTTTAAATAGAGAGCAAAAGCACTTTACCATTGGTGAAAAACGGTAAAGTGCACAGGGCCCTAAAAGCCAAAGAAAATGGGTCCAGAAAACAGGAGAGTTAAGGCAACACATTTGGGGATGACCCTGCAGACAGTGCCAAGTCCAACACGACCTCTACCAGCCAAAAGCAGGGTAGACTAATCAATACCTTGATGCGCTTCCCTGCTTAGGCGATAGAAGGTGTACAATGGCCCACTACTGCACAGACCCTTACCAGTTTCTTGCCCCTCTGAACTCAACAACAATGGTTTCAGAAAACAGGAGCGTTAAGGAAAAAAGTTGGGGTATAACCCTGCAGAGAGGGCCAAGTTCAACAGTGATCTGCCCAAGTTAAAATAACAAGGTGGTCATTTAGAGACCAACTGTTAAAAGGCATTTTGCAATGCGACCTATATATATATAGAATATACATTGAATACCCATTCACAACCAGTTGGTGTGCATTCTGCACATCCTGTTTTGTGTATTGGTCATTGTACATCAGACACAAACCTATTTGAGCATAATATAAAAATAGAAAAAAACTTGTAACAAGACGGAGTTACACTTAACTAGAAAGCGGAACTATTAATACCTATAGAGAAAAATAAAGGCAACAATGTAGACATACATCTTGTCTTTTAAACCCTAATTGACTCACAATAAGCAATACAGAGTATTCATACACTATATATTTAAATGCAGAAGCCTTTAGAATCTACCATCAAGACATTGCTGAGTTTGTGCCACACATTTTTATCCTGTGCTGATGCAGGGGTGAGGCATATAGTCATTTGGTCTCATCTACAGATTAACTGTATATTGGCAAACAGACCTATTGTTTCTCTATATCTAAAATAGATTGGGATTTGTGTCTGCCCCATCTCATGATTTGATTGTTTTCAGGTCAATTTAAATTGACTGATCTGAATCAATGGATTTCATCCCTATTTTTGTGCTGGTTCCGTCAAGCACCGTGTTTTAATAGGACAAGTTGCTTCCTTTGCTTCTGATGTCATAACCTTGCATTGCAGTGCACGCTGTATTAATTTCTCTCCGTCAATGTGACTCTCTCCCCTGTTTTTTGTAAAATTAATATGCCCCCCCATCACCCTTGTCTCCCACCGCGTCTACTGCTGTTTCAGGGGGTGGCAATTTTTTTATAGATTTAAAACCATTCCACGATAGTCATCAGTGTGTGCACACACATGTTAATGTAAGGCAGCTATTTTTGAATGTGCTTTGTTTTATTTTAAGAAAAGAAAAAAACACATTTCAAAATGGCTGCCTTGTATGTGCATACATGCTCTGCTGCTATCTTTGAATGTTTTTTTCTTAAAACAAAAGATAAAACATTCCAAGGTGGTTGCCATGAATGGTCTCAATCTGGGGAAAAACATGAAGGGCTCAATTACGAGTCTTGAACTCCAATGACCTCAAGACTCGTGGGAGCAAGGAGGTAGCGGTCTCCCAACCACCCGATTATAATGTGGTCGGACCACCATTGACCCGCCACAGCTGTCAGGGAGTCACCATTCCCTGGCAGTGTTGGGGTGCTGAGGAGGCATCAATATGCTTTGTGAGACCGCTGTGGTCCCGCCACGCATATTAGGAGTTTCCTGCCTTTCATGGCGGTTCCTCCTCCATGAAAACCCTGGTGGGGAGGCGGGGCATTGGGGTGCATGCCGGGGGGCATAACCCTTTTTAATCCATGCCATGCAGGAACTGGTTTAGGTGTTCTCATTGCAGTGCCCATATTTAGAGGCAACACCATGGGAACACCAAAAAAAAGCCCGCCAGAAAGGAGGGAACTACTAATCTAGTGGGTGGACCGACCACGGCTTTGGCGGTGCAGTGGCAGGTTGGACCCAGCGACGCATCACCACAGATGTAATCGCGCCCCAAGTATCAGAGATGGGACCTTTTGGCCCGACCTATTGGCTTTGCCAAAGCGTATCTTTTTTTGTGGTGGGGATAGCAAAACAGCAGACAACATGAATGTATTAAAAGCCAACCACCAAAATAGATCATAGATTTTTTGGAGTGCAATTATTAGCTTGAACATCAGATACACTGGCAAAATAAGGAGAAAAAAGAAATGTGTACATGAAGAAAGGAAACCCTTATTCCTTATAGTTTTGATGGTAAAGTGAGGGTACGTAGTTTTAAATGTTCAAGAAAACACTGCAAATTAATTTGCAATGAGTAGCACATTTGTAAATTATGATGGCTTTAATTTCATTTACTCATTTCTATATACTGCACCCAAGACAGTTACCTTTCCGCTTTGCTTGTGCGATCACTTCTGCAGCACCTTTGCTCATTACTTTTGTAACATACAAGGGGCAGTTGGCTTGCTTTGCTACTGTAATCGCACGGTAAACTGCTTCAGTTTCAACCTGGGATAATAAGAAACAAAGGTTTGCATTACAATTTAGAGCAACATTTTTCTAAGAATGAAAATTAATAAAAGAGATTCTGCATGTTGTAAAGTGAGCATTTCATAAAAATTTACCTCCTCCGGGTGGCTTAGGACATGGCCTTCTGGCCCTGTAATCCCCAGTTCCAGCAACCGCTTTTGCTCCTAAAATCCACAAGAAACACAGTTGAGTGAATGATGCAACTATTCGACTCATCAGGCTTCAAGTATTAAAAGTTCATTTCACAGTTTTAGTCACATTATTGTTATCCAGTGTGAAACCTATTGAGTCTGATCAACAAAGTAGGTTGGTTTTACTGAATTATTGTTTTGCGTTGTAACCAGGCCTTTGTGATGTGAGAGGTATGCTAAACCAAACCTCCCACCTCAAGGGATGGGGGATTTTCACTTCACATAATCTGGGCTATATAAAGTAGAAGGCTTTGTTGTGTTTAAAATAAAAACTCAGTGTCGCTAAGAGACATTGTGATTTGCAAATCTCATAGCGACTGACAGTGTCAATGTTGTGTGGGATTCCTTGTAAATTTTATGGGAAAGGTGAGTGTCAGGCTGGCCTGTAGGGCAATCAGGCAGTACCTGATGGGCTGGTTTGACAGATATGTGTGTGGGTTGGTCTATTAGCAATTTGTGGGTCTGTTTTTACTGTTGATTTCCCTGATATTACCACAAACATTACCATCAGCAAGCACAAGTGCACGCAGTCTCCCATTCCTTGCAAAATACCCAAAAGGCCCTAACCTTCCCTTTTCCTACATGTGAGTCGCCCCTAAGGTAGGCTTAGGGTACTACTGTGGGCAGGGTGCAGTGTATGTGATGGGTAGGACATGCCCTGATGTGTGTGGCATGTCGTGATAGTGAAATACTGCCAATTTCATTTTTCACTATTGTATGGCTATCTGTCCAATATGATAGAATGGGGAGTTTGCTCATAAAATCTTATGAGCATTACTGCCCATGGGAACAAGATAGGAAAATAAAGTTTGATATGCCTGAACTCAGAATGTTAAGATCTATATCAATGAGGGTGATTGTTACATTCTGAGTTTGAAAATACCACTTTTAGAAAGTAGGTATTTTCTTGCCTAGCCATCCAGTGTGCCTCTGCTAGATTGTGTATTGACTGCCTAGCTTTGGAGTGACAGGGGCTGAGGATATGCATCCTGTTCAGACAGCCACTTGGAGGGGTTGAGGTGTGTCCTGCCTTTCCAGGGTGATTCGGGGCTGGGCTGAATGGACCTGGGCTGCATTCAGAGTAGGGGGAGGAGATATCTTTCACACCTGAATGGGCCTGGTCTGACAAGGACAATCCTGTCTCCACCTCCTGCCAGGAAGCTGCACAAGCGAGGATAGAACTGGCTTTGGCTGGGCAAAGAGCTTCTCTGCCACAGCAGAGAACAAAGGATTTTGGATTTTAAAAAGAGGGGCCCAGACCCCAGACTTTTAGATCACTACAGGGAACCACGAGCAACCTTTGACAAGAAGAAGAGCCGGAGAAACTGAGGAGAAGTACTGTCTTTTTGCTATATGCTGTCCGGGATTGGCCTGCAATGGCTGTTTCTGCCAAGGAAAGAACAAGGACTTTGCTGTGATCTGTGTCACCTGCTTGAGGAAGATCTCCAAGGTCTTAAAGTAGAGCTTGCCTCCTGTTGTGAAGTCTCAGAGATACAAAGACTTCACCCCCAGCTCCCCTGAACTCCCTTGCTGGGAGTTCTGACCTATCAAGAGGTGCATGTAGCTGTTCTGGGCCTCTGGAAGTTGTTCTGGCTGTTGGGAGCTGGAAAGGTAATGCAACAACGAGACGCGTGAAGCATCCATACCTGTTTCAGATGCATCGTCGAAGAAACTGACACAGTGCCTGCCCGCAGTTAGAGAAATCACTGCACGCTGCATCGGGTGCACCGATCTCCGAAGTCCGAGATCACCGCACTGATTCTGATGCCAGTCTTGCTGTGCGGCCGCAAGAACCCACACATCGTCCCAGATCGTCACATTTCATAGAGATGCCAGGTCTGTCGCATCGTTGGGGGGTGCAGTAAGAAATCGACGTACCACCTCCCCACACAGTAAGAAACTGACGCAACACTTCTCTGAGTGTAAGGAACCGACACCTCACCTTCCCTGTGACCCTTTTGTTTGTGTGCGCGACGCAACCAAGGTACTTTGTGTGAAAAGTTTGGCATCCGTAATTTGCTTTGAACTGAGCTATATCCACCATTTGAAAGTCATATTTTTATTACTGTATTGTGGATTTTTGTCATTTTGGTTTAGATAAAGAGTTTTCACTGTATTACTGTATGTGTTAACACATGCTTTACACACTGCCTTTGAGATAAGCCTGTCTGCTTGTGCCAAGCAACCAAGGGGGTGAGCAGGGGTTATTTTAGAAGTGTATCCCACTTACCCTGACTAGGAAGAAGGGTCCCTACTTGGACAACGGTGCAAACCAATGCCAACTAGAGACCCCCATTTCCAACAGTGCCAGAGGCTTTTTTTGTCCCAGTCCAACCATGGAAAAGGCTTAGATAAATGATGTTTTCTGCTCTTCCCTGGAATTTCCAAGGAAGAGTATCAATAGTGAGTGGCTGCTTCTGCAGTCTGTCGCAAGGCATTGAAAGTTAACTGACAGCCTATGCCTTTTGGTAAATATTGGCAAAGTAAAAGTGGTCCCAGATGTACAACTTCTACTGCATGAGTTGCAGCAGGTCATTGTAGGATAAATACATCATTCTGGTAGACTGCTGCCAGTGCCCCCTGATGCGCCTTTTACAACATGCTACTTTTGTTTTGGTAATGAGACCCTTTGCACTGTCAGTGTTTTTAATGCTGTGACTTTCCAAATGTGTATACAGAGATGGTGCTCAGCTGTCCCTGGCAGGACAAATTCTCAATATGGAGAGCAATTTGCAAGCCTTCGGAGAATAAATTCTGCCTCATGAATTTCAAAAAATTGAGAACTTCATCAGGCACATGCAAATAGCTCCTATGAGCTGCGCTGTGTTGACACACTCCACACAACACAAAACATTGACCCTAATATATACAATTATGCATTGTGTCCAAACTTTTTTTTTCATGTGTAAAAATGCATTCTCTGCTCACCACCATGGATGCATAACCAAAAATAGTGTGAATTGAAGGAATGGTCCCATGTGACATGGAGGGATGTTTAACTTGGAACACAGAGTCCTACTCAACAGGACTTTTTGCGTGAAAGGACACGGATCTCTCGAACGTACAGTTGTCATTATTCATAATCATACCTGCTTGTCAGCCCATATTACAAGGCTGGTTTCAAGTGGGGTTCTGTGGAGACAGAAGGTCTTTTTTTATGGGATCAGCTGGGGTAATTCCCAGTTGGGTAAAGCAACTTGGCTAGTGAGAGGAACAATGAAAATCCAGCCTATTGCGACCTGCTGCCATGTGCTCTTAGAACTAATATTGCCTTTGATAGACATTATCTCCTCCCCAGAGCAACTCTAAAAACAAGAGAGGGAATTACAACACTTAATGCTGACTTGTCAACATGCTTCATACTTTATTTAGTCCTATTCCAGTCTGTAGCATTTCATCAGGCCAGAAGACTCCCTAACACCCTATGGCTATCAGGACTACCTATCTTAGCTGATGATAAATAGTGTGTGGGGTTTTTCAGTATTATCTAAAAATAAACCCCATGTACCTATCTAGCCATTAGTAAGAAGCAAAGGGATGTTACCCTTGTGGATAGTAAATTGACAAAATCTTCAATTAAATTCCTGTCACAATGTTAGAAGTAACACATCCTCAGCTGGGATGAAAAATGGCCATAAATATGAAGCATGATTAAGGAGCAGTTTAAGACAATCCTCCCAGTGGTCTTCAACCTGTGAATCATAACCCTCTGGGGTGACTTTTCAGCATGTCCATGGAGATGCAGTAAATTGTGAATAAGTACAACTGCTTATCAGAAGGAACAAAAGAAATTCACCGGAAGGTACTGTGGATGTTCTATGAGAATGTTTGTACTGTTGTCAAAGCTGATCCCAGCGGCACAGGTTGAGGTGAGATGGAGAGCAGGGTGATAGCAGGATGCAAACCCCAATAAAGTTCAGGTGATTGCATGCAGAGGGAGATGGGAAGAAAGCCAATAAAGAAACATTGTCCCTACTCAGGCCTCAGAAAGGCTAGTTATGCTGCGAGTCAGGCACATGTTAGGCTGTCTCTGCCAGAGCATTGCTAATCTTTCTGAGGTACTAACTGGTGAGCAGTGATGGGAGAGGGGGATGTGACAGAGAATGGGATGATGACAAAGGTGGTAGAAAATATTAAGAGAGGATTATTGACATGAACGCTGGGTACTGGCAGGAGACGGGGAAGAGATAGGAATGATCTACAGTAACACCAAAAAAGAAATTAAATAATGAGAGATGGTCTAAAAATGGAGTCAGGGAATAAGAGGAGAGCCAGGCAGTTGTGAAGAAGAAGGGAGAGGTAGAGGTTGAGGGGAGAAGCTCTTAACCTCAATGAGAGGGCAGGAGAACTGTGATGAAAAAGTAGAGGATGATGGGTGAAGTGGCCGGTGTGGGAGATGTGGACACTGACAGGGGTTTGGACAGTTGGAGGAGAAGGGAAAACTGATGTGATAAGTTGACATTGGCCTTATAGGTTAACCATTAATGGAGTAAGGGCATTGACAGGAGAGTTGCATACTGACAGGAGACAGTGTCACTGAGAGGAGAGGTTGTCACTGATTGGAAAGGCTGCCGGTGTCTGGAGAAAGGCTTGATCTAATTATTTGCTATGATTACTTATAATATATTGCTTGAAAAATACAAAATTAAACCACATCAATCTCATCAAGAGAAGAGCAAACCTTTTTCTTCTGATCTTACCATTTTACAGAACCCATATCTCATCTCCATTCCTGTGGGTGGTGAGGTAGTTAGCAGTCTATGCACTAATTTGCTGAGACTTATGTTTGATACGTTTAATGGTATGTTATCAGAAACATAATCACTGACTCTAGTGCACGAATGTTACATAGTAATAGAAGGAAACATCAGAGGCAGTATAGTAATAATCCCAACAAATCCAGAATTTCCCTACCTATAATCTTACTCCCAGAAGTAATCATGCCTAACAGCATACAATTACCCCTTACACTACTCCCTCTTGGCCCCCTGGTGGTGCACATAGCATTGTATGGCATGTGGTGTTCACTTTAGATCGGATTCTCATACCAGCATGTATTCTGGCAGTGCTCTACATAATAATGTGCAACTGTTTTTAATATATCAAGATTGCATTTAGACACCACACATATTTCCAGTTTGAGATCAGAGAAATAAAGTAATTTCTGGAATGTATTAACATTATTTTGTGTCATGTGGTGAGTCCAGGTCCCAAATAATTCATATTAACTGCATAGCCACAAGACCACATCTCCTGTGATGACTCCCTCCGGGTGAGGTCCCCTTCCATAACTGGTTCCAGACAGGTAGTGCTCATTATCACCACAAACACCTTCTAAGCATGTACCATTGCATATCCTGCAACCTTCCAGGGAGGATTGACCTGTCATCATTGATTACCTCCAAGTCTCGTGTCAAAACTGACCCTACTCCAAAAATGACTCTCTTCAAATGGCATGACAATAAAGACTCTCTCCAGCTAAGGTCTCCTGTAACACTGACTCCATCCAGGTGAAGTTTCATGTCAGTAAGGTTTATCTTCTTGCTCGCTGATAAGAACAAATCCCCCCAGTTTCTACTGTCACCGCAGAATTTCTCCAGGTGGTTCCAAGGAGCACTGACTCACTCAAGGTCTTCTCACAGCAATTACACATCAGATGATTTCCTCAGGTAGATTCTCCCAGATTCCCTTGAGATTAATTACTTCCTCTAATTGATACTAAACCTGCAGCAGTGATTCTTCGTATAGAAATTGTATACATTTGAGATCCACAATCAGCATTGATTCTCTCACTTTCCCTGATGGAGAATCGACTTCCCAGAGTCTCCTACGGCAATCTCACCCTGCAGGTATCATCCACCACCAGTGACAACATCATCAGGCGCCTTCCGCAACACTTCCACTTGGTAAACAAATGTAAATAACCCCTCCATGGAAAGGATCTGAAGGCCCTTAGTTCTCCAGTCCCAGGTGCTTCCTGTTTCTACAATAGGCCATATTTTGGACGCCCAGAGCAAGTAATATCACTTAGTATTCCTGCTCTGGCAACTCACATTAATAAATTCCACTGTCATTAGTGGTGAATTTTAGGAAATGTAGGGTCTTTAATTTTGCACCCAGGGGCACATTCAATGGGTTGACCAGCACAAACAGTCTTCCCAGTACAAAATTGGTGGGGACAACTCCTATCAGGAAGAATATTTTATTTATTAACCACTTGCAAGAATATGGATATGTGTTTAACAAAGATCTGATACCAGGGGTGGTATAGGAAGTCACCAGTCAGATAAATCACAATATTTTTGCACTATAGAAGGCGCTATATGACAAGCTTTGTCTAAGTAGTACATGGCTTGCCACTTACTGTATGGCAGGCAAATAGTATTTACCAAGGCTTGAGGTGTCCACAGATTATCTGTGGTGGACTGTTTCTTTAAATAAGTTACTGATATTATGCTGAGCATCTTGGGAGTGTAGTCCTTCAGACTACTTCTTAATCCAAAGGACGTCTCACTACATTTTATCAGTTTTACACAATGCTGAGACAATATGGGACTACTGCAAGCTGACCTTAGACTAAATAACCATAAAGATGTTTGTAGTTGAGACAAGTTGGAAGAAGAAATTAATTGGAATTGCCCTTCAGGTCTCTCTCTACTCTAAGAGTACTGCCTCCACCCTCTTTGATGCCTGAACTACTCAAATGAATATGCTTCAGACAAAAAGAGGGAGAGGTGTATTGGAACTAATGTTACAAATATCCATGCACAACTGGGTTGTGGGCACATGGTGCCTTCCGTTCATTTAATCTAAACTACTCACTTAAACATAGAGGCAATGGATGTGAAATACACATTAACTTTTTCTGCATTGTCAGCTTACTTAGCATTTCTAAAGCCCCTGTTGAGATATATGTTGGTGTCCAAAATGTGAAAAGTAGTAAATAATTTAAATGCATGTTTTTTACTTTTCTCTATACTTTAAAATAAGTAGACTCCATAGTTGGAGTAGAAATCTCCCTATGGTAACACATACAGAACATTTTAAAACGTTTTTTTAACCATCATAATAAATTATTACAAATATTTTTATGTTAAACATTGACATAAAAGATATATATATATATATATACATGTATATATATATATTTATTTTAAATGTTGAACACACACAAAAATTCTACTGTGGTATTAACTTAATTCTGACATTTTTGATGAATTTAGATCAATTAAATTATATTTCAAATATTTTTCTGAAGTTTAAATAAAAAATGTAATACTCACCTGAATAAAAACATTTTTTATTTGCATTCATAATTAATCAATTAAAAGTTGTTTAATTATATCCTTATAAAAATATATCTTACATTAATTTATAAATTCAAAAAAGGTTGTTAAATAATTTCACAATGAAATAATAAACATATTTTATATTTATTTTCCATAACCATTAAATTATATATATTTATATTTCTGACTGTAAATAATTTACTTTCATTTAATATTGGGCTAATTTTAAGTTCCTGTATCTGTTATTTTTATAAGGGCGCTGTAGTATCAGTTGTTGATGATGTGGATAAATTTTTTTCAGGAGGTAGCAATTTAACTCAGACATATGGCTCTGCTCCCTTTTTTAGGGGCTGGAGATGTGTAACTCTTCATTTTTGAGTAACTTTACTCTTGGATTTTGTGAATAATCAAAAGTAGTAAATTTGCTCAAGGGGTGTGGCCTGGGTAGGGACCCAACTACATGAGTCTCATCTGAACTTATAGGATGGGGCACTTAGGCAGCATAATGTGCTAACTATCCATGACCTGTTAAATTTAACAGCATCAAGCATCAGAACCCCTCTACACTGGAAGTGGCACAGACAGATTGTATTTGGATGCGGGCTATGGTGAAAATCTATCCTAATGTTAAGATGAGCTGAGCCGCACAAGCCAAGATGGTGCTGCGTGCTTGCTGAGCCTTGGCCAGTCCAGTGGAATGACCAACAGAGTTGGAATTCCTTGAGTAGTAAATGGGCGTTCCCATGCAACCACTGATAGTTTTTGATGCAAAAGCTTATCTACTAACAAAAGTGGACCTCAAGATAATGCCACTTGAAAGCAGGCATTAAGAAGAAGAAATGCTTTCATTTCTCCTTTCTTTTTCCACTTTACATGTGTGCTGCACTGAAAAGCCCATTTGAAGTGGGAAAAGTTTTAAAGTTTGTATAGACTTAGTTTTTTGTACTGGAAGGGCACCCTTTCAGTACAAAACCTAAGCCAGACTCATGCAGACACCTTTGCACTTCAACACTGGGCAGCCTAACATGAGGTAGCACTAGACAGAGAGAAGGATAATGTCATATCTTTGTAGAAATGCCACTTTTCTGCTTCCTCCCTCTCACGCAATGCAGCCCAGCTACTTTGGGTGCTGAGCTGCATTGTGTAAGAGCATGGTTAATCTGGGCCTGAATCTATCTTGATTGGTAGCACTAGACAGAGAGAAGGATATTGCCATATCTTTGTAGAAATGCCACTTTTCTGCTTTCTCCCTCTCACGCAATGCAGCCCAGCAATTTTTGGGTGCTGAGCTGCATTGTGTGAGAGCTTTGTTAATCTGGGCCTGAATCTATCTTGATCTTATCTTATATTTAGACAGTGTTTCTAATGTATCTTAAGTTAATTTACTGCATACAAGTTAATGTAGAATCCAATTTGAATGTATGTAATAAAATATGACATCTTGAATCAGGCCGCTCTTAGCCATCACAATAAAACACATTTAATTAGTCTAGTGATCAGTATAGCTCATTATTATCTTTTTTTCAAGAAACAACAACTTTCCTTTGTTGTTGTCTATGTAAGAGTATGTCACATTTAATTCATTGTGCATTACATCAATATATTTGCTAGTGAAAAAATTTCTTTTACTGTGTACTATTGTTTGAGAAAGATGGCATATTAACTGTTTAACAACAATTAGCTATGGATTTTCCCATTCATAAATTGTGGAAAATATGATTCGAGATGTGGTAATAATGTTTTGTTTTTATAATTGTTTTTGTTATTGTTCCTTGACCTGTGTACAACACAGTGCTACTGTATTAGTAACCTCAAAGCACTCAATATTGTCCATTTTATACAGACAAAGGCATGTTTGCATGCCTGGAAATTTGTTGCCTACAAGGGAAGAGTTTGGTGTCTCACCTGGTGTTCTCATCTCTTGAACTGTGTAAATTAAAGGTGGCATGGGTGAAGAGTATAAAATGTATACATATCTGCAACTAATATTTTATTAAAGTCCTCCACATGGTCTATTGGACATGTTCCCTCTTCTAGTCTGCTGTAAAAGTTTTTCCCAAGAAATAGTGTTGACCAGTACTCCTGCATTGGTTTTTCAGCCTTGTTCCTGATTGTTTAATATCTGACAAAGAAAGATTCATTGTCACGTACACTGACAAACTGCCCATAGTTGTGTGGAAGATCAGCAGGTGAATCATAATATGCTGAAATTGTGGGAGAGAGCAACAAAGGTTGCAACTCACGAGAATCTTTGATTTGAGGGTTTTGAGTTGCTGAGTCATCAATGCACTGGAACTGTAAAGGTCATGGGTTGAAATTGGTGTGAATTAAACTCCCACCAACTAATAATAATAACCCAGTATTTGTAAAGTGTGAACTTAACACCCTCAAGGGTCTCAAGGCACTGGGGACCATCGGGAAGATTAAGTGAGCTATTGCCCAGCGTCACATGGTGCTGGGCTGAGCTGCCGCCGGCAATTGAACTGTGAACCCCATGCTCTGGAGTCAGCTGCCCTGGCCTATGCACCACACCTCTCCCTTTCAATTCACACAAACAGGCTACTGCAGACAAAAAAAATAATTTAATAAGTCTGTGACACCTAATCAGTCTCCTCATCACATACCTCAGTAAAATTGATAATGAATGAGTTAGAGAATTGCAGTTATAATTTTAGACCACAGAACTGCCCACAAAGGTGCTGATTCCACTCCGGGTCGGAAAGCACTCCGACCGAGCTGGACCCGGAGTGTTTTCCGACCAAGCCGGAGTCCTGCAGTCCGATCGAGCGAGTACGATGCGGCCGTATGCTGCCGGACTCGGTTCGGTCGGACTCCCATAGAAGTCAATGGGAGCAGGTTGTACAACGCGTACATGGGCTCCCATTGACTGAATGGGTACGTCTCACACAAGGGTGCCCCTACAGTAGGTACGCGTCGGTGCCATCCGCACCGTACATGCCTGTGTTGGGGGGACCCGTGGGTCTCCCCCTGTGTCCAAGGCATAGGGCTGCGCGTGACAGGGGGTCCGACGCGGACCCCCAAAGGCAACCACCCGGACGTTTTGCGAGCCGGACACTCGTACATCGTACTGGCTCGGTCGTAAATCGCATCCATTGCACGCCATGGTTAGCTTACGACCGAGACGTACGGAGCGGTTCGGACCCGGAAACGACTCGGTCGGTGATTTTCACGTAGCTCGCATCGTACTTGCTCGCTCGTAGAGCTGTACGAGTCGGGCGGAAAACACGCATACGGCTCGTAGTTTTTCCGGCCAGATCGCGTTCGGTGCCCTTCCGACCCGGATCGGATTTGGCCCCTAAGTAGGAACATTTCTCGATTATGATAAAATATTTGGTCAGAAGGCAAGCACTTCTTCGAAGCTTTGTCTAGGTAATGAAAGTACAACAACCATTGGAAGTCTGTCAGTGAAGTCAGGAAGTGGTATTGTGAATTTTGACACAAAAAAATATCTGGTGGCTAATGAAACATTTTTTGGCATACAAGCTCTATCATTAATGTTCTGAAAATAAGTTGTACAATCGGGGACAAAGACCTATAAACTATAGATGAACATTATACTAATGCATTTACTTTACCTCTGCAATAATGTCCCCATTTTCTGCATGCACTTGGGCTACTGCACCCAATTCCCGTATAATGCTGAAAATTTCATACATCTGTAGAGTGAAAATAGATTGATAATTATTGAAAGCACTGAAATGGTCACAAGGAAATTAACTAATGGTGTGTAATTTTGTAGTAAAAATAAAATATTCACCTCTGCATCTGTGCACTGAAATGTATCTTTATAAGCCATGAAGATAAGGAAGGAGTTGACACCTAAAACAAAAGATTCATGTGATGTAATGTAGCTGCCTAGTAATGCTCTGGCAAGTTACCTATTTTAATTACATTTTAATTTTTTTTTTCTATAAAAACACATTTCATTACAATGACATCATGTCTGTTTCAAAATGCAAATATTTTTAAAATGCAAACACTTTTTTAAATTCCAAAGGATACAAGTAAATGCTTTCTTCTGTTTCACCGTGGCAAGTATTAATCAATAACATGAAAACATTTGTCTTTTGACACCAAGGCCCTCATTACAATGTCGCTACCATTGCGGGGAAGGAACCACCCAACCATAGGTCAGCGGTTTCGACACCCTAATTTGGATGCAACCGCACATAATGTTGTCGGAAACATCCATTTTCCAATGGGAGCTTGTGTGGCAGGTTGAAAACGACTGTAGCACAAGCTCCCATTGAAAAATGGAAGTTTGTAAACATCTCTGCACCATGTGGCAGGCACCACACGGTACAGGGATGTTGAGGGGGGTACCATAGGTGCCCCCAGACCCTATTGCCAGGGTTGTCTGCTAGGGGCCCAAAAGTCAGTTTCCTACAGCCAATCCACGTTAGAAAGGCCGACATGTACTGGCTGTCGGAATCCGACATCATAATCCTGACGGCAGAAACGTCGTCCTTAAGCAATATGAGAAGTTTCCGACTGACCTCCTAGAGCCCGTCGGAAAGCATCATCAGTCACCCCGACAGCTGCCTCAGACCGCACTCATCCTAATGGGTTGGTCAGACCGCAGCAGCAGATGGAGGTCGGACAGCAACCGACCAGCCGTCGGTTGAGGTCCAACTGCTATCGTAATTAGGCCCCAAGAATTTTCCAATTGGAAGCAAATAGTACATTCTTCCCAGGTGAACATAGGGCCATATGTAGGTAGAACGTGTTTTGCGATTCTCTAATTGCAATTTTTAGGGAATCGCAATTAGAGAATTGCAAAACGGAATGTAGGTAGGATTAGCAAATAATTTTGCGAATCCTACATATTCCTTAACTGCGAATTGCAAATTGCAATTCGCTATTAAGGAATACCTCCCCATTCATTCCTATGGGCCTAGAGGCCCATAGGAATGAATGGGAAGACATTCTCAATTTGCGATTCTCAATTAGAGAATCGCAAATTGAGAATGCAATTTCAAGTGTGCCAGGGTGTCAAAAGGACACCCTGTTGCACCCCTGAAATTAGCATGGGTGCACATGTAGCACACATACATGCCCTAAGGACATGTGTGTGCACCACATGCCACTTTGAAAAATGCAAATATATGCATTTTTGAAAGAAATCGCAAATTACCACCAACCTGTAGTTGGTGGTAATTTGCGATTCCTTAAGGCCAAATTGCACTTTTTTGGTGCCTCTTACATTGCATATAAGGAATCGCAAAATTTACGATTCCTTAAATGCAATTGCAAAATAAGGAATCGCAAATTTAGCGATTCCGTATTTTGCACGCAGATTTGACTTCCTACATACCACTTAGCAAAATTGTGATTGCAAACGCCGAAATTCAGCGAATTTCCGCGTTTGCGATCGCAATTTTGCTTTATACATATGGCCCATAGTGATTTAAAATTGCCAACCCTGCAAATTGCTAAATTACAGGGTTTTCCAAAACAAAATCATGTGTTCTTTATGCTTCAAACGCAATTTGGAATTTGGAAACGTTATATCTGAATGACAAAATTTGGGGGGAAATAATTACTGATTCATAATTTGGAGGAGGTGTGTTGGTGCGTTCCTTCCATATTTGAATCGGCAACATACCTATTATCGATTTGCCACCTTCATTTCAAGCGCAAATCATTGATTTTATGTATCGATTCACAAAGGGAATGGAGTCCCCTTTGAACCAAAATCCTTTAGAGAATTGGGGTAGCAGCTTCAGTGGGGGTAGACAGTGTGCTCTCATTGAAACTTTCCAAAAGACAAAATATATATTTTTGAAACACTCCAGGCTCCTAGATGATAATTGGGCAGCTTTTCAGACTGCAATCACTGGGATGGTGGTTTGCTGTACCTAACAGTCCTTCATTCCTTTTTTGTTGCCAATCATGGAGGTTTGCGAATTGTGACCAGCTTAAGTAATTAGACAGGTTGTTTTGCGACCACCTGTGATTCCCTATTGCTTATTTTCGGACTCCCTGTGATTCCTTATTTTGTAAATGTACCTATCTGTTTGTAAAATAAAAAAGAGGTCGCACAAAGTCGGTACGTGATTTGGGATCACTTTTTGCAGCCGCTTAAACAGTACATCTGGCCTATACGTTTTTATAAATCATAAAAGCACTGCTGTTGGTTTGGATGCAAAGCACCTCAATGCAACACAGACATGGCAGGTTTCCTGACCCCTTTGCTTTTTATTACAGTTTCTGTTCCATCTGCCACGTTGGTTGACAGAAGCACGTAGTTTACGCACAGCGTCATGTAACAACATCTGAATGCACTTTTTGTGCCCTGACATTTTAATCATGCCTAACCCAGTGGCGGCTGGAGAATTTTGTAAGTAGTGGGTTATAAAGATCTTCCTCACGTTATATCAATTTGGTCAATTGTCATTATGTGTGTGCATGTCTCTACTCTCATTTGAGTTTATATGTTTAAAGTATAGGCCAAGTAGCGCGTTTATGACATAATTTGCACATAAATTGGTTAAGAAACCAGAGGTTCTGAAAGGACAATATTGAAATATTTCAATGCTTTGGTGATGTGATATGGCAAGCCTTCTCTTTCCCATGTGAGCATGTTGGAAAACCTAATGTCCCCTAAATGATGCCTAAATATCTGTACGAAATACAGGCAATTAAGAAAATGGAGTTGTGCGAGGTCCCCCATGCCATATTTCATAATGCTTTACCACTATTGTCACTTTATTTTGTATCTACTTCTTTCCATGTAGAATCTCAGTGATATATAAAATAAACTCTATTTGAATAGAGCAAGATGAATACATTAAAAGTTATACAAGTTTCATAGGCAAAGGTGCTAACCAGCTAAGATTGACAAATATTACTGGCTTAGACAGCAAAACTACTTCTCAAATACGTAGGGATCAGAAGATCAGACAGTAGAGAGGGTAATCCGATTTTACAGCTTTACTGAAAACATACGAAAATGTTTATCAATGTGGATAACAAGCTCCATTTATGCAGATCACGTAAGGGAGATTTAGCTGTAAGTTTCCTGTTGCACCAAGGTCCCAAAACCAAAATGATTTATATGACTCCTGTACGCAACGTGAATTACCGATCAAATGCCTCAAACGTTTCAGAAATGCAGTGATTATACTCTAGCCATCAGTTTGCCAGTTTCCAAAAATGCAAACATTGTAGGGAAAAAATTTTTATTCTGGAAAAATGTGCTGAATTTTGCCAAACAGAAGCTTTCATTAAAAAGTCAGTAGTTTGTACTAAGGAAATCTGCTTTTCATGTCCATTCCTAATCAACCAATGGCTAGCCATCGTGTAATAAGGGTTTGCACCTCAATTATTCCGGTGAAAGCTAGTCATGGCAAAAATAGTCAAAATAAATCACAGACAGGCTCTCTTATGCCAGGGACAGGCAGCAATTAGTCATTATGTAATATTAGCTAGCAATAAACTGGAATGATAGTTCCAGTTTAAGTGGTGTGAAAAGACTCTGGAGCAGCCGTTTGTTGCAACAGAGTCACACACATCCAGATACTTGCAGCCCACAATTTATATTTCCCAATAGATGTCAAAAGACCCTAGGACAATGATGTGACTTTCAGCCAATGTTTTCTTGTAGTTCCATACTTAGAATGGAACACAATAAAATCCCAAGGGCTAGCATGCTTAACTCCAGAGCAGAAAATTACAACTAGCTCTGATGAAGATCAGCCTCATGACATGGAGTCATCTGGTAGCTCCGCCCCGATGCACTGCGGCCGCGGAAACATGGATATTTTCCTTTCATTGCATGTGAATGCAGGGTGCAAAATATGGACAAAATTTAAATTCTTTTGACAGTCATGCTAATGATACTGAAAGTGAGGGAACAAAGAATGGAAGATATTAAAAAAGGCATGAACTTTAGTTACCAGTATTTCTGGATCAACACGTTGCCATTGATGTGCCGTAAATTCATGAATTACAATGCATTCGTAAAGGTATGGAAGATCAAGCAGAGCAATCAAAAGAACTCACAAAAGGCTTTTTGCATGCCACAAAAACAATGCGTGTATTTGTTACTTAAAAGAATTTAAAGTACTCTGCAGAGCAAAAATTCTCAAATAAAACTGTGCTTTTTTCCTCCATTTTTGGGACAATAATGTTACCAGTTCGACCAACCAACATTTCAAGCTTCTATTGCAAACTACTGCAGTTACTGGGCTTCATTGATGGACCTGTCACACATCATATTCATCTTCACTTACCTTTGTCTTTTACCAAGGCCTCGAGTTCCTCTTTTAAACATTCATGCCAGTGTGTGATGTCTACATGTAGGGAATAATCACAGCACACATTGCTGTCAGCCCATTCTCTCCACTGATCATATGCCGTCACTAGGGTCATTCCATCCTCAGGAAATACATGGTCAACTGAGGATCAAAATTAAATGGTGAGTTAATTTGAATGTTCATGAAGTGGAATATAACACTTAAACAAGAATGGTTTCTGAATTCTAACTCAGGAGTGCCTACATAGGAGGGACTTTAAGGACTTGCATGAATGAAATAGTTGAGCAAAGTAGATCAGTCGAGAAGTAATTTAAGTTGTTTTCTCAGGTACGCATCTTAGACATAGGGTAGCATTTCCAGACAACATCCATTTGCTTTAAAATATACTTTAACATGTTTAAATATTCAAAATGCTGCTCAGAAGAAAACGGTTCTTACAGTACCCATCAATGTGTATGCTACAATAGATACTTGCCTGCTTATTAATCTTTGTTATTAAAGCACAACATTAAACCAAATGAATAAACAGTTTATTGAGTAAAACAAGAACATCTTTAGCATTCATTGTACTTTACTTTTCCGTGTCAGACTGACCTTTTGGGAAGTCGAGCAGTCAGAAACTGAACATGAACGTCTACACTTGAAAGCAACCAAAAGAAGTCAAAGATCTATTAGCAACCACTAAATAACATCCCAAACACCTAAGAGGACAGTCTGTGATGCCGATAAGCAATCTGACTCTAAAAATATAGAGTAATTTTATATGGTAGAAAAGAAATAGAAAAGAACAGAAACCTAGGAACATACACTGGAAGCTCAAATCATAGATGCAATGGGAACAATGATAAAACAAACTCAAAAAAGAAGAAAAAGTAGATCTTTGAGAGTTTGAAAAAAAAGGGCTATCTAGGTCAAAATAACCACAAAAAAAGAAAGAAGAATAACATAGAAAGGGCCAAGGATATTGAAACCAATAGATTAAGTACAAACCTAAAAAGATGAAATATCCAAATATAATCATGAGATGAAGAAACTGAATCCTCTTCCCAATGCATTCCCTCGGTCGATTAACTAAAGCAAGGGAAGCATATCAAAAAGTATCTTAAAACTGAGTCCTCTCGTGGTACAGAGAATTGATGAAGGATTTGTCAATAAATTGAGTGCAATTAAAAGAGAAATCACAAATGATTAATGTTATAATTTGGATTACTTGTTGACTGGGGTATGAGACCTGGTCAAGCAGCAACTACAATCCTACTCAAGGTAAGAGGTAGGTAACCCTTAAAATAACCTGTGCTCATCTTCTGGTAGCTTGGCACAGAGCAGTCAGGCTAAACCTAGAGCTAATGTGTAAAGTATTTGTGCAACACTTCAAAGTACTAGAATGAAAAGACCACACAAAAAGGTTGCACAGGTTAGAAGAATAGTAATTAATGTAATAAATAAAACAAAAACAAAACGACGAAAAACCAATATGTAGAATTTGAGATATGAATTTTTAAAGAATAAACGTAGAATAGCGATTAGAAGCAATAAGTGCTTTTGGGATATCTGGTCGCGCTGGACTGGGACAAAGTCAAGAGTGCAGGCCGACCATGATGGAGGCCGGACTGGATACAGGGACCCAGTTAGGCCTGCTGAACAAAAGTACCTTGATCCTAGCTGCGTCACCGTGGAAGATGAAGACTGCAGTCGAAGCAATGCGGAGATTCCTTGTTGTAGTCGAGGATGCCATCAAAACATCTGTGGAGACTTTGAATGGTGGTGGTTCCGAAGGCGATGCATCATTCCACATGGTAGAGGCAATGCACCTGGTCTGGTCACGCAACAGGAGCGATGCGCTAGTTCCAATTCATGCAACAGGAGGTATGCGCCGGTTCCAATCCATGAAACAGGGGGGATTCACCAGTTCTGAACCATGAAACGGTGTCAAAGCTTCAGTTTGACGGAGGATGCATGGGTTTTGCTGAGCCAAGCACCTTAGGCTTTACTTCCAAGGGTTCCAGACTGGGGTGGCACCATTTGGCACGGCAGGCTCACAGATGGCAGAGTCTAGGTGCAGAAGCAGGTAAGTTGGACATTTTTTATGTCCCTGAGACTTCTGATCAGGAGGCCAGCCAGATAGCTCTTGGTGTCACTGTGGGTTCAAGTGATGCAGGTCCAGTCCTTCTCACAGGCAGGGGAACAGAAGGCCACAGGGCAGCACAGCAAGGCAGGAGTCCAGCAAAGCAGCAGTCAAGCAGAGTGGCAGTCCTTCAGCAGTCCCTCTTTTTGGCAGAGTCTTCACAGGTCCAGAAGTGTACTAAAGTGGTCAAGTACTTATACCCAGTTGGGCCTTTGAAGTGAGGGAGATTTCAAAGACAGGTCTTCGAAGTGCACAGGGTCCTCCCTTCCTACCCTGGCTCCAGACTCCCTACAGGGCATATGCAGCCCTTTGTGTGAGGAAAGGACACAGCCTATTCAGGTGTAAGTGAGGCTGAGTACAGCTTCTCCCTCCCATTCTGCCAAGATAGCCCTTCAAGTCACACCTAAGCTCCCATTGTCTGTAGTTGTCTAGGGGAAATACACAAAGCCCAGCTATCACCCTTCACAGACGTGGAGAGAGACTCAAATTGCTCAAGTAAGATAATGTCAGATTTCTAAAAGTGTCATTTTCAGAACTGCAAACTTGCAACGTCTATCTCTTCACAATAGGGAAATACACTTAAAACATGTAATAAAATAATGTAATACTAATGTTAGCCTATGGGAGAGCTAGGCCTAGCAGTGGTGAAAAATTAATTTGAGAGTTTTTCACTATCAGGACCTATAAAACGTAAATGTACATGCCCTGTCTTTTAAATACATTGCACCCTGTCCTCTGGGTTGCCCAGGTCCTACATTAGGGATCACATATATGAAATAAATGTGAAGGTTTGAGCCTGGCGAGGGGTTAATCTGGTCAGGTCGATATGGCAGTGTAAACTGTATATAGAGGCTCCGCAAAGGCAGGCCTGACCTATGGTTAGAGGACTACTCAAGAGGGTGGCACAACAGGTGCAGTAGGACCACTAGTAGCATTTAAGAACTGGCCCTGGGCACATGTAGTGAGGTTTACTGGAGACTTATGAGGAAATTAAATATGCCAATTGGGGATAAGTGTAACGCCCTGAACGTCTCAGGATCGTTTAACAGACACGAAAATGAGAACGCAACCACTTGTGAAGGTTTAGTTATTTTAATGAAGGCAAAAATAATACAAGGAATAAACAAAGGTTATAGTCACTGGAATCCTCCAGGCTAAGTACGTTACCAGCCCACAGCACGAATGGTCCTAACCGTCCTCTGCATATACGCCGATCCCGGCGTATGCCAACAGAGGGCAGAAATGCAATGGCCGACAATGCCAATCGGTAGGCTGTGAGGGGCACGAAGAGTGTTGGGGAGAATCGAGGAGTCAGGGAAACACCCAGCCGGGGTCTCTACCTGAAGGGAGCAGCCGCTCAACCTCTTCCTCAGACTGCACCGGGACGCGGAGTCACCTCCTGGTGATGCGTCACCGATACCCCAATCACAAGCAAAGAAGACTGAACCGAGAGCAGCCGCTCGATCGATCCCGTGGACTTCCGAGTCTGTAACGCGGCAAACACCTCCTGGTGTGCGTTACAGCTGGCAGTCCCTGTATCTCTGGTCGGGCTGGGAGTTACGACTCCAACCAGCAAAAGCGCCACTGCGCTTTGACTCAGCCGAGTCAAAAAGCGAAGCTCAATGGTTATCCGGTAGAGCTTCCGGGTCCTTCACAGGTGACGATGGGGCAAGACACGGCCCAGGGAGTAACGACTCGACCCACCTCCGTTCTTGCCTTACTGGAGCACCACTCCGGAACACTGCTCTTCACTAAGCAGGTACGTCGGTGTAAACACAATATCCGACAGCGTTGTACCTCCCGGTTCCTCCCTTTATAGGGCGTGTTTTCCTTGAGTTATGTAACAGCTCTCCTGTTTACATAAGGGCGTGTTTTCCTTGAGTTATGTAACAGCTCTCCTGTTTACATAAGGGCGTGTTTTCCTTGAGTTATGTAACAGCTCTCCTGTTTACATAAGGGCGTGTTTTCCTTGAGGTATGTAACAGCTCTCCTGTTTACATAAGGGCGTGTTTTCCTTGAGTTATGTAACAGCTCTCCTGTTTACATAACCTCTCAACCGCTAAGCATCCTGGGAGATGTAGTCCGTTTTCGCTGGTTACTGTTTTCCTCCCCTCGCATGACAGGAATTCTTGACAATAAGCCACTATTACCATGTTTTAGGGAGAGAGTACATGCACTTTAGCACTAATAAAGTGCTCAAAATCCTAATGCCAGCAAACATGAGGTCAGAAACAGTAGAGGCGGAAGACAAAAAAGATGGGGGGAGACCACTCTAAGGCTGTCAGGTCCAACAATCACCAAAACAATGGATTGCTATCCTCTAATAGTACAGTGGAATTAAGTGTCCTAAATGAAGGGTGTTAACCTTTAAAGCCTTAGGGTGGTCTTCACCCCCACCTTTTGCCTTTACCCTCCACTTTTTGCTGAAATTAGTTTTTGTTGGCTCTAGGACTTTGTGCACTTTGCCACAGATAACCAGTGATAAAGTGCTTGTACTCTCTCCCTTATACATGGAAAAATTGGCTTACACCTGATAGGCATATTTAATTCACTTGTAGAGTGGTATACCATATACACAGGGCCTGTACATTAAACGCCACCTGTGGGACTGCAGCACGTGTCATCCACATATGCAGCCCTTTAAAACATGTCCCAGGTCTGCCATTGGATCCTGAATGAAGTTTTAAGCTGCAAATTCAACTTTTATTGCATAAAGTTCACCCCTAAGGTAGGCCCTACGTAGCCTGTAGGGCAGGATGCATTGTAATTAAAAGGTTGGATATGTAATTTTAAGTTGTGCATGTTCTGGTTACATGTCCTGGTAGTGAAAGACTCCTATATTTGTTGTTGACAACTGTGACGCCTACCTCTGTCACAGAATAACATTGGGTTGCCTTACTGCATTTATTACGTGCTGACGTTTGATTGGGAACAGGTAAACATCTCATGTATGGTGTCTGAAAAATTACAATAAAAAATGCTATATAATGGTAAAGTCGAATTTTTAGTTACAACTTTGAAAATGTTTCTTTTAGAAAGTTGCCATTTTCCTCCCCTAACTATTTGGTGCCTGCAGCCTGTTCCTGGGTCACATATCTTAGCGTAGTTAGCAGTTGGACTTCGTTTATTTCTACCAGACAACCACTCAATGTATTGTGCCTGGGTGGGCCATCAACTGGCAGGATGGAGGGTCAGAGCTGGACACAGCCCCACTTGCAACTGAATAGGCTGTACCATGCCTTCACACAAAGAACTTGTCACCCCAGCATTGTTCATGCAGAGAGCCAGGGCAAGGGAAGACGAAAGCTTCAAGCACTTCAAAGTGAATTCTCTGGAAACTTCTCTTACTTAAAAGACGGCACCAGGTATAAAAATAGGACACTCGGACTCACTCTCCAGTTTACTTTCTGGACCTGTGGAAGAACTCTAAGTGGACTGCCTGCTGCTGTGGCCTGCAGTGTACTCCACAAGACTGCTTTGCTGCACCTGGAAGGACTGCTTTGCAGCCTGAAGCCTGCCTTTAACCATCAGAGGCCTGCCCTACTGCTTGAGCACCATTCCACTGCTTGATTGCAGGACTACCAGAGTGACTCCAAGTGGTGCCCCTACAGTCCAGGACCTTTGGTGATGGTGCCAACAGTGCCAAGATAGTCAAAATCCAAAACTTGGGACTTATAAAATTTCTGGCTAAAAACTGCTCTGAGAACCGAGAGGAGACTCCGACCAACCTGCTTGTCTATCCGCCCAAGGTGCCTGACATCACAGCAGGTCCTACTATATTCTTCACTGCAGCAGCAAATCCTCTTCAGCAGTCCATCACCAAAGGGGTATCCAGCCTCCTGGAATTCTCGTTGGCTACAACCTCCTGCCTTGACCCACTAGATATTTTCTACTTCTAAATTTGCGTCAAAGACTGAATGAAGACATTTTTGCAGCAACTTAGTCCAGCAGCTCCCAGACGATGCCTCCTCCTTGGACACTGCCTGCAGCCTTGTCCCGCTGAAATTCTACCTTCTCAGAGACTTCTTGTCAACATTTCTTCTAAGTCGAAGGCAGGCGCATACCAGGCCCATTCCACTTTTTGCGTCTGACTTTTTGCAGTTGGTCATATTTTTTTACTTTGCCCCGGTCTCGCATGGCTAGATGTCTGAGGTTGGCGCTTTGAACTTATAGGCAGTATTTTTCACAATGAACTGTAAAAATGTATGAATCTGGTTCTACTGATTTGATTTTTGTAATTTTTGGTGTCAAATAATTTATGCTTGTTCCAGACTGATCCTTTGACACCACCGCTGCCCTAGTTGTCCCTCTGGGGCTTTCCCACCCACTGTGGGATTCATTAAGTGGGTCCTGGGGTGGGCGGGGCTTCTGTTGGCAGGAAGGCCAACAGAAGCCCCGCCCACCCCAGGAACTACTTAATGAATCCCACAGCACAACCACGCAGCGGATACAAGCAGGGGGCACGTGGCTGGCATGAAAGGTGCGACCAAAGGCTGCTCCTGGACCATGCCCAGCACCACAGCATCAGGGCCTCCAGCCCCCCAGAAGATACACCATCACCGAGCTCTACACCATCTACGCTGCAACAAACACTGCCACCGTGTCTACCCAGACTTCACAGTAGAACCTTTCCCCTGCACCGACTGCCACTTCATCTGCCACATCACACACACGAGCCCACCAACCAGCGCCACCCCGAACACACCACAGACACCACCTGAACAAAAACTCCAACCTGCATGCACTCTTCTCAACACATGCTCACTATGGAAGCATTCCACCAAATTATGGGCCATCATCACCACCCTCACACCCGACATCATCTTCCTCACCGAGACCTGGCTTAACCCCACATCTGCCCAAGAATTTGTCACAGCGATCCCCGGCAGATGTAAAATCACTCACCAGGACCACACAGAGAAGCCGGGAGGAGGAACAGCCATCATCCACAAAGAGACCATACAATGCACCACCACCACTGACAACAGCACCACCCCCATGGAACATCTTGACATCAAGCTCCACACGAATGACAAAACAACCATCAGAGGCAACCTTGCATACCGACCCCCAGGCCCACACTCCATCTTCTGCAACACCCATCACAGACTTCATTGTGTCCCTAGTCTTACAATCCAAGGACTACATCTTCCTCATCAACCTAAATTTCCACATCGATGACTCCAATTACAACAACACTGCACACCTCCTCAACAGAATGAGTAGCCTTGGATTGGCCCAGATTATCCATGACTCTACACACACCGCAGGAAACACGCTGGACTCCATTTTAACCTCCAGCAACCGCGTGAAATACATCCACATCACAGAACTCACATGGATCAATCATTCTGTTGTCCAGTTCAACCATCTCCAGCCCCTGCACCACCCCCTCCAAGATGACCAATGCGCCCCGCCAGAGGTGGAACAAAATCTCAGAGACCAGTTGGATGTTCGTCCTCAACAATTCCAATCCCGTTACCACCACCAACCTCTAACAGGGAGTAAGGAACTTTAACACCTGGATCACCAATTGCACCAACAGCATGATCCCCATCAAGAGCAAAATCCAGAGAAAATCCTCCAAATAGGCCAGCTGGTACACTCAAGAACTCAGAACTGTGAAATGAGACAGCAAACAGCTGAAGAGATGGCGCGCCAGCAAGAACACCTCCAACAGGGCAGCCTTCAAAACCTCTATGACTGCCTGCTGATGACAACAAAGAAGACAGACACATACATCAAAACCAGTGCCAACAACACCAATAACTTTTCTCCAATCCTGCTGCCAGTGAAAACAACATCATAACCTCAAAGGAGCTGTGCTGCCTTGCCCACTTTAACACGACAAGTTCACAACCATATACAGAAACTTTGAACCCCAACCCATACCTACAGACTTCCTCAATAGATGCGCTACCACCACAACCAAAACGAACCACAGACTGACAACCTGGAACCTCCTCTCCACCTAGGACACCACCTCCACCATGAAATCCATCCACTCTGGAGCTCCCACAGACCCATGACTGCACCACATCTTCAACCTTGGAAACCAGCCAGCCAGGAACTCACCACCTTCCTAAACACCTCTGTCACAACTGTAATATTTCCCGATGCCTGGAAACACACAAAAGTCAGACCACTACTTAAAAACTCTCCACTGCTCCCATTCCCAGTAAAGGTATTGTAAAAGATCATCAACAAGCAACTCATGACACAACTGGAGCAGAACCAGCTACTCGATGCCTCCCAATCTGGCTTCTGCTGCAATCACAGCACCAAAACTGGCTTGATCGCAGCAGCTCTGCTCCTCCTCGACCTCTCAGATGGCTTTGACCCCGTATCCCACCACATGCTAAATGAAAGACTTCACCATATTGGCATCCAATATTGGCATCCAAGGGGACAGGCTCAGATGGATCACATCCTTCTTCACCAAAAGATCCTAGAGGATCCAATTCACACCTTTCACCTCTGAACCCCAGGGGATCATCTGCGGTGTCCCCCAGGGCTCATCCCTTAGCCCCATGCTCTTAAGCCCATATATGACCCCGCTGGGCCAACATTGTCAGATCCCACAATCTCAACATCATTTCCTATTCAGACAAAATCCAACTACCCCTCTCACTCACCAATGACCCCACCACCAAAAGAACCAGCTTCCACCGATGCATGACATGCATCACCGACTGGATGAAGAACCACTGCCTGCAGCTGAACACAGTCAAGAAGGAAGTAATGATGTTCAGAAACAGCAGCAACACATGGAATGAATTCCGGTGGCCATCGGACCTAGGACCCGCACCCACTCTCTCCAACCACGCCAGAAACCTTGAAATCATCATTGATAACAACCTGACCATGAAATCACAGATCAGTGCCATCTCCTCCACCTGTTACCTCACTCTGCACCTGCTACGTAAAATCTTCAAGTAGCTACCCCTACACATGAAATGCACCATGACACAGACCCTCATCAACAGCCAACTGGACTACGACAATGCCCTCAACGTATAGATCACCACACACCTCCTGCAGAGACTTCAGACCATACAAAATGCCTCAGCCAGACTCATCCTTGGTCTTCCCCCATGGACTCACAACACACCCCCCTCAGGCCACTCCACTGGCTCCACATACAGAGGAGATGCCAATTAAAGCTTCTGACTCACACACACAAGGATCTCCACAGCCAAGGACCCACCTATATTAACCACCGCCTGAACTTCCACCAACCATGGAGAAGACTATGCCCTGCCTCCCTCTCACTTGCCCATGCTTTCACATCTAACGAAGCAGAAATGGAAGACACTCCTTCTCCTATATCGTAGCGAAGACTTGGAACAGCCTCCCCACGCAACTCTGGACCATCACCTCATTTATGGAGTTCTGAATTGCCCTCAAGGCCTGGATGTTCGAATAGGCCTCAAGGACTGCAAGCACCTGGATACCCTATTGGGTGATTAGTTGAGCTTTATAAATCCTGTTTGTTTGATTGATTGATTGATTAAAAGTTACCCTATTTTTCTAAACTGTGAGATTTTTCTTGTGTTGTGTTTTCACTTTATTTCTGTTTGTGTTCTGCATAAATACTTTGCGCATGGCCTTTAAGTTAAGCCTGACTGCTTCTGTGCCAAGCTACCGGAGAGTTAAACATAATGTTAATTTAGTGAGTTTTATGGTTCACCCTGACAGGGATTGTGGCTGCTGCTTGAACAAGGGTCACCCCCCATTCAACCAACAACCCAATTTCTCACAAGAGGTCGCAAGTAGATCTATCAATAGCAATGGAAACACATCATCAACCTGATTTGAAATCAGCAGACCATCAAAATATTAGAAGTAATCAAATAAAAGAAGAAATATTAAAGAGAACTGAACCAGTGAATACAAGAGTAATATAATCAAGAGTGGTGTATGTTTCAGTCCCAGCTGCTTACAGTTTGAAGATATATTTGCAAGTGAAAATGAAACTGACTATGTGAACCATTCAAGAGTTTGCACTTAATTCCAAAGAGAAGCTGGACAAAATAGAGTGGAATAAAACTACAGATGTTTTTAACCTCTACTAAATTAGAAGAAATTCTAGATTCAGTGGATCATACAGGAATATTCAAGCTAGATGTAGTACAGAAGGATGAAAACTTTCGAGGATTAAGTCATAACAGCCTAGGAATTAACAATATTAGCTTAAAGGTTTTTTTCCTAAGGGAAGTCATGAATCCCATGAGACCCGAAAACCAGAAAGGATTCTAATGGCCAGTCTCAAACAATTATTCTGTCAAAATGAAGTAATGGAACATGTATGCAAACATATGATCAAAGGAGAAGACATTTCATTAAAATTAATTCTGAGGAGTACTAGCTATGGACAGCAACATCCTCTAGAGTGACCTCCCTGAAGCCTTAAGCACTCTAGTAAAAAAACGCTTAAATATACTGCCTTCGAATATGGTAGGAGGTAATAGACAATGAAGAAAATTAGAGAAAGGTCCTGTCTGTAATAGATTGTCAAATGTAGCTCTGAAGAGACCTGTGAATTGGAAAATAAATTGCTTAAATATTACATGTGCTATTAGGGTACTGTAGCAAAAGTAACATCTGGCCACAGTAAGAAATCATGACCATAATATCAGCTGATAAGAATATCCAAAACAAGCATTTGCAATGCAATAGGTCTCGCATTTGCGAGAGTTTGAGCTGTTGGCATTGTAAATGACAATGCCTTTTATTTACGTGTTGGGTTTTAAAACATAAATAAAAGGCATTGTCATTTACAATGCCAATAGCTTAAACTCTCGCAAATGTGAGACCTATTGCATTGCAAATGCTTGTTTACCAACTACCAGAGTGCAGTATTCAGGGAATTGTTCATATTCCCACATAACACCTCTCCTGCCCAGATTAGGATGGAATTTACGTTGAGTGACCAACTTCTCGTACATAAGGCCCGCTTCATAAAGTCCATGCACTTAAAATGCACTTAGCCAATGTTGCAAAAAAGGCTCTGTGAAAAATCTAATCTGGCTTGAAACTTCACCTGACAATAGCCTGAGTGCTCCAAACGCTTGGCTATGTATCTCTCCAAACTCTGTACAACCAAATATAAAAGGCCTATTCTCTACCAGCATGGTGCTTATGGTTGAGGTCTGAACGGCCACACTTTTCATGCTTATTATTAAAGAAAGACAAAGATATTTGTGTGTCGACTATTAGAGTGAAGCCTGTGTGGGAATACATTTTTTATTTTAAATGGACTGTTAAAAATACTGCCTATCTCAATATATGCCAACCGCCGCAATTTAGGAAAAAAGTTAATATATTATTTGCAATTGCGATGCGCTTTGCATGTGACCTCGACAATTCCCGCTCCCCAACTCTCCAGCATTTTGGTGTCATACAATATCTGTGCCCAGTTGACCTGTTGTGGTGTTAAAAATACATTACGCTTCGACTTTCAGCACGTTATAGATGCTCCTGGTGCAGCGGAGAGTATCTGGTCAGTAGACTTGTATGTACTTTAATTCGTAAGCGCTGCACACGTGCCCATATATTCGTCATTAACAGCTACTGGACAAAACCACAGCCCTAGCTTCAAGGCTGTAAAAGGCAGAAGAAAACAAGGACTCTCTGGTAGAGCTGTGGAGAGCAAAGTATAATTAACTACTTGAAACCCGTGACCTGCTTCTTCTTGCTCAGCACAGGGATCACTGTCCTGCCCCCTCCACCAACAGCATTGCACAGGAACATAGCTCAGTATGCCATCTGTAACAGAGCAGCAAGCAGCACTGAGCAGTAAACCACTAACATATATCTAAAAAAACTCGATCCAGAAGTGACTCCTAGGGAAACACATCGACATGCACCTTGCGTGTACAACACTGTATCATGTTCCCTTTCAGTAAGCAGCAGCTGGTGTTCTATAAAAACAAAGCAGTCCACCTCCCCCTACGAGCTATTATACTTTTGTTTTCTCTGAGTACTATATGTCGTTTTATTAGAGCAGTTGTTGAATTTAGCAAGAAAAAAAAACAAACACGGGGAAGCAGTGACCACCCGCATTTGTATTTTACTATTTCAAGAAACCTCCGTCACTGTTGTATTACAGCATAAAAGCGACCAGTAAACGCCTGCAGACTATTGTTGGTGCGGCAATGATTCACGCTTTTAATTCCCTCACACAACATAAAATGTATCCAGTTTCAAGGCACACCCCAAGCAACAAATGTTTTTTCTGACCTTTTCGCTAGTTTTAATATTCAATGACATACATGTTTTATTCCGAAAATTCAAACTATAACGTGCCCAAGTTTTATTTTAAAAAAACGTGTGCGCACTTTCACTGAAGATACAACAGGTATCGGCTTCCTTTAGAAAGGACACGTACAACGCAAACATGTCAGTGAACTATACTCACTACTTTATATTGTAGATAAGATGAGTTTCCATCCTGAATTATTCATTTCAGAAGCAAAATCTACATATTATACCACATGAAAAACAAGCGGCAGTGAAAGCGATCGCGAAAGCAATCGCTATTGTAAAAAAAAAACACGCCTGTGAGTGGTGTGTGCGCGCCACAGTGCAACATGTGGTTTCAATTCTCGCGCCCGTGTCTGGGCACGATAATTGAAACCACATGGCCTTTGGTGCGCGTAATAGACAGCAATAGGCCAAGGGTGGAGCAATTCGCCCGGCTTTGGCCAATTGCGTGCTGTCTTTGATAAAAAGATGCACGCAAAAGCCAATAGCGTGCCACAAAAGGAAAAGCACACACACGAGCGTGTGCGATTCCTAGGTACATTTTCAAACCCCCCTCAAGAGGTCTCTCGCTGCGCGAGCAGTGCTACACACTGCAACGCAGACGTGAGACCTAAAAAGGATGTGTATGTCACATAGCAGATTTCTCATGCTGGGGAGTGTGAGCAGAGTGAACAACCATCAAATGGAAAATAAATCTGAAAATATAGTGGTGGTGAATGCCTATACTCCTCTATGAAAACAATTTGAGAACTTCTTGATATTGTTACAAAATTAGAAAATATTGATACTAGCTATCCTTGCTTGCCAATTATAATGTTAGGAAACATGAATGAAAAAATCCCTTCTGTGCATTAGGATGAGCAATCATATGCTTATAAAGAAAAAGAAAAAAAATAGTAGTTCCAGAACAAAGAGTGAATATAGCAATTCCAAATAAAAAATGGAACAAGCTTGAATCCATTTTTAAAGGATTAATTTAGCTCTAATTAATGGACTAAAGACAAATATACTATTTAAACAAAGCCCTAGCAACACCTAATCTGACAATTATAGTCCACTACTACCTTGTATCAAGCAACTGAAAGGCTATATAAAAGCAACCAAACCCTTGTGAGCCAAAGGCACAGATCCAATTACTGCAAATGAAATGAAGCTTCATACTAGGCTCTGAGCATCACTTCTAGAGCCACAGTTCAATGCAGTAATGAAATGTAACACCATACTATAGTCCTATAGAGGGAGTATCTGAATTCCAGTCTATAAAAAGGGAGATCAATCATGTCCGGAAAAAACCCAGAATGACAGCACTAATATACAGGAGCTATGAAGAATCAGTAGAGAGCACAGGAATGCTTCTTATACTCCAATTAGGCTTTAAGAGAGAGCACACAACAATATATGGATGTTTAATTTTAAAATGACTTGCTGACAAATATTCAATACAAAAACAGGTATCCTTGTTAGTGGTTTTCATAAAACAGAATGTATTATGGAGTAAAATGTTGGTGTGAGGAATTATGATACCCCTACTATAACTAATATTTGAACTAAGCAATGAATCCGGAGTCCAAATTCATCTAGGAAACAGTGGGGGCCTATGAAAAAGGATAAAGACTCCAAATTGACTTACATTAGGGTGTGTATTGGCACCCTTGATGTTTGCTTCCTATATTTCAGATGTCACTAAATCACTTGCACAGGCCCATTGTGTTTTAACAATATTTCATTACTAGACCACCCAAGGAATAGTTTATTAGATTTATTAATTTATTACAATATAATTTATTTAACACCAATTGGCCTGCAACATGCCTTAGATGAATTTGCCCAATTTTAAAACACCAATTATTTAAAAATAAACACTGAGAACACAATGGTAATGAGATTTTAGAAAAAGGAAGAGGAAAGCAAATTTTACACAATGGCTTGACAACTGCAGCTAGATCAGGCATCTAAATATTGTTCTATAGGAATGACCTTCTCTGACAGCATGTCCTTTTCCTATCATATTGATAATATTATTGGAAAAGGAAAGCTTGTCGCAGGAGCACTGCAGAAACTGGATGCAAATATGACACATAAAATTAGGGAAGTATTGAGAGAAACGTACAAATTAAATGTAGCCTGCTATTCTGTACTGAATCAAACAGATCTACTAACAATCCAAAAATAAATTCAAGAAAATGACATGATGATCTGGAAAGACTGAAGGAAACTGGTCAAGGGCACACTCTTGCTTGTGTTGAGGCTAGAACTTTGAGTAATAAATATACTACACACATATTACACAAGAGTGTTAACATACTGACATCACATTAAGGCAAATAAATATACTGTTCGATTCAATATAAATAAACCTGCTCAAATACACCTTGGAAAATGAATTTACAATGTCTCATTGAGCTTAAGTGGACTAAATAAATGACTATGAGCAAGCTGCACTGGAAGAACAGTATGAAGGGTATAGTAAAAGAAATAAATTATGTCAGTGACATAAATGCTTGATTCGTTCTTGGTACAAAGATATGATTAATTCTGAGTGGATTGGCATTCCTCAACAATATCAGCTAAATATTCAATCCTTGGATATTTGAAGATAAATGTTGAATTAAAGACTCAGTCAATAGTCTTTTTTGTAAGTAAGAAGGTATTGAATGAAAAAGGAGAGTCCAGGCACAAACTGCACTTAATGCTAGGCAAGTGATCACTGGCACATGATTCTATTTTTAGATGGATTGAAATAACTTCTTTATTTCCAGGGTTGAATAAATTGCAGTTACATAGGATTCACGTTGTTGGAAAAGTATATAATGAAATGTAAGGGTACTGGACTATGTTTTAAATGGGGAAACATTTTTACTACATGTTAACGAATGACACAAAAAGCAGATTTCTATTTGGCTTTTAAAGTTTTAATATTTGTTTAAACAGCATTGGTAAAATCAAATCAATATAACTAGAAACATATTTCTATGATGAAATGAGCACAAATTGTCACACTCCTTCCTGTATTAGGGCAGACATTTACCACTCTGTATTAACTTGCAGTAAGTGTGAAAGCAAAACCTTGTACATGGGAAAACACGTTCACAAATGAGGCAGAAGCACAATTTGAGGAAGGTTCCCCCATTATTTAGTGCAACAGTATTAATGATGTGAAAAAACACACTTGATACCTGGCCCAAATTCTTTGGTCTGAGTTGTTTTTGCACTCATAAATAAAGTTAAAAACTAACTGACCCACTTATTCTTGTTTATTTCTAAAAAGCTAATTATATATTGTTTAAATGATATGCAAGCATGACCCTGGCCTGTTTGTGCAATATAACTGGTTTGCTCTGAAGCTCTTTATGGCATTTCAATGAGTTCGAAATTAAATGTGTAATTAGGAGTGGACCAGTGTTTTGGGAGCTAATAGTGCACCAACTAAATACTAATATCAGTGGGTGAAGTATTTACTTTGTGTGTTATTACCTTTTCTTTCAAACATCAACACCTTCGTTTGGGGGTGGTAATATGTTAATACCTTCCAATCTGAGTTGCAAACCTTGAAATGTACACTGCTTTTCCCACATGCATTCTGACAGGTTTTTCCTTGGAAAATAATTATGGAGGGGATGGTATTAGCACACTGCTTGGGATTCCATTTGTGCTTGAATCTGGTTTGCCATGGTCCACTGAAGTAGGGCAAAAAAGGGTAAAAAAATTTCAATAAATCTGGAAGTTTCATATTTTAGTGTAGATAATGTGTATGTGTAGATTGAAGCTTTCTGAAGGTCTCAGTGCCAAGAAATGTAAATTACATATGTCTTCACTTCATGGTGACAACCTGGTTTGAAACATCATCTCTCAAACACAGGACCTAATCCAGCTGGCAGGCAAGTTAATGTGTTAAGGTAGAGCTATGGTACATTGAGCTTTAAAGTGATAGAAGAATACATTCAATATTCATAGTAATCATCCCAGAGGTTGAAGCCTCCCATTTGTATTAGAGAACTTAAAATAAAATAATATTCCTCAGAAATATAATACATTTCTTAAGAAAATAGGCATAACATATTCATGTCTTCTAGATGAAAGGACTTACAAACATGAACATTTTGACATCTGGAGGTCTTACTGAGATATTTCTGGTGGTTTTCTTGTTGTTAGGCAGATGATGACTATGCGCAAAATGGCAGAAGATTCAAAGAGTCTTAATCAGTGCTGCAGTTGTAACTGGGTCTTCCAGATCTCAGTCCTGGTCAACTTTTTAAACTGATCAGCATTCCGAGCCAGCACATCCTATAGCTGACTTTGGTTCGAGTCCTTCTACCATGTTCCAGATAATTGGTTGAGAATACTAGGTCCTTCCTCTAAAGCTCATTAATTTCCATTTTCCACCTCTCTCCTTCACAATTTTTTTCAATCCTATTTCCATCTTTCTCCTTACCTTTCTTCCTTCCCTCCATCTCTCCCTCTCTAATTTCTTTTTTGCTTCTCACTCTTTCTCCCCATTAGTATCACTTGTAATCCATATCTGTATTCTGACCCATTAATATGTTTTCCTTTCTTTCAGAATGATTTTACCATTTCTTCTCAGTGCTTCATTAATCCCCCTATCACTCTCAATTTCCACCTTGATTTTCTGCTTTTATCCATGGTCCATTCTTTACCTCAGTTTTTCTTCTCCCTCTTTCTTTATAGATAATAAATATGGTTGTGCTCCCAGTTTTTTATCCCACCCAATATAAGTAAGACCATATGAAATCACATTCTTTTATTGGCATGGTGCTCAAAACTGTATGTTTCAGACATAATAAGTTTGTGCTTTAGGGTTTGAAACTCAGACTCAATGATTGCCATTGTGCTCAACGAGTAGACGTGACAACATCCACATTCACATACTTTTCAATCTATAATTCATGCATTTATTAAAATCTTTCCTAGCTTGGGGCGTGGCTTGGCTGCAGAGCGGAATGGCTGCCTAAAACCGCAGCTCCGCCGATCGAGCGAATAAATCCGACATTTATAGGCTAAACTGGCATCTGGGCTCGGACCTCTTGCCCCTGGAGGCGTACTAGGTGTATCTGCCCTGCCCGCCGGACCTTCCGGTCCCGTTGCTGGAGCTGCAGCGGTAAGATAGCCCGGAAGAAGCGAAGTGACGAGGCGGCCTGGAGCTCGAGCGAGCGCCGGGGACTGAAGTAAGGTGTGGCCCGAGAGCGAAACGAGCTGTGGGGCGGCGGCCGCTCGATCGTCTCGGCCTGCAGAACATCGGACGGCCCAACGCAATCCCCCGCGGAGGAAATCGAGGTGTGATGAACACGGCGAGCCGGCGACATGGACCGCTGCAACAAATGCTGAGGTGTGAGGAGGTGAGGAACCGGTGATTTGCTGCAGGACGCCACGAAGTCGAGAGGTGGACCCCGGCGCTGGCGGTAAGCGGAGCTGCTGGGACGGGGATCGGGGGGCTCCGGTCCCGACCTGGTGAGGAGGGAGGCCACCCCGTGCCCATAGATCACCTGAACTCACCTAGTGTCATTGGGAACTTTGGCGGATCCGGAGGCGGTAGCTGTGAGGCGGCCATCTTCTATAGCGCCGGCTGCGTGGAGCTCGCCTGCCATTGTGGGCCCCAGGGTGGCGATCAGGGAGACGAGGTCGACTGGGGGGCTCCTATCTGGCCTTGAGACGGTGCTGGACAATACACGCTGCGGAGCGGAGGCCCCTGATGCGGCGACCGAGCCGGTAGTGGGGCCCGAGATCGGCTGACTCTGTCCCCGGGTTGCGGGGCGTGTGCTCCCCCCCCCTGCCGGTTGCACCACTGGGTGGCTGCCCGAATTGGGACCAAGGGCGCGGCTGCTGGCGACAGAGTGCGCTGTGCGTCCAGGACCTGTGGGACGGGCGAAGAGCCACCGCACAATACAGACCCAGGGCTGGGGGGCTCGCGCTGTGCATGCCCCCGTTCGGTTCGCCACACTGCGATCATACCACGAACCTGTGACGTAGCCCCCTGGGGACGTCTGCCCTTCCCGCTGCCTGCTGTGGGAACCTAGTAAGGAGTGACCTGCACCGGGAGGGGAACTTGTGGATCGACTGCCCTCACCTACGACTTCCACTAGACGGTAGCCATGGGCAAGCCAGACACGCGGCAGCCGAAACTCACGTTCGACAAGACCAAGTAGAAAACGTCGGACCAAGAACACCGAGACATCGAGGCCGCCCGAGGCGATCAAAGTAGCTCTCAGGACGCGGATATTAAGTCAATGTTTCAAGAACTAAAGGTGAGCCTGCAGGGCATAGATGGCAAAATGGACGCGCTGGCGGCGCACATGGATAGTATTACGTCTCGTGTGGACAAACAAGAAGGAAGAGTGGAGGCGCTGGAAACACGAGTGGCCGACGCGGAGGAAAGCCAGACCGACCTCGTCAAAAAACTGCGGGGCATGGACAAAGTCCTGGCTCTAATACAACAAAAAAACGAGGACTTGGAAGCGCGCAACAACGTCCGCGTCACGGGAGTGGCGGAAACAACAGACATCACGAACATGGAACAATATGTTGAACAAATGTTGAAAGACCTGTTCGGATCGGGCCTATCGCCGATGTTCCTTGTCGAGAGGGCGCACCGAACATTGGGGCTCAGGCCTAAACCAGGAGCACCGCCTAGGCCTATCATTGCGCGCGTATTAAATTATAGGGACCGAGACACGTTATTGCGAATGGCAAGAGACATGAAAGACGTGCAATATAAAGGCAACCACATCGCAATATACCCTGATTACACTATGCAGGTACAGGCCGCTCGAAGAGAATTTATGCCAGCAAAAAAACTATTCCAGCAAACAGGAACGAAATATTCTCTAATATACCCTGCGAAGCTCCGGGTACAAGGTCCCGGAAAACCATCTTTCTTTCTGGACGCGAAGGCGGCTCTACAATATGCGAAACAACTGGCGAGAGATCAGAAGAATCAGGCACCTACAGTGGGGTCGGACCATAGGGACAGGCTGAGTGATGTTGAATAAGTTACACTGTGTGGTTTTCAGTTATGCCGCTATGTTTTGCCTGTGCTGGCCGGTTCGGCTCCTAGTGACTGTTTGATATATGGGAGGATTGGTTCATGACGCTGGGGGGGCGGAGTGTCAGATTGCGGACTTCGGGGGAGGGAGGTCCTCGAGCTGCCACGCTAGGTCAGCGCTCGATCACCCTGTCAAAAGTACGGGGGTAGCTGGTGGCCAACCTGCGTACCTCAAGGGATGATTCCCACTCATTGGTTACGACCACTGGCTGTAGTTACAGTTCTATTAGTTGGGAGGGTGACCTGGGGGGACATTGCGCAACCTAATTGGGGGGTTGGAGCGAGTGGGGACTGGGCTGAAATAAGTTTGGGGGTGTGTGTTGGGGTTGGTGTGTTTTACTGTGTTGAGTCGAAAAGGGCGAGATGTGGTGCTGCAACGCCTGCCGTACACTGTGCACTGCCTTGTCAGCAGGCTTTCCGCTTGCGGTGCTCTAGACGTCTCCACATATTGTGGCCCGCTGGTCTGGCAGGGTATGCTTTGTATCTTGGCGTGGAGTGGCCGGGCGACTTGAAGCATGGAACAGGTCTGCTGTTTGAACGAGATCTTTTCATATGCCTGTCGTTGTGAAGAACATAACATGTATTACTTGGAATGTACGAGGTATGAATGATAGACGCAAAGCAAGATTGGTGCAGGCCTTCCTACTCCGAAAAGACGTCGACATCTGCCTCCTACAGGAGACGCACTTGACGGCTAATGCTACGCAGCTGCTAAGACATAATAGATGGGGAGAGGTGATCCATGCACATTATTCCAATTTCTCCAGAGGGGTGGCGATACTACTCAGAAAGGGTCTTCACTGGAGGACGCATGAGGTAATCAAAGACATAGGGGGCAGATACATTCTGTTAGTGGGGTCGTTGTGCGGCGCAAGAGTGATTCTGGTGAATGTCTATGGCCCGAATGACGATAACAACAAAAACAAGGCTGTTCCTGACAGGAAGATATGAGAAAGGGGAGGGAAAAATGTGTTCACGGACACTTAAAATACTGGATTTTGAGGCCCTCACACAAACTCAGGGCTATCGTAATTTACGTTACCCCCTTGAATGTATTGCATCATCATCGGGCTGCTCCTGCGTCGAGTCGGCTGGTGCAATACCCGACGGGCTCTTGTTCAAGGAGCACTTTTATGGAGATCTTTTAAATCCAATGAAGCCGGTGGATGCGTGCGTGTGTGGGGCTCTAAAGTGATGTAGATGAAAGATGTGTGGGTATTAAAATAGGGGTCGAAGTACTTACTCAACTAATTTATTAGGAAGTCTTCTCCCCTAGTTAAAAGATTCTGAGGTCTAGTGTTATTAACTCGGAGTTATTAACTAAGTTATATACACTGCCTCAGTTAGGTCGACATGTTTCTCGCTCCATTTAGAGAAGTTCTCTGGCGATTCTTCAGGACCAATAAAAATGTTAGTCTATCTACATCTAAACTAATATTTAAATAAACAGTGTGCAATCTCTGTCACAAAACGGTATTACCTGCAGCTCGGTCTACCTGTGGAGGGATAAAGGCCAAGGAGGTTAAAGAAAGCATTGTATAGTTACTGTTTAAGTACATAAGATATCTCGTGAATCACTGAGTGCTACTGTGGTGAAAGTGCACTCTAAACGTGAACAGTGAAAAGAAACTAAGTGAAGACTAAACCCTGTGAAGTGACTTCTATTATACTCGGTGTTGATAAAAATCATAAATGGACTTACCCTAGCAATTCTTAAGGATATTCCACTGCAGTTCCTGGTAGATGAACGCAAGGAGTTCCTCGCGTTCTGTAATCATATATGAACACTGCTAGAGGAACAGGGGTTGTTTTAAAATTGACAAACTCCAGGGTCATGTTGGCCCCTTCTCTTATTATTGTAGATACATCCTAAGTTCTGTAAAGACGCTTGAGACACTCAAATTATCTGAATAAAAACAATCCTTCTTTTGGTAATAGCGGTTCATTGTTTTGTATGGAGTTACATACATAGAGAAGTGACAATGAACCTAATGTATGGTCAAGGTACTCTCCCTAGTCTAATATTTAAAACATGTATCTGCTGAAATGGCTAATCCGACCTTTGTAACTGGGTCGCTGTTTGCTGCGATTAGACTCATAAACCCACCAAGGTTGGAGCACTATCTGAACTATGCAAGGATCTTATTAGAGACTAGCTCTTATAAACAATGTTGGTTATTGTTTGAGTTCACTGATCAATGTCCATTTGAGTGTGGAATCTAAAAGTTACAAAGTGGTGGTGATGGATGTACCACTCGCGTTATCATTAACGCTAATGTTGTTGACTCTATAAGTTCTCTTAGTCAATGCGGTTACCCTGAGATAACTATCAAAAACAATTTGTGGTCAACGTGAGCGATCAGTTAACGTCCTCTTGAATGCTTGTCCCTAATTCTATAGGGTACCCGTTTGGTTGTTAAATAAATCCGTAGTGACGAGTAGAACCTCCACACCCCTGCTTCGCGTTTAAAATGAAAGACAATAACAATCAGCAAGTAAAATGTAAAAAGGCTACTTACTGACACGCCGAGTCCGTGTCTCGTACACACCTACCCCGTTCTACCAGGACTGGGCGGCGGTGTCTGGAATCCCGTTGCTGTATTTAACCCGGCGTTTGACGTTGTCCCGGAAGTAATCGGAACACTAGTGATTGTATAGCTAACTAGCGGCCAGTGGCAAACCCAGTCGCCATCTTGGGTGGGGGACATCAGTCGTGCACTGGCTCTTCCAGTGATGTAGCTATCGGGACCTAGTTAGTTATTCACAAGACACTTTGATTTACAAAGGGGAGGGGGGGAGAGGGGGGGGGAAGGAGAAGAGAGGGAGACTAATTTCTTATAGCTAAATAGCGGTCGGTGACAGACCCGGTCGCCATCTTAGGTGGGGATCCTGGTATGTTAGTCATTTATCGTGCACCGGCTCTATGTCAGTATGGGAGAGTTCTGTATATCAGGGAGATGATGTTATTGGGTACTTAATTCACGGAGGTTTGATCGAAGCCCATGGAATCGCGTCGTTCAATCCTGTAACATGAGTGCCCAATCTGTACACCCACCTCTGTTCTTTTGTAAGTAGAGCATCCTTTGTGATGCTTGGAAATGATTCCAATATGAGCCAGGTGAATGACTCAGGAAGATGTCCTTTTTCTAGGAAGTGGGTGCACATCCTAGTGGTGATCTTTTTGCAGCGAAAATTGACTTCTACATTCGATAATCCTATAAAGAGAGGATCTCATAACCAGAGACAACTACTTAGATCATCATGGAAGGTCAAGGACTAAGTTTTGGGGATGATTTTGTTGACGAGATACTGAATGCCCCCTCAATTTTGGGAGCTGATGGTGGGGCAGCCACAGGGAGCCAAACAGAAGACTGGCAGTCCTTATCTTCACTAAAAAGAGACTGGGTGAAGATCACACTCCATGGCGCCCTGATGACAGAATACCTGAGGGCAAACATCGCCCCCAATGGCTTAATAGTGAAAATCTTCCCACGCATTTTTCTAGAGGATGGAACATTCAAGACCGATTGGTCACAGGTGTCATGGAAATGCACCAGAGATCTCCTCATATTGATTATTAAGACAGCCAAGAGACTAGCGGATACTCTCTTGGCAAGGATCCAATTGGCAGAAAGCACGTTGAAAAGTGCAACATCGACGACTCTTTTTAAATCTAAGCTGTCGGAAATCAACAACGAGATCGCAGAACATCGTGAATACCTGATGCGACAAAAGATCAAAAAATTACAAAAAGATGTGAACAACTTCAACAAAGAGAAAATTTACCCCTATTTAAAAGAAGATTTTGTACCTCCAAGTTCCAACAATTCTGGAGAATCCGATACAAATTCTAACTCCACTAGAAGAGGCTCCTCGAGCAACAGTAACTCGAGCTCTGACTCAACTAACTATGGTAATTCACGTAAGGGAAATCGCCAAACCTACCCTACTTTCCAACCACCTGCTTTTCAATATCCAACCTTTTGGCAATATCCTATGAATTTGCATGGCCAACCTCAATATCCTATGCCACCACAGGGCCCGCCACAGATCTACCCCCCGGTATTCAACCAGCCTTTTTTAGGCAGAGGTTGGGGCAGAGGGCGCGGGCGAAGAAGAGGAAACAACCAACAAACCCAACAAGGAACCAGAGTCCAGTGGGAAGATACTCCGAGGACAATGGAGACCAGGAGTCACACCAACATCAGGAAGAAGACTTAGTTGTCAATCTATCTGAAAGAACTCTAACTGAGATTGAACACAGAGTACTTCAAAAAGGCTTGGGCTTTGTACCAACGCCTCAGATTGATGAATTTAAACAGCAGTGCGAGATTCAACAATTTTTCCGTAAAATCAGATTAAGATCCTTTTTTGATGGAAACGAGACCACAGAACAAACAGACAGTGGCTTGCACCTAAAGTCTTCCTTCACTCCCAATATGTCAATGATTCCACCAGAAGTACTGACTTTTGAACAAGCGGTATTAAAGGACCTAGCCAATCTAACCAAACCCAATAAATACAACAATCTGTGCAAAATGGAGACTGAGGCTATTAGGACCTTATCCAACGACATATCAATTACCATTAAGCAAGCCGATAAAGGAGGAGCCACGGTCATAATGGATACATCAGATTATGACCGGGAATGTAGACGACAACTGAGTGACAGGACCTACTACACCCCGGTCTCCACCAACCCCACTCAAAACCTACTTGCTACTATCACAGCCTTAGTCTTCTCGGCTGAGAGCGAAGGCTGGATTAGCAAGAAAGAGGCCGCATTTTTGGTGAAGAAGAATCCACGCACTCCATACTTTTATACCCTACCAAAAATCCATAAGGGTATTTCACCTGTCCCTGGAAGGCCTATCGTATCAGGGATAGATTCTGTTTTGGAACCATTGTCCCAATTCTGTGACTACTTTTTACAACCTTTAGTCAAGAAGACTGCTTCTTATATACAGGACACCGCAGATCTATTAAGACTCTTGAATGAATTACCATCCACAGACGAGATCACACTATTGGTGACCCTAGATGTACAAGCTTTGTACACAAATATACCACAGAGGGCCACTCTGAATGTGATAGAAGAAGTCCTGAATCAGGGAGTTTGGGAACACAACACCCCCACGGGTTTCATTATGGAATGTGCCACCCTAACATTGACGGAGAACTTCTTCGAATTCAAAGGCCAGATTTACAAGCAGGTACAAGGAACTTGCATGGGGAGTACGGTTGCTCCTAGTCTGGCTTGCCTATATATGTCTGATTTTGAGACCCGATACATTCACCACGAGTCCAACCCATTCAGCACAGACATATACCTCTGGAAGAGGTTCATTGATGATATCCTCATCCTGTGGAAGGGGGATATGTCGACCTGTACCGAGTTTTGTGATTGGATCAATACACTTGATCCACACCTCAAGTTTTCAAAGACAGTGTCTGACAATAACATTCCCTTCCTAGATCTAAATATCAGTCTACATGGGGGCACCTTATCCACCTCTCTATACAAAAAACCAACAGATCGTAATAGTTTACTACTTTACACAAGTCATCATCCCCGTAGTCTGAGGGATAATCTACCCATTGGACAGTTCCTTAGGGTTAGACGAAATTGTAGTGACTTGGCAGACTATAGAGTAGAAGCGAAGAAATTGGCAAAGAATCTCCGGGCACGCAGCTACCCCACTAAGCAGATAGCCCTGGCCAGGAAGAGAGCCCGAAACAACAACCGTGAAGCCCTTCTAGAACCCAAAGTGACAACTCCAAATGACACTTTGACCTGTGTCACATCATTTACTCCACTGTCAAACCAGATTACTAAAACAATCAAAAAACATTGGAGCATTCTGAACACAGGCACTATGCAACTCGGGATCCCTAGATTTGCATTCAAACGTACAAAAAACTTAAAAGACACCCTGATTCACACTCGGCCACGTCCACAGGGGCCAACAATCCAGAGACAACTATGGGATTTGCCACCTGTAACTGGACATTACCCCTGTGGCTCTTGTTCAGTGTGTCCTATGACCACAACACACAAGTCTGTTCTCTTCAGGAATAATTTCAAATGGGAACTACGTCGCCATACGAATTGCAACACAGCAAACTGTATATATCTTATCACTTGCCCCTGTAGACTGCAATATATTGGCATGACCACCCGCCCAATCAAAATACGCATGACGGAACACCGCAGCAATTTTCGCTGCAAAAAGATCACCACTAGGATGTGCACCCACTTCCTAGAAAAAGGACATCTTCCTGAGTCATTCACCTGGCTCATATTGGAATCATTTCCAAGCATCACAAAGGATGCTCTACTTACAAAAGAACAGAGGTGGGTGTACAGATTGGGCACTCATGTTACAGGATTGAACGACGCGATTCCATGGGCTTCGATCAAACCTCCGTGAATTAAGTACCCAATAACATCATCTCCCTGATATACAGAACTCTCCCATACTGACATAGAGCCGGTGCACGATAAATGACTAACATACCAGGATCCCCACCTAAGATGGCGACCGGGTCTGTCACCGACCGCTATTTAGCTATAAGAAATTAGTCTCCCTCTCTTCTCCTTCCCCCCCCCTCTCCCCCCCTCCCCTTTGTAAATCAAAGTGTCTTGTGAATAACTAACTAGGTCCCGATAGCTACATCACTGGAAGAGCCAGTGCACGACTGATGTCCCCCACCCAAGATGGCGACTGGGTTTGCCACTGGCCGCTAGTTAGCTATACAATCACTAGTGTTCCGATTACTTCCGGGACAACGTCAAACGCCGCGTTAAATACAGCAACGGGATTCCAGACACCGCCGCCCAGTCCTGGTAGAACGGGGTAGGTGTGTACGAGACACGGACTCGGCGTGTCAGTAAGTAGCCTTTTTACATTTTACTTGCTGATTGTTATTGTCTTTCATTTTAAACGCGAAGCAGGGGTGTGGAGGTTCTACTCGTCACTACGGATTTATTTAACAACCAAACGGGTACCCTATAGAATTAGGGACAAGCATTCAAGAGGACGTTAACTGATCGCTCACGTTGACCACAAATTGTTTTTGATAGTTATCTCAGGGTAACCGCATTGACTAAGAGAACTTATAGAGTCAACAACATTAGCGTTAATGATAACGCGAGTGGTACATCCATCACCACCACTTTGTAACTTTTAGATTCCACACTCAAATGGACATTGATCAGTGAACTCAAACAATAACCAACATTGTTTATAAGAGCTAGTCTCTAATAAGATCCTTGCATAGTTCAGATAGTGCTCCAACCTTGGTGGGTTTATGAGTCTAATCGCAGCAAACAGCGACCCAGTTACAAAGGTCGGATTAGCCATTTCAGCAGATACATGTTTTAAATATTAGACTAGGGAGAGTACCTTGACCATACATTAGGTTCATTGTCACTTCTCTATGTATGTAACTCCATACAAAACAATGAACCGCTATTACCAAAAGAAGGATTGTTTTTATTCAGATAATTTGAGTGTCTCAAGCGTCTTTACAGAACTTAGGATGTATCTACAATAATAAGAGAAGGGGCCAACATGACCCTGGAGTTTGTCAATTTTAAAACAACCCCTGTTCCTCTAGCAGTGTTCATATATGATTACAGAACGCGAGGAACTCCTTGCGTTCATCTACCAGGAACTGCAGTGGAATATCCTTAAGAATTGCTAGGGTAAGTCCATTTATGATTTTTATCAACACCGAGTATAATAGAAGTCACTTCACAGGGTTTAGTCTTCACTTAGTTTCTTTTCACTGTTCACGTTTAGAGTGCACTTTCACCACAGTAGCACTCAGTGATTCACGAGATATCTTATGTACTTAAACAGTAACTATACAATGCTTTCTTTAACCTCCTTGGCCTTTATCCCTCCACAGGTAGACCGAGCTGCAGGTAATACCGTTTTGTGACAGAGATTGCACACTGTTTATTTAAATATTAGTTTAGATGTAGATAGACTAACATTTTTATTGGTCCTGAAGAATCGCCAGAGAACTTCTCTAAATGGAGCGAGAAACATGTCGACCTAACTGAGGCAGTGTATATAACTTAGTTAATAACTCCGAGTTAATAACACTAGACCTCAGAATCTTTTAACTAGGGGAGAAGACTTCCTAATAAATTAGTTGAGTAAGTACTTCGACCCCTATTTTAATACCCACACATCTTTCATCTACATCACTTTAGAGCCCCACACACGCACGCATCCACCGGCTTCATTGGATTTAAAAGATCTCCATAAAAGTGCTCCTTGAACAAGAGCCCGTCGGGTATTGCACCAGCCGACTCGACGCAGGAGCAGCCCGATGATGATGCAATACATTCAAGGGGGTAACGTAAATTACGATAGCCCTGAGTTTGTGTGAGGGCCTCAAAATCCAGTATTTTAAGTGTCCGTGAACACATTTTTCCCTCCCCTTTCTCATATCTTCCTGTCAGGAACAGCCTTGTTTTTGTTGTTGTATCTTCTTAGGGCACACATAGCTGGACCTCCCTCAAAAAAACGCCCTTACGCCCCCCCCTGTTCATTTTGTGGATATACCGAATGACGATAACCCAGAGTTCTACGAGGACTTATGGCACAGGGTGCGGGCCTGCGGACCGGCAGCGATACTGTGGGGGGGTGACTACAATGTGGTACTGTCGGATATTATGGATAGGCAGGGCACAACCAGAGAACATCACCCCAGGGCATCAGAGGCGCTTGGCTACATTATGCAGGAAGCAGGGCTGGTGGACTCCTGGAGGACGTTGCACCCCGGGGTCCGCGCGGGTACATGCATAACAGCTCACAGAGCGGCCTGGTCCAGATCGGACTACTGGCTGCTGTCCAGAGACTTGCACTTGTCGGTGTTAGAGGTGACCCACTTTCCGTGATCTCTCTCTGACCATGCCCCGGTATGCTTGACGCTGTCCACACCGCCGCAGTACATCCAGCCATTTAGCTGGAGGTTCCCCTCCCGGGCGCTGCGTGACCAAGTTTTTCAGCAGACTTTGCGGGAAAGACTGGAGGAATACTTCGAAATTAACGAGGGATCTGTGGATTCGCCTGGCACGCTCTGGGAGGCTTGTAAGGCGGTGACGAGAGGGCACTGCATGTCGCTAAAAACGGGAGTGCTGAGATCCATAAGAGATACATTGAGCAGGTTAGAAACGGAACTTGCGCAGCTTGAGGCTGTGCTGCTAGAGGCCCCATCTTGCAGGGCGCGTGCTGACTTCAGGACGAAGCTAACCATGTATCAAGAGGAGGCGGACAGGGAGGTTGCGTTCTTGTCTAAAGATGCTCAAGCCAGGAGGTATGGGGAAGGTGATCATGCCGGACGCACACTAGCGAACATGCTGCGTGCGCCGCGAGGATCGGAGCATGTCCTGGAGTTACAGGGGGCAGGGGGTGGCGTGGTACGAGAGCCTCCAGCTATACTGGCAGTGATGACAGATTACTACAGGGACTTGTACACCTCTAAGGTGACACCTGAGGACACGGTCCTAAGCGATTATCTAGACACCATAGCCCTAGCGTGGTTTAGTAACAATGCCAGACAATATATGGACTTGCCGTTCACGCAGGAGGACATTCGAGCGGTGATAGCCGCTCTTCCACTCAGCAAGGCACCGGGCCCTGACGGGCTGACTGCGGCCTTCTACAAAGAATATGCAGACCTACTTGTCCCGAGATTGCACAGAGTGTTTGAGGAGGCGGTGGAAAAGGGCATCCTCCCCCAGTCGATGCGTGAAGCCTTAATTGTCACGCTGCTTAAACCTGGTAAAGACCCCATCAGCCCAGACTCATATCGCCCACTCTCACTGATTAACCTCGACGCCAAAATTTACGCGAAACTACTCGCCGACCGTTTGAAATATATGCTGCCACAGATAGCGCTGTCCGATCAGTCGGGATTTGTAATGGGGAGGTCAACTTCCCATAATTTGAGAGTATTGTTTGGGCTCCTGCATTATTTAGATCCCAAGGTGCAGGCCGCGGCTGCATTGCTGGACGCCACATTCCACATTCGATTCCCTGGAGAGGAAATTCCTACGGACGTTATTTACTCGCATTGGGTTCAGCCCATCCTTTGCCAGGCGTATCGGAATACTTTATAACGATCCGACGGGCTAGGGTACGGGTAAATGGTCAGACGTCTGCCCCGATCTCCCTTACCTGTGGGACTTGGCAGGATTGCCCGTTGTCGCCATTGCTCTTTGCCATTGCAACGGAGCCGCTGGCGGCCCGTTTGCGACAACATCACACTCAGCGCAGTATTGGATTCACGTCGCGGGGCCTACTCATATCTATGTATGCCGACGACATCACCATATATATGATGAATCCGTCGGAGAATTTTGATCCGCTGATGCGAGAGGTGACACGCTACAGTGGCCTCACAGGCATAGATATTAACTGGTCAAAGTCGGCAATGTTCCCACTGACGGATGGTACGAGTCAATGCCACACGGAATTTACGATCGACTGGGTCACGGATGAGGTCAAGTATTTGGGCATACAGTTGAGCCGCTCGGTACAGGATATATGGCTGGCCAACTTGGGGGTGGCCGTGGAATGGCTGGAGAATAAGGTGAAGAGATGGAGGGCGCTGCCGCTGTCTTTGACGGGCCGCATAGCTATTGTAAAAATGGTGGTCGTGCCTAAATTTCTCTACTTGTTCGTAAACGTCCCCGTGCCAATCACGAAGGCATTCTTCCGCCGACTCCGCTCAGCCTTGATTGAACTGGTCTGGGCGGGTAAGCAGCCCAGAGTGGCGTGGAACCTCCTCACACTCCCCTTCCACCAGGGGGGCCTCGCGGCCCCGGACTTTGAGCTGTATGCGTATAGTGCACAGGCTCAATACCTGCATTACTGGCATCACCCGATTCCTTACCAGCCCCACGTGGCGATTGAGATGGACGTTGCGGCCCCCTGTCCCCTTCGAGCAGCGGTGTATCAGAGATACAAACGCTCCCAGGAGGACATTGATACTGTTGAAATGGTGCGCTGGGCCTGGTCGAACATTGCTAAGCGTGCGGGCGTTGGGGACTTATATGCGCCGAGTATGCCCCTTGCGGCTAATCCACTGCTAGGTCCATTGACAGATGCGGCGGTGGTGCGACGGGCGCAGGCCTGTGGCCTGAGGGTGGCGGGAGACTTATACCCGGACGATACCTTCCTCACAGCGCAAGCTATGGTAACAGCGCCTGAACCGACGGCTTCGGAGCTTCTTCTGTACTATCAGCTGCGGTCGGCCTGTAAATGCAGGTACCCTATGTTTCCAGATGCTCCGCCGACGCTTGCGGCTTTGGAGGACATACTCTCGAATTCCTCCTCGCGTAAATTGATTACACGTATCTATAGGGCTACTCAAAACGCAACACCTGTTGCGCATGTGGACTCCAGGTCCTCGTGGGAGGCTGAAGCGGGTATATCTATTACGGAGAAACAGTGGGAGTACTGCTGTTCCCAACTTGAAAACCTATCGCCTAATTATAGACTGCGGCTGGTACACTTCAATTATCTACACAGGACCTACCGCACGCCCATACAACTGTGTAAAATGGGACTGCGGGCCGATGCGAGCTGTTGGAGATGCGGCGAGGGGGAGGCCACGTTCTATCATCTCGTTTGGGTGTGTGGCCCAGTACACAGATTCTGGGTTGCAGTCTTCAACACCATAGGACAGATCGTAGGAGTGGAAATGGAACTGGACCCACTTGTGGCCCTCCTGGGATTCGTGAGAAATGTGCCTAAGGCCTCACGTAGGCTGGTGGCCCTTTTACTGTTACTTGCCAAGCGCCAAATAGCGATAAGCTGGAAGAAAACGGCTCCGCCGAAAATGATGGCCTGGATAGGAGCGGCGGTGTACTGTAGGGAGCAACTGACTTCCTACTGGGACCAGACTTCACAGCGCTCAAGGCCCGTAGATATATGGCAGCCGCTGGTGGACTGGTTGGCGAGGGCGAACGCGCTGGAAGATGACAGAGGGGGTGGGTTGTGGGTCTGGCGGGATGGCGTGGCTGGAGTGTGACTGCGGTGCGAGGCACGCGGGGGGTCGCCTGATATAAGTGCTCTGGAGTCTGGGGTTCGCTTTACATGGGGGAGCTGTCTGGTGTTAGAGCAGACGTCGCGCAATGCGGTCGCAGAATGGCGGCAGTTGTGACATTTCGACTAGTCATTGTTCGCTTTCTTTCGACTCTCGCTCACTGTTAGTTTTGTTGTATATTGTTTATCGTAATAGTCTTGGAATGCTGCTCAAATGTACGACCGGATGACCTGGGCGGAGAGCCTCTGCGCAACCTAGCTGCCTGCCTCCGGGTTGTTGGCTGAATAGCAGTGTACAATTTAATGGAATAATAAAGGTTTTGGAAAAAAAAAAAAATAATAATCTTTCCTAGCTTAGGCTTCTGATTTTTGTGGTTGAGAAATTTGAGAACAGCTGCTTTGATGAGATCTTTTATGTAATTAAAAGTGTTTTATAAATGTGATCCATCCTCTCATGCTCCCTGAATCTTTTGTTGAACTGAGCAAAACATTGCTTTTTAAATATTCTGTTATTAAATATTCTGAAAATCCCTTTATGTTTTCTGCTGAACATTTAAGGATTAAATAGCAGGATAAACAGAAGAAATGTGTTAAGAAGACTGACAAAGAAAAAAAGATGGATGTAATATCCTTCCTATTAAGGACTTTGACAAAACACATAGTATATTGTGAATAAGTAGTTTCATATTCAAATATCTAGTTGTACTGTAAATACAAAGGCAGATGGGGTATTCATTCTGATTGAGATATACTTTTCTGGTATTATTTTTAAAGTATTAGAGATGATGAAGATTAACTTTAGTCATTTATTGTGTAACTAATCATTTTCCTATAGCATTGGATAACATATGTCTCCATGTTATGACTCTGACCCTTTTTTAAACAAATTGATGTGATTGCTATCAGAAATTCAAGGAAGGAATTTGATGACAGGAGGATACTTAAATATGGATTAGATAGACAATAGCATGTAACAATATTAACATACAACCACCATGATAATCTGGTGGGTGCATTAAATATATTATAATCACTTTTGATTTAGTTGATTTTTGGCAGAGACGACATCCACCTTTAATAGGCTATACTTTTTCTAATCGTAATACAGGTTTTAAGCTGGCAGTAAGATGTTGGATGCAATAACTGACTATAGAATTGGAGAGAATGTGATCTCTGGTAATGCAGATGTTGAAATGTCCATATGAATACTTGATTTCTAATCTACAGGGAAAATCTGACACTTTAGATCCTTCTTTTTTATTGTCATTTTTTAAAGCTAGAATAAAGGAAGAATTAAATATTTGATTATATGCTTGTCAGAAGGGCACAGTGTATGATATGTTTGTTTTGCAGGATGCTATAATGTCAATCCTCTTAATGCAATTATACTATTATTTCTTCTATTCATAAAAATAAATTATGCAGGATGGAAATAGGGAGATTAGAAAAAATTGAAAACCTTAAGACCTTATTTGATGTGGGCTGTAATTTATAAAATTGTTGGCTATTCAAGATAAAATTCATATATTTTTAAACCGGCAAACCTTTTACGAACAGGGTGACAGAAGTGGAAAGTTGATGCATTGAGGTTAAAATATAGGGACTTCCAGAAAGGTTTGTTCTATTGTTGAAGATCTAGGGACAATACTTATGATGAAAGACTTTATTAATGACACACTTTACTTTCATTGCAGCAAATTATATACCAGAGACTTCAGCTGAGACATTGAATGCATGTTTCCAGCTCTCCATCAAGAAAACTCCTGAAAGATTGATGATCCTATTGAATGTGGTGAAATTAAGATTCCAACTACATCTCTTAAGACTGTGAAATCTCCTGCAAGGATTGCTTAGCTATTTGACTCTACACAAGGTTTTCAGAAAGTTTGTGCCCTGTGTTATTTTAAAAGTTTCAAAAATTTGGAAAAGTGAAGGCTCTCATTTACTATTTGTAATGCATTGAACACAGTTTTGGTGTAACTTTTCAATTATATGCATCTTTCCAATAAAATATGTTATAACTTCCACAGTGTATATTTACTACAGAACCAACAGATTTCTCAAAGCTTAAGCACTCAGCCCTTACCTTTCCTTGTGGCCTCGGCACTTGATCGATTCTTAGGAGCACATAGCAGTAATCTAAGAAGCTGAAAATGTGAGTTATGTCAAGAGGAAAGCAAGAATTACTCCTCCATCAGTAAGAAGATGTGTTGTGGATACAGCAGATATCTGTTATGGAGGCATTTTGTTTTAAATACATTTTTTGCTGAGTTTTATATAGCGCAAACTTGACCCGAATCCAATCAGGTATCAGAGCGCTTTACACAGCACCAAGTACGTTACATGAGGACACACATTAATTTTTTTTTGTTTGGCACTGGGGAGATTAAGTGATTTGCCCAGAATCACAGGATGTTCAGCGTCATTGCCGAGGCTCGAACCCAGTTCCCCAGGTCCGAGGTTGAGCGCCCTAGCCGTTAGGCCAACTCCTCTACCCCGCATTAAATTAACTATTTTCTAAAAACATTTGGGCACATGAGTTACTTTGTTACTGATTAATGGATATCTGAGAGATGTATGGCCACCAATTGCAATTGCTGATGTTGCAGTAGAAGTGGCATACCAAGTGGGAAAGGAATCAAAAAGCAACCAATTCCAAGGCAAGTGTTTGTGCATTGTTGCAAACTTCAGATATATCTGCTTAGATCCAATTTCTCCAACAGGTAGATTGTCAGGTCCCAGTAGCTCTCAGGCTACTCCTGAGTAGCTTGTACATGATAATTGACTGTCAGCTGGTTTGATATTATACATCTGCCCACCAGCTAAGCTGGCCCTCTAAAACAGACCCCCATTTCTGTGAGGACTTGGAAGCTGACAGTGCAATGCACTGTTGAATATCCTCTACTGAAAAAAATCTTTCTTTCGTTACTTATTTCTTTTTTCCTTTTTCTCTCCTCCCTTTTGGCTCTCTTTTTACCACTCTTTCCTTTCTTTTATCTTCTTCTGTTCCAATGAATGTTTCTTATGTGTTTCTTGATTTCTTTTCTTCTTTTTCTCTTAGGAAATGTACCCAGTGGGAGACTGTATCAGGACGGGGGGTTAAAGGACAAAAATGGGGGGAAAAAGTAAAGCCAAAATAAAAAGGAGAAACCCTCTGACAGTTAACCTACGGCAATAGATTGTCAGCGGAGGAACCCGACGCCCCCCGCCTCCCAACCCCCGCTCACCTAGCTGCAGGTGAAGAACAGAAAGCAGTTAACCAGTGACCCATGCAGCACTGATGAAGTCGAAGAGCAAGGCCCAGAGCTCTCCGATACCAGTGACCAATACACAAAACAGAGGAGAGACCCCCTTCCCCGGGGTACGCGGCCCCAGGGATCATGCCAATAGAACACAGAGCCCTGACTTGCATGTGGGTGCCTGACCCTAAGATGGCTGCCTCTGGGGACATCTGACACCAATTTTCTAATAATGGGCACCATGAGTGGGCTCCTTTCCAAAGCACTCCTTCTCTCTTTGTTGAGGAGGGATCCCACATTTATGACCTGGAGTCTCAGAGACCCCTCTGAGAGAGTCCACATCGACATGGGAGTCTCACATAGCGCAGGCCTGGGTTTTGTATCCCATTATCGCTGGGACCAAAGCACCGTACACCGTGACCTGAGCGCTCAATGGGACTTTTGACTATGCCCCCCCTAGGCGGAAACTATAACCTTTCTGTATGTACTGCGGTGCCAAAGCAAACTTTGGCCGATGACTGGTGGAGCTGTACCATGCAGCTTTAGAGGAGTTTGGCTCTGGTTCACCACTCGGGCGTCACCTACCCAGCCGGAATTCGGACACTGTTTTTCCTTGTCTCCCCGTTGTGCCTCCTACACCCTCCCCTCTTCTTCCCTTCATTATTCTCCGTCTTCCTCCTCTCTTCCTTCCCTCTCTCCACTAATCTTCTCTCCCCTTGCCTATTTTTTTCCTCATGTTTATGCTATGCTTTTGTGCTCTTGTAATTCCTGTAACTACGCTCCAGTAACTGATGTAACTTTGTAACCATGTTACGAAACATTGTTTCTTCCTCATGTAAAGCGCTTCGATAACTCCGGATCTAGTCAGTGCTATATAAAACTCAATAAATAAAAAAATAAAAAATACTATCTCTTTTGTTTTGGTTTATTTCTCAGTTTATTTCATCTTGTTCTTTCTATGTCATTCTTTCTTTCCTTCTTTACCTTTCACTTTCTTATTCGTTCATCTGTATTTCTCTGTCTTTCTTTCTTGCTATGCTTTTTCTCTACATTTTACTTTCTGTTCTCATTTCTTCCTGTATTTCTCCCATGTTCCTCTTTTTTCTCTGCTTATTTCAGTCTTCTTCGTCTGTTTCCTTCTTTCCTTTTCTTTTATTCTCTCCTTCTTTCCCTTTCTTCATTTCTAGAATAGTTTTTTGTCCTTTTCTTTTAATGCCCATCCATGCTTTCTCTCCTTCGTTCTCCATTTCTTTATATTTTCCCCCTCTTTAATGTTTTCTCTCTTTGTTCCTCTCTTTCTTGTTTTCTCTATTTCTTTCTCTACATTCTTTCTTCTTTCAGTTTTGCATTCTTTCTGTCATCCTCTTTTTATCTCCACCTGTCTTCCTTTCACTCTCTCTTACTTTATTTATTTCTATGCTTTTTTTTTTGTTCTCTGTTTTTCCTACTGCTTTATACAATTTTCTCCTGTTGTCTGTTTCTTCCCTTCTTTGTTTCTCTCACTTTTATCTCCTTCCATTCTCTCCTTTTCTTTCTTTTTCTTTTTCTGCCTTTCATTTTTAGCTCTTGCTCCTTTACTCTGCCTCCATTTCTTCTCTTCCTTCATTCAGTTTGTTGTTAGTTTCTTATTTCTTCCTGTTTCCCTTTTCCTTCTCTCTCTTTCTTTCCTGATATACTTTAGCTCCTTTCGGTTTTTTACTCTTTCCTTCTTAGCTGTCTTTGTTCTCTTTCTTTTCTACGTTGTATTTCCTTTTCTCCTTTCTTTCTCACCTCTTTTTTATCTTGTTCTCTCATTTCTCTCTCTGTGTTAGAGCTCTCTCTCTCTCCCTTAAGAGCAGAGACAAAACAGATCCTTTGGGACTCCACAGATAAATCTTTTGCTGCCCAAATCTTGTGCCTTTAATTTGACGAGCTCCCTGGGGCAGGACTTGGAAATCGAGTGGCACATGTGTACCCTTATCGCATCCCTACATTAGGCAACAATTCAGTATTGTTTACAATTATAAGAAGTAGCTCTAACTATGGAAAAGTTTAATGAGCTCTGGCTTAGATTACGATATATGTATGCAGTTAGTATGAGAAAATAAAAAACTTGCATCTTTTAGGACATGTCCAAAAGGAGTGTTAACTAAGGCCAAATGATTATCCACTTCTCTGCAGAATAGGTACTCCTTATTTGAATGTACATTGTACAGTCTAAATTGTGAAATCTAATTAGTTTTACTTCAGATATGTACTTCTATGTTGTGGTTCATTCTCTTCATTGTTGTGAATTATTTCTATTCCCAATGTGTATGCTTTAATTTCCTTTGTGTGTTTTTACCTGTGCCCTGGTTCCTTCTATTTTCCTCTAGTATTTTGTCTTTTTCTTTATTTTTTCCATATGGGAATACCCCACCTTTGATCTATTTTTGTTTAATTTCCCTGTTGTTTTTTCCCTTATGGGTCTTTATTTTCATTATCCCCATCTATATAATTTCTAAGAGTGTGGAGTATTACAATTTGTTTTTGCACACTGTCACTTATAAAGTGTTGGAATTCTCAATGTTGAAATTCTACCACTTTGTTTTCTAGGTGATTATGTTTGAAATTGCCAATATATTATTAATGAAATAAAAAGAGACAAAACTTATCTGGAAAAAGGTAGTCTGACAACAGTTATATTAATAATTCAGAATTGATAAAGTTGGGCACTAACAACTAGCAAATGTTATAAGATAGCCTAGCTATTATGTTGAGAATCATAGCGCAGTTGATCTATCTTTGTCTAAGAACCCTTTTTTAGGTTTCACTCTAGTAAAAACTGAATCTGTATTATAAGATGGACAGAAATTGACTTCAACTGGTTTATAAGTTACAAATCTCCAAAAAAGGCGACAGCTGTGAGGTAATCACCGTAGCTGTGATTTTTGTTGGTGCATGAAGTAGTGATATAGTCCTGTAATCAAACAACGTGAGAAGGTTTAGGGACTGCTTCCTACAAAAGAACATGACAAAAGCTCAAAGTATTATTGGCAACTCCTGGTCAGAAAAGAGGATGAAATTAAATGATGCAAAATTGGGGGTATGTGTTTATTTGGACACTGGGTGAGAGTATGAAGACCTGTCAGAAGGCAGGTTTAGCCTTGGGTTAACCTCTTCTGTGCCCATGACGAGATAGTCTCGTCATGGAGCACGGTCGCGCTGTGCCCATGACGAGACTATCTCGTCATGAACCCCACCCACTAATGTAACGCCCGGCACAGGAGGGGGAAAGGGCGTGGCACAGAAGGGGTTAATGTTACTAGAAGCAAAAAGAAACTCACAAATATTTGCAATATTTGTGAAAAACCTATAGATTTTACAGAGAAGCTTTGGAATGAAAACCTAATGATAAGAGAGATATTAAAATATAGTTTTAAAAAATCATCTGATGAATTGGAAGAAGTGAACAACCTCAGTTACAGAAATAAGAACAAGCTTTTTTCAGCAAAGTTTTAAAGCTTCTTTAAGTTACATGTGGCTCCATTTAACTATCTTGTCTTGTTACTTCACCAAATGTGTACTTTTATTTCGGACAGAATTTCCCCTGAGGTTGAGTCTTTACAACACCAAAGAACACAATGAGCTCATGTTTTATGTTTAGTAGATTTCATCAAAAGCATCAAAGGCATTCTGTGCTCAGGATTCAAACCATTCATAGAAAGACTAAAGTCATCCAGTATAATTCAAATATTTGATAATAACACACAAGTAATCATATTAGAAGAAAGCCTTTCATATGTAACTCAGTGAGGAGAGGACCAGTAGTTGACAATAGCAAGTAAAAATAATTACCAAAATGATCACTGAACGCACATTAAATAAATAAAACAGGGTACAAAGAGGCTAATATATAAAATGAATACAGATAACAAGAAATCATGTTTCCAAGCTTCAAATTAGGATCCAAGGAAACAAATTTAAATGCAGAGATAAATACATTTAGTTAATGAACAATCAGAGAGATAAGCAATTACTTTTAGAATTCATAGTACAAAAGAGTTTCAAAACGAGTGAGTGACTTTCTCTTCACAGATATAGATTGACTGGTGTTTTGTAGGTAATGTATTCAGCCATCAACCAACAAACTGTCAACTAAATGCAGGTTTCTTATATTTCTTATATAAAGGTAAATTCAGATGATATTGTTAAAGTTATGGAAATCACCTACTTATCATTGTGGTTCCACCTGCAAGGGCAGCTTTGGTGCCTTGAAAGAAGTCATCAGCAGCAGTCATTCCCATGATCGGCATCTGCAGTCTAGTGTGGACATCAATTCCTCCAGGTATAACCATTAGCCCATTAGCATTAACAGTTTTTACTCCACCAGGAACAATGAGATTTTCTCCAATTTGCCTGTAAATATGACCAGATTCCTTCAATTATTTTATTGTATTATAGAATTTGTATAGTGCTTACTACCTCTGTGTGGGGCGACAAACCACAGGGATAGCAGACAACACCTTGGAGTGTGGGTGGAAGAAAGTTGTTCATCTTTTGAACCTTCGTAGGAAGTGTGTGATGTGGCCACTGGGGTGCACTTATGTTCTGGGATTCAGCGCCTGGCAGTGTGATAGGAGGTGATATGTGAGTGACAGATATGAAAATTATAATTGTAATAAGAAATAAAACATATAGGCGGCTACACAACACTCGCTAAACCATAGGGGCTTCAGGATGTAGTGTGTATGTACTCCAGAAAAGGGGGATAATCAGAGAAGGCCCAGTAATCCATATGGCCACATAAACCAGGCAGAGATGTTGTAGCATGAGTAAACGGGAGACAAAAATGTGAATTGGTGGCCTCCCCATGTACTCTTTTTTTTGTAATTATTTTTTACTTAAAGGCAGAGATACTACCCATTGGTGAATAAAACACCCCATGAGGGAGATAGGAAGTGGAAGAGCAACCAAGCTGGCAACCTGGGTAAAAACGCACAATCTTTAAGAGGCTCCAATTGGACTTACGCATGTTATGTCAATGTAAGCCAATATTTTGAGCAGGGGCGCACACCCCAAGCTCCTCTTAAGCTCCTGAAGGCTCCCAACAGTATGCGAGTCCCAGTAGGGTGAGTGCTAGTTAGGTTGTGGCTCAGACCATAGCCAGAATCACGATTAAACCTGCAGAGTTCAGAGTAGTTTGAAGACCTATTAAAGATTTTGAATATCTTAAATCTTAATAACAGAAAAAATGGCTAGCTATTTACAATTAATGGGCACATAACATTTTAACCATACGATGTCCATGCAAATAAACTGTGATGTCACTGACCATGTCATGAGTCATGTAATATGTGAGGTCATAAGCAGTGCATTGCTCGAGCGTAAGTGATAATTAGCTCAGGTAACTATAACTGCTGAATTTCACCAGTTTTGTACGAGTGAAATCTGAGCCTAACTATAATGTCCCTGTAACCTTTGCTTTTTTCAGTGAAAAAAAATAAATAGGTCAGGATTTCCATAGGTAAAGAGTTTGTTGCTTTGATACTTACTTTGATGCTATTTGACGAATCGTCTCAAAACTTTTAAATAAAAAGTTAATTAACCTCAGCTCCTTCAGAGCGATCCATCAAGCGGGGGGCCAAGAAAACAGGGAGCTCCCAAAATGCGTTTTCCCTTGCAATTTATAAAAGGGATTTTAGACACTGATACAGAGAAAAAAAATTGGTGTAAATCTGTTCATTTATTTTTGAGCAATGAAGGCTCAAAAAATAGAGAGATCTGGATGGTTGTTCTGCTGGAGTCCTGTGGGACCACAAGTTTAAAAAAATACAGCATTCTGATTGCCCAAGCCTGTTTTTTTCCAGTTGCTGCTGGACTGAGAGATCAGATTGGATGATCGCAACATTGAAAGAAATATTGTGGCCTCCATTAGATGACATGGGGACCTGGTGGGGCGTGAGGTATAGTTTGCTCAGTAAAGTAAAACTGGTGATTTTCAATATTTTTTGTTTTAAAATGCTAGTTAATATATTATTACAAGGCCTAACGTTAATGTCACTTTAACTTTAGCTTTCTTTCAGTGAATTTGTACAGTTTTATTAATGAAACCTAAATTTTTAGTACCTTACCTGAGGACTGAAGCTGTGGAGAAGCTACTGGTTACTAAGTGCATGGAATACACTCCACTTTATTAACCAATATGGGGCATACAGTAAAAAGGTCAGCCAAAGAGGAGGCAGTTATTGTCCAAATGTATGCTCATTATCTTCCTTTTACAGTTTTATTTATGCAGAAAAACTTGCTAAAATGTTGCTATAACTGTGAGTGTGGCAAGTCATCTCTATTTTTGCACACAAGTTTTGAACAATTTAGTCATGTGCTACAAGAGTGAAGGAAATGTTGGTTAACTTGTTCTTAAGTAAATAGGGTGATAAAATGATTAGCTTTCTAAAACAGACTAAAACTGTGCTTTTTTAAACGTGTCAAAGTTGATTACCTTAACAATCCAACAGATTTAAGAAAAATACTACAAACTAGATTTTCTGCATTTAGGTTAATCAGTATGCTTAAGTTACTGGAAACATTTGTTGTTAATTATCTATGTTTCTGATCTATGTTTTAATTTCTTTAATGATGCCTGTTCGAAGCACATCAACTGTCATTACTAAAACATTATTCACATTGCATATATGGGTTTCTGTGTTTCACATATTATCATCACAATTTACGCTTAAACTCCTGGGGGATGAGGCAACCAGCTTCCTGACTTCAAAATCCACCACAGAAAGGATGCAGGTCATAGTGAGGATTTCTCTCCACACTCCCAGGTCACATTCCCCTATGAAAATAAATTCAGAACACTAGATTTCTTTGGACAGGAATCCTACCTCAGAATGGTACACCCACTAGTAGTAAGTAGGAAAGGAAGAACAGTTCGGGCTTGGGAGGTGGTGAATTTCTTTGGTGTTTGTTGGGAATAACAAGCTGGCCTTGGATGAAGTTTGGATAAAGGATGGAATGAGGATAAGTTAACTAGCCTCCAGCTATATTGTGAAACGGGAACCGGGATATGTTTAGCAGAAGACTTATCCCTGAAAAAGGAAGAAGATCAATTTGCTTAAATTGCAATCACAGACTGGCTTTCCCTTTTAAAACCTCTAACTTGGACAACTCCAAGGCGAAAACATCCGATATAAGTAAACACTTTATTATTTTCTGCTTCAGATCCCAACCTATTTGTTTGTCTGAGTACTGGTGAGAGGTGTCTCTAGATCTGAAACTGAAACTCGACTTTTGGTTATTCCCTACTGATTATGTGGTTTTAGCCTCTTCATAATCCTGAGGAGATGGTGGTCCAGGTTCCACGAAGTTTCAAGCTTACCATGTGGAACATCCCTCCTTATTTTCAAAGAGTGCAGAAGGCATGTGAGAAGGAGGCACCAGTGACACCTTTGGAAAAAGAAACTGTATAGACCCGTTGAACATGAAAATGGCTTCTATGTTATATTGATTTAATGTTAAACGCATTTTAAACTGGAGATGCTGTTATTGTATGTTCTTCAGGTAGGCTTGGCACCCTATCCCGGGGGTCCTTCAGAGATGAAAAATCCCAACTTTACAAAAAGCTTTATTTCTTTTTTTTATTATATAAATTGTCCCAAACTTTTAGTAAACTTTCCTCTGACTACTATCGAAGGGTTCAATTTGAAGGAATGATCAACAAAAGTTCAGTTTAGGTACAGTTGGTTTTTGGTGATACTTTCGGCAGCAGAATATTTCAGCTGTTATTAGTGATGTCTGAATAGGAAATTATAGCTATTCTGAAGACTATTTTGCACAACTAGCAAGCGGACCTTTCGTGCTAGGAAAAAACCTTAAGCAAATAAAGTAATATGTGGCAATATATTGCCATATAATATGAATTTGAGGCACAAATCCGCACAGACAAACACTGTCTTGTAATATTTGATCTACTATGAGAGAAAATGTAAAGAACAACTTTGCTTTAGGTAGATTTTCTGATTGCACAGAACATTTTCCAAAATACATAATCATTTTATGGAAGTCAATGTTCTTAGTCAGAAATTGAGGAAAATAGGGTTTCTCCACAGACTGGTGAGGCGATCTCAGAAAAGAGTTGGGTATGAAAACACAAAATTTCTTCTCACTTTGAAAGACCATCTATTGCATCACAACATGTATGTACTAATAGTTTTGGAATGACTAGCATTACTCTGATTAACTGCATTTGCTTGCCTTTCCCGAAACAAGAAATCTCTGAAACTTTTTTTGTAAACGTCTTTAGTGAGCTCACTAAATATTTGCCCATCAATGGACTTTGGGGTCTGAAACCACTGACAAGACACTACAAAAGTGATGATTATTCTGAATGTTTCACAAGTAAAAGATGCCAGTCATTTAAATATGCAGATAATGCAAGCAACTTAATCAATATACATCTACTGTAGAAAATGCAGATGCGGCAAGCAGTACACAGGAAAAATGTCACATATAATCCGCATTCAGAACATAAACTGTTAATTAAATGTGAAGTGATGAATGCACCTTTAGTAGACCATTATGTTGCACAATAGCATGCTCCCAGTCAGATTAGGCAGCAAATTGTTGAATGCCTTTCGATGTCAACATAATGAAATCATTCTGATGAATTCTCTCTTTGAAAGAAAACAAATTGATTTACAAAATTGATTCAGTGAATAAAGAACTCAACCAAAATATTGAATGAAAGATTTTGTGCCATACATTATTCACCATATTTCCAAAGTGGTGGGGGGGGCTACTATTGTCTTTTTTGTAAGTAACAGAGCAGCACTTCATATGGCGCTTAACCAACAGTAGCCCAGACAGATAAAAGTTCCTTTGTTTCCCAATCTAAGGGGCATATTTACAAGATAATGATGCAGAGCGGCAGAGCTGCACTGCAAGCCATCTTGCTGTGCTGTGCTGCGTCATTAGGAAAGTGCAGGGATGTGTCGTATTTACAACAATACAACACATCCCTGTGCTTTCCCCTGCGCTTGCGCACAATAGGCTGTCTAGTATCAATGGAGGCACCCTTGCACCATGGTGCAAGGGTGCCTGTTTTGCAGGGATGTTTGTTTTTTATGCAGGAAGGAACACCTTCCGACACAAAACCAATCATTGATGGCATTTTCCTCCTTGTATGTATGCTGCAGAATGTAGCACACATATAAACAGGAAACAACAAGGAGAAATAAAGGTATTTCTTCTCGTTGCATCACTTTTACATCTCCCCTGGGGAGGCATTAGAATCTGACACAATCCCAGGTTTTGAAAACCTTGAAAATCTATGAATGCATTGGAATCCATGGGTGTTGCGTGGGAACACCCATAGCAACACCCTTGAAACGACCCTTTCACGCAGAGTAATGCGTGAAAAGGGGCCATGTTTACAAGGCCATAAAAGCCATGCAGGGTGGCTTTGTGTGGTCTTGTAAATATGGGCCAGTACACTGTGCCACCGCATCAAAAAAGGGAAGCTCCAGTGGTGCAATGGGCTTATAAATATGCCCCTAAGGGAGGAACATTCATTCACCAAGTCTAAACCCACTCTCCTTGTACTGTTCGTCTATTTGGCTTCTTATCAAGGTACTGTTAATATGTCTTTTCAGATTCCATCTGTTTAATTGAGTTCACTTATGTCTTTTACTGTGGCTTTGACCAAAAATGGCTTTGACTCAGAAAAGGAACTCTGCATAATGATGTTGGGACTCACTGTATTCACACAATGGTACTCTGAATAGTTGTGTGGCTGTTGGTCTTTGACCCTTATATTCCCACGCAGTACACATTATTGCAGGTCTGAATGTTTTAAACACTTTATTCTTTTTAGGAAAATTCCAGCGGTATGACTTGGTTTCCTTCCAACACATCTTAATTGCTCTAATTATTTTTGTTTTATTTCTCGTCTTAAATTCTCTCTGGAAACACTCGAATCACAATCTCACCAGAATGGAGAACAGTATAGCCTTGTATGTTTATGTTCCACAAGGGTGTGGTACATTTAGACTGTCTCATCAACTTAGATCTATTTATATTGTTGAGTAGACTGAGAATTTGCTTGTTACATGCATCAGGTTCATGGTGACTGAAGTGACCTTTCCGCTTCTTCAGTGCTTGCAAAAATCATTCATGCCATTTTACAAATAGACCTTTTTTTCTGGGTTTCTAATGCTGGCTTACTCTTAGTATTTCCTGTTGTGCTAAACTATTATTGTAACATAGCTAGAGAAGCTCTTTCTTCTCTGTCTCTCCTTTCAAATGTTTAATTAAAGCTTATGGTGATTAATCCATGCTGTTCAACACATCCCAATCCTACTTAAAAGGGAATACCACTTGAGCGTGTACACACATTTGTGTACTTGGGGTTCACCATCACTGAACGGATAGATTGATCAGCACATACCTCTAGACAAAGACTCAAAACATTGGTGGTCTGCTGAGGGATTCTTGGGTGTCCTTTTTTTAAGTCTGTCTTCCTGGTAATGCAGATCTATGCATCTAAAGCATTGGGAACTGTGCTTTATGGTGCCGAACTCTGGGGTCACATGACCCTTAATGCCCTGGTTCTTGCACAGGACTGATTTCTGAGGCAACTGTTGAACCTTCCAGTAAGCACTCCGCTGATACCACTAAGGCTGGATATGGGTGCTAGACCAATTTCTGAAATGATTACCATTAGGCCCCTAATGTACTGCAGAAGAATTTGGACAACCATTGAGTTATCCTCTTACTGTTGTGGTTTGAGAGAGATACTTGCCATACAGGGGACTAACCCTGGATTAAATATTTCACGGATACCCTCCAGAGTATGAGGAAAGGTAGACTTTGGGAACACCCCGTAGAGGCTTGTAGCCAAATCTCCAAACTAGAACTTAGAGTGAGCTATAAGAATCACAAACTAGGCACTCTTTAATGAGCCCAACCTTGGGAGCACTAACAAATGATTTGATACAACATTAAGATTATTTTAAAGCTGAAGAGTTCCTAGATGAAATAGAACCAAACCTGTCCAGAAAGCTCTGTGTTCAATTTAGACATGGGCCTCTCCCCATGCACACATATGCCCACAGATGGGTTTGTTGAGACAAAATAGAGGGCTGATTAAACCTTGGCCCATGTCCTCTAACTTTGCCAAGACTATAGGCTGGCAAGGGCAAAATGGCTAATCCCCATCTGCAGGAATGTGGGGATGGTCCAGCATGAGGAGGCCCTTAAAATTCTTGAAACTGACACCAGCCAGCACACTGTATTTGCAGTCTCTATGTATCTATTTGCAATATGGTGCATAAGGCGCAAACACGTTTTGCTCCCTGCTGCAGTTAACATTCCATAGCCCAGCGCTTTGTACTAAGCTACTGATTTATACATACTGATTTTGTACTGATTGTCTTGGTATTCTAGTGAATGGTATTAAGGCATGCATTTTTAAACAGTATGTTTTTATTACCGATATAAGGCTGTTTTTAATGTTTTTCTTAAAAATTATTTTTAATCTATTTATTCCTCTCTTATTTTTTCCTGCACTAAATCCTGTTGTAGTCGTATAATTGATTGTCTTTTGTGGCTTATTGCCAAAATAAATAATATTGACTTGACCTAATTGAAGCAATTTCTTCAGAGGCATAATGACGACTACACTCAAAATGTAATCACCCTTTACACACAATTCTTATAAGTTGTGTGATTCTTTATACTCAATCCTAATATTTTCTGAACTATTGTTAATGGTTCATTTTGTAAAGGTATTTATTACACAGGAAAAGGAATGCAGTTATAAGTTATTTTGTCCTTATGTTGACCCTATCCATCTTCTGCCTCCTGGACAAAGGTGTTAACTCTACATTCCTTACCATGCTTATAGAAATGTGTTATTTTGGAGGTTTGTAGTGTTAGCTAGGATAAATCTGCTGTTCTAGACAAAAAAAGATTGAGGAAATACTATATATATTTTCTGTTCTAATGTACGTTTCACCAAAATTTGCTTCAAAAATCATGTTGGTTCCTCACATTCTCATTCCTCTATGAAGTTTAGATTTTTTTAATTGGAAATCTTTGTTGAGTCCAACTTATTTTTAAATGTGTCCTTCTTCTCATTCATGTGTGAGTAATATGACATACTAGGAATACAATTGATCCATTCAAAAGGTTGAACTAATATAGAGCCACTGGGAATCTCTTTTTATCATTGTTAGGATACACATCATAATTATTCTTTATTTATTTTTAGTGTTACATTGTACCAGTTTAACATATTTCAGTCACTCCATAGCTCTTTAACACTTGCCTGAGAGAGAGTGAGAGAAAAAGAAAGTGAGAGAGATAAAGAAAGAGAGAGTGACAGTGTGAACAAGTCATTCATATAAGTGAAGATAGAATGTACATAGAAAGGTGCAGGGAAGGGTATCAAGGCACAGATCTGTGGAGCGGGAGGGAAGACATTGATGAGATCTGTTTTTGAGTAAATGGTGAAAATCTCTTTAATGATTTCTGAACTACTGGAGTGTTTTCTTCTATACTTTTATAAAGTGTTGTAAGTGGTCTGAAATTGCATACATGAAAAAGGCTTCATTCAAGAAACATTTCATCACCACTGCAAATTGTGTATTCTAGAACACAAGAATCATGAAACAGAACTGTTCACTTTATACCATACCAGAAACTGTTTTGTTTGTTACAAAAACCATTCATGCCTGACATCCCCAGATGTTAAACATGAAAATCAAGTGGAACTTCTATATATATCAAAAATATGAAGGGTTCCTAGGTTAGCCTTCATCAAGTTGTATGTGTCTAAAGGTGAACCAGAAACTACTAAACGTCTGATCATCATGAGAAATGACGCGTGTATTTTAAAACAATGCCTATGTTGTACTATTGAATGTTTTTCTATCAAGAAAGTTCTGCTGAATTCATTCTTCTAGCAATTGATTTGATTAATACTATGGATAGTTGCATTAATTAAGTGGTATTGGTTTAATATCCTGATCCCCTGTGGGAAGTAACTTCATACATACACTGAATTATTTCAACTACAGACTGATTATCAGTTACTTATCCTTCAAGTGGTATCAGTGTTGCTTCTAATTTCTTTATAGTTGATGTTCTGTGCTTCTATTATTGTCCTATTGCCTCATTCTACAACAATGCATAATTTGTGGATGCCCATGCTATGACATTTCTAAACACATTACACATCTATGATGAGTTAAATTGTTTGCTTAAGTATAGCTTTTTAGCAATATATGCATCTACCCTTAAGCAGTGTCTTGCTTTCTTATAAACTCAAACATATGATTAATTTACCAATTTGACATTGCAGATCATTTACTCCACTACATCCAGAAGAATATATAAGTCTTATTTTCCAGGAGCGCATTCTCTTACCTTTCTCCTGCAGAGATTGTTTTTGCTGGAAGACTTAATAGCAACCTGTTTCTGACAACATTTTTTATTACTCTATTTTTCTATTTTCCTGCTAATGTATAAGCTCTGGGTCGGTTGTATTTGAGTGCATTAATAGTAAAGGGTTTGTAAAAAGACATTTTAAATTGTAAGCAATAATAGCTATACATATTAAGAAAATAATTACTATTCTCAGATAACTTACTTGATCACCCCATCTTCAACATATAGATCCGCAAGGAAAGACTGGTCATCATTGACTATTTTTCCCCCTTTGATCAGCAGTCGGTCACTCTAAAACAAGATGATAGTTTTGTGGAAAACTTTAGAAACTTTAAATAAGATGCTCACCACATTAAACACACCACACGTTGTCATTAATGCAAGTGAGACTATCACATAAACCATTTTGTATCAGTTTCATTTCTGTTTACTGGCAGTGAAACTGTAATTACATTTAATGTGAAAAATATTATTTATTAAGAAAACAACGAAAAAAATATTAAATGTTGTAATGTGGTTCTAGCTTTAAGATCTTTGCAAGTTACTGCTAACAAAACAACACTGCTTGCATTTATGACTGATGAATTTTAATAGCGCAGACAAAAACTGTTTGTGACAACAGCCCCTATACATTGGTGAGTGTAAACATTGTGAAAGTGCTAAAACATATTTTAATTAATCCATAACTAAATTAAAAAAGATAACAGGGGTTATTATGAGTAGCAGTGGGTGTAAATCACAAAACTTGCAGTAGTGCAATCAGACAAAGCAACAGCAAATTACAAGAGATTATGCTGAATTAAGCCAGAAGCGTAAATTAGCATGTAGTCAAACTGGACCAAGAGATGCATTTTGTGCTAAGAAAATCGATATAAACATAAAAGAACATGAACAATAACTGCCAGTAGCTACTCAAGCTCTGTTCTTGTGTTTTTTCATTAGGCATTTTTGCCCCAAATTTCACAAATTATTCGAATGGGCGTAATTGGTTATTTCACATCACATAGGTAACATGAATTTACCAGAATTACCTCAATGACTGTCGCATAGTTCAGATTTCACAAGGCCTAATTATGAGTTTTAAAGGTGGTCGGTGAATCCCCCAATGGGTAAATTAGGAAATTTTGGCTGGATTGGTGGGGAACGTTTTGCCGAAAGATCTCCCTCCTATTCAACCGAAGCACTGATGGCAAAGTGTGATGCCAGCCAACTACCATTCCAAGGTGGTCTGTTTGCAAAGTGTTGGTTCAGTATTTTAGAAACAAAGAACCAAAGTGGCGATTTTTCTGAAATACAAACATCTGTGGAATTGATGTGAAGGAAATTTTCTCCCTGTGTGTGGAGGCATTGTTGATTTTTTCCTGCACAGGATCGTCCAGTCTCACATGTCAGTCCTAGGCACAAAAAATCACGTTGGAATGCATGGTCTAAATAAGGCAAGCTTTACAAAGCAAAGGGCTAGTGGCACTGAGATGGGTTAGCCTCGGGGAAGACGTTTCTGACAATGGATCCATCTGATAGTCTTTCATCAAGACCCTTATAGTTGCTCACCACTCAATGAGTCAGTGGAGCTGTAAGTTTTGAAGAAGAAATGTACTGCTGATTTACTGTGGTTCAGACATTCTGACAAGTTCTAAATGGCAGTTTATACTGACCTTCAGACATATGTTGGTGAAATAACTCCCTACTTCTACTGTCAATACACGATAATACAAGGTTTTGAATCCTTCAAACACTTTTAGTCCTACCTTCATCTGCAACTTCCTCTTTCTAAACAGACCTCCAATCAATAAAGGAATTTTTATGTACAACTTCTAGGATCCAATATCAGATTAATATCACCCACTCCATACTATGCATCATTGCCAATGTAAACATCTGATTTGACAAACCTCAAATGACTCAACCGAATGCCATCTTATCAGGCATGATCTCTCATGACCTACACCATACTGTCACTGGGCTGACTGAGATAGCATGCTCTATATTAGTTAGCATAGGTTTTATTGAGGGGGTTTCTCAGCGTTGATACAGAAATCTGTAAACATCTGAGTCGGAGCGGTTAAAATCAAAACGTTCTGAGAGCTTTTCTGAAAGGCGTCAGGTGGTTTTCTGCTCTGAGTTAGATGGGAACAGCATTCCATGCTTTTGGTGTCACAACTGCAAACATTCTACCTCGCATCCTAGCTTTCCTGGCCTTAGCAACACACAATTTATACTCACCTGCCACTGTCGGCAGATATCAATGTCAACATGTCGGTTTTTGATAAGTGGATAAAAGCAGCTCTAGACAAGGTACTTGCAGAAAAAAAGCATCTCCCACTAGGTACACTTTCCTGCTCCCAGGTACAGCAAACTGCTAGTCCAAGCCAAAAGAGCAATGCAAGTTGAAGGCGTGGACATGGAGAAACAGGTACCAGGAATATGCTAAAAAGGAATATAAAAAAGAACTTAAACACTATAAACTACTATTGATCAAGTGTTGCTCCAATGATAATCTATGGGAGAACTAGACCTTGCAATAGTGAAAAACAAAATTGACAGTCTTGCACTATCAGGACATGTACAATACACCTGTACATGTCCTACCTTTCACATACACAGCACCGTGCCTATGGGGGTACCCTGGGCCTACCTTAGGGGTGCCATACATGTAGTAAAAGGGAATGTTAGTGCCTGGCAAGAAGGTGCACTTTCCAGGTCCCATGGCTGGTTAAACTTGCACTCACAGACACTGCATTGACAGGCTTGGGACAAGTTAACATGGCTACTCATGTGGGTGGCACAACCAGTGTTGCAGGCCCCCTAGTAGCATTTGATTTACAGGCCCTGGGCACACACAGTGCACTTTACTAGGGACTTAACAATAAACCAAACATACCAATCATGGAGAGCCAACAAGAATTACAATTTGCACAGGGGGCTCTTGCACCGTAGCACTGATCAGCAGTAGTAAAGTGCACTGAGTACATAAACCAGCATAAACGAAGTCCAGCATAACAAACAAAATATAGCAGGTTGAGGCAAAAAGATAGCGGAAACCGCACCAAGGATGCCTGGTCTAACAACAATCAATCTAGAAATGTGCCAAACTGAAAAAGAAACTCCCTTAGATGAAAGAATACCTAAAAAGATAAAAGGAAAAATTTCAACAGTGCAACATCTCTGCCAGAAGACAAAGAGCTCTCTTGACAAAATGCATCTACATAGGCATAACAGAAGGTGTTAATCAGACATCAAATAGCCAAAGAAAATACATGATTCAAGCAGGATCTACAATGCCAAATGCCCAGGCAAAGAATGCCATGAAATATAAAAAGAATTCCAATGTACTGAAAGCAGTTAAACAGCCATTCCTAACTCTCAAGGATTCTGCAAGAAAATGACAGCTCACTGCACCACCACAGCAGACACCTTTGACTCATACCTGGGAAACAAGCGAAACAGTTGCTACATGGAGATGCCACGTTATACAAGCAATCCAACAAAGGTATTCATCTCTATCAGAGGAAACAAGAGAACCAGTTGACAATTGGCGATGTCACCTTTAACAAGCAATCACAAAAATGTATTCATCTCTATCATTCTTTGGATAGAATTTGGGGATATTGTGAAACTCAGCAATCCAGCAGGCTGTACTTTAGAATAATACCCACCATAAATATTCATGAGAATTCTTCTACTATCATGGATGGCTATACCAACGATTCCTCTCTAAACCACGAGATGACTTCAAATAATTCAGAACTCAGCCACAAGATTACTTTTACATATAAAGGCATGCACACACACACACACACACACATTTATCCTGCCTTGAAGGCTCTCCACTAGTTATTGATTGCAAGAAGATGTTAATCACCCAATTATGCATCACTGACACAGTAATACACAATAAAGATCCTGAATTCCAAAAGATGAAAATCAATGTTGGAGGATTAGTTATTAGTAGGGGTAAGTATGCACCTACCACTAACAAGAAGGCCACCCATGCAATATAAGGTCCAGACAAAGCCTCAATACATTAGCCCCTGGCTCAACCCTTGGTAGCTGGCTGCAAGCAAGCAAGCTTAACTCAGGAGACAGGTATGTTAAAAACACCAATACATTAAATAAGTAAGACACAACTTGCAATAAAAATCCTGCGCCAATTTATAAAAATAGAAAATATTTGTATCTGTAAATTACATCAAAATGACAAAAATCAATTATAGGGAACCAGAGATATGAACTTTTATAGATTAACCACTTTATTGTGCTTGGCCGGGACAAAGTCAAAGTTTGAGGCAATGGAGCCCTGGTCAGATACACTAAGTGGGAGGCTCCAGTCACAATGTTACCTTTGGACCTAGAAACTTTTATGGAGGATTTTCTATTGACGTCCTGCGATCCCTTCCACTAGGCCGATTGAGATGCAACATCGTTGGATTGCTTTTCCATGAGGCCCTGGGGTCAGTTCCTGAAAGTCTGGAGCTCTGGGGCTTTCAGCGCAAGAAACCTGAAATCCAGGCTGCGTCATGGTTGAAGGTCGTCGGCTAGATTCTCAACTTCAGGTCGGCCCACTTATGGAACTTTTTCCAAAAGTTCCTCCAAACTTCTCCGAACTTCTGGAACTTCTTCCTGATGTTTCTCTTGAGGGTTCAAAGTGTCCAAAACACAAATCCTAGGGTCCTTAAGCTCTGAGATGTTCCTTGGTAGTTTGGAACTACAGTTCCCACGATGCACCTGGCCATATCTTTAAAAGCCCCCTGGACGCACTCCAGGCTGGGGACATCTTGAGGGAGATGGTGCTGGGAAGCTCTGTTAACCAGTTTCTTTCAGGGAGTCCACTCCTTAATCATTGTTGAAGCAAGAAAAAGTCCTCAGGGCTGTAGTTCCAAGTATGCAACAAGAGCAGTCCCCTAGGGAGCAATCCTGTGAAGTGCAGATCAGGGATCCAGCAGGACAATCCTTCTGGATTGTAGTCTCAGGCAGGAAATCTGAGTTGCTATGCAGCTCTCACATATTAATTCAATAAACTGGGGTGACAACTAGGGAGCACTCCTGTCCAATGAGGTGCAAGGTGCCACATAAAAGCATGACAGCTTCCTCCAAAGTGTGGCATTTTCTTGTCCCACAAAGCATTGCACTCCCCCTCCTGAAAATTCCATTGCCGGGTCTGCCATCTGGCCTGGGTTACAGGAAGAGGGGGTAGGTCTGGCTGGCACTCCTTACTGTCCTGCTCTCTTCGAAGCCCAGTTTGATTTACCCTACCCCAGACCTGGCCTGTTCTTTGCACCAGCAGAGCTCTCCTCATCAGATAACCTCTGCTCTATGTGGACAGTTATCACCTCATCAAAGCAGCCTGGCGAAACCTTTTAAGGCTGACCAATGAGGAAAGGCTGCTTGAAGGCTGGATTTTGGCTCACGGAGAAGAAAGTTCTATAACTTATTTTCTGTACTAGTTATGATAAATGCAACAGTGGGAAGTTATTGGATTTATCATTGCCCGTCTTTTAAGTCTTTGAATGATATTTTAGCTCCTTCCTTGCAATAGTTATACTTAAATAACATATTCCAATGTTAGCCTATGGGGGAAATCAAAATTGACAGTTCCCTCACCAGGGCATATAAAACATATTTTATAATGTCCTTGCTTATAGCTAAATGGCACCCCACACCTGGGGCACCTAGGGAAGGCCTTAGACGTGACTTATATTTAAAAATCAAATTTGCATGCAATTTACTTTTTGAAAACAGTCTGAAAAGCAGGGCTGCCTTTAAAAATGACGGTAGGCACACAGCAGTGCACACTTCAGTGCAGGAAATTGACTGGGCGTCTAAACCCACCTGCCCTACTATATTTCAGGGATTTATGGGTAATTTGATTCCCCTTGCCTTATTATACACTAGGGAGTTACAGGGTCTGTCATTGCCAATTTTAATTATACCTAATTGCCATACACCTTTTTCATCAGAGCACTGTCCCTGGGCCTGCTTAGCAGAGCCCAGGCCACAGTCAGAGTCAGTTACCACCAGTATCAGTCAAGAAATGGAGGTGATCAGAGCCAAAAAGGATGACTTTCTCACAGTCAACAAATACTCTCCACCCGGATTCTCTCTCAAAATGACCACTGTGATAAATAATTTCTCTTTACGAAAAGAAAAGTGTCTGTAGCCCTACTTTTTCCTGTATAGTCTACCAAATTATTGAATTCACTCCTAGCAAAAAAATGACCCACTAACATACCACTGGAATTTAAGAATAATGGTTACTAGTAAATTATTCCCAACCTGACTATCATGGACATCTGGACAAGCCATCTTCTAGAAAACAAGAAAAAACACATGACTAAAGCCTACTCAGTCCAAACAGAAGATCTGCCCAATTTATCAAAATCTTATGCAAGAACTCAATCAATCTTACTAGTCAAAATAACTCCTTCTCACCCTGTCACTGTATAATTAAATGTAAAATAAATTGCTATCACCCACCCAAATACTCTATCACCTGGTCAAATGGCACCAACTTCAACAAGCTTCATTCCACTATATTGCATAATTTCTACAAAAAAAGAGGATCTTGATATATGACTATTGAATACCTGTCAACCTCAGCATGCCATGCTCCCCTTATTCGACTCCTACACAAAACTTCATGTCTTCTGGCTTACTTTTCTGTTGTGCTTGTGTGAAGTGACCATGCTTCAATGCATCGCCCATAACCTCTTTCTTCCTACAAATTGATCATTACTTGTCAGCAATATATTCATCTTAAGAGGTTCCTCTAGCCTGACAATTCACTCCACCATAAATTCATACAAACTAACACACCCCTAATGTCTGCTAGCGATGACATCTACCTTCTTCTGAATCTAGGACACACAAACTGGGGTAATGCATTTAAGGGTTTCTTCAGAAAACACAGGAATAGCCACTAAATTAAACACTAACCTTGGGAGGCACTGTAGCATTCTAAGTGCCATAAAGAGCTGCAATTCCTCATGAGGAGAAGTAAGAACTACATAAATGTAATTATACTGCAATATAATTTAATGCCTCTACTGTTGTATTATCAGCTGCTAAGCACTGGTGGCATAAACTACAAATAAACTATAAAATTAAGGATTATTATAAAGTTGTTGCATTTACTAGTTATCTCACTTTGATAAGCAATATACATAAGGCATAAGAGCAAACTCTTTGTTTCCTTTCAAAAAGTAGTTGCATATCATATACATATAACTCACACTGAAATTCTCTTTCCTTTATTAAATGTGCCAAAGGGAGCATGTAGAGATGAAACAACAAACGGAATTTTGATGAACCCTGGGGTACTCCACATTCTCACAGTGTGGTTTGCGAGCAGTGTTTGCCAATTTTAACAATCACAAATGCTCTCTGAAGAATGATTTTAGCTATGACCATACTCAAACTATAATATTAGGCCATTATTTTAGTATTGTAAAGAGTATTCCATGACACATGGTACCAAGGGCTGCTGATAGGTCTAGTAATGCAATTGCTGTTGTGTGGCCTTATTTCTGCGCTCTAGCACCATCACGAGTATCCAGATAATGACTGTTTCCATTCCATGCAGGCGGCAGAAGCCGGATTGTGCATCATCTAAGAACTTCACTTTCTATACATTATCTTGTATTTGTTTGCAGACTTCATCTATGATGATTTTAAACAAGGCTGTAAGTGTAGAAACTAGTTTTAAATTGGCTGGATAGTTATCTACTTAGGGGCTTATTAGGAGTTTTGCGGTTTTCATGTGGGACGACCACCATTGCAGTCCCTGGAGGACCGCCAAGCCTGTGGTGTACCCGCCCACTAGATTATGAGTTTAATCCAGAGCGGGCGGGCGGTGCTGCTGTGGTGTCATGGCGGTGGGGATGTAAGGCTTATAGGAGAACATACCGCCGTGTTGAGAGAGCCTGCTGCACATACGTGCACTCTGTGGCACTGTGTGGCATGCACCATGGCATACATATCAACAATGAATGCATGAAAGTGCAATTGTAGGAGGGCACAATATGTGCCGTCTGCATACATCCCCATGGCCAGATTCGTTCAGGGGCCTTGTTAGGGCCCCATTACCTGTGTTTCCACCACCAGAAATGGGAGGTGGAAATGCAAGTCGTAATATGTTTGGCTGCGATGTCATTGGCACTGCCAGCAGATTCAGGCCTCTTGCTGCAATCCACTGTTGTGGGATCCTGGATCCTGGCCGAGGCGGCGGATTTGTGGCAGTCCCACTGCCACCATCATAATAAACCGGTCAGACCATCGGGTAGTGGTGGTCAGCTCACCGCCACGAGTATGGCAGTCCCAAGGACCGCATGACTTGTAATAACCCTATTAATATTTGTATTAAAAGTACAGCTTTGCTTGTTTTAAGTCTTTATGCCAGACACCTCTCTATATGAATGATCGATTAAGCAGGAAAAATATCTTTGGCTAGCACTCAGATGCAGTCTTTAACCAGTTTGTCTGGACATGTAGCCATCCCATTCCCAGAACCTGAGGGCTTGAGAGGGTCTACACATCTAATAACATTGCATGCAGATAATAATTGAACACTGTTAGTTTCAGTTCATCTTAATGCTGCAGGCTCAACTCAAATGTGCCATTTGCAGTATTCCGTTGTTTGGCACTGCAGGGGGGTGCCACTGCCGACACCATCTCAAAGTTATGAGTTTGGGATAATTTTTCGTTTAACATATAAGTCTACGACCTTCAACAACACTGCAGACAGCCATTTATGACATCCTTAAAATGAACCACCATGTTAAGATATTCATTATTCTGTATGTCAATGGAAGTGCTTCCAGCAACAAGAGCCAATATCACTGTGGAAAATGCTGAATGTCGTGGCACAATAATGTAAAACCAACTGAGCAACAGAGAACATCAATGACAAATGCTAATGCTGCAAAGGACACGTGAAAAACAGATTGTTCATGTGTACACTGAGACCTCTGCCTTTTTCTGCAGACCTACAACCCAACAAGCTGGCCAGATAAATTTCAAGACCACACTTTTGCTCCATGGCCCTGATTTCCCCTTGTGGTTTACCGGCTTGCACTGCAGAATAAAAAACCCAAAGGTCCCAGGAGGAACTAGTGTATAGAAGTGTTTAAGTCTATTACAATCACATTGTTATTATGTTATTGAAATCATTGTGAATAATAGTTGTATTTCTTTTCTATAAAAGGAGGCACCAGTAAAAGCCCTATGAGGTAATGTCCTAATTACTCACCAGCAATCTTTATTAATCTCGAATCTGATGTCCTCACACCAGCCATTACTTCTGAGGTTGAATCCACCTTGAGACAGGAAAATCCAAGAAATAATGCAAATGAAAGGCCCACCCACCACTGCAGGGTGCCATTAAAAACTTAAATTCCTAACATTGTCCTGCCATACCCAAAGATAGAGGAAAGCTTGATAGATGAGAGGGGGACAGGCAGATTACAGTGGCTGATATGTGGAAATTAAGACCAAGAGTAATAAAGGTTAAATGTAAGTAATTGGGACACTACTTCCATGGCCTGTATTGCTTCTCCCAATCATTATGTTTGAGAGATATGAAAGCAAATCTGGACTGCAGCAAAAAAGAAAAGACCAAAACAAAATGCATTTTGTGGCACCTATTGTTTTAATGAAATTAAATAGCAACAGGAAGGAGTTTTAATGACAGAATTGAACTTAATAAATTAACTCCAAAGTTCCTTCCATCTGCCCAAATGCCTTGCAGTCTGTAATGCTCCACAAAATTATTCTAAGAATCACATGTAGCTACTCATCAGATCTCTGGAAGGGAAACAATTCTCTCTTCTGCCCATGTGGATGTCGAACCTCTTCCTGATGACCTGATCCACCTACTAACCATCATGGAGGAAGCTTTTTCATTCTGACCTGCAGAACCAAAGGTCAATAACAGGTGAAACAATCAACTAAACTCCTGTAAACATTTAAGGTAAAACATAAGCGATCTCTTTTCATCCAGTACATGTGTCAACTCTTATTCTCAAGAGGCTTGAGGATGAAAAAAAACTGTTGTAATTTACTCTCCAATAAAAGCACAAGCAGATCTACCTTCTGTGTCAAGCGGTAGAGACTTTGGGATAGAAGGTAATATTAGGGGTATCAACTACATCATCAAAAACTGAAAAATGTGCTGCACAGAGCAAAGCTCCTAATGCTATGAGCTGATGCAATTGCTATCAAAAAGGCTAATTTCAAGTCATAAATTTGATATCAATAGACTTTACAGTTTGAAGAGGCAGGACTGAAGTGCATTAGAACTAAAGGAAAAGCCCATTGTAGAGTTAAAAGTATAAATCATGGGAGGAGAGAGAATGGGAATCTTGAATACCCTCAGAGAAGTCAGCTGATTTGCGACTGCTTCCTCTAAATTTCCAGACTAACAATGAAAGCCTTGTCACAAGCGGACTAACCATCAGCTGGAACAGGGGCAGTTGAAAAAGAAGACCCTAATGAGGAAGAACTGCCAATGACATTAGAAGAGAAAATGTACATCTCCAAGGCCAAAAGTGGTCTGCCATAATCCCTTCTCAATCACACCGCTTAGGTCATTTCTGTGTCTAGTTCTGTACGGAAATGCCTCTTTTTGCATGATCACCACCAAATGTTTTGGATTGATGCTGCTGATTTTTCAACTCTGAAACTGCTCTGAGACCTGCTAAATACAGAGACGTTTTAAGGCATGGGCAAAGTGGGCTCTAGCCCAGGGCCACAGCCTTTTGAGGGGGGACCCCCTATAGAGACAGCTCTGTTCTTGCCCTAATCCCCTTGAGTAATTCTGAAGCAGATTGTTTTAAATACCATTTTTCTTTAATTTATTTTTAACGTGATTCATGTGTAAAGGTCTATAACAGACATTTTGCACAGAAATGGGATTATGTTTCATGCAACATATATAATAAAATCTTTTAGTTCAAAACAGGAGCTCACATATTAGAAATGGGTGAATGTCAAAGAAATGATTTGCAATAAAATTAATGACCTGCTGCTGTGTTACAATATTGATAATATACATCACTATCCCGGAATATTAGATGTAAATACATTTAGAACTTGGATCTGAGTGCCTGTGCGCCATTAGCGACCTGCATAAAGAGGATATGTAAGAGCTCAAATTGAATCATAAACTATAAGCTGCTCTGAACACGGCCCACAAAAATAGGTTTGGCCCAGGGTCCCCAAAATCCTGAAGATGTCCCTGGCTAAACAGACCTCAGCGTGAGTGCTCTGACCCTTGAAAGTATATATATTGGATTGGTTTACACCCTATTGGCATAATTTAACTTACCCATAAATGCCTAGTATGTGGTAAAAGGGGTACCCAGGCAACGTAAGGAAAAGTGTTCCCCAGGGACTGCAACACTTATTGTGCCACCCAGAGTGTGACAAATTAAAACAAGTCTCTCAGCTTACCACTACAGCCTGGAAGAGCAGTTTTAAGTTGCTAACTTAACTTTATAATTTAAACTAATGACAAACCCTAAACCTCCCTTTTTTAATATATTTAGGTCACCCCTAGTTAGCCCTATTGAGTCCAAAGGTAGGCTGCTGCATATATACAGGGCATGTATTTTATATGCCCTCGAGGAAAAAACCCAAAATTGTCATTTTAACTGAGGGAAGGCTAGTAGCCCCATTGGCGAATACAGGGTTATGCACTGACAATTCAGCTGTGCTAACATCTGAATAGGACTACTAAAGTTAGTACTTCAGGGTATTAAATTAATAGTTGCATTAAACCCGATTTGGTGCCCTAGTCAGATTTAATATAACTTTTGAGTATGTGCAACTGTCGACCTGTGAGGGAAGCTTGAATGTGACAGGAGCTGGAACAATAGAGCCCTGCCGTTGAAAGAGGTGTTACCTCCCCAATGGCAGGAAGCTAAGCAGTGAGCCCAAAATCCAAAATTCAAAGACGAAGACGCATTTGAATACCAAATGGTGGCCACACCTGAGAAGGGCTGTTCGTTTCTTTAGGTAGACGGGCTGGTGTCAGGGACAGAGAGGGTAAACAGTTGCCAAACCAGTTTCCCTTGGACGTGTATCCCTCAGGTAGCCACACCTCTAGGGTGTGCTACCTGTTCCACATCCCAAAATAAGGGTTCATCCAACTTGGGAGTGTGGTGAATAGTGCACTATGGGATAGATAGTTGTCGCACATTGCAGTAAGTTGTCATCAGACAGGAGGTGACTTAGTAGCCTACTGGCTAGTAACCATAGCATCTCCCCCAGGGCACATTCTTGGCATACATATGGGGGCACTATCCCAGACCTCAGATCTCATCTGGATTGGAAAGAGGACCAAAGAAGTACTTCCCTGCTGTTTCCTGGACCAAGCAAGAGAAACTGCACCAAAGTCTGGACCACGCCTGCTGATCCTTGAGCTGGCAAAGAAAGGACTGTGTGTCTATGGTTCCTGACTCGTGGAAAAGTTGTTCCTGAGCACAAGACAGAAGAAGTGAACTCAAAGAGTCAGTTGGATGACTTCCTATTACAGCACCAGGGCCGCAAAAGCTGAGGAAGCCCGTTTTGGCAAGTCAGTAGCCACAATCGTTTGTTATCCCCTGACCGCCAGCGTGCAGCCTGGGAGACCAAATCTTGATGCTCAAAAGTTTCACACGGGTCTGCTGGACCCAGGAGAGTGGTCAGAGTGTAGGATGGTTGCCCAAGAAGGACACTAGCCTTCCTGAAAGGGAACCACTGGTTTCTCTGTGACCAGAGACCAGTAGTCCAGTGCCAACTGGACTTTTGCTGGACCGAAGAGGACTTCAAGGGACATTGATCCCTGTAGCTAAAGTCGACCCACTGGGATCGTGAACCGAGTCTTAGTCCCAAGAAGCCTCCCATCAACAGCACAGCATCCTCAGCATCTTACAGTATCTTCAGCATTCTGTACCCCTTGCATCAGGACCACTCAATTGAAGTCTATGGCAGTTTTCCCATAGATCTCGGAACTGGACTTGAGATTCCTTTGGTGACAGGGTAACTGTGCTGGTAGTTCTTATTGTCCCCCTTGACCTCCTCCCTGCTGGAACTGGTCGCCCAAAGTGTGCGGGATTATCTGAACACAACTTTACAAAAGTTTTATAAGCATTCCAAAGTTTCTGTTAACCGCTGCATTTGTCAATGCCCTAACTTGAAAGTGAAGGTTTTGCACACAAAACCTGAGTATCTTCTAGTGTGATGGTGCTATTGGAACGTGAAAATAAGTGTCCACTAAACCCAACATGATAATAAAGCTTTCTGAAGAACTGAAGGAAAGATCACCATACACAACAACTTCAATCCCTAACCAGACTCAACAGACCTCACAACAGGATTCCCATATTGTTCAAAGAAACCACTCTGACCATGTGACCCACCATCTCCAGTGACGAAACTGTCTTCACATGCAGTCCATCCACTCTGGGGATCCTTCGGACTTCTGCCTCCACTACAACTTCACCAAAGGACTACAATCTATCAGCACAGCCCTCACTCTGAAATTAAATGCCTCAATCACTTCTGCCACCCTCCCTGGCACATAGAAGCATGACACAGTATTACCCCTACTCAAAAAGCCTTCTACCGATCCAACAATGCACACGAACTACAGGCCAATCTATCTGCCACCGTTTCAGGCCAGAGTCATGGAGAAACTTATCACAATATACCTCACCAACCATCTCCATAACCACCAACTCCTGGATGTCACACAATCAGACTTCACACCCAACCACAGCACAGAAACAATCCTCATCAACACAACAGAACATCTGTATAATCTTAGATATATGTGACAAGGCTGCTCTTAACCTCCTGGTCCACTCCACGGCATTCGACCCACTACATCCTCATCTGGCTCCTTCATTAGATTGTAACCTAAAGACCCATTCTTCATTGGATATACTCCTTCCTGACTGGAAGTACACAGTCAGTCAGCCAAGTCCCCTACTCTTTGGACACCCACAGCCCCATCTGTGGGCTGAAGTCGCCAACCTAATGAAGACCTACTGTCTCAAACTTAACACAGAATAAAAAGAAGTTGTAATCTTCAAGAAGAACCTATCACCATGGAACTCACCTAATGCCTAGCTGAACTTGGACCTACACCCACCTCAACCATCGCTACCAATGCAACGGGCGCCCGCGCATGTGCATTTGTGAGGAAGAAGCTATCCAGGAAGCAACAAGATGGAGCCCCGGGACGCAGCAGCTCAGGTAAGTAATTTTCTTTATGTAATGTTTCTAAGTAATTGTAAAATGAGGGCGGGAGGGAGGCGGGTGGCGCGTAGTGGGGCTACGCAAAGTGTACGGGTGGGCGTAGATTTGCCCCCACTCCATAATGCTTCACGTAGCCTCACTATGCCCACTACGCCCAGGGCTGACTTGTATGTGCAATGAGGAATTACACATCTTGCTGTGGAGGTACCTGTTAATGCAATGTTTGATACCTCATCCTGCTGTGGACATACTGGGCAGGCAATGTGGGATAACAGATCTTGGTATGGAGTTAAATGGGCAGGCAATGTGTGATAACTGATCCTGCTGCAGTGGTACCTAAGCAGGCAATTTGTTACAAATCGTCCTCCTGTGGCGGTACCTGGGCAGGCAATGTCCAATAACTCATCCTGTTGTTAAGGTGCCTAGGCAGGCAATGTGAGATAACTCATCCTCCTGTGCTGTGGAACGATCATTAAAAAAGCAGTCTATGTTCAACTCCAAGATCACACCAATGCTAACCATCTCCTGCATCACTTCCAGTCTAGCTTCCGCTAATGTTGCCACATGGAGACCATTACCTTACACATCATAGATGATGCCCTCTTGATCACAAATGAAGTTGACCCCTGCCTCCTAGTATTGCTGGACCGCTCAGCAGCCTTCAACACAGTCGAACATCCCACCCTTATGCACATCCTGGAGTCTCGAATGGGATTTGTCCACAATGTCCTTCAATTGCTCTCCTCCTACATTTACAACTGTCACCAGTTTGTTTACAAGGGCGCCTAAGGCACAAAATATCCCCTGTACACCATTACACTGAAGACTGAGAAATGTAGCAAGGAAGAAAGGAGGCCTTTTCCACCCATGCACCCAGGATATGGAACTACATCCCAATATCAATCAGCATTGCCCCAGCACTGCTCCAATGTAAGAAAGTGTTGGAGACTCACTTCTTTAAAATACACCACATCGCAATGCGTTAAGCATCCACAACCCAGCTTCCTGCCCTATTAATCATTGACTTTATGCTTCTTTTTTACCTGGTACTGCGCCCCACTGCTTTTTGGCTAAGTTTGCGCAATAGAAAAACCACATACAGGCATACATCCATACATGCCTGGTCAGGCAATGTGAAATAACGCAGCCTCATATGGAGGTAACTGGATGGAATGTACCAAGTGATCCTGCAGTGAGAAATAACTGCACCAGCAAAGGGCAATATCTTACACTGTTGTAAAGTCACCCATGGAGGCAACGGGCGGTAACTCATTCTGCTGTGGAGACACCTGCACATACAATCGAAGAAAGCCCGTTTTACTGAAACAAGTAAAACACCTTTTCTTCAGCATCGACCGCGCCTCCTCAAACGACAGAGAGCAGCCCCCTGAGAGTCCAGTTCAGAGTGAGGCCCACAAAACCGTCCTCACGTTCCCTGGAATCGAGTTCACTGCAGTTTGTCTGTTTGTATCATTGGGACAACCCGTGGTAAGTCAACCCTCAAGACACGGCTGGCGCTGAGTCTTTACATCATCCCTCAGTCGTGATAGACACACGCCTGGCATCTCCTCGCAGCCACCGGGTCACTCCTCGCCCTTCCCTTTGTTCTTCCCTGTCAGGGTTTTCACGGGGATTTCGAAATCAAACAAAAACACAGACCATTTGCATTAATGGCTTGGAATCAACGCGCTGACGGTCTAACATGAAAGGACAGGCGTAGTCGATAGGAAGCGCAAAAAAAAATCATACAAATATTCCGCTCATGGTTTTATTTTTAGAAAGAATTGGTACACTCTTTGAAAGGCTTTCGTTTCATTACGAATTTTCTCTGGAGAATAAATGAGGTTTGCGAAGAAGAAGAACCAAGACAGCGCCTATCGCTGAATAATGTTGCTGACCCAGATTGCCTTCTTCCTTATAGCGCTACCAGAGAGAGGGCGTGCGGGTTTATTAGAGTGACAGAGGTGCCGGGAAATAGAAGCGAGAGAGAGAGAGAAACAGGGAAAGAAAGATAGAATATGTATTTGTATGTTTAATATAATATGCTTATATTGATGGTGTGCCATTGTCTCCTGTCTGTGTAAACACCGCTGGGACGCCAGGGCTGTGGTCCTGGTCTGTAGAATTCTCTGCAGAAGTGCTCCCCAGCTGAAGATATGGCTGTGAGCATGATACATAAACAAGGGGGCTCGCCTCGGCCTGGGCTCCCTCCCCAGCCATCTCTAAATCATGGCTGTCGCGGCCCTCGCAGCTCCGCTCCTTCAGCCTGAGCAACTCCCCCCACCCCCGCGCCCTCCCCTCCCCTCACCGTGATCCGAGGGATGCTCTTCTTCCCTTGGTAGGACATGGTCAGCAGGGATGGGTGGGCCCTGTCCGGAGGGGCTCCTGGGAGATACGGGTGCTCTGTCCGGGCGGAGATGCCAGGACCGTTCTTTCTCTCGTGGGCTCTCGGGGCGGAGTCTTTCCGCCTCTGCTGGGAGGCGGGGGAGGGGCTCTGCTCGTCCCTTTCTCTGCCCTGTATTCTCGGCCGCGATGCTGCTGTGGACCGAGCCCGCTGCTGGAGCTTCCCTGCTCTGAGGCAGCCGGAAATCGCGATTGGCTGATTCGCTTTCAGTCTCGTGCAGGCAGAAAGCAGCTCTAACGGGAACAGAGCCCCCTCCGCACCAGGGATCAACTTCAGGACTCAGGCAGGAAACAAAGCCCGAGCACCTAGCAACGCACGTGCCCCAGAGGAGAGCGGTGTCAGCCAAGCCCCCCCCCCATGCTTTGGCAGCATCCTCTATTTTCACCAGACACCAACGTCTCCCCACCCTCGCCCACCAACCCCTCCAGCCCGTCCCCTTTCATTACTCAGAAACTTCTCCACCCTCGTCTAACAGCAGTCTCGCCCTCGCCCACCTTTCTCTAATACTTACAAATCTCTCTCCTTTCATCACACAACAACCTCTCCCAAACCGTGTCAACCCCTCCCTCTGCGTTCACCATCTAGCAAGCCCTCTCCACTTAATCCAGCAGCTCCTCGCCTTTCATCACCCACCTCCTCTCCCTATCCTAATCCAGGTTACCCCCTCATTTTATAACCCACAAACCTCTCCCCAACCTTAAACCATTTGCCATCCTCCTTTCATCACCCAACATCTTCCTCGCCCACCAGCATTGCTCCACTACTCTTGTGTAGCAGGCAGGACTTCTACTTTCGTCAACAGCCCTGATAGTACAGGGCACCGTCTCTTTTTATCACCCAATAACCCCCCAGTTCTAATCCAGCGGCCCCTCATCCCCGACCAGCCCCTCCTGGATGGAAGTGTCCTTCTATCACTTAGCAACCTCTTCCCCGCCCTCACGCAAAGACCACGCTCCAGTCCTCGCATTGCAGCCCCTCTCTTTTCAGCACCCAGCAACCTCTACCCAGTCCTAGTCCGCCTCCCCTATGTTTTCATCTCTAAATTCCCCCCTCCCCCCACCCTGAATCCTAAACCAGGAGTCTCTGTCCTTTTATTACTAAGCAACCGCTCTGTTATTCTTGTTCGTCAACCCCAGGCCCTTCTTCACACAGCGAACTATATACTTTCTCACAAAGCATCCCCCTCCCTTCCACACCCACAGACCGCCTCCAACGCCCATCGGTTTGCCCCACTTCCTTCCTCGTCTAGCAACCTTCCTAGTAACACGCACCCAGCAACTCTAAGTTAAGCGCGGATATCCCATAGCCTGGCTTCCATACACCTAATATTCTGAATTAGTGCATGCAAAATGAAAGTTCGCAGGAAAGACTCAGACTAAACCAGTTTTCTATTGAGAGAATTGTGTTGCAGGTGTATTTGGTAAACAAATGGGTTAATTTACGGGGGATACAAGGGCAGCCAGTGATTTATGACCTAAGCTGACTGCAGCCTGGTTAGCCAACCAGCACCAGGAATATACAATATCCAGGGGCAGATGTACGACCCTAAATTGCAGTCGCAAACGGGCAATCGGGCCGTTTGCGACTGCAATTTAGGGCATGGCCATGTACAAACCTCATTTTGCGAATCAGTAAATTTTACAGATTTGCAAAATAAGGTGTGCGACTCGCTATTAGCAAGAGGCATGCCAAGGGCGTCCCTTCCTAATAGCTACTCGCATTTGTATGTATGAATGTTTTGCGACCGCAATTGCGGTCGCAAAACACTCGCAATATACCACCTACTTCAAGTAGGTGGTAAACCATTTGCAAACAGGAAGGGGTCCCCATAGGACCCCTTCCCCTTTTTTTTAGGTCTTACTATATTCCCCTCTCTCCCGTTTGTGCTGGTCTGTGCTCACGTATCTATAGCGCCGAGGTACCCGTTGGGTGTTTGTCGCGCTCTACAAATACTATATACAATACAATACAATGAGTCAAAAAATATTTTTCAAGGGCAGGCAGTGATCCCAGGGACCAAAGCCTGCCCTTAAAAAATGAAACTGAAAAGTTTCATTTTTCTTTTTTTTAAAATGCATCCTGTTTTCCTTTAAGGAAAACCGGCTGCTTTTTAAAAAAAAAGAGTGCTTTATTTAAAAGCAGTCACAGATATGGTGGTCTGCTGACCCCAGCAGGCCACCACCCCTGTGAGTGCTAGCCATTCCTAATGGGGTCGTAAATTGCGCTTTCCTCATTAAATATTAATGAGGCATGCAATTTGCGACCCCATTAGGAATCACAAACAGTGTCTGAGGCACTGTTGTACATTCCAATTTGCGAGTCGCAAATGCGACGCAATTTGCGGGTTGCAAATTGGTGAGTCGTACATCTGGGCCCTAGTGCTGAACTCTGGTGTTCACCCCACATCTGGACCTCATAGTCCAGTAAATTGAACTCACGCACAGAGGCAGAGCATTACCAGGCCCATCCCCCCTTATTGTTCAGTCCTCCAACTCTCCTTGGGAATAACAGAACGCTGTTGCTTTCATCTCTGGCTCCTGCCATGGGGACTCTGGGGGTATTGCATGGAGCTCCCTTTGGGCTCCTTCTTGTGGTTGCTTTTAGCCTACCTCGCAAGGTGAAAGCCCTTTCTCGAAGTCTCAAGGGCGGGGTAAAGCAGGGAGTGAAATGTGGCCCTGACATGGGAATGCAGCTCTAAGCTGCTACGCCACTGCACAGTATGCCACTCCACTCTACCACATTCCACTGTAAAATTCAATATGTCGCCCTGCATGCGATGCAGGCAGCCACATTTCCTAACAAAGAAATAGGATTTTCCTTCTTCACCAAGCACTGTCTTTCCTGACAACACTCACTGAAATAGTACCACTGCTCTCCACCAAACACTTTCCAACCCTAACGCAACCAATAGCTTAGCAAAAATGTCATGAGGTCTGGGTTTGGCAAGAAAAATGGTCCCTTTGAGTGTTGGTCTCATAAAATACTGCAATTGTCAGGGTTCGATGGGCCCCCTTATGGCTCTGGATGCTGGTTCAATGCACCTGCTGCACCAATGGTAGCTACACCCCTGTACAGAACATCCTGATCCCTTTTTCACTGAACAACCCCTGATTTTCTGAGCTGCTTTCATGCACTAACTGTATTACTTCCACATCCTGCGACCATCTCTGTGCTCCTATTTCCTCTCTTACCTAGCTATCTCTTTCCCTTCATTATGCAGCACATCTCTCTCTTCTAAAAATCCAATCTCTAGTCATGAGTGGAGAGTCAATCAAGCTCATTGATGTAGAAAAGTATTCCATTGAGACACATTTCATAAGGGAGCAAGCCAGCACACCTCGCTCCCTGCATTGTGTGGCCGGCCGACCCAGAAGCAGTGCCATTCCCCCGTTGGGCCATTACTTTCAGGCCATGGCGGGTGTGGGGAGGGTGGTAGTATGCAGGGGCCTCACAGGGGGACATTCACACCTAAGCCCCCCTGGAGTAGCAGCATCAGGTGTGTGCTTTTCTTGACCGACCCCCCCCCTGCCAGGTTATACCCTAAGGCTATAATGGGATGGCGAGGTGGTTGGGGGGTTAGTAGGAGAAGTGGCCTCGTTAGGGACAGGTGTTGACACCTCGGTCCCAGTGTTTTTAGGGCCTTGATGCAGGAGTGTGGGTATATTTGCATATGCCTCAATGTGAGGTCACCATTCCCAGAGGAAGAGAAACATAGGATGTAGCTTATGGTCTACGAGCTGCTGACGTTGGAACTTAGGAAGTACGTGTGAGTGCTGGCATCAGCTCAATATCCAGTGTTTGTGGGCAAATCACTTAATCTACCTAAAATAACAATTATATTGATTATGTGCAATGTAGCTGATGCTCATGGTAATTGCTCCAGGGCCTTCGGACCGAGTTCACGCTATTTAAAGCTCCAAAAAAACACTAACCATTTGGAAATGTTGCCCACTTTTCTTTGAAGTCCCAAGCCTAATTGTGATCCCAATCCTACCCAGCATGGCATCTTCCTACATCGCTGTGCAGCGTCGCTTCCAATGAGCTCCGAGGACACCTACTCCAACACCAGCTTTCGCCAGTTGTATTCTGCTGATAAGCCGAACAGGAGAGTAGCATGATGAAAGTCTAGGATAGTAGCCTGGAGTGTTGCGAAGAAGCGAAGATTCAGGGGGGATGGATGGAGAGAAAAGATCCTGCAGCTTGACAAGTATTTCTCTGGTCCTGAACTTTTGCAAGTTGTTCTTGGAATACACTTGATTGCTCCCCCTGACTCATGCCTGTGTTGCATCTTAAAGTGGCCCTCCCATTTAGAAAAAAAAGAATTCGCTTCTCCCAATCCTGCATTTCTAATAGGGGCGTGCTAAATATATGTAATTTCCAATTGCACAATTTTGCGAAATTTTGGAAAAACCACACAAAATTATGGAAATCTACCTGGAATCCATATCGGACGGTTACTACTATGTTTTAGCATGAATTACGCCCTTGTTTTCCTTTTCGATGAGGGAATGCATTAGATACCAAAAATGACACAAAAACACAAGTGCTGTGTAGAGTAGCCATTTGGGATTAGTTCATTTGCATGTTTTCTATGCTTCCACAATATAATTTTTATCTGCATTGACTTGCAATTACGCCTCGTGGCATGATGGCATACATTTGGGAATTTGACGAAACAAGCATAACACAAAATGTCAGAAATTATGCAAGATTAAACCAGCATATTGAAAGTGTTGCCTGTGCCTAACGTCTAACAATAGGCATTCTAGAATGTTGATTTATGTGATGATGTCAGATGGGGGGTTCAGGTGCATATCTGCCAACTTACAAATTAATGCCACCATGTGAGGAGGGGGTGGGGCCTTGAAGGGGGCGGAGCCTCATGCTAAGAGCTGCCTAAGAGCCACTCTGCCCTACACCAAGCCCCCCCCCACCCCGCGCCTCTACTTGACAAATAAAAGAAAGGGTCATTGAGGCTGGCACAGATGTACTGGTGTGTTTTCACACCTTTTAATGGGCATCAGCTGCTTACAGCCTCCGAAAACGAGCTGAAAATTCACTGTTTGCAGTGGTTTTCAGCCTCGTTAGGTCTCGCCTAGGCAGTGCGTATGCGCTGCCTAGGAGGGCTTTAGCCATGGTTCAGCTCCTTTCCAAGCACTGCACTCATGCTTGTGGCGGCATCCACCTTGCGGGAGCGAGCAGTGGCGTGCCACAAGCACAAGTGCAGTGCATGAAAAGTGAAGACTGCGCGCGCATGCACGCACCACTCCCGGGCTTGTTTAAAGTAAAGAAGGGCACAGTAAACAGTGAGCGCGCGCATCTGTGCTCCTCTTCTCACCGGTATTGTCCGTTGAGGCTCCTGCCCTGCCTCGGTCCTCCATGTCCTGCAGCAGAGGAAATGTCACTCGGTCTTCAAGGTGCTGTTGGACTCCCAGTAAAGACTGCGGCCCCACAGAAAGGGGAAGGCGAGCCCTAGCCTCCCTTCGTGACCCTTTCCCCTTTATTCTTACCTGTCCCTCCTCCATTCCGCTGCCCCTCTACTGTGTCCCTTCTTCACACATTGTTACCCTTCCCTTGTCCTGTCTCCTGGTCTACCGTGTTTCCTCCCGCCTCTCTTGTGCTCTTTTACTCCCTCGTCTACCATGTCTTTCTCTGCCGTCGGAAGCCTCTTCTTTTCACCCTTTATCAGCTTAAATCGCCGCTCCTTTGCCCAAGGTCCTTATTCCTATATTTCCATCCCTGATTTACCTCATCTATAACTTCGTTCTTCCTCTGACATCTCCCTGCTGCCTTCCTTCACCCCCTGTGCAAACCCCTTCCCTCTCAGACAACCACTACCTCGCGTGCGCCTCCTTCCCTCTTCCCTCACATTTACCCCCTTCAACCCCTTCTCTCCTCCTCTCGCCTCTATTGCCCTCCCCTCCCTCACACACATACTTTGCTCCTCGAGGTAGTCTTGGGGCGGCCTGATGGCCCACCCAATCATGGGCCATCATAAGCGGCAGGGCCGGTCTCGGTTGCACCAGATGAAGAATATCCCACTTTGGCACTTCCGGGTGTTTCCCCAGAGTGTGTTTTTTGTTTGTTTACCAATCCTGTTGTTCTGATCTATCAGCTCGGTTCATACCATTCTGATGTGCAGGGTTCGTGACACGTTTAACGTATCCAAACACAGTGCCATTATAAACACCCAAATATTGCAAAGTAATCCAAAGGAGACAGCAAGTGATGTATATAGGTGTTTGCCCGCCGAGCTCGGACTCGTCCCCACTGGCACACGTCCAAGCGCTTCATACAGACTTGTTAGCGCTCTTTGTACCTGTGCTCCTGGCGCAAAGCTCTCGCTTCCGTGAAAGACATAGTGGCGCGCTGCCAGGTGTACTGGAACAAAGCCCAGACTAGCGGTGCTGTCAGCAATGTTACATCACTGAACGCAGAGATTGTGAAAAACCCAAGTATCACAGGAAGAACTGTCACAAATGAGCTACACAGCTACGCCCCTTCAGCAGGAGAGTGGCAAGGTGAAATATGTAGCCCGTGGTGCATTTTGGGGCACATTGTTGCAAATATATTACTAACACATAGTGTAGCAGTAAACTGTCATTTACAGACAGCAGATTTTCCATTGAAGTGATCACAAAATTCACACTGACATGCAGTTTCACTGATAAAACTATTTAGGGCAAGGGTTTGATTGGGATTAAAAATCATCCCGGGCACGCTAAAAAACAAGCATTGACATAGCCAATAGGTCTTGCCTTTGGGACCTTATAAATGTTTAGTTATCCAGCACAATATCCTTGGTGCAACAACATCAAGTGTTGCATGGCTAAATACTTATAAGGTCCCAAAGGCGAGACCTATTGGCTATGCCAATGCTTGTTTTCCTGCCACCGTGTGATTTTGACTCCTCGCGAGGTGACTATGCGAAGGGAGCAGAAATTGTGTTACACATGAAGGCACTGTGTGAGTTGGCAGGTATGGAGGTGTAATGTGACATCACTCACTGAATGACACTTAAACACAACTCAGAAGGGATAGTGCTGGGAGCGTTCACAAGCCTGTGTTTGACGAACATTGTTTAAAAGCATTAACGCTGCAGCAGAAACTGTATATATGAAGGGTTCACTTCTATATAGCTAAATGTATGTCCTCGACATTCGAAAGAGACCTTGAAATATCCAATCACATATTTCTCACAGATACCTCATGTTAGTGGCATTGTTGTCCATGATTCAGCAGATGATGTGCTTAATTTGATCCGGAGGTTGGTGGGGGCCAACTGCATTCATTTTTGGGGACCTGTCTGCGTGCAGAAGAGAGAAAATACACAAACGGGAAAGAAGGAGGAAGAGAAAGACGGAAAAACGGACACAAAGGGAGAAAGCTGGCAGGCAAGAGTGCGATAAAGGGGCAACAATGTCTGGCAGTGGCTTAAAGAGGCCTGAGGTGATTTCCAACACTACGCGGCCTTCGTATTCAGCACGACTAGCCCCGCCGAAACAGAGTTTTCGGCCCCGGCACTCATCCTTTTACAAACTAAGCACTGACTGATGTGATCAGAGAAACATTAAAAACCCTAACAGGAGGTAGAAATACAAACGGTGACAACTGTGCAATTCTTTTATTTACATCTAGAGTTGTAAAGATATCTAGTGACCAAAGCAAAGTGCACGATGGTGAAACTGGAAACTAGGGGGCATATTATCAATGGCCAGCGATAATTATCGCTGGCGTTCATAGCGATAGAACAATTATCGCCAGCTATCGCTGAATATTATCGCCATGATAACGCTATATTTACAACACATAGCGCTATGGCGATAATATTTCAGCGATACCGGTGTTTTCAATGGAACATCGCTGGTTTTCCAGCGATGTTCCATTGAAAACAGCGATAACATTGCTGATAGCACCCTGTGGTCCTATCAGCATAATCCATATCCCATTAAAAGTATGCCTTAGTCAGGATTTCCGGAGTTAAGGCTGAGGTAGCGTGATTTTTTTTATCGCTGCACCTCCTTGTTAATATCGCGAAGCTGCCTTCACGATATTAACATGTGTTTTTTTCACAGCCACGCCTCTTTTGCATCTCATTAGCGATGCGAGGCAAGGCTGTGAAAAAACAGGCTCTACAACAAGGAAACACGCGCTAGCGTGTCCTTGATGATATTGCGATATAATTATCGCCGCTTCTCGCCCAAAAACGGACGCTAAAGTGGCGATAATTATATCGCCAGCCCTTGCTAATAATATGCCCCTATATTAGCTAAGTCTCAAAAAAGCATTTTCAATGGAAAGTGCTTCTGAAGCACATGGAGGGCAGGAGGGAGGCGGGTGAGAGAAAGCCTATCCCCCCCAACACCGGCAATGGCAAAGAAGACAGTGTGTCATAGACCCCCGTGCGAGGAAGGAAATGGTCCCCTGACAGCTGTGTGGACTGCGGAACACATCAATACAGATGGACCAGCGGGCATCAGGCCCCTGGGCCCTAATGTCACTGGGCCTGCTGCACCAATGGAAGCGACGCCCCTGACCCCTATACTGGATGCATATTTACTGTACGGGAAGGTATTGCGAACTTCACCTTCATAGATGTGTGTCCGGGACCCTCTTTAATGCCCGGAGTTGTTCACAGCTGCCTCTTGCATTTCTCTCGCTTTATTAACGCGACTCTGCTCAACTGGACTGTGACCCATATTTGGAAACATTGTCCTGTTTCCTTTCCAGCTAGCAACGTATGTTACTGATGGACAGGATATAAAACACACTCCCAGTGCTGTAAAAGAGGTTTTAATGGCGTACGTCGGCCATCGATCTGACAGAGATTTAACACCTGACTGGATTGGTCAGTCTCAGTGGAGGTTCCCGGTAGGAAATGTACACAGTCCAGATAAACTGCATCTGTGCACTACAACTGGGAGACAATCATGTAATTGTATTAATAGAAAATGCAGCCACGTGAGAGGTGCAAAGAATCCAAGGGGCAATGGGGTGCTGTGAGCTTGATGGAAATAGCCGCTGATTACTGCTTCTTTTATGGTGAATGAATGTTGTTTCACCGCCCTTTAGGCGCTCTCTTTTTGCAATACAGGGAAGAGAGGCGCATGGAGAGATACATGGAATTATGGCACGTGGCCTAATTGGAAAGCTGGAGCTCGAACATTAGTCTAGACTTCGCAACATTAAGAATGGAGCACGGGCGTAAGCTATCCATTGTGCAGATGGTGCAGTTGCACCGGGTCCTGCAAGACCCAACGAGCCCTCATGTATTTCTTTTTTAACACCCAACCAGAAGTCGGAGGGTCTTTTCCCTGCTTGCGCCAGGGCCCGTTGCACGTCCTCCACACTACACTGGACTGTACAAAGCACAAACCAGCAGTAACTTAAACGCTGGTGCAGGAGCAGCGCCCTCACCTGGCGCTATCTGACCAGCTACCCCAATGCTAAAAAGTCCTTCTTTTTCAATTCTCATGGGTACGCTGACAGTACTGCCCGAGCATTCCACTCGGGAGGGGGAGGGGCACTGCACTTTGACAGTCTGACACAAATGAGCAGGCAGCCGGTGCCCTCTCTGTCGAAAGGGATGACGGTCACTGGAATGGCAGGAAAAAAACACACCGAAATAACGGACGGCAACATCCTGAGCAAATCGACGTTAAAAACACCTAAACATACATTGTTCAGCACTTGTAGGGGTCATTTATCATGAAAGGTATTGTGAAATACCGTTCAATAATCAGTAGCTGGGGTGCATGCGGGCGTCCACATTTGAATTGTGAAACACATTAATTTCGTTAAATATCACGGAGTAGCACAGCTCACTTTTGGATGTTTGAAAACACATTTTAGAAAGCTTTTGAGACGCCATCTTGGGACACAATACTCTGCAAACGGTATTCAGTGCCAGTGCACGTGTAGTAACCCCGTTTGAAATGGTGCCACGACTTCTCGTCATTGTGGCACCTTTAATCTTACATATACCAACAACAGACTGGGTGCTAAAGTCGAAGTTACTTTTTGTTGTCCTGGAGGACCCTAGTGCATGGTTACCTGACTCGAAATGACTTCTTCCTGCTCCGGGGCCGCTCCTGCCGTGTGGGTGCCAGGTTCCACCAGGGTCAGCCCCTCCACCATGCTGCCGCTTTCGTTGTCAGAATGAACAGTGCCATAGGGCCCAGGGAGCTCCCTTTCAAGGTGACCGCCTTCACTCCGCATGGTGCCACTTTCCCTTCTAGTGCCAGCCGTGCCATCTATGCCAGGTCGCCCCCTCTCCAGGCAGCTGCCTTTACTCTTCCTGGTCTCACTCTCCCGGCCTGTGTCCGCCTCACCATTCATGCTCGGGCGCCCCCTCTCGAGGCTGCTGACTCCACTCCGCCGGCTGCATACGCTCAGCGAGTCAAAGTCCAGTGTTTTATTCTCAAAAGCCCCCTCGACGTTGCAGAACATGCCCCCATACTTCTGTCTCGGTTTAGGACTGCCTGACCCGAGCCCCGCGAAGCAGCCACCCCCCTCTTCCTGGGGGGTATCGGTCTTCTTCAGTGCGGCCATAGCTGTGCTGCCTAAAGGTTGCCGGTTTAGGAGGACTGGAGGCTGAAGACTTCTGACCGTCCGGTGTCTAGGAGCTGCAGTCTCTGTTGGGAGGTCTCAAGATTACACCGCCCCACGCCCACTGCCACTGCTGCGAGGGCACCAGTAGGCACCCTGTGAACGAGGCTGACTCAAGTGGAGCTGTCCCTCGGAGGAGGTGCTGAAACACGAGTCCCAGATGCTGCCTTCATACGCTTCCCAGAGGACCCAGCCGCATCTGTCACCTTTTGGACAGCGCTTCAAGTCGTTTTACCATCACGCCCCTCCTTTACTCTAGGAAACCTCTTACAGTTTCCTGGCTCCTCTGAATTGACAAACTAGCACCCAGCTTAGTTAATTTCGATTAATCGAGTTACGCTAGAACAATAATGATGTCAAGCTCCAGAATCAGAAAACCACGATCCTTAATGAACATATTTTTGCCAATTAAAATATCTGATAGCATGCTTACTTTGATAACTACACAAAGACAAATATACGTTCATAATGTATTTTTAGGCACTATGTCGCCTGATTTGGCTCAAGTTATTCCCACATCTCCTTTACTCGATTTATTTATTGCTGTGGCTTTTAAAGTTATATTAACCTGCTGGAAAGACAATTCTAAATTATCCTTTTTACGTTGGTGGAACTATATATGTGATGAACATAGAATTGCCTCTATTCCTCATTCTTCTATCCACCTTCAAAATAAATCTGATTTACTATGGCGACCTTTTACGACTTTTCTGTCATTATCATTATAATCCCTTTCTATCCTTATTACTGAGTTCTCCTTCTCTTTCTTTCTTCTCTCTTCTTTACTCGTTTCCTTTTTTTTTCTTTTTCTCGTTTTCTCTTTTTTCTTTTCTCTTTCCTCTATAAAAATTACTTTCCTCTTTAAATATTATATTCATTCTAACATTCACACAGGCTCTCTGTATACCACTGTAATATCCTAGTTTTATATCTTTTTCCTTAGGTATGCTTTCTTGTTCCTTTTTTATTTATCTCCATTTTAGGCACGTTATTATAAATGTTTATATACTCTGTAACCTTTTCTGTATAATTATCCTATTATGCAGTTACTATTTTTTTTAATACATTTGTATGCTTATCTTTTGACCATTATTGACTAGTTTATATTTGTAATCCTGTGTTTTCTTATATCCAATAAAAAAATATTTAACTAAAAGACAAATATACAGGTTTGCAAATTCACCTTTATGTACATAATGCCTTCTGAACTATTCTCAGAGTAAGGATTTGTAGGGAGCTGGCTCTCTATATAGTGTGTCAAAGTTAGATGCACCGTGCATAGAGTTCAGGTATCCCTTATTAGTGTACAGGGGCTTGCGGCAACAATCCCAAGGTGCTCTATTTTTGGTAGTGTGGTCGAGCAGTCTTAGACTTTTCAGAGAGGACTGTTAAGCATTTGTCAAACACACAGATCAATAAATAAGACACACTCAATAAGGAAATACACCACTAATTTAGAAAAATAACATAGATTTTTTTATGTTAATTGAGACACCAAGATTTATAAGACTAGGTAAGTACTTTTTGAGTTAACAATTTTAAGAAACACAGAAAATACAGCTGTCAGATTTGAGGCATGAGCCACTAAAGAGGTAATGTTATCCAATGGCAGAAACACTGCATAGGGGTACTTGCAATCAAGTTACAGGGTTGTTCTTCTGGACTTATTGTAAGTAGAGGCCAAGGTCCTTTGAACCACCAGTCATTTTGGTTTACCTGCCCTGGTGTGTCTGGGTGCAGAGGTGCTGGTCGCAAGGGTAGCCTCCAACACTACAGCTGAAGTCAATGGGATTCCCTGTAACACAAAAAGGCTGGAAGTGGGGACTAGGGGTCCAGTTTGGCAGAACCTAAAGATGGCTCTGCTCCTGAGGGTCTCTGAAGCAAGGGCGCACTGTTGCTGGGCTTGGGCTGTGGGGCTCAGGTAAAGAAGTGTTTTGTCTGATGGGTCGCTTGCGTTGGAGGGTCTTACTTCTTAGGTCGACCAGGAGATGGGGACAAAACAGGACAGCAGAGCCACTCTCGAGGATGGTCTCTCTGGTGCTGATTTCCCATGTTCGTAGGTTGGGGACTTCAGCAGGTCAGTCTTGTCATTGTTGGTGTTGGGGCTGTATACTAAACAAGCCTTGGCTGCTTCAAGTGTTCCAGTACCCTGGGTATTGGAGCAGGGTGGCTCCTAGCGGTCCTGGCATCTCCAAACATAGTAGGGAGATGGATGGTAGGGAGATGGATCTAATGCTTTGGAGAAAATAGTCCTCCACCTGGGATGCTACTGTCTCAGTACACCTAGAGGTCAGCAGAACAGTGTACCGGGTTGATGCGGTTGGTGCCGGTAGGCTGCAGGTAAGTGACTCCTCCACTCAAGGGAGATGCTTGCTGGTTGGCGAAGTGCTAGCAGCCCTTCTGGACTTTGGAGGATGCACAGCTGCAGGACGAGTCAGGTCTTTGCAATTGTCGGGACAGGAGCAGGCAGGCAGGGTTTCGCATTAAGTCCACTGCTAGTCCACAGTTCTTGTGCTTCTCAGCTCTTTTTTTTGTCCTTCTTCTTTAGTCAGGTAAATCTGAGTTCCTGGCATCAAGGGGCCACATAAATAGCAAATTTAGGGGTGTTAAACCACCAGTGAGTAATTCAGCTGGTTCCTCATGGCTAACACAACCAAGAGGTTTTTATATTTGCGGCAGTTGCATTATTTGTGAGCATGGTTGCAAATGCAAGGAGTTTCAGTATAACACACACAATAAATTTCAAATTAATCAGTTTATTAATTGCAATAGCACGTTTGTGATTTATGTTATAATTTGTAATTGCAGTAAAACCTACATTGGCAGCACTATTAGATCACTCAAGATGAGGATACAAGAACATAGGAGGGCTGTCATCAACAAAGATCAGAAATCGCCACTTGCACAGCACATGCTCAAATGCCATCCTAATAAAATGGGCTTCAAATTTCATGGGATCTAGAAACTAGAAAATGACCTAAGGGGTGGTAACAAAGAACTGAGATTGAGACAAAATGAGGCAAAGTGGATTAGTAGATTGAGAAGTGAACAGCTGGGTCTCAATTTAGTTAGTGAACTGCATTTCTTTCTATAAGTTTATACGTATATCTCTAAAATCTAATGACCTCATTTTAATGACTGTTTTTGTTGCTGTCATTTTTTCTGAACTGGTTCTAACTTCTAAATTGAAGAAGAACATTATGTCTGAGATGCAATTTAGGACTATGTCCTGTGTACATCTTAATTAACGCAGAGTTACTCTTTCCCAGAATTTAGAAAGGCATTCAGAGCTTGCACTCTAGAAACGTATACTGTTAATTTAAAATATCTTATGAGTAAAGAAATGACTAAAATAAGTGTCACATAAGATGAGATTTGAGCTATTTGTATTCAAAATTGTATGGTTATTTCGCTCTCAGTTTGGAATGATCTGTAAACTTAATTTTTAAACCTTGGAAATTTTGAAAATTAGAACGACTTTGTGCTTTTTGAAGGTCTTATCTTATTTTGGAATCTTAATGATTGGTTGGATTTGTTTTTCGTTACATTTGCACAGATACTGGAGGTATGATTGTTACGGTGAGTAACGTGCTCTTGCAATAAAATTCTCTCTGAGGTGCATGGGAAAGGAAGTGACGGTAAGAGCACCATTCCACTCAATGGAATTGATTTGGGCAAGTCTGTGCGATTCAGAGGAAAGTACGTATGAACTTGCTGGCACCCTTGCGTCAGTATCCTGAGGTTGGTTGGATCAAATATCATTTTGGAATAAGATTATCTTGCTTGAATGTAATTGGAGTATGGATTTGCAATGATGAACTAGTTCGGATCTTTCAATTTACATGTTTTGATTGAAGGGAAACTTGAGCATTTAGAATGTTTTTTTCCTTAGGAGCGATCTGATTGGGCGATACATCGAGAGGACCAGAGAGGGAACCACAGGTATGTAAATAGACTGCCTTTTTTCTTTACCTAGGAATAGCTGTAGAATATTGGGGATTCGTTCACTGTCTCTCTCGTAGTGATTGGCTTAATGTCTTTCTTGTAGACAAAATATTTCTCCCTTTTTATTGGTGCATTGGATTGACGGGAAACTTGTGTTTTTTGAATGGTATTTCCTTATGGGCAATCTGATTGAGCGATACATCGAGTGGACCAGAGAGGGAACCATATGTATGTAAATAGACTGCCTTTTTTCTTTACGTAGCAATAGCTATAGAACATTGGTGATTGGTTCACTGTTTTTCTTGTGTATTTTGAATGGTTTTTCCTTATGACCAATGCTATTGGGCGATACATCGAGTGGACCAGAGGGGGAACCATATGTATGTAAATAGACTGCCTCTTTTCTTTACCTAGGAATAGCTGTAGAACATTGGTGATTAGTTCACTGTTTTTCTTGTAGTGATTGGCTCAATGTCTTTCTTGTAGGCAACACACTTCTCACTTTAGATTGGTGCATTTTACGCAGACCAGAGAGGGAACTTTGTTTAAATCATGACTTTTGTTAGAAAGGATTGAATTGTTTTTCCAAATTGTCATGACAAAAGTGATTGGAGCTTTAAAGGGGGTGACTTTAATGACATGGTTTTCTTGCCTTTGATTGGCTAACTATTTGTATAAATACTCCTTGAAGGTTGACAGTAGACACCACGGTCAGACGGACGGCACTTTGGGCACGACTTCATATGCTGCCTGGCAAGCCACATAGATGGAGGTGATATTGTGCTTTTTACTTTCCTTAGGTGTTTCATGAAAGGATATTTGCTGGGTAATTTTTGATACTTATTAGACTATATATTTAACTTGTGAGGATTCGTGTAGTAATTGGGGACTCTAAATGAATTTATCCCCTCATTACTTTATTTTGGTGTTGATTTTTAATGTTAACTTTGGTGTTTACTCTAATGAAAAAGATGGAGTGATTTTTCTAAAGATAGATTTTGTTCTCCCCCTTTTATCATAGCATGGATAGAAGGCAATAATCCTTAGAAAATCCAGAAGACATTGGTGTGATTGGAATATTGATGAATATTTATATAGATCACTAAACTTGTTTGGTGATTTACATGAGCCGTCATAATCACCTTCAGTACTGCTGTACTTCAAATCATAGGAAGTACCTCATTGACTATGTTTTCAGGTATTATAAATAGGACGTAGAATACCTTATATATTTGTGGATTATACATTTTTTTGATCTGGATGTCCACTTTTTTCTCCTTTGATACTCCTATATACAGATCATGTCTGAACTGAGAGCATTTGTAATAACAATGAGGATCATATGTTGTGAAACGTGTCCGATAATTTTTTGGATTATATGTAGGCTGCTTTTCCATATGAAAAACACAAATACCATAACCTATTGAAAACACATGTTAAGAATGGATATAGGCAGGGAACATCTTACTACAGTTCCAGTATTGAGAGAAATTGTCATTATTAGAGGTAGAATTGCCTCATGTCCTTTTTATCATGTTCATGTCTATCTGGCCTTTCTTATTGTATATTGTATAATATAGGTCTTCTTCGAAAGAACTTGTGTTAATATATATATATTTTTTTGTGGATAATATCTATAATGTGTTTTCGAACTGTTTTTCAGCCCTGATGAAGTCCATCTATTGGACAAAACGCTTTGGCTGGGCTTTATGCTTCTGATTAGAAATGAAAATAAAGATTATATGAAAAAAACAACATTTCAAGACTCCCCGCACTTTAATTTTGTTTCAAATTGCATGAGTTTGATATTGTTTATAATCTATAAATGTACTATAATTCATTATATGCTCCTCTTCATTATTTCTTCACTTCAGGTATCCCACTTTAGGGGTATGACTAACCTGGTGGTGCAACACGCCTACTGGATACCTAAACTCCGCCTGTCTTGGTGCCAAATGGGCCTCAGGACAGGGGGTGGCATCTCTCTGGTCTGGGGAAAGCCATGGTCACATATGTTAAATCACTGCCATCCTGCTAGAGGATGTGCAGATACCTTCATCTGGAGTACTGGAGTAGGCACTGTTTCTGACTGCTGCTTTTCACCTGCAGGGAGTGAGAGGCATGCCTGTGGTGGCCGGCTGGGAGAGACCAGTCAGTCAGCAACCTAGATAGTGTTAGGTCTTTCATGGGGCACCTCTAAGGTGCCCTCTGGGTGCATGTCAAAATAAATCTTGTACTGGAAACAGTAAGATTTATTAAGACGAGGTGTTTAATACTAAACACCATAGTTGTAATTAAAGTCATCATGTAGCTGGGGAACTCGTAATGACCAGTGTCCAGTACATATACTTAATATGGATTCCCTGCACACATACTATCTAGTGATTGAACTAGACAGCACAGGGGCATATCTGCTCATGCAGATATGACCTCACATGTAATATAATGCACCCTGCCTTAGGGCTACAAGGCCTGCTTAGGGGTGAATTACATATATTGAAAGCAGTGACTTTGGCATAGCACAGTGAGTATGCCATATTATGTTTTCACTCATGGTTGCACCATGACATGCAGTCTGCAATGGCAGGCTGCATGCAGTTTTTATGGGGTTCCGTTAGGGCGGCACAATAAATGCTGCAGCCCTTAGGGACCTTTTTTGGTACCCACACCCGAGGCACCAGGGGTACCACTTACTAGGGACTTACAGGGTGGCAAAGTGTGTGCCAATTGTGTTACAATTAGACAATTGTATTTTGTTTTAGGGAAAGAGCAATAGCACTGGGGCCTGGTTAACAGGGAACCAGTGCACATCAGTCGAAAAGCATCAGTACAGGAGCAAAAATTGGGGATAACATGACAAAAAGTGGCACTTTCCTATACAATCCCTCCAAACGAAAGAGAATGAGACTAACCTTTCCCAAGATAGTCTTCATTGTCTAAGTGGAAAAACCTGGAAAGGCCATTTGCATTCGCATGTTCAGTCTCAGGTCTGTGTTCCACTGTAAAGTTCATTCCCTGTAGAGAGATGGACCATCTCAAAACTTTTGGATTTTCCCTCTTAATTTGCATCAGCCATCTGAGAGGCCTGTGATCAGTTTGAACAAGGAAGTGAGCCCCAAACAGGTAGGCTCTCACCTTCCTCATGGATCAAACCACAGCAAAGGCTTCCCTCTCAATGACACTCCAACGCTGTTCCCTGGGGAGTAACCTCCTGCTAATAAAATCAACGAGCTGGTCCTGGCCATCATCGTTAGTCTGGGATGGAACTGACGCCATCCCATGTTCAGAAGCAGTAGTGTGCACAATTAACTGCTTTGTATAATCTTGAGATTTTAGAATGGATGGTGAGAACATTGATTCCTTCAGAATATCAAAAGTCTTTTGACAGCTCACTGTCCAGTTTACTTTCTTTTGCTGCTTCTTGGAGGTCATTTCAGTGAGAGGTACCACAATGGTGCCATACCCCTTCACAAACCTCCTGTAGTGCCGTGCCAAGCCAAGGAATGCCCTGACTTGAGTCTGGGTTGTTGGAGCTTCCCAGCCCAGAATGGTCTGGATATTAGGTTGTAAAGGTTGAAAGTGGCCTCCACCTACAAGGTGGCCCAAGTATACACCAGAGCCCTGCCCTATCTGGCATTTGCTTGCCTTGATAGCGAGTCCTGCAAGCCACAGGGCCTCAGGGACCTTTCCAAGGTGGACCAGGCGATCCTGCTAGGTGGAACTATAGACAGCAATGTCATCAAGATATACCGCACTAAGAGACTCCAGCCCAACCAGGACCTTGGTCATCAGCCGTTGGAAGGTGGCAAGGGCTTTCTATAAACCAAAGGGCATCAAATTAAACTGGTAATGCCCATCTGGTGTGGAGAATGCTGACTTCTGTTTTGCTCTTGGGGTCAGACCAATCTGCCCTTACATGATATCAAATCACAAGTACTGAGAAACTTGGCTACCTCTAACATGTCAATGAGATTGTCTGTTCTTGGAATGCGGTGTGTATATAACCTGTAACAGCATTTAGATCTCTGTAGTCCACACAAAACCTCAGCCCTGGGTCATCTCGCTTGGAATGAGGTTTACTCTTTAAGACCATTGGACTGGCCCAGGGACTTTCAAAGGATTTAATCCCCCCTAGTTCCAGCATCTTGCGGACTTCAGCTCTGATGCTTTCTGTGACTTGTTCAGACTGCCTGTATATTTTTTTTTACACTTAGCCGGTCCACAGTGTCCATATCATGTGTACACCAGGTTGTCTGACAAGGGATCAAAGAAAAGAGCCCAGCATATTGCCTTAGGACTTGCCTGAAGTCAGTCTGATGTTGGGCAGTGAGGGTGTCTGAAAAGAGAACTTCCTCAACAGAGTTGTCTTGAGGAATGTTGGAGAGGAGGTCAGGGAGAAGTTCACTCTCTTTCTCCTGATCCTCATCAGTGACTAACAGCATGGTGATATCAGCCCTGTCATGATAGAGATTAAGGCAATCCACATGGATAACCCTCTTGGGGCTCCTGGAAGTGCCAAGGTTCACTAGATTGGTGACCTCCCCTTTTCATTCTAGGATAGGGTAGGTCCACTCTATTTGTCCTGGAGGACCATAGGTGCCACAGGCTCTAGTACCTATACCTTCTGCCCTAATTGGAATTCCACCAGTGCAGCTGTTTGGTCAAACCATTGCTTCTGGAGCTCCTGGCTTGCCTCAAGGTTTTTGTTAGCTTTCTCTATGTACTCAGCCATCCTGGAAAGAAGGCCAAGCACAAAGTCTACTATGTCCAGTTTAGTTTCTATGGGTGGATTCTCCCATCCCTCCCATACCAGACTTAGTGGACCTCTCACAGGATGGCCAAACAGGAGTGCAAATGAACTAAATCCCTCTCCCTTCTGTGGCACCTCTCTGTAAGCAAAAAGAAGGCATGGCAAAAGGACATCCCATCTCCTTTTGAGTTTTTCAGGGAGTCCATGATCATACCTTTCATGATGTTGTTGAATCTCTCAATCAGAGCATTTGTATGTGGTTAATATGAGGCAGTAAACGTATACATCACCATACACTCATCCCACATGGCTTTTAGTTAAGCAGACATGAAGGTACTACCTCTGTCTGAAACCACCTCCTTAGGGAAGTCACGCTAGTAAAAATACTTAGGAAGGCCTAGGCAACTGCAGGAGTAGTGACAGTCCTAAGGGGAATTGCTTCAGAAAACCTGGTGACATGATCCACTACCACCAGCACAAATCTGTTTCCTGAGGCTGTTTGGGGGTCAAGTGGAGCAACAATTTCAATCCCTACCCTGTCAAAGGGTACCCCAATCACTGGTAGTGGGATTAAGGGGGGTTTGGTTTGCTACTCATCTTGCTGTGGAAATGTGCCTTTTTAGGGGCACACCCATGCAGGGGTCACCCTTTTCTGTCCACGGGTCCTTAGACCAGCAAAATAGAGATTGACACTGAAGCTGAAATTCAAAATAACAAGTTTATTCACTCATGAGTGAGGCCATGTCCATGCAACACCCTCAAGTGTTCCAGAAGGTAGTGGCTTGAATACACATACCATGGTGCTTTTATACAGAGTTTTCTGCACTGGTAAGCATGTAGTTACAAATAGAAGGTACAGGCCTACACAGGAATAACTACCGACAAACATGGGCAAATTGGAAATCACTTAGTCAGCAAAGTGGGAGGGGGAGCAGGAGTGCTTAAGGCAGCACTAAGAGATTGACAGTTGAGTCTGAGACCAGGTGTTCTGGCAGCTACAAACTCTTTACCATGCATATTGCTTTTAGCTGAGTCAGGAAGTTAACTAAAATAGACAGCACGGGAAGGGAAAAAGACGAGCAGCAGAGGATGGTAGAATTACATAGCTGAAAAAATGGATGCCACAAACAAGATGGTTTCAGCTTATGCTAACAGAGATTATTTGCAATTTCCACATTGCCACTGGCTTGACAGGTACACAGGAGCTGCAAAACTCCTTCACTTTTTGGGACATACCTGGCTAGTAGAAGTGAGTGACTAACCTACTCCAAGTCTTTTACCTAGATGCCCATCTAGGAGGATGTCATGTTCTAATGAGAGTAAGAACGCTCTGTACTGCTGAGGCACTACCACTCTCCTAGTGGCACCAGGTTTGGGGTATCTGTCCTTAGTATAAAGGAGTCCCTCCTTCCAATAGGTTTGGTGGGAGCCACTGACATCTCTCTTTTCTTGGTCAGAAGCATGCTGTCTCAGGCTCTCAAGAGTGGTACAGGTCCTCTGTCCCTGCAAAGATCTTCCTTGAGGGCCCCCCTTGGCCCAGGAGCTCTGCTTGGTAAGGCCCAAGTTCCTGAAGCTCATTTCTCGTAAAGGCTGAGAGTTCCTCTCCAGAGGAGAGGGTACCTGAGCTTTTATCTCTTCAGAAGTTGGTTTCCTCACCTTCTTGCCTTTCCTCTTGGAGGGTTGGGCCATTATTACAGGCTTCAACTCCTCTTTTTCACCCTGGGCTCTGCTCTGTCCTCAGGTTTTAATACACAACAATTCAGGGATTCCCAGCATGGCTCCATGGGATCTTAGTTCTACCTGGGCCTGTGCTAAGATCTCCAGATCATTTTGTAGCAGCAGTTAGACTGGAATTACAGAGGACATGACCACCTTCATTTGGCCAGCAACCCCACCCCATACTAAGGTCACCATTGCCATGGGATCAACCTTGGCTTTTATCAGCATTATCCATTGGCCTTACAATTAAAACACCAAGCCTTTTTGGGATCCGAGTTCTTACCCTGGTACACACTCTTTGATTGTGAAGTGTCTCTGCACGCACCCTCCTGATCAGGGTTTTGAGGGCTTTTTGAAGACTTTTAACCTTTTCTTTAGACTGTCCCCATCTTTTCCTTGGGGGGGATTAGCAACCCCTTTCTTTTGGTCACCCACCTCATGGGTCTTTCTGGACACACTAGTTTTGACCCAATGGTCAGCCTTCATTCCCAACTCCTGGTGAGAAACCAGCCCTAGATTCACCAAGTACTGATGCAATTTGTTCTGATGTACAATTACTTAACTAGTGTTTCTTCATCAATAGATTATAAAACCGCTCATAATCTTGCAATTTAGTGCCTTTCAATCAATAACCTAGTGTTCTGACTGCGAAGTCAACAAAATCAACCCAGGACTGATTTGAGGATTTGTGAGTCTCCCTGAACGTAATCCTGTACTCTTCAGTGGTGAGTCCAAAGCTCTCTATCAGGGTATCCTTTATGAGGTCATAGGACTCAGCATCCTCCTCATTAAGTGTCTATCCCTGCACTTTTCTGCACAAAACTCCCAAAGTAGAGGGCCCAAATACTTTTGTTTGAGCTATGTCATTTTACAAGCCCTCTCAAAGGCTGTAAACCATTTTGTGATATCATCCCCCTCAAAATATTCGTGGACAACCCCTTTGGGGATTTTGAGATCAAAGGTTTCCTCTCTTTCTCTATTCCCCTTTTCTACCAGCATTCATGGATGCTAAACCTATCTATGCCATTTCCCTCTCTAGTGCCATGATTTGGCCTCAAGGGTCACTCCTCTGGATAGTCTCTCCTGTTCCTGGTCTGGATACTCTAGTTCTTCTTTTAGGGACATGGAGGGTCCTGGCCTACCTCCAGGTACAAATTTAGGAAAGAGGTTCCTATTGTGTCCTCTTCCTTTGGTGTATTGGAAGAAGAGCTATCCCCATGAATACTTTTATCAGTCTCATCTTCAATGACTGGGTCATCTTCAATATTGTCAGCGTTTTCTTCTCTTGCCTGGGCTCTATAAAACTCAGCAAGCAACTCCGGGAATTGTGTCTTGGTTGGTTTAGGATCAGTTGCAATTTTCAAGCCCTACAGAGGTTCCTTATCTGCTTCAGACTAAGTTGCAGGTAAGGGGTCAGGTTAAATTCCTCATCTCTCCCCTCTGAGGCTGACATGTTTAATATCGTTGTGAAATATTTTAGAAAATGGACAAATAATTCTAAAAAAGACTTTTGAGGCCTGACTACCAATTTACTTTTAAAATTTGCAGTACAGTTTTTGAACTGGGGGACTTATCAGAAAGGCCTAACAGTTCAGATTAAACATTTTGAAAAAATAGAAAAAAATATTTTTAACTAAAGACAATTGTGGATTCCTTAGCGGAATCACTTATTAACAGAGTGGTTCGGCAAATGCAAAATCTTGTATCCCACTGCTGCACCACCAATGTAGGAAGTACAGTGCAGAGAGTCCAGGTATCCCTCATTAGTGTACAGGGGTCTTGCTTTAACAATCCCAAGGTGCTATATTTGTGGTAGTGTGGTCTAGCAGCTGTAGGCTTTTCAGAGGGGAGGTCCAGGCATTTGTTGAACACACAGAGTCAGTCAGTCAATAAAGTCTTTATTTCGATTTACAAAATCATAAAAGGCAAAATACATTAATTGTTTAAATAAAAGTTGGATTGTAATATATGATCTGCAATCAACCTGACTTTTGTAAAAACCACAATTATAATTACAAATATGCTAAAAGACATTAATACATAGGATATCAAAAGATATTATAAAAGAGGTTTAAAAACGTTTAAAAAACACATAAAAAGTATACAGTACACTAGAGCTATAACAGGACACTTATTTGCATTTGTCGGTCCGTAATATAGTGACCAATTATGAATTAGGGGTCAGCTAATGATCATCTCTTAGATTGACAAAATCACGAAAGCAAATAATTTTGAAGACATACCCATTCTATGTCCCCTCAGCCCTCAAGAGTAAAACTATCATTGTAATTGTGCCCTCATCTTTTTTGCGCGAATAACCCACATCCAGCTCATGAATTTTGCTACTGCGACCACTACCGAATCTTTGGTATCTGTCCTTAGGATCCTTAAGGCCTCCATCGCTAATCTTGTACCCATATTACTGCAAATGGGTTTGAGCCATTTGATCGTAGGTAGATTGTAAGCTGGACATACAGACATGATATGCGCAATTGTCTCAATTTCAGTTGGGCATGAGAAGCATTTAACATCCGTTGACGGATGCCAGCTATTAGTAAAAGATCTTATGGGAAGCGAGCCCACCCTGAACTGGTGATACAGTTTCCTGTCTATTGGCCTAGTAATAAGGTCCCAATAGGTTTCCAGCTTGGTCTCGAACTTGATCGCCAGGAATTCTTTAGCGAGGGTGGGACTCATGATAGATGAGAACTGCTTAGTTTAACCATGTTAAAATACTTGAAGTTTTTTTTAGATGGAAATAAATTAGCTGCTGGGTCATCCCACAAAGAGCTCATCCCCATATTAACTAGGGTTGTTTTGATGTTTTTAAACCAAGAGATCTTATATGTGAGGCCCAACCCCCGGACTTCAAGAAGAGCCTTAGCATGCAGAGAAAGCTCTGGAGTAGTCCAGAGCCTTCTCCAAAATGATATAGGTCTGAAGCATGCCGAGTCCTCAGTACTATAACAAGCTAAGTCAAGATAAAGTGGCTGGAGTGGGGTTGATCGCGGGAGGCCAGTCAGTGTTCTAACAAATTTATTTTGAGCTATTACCAGTGGGGTCAGTTCCTCAAAACCCCACAGTTCAGCACCATATAAAATTGAGGTGCTGATTTTGGAGTTATAAATCCTGAGAGCAGGGACAATGGGTTTAGTCCGAGAATGCCTCAACTCTCTGGTCAATACACCAGCTAATTGAGCTCATTTTAAGGCCAGCATGTCGATCTGCGGCTTCCAATTTAATTTCCTGCCCAGTGTTATGCCCAAGTAAGTAAAAACATCGGTCTGTTCCAAGGGGACATTATTCATGTACACTCTCCCAGTAATGACTTTAGATTTGTGGAGCACCCTAAACTTCATTTTCTCCACGTTTACCACTAGTTCATGGTCGCAGCAGAACACCTCGAAGCGGGACAGGGCGGCCTACAAGCCCTGTCGAGTCTTTGATATTATCAGGGTGTCGTCTGCGAACATGGGCAGCGGTATTTTCATACCAGCCAACACATGGGCATCTGTGGGGTGAGTGGAAAAATACTGAACTACCCTGTTTATGAACAAAGAGAACAGGGTTGGGGCTAAAACGCACCCCTGGCGTACCCCCTTAGAAACCGGAAACCTCTCTGTAACGTTTCCCTGCTTTCCCCAACGTACCTGTGCATAGTTTGAACTGTGTAATTTTACTAAAATAGCCACCAATTCCAGTGGCATCTCCATGTCCACAAAGGTGTTCTACATTTTCGTGCAGGGGACTAAGTCAAATGCGGATTTTAAATCAATAAAAGCCACATAAATAGCACCCCCTCCTATAGTAACCACCCGCCAGTAGATAAGCACAAATCTAAAAACCTGGTCAAGGGTGCTTGTATGTGGTCGGAACCTTGCCTGAAGAGGAGTCAAAATATCTGTCTTGTCTATCCAGGTCTGGATTCTACCAAGAACAAGCCTGGCAACTATCTTCTGAATTGAATCAATAAGGCTTATTGACCGATAATTGCCTGGTAGCGAGCGGTCACCCTTTTTGCAAATTGGTATGATTTCAGCACCTGACCACGTTTCAGGAATGGGAGCACCACTGGCAATAGCGTTGGCCAGTAACTCTATGTAAGATACCCAATGATCTTTATCATAAGCAAACAGGTCGGCGGGTATACAATCTGGGCCTGGGGCCCTGCCTCTTGGGATCGATTTTAACACTAATTCGACCTCTAAACTGGTAAAGCACAGAGTGGTTGTTGGAATAGGCCGTAAGGGAATATCGTCACTACCACTATTGGCAGTGAACTGATCATGTTTTTCTCCTTACTGGCTGTGGTCAAATCTTGCCAGTGGTTCTCGTTCCACTCCTTCTTTGCTTGTTGCTGGGCTTTCTTATAACTAACTCTAGCCTTTTTGATATCACCCATGTCCTTAGATCTAATAGCTCAGGATAAGGTCTTGTAGGCCTGTCTACATGAGCTATTATACCAAGAAGCCGCCTTTACATAAGGTTTATTCATTGGTTTACTACTTTTAATAAAAAAGTGTTTCAGTTGCTTGAACAAGTCATTGTGGACGTGGGGGAAAATAAAATTAATATCCTTCTGGGAATCACAGTTAAGAAGAGTAGTGGTCGCACAAGCAACCAGATCTTTCATTTGGTCCAGGCCTCCCTCATTTTCGATAATCCTAGCCCATTGAACTCTCCTCATATTATTAGTAATCATGACCTCAGCCGTATCATATTCAACTGCCCTGGTTTTAGGATTTAAAAATAAAAAACGGGAGTTCGCACTTGAAGGACCAACGGATTATGATCACTTTCGGTCCCTACCTGCACCTCCATGTCCAAAACAGATGACCAATATTCTACATTGAGAAGGATGTAATCTATGTGACTACTAGTAGAGCCGTTATCAAAGGTATGAGCCCCCTTCTTATCTGACTGCGTTCACCCATTAGCTGCCCTCAAACCCCTTTCCTGACACAACCCTTTTAGCTGTAGTGCAGCCTCTGTCCATTTTTTAATGGGACAGAGTTCTAGTTGCGGGATGTTCCACTGTGCGTCCTCCTCTGCACTAATGTTTCCATTCTCATGCTCCAGGGGCTCAAAGTAAATATCGAGGGCAGTAACCACACTTGAACCCCAGCCACACGGCTGGCCTCTTGAATAGACATTGAAGATCAGGACATCGTGCCCATGCTCCATAATAATCCGTATGGCCATGATGTCCGGACCATCAATGAATACTTCCTTCACCGATATGCCAGCTTGCTGTCTAACCCAACAGGTCAGGCCACTTATAGGTCTCCCTCTTTGCCCACCCAAAGCAGCTTTTGAAAAATGTAAATAGCCATGGTGATAGATTTGATCCAGTGACCAGGTCTCCTGGAATAACCAGACGTCATACCTATCAATGTATGATGACCACTCAGGTGAGATGGATTTGGAGGATAAACCTGCAATGTTCCATGAAGCTATGGTCATATGTGGCTTCGGTTGCCCTTGGGTGGAGTTACTGATAATTGCTTGGGAATTGATTACATGCACATTCACCTCTGTTGCCAACCTAGGCGTACAAGATATAGTGTAGGGACTATCAATAGGTCAGTGGAGGGGGATATTCTCACCAACCCCATGTTTAGGCTTCATCTGATATTGGCATACTCCTCCTTTTATATCATGACTGCTAACGTTTACAACTTTCCTTCAAGACGCTGGTACAGATATTACAGCAGAGTCAAAAGTAAGCATCCCTAAGACTGTCCTCATCTGACGCCTGGAGACCGGTGTTCCGATTAGTGGGGAATTAGCTGTAAGTCCCAGTCAATCTATATTCTCTAAGGAGGATAAGATTTCAAATCGATTACTTGTAGTCACCGGGAAATCATGATGCCTGTATGTTCTAAATAACCCCTTCCTTCTCACTACCCCTGTGCGTTTTGGTTGGTTGATAGAAAAGACCCAGTGGAAAGATGTGTATGTCATCCTCCTTGATCAATAAATGAGGCACACACTCAATAAGGAAATTCAACAATAATTTAGAAAAATAACATAGATTCTTATATTAATTTAGACACAAACATCTACGAGATAAGATAAGTAGTTTTTGAGTTAGTGATTTTCAGAAACACAGAAAATAGAGCTGTCGGATTTGTGGCAAGCCTCAAACGCAGTAATGTTATCCTATAGGAGAGACATACACTGCATAGGGGTACTTGCAATCAAGTCACAGGGTTGTTCTTCTGGACTTAAGTTATGTAGGGGCCAAGGTCCTTAGAACCACCAGCAGTTTGGGTTTACCTGCCCTGGTGTGCCTGGGTGCAGAGGTGCTGATAACAAGGGTAGCCTCAAACGCTACTGCTGAAGTCAATGGGAAAACCTGTAACAGAAAACGGCTGCAAAGAGGGGCTAGGGGACCAGTCCGGCAGAACCCAAAGGGGGGCTCGGCTCTTGAGGGTGTCTGGAGCAAGAGTGCACCATCAGACAAGTGTTTTATCTGGCGGGTTGCTTGCGTTTGAGGCTCTCACTTTTTAGGTCGACCTGGAGATGGGGACAAAACAGGACAGCAGGGCCACTCTTGACAATGGCATCTCTGGTGTTGATGATCCACATTGGTAGGTTAGTCTTGGCGGCATTGGTGTCCGGACAGTACCCTAATCAAGCCTTTGGTGCTGCAAGGGCTCAAGTACCTTGGGTATTGCTGTGAGGAGGCTCCTGAGGGTCCTAGTATCTTGGAATGTGGATGAGAGATGAATCAGATCTTTTGGAGCACAGAGACCTCCTCCTGGGATGCTACTGTCTCGGTGGACCCGGGGGTCAGCAGAACGGTGCACAGGGTCAATGCTACCGGTGCCTGCCGGCAGCAGGGAAGTGGCTCCTCCACTTCAAGGGAGATGCTGGCTGGTTGGTGAAGTGATGGCTTTTGGAGTATGCACAGCTACAGGACATTTGGGTATTTCCAGTTGTCAAGACAGGAGCAGGCAGGCAGGATTTGGTGCCAAGTCCACAGCTAGTCCACAATTCTTACGTTCTTCGGCTTTTCTTTGCCCTTCTTCTTTAGTCAGGTGAATCTGAGTTCCGGCCTCCGGGGATCATCTAAATATGGAAGTTAGGGGCTTCAAGGGGATTGAAGCATATTAGCCAATGGGCTGCTTATCCTTTGGGTCATTACACCCCCTGTATGACCACTTCCAGTGGGGAGTGGGTATAAACCCATCCCAGAGTTCCTAATTACACAAAAAAAAGCTGGTGGAATACTTCTTTCAAGGAGCACTTCAGGTAGTACATCTTAGGGGCGAGACTAGCCTGGTGGTGCAGCACGCCTTCTGTATAGCTTAATTTCCTACCTTTATTGGTACAAATTGGCCTCAGGGCAAGGGGTGGTATCTCCCAGGTCTGGGGGAAGCCAAGGTCGCATATCAAAGGTGGTATGGGCTTTGAAGCCCTTGGTCTTGTAATGCTAAATCACTAGCCATCCTGCTTGAGGTGTGAACACCTGCCTCCAGAGGAGGCATTGTTTCTGACTTCACAGACCATGGGCTATCACCTGCAGGGGGTCAGAAACAACATGTCTGTGGTGGTAAGTTGGACAAGACCAATCAGCCACCACAATAGATAGTGATAGGTTTTTCAGGGGGCACCTCTAAGGTGTGCTCTGGGTGCATGTCATAATAAATCTTTTACTGGCAACAGTACAGATTTAATAAGGCAAGGTGTTTGATACTAAACACTATAGGTTTCATTAAAGCCATCATGTAGCTGGGGAACTCGTAATGACCAGTTCCCAGTACATATATTTAATATGGCTTCCCTGTTGAATTGTACCATCTAGTAATTGGACTAGACAGCACAGGGGCATATCTGCTCATGCAGATATGCCCTAAAATGTAATGTAATGCAACCGGCCTTAGGGCTCCAAGGCCTGCTGTAGTGGTTGCTTGCATTTATTACATGCAGTGACTTTGGCATGGCACACAACGAGTGTGCTATGTCGTGTTTTCACTCATGGTTTGCACCATGACTCACAGTCCGAAATGGCAGGCTGCATGCAGTTTGTATGGGGGTGTCTTAGGGTGGCATAATACATGCTGCAGCCCTTAGGGAGCCTCTTTGGTACCCATGCCCTAGGCATGAGGGGTACCACTTACTAGGAACTTACAAGGGTTACAAAGTGTGTGCCAATTGTGTTACAATTAGATCATTTTACCTTGTTTAGGAAAAGAACACTTGCGCTGGAGCCTTGTTAGCAGGAACCCAATGCAAATCAGTCGAAAAGCCTCAGTACCAGTGGCAAAAGTGGGGTGGCCATGACAAAAAGGGGTACTTTCCCTAAAGGATCTTCCTGGAAGAAGTCATATATCTCAAACATGAACAGAACTGTGACTGCATACAGTGTTGTTACTGCAGATAATGCTCCAATTACCTACTGGTAATGATTGGAAATTTCCCCTTTCTGCAGGGTATCCCAGATGTTTTCCTTCTGTTGCTGAACTCATTGTTTGTTGGCCATAGGACTTTGTGCACTTTACCCCTGCTAACCAATTGCAAAGTCCTTGTGCTCCTCTCTCTAAACATGTTAAAATGTACATATTCCAAATTCGCACATTTAGTTTACTTATAAGTCCCTAGTATATGGCACTACATGTACCCAGGACTTTGTAAATTACATGCTACCCATGGGTTGCAGCACTCACTGCCACCCACTAAAGTAGCACTGTAAGCCAAGTTTATAATAGCTATTTTGACCTAACAAAATAAACATTTTACAAGGCCTTAACCTTCATTTTTACTATTTGTAATTCACTCCTAAGTCAGGCCCTAAATGTGCATAGCAAAAGACACACAATTGAGGGACGGAATGCAGAATAAATCAAAACATTCACCCCCAGTCAAGAGATCTAGGTTAAATCCATCATTCTTTTGCTCACCATGCCACCCCAGTTTAGACCTGGCCATATGCAAATCAGTCTTGACCCTGTGCCTCATGGGAACAGTCCAGCCCCAACTGCCAAGCCAGGTCCTCCCCGGACCAGAAACAAGCATCCTAGGACCAGTTTGGGGGTTTCACCCCTCTTCAGCCAGGATAGCCTGATTCCAGTGGCACAGTGAGCCCAGGACCCACGTCTGGGCATACCTGGCGCACTAAGGGCGAGAAAGCTAAATGTGCATAGGGCAAGGTGCATGGTATCTGAAAATTAGGACATGTTTAATGAAAGTTTTACATTTAATGGCAGTTACAAACCTCCAAAGTAATTTTTCACTACGGAAAGTCTGGTTACCTCTTAGAAAAACACTGGGTTACTGTAAGAGATTAGCGAGATGAAAAAGGCAAGGAGCGAGTGGTGTTTTGTCTCACACTATTTTTATTTCATAGTAGACAAACTTCGAGTTTCAAAACTAAATTGTTTCACTTTTTCTTCTTTTTCAGTTCCTCTAGGGTCCATGAACATTCCTCTTCTCCCTCTTACCGAACTGTACTTGTGACTCAGAAAGAAATACAGAGCCAGGTAAGTGTTTCAGCACTCCTTCTTTTCTAACTTTTTGTTTAAATTTCTTTTATTGGTTTCAACATGGAAAAGATGAACGAGCCATTGTGCTCTATGGTCATCAGGGTACAACCCGGCAATCGTATTGTAATGCTCCACAATCAATGGCAAAGTAAAAGAAAGGAGTAACGTCCCCCCACCCTCCACCCCCTCCTCCCCAGAAAAGGATACACCACCACTAGATGGGAAAAGGCGAACAATCTAGGATATGACCATCCAGGGCAAGCTAGTTAGTGTAAGTATTGGGGGCGACCGATCTAGAGGGGTCTGCAAGTCGACATAGATATTTGGGGCCTGTGAGCTCCGTGAACTCTGATGTCAATAGCGTAAGAAAGGGTGCCCACAGTTCATTGAAGGAAGCTCCCGGGTGAGTCAAAGAGAGAGAGATCTTTTCCATCCCCAAGATGGCCCACAACCTATGGAGCCATCCTAGACGTGTAGGAACTGTCTTGGTACCCCAGTGAGTCAGAACATTTTGGACCGCCGACCCTAAGGCTAACGCCTTCTGCTTTCCCCTCTGAGATTTGAGGGGGAAGGTGAGAGCGTTGGGAAGGCACAGAAGAATGTAGACCTGGAATCTGGGAATCTGGGTGTCAAAGTGTGAATCAACATCATCAAGGATTTGCTGCCAACAGGTCCCCAAGGATGGACACTCCCACAGCAGATGGGTAAGGGTGCCCAGCAAACCACAAGCTCGCCAGCACTGCGGGCTTCGGAAAGGGTTACACCTATGAAGTCGTACCGGAGTGAGGTACCAATAAATGGCCACTTTAGTAGCTGTCTCAGTAGAAGCGACGATGCGCACTGCGCGTCGGGCCCTATAATATATATCGGTCCATTCCTTCTGTGTGAGGGGCCTACCCAACACCCCCTCCCAGCGTAGTTGGCCGGGGAACTTCCCGGTGTCAGAAGTGCAGCTGGTGAATTTGTATAAGTCTGATGTCAGTCATTTGTCATTATGTTGTGTGAGCAACCACTTTTCAAATGAAGTGAGATGCCGCTCCGCACCCCCTGCACATCGCTGTGGAGAATCCAATGTCAGATCTGCAAATAGCGATACCGCTCCGTTTCCAGGAAGCTTTGCTGAGTACGGAGAGCAGAAAAAGAACAGGGTCCCGAAAGGTCAAAAAGATGACCTATAGAGCGGCAGGCCTCTTTAGTCCAAAGGTGAAACTCCTCGGGGTCAAGACCTGGTGTGAAGTCAGGATTTTGGGCGTAATCGGGGACGGAAATGTTGTGAGCCCCCTAGCAACCGCAGTCTTATCCAATGCCAACAGAGTAGGACGAGTCACCTCCGATAGGTATAAGTTACGGGGTCACCCCATGCGCGCAAGAAAGGGAACCTCCCATAAAGGCCGGCCAGCAAGAGACCTATCCATAAACAACCAGTGCTTCTCAGATTCCGGGCAGGACCACTCCACCAGCGCCCTCATTTGTGCCGCTCGCCAATAAGCTAGGAGGTCAGAAATGCCAAGTTCCACTCCACCGGATCTCTACAGGTAAGTTCCCGACGCAGACGAGCTCTCTGGTCCCGCCAGACAAAGCATTCTATGTCACGCTGCAGGGAACGTATGACCCCCGTCGGCGGCGTCAGCGGGAGCTTATGGAACAAGTAGAGAATTTGGGGCAGTATTACCATTTTCACAGCCGCTATACAGCCCAACCAAGAGAGAGAATGTGGTCTCCATCTCCCAAGGGAAGCACGGACGTGTCTCAGGGTAACAGCGCTGTAATAACCCCAACGTCTCAGTCCTTAAAGATAGGTCCAAGGCTTGTGACTTGTGCACATTGATCTTAAAGCCCGAGGCAAGTGCAAACCTATCTAGTTCGTCCAGGAGAGCTGGTAGAGATTCCCTAGGATGCTCCAGCGTAGCCACTACGTTGTCCGCATATAAACAAAGCTTGTGCTCCGACCCCCTAAAACGCGCTCCATGAAATGCTGGGATCAACTCTAACCCTTTGGACCATGGGCTCCATGTAGTGGGCAAACAGGAGCGGCGACAGCGGGCAGCCCTGCCTTGTCCCTCTACGTATAGGAAAGGCCGAGGAAGCCACCCCATTCACCCGTACTGTGGCCGTGGGGTTCGCACAGCTCCCGAAAACTCAATTAATGAATCGTCCCAGAAGGCCGAAGTGGGCCAGGGTCGCCCGGAGATACGGCCTGTGGACCCTATCAAACACTTTTTCAGTGTCAACAGATAGGATCAGTCGCTCCGCTGGGAAGCGTTCCGATCTGTCCACTAAATGGAGGAGCTGTTTGGTATTGTCGGAGCACTGGCGTCTGGGAACAAACCCAGACTGATCCGGGTCAATCAGCCTGGGTAGATGATGAGAGAGTCTTGTCGCAAGGATTCCAGTAAAAATCTTTAGGTCAGCATTGAGAAGTGAGATAGGGCGATACGAACTGCAAAGGCGTTTATTCTTACCGGGCTTAGGAATCACCGTTATCAATGCTTCTAGCACAGAGGGAGGTAAGGAGGAGGCCTGGGTAGACCCGATCGAGTTAAAAACCCATATTAGAAGTGTGGCTAGCACTGCGCAAAACTTTTCTATAAAACACGGAGGAGAACCCGTCAGGGCCTGGTGACTTATTGAGTTTTAGATGGGAGATCGCACAAATTACCTCCTCCAGCCAGATGGGGGCCTCTAGCTCTGCCGCCTGATTCGGTAAAAGTTTAGCTGTGGCAGCACCTTGTAGGTATTGGGTTGGTCCACCCTCGGGTAACAATTGCACCGCATATAAGGTCTCGTTAAATTGCCGAAATACATCCACGATCTTGGGGTCACTATCGCAGTCCCTCCCCTGCTGGTCTCGTATCTCAGTGACTCTGGACGCTTGTCGCTGTGCTCGGAGCCGATTTGCGAGGAAGCGCCCTCACCTATCACTCCCCACATAGAAGGCATGTTTCAGGCAAAGGGCTGCATACTCAGCCCAATCAACGCCCTACCAGCTGTGCCCTGGCCGCCTTAAGAAGATTCCAGACCCTGGGCGCCTCCATTCTCTGATGAATGCGCTCCAACTCGGCTACCTCCCTCATTAAGCACTCGTTTCTCCCTTCTATCTCTGTTATCAGCCTCGATTCCAATAAACTCCCCCCAAATCACTGCTTTCAACGCTTCCCATAGAGTTGTCGTGGGGATGGTAAGGGAGTCGTTAAGGTCCAGGTAGTTCGTTACGCACTTTTGGATTTTCTGTACTACCGAGGGGCGCTGCAGCATGGTCTCCCGTAGTCACCAGAATCAGCGAGTAGGGTGCCTGTAGTGTAGGGATAGAGATATTCTCATTGCTGAATGGTCAGATAAAGGGCAAGGAAGAATCTCTACATCCTGTGTCTGTTGCGTCAGGGAGTCAGAGGTAAGAATATAGTAAATTCTAGCATATGTCTTGTGGGGGTGTGAGTAGAAGGTGTATGCCCTAGATCCTGGGTGGCGAAGTCTCCAAATATCTGTAAGTCCGGCTTCCGCTATAAGCTGCTTCCCTTCACCAGAGAGTGTCCCCGACTGCCCCCAGCGCTGTACTGAGCGGTCCGTCTCGCTATAAAAGGCCAGGTTAAAATCCCCCCCCCAATAGTAGTGTTTTGTCTGGAAGGCCAGTGAGCTCATGTAGTACCTACTTTAAAAAGCCGTCCCGCCCACTGTTGGGGACGTACACTGTGGCAAACGTGAGTGTATGGGAGTCCACGGTGAAAGTATGTGCCATGAGCCTCCCCCTAATCTCGGCCTGTTTACTACCTATTTGGCCCGGGAATTTAGCGGAAACCAGAATCGCCACCCCCGCCGTCTTTGAGGTATTTGAGGAGAACATTTGGTAGGGAAACGCTCTGGACCGCAATCTGTGCATATCAGTGGATAGTAGGTGCGTTTCCTGAAGCAAACAGATATGAGCGTCCGATCGCTCAAGATAGGACAAGACGGCTCGCCTTTTGGTAGGGTTGTTCAGCCCCTTGACATTAAGGGACATAATATTAATATCAAGAACCATAAGAAAGAGATCCCATGTATGCTACAAAACATTGCCCCCGAGTCAATGAAGGCGGAGAAAAAGGTGGAGTAACTAGTATCATCAGCCCAGCGAGAGTTGGAGGAGGCGGAGGAGAGGACTCAAAGACCCACAACAACAAATTAAGAACAGAAAACATTTACTGGCAAAGTCCACAAATGTCTCGGGCAACCTGCCCTGTGGTAAGGCATGAGATGGATAGCAGGAGCTTCCTGCCGCCCCCACCCCGCACCCGGCCAAGCCAAAGAAAGCACATTGAGCCCCAAGAAGATTAGAATAACAGCACCTCAGCCAATGCGTGTCAATCTGTGGTGTTGGAGTCTTCTGACAGGGATTGCAGGACAGCCATGCGTTCCTTGGCGATGGTCTCTGAATCCGGGCATAGATTCAATGGTGAGTCCCCCACTCACTGCCAACGTGTGGGGTCAGCTCGGCATCTGTTGGAAGCTGCTAACTCCGGCGTAGTGCGGTCGTCCTCCGGTAGATGAAGAAGCGATGCAGCCTTCTTGAAAGAGTGGACCTGGCTTAGCTTGCCCTCCCTTTTAAAAATAATTCGAAACGGGTGGCCTCAAGAATGGGCGATGCCTCTTGAGCATAGGAGTGCTGTGACAGGACGAAACTACCACCACTTCTGTAGTGTAGAAGTCGCCAGGTCCTGAAAGAGAAGGGGCCTGCAGGTGTTTGGCCCGTGCTTCCCTTAAGATGCGTTCTTTAAGCTTAAAATCAGGGACACATGTGAGGAGGGGGAGCAGTTGACGGGTGTCTGAGACCCACGCGATGCGTCTGGTCCAGCACGATCTCCTGATCTGGAGGATCTCCTAGGATGTGGCGTAACAAATCCATGACAAAGGTCTCAATGTCTTGATCTTCCATCCCTTGAGGCACCGAACGAATCCTTATGTTGTTCCGGCGGGAACGGTTCTCAAGATCCTCCGCGTGTGCTTGGAGATATAAGTGCTGGTCCCTAAGCCGCAGGACCTCTTGTTGAAGTGGGTGACCTCCTCGTCTCGGGCAGACATTTGATTCTCCAGTTCATCGACTCTCTCCCCCACCGAGTCAATGTCTCTACGCATCTCGCGGATCTCCGTAGTCAGATCCTTCTTCATCGTTTGGAATTCCCTCATGAGTTCTGCGAAGAGAGACTCCAGGACGCCACGCATGACCCGGCTCCTCCGAATCCTCCGAGTCGTGTCGAGCCATCATGTTCGTCCCCGCCGGTGTTGTCTCAGCGCCCCCAGCTCCGGCCTTGATTAGGAGATCTTTAACGGACCTGTCCTTCCGACACTTATTGGTGGCCATCTTGAGGCAGCTGCCTCTCCCTGCTGGTAGTATAGAAGGGGTTCGGCGTACAAAGGGGTCACACCCCCAGGTGTGCAGGAAGGCTCTCTGCTGGGTAGGTCTGCCAAACACCTCCAACAGAAGCTCCCCACCATCATGGAAACCAGTAATAGAGAGTGCAGCTAGGGATGGTGGGTCACCGGCCTACCAATGCAGGTGATCTGCTCCGCTGCCTCCATGCAGTGCGCCACTCCCAAGTACCCCCAATGTGGTGGGGGGTTGCTGCTTCGGGATCCCCACCCAGCCGCCGAGTGGGAATCGGCCTGTCCTGCCACGCGTCTGCTTCTGGAATGCAGGCCCTGGCTAGACTCGCTCCGCCAGACAGGGCCGCACCCCTGCATGGTGCACGGTGAGCCGCTCCCGGATACGTAGGCAAGGACGCTACCCAGCGAGGGTCAACCACCACGGAGTCAGTTGCGGCAGTGGGAGCAGCGCCGCTTGGCCCCCTCCGGAGAGCCGCAGTTCTGGGCACAGTGCTGGCAGGCCTCACTGTGCTGAACGGTGCTGAGGGAAGAGAGCACGGGGCCCAAGAGCCCCAGACGCCGGTCGCTGCTACCGAAGGGCTCACCTCGCCTGGATAGTGGATCACTGCCCCGGCGGACTCAGATACCCGCCGCCAACTCGTCACTGTCACTGGAGTCACACCGCAACACACTCAGGTACTCCCCGGCAGTGATACGCTGGACCCAGCAGTCCCCCCGCAGCAGGAGCCAGTAGTCAGTGGGGTGGGTTCTCCAATAGCTACTCCGTAGGGCCATGAGGTAGGCCGCAGAGAGCGCCTGGTCCGCCGCGCTCTGATATGCGGAACAAGGCATCGGCACCGCTCCAAAAGCCAGTCAGAGGTGCCGCAGCAGGTCCAGGGCCTAAACAGGGTCTCAATCTGCGGCTGGGGACACGCTAAATGCAGCTATGCAGGCAAGGCCCAGGTTACGGGCAGGAGCGACGAGTAGGCACGTCCTACTTGGTCGCCATCTTGGCCACGCCCCCCTTTTCTAACCTTGTAAGGAACAGAGGAGTGGGGAATTTCACCCGGCACAAAAAAAAAGAAAAATAATCTTCCACCTGTTATATGAGGGTTTCAGTTACTAGTTAGTCGATATCACACATTTTTCCATTCCCTTGCCCCCTTTTGTTTAGGACATGCTTGTCCTTTCCTCCCACCTCCCCGTCAGGCCCTGTAGAGCCACGCTCCTCCTGGAACATGACAGGAAACATTGCGTCACCGTCGGCTTCCTTCCTAGCTTCGGCTGACGACTCTGCAATGGGTGTGTCTTGATTTGTTGAGGACGGATACGGCTGGTCTTTGCTTCAGCGTTCCTCTAATGGGGATTTTTCGGTCACTGTTCCTCCTAAAAGGGTCACACGGGTCTGTTCCTCTACGTTCATCCAGTGGCAGCTTGAGCTCCCCGCTCTGAAAGTTTTTGTTTCTCTCTCCCTTTCCAGGTTTTTTAAAATCCTCCTGAAGAGGAGAGATTGTCATTGGTTCATTGGTCTCCGTGACGTAATGAAGGCAGTACTGTTCCCTAAAGAGACAGTCTTCTATGTGATCTGATCCCTTCTCGGGGATGATGGTATGTGAATGGTGGGGCTGTGAATAAAGGAGAGGGGTAATGTAATGAGGGAATTGATCAGCTTTCTTCTCCTTCTCAACTACATCATGAAGTGGCTCTTTTCCTATTCGGGGAAACGAGGAATACGAGAGAGGATGTCCATGTCCCCATTGTCAGAGCCCTTACGGTGCCTAACTTCAAACACAAATGCCTAGAGTTAGAGGAACCAGCGAAGGATACAACGGTTATTACCCTTGTTGCGGCTCATCCACAACAAGGGGTATGATCTGTGTATAAGGTAAAAGGAGATCCTTCCAGATGGTACTGCAACTTTTCGACAGCCCATTTGAAGGCAAGACACTTATGTTCAATTACGGGATACTTTCGTTCCCAGGAAAACAGTTTGTGACTGATGAATAATATGGGGAATTCAATACCCTCATTGGATAGCTGTGATAAAATGGCTCCTAGCCCGGTTTCAGAGGCATCTGTCTGTAGGTTAAAGGGTTTGCTGAAGTTGGGGGATACCAAAATGGGACTAGAATTTATGGCCTTCTTGATCTCTTGGAATGCTTATTGTACAACTCATGATGGTTTTACTATGTCTTTTGTTTTCACCTCCTTCTTTGGAGTTTGGTGAGGGGTTCTGCAATCTCAGAGTATCTGGGCACAAACCTCCGGTAGTATCCTAATAACCCCAGGAAGGCTTTCACTTCCTTCTTGGTGGTTGAAAGTGGGGTGTTCAGGATAGCCTTTATTTTTTTTTGTTGGAGTTCTATTACACCATCTCCTAAGACATATCCTAGGTATTTGACTTTGCTGAAACCCATTTTGGATTTCTTTCCGATGACATGCAACCCGGCAGTTTTTAGGGCCTGAAAACCTGCTGACAATGGGTGAGATGTTGTTCCCATGAGGGACTGAATATCACATTGTCGTCTAGATAGGCTGACAAGTATGTTTGGTGATTGTGGAGTACCTTGCTCATGAGCCTCTTAAAGGTGGCCGGGGCTCCGTGTAGGCCAAACGGAAGTACAGTGAATTCAAAGAAGTCATTTGGGGTGGCAAAGGTGGTCTTTTCCTGATCTTCTGATCTAAGCAGTACCTGCCAGTAACCCTTCGTGAGGTCTAGCGTTGAAATGTTCTGGATTTGTCCTAATTTCTCTATCAGCTCATCGATTCTGGAGAGAGGGCAGGAATCAAACTTGGATATAGAATTGACAGTCATGAAGTCAATGCAGAAACGTATGCATCCATCTGGCTATGGGGCCAATACTATGGGAGAAGACCAATAGCTTTGTGAGGGTTTTTTGACCCCCATTTTCAGCATGCTGTCTCCCTCAGTGGTACTGACTTGTCTCGTAGAGGTAGGTATACGGTAGGGTTGTTGCTTTACTACTTCATCTGGAGGGGGTGAAAATGGCCTGTTCTATAAAGGTTGTCCTGCCTAGGAGATTAGAGAATATAGAAGAAAAGGGGCATAACACCTCCTGAAGAGATGACTTTTGTCTATGTTTAGGGCATCAATTATAACCAGCTGATCCAGAGTGGAACAATCAGGGTTGGGCTCAGGGAGGATTAGGTGGGTGGTTTTTAGAAGGCGACCTACCATTTCTTCAGGATGTTAATGTGGTATGTTTGGGTTCTCCCAGAAAATATCTGCACTCAATAGGTCATATGACAGACTTTGTCTACTATTTTATATAGTCCCTTTCATTGTGACCTTCCTTTGGAGAGGGACGTGGGTAGGAGGTCTAGGACCCAGTCATTGACTTGTAGCTGTCTCAATTTTTTTCCCTCTATTGTAGAATGTCTTTTGTCACACCTGTGCTTTCTCTAGGTTAGAATGGGCTAGCTCGCATATTTTCTGTATACAAGTTTATAGTCCCTGAGTGTATTCCAAGAGATTCTTGGTATCTTCTGGTTTCTTTCGTCATCTCCAACAGGGTCCTGAGTTGTTGGCCATCAATAACCTCCAAGGAGGAGCAACCCAGGCTTTTTTGAACCTGGCTTTGAATGACAAAGAGGGTGAGGGGCAAGAATAGGTCCCAGTTCTTGCCATCGCTTGCCAACATTTTTTTAATCATCAGCTTAAGATTTCTGTTGTACCTCGCACCTAAGCCATCCGTTTGTGGGTGATAAACTGAGGTTTTTATGTGGGAGAGGCTCAACATTTTACAGACCTGACCCATAAGACGTGATACAAACAGTGTACCCTGGTCTGTTAGGATTTCCCGGTGAAACCCCACTCTAGAAAAGAGCTCTATTCGTTTTTTCGGCTATATTGGCCGTAGTAGGAGACCTTAAGGGAAAAGCCTTGGGATATCTGTTGAATTATCAACCACAACTAGGGCATATTGGTTTCCTCTTTTTGATTTGGGCAGAGGCCCTATGAGATCCATACCCAGCCTTTCAAATGGCTTCCCTATGATGGGAAGAGGTTGTTAGGGGACGGATGGGGCCCTGTATGGATCTGTCTTTTGACATATCTCGCACTCCTGGCAGTATTTAGCGATGTTGACAAAAATGGCGGGTCAGTAGAGATGCTTCAGAATGTTTTGGGTGGTTTTTATGGCCCCATTATGTCCTGATAGGAGATGTGAGTGAGCAAACAACAGAATCTGTTCACGGAACCTCATGTGTACTAGCCGTTGGGGTGAATCATCTGTTTTTCTTACTCGATAGAGCAGGCCATTCTTAAACTGAAAATAGGGATAAGGATCTTACGGATGAGACACATTTTTCTTAGCCTCTTGCTATGCGATTCAAAGTGTGAGATCATTGGTTTGGGCATAATGAAAGTTCCTATCGGAGGGCCAGGGTTCCTGAGTGAGAACATCTGTGTAGACTACTGGTTCGATCTTTTGGATTTTTATATTCTCTATGAATAATCCTAAACAATCTGGATTATCGGATCCTCTGGTAGGTTTCTCAATACTCCTTCTTTAACTAGAGTAGTAGACTCATTAGGGGTTTTAATGGGGACCTCTGTTAAAGGGTAACTTTTTAAATTACCATGGACACACCGTATGATTTCTAGGAATGATTTGGGTCTCTTCTACAAATCCCCCTTGGATGACCGACTGATAACACGCTGAGTCTAGTAGAGCTTTGACCCGTTTTTTATTCACCAACACTTACATAGAAGCAAGATCGTAACTCTTCTGTGTATACGATTGACTTGGGGAAATAGCTGACGTCCATCAGTTCCTTCATTATCTACTTGTGGGGACAAAATCGAGCAATATGTCCCCAGTCCCCACAATCAAAACATTGTGGTCCTCTGGATGGAAGGGTTTCAGGCTTAATGTTCCGGGGTTTTACTGGTACAGGCATAGGCTTGGGGTTTCTCCTCTCTCTTTTTCCAGCTACACTAATGTAACAATGAGATTTAATATTTTCCCAAGGGCAAGACTGGGGTTGGGCTTGTGCGAAGGTCGTGGCGATATCTACGGCTTGCTCCAAGGTTAGATAAGTGTGCTGCTATAGCCAATGTTGAGTGGGAAAAAGAAGACTCTCTAAATGTTGCTCTAAATAAATGAGGGCCTTTATCTCCTCCTTGCTATTTTCCTGAGGCTTAAGCCACTTGTCTGCGGCTGTCTTCATTTAAAAAAAAAGAGTCTTAGGGTTATCTTCTGGAGATCCTCTTTCTTTTTGGAATTTGACCATAGAGGCTTCAGTATCCATACTTAAGTGATCCAAGATAATTCCTTTGATCTCTGCATATGGCATATTACTAGCAGCATTGGCTACCTGGTACGCGGCTTGGGCCTCACCGTTTAGAAGTGGAGCTAAAAAACTGCCATTTGGTTACTGCCCACCCACAGGCTTTGGCAGCTCTTTCAAAATTCATTAGAAAGGCATCTGGGTCCTCCCCCAGTGTATTCTTCTGGAGGGCTATGCTCAAAAATCCGGTGTGTCCTCTGTGGTGAGTCTTATGTTGGGTAGTTAATTGTACTTGAACCTCCGCTACCTTATGTATGCATTATACTTGTTGGCGCGTGGAATCCTTGAACAAGTCTCAGTCAGCCTGTGCCAAAGTCATTTGCCTTTCTAGGGACCATTGCAACTTCTCCTGCCCTTTTATTAGCTGCTGAATAGTGTTCTCCATAGTCCCAGTCTAATGGAGGGTTTCCTGCATTCTCCTCCATGTGGAAGAGATTAGCGAGATAATAAAAGGCAGGGAGCGAGTGGTGTTTTGTCTCACACTATTTCAATTTCATAGCAGACAAACCTCGAGCCTCAAAACTAAATTGTTTCTCTTTTTCTTCTTTTTGTCTTCCTCTAGGGTCCGTGGAGGTTCCTCTTCTCCCTCTTGCCCAACGGTACTTGCGCCTTTGAAAGAAATACAGAGCCAGGGAAGTGTTTCAGCTCTCCTTATTTTCTAGCTTTTTAAGGGAAGGAGGAGTGGGGAATTCCACCGACACACACGAAAAAAAAAGAAATACTCCACTGGTTACATGAGGGTTCCAGTTACTAGTACTACTACTTAGTTAATATCACACGTTTTTCCTTCCAATTGCCCCCTTTTGTTTAGGACCTTCTTGTTCTTTCCTCCCACCTCCCTGTCAGGCCCCGTAAATGAGTGTGTACCTGGGAGAGTCACACTCCTCTAGGAAGATGGTGGAACACGTTGCTACACCGTTGGCTTTCTTCACCTTCTCTGGCTTCGACCGACGACTCTGCAATGGGTGTCTCTTTGTTGGTCAGGGACAGATACTGAGGGTCTTTTCTTCAGAATCCTACGATGGGGATTTTCGATCGCTGTTCCTCCTAAAAGGGTCACACGGGTCTGTTCCTCTACGTTTATCTGCTGGTGGCTTTACCTTCCCGTTCTGAACGTTTTCGTTTCTCTCTCCCTTTCTGGGTTTTTGAAAATCCACCTGATGAGGCGAAGATTGTCATTGGCTCTTTGGTCTCCATGATGTAATGAAGGTAGTCCTGCGCCTTAAAGGGACCATCTTCTATGTGATCTGATCCCTTCTCGAGGATGACGGTATGTAAACGGTAGGGCTGTGAATAAAGGAGAGGGGTAATCTAATGAGGGAGTTGATCTCCTTCCTCCTCCTTTTCAATCACATCATGGAGTGGATCCGCCATTTCAAGACAGTTACATTATATCAATTTATAATGCTTATCATCTGCTTGGGAGCAGCTAGAAACATGATTCGAGTACTCATTTAAATACTAATTTAAAATCAAACTTAACTGTAAAGTTGAATTTCATATTAATATTTTGTTTTCATTGAGTACTATTGCGTATTGTTCCCAGACAGTGGAGAAAGGTCCTTGGGTGGGGGAAGTGCGTTTCTCCTGAACAGGATAGCTTGGTGGTTCTGTACCCAGCCCATGCCTTAGCTTCAAAGGATAGCATGGGGTTGTACCCAGCCCCTTCCTTACTTCAAAAAGTGCCTATCCTGTCACTGGCAGGTGCAGCTCTCACCTTGGCCTATCTGTCCTTTGTCTTACTAGTCACGCTGGTTCCAAACCCAGACAGCGTAGAGGAACTGACCATGCCTGGCTTAGGGGGTGGACAAAAGAATGCCCTCCAACCACAGCTTGGAACTGGTCATAAAAGTGGACCCTACAGATCTCCATTCAGAACACTCCTGGAACTGTGTGGATCAGAAAAAGGACTTCCCTTCTGTCTGAAGAACCTGAAGGAAGACTGGACCTGCTTGCCTTGAACCTAGGACCCCAAAAGTGACTCCAAAGGTCAGTTGGCTAACCTTCTGTTTTAAATACAGGGACACAAGCAGCTTCCAAAGGCCTATCTCTGCAACTACGCAGATCCAACTGAACCTGTCATGAAACCTTTTGCTGGCCTCTGCTGGAGTGAGTCCTAACCCCCAAGTGTTGCCCCCCAGGTCCTAGACTTGTGACTGCTGTTAGTGTGTACCCCTCCTGTCCCCAAACTCCAAGATCTGGGATTGAAAAACGTTTTGCCATCTTTCTGCCTGGAGAACTATCGGAGACCGGGACCGACATTAAAGCTGCAGCTGTCTACTTTGAATCACCTTTCGATCTCGGCTGCTGGTTTGTCCTGCTAAAAGAGATCTGACTTCCAGAAAAGTCCAAACCTAGAGGGCTTTACCGAGACTGATATTGAGATGAAGCCGATGAACATCAAGACCTTCCTGGGCATGGAGCTTAGCCTTTGGATGCTCAGAGCTTTCCCGCCTTTGTCGATGACCACACCGGTACCCCAATCCATTGCCATTGAGCACTGTTTAAGAACCATATTCTAAGTCAGAAGGTATGTTTTCTACTGGGACAGAGCTAGTCCCTGTATCTAACCCACACTCCATCGCAGTAGGCTGAAACTTTTGACTTTGTCATAGTGAAGTGCAACCAGATAATAGCAGTTGTCGCTATGTGATTTATGGCACTATTTGTAATTCAAAGGTATAAAATGTATATCTCTGGTTTTACTTATTAAACGTTTGTCATTTTGGTGTAATTTTATTTATTAACATCTGCTCTATTTTACGAACTTGTTTGGGGATTTTTCGTATGTTGTGTTTTCAATTCATTACTGTTTGGATACTGCATGAGTACTTTATATATTGCCTCTAGGTTAAGCCGCACTGATCTGCTCATGCTACCTGAGGATAAGTACTTGTTTAATTAGGGACTTTTGTGGTTGACCCTAACAAGGATTATTCGAGGCGTATTCTCACCTCCCCTCCAACTAATACTCCAATTTCCTATATTGGTGTTGATCAGTAGGATTCAGTACTTGTGTTTTTGCACTCCCAACTCAGTGAATTGTGTGAACACAAAACATCCCTTGTTATAATCTGACATCTTTGATTTTTAAATTCTCCATTATTCTTAATTGGGCTTTTTTTTTTACTTTTTCCTAAATTTCATTCCTATCCTCATATTTTGCTCCTGTAATTTTAGGAAGAAGTTTGGTGTTTCACAGCAACATTGCAATCTTCACTGTGGCAGAGCAGAAAAAGTTGTGTAAGAAGAGTTTAAAAGTAAAATAAAATGCTCAAACACACATGAGTAACTGCTAGACCTCAGAGCCTGGGAAGAAATCTGCATGTTGCAGTGTACATCACAGGGGCAGGAGGATGAGGATGAGATAGAGGAGGGGGAAGAGAATGACCTGGTAATAGTCCCAGTGTCAGAGGAGAGAGAAGGGCTCACAGGAGCCTTATCCAGGGCTGAGATCAGCATGTTCTCCCACATCATGGCCCCTACATAGATAGAGGACAGGCAAGCAGAGGGAAAGCTGAGGCTGCAACTGGCCAGTCTGACCATAGAGGAGAAAAAGCTGCCCAGGGAAGAGAAGAAAGGTGATGCAGCTGCAGCAAGAGCTTTGGATGAGAAAAATGCCAAAGCCGAGACAGCCTTATAGGAAAAGAGGTTGGCTCGAGAGGAGAATACAATTCTGCTGGCATATGAGATGAGTAAAACAATTACTTTGTGAGACGAATGAATCAAGGAAAAAAGGGAATCAATCAAGTTGACCACACAATCTCAAGGTACAAAATCAAGATCAGACTTGTTTTGAAGAATATGATGTCATTCTTTATATATAAATTGCATCATTTATATGAAAGAGCAGAAATGACATTTGTAATGCAGGATTACCAAAGTAGCAAACTGTAAAGTGAATTAGTGAATTTGTGACAAGGTGACATGAGTGACCAAGTTGTGCATAGTATGTACAGTGAACGAATACAATAAAGATTTGTTATATATACACAATATATAAGTGGAGGGCCAGTATCAAAGCAAATCAAAATGACGCTGTTTCATGGATAAATCAAAACATGTATGAAAAACAGGTCTCGCACTGGTCCTAACAATTATCGTCGACGTTTCAACCCAATATTAGCGACTCTGATTCGTCAAGTAGGGTCTTCATCAGGACATTAAAACAAACGATGGCAACCTGCAAGAGCAAGTAAGGGACGTGTCAATACTATGAAGTGTGATTATTTAATTGTGTGATCCCGAATGATGAAGGCCCTCACTCACCTAGCCAGTGGTCTAGGATGGCCTGGCAGACGGACGTACACGCGTAGAAATACAGAGTGCCTCATCCAATGTGCTCTCTGTAAGTCAAAGTAGAAACGCGTGTTGTAGTCAGTAACCAACACAGAGCCAGCGTCTTAAAGTTGTGAGGCTACGAATAAGGGTTAAGAAATGGCCTCTATCTAGGCCGATTCAGGAATTTAAGCAAGACACGCAACAGTTAGGTGAACAACTTCCGAACTTAAAGAAACGCTCACCTTGACTGACGTTTTCTTTTTAATTAGAGCCGGCTCCGATGAATCAATTACGCGTCGGAACCGATCTAAGTTCAGCTTCCTAATGTTATCTGGAAGGATAAACATTCGATGAGGATAGGTCACGACCGGGAAGGGCCGGGAATACTGAATTAGGGAAAGAGGCTTACTTGAAGAGAGAAGCAAAGCGGTTACGAATCACGCTGCAGCACCTCCTGTCACAGTCAGAGGAAGCCGCAACTGACAGGCAGGCTGCTAAATGAAGGTGAGCGGGGCAGTCCCGTCTGACGTCAAAGCGGTGACGTGTCAGGGGGGTGTGCCTAGCAACCACGGTCGCGTCGCGGGATTGAGGCAGGAGGGGCGAGGCGCGCGCTATGCTGACGTAGACTGACAAAACAATTGTCAATCAACAGACGTAGCATGAATACTTAGCGAATGGACAAATCGTGTACTTTAAAAAGGTATACAGTTCAATGTTAGGGGCTATTCTCTAGCTGTATGAAATGGAGCGGGGCAGTCTTAACTAACGTCAACATAGTGACGTGTCAAGAGGGTTGCATAGCAACCAGGCTCACAACGGGGAAATTGAGACAACTGGAGCAGAGCACACGCTAAGCTTGCGTGGACTGACAAAACCTGTACTCTAGAGGTGGTGAAGTTAAAGTGTAATTGAACGGACTACTCTCTCGCATGGGAGGTGGCGAGGCTAAATGGAAGCGAAGTGTTAGGACGAAGGGGGTGGGCAACTCTGAAAACTAGCAAATGTGCGTAGTCTAATCAAAAGACGCTTGCAGAAATTCATCAGATGCAATTGGTACACGATAACAATGAAATCACAGAAAAGTACATAAGTCATTGTTTGCAACACACGTGCTCAAAATAACAGCTGTTAAAGACAACATAAATCGAGCACAATTTGAGATCTATGTGAGTGACGAGGTATGTCAAAAAATGAAAGTATGAGCAACTCATATGTACAGACTGTTGATGAACCTAAAGGGTACATGGAGAGATGTCATAATTGCCCCATTTCCCTGGATGTTTCCTCGGGGCTGTTAAGGCCTTGCTGGACAGTGTTGAGGAAATGAATCCATCTACATTCTTTTCTCTTCAGATTCACAGCTAATGAGCCCCCTCTGGGCGCAAGACTGACCTTCTCTAGTACCCACCATTTCAAATCTTCAGGTAAATGGCTTAGTGCCAGAAAATGATCCACCATGGGGGCCCCTTGCGTTCTGCATCTAATGCGGCTCATGTGTTGTAGTATCCTCACTTTTATTTTTTGTGTTGTTTGTCCCACGTATAAGAGACCACAGGGACATCTTATCACGTATATCAAATTGGAGCTGTTGCAGTTCGTAAAAGTTGATGAGTTATACGTTCTGTTGTTATGGGTGAAGGAAGAGCCCTCTATTGACAACGGACAGGCTTTACATTGGCCACACTTGTAATGGCCCACGATGGAAGGTAGCCCCAGCTGTTCCCTGAGACCACGCGTTTTTGGTGGTTCAAGGTATGCCTTAACAACACTGTCTTTTACATTCTTGGCCCGTTTGAACGCGAAGATCGGTTCCTCAATGGTAGGGAGTTCACTGGCAACAAGATTCCAGTACTTCTTGATGATTTTCTTCATCCCATTGCTCTTTGTGTTAAAAGATGTGACACATACAATGTTTTCACTCTTCGATCTCTTTTCTTTGACCTGTAAGAGTTCATCTCTCGGGCAATACCATGCGCGCTTACGTGCGCGTTTCAAGAGACCCAATGGATACCCACGTTCTTTTAGTCGAGCGGTAAGGATCTCAGTTTCTTTGAAGAAATCAGCTCTGCGAGTACAGTTCCTCCTCAGTCTAAGATATTGGCCATAGGGAAGGTTATCTCTTAGGCTGCGTGGATGGTGGGAGTCATACTTCAGGAGGGTGTTCCGTTCCGTTGGTTTCCGAAAGAGGTCACAGATTAGTTGTCCTTCATCAACTTGAAAGGTAAGATCCAGGAAATCGATGGTGTTGTTATCATTCGACATGGTGAACTTGATGTCATTGGATCTAGCATTCAGCCAGCTATGAAACTGGTTGAGTTCATCCTTAGTACTGGACCAGATCATAATGACGTCGTCTATATAACGTTTCCAGACAGTAATGTGGTCAATAAACGGATTCTGGTCGTTATATAGGTGTTCCTCCTCATATGCATCCATAAAGATATTAGCCAAGCTCGGTGCATAGGTAGCCCCCATCGCCACGCCTTTGCATTGATAGTAAAACTGCTTCATGAAAATAAAATAATTACGTCTCATGGCAATTTCCAACAAACCCAGCAGGAAATCAGTAGGTATCCACTGTGGTCTCACTCTTTTGTCAAGGATTTCTTCGATTACTTCGAGGGCCCTTATCTGGGGAATGGAGGTATAGAGCGAGGAAACGTCTAGAGTGACCAACAGTTGAGTTTGCGTATCAAATGGTTGTCCCTCCAACAAATGGATGATGTGCATCGTATCCCGAACATATGATTTAGTTTGTGGTATCCATGGCTGCAGAAAATGATCTATGAATTGGTTGAGTGGTTCAAGTATGGAACCGCATCCCGAGACAATTGGTCTGCCGGGTGGCTTGTCAAGACGTTTATGGATCTTGGGAAGGGTATATATGGTTGGAATCCTGGCCTCACGTTTGTTCAAAAAATCACACTCAGACTGACTGAGGAAGCCTTGTGATACTCCATCCGTCGTGATCCTCTCGATCAATGATTTAATTTCAGGTGTGGGGTCTCTTGGTACCGGGCAATAGCTGTCTCTGCATGCCAGTTGGAGTTCTATTTCCGCAATATAATCTTGTGTGTTCTGCAGAACTACCGCTCCACCCTTGTCCGCGGCTTTTATTACAATTGCCTCATTCGTTCCCAAAGTCGAGAGAGCCAGTTTTTCAGGCTTACTGATGTTATATCTGATGTATTCCTTTTTCTGAAGTAGGTCCATGATCTCCTCAAGCACAATTTTTTCATAAGCCAGTATTTTCTCACTCATCATGTACGCACTTGGTGTGAATGTTGAGGTAGGTCGGAAGGGTGTGGCCGTGATGGCTGGGACATAGATGTTTCTTGAAAAGTAATATTTCAACCGGATTTTCCTGAAGAAACGCTGCAATTCAACCTTGACATTGAAAGAATCAGGAACAGCTGTAGGTACAAATGATAACCCTTTAGACAAGACCATCTTTTCTTCATTGGTTAGTGCGTAATCAGAGAGATTGATTATAGGATCTAAAGTGTCCGGGGGCATCAAGTCAGTGTTAACTTGGATCCGAACCGGGTTAGTGTTAGCTTGATGCACTGGTACTTGCTGGGAAATGTCAATTGCAGTGGCAACCGTGGTCGGTTGCTCCAACCATGCAGTAGATAATGGTGTTTCTACAGGATGTTCCAATGAGATCCCATTCATGACTGTTACTTGAAAAATATGATCCGCTATTGGAATTGTGGTATCATGCTGTGAGGGTACCGACATCATCACAGGAGGTGACGAACAAGTGGCGATTATGGCATTAGAATGCGCGTTCACCAACGGTATGTTTGTCTGCGGGTCGAGATCTCCCCATGAGCTTCTGGCTGGAAGAATCGGACACGTGAATTGGTGCGCCGGCTGTTCCCTCCTCTTCGGTTGTTCCATCCTCTTGAGCGACCCCAGAACTGATCTGCAGCGTGATTCGTAACCGCTTTGCTTCTCTCTTCAAGTAAGCCTCTTTCCCTAATTCAGTATTCCCGGCCCTTCCCGGTCGTGACCTATCCTCATCGAATGTTTATCCTTCCAGATAACATTAGGAAGCTGAACTTAGATCGGTTCCGACGCGTAATTGATTCATCGGAGCCGGCTCTAATTAAAAAGAAAACGTCAGTCAAGGTGAGCGTTTCTTTAAGTTCGGAAGTTGTTCACCTAACTGTTGCGTGTCTTGCTTAAATTCCTGAATCGGCCTACATAGAGGCCATTTCTTAACCCTTATTCGTAGCCTCACAACTTTAAGACGCTGGCTCTGTGTTGGTTACTGACTACAACACGCGTTTCTACTTTGACTTACAGAGAGCACATTGGATGAGGCACTCTGTATTTCTACGCGTGTACGTCCGTCTGCCAGGCCATCCTAGACCACTGGCTAGGTGAGTGAGGGCCTTCATCATTCGGGATCACACAATTAAATAATCACACTTCATAGTATTGACACGTCCCTTACTTGCTCTTGCAGGTTGCCATCGTTTGTTTTAATGTCCTGATGAAGACCCTACTTGACGAATCAGAGTCGCTAATATTGGGTTGAAACGTCGACGATAATTGTTAGGACCAGTGCGAGACCTGTTTTTCATACATGTTTTGATTTATCCATGAAACAGCGTCATTTTGATTTGCTTTGATACTGGCCCTCCACTTATATATTGTGTATATATAACAAATCTTTATTGTATTCGTTCACTGTACATACTATGCACAACTTGGTCACTCATGTCACCTTGTCACAAATTCACTAATTCACTTTACAGTTTGCTACTTTGGTAATCCTGCATTACAAATGTCATTTCTGCTCTTTCATATAAATGATGCAATTTATATATAAAGAATGACATCATATTCTTCAAAACAAGTCTGATCTTGATTTTGTACCTTGAGATTGTGTGGTCAACTTGATTGATTCCCTTTTTTCCTTGATTCATTCGTCTCACAAAGTAATTGTTTTACCCATACCCGACAGAACCATTGTTTTTCTATAATAATCCTACCCAGGTTCTGAGGGACACAGGGTCACCCCATTGTTTATACACTACACGTGCAGATGCTGATCTGCGAGGGTATTGCTCTCTCATTTGTTTGTCTTACATGAATGTGCTAAAGACTGTTTAACGTTAATAACTGTGCTTCAACATCGTTTGTCACTGTATTATGTCTGAAAAAGAGACATTGTCGTATACTGAGGAGTATATAGCCAATCTAATAAAAGAACAGGGGAGCTCTGGCTTCCTTTTAGGCCCGGACAGAGTATCGGTGGATGTGGGCCTCAATGAGAAATTGGCTAGACTAGAGCGTTTGGACAGAAATTGGTGCGCTCTAGGCTACATGGCCATGTATTGACCAAGTACCTTGAATCAAACATAATCCCCAAGGGCTTACAGGTTCGTAATGAACCAGCAATATTCATAGATGTGCCTAAATTCAGGGAAGGATTTAGTTTTGTGGCGAATAATTGTTCCAGGCACTGGATGGTGCTTGGAATAGAGACTGCTATTGAATACGTAAAAAAACTTACACAGGAGATTTCGGAACTCAAAAGGGAAATCTTGGGGGACAGCGCTCTAACAAATGCCAAGGAGGCTCTGGAAAGGGCAGAGAAAACTCTAGTGGAGTTCAACACTACAACTTTGAATAAAAAGCTGGATAAGCTGTCTAAGGATATTAGAAATTACGATAAGAAATCCACATATCCGTACTTGGCAGAGGATTACTATCAACAGGATAGTCAAGGTTTCTTTTCCAATAAAAGCAGACAAGGCCCCAGAAGATTTAAGACCTTTTCTGACTCTACATTCGGCAGTGGTTCAGACTCGGATCTTGATAGACCTTCCACCAGCAACCAGGATAATCAATTGTCCCTTTTTTTAGGGGAGGGCCCGCGACAATCAAACAGGGGTGGAGGCCAAGATCAGTTCTGGGGTCGCTCAAGAGGATGGAACAACCGAAGAGGAGGGAACAGCCGGCGCACCAATTCACGTGTCCGATTCTTCCAGCCAGAAGCTCATGGGGAGATCTCGACCCGCAGACAAACATACCGTTGGTGAACGCGCATTCTAATGCCATAATCGCCACTTGTTCGTCACCTCCTGTGATGATGTCGGTACCCTCACAGCATGATACCACAATTCCAATAGCGGATCATATTTTTCAAGTAACAGTCATGAATGGGATCTCATTGGAACATCCTGTAGAAACACCATTATCTACTGCATGGTTGGAGCAACCGACCACGGTTGCCACTGCAATTGACATTTCCCAGCAAGTACCAGTGCATCAAGCTAACACTAACCCGGTTCGGATCCAAGTTAACACTGACTTGATGCCCCCGGACACTTTAGATCCTATAATCAATCTCTCTGATTACGCACTAACCAATGAAGAAAAGATGGTCTTGTCTAAAGGGTTATCATTTGTACCTACAGCTGTTCCTGATTCTTTCAATGTCAAGGTTGAATTGCAGCGTTTCTTCAGGAAAATCCGGTTGAAATATTACTTTTCAAGAAACATCTATGTCCCAGCCATCACGGCCACACCCTTCCGACCTACCTCAACATTCACACCAAGTGCGTACATGATGAGTGAGAAAATACTGGCTTATGAAAAAATTGTGCTTGAGGAGATCATGGACCTACTTCAGAAAAAGGAATACATCAGATATAACATCAGTAAGCCTGAAAAACTGGCTCTCTCGACTTTGGGAACGAATGAGGCAATTGTAATAAAAGCCGCGGACAAGGGTGGAGCGGTAGTTCTGCAGAACACACAAGATTATATTGCGGAAATAGAACTCCAACTGGCATGCAGAGACAGCTATTGCCCGGTACCAAGAGACCCCACACCTGAAATTAAATCATTGATCGAGAGGATCACGACGGATGGAGTATCACAAGGCTTCCTCAGTCAGTCTGAGTGTGATTTTTTGAACAAACGTGAGGCCAGGATTCCAACCATATATACCCTTCCCAAGATCCATAAACGTCTTGACAAGCCACCCGGCAGACCAATTGTCTCGGGATGCGGTTCCATACTTGAACCACTCAACCAATTCATAGATCATTTTCTGCAGCCATGGATACCACAAACTAAATCATATGTTCGGGATACGATGCACATCATCCATTTGTTGGAGGGACAACCATTTGATACGCAAACTCAACTGTTGGTCACTCTAGACGTTTCCTCGCTCTATACCTCCATTCCCCAGATAAGGGCCCTCGAAGTAATCGAAGAAATCCTTGACAAAAGAGTGAGACCACACTGGATACCTACTGATTTCCTGCTGGGTTTGTTGGAAATTGCCATGAGACGTAATTATTTTATTTTCATGAAGCAGTTTTACTATCAATGCAAAGGCGTGGCGATGGGGGCTACCTATGCACCGAGCTTGGCTAATATCTTTATGGATGCATATGAGGAGGAACACCTATATAACGACCAGAATCCGTTTATTGACCACATTACTGTCTGGAAACGTTATATAGACGACGTCATTATGATCTGGTCCGGTACTAAGGATGAACTCAACCAGTTTCATAGCTGGCTGAATGCTAGATCCAATGACATCAAGTTCACCATGTCGAATGATAACAACACCATCGATTTCCTGGATCTTACCTTTCAAGTTGATGAAGGACAACTAATCTGTGACCTCTTTCGGAAACCAACGGAACAGAACACCCTCCTGAAGTATGACTCCCACCATCCACGCAGCCTAAGAGATAACCTTCCCTATGGCCAATATCTTAGACTGAGGAGGAACTGTACTCGCAGAGCTGATTTCTTCAAAGAAACTGAGATCCTTACCGCTCGACTAAAAGAACGTGGGTATCCATTGGGTCTCTTGAAACGCGCACGTAAGCGCGCATGGTATTGCCCGAGAGATGAACTCTTACAGGTCAAAGAAAAGAGATCGAAGAGTGAAAACATTGTATGTGTCACATCTTTTAACACAAAGAGCAATGGGATGAAGAAAATCATCAAGAAGTACTGGAATCTTGTTGCCAGTGAACTCCCTACCATCGAGGAACCGATCTTCGCGTTCAAACGGGCCAAGAATGTAAAAGACAGTGTTGTTAAGGCATACCTTGAACCACCAAAAACGCGTGGTCTCAGGGAACAGCTGGGGCTACCTTCCATCGTGGGCCATTACAAGTGTGGCCAATGTAAAGCCTGTCCGTTGTCAATAGAGGGCTCTTCCTTCACCCATAACAACAGAACGTATAACTCATCAACTTTTACGAACTGCAACAGCTCCAATTTGATATACGTGATAAGATGTCCCTGTGGTCTCTTATACGTGGGACAAACAACACAAAAAATAAAAGTGAGGATACTACAACACATGAGCCGCATTAGATGCAGAACGCAAGGGGCCCCCATGGTGGATCATTTTCTGGCACTAAGCCATTTACCTGAAGATTTGAAATGGTGGGTGCTAGAGAAGGTCAGTCTTGCGCCCAGAGGGGGCTCATTAGCTGTGAATCTGAAGAGAAAAGAATGTAGATGGATTCATTTCCTCAACACTGTCCAGCAAGGCCTTAACAGCCTCGAGGAAACATCCAGGGAAATGGGGCAATTATGACATCTCTCCATGTACCCTTTAGGTTCATCAACAGTCTGTACATATGAGTTGCTCATACTTTCATTTTTTGACATACCTCGTCACTCACATAGATCTCAAATTGTGCTCGATTTATGTTGTCTTTAACAGCTGTTATTTTGAGCACGTGTGTTGCAAACAATGACTTATGTACTTTTCTGTGATTTCATTGTTATCGTGTACCAATTGCATCTGATGAATTTCTGCAAGCGTCTTTTGATTAGACTACGCACATTTGCTAGTTTTCAGAGTTGCCCACCCCCTTCGTCCTAACACTTCGCTTCCATTTAGCCTCGCCACCTCCCATGCGAGAGAGTAGTCCGTTCAATTACACTTTAACTTCACCACCTCTAGAGTACAGGTTTTGTCAGTCCACGCAAGCTTAGCGTGTGCTCTGCTCCAGTTGTCTCAATTTCCCCGTTGTGAGCCTGGTTGCTATGCAACCCTCTTGACACGTCACTATGTTGACGTTAGTTAAGACTGCCCCGCTCCATTTCATACAGCTAGAGAATAGCCCCTAACATTGAACTGTATACCTTTTTAAAGTACACGATTTGTCCATTCGCTAAGTATTCATGCTACGTCTGTTGATTGACAATTGTTTTGTCAGTCTACGTCAGCATAGCGCGCGCCTCGCCCCTCCTGCCTCAATCCCGCGACGCGACCGTGGTTGCTAGGCACACCCCCCCTGACACGTCACCGCTTTGACGTCAGACGGGACTGCCCCGCTCACCTTCATTTAGCAGCCTGCCTGTCAGTTGCGGCTTCCTCTGACTGTGACAGGAGGTGCTGCAGCGTGATTCGTAACCGCTTTGCTTCTCTCTTCAAGTAAGCCTCTTTCCCTAATTCAGTATTCCCGGCCCTTCCCGGTCGTGACCTATCCTCATCGAATGTTTATCCTTCCAGATAACATTAGGAAGCTGAACTTAGATCGGTTCCGACGCGTAATTGATTCATCGGAGCCGGCTCTAATTAAAAAGAAAACGTCAGTCAAGGTGAGCGTTTCTTTAAGTTCGGAAGTTGTTCACCTAACTGTTGCGTGTCTTGCTTAAATTCCTGAATCGGCCTACATAGAGGCCATTTCTTAACCCTTATTCGTAGCCTCACAACTTTAAGACGCTGGCTCTGTGTTGGTTACTGACTACAACACGCGTTTCTACTTTGACTTACAGATAGCACATTGGATGAGGCACTCTGTATTTCTACGCGTGTACGTCCGTCTGCCAGGCCATCCTAGACCACTGGCTAGGTGAGTGAGGGCCTTCATCATTCGGGATCACACAATTAAATAATCACACTTCATAGTATTGACACGTCCCTTACTTGCTCTTGCAGGTTGCCATCGTTTGTTTTAATGTCCTGATGAAGACCCTACTTGACGAATCAGAGTCGCTAATATTGGGTTGAAACGTCGACGATAATTGTTAGGACCAGTGCGAGACCTGTTTTTCATACATGTTTTGATTTATCCATGAAACAGCGTCATTTTGATTTGCTTTGATACTGGCCCTCCACTTATATATTGTGTATATATAACAAATCTTTATTGTATTCGTTCACTGTACATACTATGCACAACTTGGTCACTCATGTCACCTTGTCACAAATTCACTAATTCACTTTACAGTTTGCTACTTTGGTAATCCTGCATTACAAATGTCATTTCTGCTCTTTCATATAAATGATGCAATTTATATATAAAGAATGACATCATATTCTTCAAAACAAGTCTGATCTTGATTTTGTACCTTGAGATTGTGTGGTCAACTTGATTGATTCCCTTTTTTCCTTGATTCATTCGTCTCACAAAGTAATTGTTTTACCCATACCCGACAGAACCATTGTTTTTCTATAATAATCCTACCCAGGTTCTGAGGGACACAGGGTCACCCCATTGTTTATACACGGCATATGAGATGAGACAGAAGGAACTAAACCTGAAAGCCGAAGAGTGAAAGAGTCTAGCGAAGATGGTGGCAGCGACACAGAGGTGCTTAGGGGATGTAAAAGGTTCCATGTCCCCATAGACCTGGTGCCTAGCTTTGTGGAGAGGGATGACATTGAAATCTATGAGATAGCTTTGTGCATGCACAGAGTCCCAGAGGAGAATTGGGAGGTAATTTCTGGAAGCATATGCCAGTCACCAGCAGGGATACCCTAGTGGCCCTAGATAAAGCTGACAGGATAAGGTATGCACCCAGGATAGAAGCTGTTGTCGAGTTTGGTCTTACCCCAGAGAAACACTGCTTGAAGTTTAGGGACAGCCAGAAACTGTTTAACCAGTGCTGAGTGAATTTGGTGGACTAACCCACCAAGGGCTAGATGTACGAACATTCACATTTGTGAGTCGCAAATTGCGTCGAATTGCGACCCGCAATTTGCGACTCGCAAAAGTGAATGTACAACAGTGTCTCAGACACTGTTTGAGATTCCCAATAGGGTCGCAAATTGCTTGTCTCATTAATATTCATGAAGCAGTCGCAATTTGCAACCATATTGGTAATGGCTAGCACTCACAGGGATGGTAGCCTGCTGGGGTCAGCAGACCACCGTGTTTGTAACTGCTTTTTTAATAAAGCAGTTTTTTTTTTAAATGCATCCAGTTTTCCTTTAAGTTCTAGAGTGTGAAAAGAAGGTATCGGGGTGGGGGGGGGGGAGGCACCAAGGAAGGTGGACAGGGTCACCTTCAACAGAAAACAGGGAAAACCAAAATAAATTCTCTAAAGGCCCCCAAAAGAGTTTTCAGGAAAGGATTCTCAGTCCAATCAGAAGCAGAAGAAGGGAGGGTTTTAGTGGAAGAAATCTCAGGACCCAAATGCTATGATTGCTACCAGTGGCACGGAAATGGAGATGCCATCTGCCCCCGCAGGATGCAGCCCTCCCACTGTGGGCCTCCCCACGGGAATGGCCATGGTAATGCTGGGTTGGGGGTCACCCCATTTAGTTCTGGGGGGAGTGCTAGGGTACACTAGTGTCCCTGGGTGACACAGAGATGGTGCCTAAGGCCCACATGCCTGACAATACTAAAAAGACTCATCATCAATGGGCAGAGCATGGAGGCTCTGAGAGACACAAGAGCCAGTAGGACTACTGTTAGGTGTCATCTGGTGCCTTCAGAGTAGGTAGACTATGATGTAGTCCACCAGGTTGTGGCCACAGACAACAAGGTAATTCACTATCCAATGTCTCCAGTTCCCTTTGAATGGGGAGGGTGAGAGTCTAACGTTTCTTTAAGGTTGTGTGTCCAGTAATGCCTCTTGACTGCTGTGAAGTGACATAGATCACACCATCTGTAGAAAGATGGAGCTCAGGTCCCACTTGGAGATGTCAGGATTGCCGGAGTGGGTGTGCCTGAGCAAGTGGTCCATGACGACCCATCAGAGGAATCAGAAGGTCCTGAAGTCTGAAAAAGTGGCCTAGGTGCCTGCCAAAAAGAGGAAGGGCAGGGGCATTGGAAACCTGTCCCAGAAATTCTCACAGTCCGGGAGGAAGCTACTCCTGAGGTTGACACCCCAAAACCTACAGAGGAAAACTGTTGCCATGGAAGACCTACCTGAATTAGCTGGGAAGCAAACTGAAGGGGTGGTATCCCGGGCAGAGTTCTGCAAAGTGTAGAAGGAGTACCCCAGTCTTGAGTACTTACAGCTACAGTTGAGGCCAAGGCAGGTGCCAATCCCTGTAGGATCAGCTCGTTTTTTGAAAGAATGGTCTTCTGCATAGTGAGCTTAAGGTCCCTCCTTACCTGAGCTGACTTCTAATAAGAACTTCAAAAAGATGATCTGGACAGAGGTGTGACAGAAGGATTTTGATACCCTGGAGGAGGCCATTTGTACATAGCCAGGGCTCAATACACCCAACTTTTGCAAGGAATTCCTAGTTCAGATGAATGACTTAGATCATGGCACTGGGTCTGTCTTGTCACAGCTAAACGATGGGGGCTTAGACCAACCTGTAGTCTTCATCAGCACAAGGTTACTTCCCAGGGATCAGAGGTGAAATGCAATTGAGAGGAAAGCATTTGCAGTGGTATGAGCACAGAAGATGTTTAGACCATATTTGTTTGGAACTCATGAGTTCAGACAGACCACAGACCCCTCAGATGGCTGACACAAATGCAGTGTAAGAATCCAAATCTAGTGAGGGTCTCCATCTCCCTCCAGAGAATGGATTTGATGGTGGAACATCGTCTTGGGACTGACCACCAATTCTGGTGGTCTTTCAAGGTTTTCTACCTTAGTGATAAGAACTCACATTAGAGCGGGCGTTTCTCCCTGCTTTCTGCTGCAGGGACGCATGTTGGAAAAGATCTTCTTTTGCATGTTATTCCCTCAAAATGTTTGCCTTCTTTTGCTGAACCCATTTTTGCTGGCTATAAGACTCTACACACTACTCCTGCTAACCAGTGGTAATGTGCTTTTTCTCTCCTCTCTAAACATTTTAGAATTATCATACCCCTAATCATACCCCTAATTGGCACATTTAATTTACTTGCAAATCCCTATGTACAAAGGACCTGTAAAATAAATGCTCCTTCGGGGCATGTCCAAGATGGCGACAGAATAGGAGCTTCCTCTCCATGCCGTGCCTGAGGAAACTTCCCCACCAGTGGCAGCTCGCAGAGGGAGTGCTGCGTGGCGGTGGGGCAGGGTAGTGGGGTAGTGGAGTCGGACATACAACGGCATGGTGTAAGGTAAGTAAATAAATAAATACTTCTATTTACCTTGCGCTCGTTGCATTGCCAAGTCCAACTCCACTACCCCCCACCCCTCCCCTGCCGCCCACACCCCACAGCACTCCCTCTGTGAGCCGCCACTGTTCTCCACACCTGCTGCCCTGGGCCCTCAAAGCTGTTCTGGTGGCCCCCATAGACACGCCAGGGTCCAGGGAGTAGAGTTGGTATATGGAAGGGGGTGTATTCATGGCCTAGAGCATCAAATCTCCACCCTGCCAGTAGACAGGAGAGGAATCCGGTAGGCTAAGGCCTAGACTGTGGCTGGTGGCTGAGGGGCTTGATCTGAGACCCACGAAGAGGGCCACGTCACCGAGCCAGGGACCAGCTAATGTCACTGACGCCTAGGCTAGACCCAGACCCCATGAAGATTTGGGCTAAGGGGCCCTGAACAGAGGTAGCAACTTTTGGCCTCCAGCACCCGCGCCACCGTTGAGGAGTTGCGAGGGGCTGGTTTCCCTGAGCTTGGACTGAGCTGTGCAAAAGTCTCCTCAATTGTATTGAGGGGTACTGCACTGCAGTACTGGCACAAGCCTAGTGATCCCCAGTCAGCAGACTCTGAGCACCAAGGACTCAGTGCTAGGGGATTGTGACTCTTGATACCCACCTTAATTTTCGAGTCTGCTGACTCAGCGGATGCAGACTGGCGACAGGCCTGGGCGAGATTGTTGGAAAGTGGACTGGGCCACCAATTACATGTGTGACCGCCTGGCTTTCGATACCCTGATGGAGCTTTTCACACCAGAGGTCTGAATTTGTGCCCCCTTTCGGGCAATAAGACATTGCAACCTCCGGAAATGTAGGGGTAAGCTCCATTTGATATGAGACAGCACTACCACTGGCAGCGGTCCATTGAGCTGGACTAGACCTCCCAACACAACAGTTAGGTACCAAAGTTGGCTTTGCCAAACACAAGAGGGACACAGATTTGAAGGACATCCTCACTAAGGCGGCTGCATAATGAATGAATGAATGAATGAATACTTTCTTATATAGCGCATGGCTACCCATACTGAAGGACTGGGTTATTCTAAGACCCAGCGGTGCCAGGGGTCAACACCTGAAACCTTCGTGGGTTACCTGTTCTGGCGTACAAAACACAGAGACACAGGACACTTCCAGCGACGTCAGAGATCAGTGTTTATTTACTGCAGGGATACAGAGATCACAAGAAGTACACAACGTGTAGGTTCTCGGAGACTGCTTCAAATTGCAAAAGTGGATCGCTCCTTTTATACACGTTTTTGCCATTACACAGTATGGCGAACAAAAGTTACAACTCAGTTCCCACAATAAACTTCAAAAGAGTCGTGTTCATGTTTCAGGAGGCCGGAACATAATTACAGCAGCGTTGCCGGTTCCCAACTGTAAAAACATATCTACCCCGCAATAAAACACATTCCATTCTGACCGTAAACACATTAGGAGAGAGGACAAGAACAGATGCAAAGAAAGGACAAGGATGCACAACAGGTTAAAGAAGAGTGTCGGGAGTAATAAAGGAAACTTGATGACAGGATCAAAGACCTCGTGTCCAATGCATGCATGACTGAAACAATAGGCTAGCATGGCAAGATGAGTCCCGAGTGGGGCCATCTGCCTTCGCCGTGTCATTTCCCTTATCGTAAAAGTCACCCTCAAGGAAACACGTGTCCCTCATGTAAGCTTGGGAGTCCCAGGGTCACGAAGCGGGCAACGTCCGTTCGCTGGCTACTTGAGGGCAAGAAACAAAATGGATGTCGTATCTAAAATGGAACCCGAGGGTTCGGATGAACAAAACCAAAAAATGAGACGAACCATACGTGGTTGCGTAGCGAAACTGCGTACACCCACTATACTCGTCATTTGCGGTTCGTAGACACCAAACTCATCCATATTCGTCACCACTCAAAAAGTGTCGTTCCGTCTCACACGGAACCTCAGACGCTCCTTTTGCCCTCAGGTAGGCAAGCACTTGTCAAGATCGGAATCGATTTCAATATTCATCAGATCGTTCATCTGCTGCTGGAACATCATTCTACTCATCAATGTCTCCTTGGTAACAGATGGCCGTCTTATACACGTTGTAGCACAAAGGCCACATAAGGCAGGACCACACTGTACACAAAGACAACACGTGAATAGAAACGTGACAACAACCCCTACGATCATCAGAATTTTCCAACCCCAAGTGGATATCAAACCCCAAAACCATCCTAGAAGTGTCCAATTACCTTCGTCCACATGTATGGACTCGGAAATCTTGTGCAACTTTGAGATGGCTTGGTAGACAGTTGGAGCATTGTCAGGAATGAAAATGCAACAGCTCGAATGGATAACTTTACACACACCACCTCTATCTGCGAGAACGACGTCTAGAACCATCCGGTTCTGCAACGTCATGAGTCTATCCGCCTGAAGTTCAGCTGTTAAGTTACCAAGAGCACTCGCGGTAATATTAGCAGTCGACTCGACTACACGGGTCAACTGTCTTAGGTTCCTACTATTAACCATAGGTCCCCAAAACGGCAGGAAACCCTTAAAGAAATCTCCTGCTTCTTGACTGGCAGTATCCTCTTTGCTAATAACGCCTCTCACAACTCTAGTCTTGTGATAGTCTGGGGCAACTGTAAAAGTCGGTGGTAAAAGATTCGCAATATAACAGGTACCCGAAAAATCACGGGGTAACCATGTATATGCACGTTCATAACATATGAAATAAGTGCCCTTAGCAGTCAGGAAAACAGGGGAAGAGAGCATCGGTAGGACATACGTGTCAGTACAAGCACTGTTCCCAAGTTGTGCTCTCGGATTTCGACCCAAACCTTTCAAGCAGAAATTACCGAGGTGTGGTACAATCCATATTGGGGACAAGCTCTTAAGCTGTCTATCACCCACTGAAACACTGTACTCAGCCTCACTCAGATCCTTATAGGCTTGCACCTCTTCATCTGGGATAAGCGATGCATCAAAAACATCTCTATCTAAATCCGCTATCGCTATCGCCAAAGGCTTGTGGTACGGACCAGGACCAAAATTAACAGAGCGTGGCTCTCGACTGGGGTAGGAATCTAGTGCACTACGAAACATAGTTTGGAATGCTCGAGCGGAACCCTGGGAGCTGTAAGGAAGGACCAAATACGGAATACCCCTATCCATGGTATGTGGCATTAACCCACACACCCAACAGTTGGTAGTATTCATCACCAACTGATACTGATGTAGGAGTTGAACGAAGGAGTTATTCATAAATTCCGCACGTCTAACCTGTTCGTGTTGAGGCAAAGGATGAAAAGAATGTGGGGATACAGTGGTGATGGAGCTTAGTTTAGGAGAAAAGGTAGGTGAAACAGAAGGCAATAACAACTGTATTCCAAAATACACTCCGCCCACCAATAGCATAGATACAGTCAGAAACAGTAGGAATACCTGAAACCGAAAACATTTTGTTCGTACAACCCTATATAACTCTGATCTCTGCGCCGACATCCTTTCTACTTCCAGCAGCTTAGAGAATGCCATCCTCTACAAACCGTCCGTGACGTACTTGACGCACTTCGTTCTGAGTAGCGATTATCAATCCCCAGGAGTTCCCAGGAATCGACAAAAGTAACCGACCTAGCGTCAGAAACCTGCTAAACAGAAAGGAGTACCCGCACGGCCCTACGGTAACCCGGATGGTAGGTTTTTCTCAAAACGTTCAGTTTTAATACAAATCTCTTTAGCAGTGAAAAACACATAAAAACTCAAAAAGAAAGGATGTAATTGTCCATAATGCTCATCGCACCGAAAAAGGAGGAAAAAAAAAACAAATATACGACTTAATTTTTATTAGTCCTTGAACGAAGAAAGTATCGACTTCTTCCAGGTCGAGTTTGCTCTGCAAACAATTGTTCAGCTGGCGCAACAGTGTTCGATAAAGTGGACAACGAGTCGGACCTTGGGTTCTCTGCTACTGATGACTCCACAAGTGGGTTTGGCAGCGACAGATCATCTCCTACAGGTTGAGCGTCACTAAACGGCACAAAGTTTAAAGGAGTCTCAGTTTCCGTTGCCGCAATCCCAGTTCTCACCCAACCGTCTGTTGGTGAGGGGATCGGTACCTTTTTCGTGTGGCCGGCATGAACCCAGTTCTTCCGGCCCTCCAATCGAACCGCAGTCCTCGTTGTCAACAAGACTTGGAAGGGTCCTACGAATCTTGGCTCCAAGTTACGTTTCCGACCAAAATTTCGGGTAACGACCCAATCGCCTGGCCGGAGCTGATGTCCAGGACCCTCTGTCTGCGCCGGTAGAGCTTCAAAGACCTGTTGATGAATCAACCATAGTTTAGTGGTCAAATCATGAAGGTAATCAATTAGCATTGGATACTCAAGACTATCAAAGGCCTTAGGTCTCGGGACTCCCCAAATGTTCGCAGGGCGGCCGAACACAATCTCATATGGGCTAAGCCCTGCTCGAGAGTGTACAGTCGCCCTGGTTGATAAGAGAGCCAGAGGCAAGGCATCAGGCCATGATAGACCAGTGGAAGCTTGTATTTTTGCAAGTTTCAGTTTCAGTTTCAGGGTACCATTGTACCCTTCAACCAAACCCGCTGCCTGAGGATGATTAGCGCTATGGAATTTTTGACGGATTCCAAGGCCCTTACACACACTCTGCATCACACTTCCTACAAACTCACTTCCATTATCCGACCACACAATCCGTGGCATTCCATACCTAGGAAAGTATTCCTTCAGCAGGATTTTCGCTGTGGACAGGGCAGTATTATCCTTAAGAGGATAGGCCTCAATCCATCTAGAGAACGCGCAAACCACAACCAAAACATACTTCAGGTTATTGCATCTCTCCATATGGATAAAGTCCAGTTGGATCACCTCAAAGGGACAAACAGGGGGAGCAAAATGACCAGGTGGAGTGGGGGTGCCCTTGCCAGGATTGTGCATCAAACACACCATGCAATTCTTAACCACTCTCTCAGCACACTTAGTAATACCCTCATTCTTCCATACAGGGGACACGAACTTACATATCCCTTTTGCACTAATATGTGACAACCCATGAGCCATCGTCACGACAGCTAATACGTACGCATCTGGTAGCATCCACCTCTGAAATTCCGTCAAGTCAACCCAACATCCATGCATATCCAACCTTCCCGTACTTTCTTTCCACTTGATCCTTTCAGCTTCAGTTGCCTCGTTCTGAATTGCCTTCACACTCTCAACAGTGTCTTCACACATACCAGTTTCCGTCGGCCATCTCACTGAACTTGTCACATACATTCGAGTTGTAAGATTCTTAGCCGTTTCCTTAGCAATCTCATCCGCAAATGCATTCCCACGACCAACATCATCCGTCACTTTCCGATGTGCACTACATTTAACAATCGCCACTTGTTTAGGCAAGGTAAGTGCATCCAAAAGATCATTCACTAGCTGCCCGTGTTGGATCTTCGTCCCATGCGATGTCATAAATCCTCTTTCTCTCCAAAGTCTTCCAAAACTGTGCGCAACGCCGAATGCGTACTGACTGTCGGTAAACACATTCACTCGCTTTCCTTTAGACAAGACACATGCCCTTGTCAATGCAATCAACTCTGCCGCTTGTGCTGAATTCTGATTCAATCTCGCACTTTCCACAACCGTGCTCAACGTCACTACAGCATACGCAGTCGTCACATCGCCATTCGGCAATTTAAAGCAAGAACCATCAACATACAAAGTACCATCAGGATCTGCCAAAGGAGTGTTTTTCAGGTCCACACGACCCTTTGTTTCTTCCTCAGTTCGTAAATAACAATCATGTGGTGGTACATCATCTGATTCCGTATTACTCGGCAACAATGTCGCCGGATTCAGTACATTACAACGCTTGATCTGTATATGACTTGCCAAAAGGGTCAGCTCGTACCCAGACAACCTTGCACTCGTCAGATGTTGTGTTTTTGTACGATTCAGAAGAGTATCAACTGCATGCGGAACCATCACTATGAGCATATTATCCATGACAAGGCCTGCGGATTGTCGAATAGACGCCGCAGCTGCCGCCGTCGCCCTCAAGCAACTCGGCAACGCTCTAGCTACCGGGTCTAAAGTCGAGGAAAAATATGCACATGGGCGCTGCTTGTCACCAAATTGTTGCGTTAAAACACTCAACGCACAACCTTCCCTCTCGTGGACGTATAGTGTAAATGGCTTGCTGTAATCAGGAGTACCTAACACAGGAGCCGAACACAACGCATCACGAAGTTCAGAAAAACTTTTCTGACATTCCTCCGTCCATGGCAAAGGAGTCGAAACATCCTTGCACGTAAGAGCTATCAATGGCTTCGCTAACAGTGAAAAATTTGGAATCCACTGTCTACAGTATGACGTGATACCTAAAAAGGCACGCACGTCTCTCTGAGTCGTCGGCACAGTCATTCGGGCAATTGCTGCGATTCTTTCAGGGGTCAACTTCCTTCCCGCCTTTGACAATAAGTGACCTAGATAGGTAACTTCTTGACAACAATATTGCAATTTAGAAGGTGACACCTTGTGGTGTAAGTCACATAGATGCTGCAACAGTGCCACAGTAGCAGTCTTGCAAATTTGTTCAGTGCCAGCAGCTACCAACAGATCGTCAACGTACTGAATCAAGGCCGCACCAGCTGGCAGCACGAATGCATCAAGTTGGCTCTTGAGAGCTTGGCTGTAGATCGATGGGCTCTCACAGTAGCCTTGAGGTGCGCGTTTGAATCGGAAACTACGACCACCTAATGAAAAACCAAACAAATCTCGACTTTCCTCAGCAATTGGAATGCTAAAGAACGCATTCTTCAAATCAATTACCGAGAACCATGATGCAGAGGCTGGAATCAGAGTCAGTAAAGCTGTAATGTCGGGCACCACAGGAAACTGCGGGACAACAATTTTATTTACCTCCCGTAAGTCAATAACTAGACGGTACACAGGGGGCTTGGAGGGATCAGTTCGCTTCAGAATAGGCAACACAGGACTATTACACACGTTACCTCGTGTCTCCTCAATAACATCTTTATCGATCAAATCATAGATGATCGCTAATAGTGCCCGTTCACCATCAAGGGAGATACGATACTGGGGTATGCGCGGTAATCGCGCATCAACTTTCAATTGAACAACATAAGGTGGTATTTCCAGCAGGCCCACATCATTGGGACCTGCCGCCCACAAAGAAGCCGGAAGAGAACTCAATTCCGGTGGGAGCTTGTCGATCGATAAATACATAGGGGAAATCACTCTCTGACCCAAGGTAAGCTCTACTCCCGTAGGAGAGCAGTACAAAGTCGCATGTAACCTTTTCAACAAATCCAAGCCCAAAAGATTCTCACCACAACCAGTAGTCAAAATCAAAGGAGCTTCTAACTCATGAGACCCAATCGTAAGGGGCAAGGGGCTAGAAACCGGATTGCTAACGGGGGCGCCAGAGAATCCAACTGAAACATTCGTTAAGCCAGACAAAGGCGCGCCAGGGAGTTTTGAATGCATGATGGAACTTTTTGCTGCACCAGTATCCAACAGAAAAGGCTCAACGACGCCCAATGTGGCAACTGCGACATAAGGCCCTCTCTGATCTACCGGAACTGATACTTCTCCCTTCCTTTGTCTATGGCCGTCCTAGTAGATACCGTCCGTATCAACATCACGCTCGACATAATAGTCGTCCACATGATACTGCGCAGATCTACCAGACGAGAGATCGCGTCGATCGAAACAATTCTGCGAGTCTGACGAAGTTGCAAGACGCTCAGCCTGAGTCTGAGTAACACCGCGACCTCTACCACGTGAAGCTTGTTGAGGACCACTACGACCTCCTCGAGCCGACACACCATTGTTCCTATCACGTAGAACTGGGCAATTAAACTTCAAATGGCCCTCCCCTCGACAATATGCACATTGATTATACCCCAACACAAAGCGAGGTGCGGGAGAGTCATTGCGCACCTGTGATCTGGGAAACTGCGATTGTGAGCGATTTGGCTGTTGCGAGTCATTAAAATTTGAGCGCGGAGGATACGCTTGCTGCAATAAGACCTTAGTTTTAAGATCCTTCGTTTTCTTATCTGCACGTTCACTTTCTTCCTTTTCTCTGTTCTCATAATATTGGGCCGTAGCCAATATTTGAGCAGTGGTAGAAACAGCCCACGAACTCTCAGAATTCTTCAACTTGTTGCTGAGTTCGGGCAACAAGTTTGATACAAATTTATCAACGAACAACCGCTGACCACCCTCCGAACTCATGTCCTGACCACTATGATCAACAAATGCTTCCTCAAATCTCGTCAAGAAATCAGAGACACTCTCATCCCTCTTTTGCTTACACGCGGACAATTTGTCCCAATTGACGCGCATCGCTGGCATAAGCGTTTTCATAAGAGTAATTATCCTCTGGGGCAAATCCACAATAAGCTGTTCAGGTTTAGCCCCACCAACTTGCTGGGCGTCTGCCGCCGTAAGGGCAGCCCAGTCACCGCCTAACTCAGCCGAGTGATTCTCGTGACGAATTTTCGCCCAAATCGGCTGAGGCACTACATTGCCAAACAACATGTCGATATCAGCAAGATTCATAACAGTAGCATCCACTAGTTGGGACAACTCCTTATAATAACCTGCAGGATTTTTACGAGGATCGGGCAAAGTTTGCTTCACCTGTAAAACTTCCGATCGCTTCCAAGGGAGGTGTATCCACACTCTCTGAAAACGTCCTGGGACAGCAGGATTAGCATTAGGATCACCTGGCATCCACACTGGGGGAACTTCTCGCATAGGATATTGACCAGGTTTTGCCATCCACTCTTCGGTCTCGTCTTTAAACAACGCTCTAGGTTGCACTGTACATCGAAAGGATAACAGACGTTCTAGAGCAGCTCAAACCTTATCACCTACAATCACACCAGTTGTAAATTGATGCTGAAGCTCAGAAACCTCAGACGGTACATTGTCGACCACATTGTCGACCACATCATGATCCCATTCTTCCCTCAACGATTTACACATTTCCTCAAACACGAATCGTTGCGTGGGCGCATTAAACTGGGAAAATGTTTCAAACACTATACGCGAAGTGTACTTAACAGGATTACGAATCCATTTACGTGCCATTTTTACCAAGGATTCACGTTCCCTACCATGAGGAAGCTGGCTACGCCTCTGAGCAACATCAGAAAGAGTCGATCCAAGTATTGGCCCAAAAAGCGGAGAATAAAGAGTAGCAACAGCATTCAGGAGACGGCTACAAACAGAAGGAGAAGAAGAAGAAGGCACAGGAGCAACAACAGTAGGAGTGGAAACAGTAGAGGTGGACGCGGCACCAGGAGTAGCGGGAACGACAGGCTGAGGAGGGGCTGGGAAAAGTGCAGTAGGAAGAAAAGCCGGTAAAGGAGGATGGACAATTTGCGGCACAAGAGGATTTGGGGGAGCGGGAGGAACGACCAGCAGCCGCCAAAACAGCAGGTTGAGGAATAGGAAGAATCATAGGACCCACAGTATCGGGAGCATAGGGCGGTGGTGATTTCAACAAATAAGATAGGAGCGAATCTTCTATCACTTCTTCTCCCGTCTTATCAGCATTAGACGGCAACACCGGGTAACACTTATCCACCGCCATATGATGAAGTCGAGCACTAACTTCCTGCTCTTTCTCATCTTTGTCTCGCTGATACTGTTCAGCATTTCGCATCACCGTAATGACACCTTCTCTCTTATTTTTCTTACTCTGTTTGATTTCTTTCTGCTTGGCCTCTTTACGCCATAACCGGAAGGAATCAAACATGGCTGGCCTAGCCTTCTTTTTAAACAGTTTAGCTTCCAAATTATCTAAAACAGCAGTTTCGAAACTACCATGTGATGGCCAACTAAGAACACCATCATTTTTAGTATAACGGACCCAATATTCGTTATATACGATAGGACCCACGCCATGGCGACTATAGAGCTCATAAATTGAAGTTCCAACCGGAGGTATCGGACATGAATCCTCCAACCGGGAATCCATTCTGCAACATTTAAGAAAACCAAACAAAGTACTACGGCCAGGCATCATGCACACTAACCGAGTTTACAAACTTCAAGGGCTATCGAATTATGATGTCCTCGCACAAAAATGCGAGACCCTTGGTTTTGGCAATTGCAATCGTCAAATAAAACCCAACAACTAAGAACCACAAATGCTATGGAACCATGCAAACAACAAAGGAACACTGGGAGCGACCCACAAATACTTAACTGAAAGAGCAATGGCGTCACCAGGAAGGCCCGTCTATCGTCTCGCCGTACAAAGGACTACGCCAGGTGCCAAAACAGTTCGACAGGCAGGGCATCAGTCCGTCGCAGCCGTCAGGAGGCGGGGATCTTCGCGGGAAAAGACGTCGGGCCACTTATTTCGACAACTGGATCGATGAAGCGGGGTGCACCTTCCCTCAGAGATTTCACACGAAGTTCCTCACGATCGTCGGGCTTTGGACCGGTACCGCTGATGTGGCCCCACGTTGGGCGCCAACTGAAGGACTGGGTTATTCTAAGACCCAGCGGTGCCAGGGGTCAACACCTGAAACCTTCGTGGGTTACCTGTTCTGGCGTACAAAACACAGAGACACAGGACACTTCCAGCGACGTCAGAGATCAGCGTTTATTTTCTGCAGGGATACAGAGATCACAAGAAGTACACAACGTGTAGGTTCTCGGAGACTGCTTCAAATTGCAAAAGTGGATCGCTCCTTTTATACACGTTTTTGCCATTACACAGTATGGCGAACAAAAGTTACAACTCAGTTCCCACAATAAACTTCAAAAGAGTCGTGTTCATGTTTCAGGAGGCCGGAACATAATTACAGCAGCGTTGCCGGTTCCCAACTGTAAAAACATATCTACCCCGCAATAAAACACATTCCATTCTGACCGTAAACACATTAGGAGAGAGGACAAGAACAGATGCAAAGAAAGGACAAGGATGCACAACAGGTTAAAGAAGAGTGTCGAGAGTAATAAAGGAAACTTGATGACAGGATCAAAGACCTCGTGTCCAATGCATGCATGACTGAAACAATAGGCTAGCACGGCAAGATGAGTCCCGAGCGGGGCCATCTGCCTTCGCCGTGTCATTTCCCTTATCGTAAAAGTCACCCTCAAGGAAACACGTGTCCCTCATGTAAGCTTGGGAGTCCCAGGGTCACGAAGCGGGCAACGTCCGTTCGCTGGCTACTTGAGGGCAAGAAACAAAATGGATGTCGTATCTAAAATGGAACCCGAGGGTTCGGATGAACAAAACCAAAAAATGAGACGAACCATACGTGGTTGCGTAGCGAAACTGCGTACACCCACTATACTCGTCATTTGCGGTTCGTAGACACCAAACTCATCCATATTCGTCACCACTCAAAAAGTGTCGTTCCGTCTCACACGGAACCTCAATGGGCATCCCAGCGCTGTAAGACCTAGAGGATGGAAATAGACCTACTTAAACAAGAAAGTCTTTAGTTGCTTCCTGAAGATGGTAATGTTTGATTCATGCCTGATGTTATCGGGGAGCTTATTCCAGAGGTTAGCCGCTTCTACAGAGAGAAGCCGGCCGCCCATCCGGGCGAGCCTCACCCTGGGCACCACGAGAAGATTACGATGATTACATCTGAGGGATCTTATTGATTTATGGCGCTGAAACCAAGGGTTCAGAATAGAGGGGCCCATGTTATGAATGGACTTATGAGCCAAACACAGGGCCTTAAATGTGATCCTCTCCTGAATTGGGAGCCAATGCAGAGTACGAATTGAAGATTTTGCTGAGCAGCGTTTAGGGATCTTCATGAGCAGACGTGCTGCGCAGTTCTGAACACTTTGCAAAGTTTTTAAAGTGGCTGCTGATGTCCCCAGATATATAGCATTAGCATAGTCCAGTCTTGAGAGAATTAACGACTGGACCAGAATGCGTCTTGCTTCAAAGGGAAGAAGGTCAAGGACTTTTTTTAGTGATCTCATGAGACCATAGCAGGTTGCCGCTACCTTGTTGGCCTGATGTTGGAAGTTAAGAGTGTCATCCATCCAAACCCCCAAACTTTTTATTTTGGTCTTAGGTTTGGGGGGGGTTCCGAGACAGCTGGGCCACCAGGGATCAAGGTTTATCGGAGCTTTGAAGCCCAACAGCATGATATCTGTTTTGGCTCCATTTAATTTTAGGCAAGAGGAAGTCATCCATTCCAGGACACTGGAGAGACAAGGGGTGAGATTGTTGAGCCCATGATGTAAATTATTGTCCCTTGCCAAAGAAACCACCAGCTGCGTGTCATCGGCGTATGTGACAAGCTGAATTCCCCAAGGAAGCACCACATCAGCCAACGGTCTCATATAAATGTTAAAGAGTGTAGGGCTGAGTGACGATCCCTGGGGAACGCCGTGGCTCAGATGCAACTGGTTTGATGACACCTCGTCCTCAAAGACAGAGAAATACCTGTCGGATAAAAAGGAGTGCAGCCATTTGAGAGCCAATCCTGATATCCCAGCAAGACGCAGCCGGTGTAGCAGGAGAGAGTGATTTACCGTATCGAAAGCTGCGCTGAGGTCCAATAATACCACCGCAGCGCAGCCTCCCGCATCCACAATCCTCCTGGTAGCCTCGACTACCGCCACCAGCGCTGTTTCGGTACCTTGCTTAGGTCTGAAACCAGTCTGAGAAGAATGAAGGGCACCCGAGGATTCAACAAAAGAAGAGAGGACATGGTTGACGTGCTTTTCAGCTATTTTGCTGAGACTGGGTAACAATGAAATAGGTCTATAATTGGTCAGGTCTTCTGGGTCCAGCTTAGGTTTTTTTAATAAAGCGCGTACCTTTGCTCTCTTCCAATTCGGGGGAACCACTCCTGAGGTCAGAGATGAATTAATGACCTGCATTATGATAGGGCAGACTGTTTTAGAGACAAGTTTGAGTACAGCCGGAGGAGCGATGTCCTGAGGCGAGCCCGATTTTAAGTTGGTAAGAAGACGTTCCACCGTGACAAGATTTAGTAGCGGGAAGGCCATGAGATCATCGCCTGACTTAGGAGGAACCAACTCCAAGCTTTCGGTAACATTGTCCAATTTATCAGGCGTAGGAGGGATTGCTGGAAAACTAGTGTAGATGTTAGACACTTTTGTCGCAAAGAAATTGGCTAACGCCTCACAATGTTTATGCAAGTCAGGTGGCGGATTGATGGGCCTAGGCGTAGCAACCAGTGATTGAAAGACCTTGAAGATCTCTCTGGTGGAATTCTCTGCATCTGCAATTTTTATTTGATAGTATTCTGCTTGAGTGAGTTTGAGTAATTTTTTATAAGACCTGAGGGCTATTTTATATTCCGTTTTAGCAACGGGAGAAAAGACTTTCCTCCATTTCCTCTCTGCCCGTTTGCAAGACTGTTTATGTTGTTTGAGATTGTCAGTGTACCATGGATGTTTCTAAAAAGGCAGAAGGAGGCCAAGATATTGAAGTGACTAGGACTAGAGTCGGAGACCCTCAACTAATAGACTGGCAAAAATTATAGTTGTGGCGCCCCTTACCCACACCTTTATGGCGGAGCTATTTGGCGAGCTGCACAAAAACATTGTTACCCTGCGAGAGGACTTTTCCGAAGACCTTACAGAGGTGAAACATGAACTGGGTGACCTGAGTCAATGATTCTTTTGGGAAGAGTAACTTGAGATGCTCAGACAAGAGGTCCTTGAACTCTCTGACCAGAATATCGATCTCCAGTGTCATCTGGATGATCTGGTAGACAGAGAAGGCAGATAAAATATTTTTATGCATGGCATCCCCAGTAAGATAGAAATGAGCACACTTGAAGGTTATGTGAAGCAACTCTCCCATCACATTCTCCCTGGACACACACAGAAGGACGTTTGTTTTGACTACACACATGGAGTTGGCAAGCTATCATACGCCAGGAGAACCCCAATAGATGCACTTACCTGTGTCCATCACTTTAATCAGAAAGAGGTGATCATGGCGGCAGCCCGGGCAATTGGAACTATTTCTTTTGAGCAGTTCACAATACACAGTACTCTCTCAAGACCTCTACCTAAACATCCTGCAATGAAGGGGACAACTCCATACAGGAAAGTGTACCTCATGGAGAAATGTGTTAAGTATTGTTGGGGCTTCCCATTCAGCCTCACTATTTTGCACAGCACACACAATCCAAACTTTGGCTGAAGTGCACTCAGTCCTGGATCTGCTGGATACATCAGAGTGCCCTCCATCTGATGGCCCGACCGAAGGATTGTGAATGCCGGAACAATGGAAACAAGGGTGATGGGTTGTGGTGCCAACCAAACTGTCTATGTATTGCCCCTCCTGGGATGAAATACACATACAGAGGCAGGTGGTAAGCTGCAGACCAACAAGGCAACGAAGACGGAGGTGGAATGAAAGATGCTCTTTGCTATCATTTGCAGCACTGGCACCGTGGCACTTCTGACAGATCCCAATTATAAAGAAAGGAGCCTGGGATGGGCAGGGAGCGGACAATGGTAAGATGAATGCAGAGGGTGGCGGGTGGAGGCTGGTAGCATTTGAGTGAGGGATGGAGAATTGACTTAGACATAGACTCCTTGAGCTCATTTAATGGGCTAAATTGAGGGACTGAAGGTTCCATGGAGGGAGGAACGAATGAAGTTTATCGCTGTTGTAATGTTTTTTGGGGGAATGTTGATCTACGAGCATCATCACTAAGAATACTTGCCATTTCAACATCTACACTTGTACACAGGAATATGATGCATTTGAGGTCAGTCAGGGGAAACCACCAAATGTCTTTAATTTTGCAATGGTGAAGGTGTTAAGCTTTAATGTGAGAGGGCCTAATGCTCGATCAAGCCCATGACTGTGCTTTCCTTTTTGCGAGACACCGACGGTGACATATGTCTGTTACAGAAAACACATTTTATCAAACGATACTGATCTCGCTGATTCTCCAGGCAGTTGTTTTCCCAGGGCCCACAAATTCAGAGGGAATAATGATCCTATTGGCTAGCAAATTTAAGGACAAAGATACAGAACACTTATTAACATACTGGGAAGATTAATGGTTCACGTCCTGATAGGCCAACCATCCTTACGCTGGACAAGAGTCAGGAGGCATTCCTTAAATCTGCCCTTACACAAGTCCTGGCATCCTCAGATAAGGACATACTGATTGGAGGGGAATTTGACATAGTTGTGGACACAGACCTGGGCAGATCCACAAACAGGGTGGGGCAAACTGGGGCACTATCAAACGGGAGCCTCAAATGGATGAAAGACCTGGGGCTAGTAGATATATGGCGAGACGTTCACCCCACGCAAAGCGGCTAAGCTTTTTACTCTGCCTCTTGTCAAACTTATGCTAGGCTGGACTACTTTCTGCGTACTACACAGATACCTGCAAAGACTAAATGCGCCGATATCAAACCATTTGCTCTTTCTGATTACTCGCCCATCACAATTAAACTACAGGCAGCCACTACAGACACTCTCACACCGATGTGGAGGCTTAACAATAACCTACTGAAACATAAAAAGGTGATAGAAACGGTTAACTGCAGAATTTCAGAATAGTGGATTTCTTCAGTATTAATGACACCCCTGACATGACTGTCCAGCTTTTGTTGGACACACTGAAAGCAGTTGTTCAAGGGGAATTTATCTTGCAAGCAGCCCACTTCAATAGGTTGTGAAGGGAAAAGAAAAGAGAGCCTGGAGGAAAAGTTGCAGATATAGAAAGGGCACATAAACAAACGACATCTAAACACACATTAGCTAGACAACAACTTAAAGCTCTGGACTCTGATAAAGCGGCACTGGCTCTTCTACGGTTTAAATAAAAATACTACTAGGGGAAATAAAGCAGGCTTATTACTGGCTTGCAAATTTAGAACCAACTGTCTGGACAGTACCATCGAGCTTCTTAGTCCACAAATAGGGGAGACAGTGAGAGATACTGCTGACATAGCAGACATGTTCTACAATTTCTACTCGGCTCTCTACACAGCAGACTCTCTACTCCCCTCTGATGCCCATGATTACCTGGCGGATGTCACACTACCAACCTTGACACCTGAATAAGCACAATCACTAGATGCAGATATCTCAGTAGCAGAAGCTGCTTCAGCGATCGCCAGGATTCAACTAGGGAAATCACCTGGCGCGATGGTCTCATGATGACTTTTTATAAGATGTACTGATCCATGGTTGCCCCAGTACTGATCCACCTATTTAATGTCTTGGCTATATTTTGCACCCTAACCCCTTTTATGAGGGAAGCAGTGGTGACTGTCATACCTAAGCCCGGGAAGGACCTCATACATTGTTCCTCATATAGGCCCATATCATTACTAAATGTTGAGGCGAAGATCTTCACTGGTATAATGGTCCAACGATTGGCACCCTACAATCAGTCAATTAATCAATCAATCATAGCATTTGTAAAGCACACTACATACCCGTGAGGGTCTCAAGGCACTAGGGGGGGGGGGGGGGAATGCTGCTACTGTTCGAAAAGCCAGGTCTTGAGGAGTCTCCTGAAGGTTAGGTCTTCGGTCTGCCGTAGGCGGATGGGGAGGGTGTTCTACGTCTTGGCGGCGAGGTAGGAGAATGATCTGCCACCGGCGGTCACTCTTCGGATGCGGGGGACGGTGGTGAGGGCGTGGTCTGCGAAGCAGAGCTGGCGGGCGGGGGTGTAGAGGCCAAGTTGTCTGTTGAGGTACGCTGGTCCGGTATCGTGGAGTGCCTTGTGTGCATGGGTGAGGAGCTTGAAGGTTATTCTCTTGTTGATGGGGAGCCAGTGCAGGTCTTTCAGGTGGGGTGTGATGTGGCTGTGGTGGGGGATGTCAAGGATCAGGCGTGCGGAGGCGTTCTGGATTCGTTGGAGTCGTTTCAGGAGTTTGGCCGGGGCTCCTGCTGTAGTCCAGTCTACTGCTGACGAGGGCCTGGGTGACCGTCCTTCTAGTTTCGGTGGGGATCCACTTGAAGATCCTGCGAAGCATGCGAAGGGTGTTGAAGCATGCGGAGGAGACGGCGTTGACCTGCTTTGTCATGGAGAGTGTGGAGTCGAGGATGACCCTTAGGTTTCGTGCGTGGTTGGTGGGTGTAGGGGGTGCTCCTAGTGTTGTCGGCCACCAGGAGTCGTCCCAGGCCGAGGGATTGGAGCCGAGGATGAGAACCTCCATCTTGTCCGAGTTCAGCTTCAGTCGGCGACGGCCTTCATTCCTTCGTGGAGGTTGGTTTTGGTGGTGTGGGGGTCCTTGGTGAGCGAGAGGATCAACTGGGTGTCGTCGGCGTAGGAGATGATGTATAGGTCGTGCTGTCGGGCGACATGGGTGAGTGGTGCCATGTAGATGTTGAACAACGTTTGGCTGAGAGATGAGCCTTGGGGTACGCCGTAGATGATCTCGGTGGCTTCAGAGGGGAAGGGGGGAGGCGGACGCTCTGGGTTCTCCCAGAGAGGAAGGAGGTGGTCCAGTCCAGGGCCTTCTCTTGCATTCCGGCGTCGTGGAGTCGTGCTCTTAGTGTGCGGTGGCAGACTGTGTCGAAAGCTGCTGACAGGTCCAGGAGGATGAGGGCCGTGGTTTCTCTGTTGTCGAGCATAATCCTGATGTTGTCGGTGGCGGCAATGAGGGCAGTTATAGAGGGGCAGGGACACACTTATAGACCTGGCTAGACAGGCTTTATCCCAGAGCGGGGAAGTAAAGGCAACACCAAACGATTGCCCCACATAATGGATGAAGTGAAACAAACAGGCCAACCTACATTCCTGCTGTCCATAGATGCAGAAAAGGTATTTGACCACGTGCACTGGCCATGCTTAGCAAATACACTGGAAAAGGTAGGACTGGGTCCCCGATTTAGGACGTGGATATTTAGTGGCTACATGGCCCCTTGGCTCGCGTTAAAGTTAATGGGCAACTCTCATGATGCTTTACATTGGGCAGGTTTAATGAGACAGAGTTGCCCTCTGTCGCCCCTCCTATTCGCACTATACATGGAACCATCGGCGGAGAGGATACCAATCCACCGAAACATAAATGGAGTGCAGTTTGGAGGGCACCAACACAAAATAGCACTTTATACGGATGATCTAATGGTGATGTTGAGGGACCAAATTTAGTGAGGCGTCCAGCTTTAAAATTCATTATAAATCTGTCATTATGAGTATTAATATGACTCAAAATCTTAAAACACTCTCACAAAGAAATTCCCACTGCTGTGGATACACAAACATATCCCATACCTGGGCATCAAAATTGCCCCACCTTTTACAGGACTGTCCAACTAAATTACTATGACCCACTCATGACTGCCCGTTGTGCTGCTCAAAACTGGAGGAATTGGGGATTGACATGGCTGGGACATATAGAGGATATAAGCTGATTCTGCTCCCATAAATATTGTACTTAATGCAGACAATCTTGATTTTCCCTCCAAGGGGAACAGTAAAGAATCTGCAGGGATGCCTAGAGCAATTTATACGTGGGGTAAGAAACCCTGCATGGCTGAGCGCAGGACCTATCAATCAATAGAGGAGAGAGGTTTGGGAGTGTATTGCTTATCTCACTTTTACGCAGCAGTGCAACTCCGCTTTATGGTGAAATGTAACCGCCCCACCATCGAAAAGCATTGATGCTTTATGGACCAAGCAGTTGCCAGCATTCACATTTGGAAGTATCACTGACCCTATCCCACTCTGTGATGATGGAGGGACTTCAGTCTTCACTCAGGTCAGCCAATGAGGGAAGGCAGCAGTCCCAACCCTCCTGGTACCTCCAAGGCGTTCCTCTCAAGGTAAGATGTATTTGTTTTTTAAGTTAGGTGCGTGTATGTATGACTGTATGAGTACTTCTGAGTGAGTGCTGTGAATGGGTGTGGGTGCAAGTGTGAATGCATGGGTGTAAGAGAGTGTGTATGTGTGCATGTGTGCCCACACCAACCCCTTCCTGGTAAAATGACCCCTGGAACCTCTGAACCTGGTTAAAAGTCAGAAATGTATTCAAGTCAGAGACATTTGGCTATGTCGGAAAGGATTTCCAACAACTTTGTCAATCGGACCTCACATGTTCTACTTGCACGTGTTTTTATTTTTCTTCCCCACACAACCATTACACTGAAAGGGAGCAATGTAAGAGATGCAATCAAGTGTCTCCATAATGTTTACCTACAGCAAGCCCTCCTGTTTATAATTATTTCCCATGTGTAGGTATAAAGCATGGAAGGAGCTTCATACAGGTGTTGCCTGAAAACGGCATTTAAGTAGCAGTGGAGTCATCTTTGCCAGGAATCTGAAAGAGAAAGATCTTGGACACCAACCAAAACCCAAATCATAATTCCAAAAAGGATGCCACTCAATGGGTTTCCAGATGCTGCCTTGAGTGGCTATTATTAACGTATGTGCACTGAGCTAATTTCTTATCATTGTAGCATTTGCCCAATTGCCAAGTCTGTGTGCAATGATGCTCAGATTTTTCAGCTCTGCAAAGAGTTTGTGTATACTTGCATGTTCCCATAAGGATGTCTATAAGCTTTTAATTTTTTTTTTTTTTAGCAAAAGAAGGATTTTTTAAACCTGGGACCATAAAATATTTCAGCAGATGAGTTTTACTTTTCTAGCTACTAATGGCATAGCTTTTCTATATATGGTTTTAAAGTCAAAGCACAGAGGATTCATGATGTTTATTTCTCCCTAAATTTGACCAGACTCTTCACACCCTACATTTAGATTGCAGTTGTTGGAAGCGAGGAAATGCAAACTGATTAATATGAACAAGCCTCTTGTATGTTGAAGATCTTCTTCATCCCATTCTTCCTACAGTCTAAAGAGAAATGTGTGTCTCCCTGAACATCAAAGTGTGTCTGTTAGCTGATGCAAAGCAGTTTAACCTAATGATATGTTCTTCCTGCCCAGTGCAGTATAAAATTCATGTTTGTTTTCAGTTTTTGCTTGACAAGGCAGAGCTTGCACATGCTTGGAAAGTGTAGGAAACCACAGATATTGAAGAGTGGGGGGTTTAATCAGCAGTCAACAAATAATATAAGAAAAGTGTGATAAAAATGTGGAACTGGCACCATGCTTTTTCCCCAAGGGTGGTTTAAATAGAACATAGTGACATTTGACAATAATGTGGAAAGGTCAAAATCCACCAGACACGCATCTTAATGGCTGTAACAGTTTATGGCCTCCTCTACAATGGAGCAATCTAAGAACAAATAAGTACTGCTACTGTGGAGGAGGTAGGGCCAACTTAAGCAAATATATATCTGAATGAGTACAATTGTGAATGTATAGGTATAACCCAATCCCTGATTATAACGTGTGCAACATGCTTGTGTGATAATATAAGAATAAGGGATTTCATACAATGTATTCTTTGAACTGCTTTTCTTCTTATAGACCAGTGGACACCAGAAGTATTAGTTGAAAACAAACCTTTTTTTAATAAAAAGTTACAATAATTTGTGTATTTTACAAATGAATAGAAATTTTCCGATGTATATACATATATATTATATCAATCAGATTGCAAAAATATGTGTAAAATTTGTAATTGATTTAACATTTAATCCAATATTAGGATTGCAGAATATTCTTCCAGCACTGAACCAGACATTACATATTTAGTTATGGTTACTGAAATGATATATTTGGGAAACATTAATAACTTGTGACGTATTTGTCTTAACATAGTCATTTGATAACCTTTACATGTTTTATAATAATTTACAATAGATTTCTTTATATAAAATGTACACTAAATAAATACATAGCTTAATAAATATATTCACAATATGATTTCCTGAGTCTAAACTAAACCCATTCTTGTGCTAATACACATTTGTCCAATGAAGAATTTGTTGGCAATATTTTTCACTCAAAAATAGATTTGGTATTATCCATCCCATAATGTCTATCAGGATTTTGTTTCTTTAAAAACTACGTGTGGTTATGTCAACAAGCTGTGTAAGGCACTCAGGGATGCACTGAACACTGCAGCTACTTGCAAAAGATTTTATATTACACATGATCCTTTAACAGCTTGAACAAGACTTGTGGACCTGAAATATTCACCATAGAGGAGGGAAATCTGCCAGCAAGTTAGACTGTGTTTTCAATGGATGTTAGTTTAGACATGCGCAAAACATTTGTGTTGCTCAAAACCCAGGTGATCAACAGGCACATTTAGTGTGCTGATGTACATAACCACATCTTAATTTAACTGTTGTTGTTTGGAAATTTGAAGTGTGTCTTTCTGTTACCTAAAGTTCCAGGTAGGAAAATGTATTTCCTTGTAGTAATGAATAAAACAATCAACACAAAAATTATTGTGAATATTTGGTTCTCCAAAGTTTACTATGAGTTTTAATAAAACATCCGGATGGTCACCATTTCATAGCAATTTTGCTAATGTTCCAATGAATCTATGAATTTTCGAACTACGGGCCAGATGTGCGAAGCCTTTTTGTGGTTGCATAAAGGACTGATTCACAGGTTTGGGCTGTGTACAACTGCAAAAGGGCATTTTATTGGTACATAATAAAGTTGAGATTTGGTAACACATTACCAAATCACAGTTTAGGTTTGGTACCCAATGCTAATTTTATATTTAGAAGGGGCATGTTTAGGACATCCCTTTCAAATACCAAGTAGTGTTGGTATGTATTAATATTTTGCAACCAAATTCCAGTCACAAAATGTTAATCTTTTACCACCTCCTCAAGGGAGATAGTAAGCCATTCATAAATGGTAGGAGGTCCTAAAGGGACCCCCTTCCTTTTGTGAATGTTGTCAAAAACATTTTATAGGAGGAACAAGTGGTCCCATGAACCTATGCCCTCTCTTATAAAATGAAACATACATTTTTCATTTTCTTTCAAACACATCCAATTTCCCTTTAAGGAAAATGGGTTCCATTAAAAAATATATTGGTTTATTTAAAAGGAATCATGCACATGGTGGTCTGCTGTAATTAGCAGGCCACCATCTTGGTGATGGCTGCGAATCTTAGTGGGTCAGAATTTGTGACATACCACATTAGTATTCATGAGGTAGGTTGAATTGCTACCCACTAGGTATCAGGAATTTGTGAACGTACAAGTTCTTCGTACATCTGGCCCTACCTGTTTGGCTTTGACATTTTCTGTTAGCTGTTTCTAGCAATGTGATGAACTTGGCCCAGACTTAAAATCCACAATCTGTGGTGCCACATTGCTCCAAGATTGTGAAGAGGCAGGGAACTCAGAGGAACCTGACAGGCAGTTATAATACAGTCACATTTGCGTGACAGTAATGAGCACATTTGGCTAAATGCTCTGAAGTACTAACAGTCTGTCTTAAGGCCAGATGACAACATGTACCATGCATATCTGCAGAAAGAAGTGTGACAGGAAAATGGTGATCGCAGAAAAATGTGTGTCTATTCTTTTGCCTTCCAAACCAGTCCAAAGTATACTGAAATGAAAAGAGGTTCTACAAAAAACATAAAATGCAAAATGCCCATGACTTCTCCATGAAACATATTTTGGCTTATACAACACATATGGTTTGATATATGTCACAGGGACTAATAGCACCATGTCTTCTTTAAAACTTTGTTCCACAACCACACTACAACTGCTGGATATTTTATGTGTCCCACTACAATGAAGACCAGAGAAAACAGTTCTGATGTCTGCCTTGACAGATGGATTTCAGGTGGAGCAGATATGTGATTAATTTTGAACATAACATATGAATTCCTCCTAAAATGAGGACACGCTCCTCCTCAAGACTACATTTCAAAGTTCTCACACTGAATACAGACCTGACACATGAACAGTAACACATATAATTCTGAATTAATGTAAAGAAAGGAGCCTAATGGGATATTGTTTAGTGTCCTAATTTGAGTTAATTCAAATTTAGCAATGCAAAACAAAAACTGTTTAAGCATATAATGATACTCATGTGTGATGAGCCTCTTTATAACTCATTCATTAGTCGATATTACATACACAGCTTAAATGTTTTGGCATAAACAATCAAAATATAAATGTCACACATTTTACGTGTGTTAACGTTCTGTACATTCAACAGCTAATGTTTAGAATTTGTGATTTGAAATGTTAATTTTAGGCAAAAAAATCATAGGAATTCTAGACATATATACAACATGCACATGTATGACTCTGGCATAAGGGCATGTTTTAAAACTAGCAGCTCCTTCTTGGCTATACAGTGGTGCATTGTACTCTTCCATGCAAACCAAAATATACCAACAGCAGCATCTGCCTTCTTAAGCAAGAACAGAACTGTATCAAGCATTGAAATTACGGAATTTCTTAGTTGCCTGCATAGAAAATTATATCACAGTTCCATCATAATTAAAAATGACAGAACAATAATTTACAGATTTAAGTAATAACGAAGTATGCCATTCATTAGACATTCCACAATCATATTTAACAATGCACTTATCCTTTAGGTATTGTTAATTTGTCACATTTATCTTGATTTTACTGGACAGCTACTTTGAAATACAAGGCGAACACTTGAAAAGGGTTTAACTGTAGGGGAAATGTAGTAAATTATGCAAAATGATGGGAAAGCCAACCTGACATCATCAAGCATAGGGGAATACTGGATAACGTTCTTGTGGGTGACATCGTTAATGACAACCACATGCTCTTCTAAAAATGTGAAATTTGTTGATAAATTTGTACTGAGAAACAGTTATCTCATAAATTATTGCTAGGAAATACCTTAGTATCTTCAAATTTTCTAGTAGAAGCAGTCTCAAATTAAATATTATATTTTAAGATTAGGAAGTGGTTAGCAAGATAGTGTTGAGTTTATATTTCTAATTCAAGAGTATAACATAACTTACAATTGTCTTCAACATTGTTTTGATTTGCCAAGAATAATATGATAAATGCTTCAAAAGTGATACCATTATATGAGCATGTTTCTTTAAGAACGAAATTGGAATGATTCCAGTATCAGTGATAAAATGTTTGTTACGGTGTAAATACACAGTTTCTGCGTAGAAAACATCACAGATCACATTGCATTTTGGATTCAATATACATTGCAAAGTTTCATCTTTTTATCTACTCAACCAACCACACCTACACACCTTTTGTCAAACCAGTGGCATAACATGAATTCATTGTTCGCAAGAACCTTCTCTTTGCATGTACTAAATGTTTTCACATTTTAAAGCTTTTTGTTTCACAAAACGAGTTAACTTTAAGCATCTCCTTAATCATCTACAAACCACTAACAACAGGTTAGTTGATAAAGGCAAGTAGGATAATTTGGGGTACAACTTTCTCCTTGCATTTATTAGATGATGTGTTTAAGTGCTGATTCTTGTAAATTAAGAAATGTAAATGATTACTGTTAACCCTCACCATCACCCTTCTCAATGCCCGCTAATTGGACTGATTTATGATTACACTGGTTGTCTATTTTGCCATGCATCACACATGTACGCACGTTATGACTGGATGATATTCATTTCAACTATATCTCGAGATATGCTTGTGTTTCTAAAATAGATTCATGTTGCATTTAAAAAGATGCAGAACAAAGATTTACTTTAGGTCATAAAAAAAGCACCTACAAGAAACATTTAAGTACATGTGCACATCCATACAGTTCCCCACCACAGAAAATATAATTATTTGAATTTGATATCTAATTTTGAAACAAGTACAAGAGAAAATTGGGGAAGAACCACTTGCTTGAGCACACACAACAATTTAGGAGTAGGTTTGGTTCATAATTCTTTTGACATATTGAAAATTCAACAAAGTGCTGTCCTTGCTATGCATTACACATTCACTTATCATTTGAATACTTATAGGTTATTGTTTGATATATAATGTATTATTTTTAGTGACTAGTACATAACTAAAAAGGGCAAGTTAAGGAAAACATTGAACAAACATGAACATTAGGCACAAGTAACAAAATATCAGAGTTTTGCTTGAGGGTCAGTCCTATTTGTAGGTTGATAGTTGAGGTTGGGGCTGAGAGAATCAAATCGCGATGTAATCTTTTCCACCTGAAAATAAACAAAGAAAATAATCAAGAAGTGAGTACATTTTTAAAGAAAAAAGTACATTCCTCAAGTAAATGAACAAGAAAGAGATGCACCTAGTGCCTGTTTTATAGGATGGTAGTGACAATTTTGGTTTAGTTAGAAAGGATTTGCACAGGTACTCACATGGTGCTAAGTGCCATAATGTGACACAAAGCATTGCACTAATTAACCCACCATTTAAAAAGGTTGCAGGTGCAACACACAATTACACAGCACCATATGAACACTCAAGCCACCATTGGTAAACAACCTTCATAATCCCCTATAATCCCCTATAGAGAAGTTGTACAGCAGCGTCAGAAAGTAGTGTAATTTTCACTCTAAACCACAGTAATTACCATTACTAAACTGGAGCATATTGATTACTCTTGGAAATAATGATTTCAGAATACTTTTTGAGTTATATATTAGACCTCTTCCTCAAACAGCTCTGTATACCCTGAAATTCGAAATGGTTTTCAGCTTCTTTATTTTCTGGGCCTCCTTGCCCCTATCTGCTTTAAAGACCATTTGGCAGTTGGCCAAGCAATGAAGGATTATAGATCAGTCTTAATCCTTCATGACAATGTGTTCATAATCCTCAGCAAATCCTTACAATTTTAAGATTTGGAAATATTGGAGTATAAAAAGATGACACATTTCTTTTCAAAGTTATTACTTGAATTGAAAATGGGCTTGACAACATCTTATTAAGCACTAATAGGCTCTCAGAATGGTATATTACATGTGATATTGATCATTTTCAATGACTTGCTTTCATAATCCATTTTTACATCACAGTCATTTGCAACGCATTCCTTTACTTTGCATGTGTTGTAAATGAATATGAAATGTTATAAAAGGATTGTAAAAGCAAGTTGCTGAAAAGGATCATTAGTTAATGTGTACATAGAAGAACCTCTGTGGAATACCATCTGTCCTTGCCCACAAGGTGGCAGCTGGAACCAACTATACTGAAAATCAAAAAACTGCCAAGATTGAATACAGCTTAATACGTCTTCCTTTGCTGGGACTCACAGTTGCAGGCATTAATCTTCCGTAACATTCCCTGATTACTTGTAGTTTATCTAACGTTGTTTGATAATTAACAACTGGGTCAGCCAGACAAGCTGCAGCCTACTGCTTCTACCAGTGGCAGCTGGTTATCCAAGCAGGTATGGGGGTGGGTGGGCCACTCACACACGCATGCACACTTAGTCACACCCAGGCATTCACATGCACACACACACACACCATTCACAAGACTCACTCACAAAAACACATAACTGCATTAATACATACGCATGCACGCACCAAACATTAAACAAGCATTGGCAAATCCAATAAGTCTGGCATTAGCCCCCAGTCTTTTTGGCAATTCTTGTTTTGTCATGGTTTTTGCAAAATGCTATTGTTTGGGAATATACCGGACCCTCATCAATCTAAAAGACAATCATTTGTTACAGGCAAACAGTTTTTGGGGTCTCAATAAAACCACACAATATTACAGTACTCCATGGTACTGATGGGAACTACTTTGTGTGTGGATATGTTGCTTGTAACAGGGCAGCATGGCCTAACTCATAGGCTGAAGTGGGCTGATACATTTACTCTTAATGCATGATGAGTGGGTAGAAGAAAGAACTTAATGATGCCAATCGCAGACTAATGGATGAAGTCTGACTGATACCACTATAAGTAACTATGCAAGAAAGAAGGAAAGAATAAAAGAACGAATGAAAGAGAAAGAGAGAAGGAAAAAAAATGAAAGGTGGCAAGAATGAAAGAAGGACTTAAAGAAATAAGGAAATGATAAATAAAAAGCAAAGAAGGAAAGAAAGAAGAAAGGAGAGAAAGAGGAAAAGTAAAAAGAGGCTATCTTAATACAGAACAGTTTTAAATGGACACAATCTGATCTGGTAAGCTGTGAAATAGCAGCAGTCAGAAAAGCAAAAAACTCCAAAAGGAACTTACAGCAGCATTTACAGGAGATGGGATTTGTAAGAGATGAAATGTGCATCAGAAGCGTTCTGCTATCACATCAGGCTCTAAACACCAAGGCAACACTAAAGTAAAAACAAAAAACTGGCACTGAAGGGAACTAGTTTGTGTGCAGATGTGCTTCTTGTGAGAGAGCAAAATGCAGTCACTCAAAGTGAAGTTAACCAGTGGCTTAAGCAGGTTGACCAACTGCTCCATGCTGTATTCTGTAGTGGGCAGAAGCAAAATGTGAATGATACAACAGACCAATGGATGAAGAGAGGTGAGCCCCCAGATGTAAGTTTATTATACATATTTTAGCAAAATCAAAAGGTCTTGACTAACACCTGACCTAAAAACATAAAACTTACTAGCTGCAATGTCTCTGGAGGGAAGCATTATCAGTTCCTGATGACTGATGCCTCCTCTCATTGGCTGACAGGTTAGCCAATGAGAGGTGGTGAAGGTCCCTTACTCATTACAAAGTGGGATGAGGTCAGTGAGACTCCTCACCCCAACACACTCTGTGATCAGGCATCAGTGACAGACTCTCTGTCCTGGGCACTTTAAGTTTGAAATTGAACCGTCCATATCAGAGGCTATTAGTGACACATCCCCTCGGCTTGAGGGGGAAGTACCGTGAGGAACACTACCGAGCTGAGGAGGCCATGCCCACAGGGCTGTGACATCTTCAGCCAGGCAAAGTTCCGCTGAGGCTGCCAGGCGCCTGTGAATTTAGCACATGTTTAGTGCTTGGTTGTCTGGCCTGAACATAAAGAGTGTCTGTCAGGCTGACCATTGCTCAGCCTGACCAACCGCATTCATGCCAGCAGAAAGGTGGGGTGTGGGACCACGCCACCCTTAAGGACGTGCCACCGCTGGCTTCTACGCAATATGATACCACATAAGAATCATCTGAAAATGCATCACAGTGACAACCAACATGATTACACAATTTAAATTAAAAAAAGATTGAGTACTGAGCTTACAGGGCTCAGATGGTTTTCAAAAAATAAAATAAAACATTTGTTTAATTTTTTAAGGGTAAGTAGTGATCCATTGGACCTCTGCCTATTCTCAAAAAACATTTGTTTCAACAGACAAAGGGGATGGGGTCCCTTGGGGACCCCTTCTCATATGCGAATGGTTACCACCACCCTTGAGGTCTCAGTACAAACGTAATCTTTTGCCACCATAATTCAGCCACAAAACATTCATACATACCACTGTGATTCTGTATTTGGAAGAGATGCCCTTAGCATGCTCCTTCCAAATACCAAAACGGTATGCATGTGCAACTGGGGACGCCAACCACAACTCTCTGCACAAGGCACTTTTCGCCCCTGGTAGGGGGACACGCACGCTGCACTTTAGTGCAAAAGACTCCATTGCCCAGAAGCCCTAGCGCCTAGAGGCACGGTCGTCACTTCCTTGACGCCCAGTGGTGCATAAAATTGCTGAGGGGCTACCGTGGCGCGGGACGCCAGCCACAACCCTCTGCACAAGGCACTTTTTTCCCCTGGTAGGGGGACATGCATGCTGCACTTTAGTGCAAAGGACCCCATTGCCCTAAAGTCCTAGCGCCTGGAGGCGCGGTTGTCACTTCCTTGGTGCCCAGTGGCGCATAAAATCGCTGAGGTGCTACAGCTGCGCGGGACACGCGCGTGCATGCCCGGGCTGCACCCTGGCCAAGGGCGGGCCCGTCTGCGCCCGTCAGTGCCGGGAGGAGACGGGCGGGGCTGTACCCCTTGAGTCTCTCTCTTTCCTTTGGAAACCTTGGAAAATTGAATTGAGCCTGATGGACATTAGCCAGTGACTGGTATCGTATTTGGGGTATCTATTGTGAACTTTATGTTTTGTAGTGCCTGGGTGTACATATCTTGTTCCTCAATTGGGCAAAGAAAGAAGAGGGAGAGGGAGAGGGAGAGGGAGAGGGAGATCAAGTCGCTGTCTGGGCGGTGCACAAAGATTACTTGAAGTGTTCTGCCGTACTGAGCTCTTTAATTTCTCCTGTTGGTGGGGAATTGAATTTCACTTTATAACTATTGTAACAAATTTAGTTGAAGTCTAAAAGAAGATGGGGAAAAGGAAGAATCCCGATAAGGCCCAGGGCTTGGAAAATTCCAAAAGAAAGAAGTCGCTTGGGACAGTTTGTCCTGACACTATGGGCAGAATCGAGTAAATATTATCAGAGTGTCAGGAAATAGTGGACCAGGCTCCATTAATTTCCAAAGCTAATGTGAATAATGATGGCGATCCTGTATTGATACAGGTACAAAAAATCCAAGATCGGGGTAGTGCCCAAAGATGGTACCCTGGGGGAGTCCCGTACTTAATGTATCTCCAACATGTTCACTAAGGGGAAGCAAAGGAATAGAAGAGCTCGGGAGTCCCGACAATTATCACCAGAAAATGACCTAGATATAAAAGCCCAAAAAGGGCAGGCAAGTGGGACACTAGATTCAGCCCAAATAATCACGGTGGAATGTCACAATAGATTTGAGTCGCTATCAACAACAGACTCAGAACCCTTGGGGGTGGCCGCTATTGTGTCTAAGTCCTCACATAATGCCCCTTCACTAAAATGAACAGCACTAAAACAAGCTAGTGAGACCTTAAGAGATGAGGTTGCCACACTTAGAAAGGAGGTTGCCGCCCTAACTGTAATGAAAACGGCCCCATCCAGGAAAGAAGTTTGTTCTGGTCTGCCTGAAGCCTTCCAATTACTGACATATTCACAAACGGCCAATAGCAAGGAAAGGGCACTGGAAAGAGGAAGTGTGGAGGAATTAACTGTTGAAACCCCAAATATTAGCTTTAGCTCTACTATACATCAACAGAGAGGTTTTGCGGGTATCGCACGTACAAGACTCCTTATGCACAGAACCCAAGAAATGCCCCGCCAGGTATTTGTGTCAGGAGTAACTTAGGGGAAATGGATAGTAATAAAGCAATACTAGATGGACCATCGCATTGAGGTCGGTGAGAGATGGGATTTATACGAAACAGAAAGATCACTGTGATGGGAATGTGATCTATCTTACAAATGCCCCAAAGCTTGTACAGGTGGGGACTGAAGACCTCAATTCTGTTAAAAACAAGGTCATACACTGGAAAGATCTAACCAGTGTATGACCTTGTTTTTAAGATGCTATAAAATATAAACGGCCCCTGGGTTCCTATCATCTATGTTTAAGGGGCACTGCGGGAGATTCCCGCTTAGGGGGGGATAGAGGTGAAACAGATGCAAAGTGACTACAATTGATCAATTCAGGTGAAATGATAAACCTACCATTCTCCGAAACATCAACTTCTAGCCATAAGGGGGGTGAAAAGGTAGATAACCCAAGAACCCAAGCAGGATTAGACAACTCCCCCGCAAACAAAAGCTCTAGTCCCAGAGTCAGAATGGTAACGGTTCCCCTTATCGCAGATAATCCGCCAGCAGGTGGTTCGTTCTGCGGCTCTGACTTTGAAGATGGGATAGTCCCCACCTCTGAGCTACGTATTTTGTTGTGGAATGCTGCTGGGATTCAAAAATTATAATCGGACCCTGATTGGTGTAGCTTTGTGGACACTTTTGATGTTATTCTTTTCCAGGAAACATGGAGCCTGACTAAACTGCATAGGAGTAGTTACTCGGTATATGCGATTGAGGCAAAATGGGAAAAAAAAGGCAGACCTTATGGAGTTCTGGCAACCTGGGTAAAAACCATATTGGGGACTAAAATCAGGTTGTTAAAAGTTGATACACAGGATATTTTGGCACTAGAATTGACCTTATATTGTGGCTGGAAGGTTAGAATATTTAAAGTTTACAACAGAGTAGATTGTGCAACTGAGGAAACAACTACTATGATCAAGCTAGATGATGCCCTAACTAAATACTTAGATAGCACTCCCACTATAGTTGCAGGTGACTTCAACTGCACTTTTGAACCTTTCATTTCTACCCCCCCCGAGATCTTACCGAGGATTGGGATTGCTTATGGTCTATTCCCCCTTTAGATTTGCCAACAGTAAGGTGGTCAAAGAGAGGAGAGAGGGGCGCAGGTGCTTGCGTTAACTCTACAACATGAGCTCAGACCCACAAATGGCAGGACAAAATCTGACGCAAAAGGGGAACATACTTTTAATAGACCAGGTAAAACTAGTAGAATTGACTATTGTCTAATTACCCCAAACATATGGCTCCAATTATCAGACATGAAGGTGGTGAAAAGAATAGAAAGTGACCATCATGCTCTTGCCCTTACCCTACTAACAGAGGGCCTTTTGCAGCCAACCTACAGGGCACATCCCAATGTGGGCATACTCACTGCGGCAAATAATGAGAAAGCTTTAAAATGGACATGGGTAGAGAAACAGCCAGAAGCCTTAGAAGTAGTAAAAACTAAAGCAAGGCAGTTGATCAATGATCTGAGCGGTCGTTGCCCTAATGATGCTATTACAACTCTAGGGCCCATCCATGACCTCTTTTTCAGCGAGATAAGGAGTGTACTGAGCCAACCATTAAAAACTAGGAGGAATGAGGGTCAATGTATGCCCTAAAGCTTTATAACAAGTGTTCCTGGTTTAACCAGGACTGTAGGAAGGCAAAGGGGACACTAATTGGGCCATGTAGAAATTTCTACCTGTAGAGTTGGATACAAAAAGGCCATTGATAAAGCAAAAAAGGAGTGAGAAGACTCACTCTGGGAATCCTTGCATGTGGCCCTGTCTGAAAGTGATCCCAAAGGGTTCTGGAGACAAGTGGCATACTGGTTAAAAGGGGAAGGACCCACACTGGATTATACCATACAACGGGAGGAGTGGGTTGCGCATTGTGGTCCCCTTTATGGAGACAATCCTTATATAGCTAGTAACACATTAGTGGACAAGGAACTCTCTAGGGGGCATGAAGAAGGAAATTTGGGTATTTCACCAGAGGAAACATTAACAACAATATCCTCTTGTGTGTTGGCACATGCCCCTGGTCCAGACAGAATCCCGAACGATTTGTATAAAGAAGACGAAATGTTATGGGGCCTATATATAAATTTAATTACCAACCTGATATTGGCTGGTGCCTCCATTCCACCCTCTTTGCAGGTAGCTGAAATAGTGCCCATTTTAAAAAAAGGAGACAGATCTGTTCCATTGAATTATAGGCCTATCAGCCTTATTGATTCCCTTAAAAAAAAATTCTGCAAGCAGATCTTAGGAAGGGTCCAAAATTGGATAAGGGAAGCACAGATTCTAAGTGTTTTTCAGGCAGGCTTTCATTCCAAAATTAGTACGCTTGACCAGGTGTTTCGACTGATTTGTATTTATTGGAAGGAAGTGGTTGTAAAAGGTGGAAAGCTCTATGGGACTTTTGTGGATCTGCATACAGCTTTCGATCTTGTTCCACAAAAGAAACTATGGGGGATGTTATTGGAGATGGGTGCCCCAAAAAACATTTTAAACATTTTAATTAGATTGCACTCAGACAATTCTGCACAGGTTAGATGGGGTGCTAATAGTCAAGTCACTAAAACCTTTCCAGTCAAGCGAGGAGTGAGTCAAGGATGTGTGCTTGCTCCAACACTTTTTACTCTTTTTATTAATGGAGTGGTTGAGTTCTTAGATAAAGATGGCTGTGACGCCCCAAAAATAGGGCTAGGTAGAGTACCGGCACTGTTATTTGTCGACAATACTCTCTTAATTTCAAAATCACCCCAAGGATTGCAGCAACTCTTAAATGTTTTTTTAAAGTTTTGTAATGAAAGAGGGCTCAGCCTAAATGAGACCGAGACCAAATTTATGATCTTTGATAAAGGTAAAAGTGTAGCAAAGACCAGACCAATGTGGGCCGGTAGCACTAAACTGGAGAAGGTTGAATCCTTTGATTACTTGGGTATTCGTCTTACCCCTTCAATTAGCTGGAGTCCACAGGTGGAAAAATCAAAACTCCAACTAATTCATCAATGTGTACACATAAGTAAGATACACAGGAGGGAAGTATCCAGGCAAATAGCCCCCGCTCTCCAAATTTACAATACTAAGGTGTTGGGCGGAGTGCTCTATGGGGCAGAACTTTGGGGTGTTAGCTCTCTGGCCTCTTTGACTACAGTTGAAAACCGATTCTTAAGATCACTTGTAGATCTCCCTGCTAGTTCCCCTCTGATTCCTTTTTATTTTGATATTGCTCATAAGCAACTAAAGCATAAAGTAAACTGCAAAATATTATCATTTTGGTTTAGACTATGGATGACAGAGGAGCTGGATCCCTCCTGTGATGCCCTAAGGGATCTTTTAAGATTTCCTCAGGCTGCATCTATAAGGTGGTTTTCCTCCTTGCGTGATTTACTAGGGAAACTGGGGATGGATAGCTTCTGGTCTAGCCCAGGAACCATGAGCAGATTCTCGAGAGATAAGCTGAAAAAGATTTACTGGGAAAAAAATAGTACAATTGGAATTGACAGAACATGTCTCAGGCCTAACCAAAGATTTTTTAACTTATAAACATGTCCCATTTTTTGAAATGGCAATAGATGAAATTACCCCTCCAATGGCCCACAAGCTTTTTTTGCAGTTCAGATATAAGACCCTACCATCTAATCTTTTCTGCTCAAGATGGTGTATGTATCCACCTGTAGCTGATTTATGCCCTGCGTGTAAAACCTCGACAGAATCTATTTTCCATTTACTTTTTTTGTGTCCTTATTATGCGCTATTGAAAAAAAAAATGGATAATACCATTATGTAGAGCTGTTGGTCCGGGTCATTATCTTGAAATCCTGAGGCTGCTGTCTACGGATACCCGTAGATTGATAGTCCTAGGTATTTCTTGTTTTCTGTATGCTTTGTGGATCAGGCGGAGGAAGCTAACACTTTGAACTTTGCTCTATTATGCATGATTTTGTACTTATTGGGTAATGAATTTCTGTATTTTTGTGTAGTGATAATCCTTCTTTTAAAGATCCTATTCTATGGTTTTATTGTCTTTTTTTAATAGAACCTGTGCTGTGATGTACTTTTTTTGAATCTCTGAGATTGTAATAAAGTTTTAAAAACAAACAAGCATGTGCAATTCCATGTTGTGATTCAGTAATGTGTTACTAAATCGCAATTTCTTCTATGTGCATATGAAAAAACATTTCTGCAGTCAGAAATGGCCTGATTGGATCGTTTCCTACTGCAAAAATGGTTTGTACTTATGGCCCTTAGAGTGAGCAGTAGGGTCAGCAGGAAAGACTGCGCATGTGCTCTCAATCTGAGACTTACCCTCCATGCATATAAAAGTAGCAGGTGTCAGCGTGCAGCCCTTCTATGCAATGGCTCCAATGAGTTTTGGGGGTACGTGGATGGGTTAAACACACAATGTATATGAGGGTCCAAAGGGGAAGTTTTAAGGACCATAACACCTTCAATCCCCAGCAAATACAGAAAAACTAACAGAAGGTCTTAAGTCCAAACATACAGACAGAAAAGTCACTGGATGCCGTGAACAAAGCGAGAGTCTCTACAAATGGTTGGTATATCACCAGGCCAGAAATAAAGAGTCCATCAGCCCACCCTTATTGGCGGAGCTTCGTCATTTGAGACTCTAAGGGATAGAGGTCTGGGCCCATAGCAACGAGCCAGCCGGCCCTCTTGGCTGCCCGACCAGATAATCCCAAGCTAGAACAATCTCCTGGCTCAGTGTATATAACAACTCTTGCAGCCTGGTCCGGAGTACCGACGGACAGAGCGGGGCTTCCTTCACTGAGCAGTCAGCCGGGTGAGGTGAGGCTTTCCTCCCACAGAAAGCTGGGAAAGAAGACTAAGCTCTTGTACCCTGGCAAAAAGATTGTTAGTCGGGTAGGGTGGCTTTTGCCACACTCTATTTTTGTAATAGCATTATATTTTGTTTTTTCACATCACTTTCACTGAATAGATTTTTCCTGCAGTAGCTTTATTTTCAATTAAATCTAGGTCCTGAACAAAGCCGGGTGAGTCAACCATTACGGCTGAAACATGTCGACCTCATGAGACCAAGTCAGGAAATAGTCGTCTTTGTTTAAGACTATTTTGGTTTTAGATATGACACCTGGGCAATCTTGAATAAACATATTTTTTGCCCACGTAGTCATTTTTAATGCACTTTTCACGGTAGAGCACTGCACATCTTTTTTGAGTCCTCAAGAGTTGTTATATACACTGAGCCAGGAGATTGTTCTAGCTTGGGATTATCTGGTCGGGCAGCCAAGAGGGCCGGCTGGCTCGTTGCTATGGGCCCAGACCTCTATCCCTTAGAGTCTCAAATGACGAAGCTCCGCCAATAAGGGTGGGCTGATGGACTCTTTATTTCTTGCCTGGTGATATACCAACCATTTGTAGAGACTCTCGCTTTGTTCACGGCATCCAGTGACTTTTCTGTCTGTATGTTTGGACTTAAGACCTTCTGTTAGTTTTTCGGTACGTGGATGGGGCCATAGGTCGCACTTTTCTCCAATTTACTGAGCACAATGTCCGATATTAGTCAGAAACTGACTGACTGGATCCAAATTTCAGCTGTTTGAGTAATGTACAAATTGCAATATAGAGAATGCACACATTTAAAGTTTATTGAAGCACCTGATGGCAACTGCTGGTGGAAGAACTACAACGATGTTAAGTTCTAACAGTCAATGTCTGTAAGAATATGGCAATTTCACATATACAAGAAGACCTTGCTATTAGAGCAGGGCAGGAGCCATCTGCACTTTGGGGCAGATTTACTACTTCTGGCACATCTCTGCTAATCAGCAGGGATGCGCCAGAAGAGTTGCGACACATCTGCCCACCCGTGCGCCACCACTGATGTGCCGCATTTACAATGCGACGCACCGTGGGGGCACGGATGGGCAGATGCGTGTCGCATCCCCCGGCGGAAAGGCGGCGCATTGCTGGAGCTGCGTCGCAAGCGCGATGCAACTCCAGCAAGGCTCGGGGTGCCCCTATTCCCAACATGCTGCGTCAATCCTTACGCCTGCATCAAGCAGTCGCAGGGTTTTGACACAGCATGGCCGTAAAAGTGACTGAGTGAAATCTTGTAGATTTCACTCAGCCACTTTTAGGAGGCGTTCCTGCACCGGAACGCCCCCCCCCCCCCCTCCTGTGCTGGAACGCCCACATGTGGCGCAGGGCTTTACAACATGACGCATCTCCCCAGATGCATCACGTCGTAAATACCCCACAGCATGGCGCTGGCTTTGCGCCGCTGCTGCGTCACAAAAGTGACGCAACAGCGGCGCAAATGTGCCGTACGGGGCTTGTAAATCTGCCCCTTAGTGTATTAGCAAACCCCAGGGAGATATTTTGTTATCAGAGCCTCCATGCTGAGCGTTTCTTCGTAAATGTACTCTACAGTGATGAAAAGGATCAGTTGATGGAACCATCAAGCAGTATATGAACAGCAATGAAGCTCTACGTCAGCTTTGCACAGCGGGGATCCGCGGAATGAAAGGGTAAGTTATGTTTTTTCCTGCTCATAAAACACAGAAATGTTGTTAAAACAGTTAAATTTGTAGAGATGATTACAAATAAAGCTGAAAGCTCACTAAAACTGGCCACTCATGGTTACCGCCACAAACCAGAACCTGTACCCTCTCCATGAAAATCATAATGTACCCGCCCCTTTGGACTTCTCATGACCTCACACATGGTGCGACAGATTACGTCACAAATTACATTATTTACATCGCTGGTGACGTTACAAATCAACATACCATTGACATTATCAGTGGCATCATTGTACATACAGTATTATTTATTTGATCACATGTGTGTTGTTATTTAATGATGCGGTATCATTACTTTTGCTGTTTATTGACATAAATACTGAAACTCTAAAACTATAGTCACTCATTCTCAGTTAACAATGTAAGCGGCATGGGTATTTTAAAAACAGCTTTCCTTTTTGCGCACCTGTCCCTCTAAAAATGTACCTCTATGGCTGTGAACAGCACAAATTCTGCAAGCCATGAAAAACAAGCGTTATCACATGTAAAGAAGTTACTTATTGCAACAATGTATAGTATCAAAATACAAAAGTATCTTCCCTACATTCCCATCCGCTGGAGGGCAGTAGTTTTTAAATTAAAGAAGCAAACGACAGCTTTGTCTCGGTATCACAAACGAAACGCACGAATGCAAGTCACGCTGCGGCATATCGCACTTTAACGGTAGGCCTGCCTCTGATGATCATGTGAGAACTAGCCCTGCCGTCTCTGCCGTGGCCTGTCGCGACACCACCTGCGGGTGAAGCACTCCCTCAGGACTCAGTCAGTCACATCTGGCAGTGATCAGGCTCAGGTGGCGGGGCTAGAACAGACAGCGCATGCGTCAGTGACTTCATGCTTTTAACTCCATTACACTTTTACTAGAAGCGGACGGTGGCTTGTAAACTCAGGGTGATGGCATTTATAGGGGACGTGGGACCCGACCAGTCGATGTGCAATCAGAAGAGTGATGAGTCCTCCTAGCAACGAAAATCGAACGCCCTGCGTCGTGTATCCGTTGTCATGGGTACATGCCATCTGCATCTCAGACAGGCCAGCCCATGGGGCAGATGTCAGCATGACCTGGGCTTTGCTTGTACAGGTGCCTCGTACGTAGAATCAAAGGCTGCTTTTTGAAGGGGACAAAATAGACAAGTGTTTGGGTGTCCCTTCTGTTCAAAGATTATGAAAGCAGTAGATGATCAAAGTTGCTGAACTAGAGTTTTGAAAAATTGGGGGCCAGATGAAATAATTGAACAACTGATGATTTTGCAGTTCTGTTTTCTGTTGCAACATTATTGATGCAGAATAAGACTTATTTAAATCCTACACGTCCAAAACCCAGATAAGCCTAAACCCATGAAAACTTGTATAATGTGGGCCTTCGTGCAAGCAGGGAAATTGTTTCCTCTAGCTACCATTTGCCTAGTAGAATTCATCTGTAATTTGGGTGCATGGTCTCGTCACAGCAGCAGGGACATCAGTGCCATTGCACCTGCTGCACAAATGGTATCTGTGCCCCTACATGTGCCTACTGTACCTCACCACTTACTATTTAACCCCCAATTGCTTACCAGTAATCTTGGTTACCCTGAGTCCAAGTCAAGCCTTCCTTGTCACAGCCCTAGCTAAGTGCAGGGTGCCTAGACGATGAGACTAAATGGAATAATCGAGCTCATACACAAAACAACCTTTTCCCTTTACATTGCCCTTATGGGTGGCCCTTCATCGTCCTGCCCCCTTTAAAGGCACCTTTCCTTCTCTCTTGTTTATACATACACACGTCCCATTACTGAAGATTATCAGGAAGTAATCAATCAGGGCATTTCCCTTATACCAGTCCTAATGAAGCAAGGCTGTATTCATGCAGGTAACAAACCTGATCACAGACTAACATTAAAGATGCCACAGAACCATACAAACTTCATCCACAGAAGAAGATAAAAAGCAACCCAACCATACAAACAACATCCACAGAAGAAGAAAAAGAACATCCTAAGAACAGGATACACTACTGAAGGGGAAGTTGGAAAGAAGACCAGCCCAGGCCTGAAAAACAACAATCAAAAAAGATCAACTGAGCAACAGATGACACACTTAAGTGGCCGGAAGCCAGATCCACACATGGACCAGGATGTGACAGAAGCACCAGCCCATAGATATCTGGAGATACATTGGGAGACTGGAAAGGAGGAGGGGTCTGCAAACAATAACACTCTAGGGATGGCTGAGCACACAAAAACCTGTAAAGCACTGCGAACCTCACAAATGGGAGAAACAATGAGCCCAAAAGCAAAGTTTGTGGCAATACCAGAGCACCGTTGAAGGAAGAACGGTCCCTAGAGACAGCCTGCATGTTTTTAGCGAAAACGTGAATGTCCTGAGTAACTAAGGACTTGGGTGAGGCCTGAAAAATGCCAAATGATTGCAGTCAGACTAAGTACGAAAGAAAAAGAAGAGGAAGAGCTGCCAATGATCACAACACCCAGGGTGACCAGAGTGTCAGGATACTGGATACACCTGGAGCCTGGACCCGACCAAACATAAAAGTGCAGTAAGAACCACTATGGGAAAAGACCCCCCTGAAGTGAACAAACACCAAAACCAAAGATAGCCTTGAAACAGAGTCAGACCCACAGTGGCAGCAGGTAATGAATCCATTAAAAGTCCAATGCCACAATCACAAGACCACAATAACTTTCCCACACAGCAGTCAAAGTAGAAGATAAGAAAGAAGAAAAAGAAATCAGAAGGCACACATCCAAACAGTGAGGATCAGAAAGCAAAGGTAAAGAGAACTGTGCCATTATGCTGTGATGAAGTGGTGGAAGACAGAACAGTCAATAAGCAAATATTCAGACCCTCACATTTCACTGCAAAAACATGCAGCCCCATGAACACAAAGCTGAACAGGACTGACAGAAAAGAGAACCCACACTAGATGATCAAGGTCAACTAAGTGAATGAAGGCACAGGTGCAGGGGCAGCTGGTGGCGTTTTAAAATGGTGGGGCAAAAACTAGCAGGTATTACATTATGTGGCCAATGCCAGGACTCCTAAAGGGGACTGGGAGGGATCATCAAGAGGGTTTGCCTCCAAAGTCTTATACAACTAGAAGCATTGTGGTGCATTAGACAACGCGTTTCCCTAAGAAACTGCATGAAAGCGCATAGTTTTAAAAGGCAGTTCTGAAGGGCACTCGTCTCTGAAATATTTCAATACTTCTGAATTTGCCCCTGAAGCATTATGTATTTGCAAAACTAAATCCTACTCCCAGATGCAAAAAAAATGGAACGTAGTAACAATATGATAAAAACACAGGTACAAAGAATATTCCTTATCATCTTCGCACAAGGCATGTGGAATGCTTTCGTATAGCAGTTCATACCAGGTTTTGCCATTAATTAGCGCTATGAATACCATGTTATGGATTCCAAAATAAGACGCACTGGGACGAAAGGTGTCTTTGTCCTTACAGGGATTCCACCTTAAGCCCGCAGCTCATAACAGATGTCAGCAGCAAGTGTCTTAGTGACGTTAACTCATGCATTGGACTGTGTCAGACGTTGTGCTGCTTTTGTGATCCTCGACTCTGTTGGAGCTCAGACAGCCATACCTGGTATGGCAGTGTTGTGTGTGTTCAGCCAATCAATAGGCCTCCTAAGCAGCTGGAAAAATAATAACTAACAAAGTTGCATCCTGACCTGAGGGTGCTTTGTTTCCTCTGATGATGCGGCTGATTTTCAGGAAAAACACTGCTGATCACTGATCGCCTGCAGGACACCAAATGTGCTTATAGTAAACATTAACAGCAGACTTCGGAATGGGCGAAAATGTTGAATTTGAAAAGGGTGGAGCACGTCATATGACATATGATGCAGAGCTTAAGCCAGCAGCGCCTAGACAGGCTTCCATACATCGGCGCCGTGCTCCACCACAGCACCACATTTTTATTGGGAATCAAGGGCTGTAAGAAGGTAAGGCCTACGTAATGGCATCAACACTCAGTGTGTGCGCATGTAGAGAATTGGCCTGCAAGTGCCTGGCTACCTGGCCCTCATTGGACTTCAAACCAGGCAGTCCGGCACAGATATATTAAATTTTAAGTATGGGAAAAATGTGTTAATGGGGCTTGTAGACTTGTGGGGTGTGGCCCCAGCACTATTAACACCAGCCGCTACTGCACAGGTGACACCAGAAGGAAGTACCCAACAACAACGGGAAGAAACGAAAAGTCTACGAGGAAACAGAACAAATCCATAGGAAGCCTATTGGCTCACATAGCGGCAGCCAGATCAAGAGTTGAGGTAGGGAGAGAGATGAACTATAGGAAGGAAGTTGCTGGCACCTTGAGACCCCGGAATCTTGCAGGAGTGATGATGACGGTGGCAAACCAGGAACATAATTACCAATGAAGGACACAGAGAGATGATTCAAGCTGCATGGAGAGGAAACCATGCAGGCCTCGGCAAAGAGACTCACAGTGGTAGAGCATTCAGTAGTAAAATAATGTCGCCCTTATCCCAAAAATTGAACCAAATCACTGGCCCTAGAAGGATGAATGATGATCTTGCTTCCTCCACGAACTAAACCCACAACGTCCAGTAAATTAAAAAAATGAAAATTACACTAAAACAACAAACGTCCAATCAGTAGAACCAAAGTTATGAATGAAAACATTTTCTGGAGAAAATAGCACTAAGAAGCAGAAATCGCTACTCATCCTTATCTGGTTGTGCTGGTCCATTTTGAGGTCACAAGTTCAGGCCAACCACAATGGAGCGCAGGTCGGATACAGGGACCGGGGTCATCCCATTGAAGAGTTTACCTTCTCTCAGCTCAAGTCCATGTGAAGAACCTCAGCTGGAACTTCGAGTTGGCAGGGGCTGCGAGCTGTTCGTTGTTGGCATGAGGAGCAGGCCACAACTGGAGCTTCACATTGGTGGGAGACCCAGGATATTGCTGTTGGCAGGAAGAGCAGATAGACATTGTAGTTTTGCATTGGCAGAACTTGCGGCAGCTGATGCTGATATGAGAATTCTGCTCACAGTCGTGAAGAGCCTAAAACATCAGGATTTTATTCCTCAGTTTAGTTTTTGCCATCTTGAAATAGGAGGAGTACAATCTGATGCTTGCCAAGGGTCCTGGACCTGGTGGGGCACATTTGGGGATCAGTACTCACTCCAACAGAGGCCAGTAGCAGGGCTCAGGCAGGCCCAATTGGTGCTGGTCATCTGAGCAGTTGCAGGGAAGGCCTCTGATTATTGTTGTGTCCCTGCAGGTCAAACAGGAGGTAAGTCAACTGAGATCCTTGGAGTCACATCAGAGGATCCTGAGTTCAAGGCAAGCAGGTCTGGTCTTCCGTCTTCTAAATCTTCAACAGTTCCAGGAGTGTTCTGATGAGAGAATCTGAGGGCGCAGCTTTTATACCCAGTGCCAGTATGTGTGTGGGAGTCCTTCTCTTTGTCAACACCTTGACCAGTTCGGGTCAGTTCTGCCTCTTACTCTTGGGTTGGCTGCAAACTTTCTAGGGTAACAGAGGAGAGGCAGGTCCATCGTTCACCTGCATTTGGCAGTGACAGAGCAGAACACCTCAGAAGTCAGGAAGGGGCTGGGTACAGCCCTAAGTATACCCTTTGAAGCTCAGGAAGGGCAGAGTACAACTCCCCAGGCATTCCCGATCAGGAGAGGAACACCCGTCCCCACACCCAGCTGGAAGTAATACACACAAGGCAGTCATTATCGATTATGTGACCTTGGATACTGGCAAAAAGGCATGTTTGATTTAGGAAGAAAAATGCCAACTTTCTAGAAGTGAAACGTTAAGAATAGTAACTCAAAATTATCATTAAGAAGGATTTAAAATTATAATTCAAATGAAGGGAAGATGTATTTTCCTACCTGCTCCCAAGCTGAAGTTTTCACGTTTCAAGTGTAATAAGGCAACCCAGTGTTCGTTTATGGGAGTGGTAGCCTTGCTTCAGCGAAAAACAACTTTATGAGTTTGTCACTTTCAGGATATGTAAAACTTAAGTAAGCATGCTCTAGTTTTAAATACCATGCACCCTGCCCTATGAGCTGGTAGGTACTACCTTAGGGGTGACATATATGTATTAAAAAAGAAGGCTAGGGTCTGACAAAAGGTTTATTTTGCATGGTCGAAATAGTAGATTAAAATTGCACTTTAGGAGGAGGAGCCTAGCGCGCACCCAAGATGGCCACGTAGGTGCGAGGCTCCCGAGGACCTCCGCGACCTCCTGCATAAATCCTGACCGAATCCTGTCCTAGATGAGGGGACTGTGTTTCTGAACCCGAGCCGAGGTGACGCCCGTTTTCCGTTTTCAATTCGGACCTCGGACACCGGCGGGAGCACCGATTAAGGTCTGCGGCCTTCTCCACGCCGGCCCCCCGTACTGGAGTTGTGGGGCGATCCGGCGACAAAGTGAATAACAGCGGCGGGCAAGGCTGGGCGACTCGCGCACCCCGCACTTTCACTTTCGCTTTTGCGCCCTCCTTGCTGCCAGGCGAGGTAGGGTTGCGAAGCGGTGTGCGGTGGTGTGGCCTCGTTGGGGTGCCCTGCCGGCCCGCCGGCTGCGGTCCGTCCTGCGGAGCGGTGGTCGCCCCCCCCCGGAGCCCTTGAACGGGATTGTCTACCCCCTTTTTTGAGGAGATTGGCTCGATTTGGGACCGCGATCATGGCCACAAAACAAGATGGCGACCGGGCTAAGGTGAAGTCGACCCGTCGTGGCGCGGCCCATCAATCCAACAATATGGACCGCTACACCCTCCAGAAGGGATCTCCAGAGGTGCTGCGTAGATCCCCTACGGGCCCGACTGACGCTCCTGCTCTGCCCGCGGACCTGACCCTCCGAGATGTCATGGGCGCCATCGCCGAGATGAAGGCCTCGGTGGACCAGCGCTTTGACACTCTGGCGCAGAAGATTGACTCGGTCCTCGTGGACGTGGGCCTCGTGAGAGCCGATCTCTCAAAAACAAATGACCGGGTCGATTCTTTGGCCCACTCTACTTCGGGCCTCACATCCGACGTGGCGGCCCTCCAACAGGAGGTGCGCAGGCTTGGCCAGGCGAGCGCCCTGATGCATCGTCGACTGGAGGATTCCGAGGGTCGGGCCCGGAGGAATAATGTCCGCATTATCGGGGTGCCGGAGGGACGCGAGGCAGAGGCAGCGGATCTGTTCGTGGAGGAATTGGTCCTCACCCATCTCCAGCCTCGGGGGCTGAGTAAATTTTTTGCAGTGGAACGTGCCCACAGGGTCCCCGGGGGTAGGCCTAAGGTCGGAGCCCCTCCGAGGCCTTTCATCGCCCGGATTTTCAATTTTCGGGACAGGGACGCTATCCTGCAGACCTCCAGGCTACAAGGGCCGGTCAGACTTGACAATATGGATATCAATTTCTATCCTGACTTTACTCCGGCGGTCCAAAAGCAGCGCCTGAGTTTTCTCGGTGTCAAACGTCGCCTACGGGACCTGAATATCAAATATGCGATGCTTTTTCCGGCTAAGCTGAGGGTGGAGGTGGATGGCCGCACGCACTTTTTTGATCGTCCCGAGGCGGCCGGGGACTGGCTGGACACTCTGCCCGGAGATCGGGGCCGGGGAGGTGGGGGGGGAGCGGTTGGTGGGGAGGGCCCGCCGGATCAGGACTGAGGGACTAATGGTAGGCCTTGCTCTGGACTGTGTTATTGTCACCATTGACTGTTAGGGTAAGTTCCCCTCCTGCGGAGGTCGTGTGGGGTCTCTTGGGGGATCTCCCTCCTCCTCTGGGGGACTAGTTAGTTTTCTTTCCATGGGGCGACAGGCACACTGCACTTTGGGGGGGCTATTTGGGCTCATGCAGGGGTGCAGGGTGGGGGGAGTTCTGTTGGGATGGGTGGGTTGGGGTGGGGTGTGGTTCGTTTCTACCGCAAGGCAAACCCTTTATTGTATTGGATTTTTTTAGATGCTCTCGGGGGGACAAATGATGGCTTCTGTATGTGATGGGGGGTAGGGACCTGACTTTGTTGTCCTGGAATGTTAACGGACTGGGTGATAGGATTAAGCGGGGTGTGGTCCTGCAATATCTGAAACGGATTTCGCCTGATGTGGTCTTTTTGCAGGAGACACACCTCATTGGTAACTCCTATTGTGCCATGAATAGACGTGGTTATCGTTTGGTGGCCCACTCGGGCTTCACATCGGGCTCGCGAGGGGTGGGCATTATGGTCAAGACCTCGCTCCCGCTAGAAATAGACGAGGTGCGCCATGATGAGAGGGGACGCTACACTGTCTTGGTGGGGAGAATGGAGGGCAAGGTAGTCGTCTTTGTCTCAGTGTACGTCCCACCGGGGTTACAGTCCACCACCTTTGCGGACCTGGGACGCCTCCTGCTTGACCTTCCGGGGGGGCTTCTGGTGGTTGGGGGGGACTTCAACGCGGTGGCTTCAGGGACTCTGGATCGCTATCCCCCTAGGGACCTCCCCCGGGCACAAGCGTGGCTGTCGGGCCTTTTGGACACGCTGGGATTGGTGGACTGCTGGCGTCTAAAGCATCCCACTCAGCTGCAGTACACCTTCCATTCGGGGGCCCATGGTAGCCTTTCGCGGCTTGATTATGTCCTTGTCCCTGCGGCCTATGCCGGGAGAGTGGGGGAGGTGCGCCACCTGGCGCGGGGTATTTCAGATCATTCCCCACTCCTGTTGCACTTTGATGTCTTCCCGAGGGGGGAGGGCAGGGTAGCTCCAATCAATGCCTGGTACCTGCGCGACCCCACTATTCGTGCTGCCTTGATTAAATCCTTGCAACGGTACTTTGAGGATAATGTGGGGTCTGTCCCGTCTGCCATTTCCCTGTGGGAGGCTTTCAAGACTGTGCTTAGAGGGGAGGCCCTCTCCCTTATTTCCCATGCCCGGAGGCGCGCACAGGAGGAGGTGACCCGAGTGGAGGCCGAAATCACTGAACTGGAGGGTGGTCTGGGGAGTGGGGTGACTGACGCTGCGCTGCACGTTCTACACCTTAAGCAGGCGGCCTATAGGTCCCTCGTCACAGAGGCGGCCAGGGGCCTCAGCAGAGAGCAACAGGGGCGATTGTATGATGTGGGTGATAAGGCTGGTAAGTTGATTGCGTGGTTGGATAAGAAGGAGAGAGCTAGTCGTGTGGTCCCGCTGATTGAAAGAATGGATGGTGTACGTGTCACTGAGCCGGAAGGCATTGTCTCCTGCTTCGCGGATTATTTCCGCGAGGTATATTCCCCGGTTTCTCCCTGCCCGGAGGAGGACTCCCAGGCCCTGCTGCGTGACATCGCGCTGCCCTCCCTCTCAATGGAGGACAGGGAATTGATGGATGCCGCCCCCACCTCGGACGAAATTGCCCTTGCCATCCGCTCGGTCGCTTCTGGCAAGGCCATGGGCCCGAACGGCATTCCTATCGAGCTGTATAAATTGCGACCGGACGTACTGGCACCCCACCTCCGCGCTATGTTCCTTGCGGCTCACTCGCGGGGCTCCCTCCCGCCGGACCAGCGTCTGGCTACCATCGTGGTAATCCACAAGGAGGGCAGACCGCGGGACCGGGTTACATCCTACCGGCCTATCTCGCTCTTAAACGCGGAGCCTAAAATCCTCGCCAAGGTGCTCGCTAACCGGCTGGTCGGCGTGGTGGGCGACTTGGTCCACCAGGACCAGTCCGGCTTCATTCCCCATCGCAATACGGCTCTTAATCTGCGGCGCTTGCACGGGGTGCTCGCGCGTGTTCCGTTCGTGCGGGAGCCGGCCATCTTGGCGTCCCTGGACGCCACCATGGCGTTCGACACGCTCGAGTGGCCCTACATCTGGGCGATGTTGGCGAAATTCGGATTTGGCCCGGGATTCATCAGTTGGGTCAAATTGTTGTACTCGGACCCATTGGCACAGGTGGTGGTGAATGGTCGAGTCTCAACCCCATTCGTGCTGGGACGGGGCACGCGACAGGGTTGTCCCCTGTCGCCGCTCCTTTTTGCATTGGCCCTGGAACCCCTGGCGGAGTGGCTGCGGTGGCACCCTTCTATCCGAGGTCTCCGTTGGACCCCCGAGTATGAGGACCGCGTGTCCCTCTACGCTGACGATATCCTTTTGTACCTAGCCTCCCCGCGCAAATCACTGATTGTCCTGGTCGATGTTCTGCGCTCCTTTGGCCGTAATTCTGGCCTTGTCATCAACTGGGCTAAATCCTGTGTCTATGTGCTTTCCGGGGAGGCTCCTGTCCTCCCTCGGGGCTGTCCGATCCAGATTGCCTCGCAGGGATTTCGATACCTGGGGGTCTATATCACGCTGGACCCGGTGGCCCGCTACGAGCGAAACTTGCTTCCCCCCCTCCAGCGCTTGAAGGAGGACGTCGCGCGCTGGCGGCGCTTGCCACTTTCGCCGCTCGGCCGGGCGGCATTGTTCAAGATGATGTCATTGCCGCGCTTTTTGTACGCTCTCCAGAACACTATGGACTTGGTCCCGGCGCGCTACTTCCGTGAGGTGGAAAGCTTACAGCGCCGTCTGTTTTGGGACGGGAGGCCGCGTATAGCCCTGGCAAAATTGACGCTTCCGTGGTATGACGGAGGGATTGCCCTCCCGGATATTAAGCGGTATTACTGGGCCTCCCAGTTAGCTGCAATTAATCATGGCCTCTATGGGCCCGCCCTAAACCCGGCATTTGAAATGGACAAAATGCTCCTGCCCGGTGGCGACTACAATCGAGCGCTCTACACTAGCGTGCCCGATTCCCGCTTGACGGGACCCACGCGTGTCATGGTGCGAGTATGGCACGCGGCTAATGCAGCTATGGGATGGAAGGACCGTTTGACCCGGGCGTCACCGTTGTATGCGTCGGAGAGGCTTGGCTCTTTGTGGACCTCGAAGGGCTTCGAGAGGTGGGACATGATAGGCATCAGTACAGTGGGAGATCTCTGGACGAGGGGAGGATTCAAGACATTCGAGACGCTGCAGGCGGAGTTTCAGCTGCAGGGCAGTGAATACTTTCGCTACCTGCAGGTCCGTCACGCACTGGGTTCCGTCTTCCCAGACGTGGCCTCCATCCCGGAGTCCTCCCCCCTGGAGGATAGAGTGCTAGATGGTCACGTTCCGGACAGCACGATCTCCCTCATTTATAAGAAATTGATAAATGACCGCTCGGGCTTACTGACTGGCCTCCGCGAGGCTTGGGTTGCCGATGGGCTGGAGTTGGACGACGAGGACTGGATTTCCGCGGTGGCCTCTCCGAAGGAGGTGGCCATCCCGGCTCGCCTTCGCTTCGTCCAGCTTAAGATACTCCACCGGGTGTATATGACGGGGCCAAGGCTTCAGCGTATGGGCTATGCTGAGGATGGATTGTGTAAGCGTGGGTGTGGTGCTTTGGCGACTTTTTTACACATTCTGTGGGAATGTCCGAGGGTGGAGCGATTCTGGCGTGGTGTGCATGAGGTCCTGCGAGCGGTTACACATGTCGCGCTGTTGCCTGAAGCGAGGAGATGCCTGCTGAATGTGTGGGAACCGACTGATTACTCGGTTCCGCAGACGCGATGGGTGACTCTGGGATATATGATAGCTAAACGTGACATTGCTCAGCTGTGGGGATCTCAGAGACCCCCGGCGGTGTCGGCTTGGAAAGAACATATGGATTGGTGCATGTTCTGAGAAAAGGTGGTATACGTGGCGCGGGGTAAGCCTGGGGCATGGGTGAAGATATGGGGCCCCTGGAACGCTTACCGCGGGGGTATTTGCGAGCCGCCGTTGTTGCCTCCCGCTTCACCAGCTCCATCCCCATAGTTGACCCCCTCCCTCAGCCCTGGGCACATTGTTCTCCCAGTCCTGGATCAGTTTCCCTCCCCCCCTCTGGATTTCTTTAGATGGTTGGGGTTCCCCACTTGAGGGGCACATGTCGTCATTTTTGATCGTGGGTTGCCTTGCGGGTGTGGTTTTATGTTGTTGTGTTGTAGAAAACGAAACCGTATTGTGGGTTCAGAGTTATGTGGCCCATGTTCTTGATACCTCCTCCTTTATCGTCTATGCAAAGCCAAGTGCCTTATCGTATGTATGTCATGTGCTTTTGTCACTTTAGCGGCCGGCCGGAAGGTTGTAGGCCCATACTTGTATATATTTGAGATTGCAATAAACGGTTTCAAAAAAAAAAAAAAAAAAAAAAATTGCACTTTAGCAGGCCTGAGATGTTTGATAGTGCTACTTGACAGGGTGGCACTATGAGTGTTACAGCTCACTGGTATCATGTAATTTACAGGACTTTGGAACAGGTGGTACTATGTACTAAAGTCTTATATGAAATTAAATGTGCCAATTACGTTATCAACAATTTTACCGTGTTTAAGGGAGAGAGCACAAGCACTCAAGCAATGGTTAGCAGGGGTATAGAGCACAGAGCCCTAATGCCAACAAAAACAAGTTCAGAAAAAACAGGGTAGTGAAGGCAAAAAGTCTAAGAGACAACCATGTCAAAGATGTCAGGCCTAACAACCCTGAAAAATGTAATGGTTTCAAAGTGTTTTTCTCTAGCACACCAGTTTAACTACACAGAAGGTAAGCACATAAATACAGGACAGCATTGGGAAACACTTGTTTTTATTACATCTCCATAAACTTTATGGGATTTTGAACTAAATACAAATCCCATTTAAACGTTTTACGAGGCAATAACCGGATTTCCTCGTTGTGAAAATATCCATATCTCATACATTATAGAGAGCGGACAAGGCTTTTCTTTTTTTTATTAAGACAGTTCGGCTGAAAGATATGAGGTAATGTGAATAAATGATTATGCTGGCCACTTTAGAGAGTAGAAACCACTTTTTTTATGAATTGGAATAGCCAGGTTTTAATTTGTGCTGGTAGCTGGTATCCATATTTGTGGTCCAAGACTTATTTCTCTATTTAGACTGATAGAGCACAAAAAAAGAGAAAAGCTGTAAAGAGAGAAAGAAAAATATATAGAAACCAGTGACAAACTGAGAAAAAAGGATGATAAAAGCTTGCAAGAGTGAGTCAGATGAAGCGAAAGGAAGTGTAGGATGGAGGAAGAAAGGGGCATGAGGTAAGCCTTGGTATTTGGTTACCCTGGCATTCAATGGCGCTGGCAGTGAGCTCCTAAGAAAATCGTAGTGTCCCTGCTCTTATCCTTTTTATTCTTTTTCATTTTTTACAAATAAAACACTGGTTATGGCCGAATCTGGTTCTATGCTCATTTAATGAATTTCATAAATCTTCCAGGGGAGAATTACTTCTCCATTTAGGCTGATAAATAAAACAACCCTTTAATTTATCTTGACACACAGCATGCATTTACATGATGCAGAGAATTATAGAAGTAACAATGTATTTGTCAAAATAAAAAAAATGGATTCTGTAAGGAGTCTCGTTAATGATATCTATATAGTTGAATCTACCTTTTCAACAATCATACATTCCCTAGCAGGTTTACAGAGACTAGATGAACATGCAATGCTTTCTCCGGACCATGAAGATTACTAGTGACAACAACTCATTTTTGCAGCTTTCATAGTTATTGTCACCGGAGTTATGGTTATGCGGCATGTTGAGAAATTACTAGATCGTAAAGGGTGAGTGGATGTTTGAGTACCGGAAAGCGCTGGAGTAGGGTGACAGTAAGCTAAAGAAAGTGATAAGGAAGAGGAAGATGGGGGCTAAAAAACTAAACGAGGCACTCATGATCAGAAAGGTAGACCTTAGTTTGTGGGGGGTCTGGATGAGCAGGGTGGTGAAAGAGTAAAGAAAGAAGCAAATAAAAATCAGGGCCAGACTGGCTGAAGGGGGCACCGGGTGTTTTCCAGGTGGGCCGGAAGAGCGGGGGCCGGTTTTGAACCCCTGGGGGGCGGTTTCTGCTACAGGTGGCTGGTTTTGCACAGTGCTGCAATATCGGCCGCTTGTAACAAAAGCGGCAGCGGGAGTCCTGCTTCCCACTTGCACCCCCCCCCCAAAATCCCTCCTTTGATTGCCAAGGCTGGTTTGAGTTCCCAGTCCGGCCCTGATAAAAATGAATGAACAAAGGACAGATTAGTAGGAGGGAGAGAGGAACAGAAAAAGAGATGAAGAACCATTGGAATAATGGAGCGAAGCAAAGAAGTGAGGTAGAAAAAGTAAGCAGAGCTAAGCAAAGAGGGAAGACTAGAGAGAGGGGGGGTGATGAATAAGAAGCAGAATAGATGGATAATGGGATGGAACATGAAGACAACTTAGCGCAGAACAGTCACAAAGGAGGGTAGAGGGGTCATATTTGCAGAACCACATGGTCTACCTGAAAATCGATTTATCATTTTCTATGTAAGTCTTTTTAATTTGTGATGCGGTACCGAACACGGCTATACCATGAGAGTGAACCATACATTTTGGATGTTGTGCTTTCTACATCCCAGGAGGATATTTCATTTTACTGATTTATACTTTTAAACAGTTATTCATGCCACCTGGCATAAACAGCATGTGTTCCGCAAAAACACTTGACCTTCCTGATTGCGGGTAAAAAGAGTTAAATGTTGGCAGATTAGGGGGCAGAGAAGAATCTCTGGAAGTTAAGAGAATGAAAGGGATATATAATTTATAGCCAAAAGAAAACAAAAGTAATGTAGTGCGTGTGAAAAACATTGAACATAAATTCCCAATAAAGTTTCATAAAACTACTTTTTAAAATATTGTAAGATATTTCAATGTAGTCATTTAAGAAGGTAATGTATAATGGAAATGACTGTTCCCCTTTGACAGTCAGCAGATGGGTCACCTAGCCGTACATGAAAAAATATGTCAAGAGAGTAGAAACTATGGATTTGGGAAATAGAAGGTGTAGATAAGTAGGATCTGCTCATAGCCCCCAGATTGTCTACTGGTGTACCGTTGTAAGTCCCTAGTATATGGTACTAAGGTGCCCAGGGCATAGGTACACCAGGGGCCCCCCATGGGCTGAAGCATGCATTATGCCACCCATGGGCGACCACTCAGATTGTGACTACTGGCCTGCCATTGCAGCCAATGTAAGCTGGTGCTAGCACCACTTATGACAGATATAAGTTTTCTTGTATCTGAGGTCACTACACTTAAAACCTTTGAGTAAACCCTAAGGCAGGCCTTTCAATCCAGAAGTCCGGGTGCTTGGTTTTAAGTGTGAGGGTGCCCCTACATGAGCAGGACACCCCTACAATCCTCTGAGTCCATTTTCCAGGATTGTAAGTGCATCAGCCATTACGATACATAGAGCGGCCATTCATCAGTATGTGATGGCTAACTCTAAACTATCTGTAAAGAACCCTCGCATGTTTGGTATCAAACATGTTGGGATCATGCCCCAACACCATAAACGGTATTGGAGGTATGATTCCATGCAATGTGGGGCCCATCCGGGAAACCCCCAGTGCTCCTGGTACCAGTCTTCCAAAGTCTGACAGCAAGCTATTGCTGAATCTGACCACAGACACGATTCTGCCCTCGTGCTGCTGAGCCAAGCTTGAGCCACAGGAGGGCAGGGCAATAGGTTTCCTGTCACAGGGAGGTGTAACCACCTCCCAGACATGTTTTAGTGTATTGGACCAGGGTGGGGGCGCTTGCAAGCACCACTAGACTGCTTTGAAGGGCACAGTTGGTGCCCTCCTTGCGTACTCCAGTTGGAACCAGTTCAGGGAGCAGTTGGCTCACCCTCTGGAACGCAATTAGACCAAGGACATGGGAGTGTCATTCCCACTGTCCAGCCCCTCGCCTGGGAGGGACCCCTGAATTTTCCCAACCCTCTCTTTAGGGTACTTAAGGGCTTACCTGTGGGTGGTTTTTGAGATTCGTTTTGGGACAAGTTTCAGATCCGAAACCACTTCATCTTCACCCGTCTGCGCACTCTAGACTTTGTTGGACTTCGCTTTGGGAACCAAGACTGCACCGGAACGACTTTTGCTGCTCCTGGTCTCGTTGTCCTGCCAGTCTTCTGCATGGTCTGTGCCTGTGCTCCATACAGGTTCTTCACCAGGCCTGTGGATATCCAAGACATCCAAAGTAATCTCCCTTGGAGTGAAGGAGTCACTCCCCTGCATCTCTAGGCATCACAATGAAGCTGAACGGTTGGCTGTTTCTGAGCTTGCCCAGACTCCGAACGGTTCAGCAACACAGGTGGTGATTCTGCAACTCCTTCAAGGCCTGCACTGTCTTCACAGCAAGTTTGAAGCCAGTATCCCTTGTCGGAACTGCTGGAGCTGTACCCTTGTGAACAGTGTCAACTTGCAGTTGCCAAGGCTTTTTGACTCTCTTCTCCAAAGATCTTCAGGCTCCAAGAAGCTCCAGCATCAAGCACCTCTTGCTATCAAGATCTTCATCCTCATCACATCCTCTGCACAGTGGGCCTGCAAAATTGGCGAGCTGCTCGAGGTCCTCTTGCGACTCCTGTTCCTTCAGCCCATGGGTCCTCTTGAGGGTCTTCTTTGGCTCCAGTGGACTCCCCGTTTGCTCAGGGCCTACTCTGACTTACCTGCACTGGGTGAGTCCCCTGGATATTGCTGTTACCGACACTGCACCTTTTTTGTCTTCCATGTTTGTTGCTGCTGCCAAGGCCGGACAGTGACCCTCTGGCTCTTGACATGCAACATGGGACAGCTTCTGAATGGCTCTTGGTCTTCCACAGCGTCGCCTGGTCTGCACAGCTACAGCGCCAAGGTCACCATCAACTCTCCTGAATCTTCTGACTTCGGTGGGCATTCATCTTTCGTGCCTCCTGGTCACTCCATAGTGACTCTGTCCCCTCTGCTTGCAGGGACCTCTCATCCTGGATTCCACCAGTATCTTTTAGTTTCTTAGCTGGCAGCATCTTTGCTGAAGTCCTCCATTGTGGTTTACAGCGGTTTCTGATGTCACTTCACACCTACGCACCCAGCTTCCCTAGTGTAGGTATCCTGGTTCCCGGGGTATCAATGTGTGGTGTGACTATCCATCCTTCCATCTTCCATGGGGTTTCTTCAGGGTCCTCTGGGAAGGGTCCATCTTCTTAAAAACTGCAACCGTGACTTCCCCATTGACTTGAGTTGATCACGCAGTCGTGTTCCCACTCCACACACGGCCTCCATGGAGATCCTGGTTATTTACCTTGGGTGGTTCCTTGGGTCCCTAACACTTCTACATCTTCTGGGTCCATTCTCGACTTAGGTCGTGGGTCGCCTTCTACTTTCATAGTATATGGTTTATTCTCCCCTGCAGACCACTGTGTATTTGTGCTACTTGCGTGTTCCATTACTGATGTATTGTGTGTATGGTGATTATATCTGCAGGGAGGAGATATTGCATAGTGTTAGGGAGCGTTTATAATAAATACATATTTTTATAACTACACTGTGTTGTTCTTTTTCACTTAACCTACACTATATGATTAATACTGGTAAAACAAGCTGCTTTACTCTCCTTCTGGACTAAGCCAGAAAGCAGCTCTCCACAGCTACCACTTAGACAGCTTTCTAAGGTTGTCTAAGGCCACTAAAATCACCATAAGGGTTGTCTGGATGAGTGCAAGGTGCTCCGTTTACATAAGAGTTTGTAAATACTTTGTAAATATATTGAAATTCCATTGGTTGTATGATAAGTCCCTGTGTGTGTATAGTTGTATAATATATGTGAAACATAAATATTGTTTGTTTATTTGTATAGATAAACAAAAAGGATTAATTAATTTGCTCTTTTAGGTTGGACTTTGAAAATATTGTAGATTTGAGTGCCCTAGTCCTGAGGAGGCCTGTAATTGACTTGGCTGAAACGCGTCTTGAATTCGTTTTATGTATGTAAATACTGTATATGTTTGTATATATATGAAAATAAAAAAATAAAAAAACAAGATATAGTTATGGGAGATGAGTAAAGTATGAAATAAATATAAATACTATCATTCAACCTAAGAGTATAACTATTTTCTTAGTGAAACTGTTTTTTGACTTCTATGTGGAAATAAAAATTTAAAAAGATTTCTTACAGAAAAAGAAGATAATACATAGGAGGAGGTAACTTAGCTGTCTCCTCTATTAGTGATTACACTATTGATCCCGGGGCATTATTTCTATATATCCCGTTTACATAAGTGTGCACCATATTCTAAGCCAGCTCCTATTTAAGGGGTTTGACATTTCCTATTTCTGAAAGTGAAAGGCTAATCTTTCTAAAGCTTTAAAAATCATTCTTTATCTAAACACACATGAAAATTAATTATTTTACGATACCTTTTTTCAAGTGATTGTCGGTATGTTCACCTAAAAACAAGCACTGGTTTTGCAACTGTAAACATGTGTATCACACCTACATCTTCATAGAGAATTAGCAGTATGCAGAGAAAATATACTCTGCTCATGGGCCGTATAAAGTCTTACATTGGCTTGAATATTTGCTTTGGTCTTTGGAAACAGTATATCAAGTGTGTTATCCACCCCTAAAAGAAGATGATGATGATGATGAGATGATGAAGATTACTATTAACAATAATATTAATGCTGCTGTTCTTCTTTTTGATTTTCTTTTCTTTTCTTATTGAGATCCATCATAGCAAAAAAGCAAAAAGCAAAGAACCATAATACACATAACAAACACCAGCACTTAAATACATATGCAGATCAATATTCCATGACAATATGCTGTTCGTCTTGATAAATGTAATTATTAACAATACAAAAAAATATAAATGACAGTCATAATAATATATTGTTCTATGAAGTTGCCACAGCGTTGTTAATGATGCACGGCCAGCCTATGTAAATAATTGATTCAAATCAAATTATAAAACAACGCCCCCTAGCTTGAGTCGCTGCTCCCGATGGCACGAGGCAGAAGGCCCTGTTTTCAACGGTAATTATTAAATTGATAGCAGAGTGCCTTCAATCAGAGTTAGAAGAGATATACTAGGGAAAAGGCTCCACAGAGCTGTCCCTGTGATAAATATTCCAGGACCCAAGGAACTGGGCAACCTTTCACAATTCTGAATAACAAAAAAAGATGAGCAAGCTGAAAAAATAGATAATTCTCACCACAAATGTCTTGAATGCAGCTAAGAACATATACAATTCAAGCCATACTTAGACCCATAATCACTGTACTTTTCAAGTATAACTAACCTCATCTAAACAACCACATAAACTTCACAGAAAGTGACGCATTTTCAATGTCCTCGGCAGAGCGCATGCCAATCTGTAAGTAGCTCATTTGCAGTGAGAATAAAGCCTACCCCTCGCATTTGGGCCCAGGTTTAGGAAGCCCTTGCATTGGCATTGAGTCACGCAAGGCACGCAAAGGCTTCAGTGACATTTACTAAGCCACAGAAAGCACCTTGTGTGGCTCTGTGTGGCTTAGTAAACCCAGAGTAACGCAAGTTACCGCCTTGCGTTACTCTGCTTTGGGAAGGCATTCCATGGGTGGAGAGTGGATGCTTTTTTGGTGCATTCCCAGATTAACTGAGTCTAGTAAACCTGGGAATGTGTCAACATGGTACAGCAACCCAACAGATGGCAAATCAAGGAGAACTGTCTCTATTTGTCCTTGTTATTTCCTCTTTCTAAAGTGTATTGCATACTGCCGCACACGTAGAAATAGGAATATGCCTTTGAGCATCCGTGGTCCTTTCTGCACAAAAACAATCCTGCCTGTAACACTGCGTTGGCGCTAGGCTGTCAGCGCAAGGAGGGAGCAGGCATGCATCATATCTTAATAGATTCCTGCTCTCTCCCAGTCACACAATGCAGCGCAGCAAGTTGTCCTGCAGCGTTGCATTGCGTCACTTCTTAGTAAATCTGGCCCTAAGTTAATAATGTAAGAAATAATTTGAGGGTCTTATGAAGTGGCATTCTTTTTGTTCATGGACCCTAGTTCTTCTTAAGTCGTACGTATTTGGATCGTTGATATAATGCCTTCATGCTCTAAAAACAGTTATCACATGATTTAATTCTCCTGCAACAGAGTATGTTCCACTTTCATTTTTTCCAACCCTTGAGCAATGCACCAACAAGAAATTTGGAATGTCAGTATCCCTTGGAGGCTTTGATGCAGTTAATAATAAAGAGCGCCAGTGATTGCACGTTGTTAGATTTGGGGCGGCCAGGCTTCCTTTACACTGCATATCACCCTCATTTCGATGCATATCGCCTTCTATTGAACTCATGCATTTATTAAAGAGTGCTTTCTCAGACCATCTGTTCATAGCTATTGAATCTCACTGTGACACTAAATCATTTTAGCGTTATCCTACTAATGAAATACTGTGTATAGTACATAATATTATTTTGCTCACATCCAAATAAAATAACTGCTGTAAATCAATACAGGACCTGTAACATATTTTGTATGTTCACTTAGTCATAAATTGTTAACAGTAAATTATTTCAAGTACCATCATAATAAGTAACTCAACAGTTAGGAGCGGTATATGATGAATAAGTGGTTACAAATTGGGCGTCACATGGGAGCTTTTATTCAAATTTTCAGACCTTCTTTGTACTGATGGACTTCAGGGTGTCAGTTTACAGGGCACCAATGGCACCGCTGATCTTAAAAACATGAATTATTTTAAGAGAAGAGACAATTGTATGTAAATAGAATGAATCACTTTAACTCAGACTGTGGGACATTCTTCAAGCCTGTGGAAGACGTAGAAATTATTGCATATAACGAGTTATTTATATAATGTGCTTGCTGGGAGCACTTTTATTCTGTCCTTGAGTTTGCCTTCTGGTGTGGGGCTAAACCTGTAATCTGGTGGTAAAAAAATGTTACAGGATGAAACCTGTAACTATTTGGATCTTAACAGATGTATTTGCGGAGCACACATTCACATGGAGATATTGACAATTTACATATGCCCCTTGTCACTAAACGGTCCTCATTTTGTTGCAAACAGGATGCAGGGCTAAATGAATCTGCGAAGATTCGAACCTATGACCAAGAGCTCTAGAACAGAGCCTTCCAGTGGATGCATTAGTCCTAGAGCCGGCAAGCTTGTATTTGTATGGCTTGCGATGTTTGTACAGTCATCTCCAGTGCTGCAGGTATGATACACCTTGCTATCCTTGGGCACAGGGTCAAGACTGATGTGCATATGGCTGGGTCCAAACTGGAATGGCATGGTGAGCAAAAAAACAATGGATTTAGGCCCAGTTCTCTGTACTCGGGTGAATGTATGACATTGTTCTGCATTCTGTCCATCAATTGTTCTTTTTGCATTTGTCACCCCGAGTGGGACGGGTATGCCCAGACGTGGGTCCCGTGCTCTCCATGCCACTGGAGCCAGGCTATCCTGGCTGATGAGGGCTGAAAGCCCAAAACCGGTCCTAGGATGCTTGTTTCCAGTCCAGGGAGGACCTGGCCTGGCAGTTCAGGCTGGATTGTTCCCATTGGGCACAGGGTGAAGACTGATTTGCATATGGCTGGGTCCGAACTGGAATGGCATGGTGAGCAAAAGAACAATGTATTTAGGCCCAGATCTCTGTACTGGGGTGAATGTATGACATTGTTCTGCATTTTGTCCATCAATTATTCTTTTTGCATTTGTTGCAAGTGAGGCTATCTGAGATAATGTCTCTTGAGAGACTGGCCTCTGTATTTCTCCATACTGCTAGCCATAATAACAAAGGGCGAACACTAATATAGTCTTCGACAAAGGTACATTCAGTTCACTATGACAAATACAATTAGGAGTGGACATAGGAGCCCCTAAAATTCTTCTACAAAATCTGTTTTCTTCTGGCTGAATTAAATTGCACTTGGTGATACCCCAAACCTCTTCCCCATATGTAGCCATCAGGAGGCATTGCATTAAAAAAATCTGCAGAAGTGGCAAAAGGGCTCCACCACATCTGGGTTGCGGCAAACTAAATAATGAGCTAATCACCCTGAAAAATGATTCCTACATTGCGCAACATGTGGTGTCCAAGCTCCGTCATCAGCAAAAACTAGTCCCAAATAAGAAAAGGTGAAAGTTCATTTTAAGCTAAACTTGCCCAGAGTAAGGGAGGTTGTGTTATTGTTTTTCGGGCCACAAGTCATAATATGAGATTTGTTAAAATTAGTGCGTAAATCTAGTGAAGCCATAACATTTACAAAACCTTAGACTAACAGCTGCAAAGCCCTAGGATTACGAGCCAACAGTACAGCATCAACTGCGTATAGCAGTGATGGTAACAAAGAACCCTTAACTTTGGGGACATCGGGGGTAGCAGTTAATAAAAAAGGGTGGAGATCATTAATATACAAAATAAAGAAAAGCGGAACTAAGACATATCTTTGTCTCATGCCTCGAAAAAAAACAGTGTCTCAAGACACCTTCTCCAGGGTATTGATTCTTATTCTGCCCTTCATGCCCCTGTGCAAATATGCTAAAACGAGCACCAGTGCATTGTCCATCCCAAAGGCTAAAAGAATAGAACACAGCTTTGAGCGATTAACGCTGTTGAACGCTGTGGTCAAATCCACGAACGCTAGATATATTGGAGAATTTAGGACTTTAGTATATTTGCCAATGAGCAGGTTGAGGTTAAGACACAGCTTGACTATGTCTATTTTAGATCTAAAACCATACTGATCAATTGTAGATGTATGGCCTCATCCCCTAAAAGTAGGTAATAGATCTGTACCATCACCTACAATGTCCATAGCATTACCTAAATGGCAGGATGCCAACTAAGTGAACAGATCTAAACCTCTGGTATCAGATCTATTCTGTTGTGAATCAAGAAATATGGTTTATGTTTAAAACTTCCGGATGATTACAAATGTTCCCTCTTGTTGTAGACATCCGAGATAAAGAGTTGTGTAGTCCTGCACGTTTATTATATTCAACTGATATTTTATATCGCATTGTAAGGTGCTGTAACCGTATTTCACATATGATAGTCTGTCTCACTGTAGTACTACTTGCAGAAACAGTATATCAACAAGCTATTCCAAATGTATGTATAGAAAAAAAGTCTTCTAATGATGTAGAGAATCTTTCCATCAATCAATCAATCAAGCAGGATTTGTAAAGTGTGGCTAATCACCCACAAGGGTATCCAGGCGTAGAGAACCATGTGCTTCAGTAGGGTTCAGTTGAACATACAGGTATTGAGTCCCTTCCCGAATTCCAGAAGAGAGGGTGAGATCTGGAGGGAAAGGGGATACTCGATCCTGGGCTTCGCAGCGAGGTAGGAGAAGGAGCGTCCTCCACTGTTAATTAAGCAGATGTGGGGGGTGCAAGGTAGGGGGAGAAGGAGTGCAGGTGTCTGGAGGGTAGGTGGAAGTTCACATGAAGGTAGATGTACGCTGGTCCTTGCTTGTGAAGGGCTTTGTAGGTGTGGATCAGCTTCTGAATGGGGAGGCAGTGCAGCTTCTTGAAGTGTGGAGTGATATGGGTCAGTTTGGGATGGTTGAGGATGAATCCAGCCGCTGAATTCTGTAGTCTCCTCAGGAGGTGTGTGGTGATTACGATGTAGAGTGCATTACTATAGACCAGCTGGTTTATCTGGTGCTGACAGGGAGCCATTTGAAGGTCTTGTGGAGCATGCAAAGCTTGAGTAAGCAGGTGGAATATACTGCGTTGATCTGGCTTTTCATGGTGAGCTTACTGTACACGTTGATGATGCCAAGCATGCTGCCATGGTCTGTCAGAGTGCATGAGGGTCCTAGTTTCAAATGCCACCAAGGTAATTCCATAGGAAGGTGTAGCTCCTAAAGATCAGCACTTCTGTTTTGTCTGTGTTGAGATTCAGGCAGTTGATTTTCATCCAGTTGGTGATGCAAGTCATGCACCTGTGGAAGTTTGACCTCGTGGTGAGGGGTCTTCTGAAAGCAAAAGAATGAGCTGAGTGTCGTCTGCGTAGGATATGATATTAAGTCCATGGGTTCTGACGATGTTGGCCAGGGGGGTCATGTAAGTGTTGAACAGCACTGGGCTGAGGGACATGCCTTGAGGGATGCCTCAAATGATGTTCTTGGGTTTTGAGGTGAATGGTGGTAGGGGGATTCTCTGGGTTCTTCCGGGGAGGAAGGAAGTGTTCCATTTAAGGGCGTATCCTAGAATTCCAATGTGATGAAGCCTCTTGATAAGGGTATGGTGGGATACAGTGTGGAATACTGATGAGAGGTCGAGGAGGATCAGGGAGGCTGTTTTTCCCTGCTCAAGGAGGATTCTGACGTTGTCGGTGGCAGCGACCAGGGCTGTTTCATTGCTGTGGTTTGTACAGAATCTGGATTGGGTGATGTCCAGAAAATTGTTGTTCTTCAGGTGTTTTCGTGAGTTGGTGGTTGATGGACTTTTCGGGGAAAGGGGAGCTAAGAGATGGGATGTTAGTTTTTGAGCACGCTGGGGTCGGCGGACGGTTTTATGAGAAGGGGTTTGATTTCTGTGTGTTTCTATTCTTCAGGGAAGTTGGCAGTGGTGATGGATATGCTGAAAATGGTCCTGGACTCATTGCTTACCGTCTTGCTCCCGAGGTTGAAAATGTGGTGGGGACAGGGGCCTGAGGGTACTCCTGAGTGGACGGAGTTCATGAATGCTGTGGTGTTCTGTGTGATGAGCTGGTCCCAAGTGGTGAACAGGTGGGTTGGAGTTCAAAGTTTTTGTAGATGGTGGAGATCTTGTCATGGAAGAAGTGGGCAAGGGTGTCGCATTGTACTTGGGTAGGGGTAGTTTTGGTGGCTGAGGTGTTGGAGAATTCGCTGATGATGTTGAAGAGTTCCTTGCTGTGTTTAGAACTGGATTCCATACGGTCAGCTAGGGTGAGTTGGTGGTATCGGTTGAGGGAAGTCTCGAAGGTGATTCGGTCTGTGGGCTCCTTGCTGGTGTGTCATTTCCTTTCTTTTTGCTTGCAGTTGCCTTTCACGCTTCTCAGTTCCGTGGTGTACCAATTGGCCTGTTTGGTGGATGTCTTGGGTTTGGTGGGCTTGATGGGGAGTGACTCTGTCGGCACAATCGGTAATCCTGGAGGTGAGGTTCTTGACAGCCTGTTCTAGGTTGGCTGCGGTGTTTGTTGGGATGTGTTGAGGTCATCGGTCCACTGGCTCTCTGATACTTTGCTCCAGCTGTTGTGTGAGGTGCAGGGCAGCTTCTTGGTGGTGCTGGGTCATCCTGCGATTGTAAAGATGATGATGGCATGGTCTGTACAGTTAAACTTGGTGAAATGACTGTACGTGACTCTGTCACTGGCACTGAAGATGGGGCCTATGTTGTGCGTGGGGTTGGTGTCTAGCTGGGTGAGACTGATGTTGTTCACACTTTTGAGGAGATTGGCTGTTTTGGAGTTGTTAAGGTCATCGATGAGGATCCAAAGTCAGTTTATTCTTAGAGAGAAAATGTCCCCGTCATCAAGACACTCCCTTTTCTCTGCATGGAAAATGGAGAATGGATGCTTCTGGATCCAAACCTTCTTCTGATCCCAGCATTGTATCAAATTCTTGTCCTTTAATTCTCCTTTCTCCATCTACCTAAATTATTGAATCGTTTTTCATTGAACAACCTTCCAATCACTAGAACACCATCAATCGGGCTTTCGCCCCTCTTTTGTTACTGAATCTGTCATGGTTACTGTGCATAATAAAATACCAATGTGCCTTGATTTCGACAGCTACAAGACTTTGCTTGACCATTCTGCTTCTTCTGATACTTTCTCCCATTACACCCTTCTGTCTCATTTGGGAGAGGTAAGGTTGGATGATCATGTACTAGATTGGTTCTCATCCTTTCTATCAGATTGCACGCAGATGGCTACACTCTTTCCTTTTCAATTGGCTGTCAAATCTATCATGCATAGTGCTACTCAAGGCTTAATCCCTAGTCCTACCTTATTTAATCTGTATGGGGCTTCTTCAGCCTCTCTGATTCACTCATATCAACTAAACTTTCTCTCATATGCTGACAACATCAAACTCATCCTTAGTTTCGATGGAGACATTTTGCCCCTTCAAACACCAATTCAAAGCTTGTCTGTCAACAATTGTTTGCTAGATGAATGCCAGCTCACCACACATCAGTTCTTCCAAGACACAGGTTCTCATCATTGGTTCACCCTTGGTCTGGAATTCTAAATGGTGGCCTGTCGAGCTGGGCCCTACACCTACTCAAGTTCCTGCTGCCTATAGCCTAGGGGTGACAATTGGTTCTATTCTTTCCTTCAAGGGTCACATTTATAATTTTCTCCAACACTTGTTTCTTTCTTCTGAAAGCCCTAAATAACATGTTCCATAAATTCCAGCACATTTTCGAAACACAGTAGTCCAAGTGTCCATTTTGTCCTGTCTCAATGACAGTAATTCTCGTTTTTGGGTTTACTTAACCTCTTCGGTGCCCATGACGAGCTGGACTCGTCATGGGCCGCGGTTGCGCTGTGCCCATGACGAGTCCAGCTCGTCATAAACCCCGCCCGCTAATGTAACGGCCGGCACAGGGCGGGGAAAGGGGCGGGCACTGAAGGGGTTAAGGACGTGGTAAAGCGTGTTCAGATCACCCAAAATGTAGCTTGAAGATACGTTGTCAAATGTTTCGCCTTTACTATCTCACCACATATTCACATCGAAAAATGAATTATCAGATTTCTTAGTCTTTTGTAGAGTGCTCTGCTTTTCATTTAATGGATCGTATCTGCATCTAAAACTTCTTCACTAGCTATCAGCGGACCAGACATCTTCATTCATAATTTTCTCTGTTATACATCCCCAAATTCAAGTGTAAATGTACCAGACTGGCAAATCTTTTGCCTGCCTCACTGCCAAAGCCTAGAACTTTCTTCCCATCTCTTTCGGTATCTTCCCCTGTTCTTATATTTCATAAGCAGCTCAAAGGCCATTTTCTCAGGCTCTATTTAAAGACTTTCATGTGCAAAGTTTCCTAGTGCCAGGAGTCCCTTCGAGGTAGCGGCACAGAATCTACGACGTTATTCCGCTGTCTTTTTCCCCGCTTGGAATCACAACGCGGTCGTTACAACAACCGCATTGTGATTCCGCATACCATTACTCCGCAAGTCGGAACAACGACTTGCGTAGGGGGGGCGCTGGATGTTGGAATAGTATAATTTACTATTCCAACTCCAGTCTGTGCGGACACTAGGGAAGGTGTTGGATTCTAAATCCAACACCTCCCCCCCAGCCCCCCCTCCCTCCGCAAGTCGTTCTTCCGACTTTCGGAGTAATGGTATGCGGAATCACAACGCGGTCGTTGTAACGACCGCGTTGTGATTCAAGGCGGGGAAAAAGTTTCGGGGTAAACGTTGTTTACCAGCGGCCCACTCTAGAATTTTCAATCAGTCTTAGCCCGATGTTGTCAACATGAAAAAAGTGACACTTGGCTTTTTTGTTGCTCACTGCATGTGGAAGGCCCCAGTTTAAAACCACGTCACATCATGTTGACCAAGCCAGATTTCTTGAGCTAGACATACTCTGACCTACGCAGGACTCTTTTCACCTAAGCTGCTTCCTTTCACTAACCAACTATTTCCTCCAAGTCAGAACATTCTTAGCTCTGCTCCCACACCATCCAAAGTGGTTCCAACAGACAGTCCATTTGACTGCACTAGATCTGTTGCATTAGGAATAACCAATATGGAATTAGGTGATGACATGGGGAGAATGTGGGCTAATAGTTGTTGTGCAATGCATTCACAGATCTTATCCACAAGTGGGTTCACAGATACTTACACGAGCCTCCCTCCATTAACTAAGTGACTTCCTTCTAAGCACTTCTACAGTACTGACATAGCCCTACTTTTGATTTCTGCACCTAGCAGGGTCTACATCACTGAATACCATAGTTGTTATCAAGTGACTGCAACATGCGAAAATGGCACAAACACATCATATGATATAATGATCACCCACAGCAACACCCATGTCACGCCCCTAACAAGCAAAGTGTTGTGTGAAAAGGGCGATTTACAAGCGCAGGTAAAGTCATGCAGGGTGACTTTATGTGTGCTTGTAAATATCACTCAGTAGGTTGTACCGACAGTGCTTCACGCAACGTGGTGCACCGGTGACGCCCCTAAGTGTATAAGCGCTATGGTGTTTATGTACACTTTATCATAATTGAGAAGAATTTGCACATATGCTATAGGGCAGTGATGCAGTCCTCTACCAAACATCAGTCACATGATATAAGCATTCTTAAAAATGTTCATTTAATAACAAGGGCATTATTGCATCTTGCTTACCTTTTAGCACCTTTCCGAACAGGATATCTTCATTGTATTTACAAAAGATCCGAATATTACGTTTTGAATTCCACATCATGTGTTGATTTTTCAAAGTATAACATGTTTCAGAAAAAATAATTTGACTTCTTATCATTGTTCCGTATATATTTTGTTTGTGTCCTTATTTGGCACTTAATACTTTCGGTGCTTGTGTAAGTCTTTTGCTATTTTTGGGTGATTTACAATTCTGTGCTTTCTTGCTGAATCATCCAGTTTTCAAATATTTATTTTTATGTTGTAATAATTTTTATAGCTCCTGGTTTATGGATAAAGGGTGCTGCCTTTACTACTTCATTTCAGATATCCTCCTCATTCCTTGTGCTTTCTCATTCCATGTTGTCCTTTTATCTGTCATTGTGCTGCTGTTGACCCTTGAACACATGGAATCATGTTTCCAGCTCTCTTTGGCATTTCACAGTAGATAACTGGAAAATGTCAGAGTGGACTCTGTTTTTATGAAGAATTTCATAGGCATCAGACATCCTTGGGGCATTATCCAATAAGTGTTGCATGACATGTGATACTGACATCCAAGCTGAAAGGGGAGCCCTTATGAGGAATTGGCCCTGGACTCTTTTTTTCATTTATAATTTGACGTATGGACTTTTCGGCTTGCCATATCAGCAACATACCCTGTGTCAGTGAAAAGAAAGATACTTTTCTTTAGCTGTAACACCACCAATGTTAGCTTGTTCTGCTTCCCACTTTCATTGAAAAATGCATAGTCCTTCGTCATTTTCACATTTTCAGCAGAATCTTCTGTACAACTCTGGTTCATCACCACACTTCTTTTACATCCCAATATTGTCCAAAAATGTGCATAAGAAATCAAATGGGTGAAGTATAAAAACATAAGGTCATCATTACAAACTTCTTAACAGAAGCAGTTTACTACCTGCTTAGCAGGCAAGCACACTTTATTCATTTCATCTGAATTAGTATACTGCTTTTTCACGTAAAGCTATAGCCGTCGCAAGTAACAGTGTCTTGGCAGTGTGTAGAAAAGCCTGCAATCTCATTCATATTCATTTTTGGCTTTCTTCTTTGAGGATACACAATGTGTCTTCAGACAATGTGCAATTCCTGACACAAGGTGAGGAATTTGTATTAGCAAAACTTTCTCTCTTCATCAGAAGAGTCAACTTTTTTAAATGTCAATCTTAGTGCGAAGGTTATCCTGCTTTCTTCAAAGCTTTTTTAAAATTGAGTTTGCCAGTAAAATATGTCCAATAGCAGCTTTTCATTTTTACTGTGCGGAGACAAGTTAATCTGTAAAATATAGAATAATGTATCAGAGAACAACATATATGATGAGATTCTTATGGAATATTAACTTTCATGCTCAACGTAACTTGATAAACATTTAATCACATGAATACCATAGACATTGTAACTCACAATATAAATATATATATTGTGATTCTTTGTTATCACAATGCATTAAAAGGTTTAAAAAAATGCATAAGCAGTTGGTAACCATTCACTTGGTGGAAGCAGTCTATTTGGGTCTGCTTTTTGAATTACATATGTAGTAGCAGAGAGCAGACAGGGGTGTCCTGAACCTCTTTATGCTCCCCGTAAGGTTACTTATATTTTGACATCAACCACTTTACCCTATAGTATAGACAAGCCACAATACCAGCACATTACATATGTGAATGCAGAGATGGATGCATGCTGTACCTTGAAACTCAATATCTCTGCCTTCACAGCTAGTCCCAGGAGTTCACAGAAACAAATCTAGCCTTATGAAATTTAATGCAACTGCATTCCTGTGAATCCTTGCTTCCATACCTTTCACTGCGCAGGATTGATGCATGTTGCACAGCTCCTAGAAGTGAGCAGTTCAGATCGCATACCCTTTTCTGAGATTTGTGACCTACCCAATGAAACTCTTGGACCAAGTTCAGAGAAATTGGGCACAAATGTAGCATGCCTAGTCTCATAGAAACCTCTACATATCTGTTCAACTTCAACAAAAGAAGAAATTAATCTATGTATCTAGAGTAGGGGGCAACACATCTTAACATTTTGTCTAAAATGGAATGCAGAATACCATATGGTAATCAGGAATTAGGCTTCCTACAGTGTATTACAAAGGCTGGTTGGAGGCTAAATAATAACTAATTATAAATGTCTTTAGTTGTCAAGTTTTAGTTTAGAGTATAAACTTAGCGTTTTGTGGGCCTTTTAATTTGGTACAAGTAAGAATTCCTTTCAGAGAGACATGGGGAAACCAGGAGTTAATGGGCACAAATGGGGTTGTGGCTTTTTACTCCTGATATCACGGGACACAAATTTCTATGGGCCCTGAGTAATTGGCCCAAGTACCACCCCTTCCGCACTTGACTCTCAGTGGTAGTTCGGGTCGAGTAGTTCAAGGCTCTTCAGGGAGAGGTAGGCGAAAAGTAGGCAAAGGCACAAGACTCAAACTATGCACAGCAAAGTCAATAATAGGATTGTCCAGTCCAATACTTACTTCTGGTAAGAAAAGCAGAATTTATTCATACACACAAAGCACAGCACACTAATTCATCAACACATCAAGTGCCACAGGATAGTGCCCTAGAGTAGATTTGGGGCTTTTCCCCCGCCTCCTCCACATGAACCAATGTGCCCCTGCTGAGTCCACAGAGGTGACCCCACAGGTGCTACCCTTGCTAGCAGTGCACGTCCAAGTATGCAACAATCTCAGCGACCCCCTCCTGGCATTTAGGGTCATGGCAATCTTCTTTCTCCTGATGAACAGTATTGTTGACAAATTGTTGAGCTCTAGCTCCCACCTTTAAAGTCCAAATGCAGACGCACAAATGATATTGTGTCTGGGCCTTCGAAATTCGAACTCTGGGTGTCAGTTCCTTTGAAGTGCTTTCTCCCTGACCCATTCTTTTGTCCAAGAAACAATTTGCCATAGCAGATTAATCTTCAATACAGGGAAAGGAGTAAACTGAGATCACACCTGGCTGTCAGCGTCTTCTGAAATATGCCTCACAAAGTTTCAAAGGCCTAAGCCTTCCCCTCTGTCAAGATCCCTGGTTCACAGTGCCAGCATTATCAGTTCACCATCTCCATGAAAATGAGCCCAAGCCTCACTGTCCTGAGTCTTCCTGGAATCAAAGACACCTTTGATTTGCACTTAACTCCAGGTAAGGGCAGCGACCTTCTACCACAATGAGGGTAGAGCTTCATGTGCCACTCCAAATTTAACAAGACCTCCTTACCATGATGCCTAGGTCAGGGTGCACACGGATGATCCGTGCTCACTCGTGACCAATAATCAGTCACTAGAATCCTAATATCCTAGTGATACACGTCTGTCACCATGCAAGGTACTTTTCCGTCCCAGCAGCACATCATATCCACACACCATCCATGCTAAAAAAGTACCATTTGCAAAAGCCCAAATCACTTTTTATCATTTCAAATGGCACTACTTCTAAGCAACTTTTCAGTATTCAAATTTATCAGTACAGATATGTGTCAAGTAGTACTTATAACACTGTTAGTTTTTCTTCTTTGCAAAATACATAATGGGATTCTTAACCACTCTCTGCATAAAGTTTGACACAGCACCCCTCAATCTTTGCAAATGTACCTGCATTAGTGCCTAAGTAGCAGACATGGTGGCAGATGAGCATTGCTCCCTTTCAACTTATAGTACAACAGAGGAATAAGAAATAGTGGATCAGCTCAATGAAGAAAAACATTCCACTTGGTCTTTGCTAGTTATGGATGCAACCTATGTCCAATAAGCAGGCTTTAGCTCTTACTAGGCTATCCTTTTTCACTGCTTATTTTTTTAGATTTCAGTATGTTTTTGCAATGATTTTCAATACTTTTGAAATCAATACTTACTGGTGATTATTTAGCTGCCCTTATCACAAAATAGACAAAGACTGTGTTTTGCAGTGTTTACAGAACATGATTTTTTGTGCAGTGATCATGTAAGCACATAATTTATTTAAAAGAAAAGTGATGCAGGGCATGTAGTGTCTTCCTACTGTCAGACTCTGTCTAGTCTACAGGACTATTAATGTATTCAAAAAGTAAAAGTGTCATATTGAAATGTAAAAAAATCCTGCGCAATGTTATTCCTTATAGAATATTGATATTGTAGGGGTGGGCAATCCAGCCAACATCATAGTATCTTGTGAAACTTTTAAAATATTTAAACTTGGAGCATAATAAAGTTGACAATATTTCTTATCCCTTGTTAGACCTGTCAGCATTAGGGTGGTTTTCCTCCAGACCTTTACCTTACTCCTCCATTTTTGCTGATCTCATTTTTGATGGCCTTAGGACTCTTTGCACTTTACCACTGCTAACCAGGGCTAAATTGTGTGTGTGCTAACTGCTTAAAGCATGGTGAAATTTGCTTACACCCAATAGGAAAACAACAAGAGAGATCCCCTACCATGCTTAGCCTATCTCTCCATACCAGTCCAAGGGGGATCACTATATGGTATTCAAATGAATCTGGTTGGCTATTGGTTGGAATAAAAATTTCCTTAGTGCATCCCCATTTGTTTTTAACTCCGTCAGGGCGCCATTTGAAAATAAAATTAACACTCAGGACACCCTAGACTATTTTAAATCTAGGATCTCAATCAATAACCAAAGAGCTCCCATGGCAGCCAAGGTTGAGCCCATCCAGATACACTAGGTATCTGGATGAAGACTCTATGATGAAGCATGCCACTTGAAATTCCAGTAGGCGAGAGTCCATTTAATGCCATAGGGTGATTCTCTCGGGCTGGCATGCAGAGATTGGCTAAGCACAGTAAGGGTTACCTCCTATTGTTTTTGTATGGTTAGATGTTTTGAGAGGTGATAGAGCCCTGTATCCCTTCTTACTCCCTCCTTCCTGGAATACAATATGACACCTAACAGTCACATTAAAAGTACTTGTAAGTCCCTAGTATAGTGGTGCTACATGTACCCAGGACCTGTAAGTTAAATGCTACTTGTGGTCCTGCAGCACTGATTGTGTCACCAACATAAGTAGCTCTTTTATACATGTTTTAAACTGCTATTTCGACCTGGCAGTATAAACGTTTTGCCAGGACTAAACCTTCCTATTTAATACTCGTAAGTCAACCCAGGGCAGGCCCTAAACAGCACACAAGGCAGGGTGCAGTGTATTTAAAAAGTCGATCATGTACTTTTAACTTTTACATGCTGCTTGGACCTGCAACTGGACCTGCCTGAGCCATGCTGGCGTATGCTGGAGTGAGTTTGAAATGAGCTCCTCTCTAAAGAAAAGGAGAAATCCTCATGTTTTGGGCTCTTCGTGACTGCCATACCAAAATCTTGCCACCTGTGCTGCCTGACAACACGAAGCTCCAGTGAACCCAACTCTTCGCGCCAAAGTGCCTGTCAGTTAGGCCTGGCAACACGAGGTCTGCACTCGTGCTACAGCATCGTGGTGACCACCAATATGAAGCTGCAGCAATGACTGTCCGCAACGCCCAACAGGATCTTCGCACTACAGCATCGACCATCCCCGACACCTGGACTGCCCTTCACGCTACATCGACGACCATAGACACTGCTCTCCCTGCTCCTTATGGCCCCTCCACCATGAGTGGAACTCATTGCGCAGGACTTTGAAAGGTAACTCTTTCAGCAGAAGCATATATACATACATAGTTACCTGAGCTAACTATAACTTATGCTCCCGCAATGCAGCGCTTACGACCTCATATATTAAATTACTCATGACATGGTCAGTAACATAACTGATGACATCACTGATGGCATCTCAAATTACATCACTGATGACATCATCCAGTGATTGTGAGTGTTTTCTAAATGTTTATGACTTAAACATATATACTAAGCTTCTCCAAAAGTTAAATTAATATACTTTGTGTACTAATAATGATATTACTTCTAGCATATATTATGTAAGTAGCTGTGTGACTGTGTATATCCGTGTGTGAGTGGGTGTGTGGGTAGCTGTGAGGCTGAATTAGTGGGTGTGTGAGTTGTATGCATGAGTGAGTGGCTGTGTGAGTGTCTGTATTAGTGAGTGAGTGGGTGTGTAGTGGCTGCATGGGTCTGTGAGTGGGTGTGTGAGTGGCTGTTTGGTTGGGTGAGGGGATGTGTGAATAGCTGTATGGGTGACTAAGTGGATATATGAGTGGCTCTATGGGTGAGTGACTTGTGTGTGAGTAGCTGTTCTGGAGAGTGTGGCTGCGTGAGTGGGTGTATGGGTGAGTGAGTGGGCATTTGAGTGACTATATGGGTGAGTGGATAACTCTACGAGAGGCTTTGTGGGTGTGTGAGTGGCTGTATGGGGATAAGTGGGTGTATGGGTAGCTGTATGTGTGAGTGACTGGTTGTATGAGTGACTCTATGGCTGTGTGAATAGATGTATGTATAAGTGAGTACTTGTGAGAGTGGTTTTATGGGTGCGTGAGTGGGTATGCGAGTGGTTGTGTGGGTGTGTGGGTATGTGAGTGGCTGTGTGAGTGCTTGTTTTGGTGTGTAAGTGAGTGTGTAAATGATTGCATGGGTCTGTGAGCAATTTTGTGAGTATGTGAAAGGGTGAATGAGTGATTGTATAGCTGTGTGAGTGGTTGCATGGGTCTGTAAGTGGGAGTGGTTATGTGGGTGTGTGATTGGGTGTATGGATCTGTGGGTATGTGAGTGGGTGTGAGTAGTTGTATGGGTGTGTAAGTTGGTGTGTGAGTGGTTGTGTGAGCAGGTGAGTGGGTGTATGAGTGGGTTTGTGGATAAAGTCATCAGTTATATAATTTGTGACATCATCAGTGATGTCACTGACCATGTCATAAGCGATGTAATATGTGAGGTCATTAGCATGTCTCAATTCTCCTGAAGTCCAATTGAATTGTAGGGTGCCACAAGGTTCCTCTGTCTCCACTCATCTCTTTAATCTCTATATCCGTCCTCTGGTTCACGCTCTCAAAAACATGAAAGTCAATATTTTGAATTATGCTGATGACATGCAACTCCTTTTTATGATTGGTAACCCCTAATTCAAAGTTGTATTTCCAAGACACCATGCTATTCATCTGGGATTGTATGAACAGCAACCATCTGTAACAAAACAGAGATAGTAGTCACCAAGAATAGGTTAGGCCATTTCTTACTTCTGATGCCTTGGTCGAAGTTATAATTGCTTAAGGGCCAGATGTACAACCCTTGTTTGCGGTCGCAAATGGGAGAACATCCCTTTTGCGGCCGCAAAAAAGGATAATAGCATGTACAAATGCTATTTTGCGAGTCACTGATTCGCAAAATAGCACATGCGACCCTCGCTATTAAGAAGGGGCATCCCTTCCTAATAGCGAGTCAACATGCTATGTACTAGTGTTTTGCGACCGCATTTGCGGTCACAAAACACTCGAAGTTTACCACCTACTTCAAGTAGGTGGTATACCACTCGCTAAGGGGAGGGGTCCCCTTCCCTTTTGTGAGTATGTTGGAAAATATTTTTTAAGAGCAGGCAGTGGTCCCAGAGACCACTGCCTGCCCTTAAAAAAATGAAACTGAAAAGTTTAATTTTTCTTTTTTAAAAGCATCCCATTTTCCTTTAAGGAAAACGGGCTGCATTTAAAAAACAAAAATTCCTTTATTATAAAAGCAGTCCCAGACATGGTGGTCTGCTGAGCCCAGCATGCCACCATCCCTGGGAGGAAACCGTATGGAACCCACGCACACCAAATGTTGAATGGAACGTTTTTTCAAGTTAAGGCGTGCTCTAGAGGAGAACGTCACCTAAACCAGGACGTATGAATGAGTAATTGATGCACTAATCAGATTGAATAGTGTCCCCCTTGTAGGACAGCCGAAAAGGCAACGAAGTTGCAAAAAGATGATCGTGGTTTTGAAAAAGTTTTTAACTCAAATATTTATTGAGATGAGTTATTATAACCACGATCATCTTTTTGCAACTTCGTTGCATTTTCGGCTGTGCTACAAGGGGGACACTATTCAATCTGATTAGTGCATCATTTAACCATCCCTGGGAGGGCCTGTCATACCCAGTGGGCTCGCAAATTGCGAGAGGCTCATTAATATTCATGAGCCTCGCAATTTACGACCCCTTTGGGAATCACAAACAGTGTAAATACACTGTTGTACATGCAAAATAGCACATCGCAAATTGCGAGTCGCAAATGACTCGCAATTGGTGATGCGCTATTTTGCAGGTCGTACATTTGGCCCTTAGTCATGTCAAGAATTGACTATGCCAATTCCCTCCACCTGAGTCTTCCTAAACATCTTACACACATGCGGTAGTTGAATCAAAACCAGGCTGCTCGGCTGATCTATCAACTTCCCAAATATTACAACATTTCTAAAGTGACCAGAGATCTTCATTGGCTCCCTGTTGCACAGAGATCCATGTTCAAAGCATGTTGCACTATCTACAAAGCTTTGCACATGAATAGTCCAGCTTTTATCAAATCTCAGATCCATAAGTACTCCCCCACTAGGGATCTTTGATTCACTCATCTACACTAATTAGTGATTCCCCAATTTATTGGGAATAGGACTGGTGGAGTCAAGTTCTCAGTCACTACTCCCCGTGCCTGAAACGCCCTTCCTCTGGAACTTAGGACCACAGTAAACAATGGAAAGTTCAGACAAATGCTGGAGACTTGGTTCTTTAAGCAAGCCTATAGTAAGTATCCTGAGTCATAATGAGACAGTTACCTAGCGCCAAGAGACCGTTTGGTGGATGTGCGCTCTATAAGCTAAAGCAGCAACATAACATGACATAGAGACAGGCGTATGCTATAATTAGCTCTGGTAACTATAACTGCTGAATTTCTTTGGTTTTATGCTTGTGAAATCTGTGTGTAACTATAACGTCCCTGTAACCTTTGGGTTTTTTCAGTGAATTTCTAAGGTTTTTTTTTAAAGATAGTTCTTAACTATAACATCCATGTAACCTTCGTTTTTTCAGTACATTTCAAAGGTTTAAATGTTATTTCCTAACTATAATGTGTCTGTAACATTTGCTTTTTTAGTGAATTTCTGAGGTTTTTAAAATTTTATTTCCTAACTGTAACCTGTAACCCTTGAGAGTGGGTGTGTAAGTGGCAGTATAGTTTAGTGAGTTGGTGTGTGAGTGGCTGTATAGTTTGGTGAGTGGGTGTGTGAGTGGCTGTATGGGTTGGTGAGTAGGTGTATGAGTGACTGTAGTGGTCTGTGAGTGGATGTATGAGTGGCTGTACTCCTGTGCCAGGAGACGACAAGAAAGAAACCACTATTCATAGTCACTACAGATCAGATTGTGCTCCAATACATCAATGATGCATTCACCTCCATCAAGGATTTCAGCTAATTTTTCAACTTGGAATACAAGAGAAAGCATGCTTGCTTTGCCTTCCCCAAGCCCAAGAAGTTAGGATTGTTTGTGCTTTAAGGAAGGGAAGGGGGGTGTGGCCCTCCTCCCGGGCCAATTTGGTCCCGGGAACCCTATCTCCTGGGTCCCAACCGCTTGACCCAGGGTACCCAGTGTGGAGTGCCGGGACCGTGGGGGAGTTTTAATGCCCCCGCGGTACCTGCCGCCTACCTGTCTCCAGCGGGAGCCAGCTTTGCTCCCGCATGCAGGGAGCTGCCAAAAATTCTATTCCCTGCATGTGGTAGCAATCATGTCATCTGTTTTCCTGCCCACTTGACAGCAGGCAGGAAAATATACGAAAAGTCAGCTCCCAGCGAGTGGGAGAAGTTTTCCTGCGTCTGCCTGCTGGGCGCAGACTTACAGCTTGCTCTTGCTTGGCAGTAGCTGTCAAAGCTCACACAAAGTGAAATCAAACAGCTATGTCCTGGGGGTGGGGACACCTGGACAAAGAGAGCCAGCCCTGGGATGGCGGTGCCCAGTGCAATTAATACCTCCAGGAGGGGTGCTGTGCAATCCCACTCCTTTGTTCTTCTAAGGCCTGGGAGGTGGTGGACACTGGGAGTGAAAAGGGTCCAGGAGGGGGCAGCATGGCTCCTCTCCGAGTTTAAATTTGGCCATGGCCCGGGTAGGTGATGGACCTGGGTTGAATATGGCCCAGGAGGCAGGCACCCCTTCCCCTTTACATTGAATTTGTGACCCTGCGGCCCTTAAGAGCAATGAAGCAGGGTTTGCACAGCCCCCTCCAATTTATCAATGAAACCCCAGGGAGATGGTGATCCCTGGGGCTCTTAAGAGGCTCAGGAGGGGGGCTGCATCTCCCCCCTCCGGTAATGATGACAATCGGCCTGTCCCCCCGAGGAGGTAGCAGTCTCCAGGGCCAAGATTGGCCATGGGGAGGAGGGCCGCATGCGCCCCACTCCTCATAATACCTACAAGAATAAGCCCCTCAGGACCTGGCACAACAGGGGGCTCAAATACAAACAAGCACGGGAGTCCATGCTTGTTTTAAAAAAAAAAAAAAATTGTGGGGATTCACAAATCTTATATATATATATATGTATTGGGTAGTTATAGTTAGGACCACGCTTGTTTATGCTTTTTGTGGTTTGGTAAATCCATTCAGCAGTTTTTTAACAATTAAAGCTCAAAATCCTTGTATATTACATGCTGCATAGGATCATTGTGAGATCTGACTGGTTTCCACCACATCAACAAGGAAGTGGCGGCAGCCATCTTGACACTCGGGACTCAGTCCAGAGTCCTTAGAAAAAGGGATACCCTAACCCCCTAGGCCTGGTGGTAGGTCCCAGAAAGACCCCTCCTGCAGTTAAAACATTTTTTTAAATGTCGCCTTTAATTTGCACTACTCCCAATCCAGTGGAAAATATTCCTTTTGGGGAAGGGGTGTGCAGCCTCCCTTCCTGAGCTTTAATAGGCCCTTGAAACCCCATCACTTGGGGCAGAATTCCACGAAAAAGGGGAGGGAGCGCACATTTTTTCATTGAGGTAATAATTGTTTTTCCATGACTACTTATGGTTGAGTGACAGAGAGGGTAGTGGAGTAAAGATTGGATAACTAGGTTTATTCTTCACGGATCGAGAGACACAGGCATGACTTCACAAAAACTGAAAGAAATTTGCCAAATAATAAGCACAATTTCCTGTTCATCAGCAATATGTGGGGGTAAATATTAAAATGTTAGCTAACCCAACTTCAGTAAAAAATAGTTACATTTGGGCATAAATCGTGAATGTGTTGGTTGAGGCATTTGGGAAGACGGGAACCTTGCATTAAGTGGTGAATAAAAGAGGTTTCTAGATGTTTTCTTTTGGCAATGAGAGGAAAAGTATTGTACACCTAACGTACTATAGGCAAAAAAGCGTCACTTATTCTGGACCAAATATGAAGAACATCCGTTTTTGCCTCATTCTGTTCAACAAATAATTTTCAGCAGATAGATGGGAGAGTGAAAAGAAGGTAGAGCCACTGAGTTAAACACACATCTGAAGGGAAGACGTTTCTGACCTGTGAAATATTCTCAATTTGTTTTGTTTTTGGTCCTCTGGCTTTTGGGACTGTGCTGTGGGTGAAATTCCCTAATGAAGCCTACCTTACTGTAGGCACCTCTTTAAAATGGTTTTGAGCAGTAACCATCAGGCCCACCTTTTAAATTAAGATCTGCTGCTGCACAGCTGGGTTAAGAGACTTTGAGCAGGTTACACATGAGCTTGTGGGCACAAATGTTTGATCATATGTGCAGGCTGACTGAAGCAGATGGCTATCTACCCAAACTACCATTTGTGTACTGGCAGCACAGTAGTAGTTGGGACCCAGAGTACACTGGTTATGTGCTGCTAAGGACATATAATTCAATTGAGAACCAACAAATAAATGTTCCCTTTCTTGGCTGAAGAATACATTCTGTATGTTTAAACTGGGTTTGAATTTTGGAAAAAATACGCCTAAATTATAACTTTTCATTGACATGAGTTGTAAAAGTGTGTTTTCCTATCAAGATGCCTTTTCAGAGTTGGATTTAATCTGTATATATATGTTATACATTTTTACAATAAGGCATGTTTCCCTGAGTGAGGTTTACTGATATCAGGCTTTGTGCTACCCTGCATGGCCAAGTTAATTACCCTACCACCTGGGAGCTCAAACTCCTACTAAGCAAAAGAACCATTCTGAAGAATTAGCCTTTTCCTGGGAGAGAAAAGGGGTAGAGGTATATGTTCTACAAATTAATTAGTTACCTCTTAATAACCACCAATTGTAGGAGATTCTCACAGAGGACCTAAGGAAAAGGAGCACTGGCAGACATCTGGCTCAAGTCACCTCAGGGATGTTTTTTTAATTAGAGGAGGGAAAACACCAGACCTGATTGGTAGAAGCCTTAGAGGAAAGATCTTTTATAATGTCCCTTTTAGTCCCCATTTTGAAACTTTCCAGCATACTGTGTAGGCAGGTGGGTTTAGATGGTCGGTGGGCTGCTCTCAGGAGCTGCCAGTCAGGGGTGGTGGGGCGATGTGGCATCTCTGGATGGGGTATTGACTCTTACATTCTAGATGTCTCCACCTCCATTTTTGAACTCCTGCACAAGGAAGATTCCTTTGAAAAGCAGAAGAAGGATCCATTCACATTGTGGATGAACCACTATCTGGAATGGAAGGACATTCTGGACCTGTACTTCCTGGACCTTTGTTGGTCTCTGTTTACAGAGTTATTTGTACGAACTCTGAACTTCCCTTTCAGGCTAGTAGTTGGTGGAGTTGCTCTGAATCCTGAAAGAAAATAGTTCTCTTGGCTTTCTGTTAACTGGTTCTGGCTGTGGAAGGCCTCAGAGTTGGTACTAGAGGCTTCTGGGAATTCGTACACTGCAAATGGCAGATGGCATGGGTTCCTGGGGAATGCAGGGAAACAGATGGTATCACATATGGGATATGGGATGCTATTGCCATAATCTCAACGTAATTAGACTAGCAAGGACTGTAGATGAGTTCAGGTCCAAAGCTCTTAAATCTCACTGCTGCCAAGATTAGCAGTGAGAAGAGCTGCAAAAACATGCAAGAGAAAAGACTAGTGTCCATAAGGCCCTACAGCAACACACCTGGTAGCTGCAATTAGCCACCAAGACCAAAACAAGGCAAACACCATCCAACTCGGTCCATCGGTGCCAGAGATATCTTAATTGTAAGAGGATTTATTGACATCATCTTCGAAGTTCCTAGTTGATCTGCTTAGGCTTGGGAGGCTGCCAGGTCAACAAAATCAGAACTTCAACTTGCATTTTTTCAGATAGTGACCAGGGATCCTAGGTTTTAGGACTTGTAGTGATTAAAAGGCAACCTGATTTAATAATAGAAAATTAGTTTCTCAGTAAAAAGCTCATTTTACTGAGAAACTAATTGTTATTAAAGGTATATTACTTTTACTTAGTAGGTCTTTTTCATAGTTGAAACATGTGTACAATTGTGGTAACATCCTGTAATATTTAATTAGGGTGAAGCGTTCTATTATTAAATTGTATTCTTGAATTTATAATGGCATTATATGATAAAGCTGGTAGGCCTAACTTTTTATAACTGCTCAACCCATGTTAGTCATTGGCATTTATTGAAGTATTGTGGTTTTAGGGGTCAGGCTCTAGTGCTGCAAATCATTAAAAGTATCCAGACTGAGGACGCCCAGTACACTCTTAGTAGGTTTTAGTACAATAACCTTAACTTATTGTGCACCTTGCAACCTGTGTATTTTACGGGGCAGTTTACAGAATGTGCCAGTTCCTTTTTCCATCTGCTATCGAATATAGATGCTCGTTGCTGCATTGATGGTTTTAGATTTATTTGCCCAAAGCACATCCCTGAGGAAGCCCGGGACTGCATTTCCTTGCAAACCATAGAGTCAAATGTTAAAAAGGGTACTTGGGGTCTCAGGACACCAGAAGCGAGAGATCCCTGATTTCCCTAGAACCCTCTGACATAGATTTGTCAAAGGATCTATTAAAATTGGTTATAGTTCAAAGCACAAGTAACTGTTTCTCAGTAAAATAACTTAAGAGAACAGTTGTATAATTCCCTGGGAGGAGATTTTTCAGCAGGATTAGCTACTGCACTCCCATGGAAAAAGAGACTTATTAGCTTTAAAGAGAAAAATTAGCAGCAAAATTGCAAAGAGGATGTAGCCTTAGGGCTAGAGCGGTCGACCTCGAAGCTGGGGAACCGGGATCGAGTCTCGGCAACGACGCTCAACATCCTGTGATTCTGGGCAAATCACTTAATCTCCCTGTGCCTAACCAAAAATAAATTAATGTGTCCTCATGGAACGAAACTGGTGCTCATGTAAAGCGCTCTGATACCTGATGTCTCAGGTCTAGTACGCACTATATAAAACTCTATAAAAAATAAAAAATAAATCTAAGGTCTGTTTATTGAGATTGTGGAAAAGAACTGCATTGAGTAATAACATTGAGTCATGAAAGCCGAGTAATTCAATATTCACTAAGATAATTGATGTGGTTTCTCAATTTCCACATTACACGCATGCATGAAGACTAAGGGATCAGAGTTGAAGTCGGGAGAAAGAAGTGGATTTGTCGTAGGAAAATGTTAGACCAGTGAGTTGTCCTGAAAAGCCAGTGAGACAGTTAGGACTTCCTCGATGTGGCATTAAAAAGTTGTGGCATACAGGGACATTACAGGTTTTTTCTGCGATGTAATATAATGATTTGTAAGTAGAGTCCAATCTCAAAAATATTTATAAATCTGCAGCTGTAGGTTTGCAGCACTGCATAGCTGCACATTTATGAATAAAAGAAGTTAGAACGGTTTCCAAACATCCTCTTGGAAACCTGCAATAGTCTCAGGTTGTCAGGTGTACTCCTGGAAAACATTTGCTCAGATTCGCTTTAGATTTTTAGGAACAATCCCTCAACCATGTGGTTTGTTGCTTAAAACCAAAAGATAAATGTCCCTGACCATAAAGGAGTTTCATCTTTTTAATCATGGACATTTTCAAATTCTACCATTCTGATACCACTAGGTCTTACATTGCAGTAGCAGGAAGGAAACATCACAGCTTGTAGCCCTGCCCTAAATCAGATGGGGCCTTCAATACTGTGTCCTAGTGACCCCTTTGTCAGCATCGGATAAAGGGTTTCCACTTGCTCTATCAGCTGAGGTTCATTGGCTTAACAGTAGTCAATGAAGTCTAACTTCCACCAACCTCTAAAGGAGGCCTTTTGCTCTTATAAACAATTTAATATTGTTTCCAGTACAATGTCTGAACTTTCCTTACGAGAACAGAGCAATCATTTACAAAGAGGATGATTTTGTATGTTTTCATATGGGTCCATGTGTCAATGCTTCCACCAAGTTGAACTGGAGCTGTGCCAGTGACGGCTGGCATCTACGGGGGGCAGGCACATACGCAAATAAAATTGAATAATAAACACTTCCTAAACACGTCCTCCACTCTGGACCTCTTCTTTTGTCGACTGCAGGCACCAGCAATCCTCCTGTCCAATCCTGGTGCTGCTCACACTCTGTTAACCATCATGAGAGCAGCACCCTGATTGGAGGGAGCAGCCTCTCTCTGCGCTTCCGAAGCACGGGAGGCCTGCACTTGCTCTCAACTCAACTGTCTAAGACAGCTGGGTTGAGAGATTTAAAGTGTGCATGTCTGGCTGTCCGTTGCAAGAAGGCCAGCCAGAGAGACATGCACATATTAAACAGTGCACAGGCAGTTATCTGCCCACCACGCCTCCCTGCTGCCACTCAGCAGGCCCTGCCCCGCCTTGACACTAGGTTCAGGAACACGATGATGAAAAATAGAAAAATTGAAAAAAATAACATTTTATTTTTCATCTCTGGGGCTTTGGGGGCATTTGAGTGGGGCGACGCTCCTCCACTCCAACAGAGGAGCCAGCCCAGGGCTGTGCCGCAGAAAAGAACACAATTAAACTGAATTACACGCAAAAACTCCACGGACCGCTGCATTAAATAATGATGTAAGTGCAGCAAAAAATAGGACCATTCAAATCAAACAGAGCCAGCAATGTGAGCAAACTGGACATTTTACAAAAAGGGAATCAGCAGTCTGACGAGCACCCCCGCTGTCCATAACTGTAATACGTAAAAGAAAACAAACACATTTTGCTGTTTTATTGAGGGTCTTCTTAATGGGAAAGTGGACATCAACTATGTGGGCCCGATCCTTGAACCAGCAAAAATGTTAAATGAAACCGCATTAAATGTATGGTATGTATTGTTAAAACAGTAGAGGGAACCTGTTTATCCCGCCAACTGACAAAAATTATCAAGAGGGGCAAGAGAACTAACCACTACCCATACAAGAACTGATTGCACAAAGATCCATGCGGGTCTTTATTTCAAATTAGTTTTTTAAAATAAAATGATGCCACCAGAACTTCCATTGTCGTAAATGGACTAACATTTCTGGTTCCTGATTTGCCTAGATACAGAGGAACGTCCCCAATCAATTGTTTATATAGTATGACACTACAGCTTCTGTAGCCAAAATGAGAGAGGGGATTGGTCCCTCACTGACTGAAGCTAAACCAATGATGTATTACGCTATCAATTGGGATAATCTACATATTATAGTATAGCTTGGATAGTTTAGTACTTCACAGTTCTTGAAGCATGCCCTGAAATGTAAATCGCTTAGAATTTAAAAACTGTGCTTCTTCTATAACTGAATTGTCAAAAAGACCCACTTTTACCATTATGACCATAATGTCAGTTCATATTAATCCACTGATCACCCCTAAAACTATCAGGGTGGCAGCAGCTTAATTCCATTCAAATTGTTTCCTCTGCAAAGTTGTATTTACTGTTAACACTTATGTTTATATTCTGATTGATTATTTAATTTAAATGATTCTATTTTATCCAAGTTTTTATGAGGAATGAAACCAAATAGAATTATCTACAAATGAGCAGGTGATTACCTGGCTTTCACGAACATTACAACGTTTTTTCTTCTCTGCAATGCAGTAATATGGATTGACTCAATTTACAGATAAATGATCTGGCATGGGCACCTGCAGGACATACCCATTATATAAGATCTGTACTCCAACTTAAAAAATGTTTCCATGACTAGAGACCATAAAACAAGAGTCTTATTAGATCTCTTGGATCTTTCTTGCTAAAACTCTTGACTCCTCACCTCCATTATCAATATTATCGAATACAAATCTTATTATTAATATTATAATTTTCCTGGTGCATGAGAAGCTTAAGTTATACACATTAGGTGAATCTCCAAAGCATTTATGAGTATTGGAGGTAGGACTACAGGAGTACTGCTAAATTCCCATGTGAATCGGCCATAATATCTCCAACTCCCTGTTAGTAAAAGTAGAAAGTGACCTCATTCATTTATGTGTGCTAAATAAATATAAATATTCCCTGAACACTCTAATTTAAATATCAGTTTAAATATTTGTGTGGTAATGCACAAAGCCATCTACAAGTAAGTAAAAGTGTAGTACAGGAGTACTACTTTACATACTCCAAAATGCCTTTAAGAATAGGCCCCATAGTTGATAAATAAATCTCCCTAGTTGACATAAATTCTTTGTCAGTTGGTTGCCACTTTCCTAACTGCAAGATGTATTCAAATATTAAAGCACTCTGAGGTGTGCTGTCCAGCTGGCTAATGAAGTGGGATCTATTGCATAGCCAAACCAGTGCTTAAATTGTAAAAAAATAAGTGCCAGGGCCCTTGTCAGGAGGCCATCACAGCACTGCATTCACAGTATCTACACAACTACTAATCATCACACTGCTACAAGTATGATAATTCAGCCTGTTCAAGGGCCCCAAAGCTATAAGAAAGGCTTGGGCGACAGGTTTTGGTTGTTTTTAATGTATATTGTATTAATAAAACAACTGTTGTTCTGCTTATCTCTAAATCACACAAACAGCGCCACCATGTGTCAGCTGTCACAAGTGCTGGAGTTGATGATTAAGGCCCGGTGCTGAGCACCGGAAACCACCAGCTCAAATTAAGCCCTGATCCAAACTTACGAGCAGTGATCAGAGGCGTAGCTTGAGGGGGGGTTTGGGAGTGTGACGCTGCCCAACAAAATGCGTTCTTGGCTTGGTGGCTAGATCTGTAGGCCCTAAGTCAGGTCTGCTGTGTTTGTGTGAGATTTTCAGATCATGCACCAAGAATAAGAGACAAACCAATTAACTTTGTTGCAAAACAGGAGAGAGGGAGAGAGATAATCTGCTGGCTGATGGTCAAAATGCTTATCCATATCCAAGAATCAGTACCAACTTTTCTCCTTGTACAAACTGCGTGAACCTTGGCAAACTATTTATTTCACTGAGCCTCCTTTTTCTTTATTATCTCATATGAGAGCATTTTTGAATACCTGATATCAGGATGTGGGCTGTACAAGTACCTATCTTGTTTGATTTAAGAGACTATAATGCCACTCCATCTATAATAATTATTTAGGACATATTTATGGTTTACATCACTACTGACATTCCTCTTAGATCTCTAACGGCATTCTCTTTGGGGGGCTGAGTCAGCAACGTTTCTAAGTTCATGTTCAAAAACTTTAATAAATATCTATGTCTAAATATGCGTGATATAATCTGACGCTTCTGCATGTTTAAGAAATATACTTTTTTGAATTTTGAAGTGACTGTATCATATTTTTACATTGTGTTGTTTGCCCAACATGCATGCTAAATGTTTTCATGGCCTGGCTCATGCTTGGTCTCTTAGAGCCAAGTAAGACCCTTGGCTCGTCTTTGGCTCAGCTTGCCCTATCAATTTGGGGGCTAGTGGTGAAGATTTATTGATCAGCTGCCTTTTACTTTAAATCCAGATCACTTCCTAAATATTGTATGGAAATTGGGGATGTTTTTCACAGCTCAAAGCCAGATCTAGTATTTATCACAGAGACCTGACTTGATAGCCATTCCATGCCTGATCTGGCTTTAGCAGAGCCAACTGGATATAGGGTGCAAAAAAGCCATCATGTTGGAAGGAAGGCTGGGGGTGCCGCAATCCTTAATAGAGATATGTATGAGTGTGTTAGGGAGAGTGACTCCCTCTTGGGGGACTGTGAGGTCTTGATTTTTCAGTTTTCCCTTTACAAAATGGCTGAATTGGGAGGGGGCATCCTCTATACCTCATGGCAATAGCTCTCAGTTGGCAGCATCTCTATCAGCGTTGTTGGCCCCATTTGTGCTAAAGTTTGAATGCCTTCTTCTTATTGGTGGTTTCAATATTCAGTTTGAGAACCATTTGGTGTCATTGAGTAGGAATCTGGGGAACGATATGCAGATTCTACAGTCAAATCAGTGGATAAAAAGGTCCTAGGCACAAGGCAGGGTACACACTCGATTTATTATTCACCAGTATAAACACAGTGATTGCACAATCAGTCCTATCATATGGTTGGATAATTTTGAATTACATTTTCTTTCTCTCTATCAAATGGTTTGCCAGCCAGATAAAGTTCAACTCCTGTTCTACGGAGATCTTGGCCGGAAGTGAATCTTGCCTCCTTTACTAGTAATTTCAGACCTCCTATGATTAGAGATGACTGTTCAGAGGAAACAGAAGTAAAGGAGCTTCCGAACTCTATGACCAAGGCCATAGATGCCTGTGCCCCTCAGAAGGAGAGCAACCCCTGTAGACAATCATTATCAACAAAGTGGTACTCAAATGAATTAAGAAAAATAAAGTGGGAATGCAACTCTCCTGAGTGCCGGAGGTTAAGGTTTTAGAAGACCAGTCAATTTATAAAAATGCACTTAAAGCTTATCATAAACAATTCAGACAAGAAAAGAGGCAACATTTTGTAAGGAGACTTGAGGAAAACAGCAGATCATCTAGGGAATTATTTAAAATACTTAGGGAGTTGGCTCAGCCAGTAGCTTTGAATCAGATAGTCAAAGCTTCAGCTCCTCTTTGTGTGGAATTGTTTCTGTTCTTTAATGATAAAATTGATAAGATCTACTCAGTCTTTGTAAATCAACCCCCAATGGAGGAGGACCTTTTCAAGGATATTAGTCCTCACCCTGGGGCTTCCTCCAATTGGGGCTGGTTTTTTGATCTAACTCTGGAGATCGTGGAAAATACCATGGTAAAGGGGAAATCTGGCTCACCTTTGGACCCTTGCCCTATTTTAAATCTGTATTTAACATTTTTTGAAATAAATATTTGAAGGAAGTGAAGTATCCTCGAGTCTGGAAGCACATGCTGGTCCTGTTGTTGGCGAAAAAATTGGGTGCAGATATTTCTATTTTGTCCAACTACTGCCCTATTTTGCCATTACCATATATGGCAAAGGTGCTGGAAATATTAGTCAAAATCCAACTATTTAACTGTTTGGAGAGTAAACATCTGCTGGATCCCTCTCAAACCAGGTTCAGAGCTAAACCGTACTGAATCTACCCTGTTATCAGAATTGGAGAGCAACAGCTCCTTGCTCTATCAAGGTAAATCCGCAGCCCTCATACTCTTAGATCTGTATGCTGCTTTCGGCACTGTGTCCCTCTACCTATAGCTACAGAGGGTGCATGAAATTGACCTGCACTCTTACTACAATTAACTGGTTTGGCCCGTTCTTTAGCAATAGATCTAATTAGGTAGAGCTGCCCCCTTTAAAGTCTAGCCCAGGGCTGGTACAGTGTGGGGTTCTTCAGGGGTCTTCCTTGAGACCCACATTGCTCAATGTCTATGTGTCCCACATGGTGGATATTGTCAAAGCCCAGGGTTTTAAGATCCTTACTTATGCCAATGATACTCAGCTTATTTTTTCTATCGATGATAGGCAAACTGAGACACAAGAGAATCTAACTAATATGCTGCCTTTCAGAAGTTGCAAGGGGGATGCAGGCACACTGTCTGAAACTTAATGCAGACAAAGCTGAAATTCTGCTCTTTAGTGGGGCCTGCAATGTTTGCAATGACCCCTGGTGGCCTTTATTTTTCGTGCCTGCTTCAAGGCCGAAGAGGGTTACCAAAATAGTGGGCTTTCTAATCGATGACTCTCTTTCCATGCATGACCAGAAAAATGCTGTGTGTGGGAGCTGTTTTGGACGTACTCTTCGCAGACTATTTCAGTGGATTCCGGTAGCGTGGCGGAGGAATGTTGTACAAGCATTGATGTTGTACAAGCACTGATTATGAGTAGGTTAGACTATAACAATGTGCTGTATGTCAGAATGGCTGAGTTTTAGTCCATGCACCTTCAATAGACTCAAAATGTGGAAGGAAGACTGATTTTAATAGCCCTAGCAGGAGATTGGCTACCACTTGTTTAACTTCTCTTGACTGGCTTCTAGGTTGTAAGAGCCATCTTCAAAGTACTCTGCCACTTGCACAGAGTACTTTATGACACAGGGCCAGTGACTCTGTGTGACAGTCGCTTTCCATAAGCGAGCGAGTGCTCTCTGCTCCTCTATACAGGCTCTAGTATATAGCAGGCGAATTATGAAATCTATAATGGGTGGCCACTCTTTACATTTTCTGGCAGCTTCTTACTGGAATACCTGCCTCTCAATCTATGCCTGACTTGGGATCTGTTAAGTTTTTGGAAAATGTTGAAGAATTGACCATTTCCACTTCAATGGCTTCTGCAGCGTAAAGAGTTTGGTGAGGTCTAACACTGGGATATCCCTTAGGGAATGACTGATGACTTTATGAATATCTTAAATTAATAAATAAATTGGCTCGAAGCTTTCTCTTGCTAGTGACAGAAGTAGACTTGATGGCCACAATTTCCTGTAATGAGCATGGGTAGAAAGAACTGGACGTTCCCTTGTCTTGGATGTAAAGGCCGATAATATCTCTTAATATCCTGTGGTTTGGTGTAATGTGGCTAGAAAATAAACTCAAATTGGGAAAATAAATAGATTGGTGGTTCTATGTGGTGAAACCAAGTTTGGGACCTCCCTAGCTATCCTAGTTCAATTTCTGATTTAAAAAATACCTACAAAAGAAAAGGTAATTAGACCCACGCATTCTCCTACCATTTTGGGAGGGAAAGGGAATTGCTGACCCCAAGAGAATCTGGCTGGATTTCTGCTATCACTTGTATATCAATATGTAATCAAACCTATGAATTATTGCATTACCTGGAAACAAGGTGACATGGTGTTTTAATGTCGGTAGGTGCCTGTAATAAGAAAAGGGAGTCAGTACAAGCTACTAATAAATTATTTCACACATGAAGTGAAATCATTGTGCCCTGTAGTCCACAGAAGCACAAATCACTGCCTTTCAGAAACTGAGAAAGAAATGGAGATCACCGTCCAAGAACACTACTGAGTTCAAAAGCAGGTAGAAAGATACACAAACTCCTTCCAATTCTGGTGCACAGCATCTCTAATATAATGGTGCACGCTCTATCCCTCACAAAGGGCCTCATGTAGGTAGCCCAATACCGGTCGGTAACGGCCGATTTTCGGTAATTATACCGTTACCGACCGGTATTTAGGCTTTTGCAATGTAGGGGGCACATTACAGGATTCGGTAATTTACCGAATCGGTAAAATTACCGAATCGGTAATTTTACCGAATCGGTAATTTTACCGATTCGGTAAATACCGAATCCTGTAATGATATGTAGGGGGAGTGTGTGGGTGTCGTGTGGAGTCGGTATTTACCACCAACTAATAGTTGGTGGTAAATGAAGAATGGCTCTGTAAATGCATTTTCAAGCGCTTAGAAGTGTGCAATGTGGCAGACATACATGCCCTTAGGGCATGTATGTGTGCCACATGTGCACACATGCAGGAATCAGGAGTGCAACAGGGTGTCAATGTGACACCCTGCCACCCTTGATTGTGCTCCCCCCATTACCGAATCGGTATTTACCGATTCGGTAATGAGGCATACCTTCCCATTGATTCAATCAATGGGAAGGTATGCCTCATTACCGAATCGGTAAATACCGATTCGGTAATTACCGAATTTCTACGATTCGGTAATTTTTACCGAATGAATACCTACATAGCATTTACCACTTCATAAATACCGAATCGGTATGATTCGGTATTTATGAAGTGGTAAATGCCAGGCCACCTACATAAGGCCCAAAGAGTGAGGAAAGATGGACAACCATCATCTGACTTGGCTCTGCGTGGAAATCACGCAGTTAAAAACAGTGCCTGGCACATGGAGATTTCCTAATGGAAAGCACTATTCTAAGAAGGCACGGCAAGAACTACACACTTTATTTGTGCAGCTGCCTTAATGAAAATTCATCATCTGACTCGAAAATAAAAAGACCACCAGGGCAGCACTTGGCTATGGTCACAATTCTACCCAAAAGTTTACCTTACATTTTTTGGGTTGAATGGTCAATTGAAAACATTGGGGCATATTTACAAGATACTGCAAGCCATCTTGTTGCATCATTAGGAAAGTGCAGGGATGCGTCGTATTTTCAACAATATGATGCATCCCTGTGCTTTACACTGCGCTGGCGCACCATAGGCTGCATAGCACCAACACAGGCACCCTTGCACCATGGTGCAAGGGTACCTGCGTTGCAAGGATGAATGATTTTGTGCAGGAAGGGACACCTCAAAAGAAGTGATACTTGGTGGTGCAAGGGACTTCAAAATATGCCCCATTGGTTTTAGAGGCATGCAAACAGTGGGACTTATTTACAAACCCACTGCGGCACCAGGTCGTCACTTTTATTGCTATACTGGCAGCGTTATGGGCTTCCCCATATTAACCCTGCATGACTTTTAATGGCCTTGTAAATATGTTTCCTTTTCACGCATAACTGCATGAAAGGGGAGTTCCATGGGTGTTGCTGTGGGTGTTCGCGTGCAGCATCCATGGAACTTGACGTATTCCCAGATTTACGACATTTTGTAAACCTGGGAATACGTCAGAATCTTATCCCTACGTGGAGAAATACTTTTATATCTCCTCAGTTTTTCCTCTTTCTAGGCGCCCTGCATTCTGCAGCATGCGTAGAAAGAGGAAAATGCCGTTAATTATTGTTTTTGTGCAGGATGGTGCCCCTTCCTGTACAAATACGATCACCCCCTCAGTGCAGGCACCCTGGCCAAAGACGCAAGGGTATCTGCGCTGGAGCAAGGCTGCTGTTTGTGCGCCAGCACAGGGGAGAAGAACAGGAATGCATCGAACCTTGTAGATACGGCGCATTCCTGCCCTTTTATTTTGACGCACGGCAGTGCAGCAGGAAGGCTTGCTGCGCTGCTGTGCGTCAAAATATTGTAAATTAGGCCCTACATGTTTTCAGATATATAAATCAACTGTGTTATCAGATGATAAGATTTTTGGCCTTGAAAACTATTTTTCCATAGCTTCAAGGCTCAATGTCAAATGTAACACCTTCAATCACTTCTCTTTTTTCTCCAAGAGCATGTTGCATTCCAGAACGTTTGGTTTGAATTGCAAATTTGGGGTTAAAAATGTCAGCATGCAAAGTGCGATTACCCTAAATAAATCTAGAACAACTATGGGAAGAAAAGACATATATTGTAAGGAATACTGTTCCAAAAATGTATATGCAAGTCACCTCTGAGGTATTTGACCTTGGAAAGGTACTCAGACTGCTTCCTCATTCCTCTGTATGGCCAAGAAACTTCACTGTGATTTGCAAGATCCTTATTGCAAAATGGAATTTCTCTGCCTTTTTATAATGGAAGTTGTATGTAAAATTCACATAAAGTCATTTTCAGTAATTACGTGAAGTTTGATAAAAAAAGATATGCAGCGCTACATGAAAATCAATTCTGGCATGTTTGTGTTATATTTTAGTGAAAAATGCATCTTTTTGCTTATTGTGGCTGCAAGGACGCACTTTTGCACTAATAATTTCGCAAAATACACAACTGCCCCAAATAAGAACTCCTCTTGTTCTGTCGGTTTGTGTTTTTCTGGTGCTATGGAAATAGGATGTTTACCTGAGTGACCCCCCCAATTACACCAATTGGCATAATGGAGCAATTTAGCGTAATTCTGCATAAAAAAGCCTAAAGTGAAATGTCGGAAGTTACATCATGTAGCAAACATTTCACACGGGCCTAGTAGCGATCATATCTTGTGGTGTTTTTGTTGTTGCGTCAGTGCAGAAATGTTTATGTTCTTTCTGGATCACCTGAATGATATAAGGTAAGCCTTTTTAATTCACGCCCCCACTCCACACTTCATGGTGCACATTTAACAAACTTTCATGTAACACACCACAGGAAGCCACCCTTCTGTGCTGCGTGAGTGCAAGGGAAAGGCAGGAATGCGCCTGGCACTATTGGCTGCCTAATGCCAACGCAGGCACTCTTACACCATGATGAAAGGGTGACTGTGTTGTAAGCAGAATTGTATTTTTTGCAGGAAGTGAGCCCTCCCTGCGCAAAAGCAATCCTGAGAGTCATTTCCTCTTTCTAAGCGTGCTGCAGAATGCATCACACAAAGAAAGAAGAAAAAAACGAAATGAAATAAAGATATTTCTTCTGTTTACTCCTCCCCTGGGGAAGCAAAGCATTTTGGTGCATTCCCAGGTTTACCACTAATGGTAAATCTGGGATTGGACCAAAATCCATGGGAGGATGGATGCATGTGAACACCCGCGCTCCACCCATGGGATGTGCAGAGATTTGCGCTGCCTTGCGTTAGTCCAGATTTATCAAACCATGCGGGGCCACGCAAGATGGCCCTGCGTGGCTTGATAAATCTGACTTAAGTTGCCTCGCCCTTGCGCCCCCGTGCGTGGCGCAAGGGCGACGCAACACAATGATAAATATGCCCCCCGACATGTATCTAATCACAAGCAGCCTTAATAAGAATTAGTGCTAACAATAATTTCACTGGATGGAGGATTCGTCTCTAGTTCTTTACTTTCCGCTAACATTTAATTAACAGCCAGTAAAAAAACACACTTGTGCCGTTGTATAGTTTACGTACATATGAGTAATAGTATATATACTCTGAAAGGTAGCAGAATACACTCCGGGGCAGATTTACAAGCCCCTTGAGACACTTTTGAGTCACTTTTAACATGGGAAAACTGACGCAAAAGTGGCGCAAGGGGCTTGTTAATCTGCCCCTCTGTGTTTTTCAATGTTATCAATATTTTGCACTTTATTCCATGCTTGCGTGCTGACTGGAACCGTGCCTCGCCTAAGTGCACGTACGTGAAACACTGAAACAATTGCAGCAACCATGAACTACATTTCCAATCGCACAGCTGATCGCTAATGAATTACAAACTCCTCTTGTTTGATAATCTTTGTTTATTCCATAATTTCCATGATTAATCAAGCTCTTCATTTGAAAAAATTGGGATGACTTACAGCCTTATCGTGTATAGCAAAGAAGAGCTTGATTAATCATGGAAATTATGGAATAAACAAAGATTATTAAATAAGAGGAGTTTGTAATTCATTGCCGATCAGCTGTGCGATTGGAAATGTAGTACATGGTTACTGCAATTGTTTCAGAATAGTATATATAGCAACATGCAATTATCTTTGCAGAAAATACTCACAATGGGGCATATTTTCAAGGACAGCGTTAAAATTATCGCCTGTAGAATTCCAATAGAAGCCCATGTTGACACCAGAACATGGACTTCTATTGGAATTCTCTGCAGCATATTATCAAGCCCATTATCGCCGCTTTAGCAGCAGTTTTCTGCCGCTAAACCAGCAATAATTTTTACCACCGTTCTTGATAATATGTCCCCAAAATTTTAAGAGCAAAGTACATTTTTAATTTATAAATGCCAAAAGACCAGGTAAGACAAATATACAGAGCGCCACGTTTCTCTTCTGAAAACCTGAGGTTCACTGACAGGGTATTGGAAAATGTATAATGTGTTACTGCAAATTCTGAAGTGACTTTATATTATGTGTGCAATATAAAAAAATACCGTTGTAAATGGGATTAATGAGGAACGATCAGGTATAATGGGTCCTGCAAATCGCAGTAGATGGTCACAGGTTGCCACCAAGTGGAATTTCAGGAGTATAGCAATAATACAATGTATTTTTTTCTTTTCAGAAGGTCCTTTCAAATTTTTTGCAACTAACATTATAGTAACTACCTAAAAGAATCAGAACAGTAAAGTTAGGATATTTTACATACTCAAAGGAGAACTGTTCTGCCATTTGCATGGTATCAACCGAAAGCACTGGATGGAAAAAAGACAATCCCAGGATCCAAAGACGTCTTACATAAACTTCTTTATTACTAGAAAATGCCATTGTTTCATAAAAATAGTAAGGGGCTTATTTAAAAGCCCTTGGCGCCACTGGTGTGTCACTTTTTTTGATGCACCGGGGGCGCAAAGGGCTTGCCCATATTCACAAGGCCACGTAAAGTTACCCTGCGTGACTGTTCATGGCCTTGTAAATATGGGTCCCTTTCATGCATTACTCTGAGTGAAAGGAATGGTCCATGGGTGTTGCTGTGAGTGTTCCCAAGCAAAATCCATGGTCCATGATGCATTCCCAGATTTACAACATTTTATAAAACTGGGAATGTGTCAGAATCATACGCCTCATAGGAATGGCACAACAAAGAGAAATACTTTAATTTCTCCTAGTTGTTTTCTCTTTCTATGCATGCTGAATCCTGCAGCACACATATAAAGAGGAACATGCCATTAATGATTGTTTTTGTGCAGGAAGGTGTCCCTTTCTGCACAAAAACAATTGTCTCCGCAGTGTAGGTACCCTTGCAAAAGGACGCAAGGGTATGTCTGCACTAGCACATGGCAGCTAATTGTGCGCCAGCGCACGGGAAAGCACAGTGATACATTGCATTGTTGTTAATACGAAGCATCCCGGTGCTTTAAATTGATGCAGCATGGTGCAGCTAAATGGCTTGTGACGCCGTGATGCGTTAGTTTGTTGTAGATGACGCCTTAAGAACATAGGGGCATATCATCAAGGACCGACGATAATTATCGCTAAGCACACTTAGCGCTAGGATAATTATCTCCGGGTAACGTGGAATTTTATCGCTGAGATAGCGTGCTATCTGCAACGTTTATCTCAAAAGCGATAAAATTCCAAGCGCTAACTCCCAAATGTGAGATTATCGCTAGAAATCCAGCGATAATCTCACAAAGTTTGGCGATAGCTTGTAGATAGAGCAGGGCAGACTTAGCCATGATATCCACCTTACATTGGATATTATGGCTAAATCAAACTAAAAGCAGGCGTAAGGAAAGTAGCGATAACCAAGGTTAGCGCTACTTTTCTTATCGCTATGCTTGTTAGCGTACCCATTGATAATTGGAGAAATGTCGGTTAGCGACATGTCTCCAGTTATTTTGGGACGGAACGCCCACTTTGCATCTCACTAGAGAAGCAAAGGTGGGCGTTACGGCAAAGGGAGCTAATGCAAGGATTCACGCGATAGTGTGGCCTTGCTGATAAGGCGATAAAATTATCGCCTCTTTTTGTCTGAAAACGGACGCAAAAGCAGCGATAATTTTAGATCGCCTCCTTGATGATATGCCCCATAATCACCATATGTTGTTCTATCAAGCCCCTTTTGCAGAATAAGGATACTTTTATATCGCTGGAATTTCTTAAAGTATACTTTACTATTTATAAATTTTATAGCAAAATCACAATGCAGTGATAAAATAAAGAAGCCATCAGCCGAGCAGATCGGTATTAAGACACAATCGTTATAATTAAAAATAAAATCTCATTACTGGTACCTAGATATAGCACTCTGGTTGACTCACATTAATGGGGTGTCTTGGAAAGTTATGTTTGTTGTGCCTGCAGGAAGTCAAATGGCACTTAGTTGGACTTATACTTGATTCATATCATAATGGACTGAGAGGGCCATATTTATAAAGAAATTAAGCAGTGTGGCACTGCAAGCTATTTAGCAGTGCTGCACTGTGTCATTTAAAAAATGAAGGGATGCATTGCACCCCTGCGTTCTCCCCTCACTGGCACTAAAAATGCTGCCTAGTGACAATGCAAACACGAATATATGACGGTACATCGCTTGGCAACACAACGCATGCCATTACATCACAGTTGTAACAACGCAAGCGCTCTTACAATGAGTTATCATTACAACGCACATTTTTTCCACACATATGCCTTCACCACGCATGCCATAAAATGCAAAGGCATGCGTGGTAAATTAACCTCAGTACCCCATTAACCATACCCCCATAAAATTCTAAAATTACCCTCACCACCCCAATAACCATACCCCCTAAAACATAAAATTACACTTGGCACCCCAAAACCCGAACCCACCCTGAACCCCAAAATTACCCTTGGCACCCCAAAACCCAAACCCACCCCCTGACCCCTACAATTACCCTTAGCACCCCAAAACCCATTCCCACACTGAAATCTAAAATTACCTTTGGCAACCCAAAACCGATACCCACCACAAACCGTAAAATCACCCTTGGCACACCAAAACCCATACCCACAATGAACCCTAAAATCACTCTTGGTACCCCAAATCCACCCTGAACCCTATAATTACCCTTGGCACCCCAAAGCCTAAATCCACACTGAACCCTAAAATTACCCTTGGCACCCCAAAACCTATACCCACCCTGGACCCTAAAATTACCATTGGCACCCCAAAAGCTAAATTCACTCTGAACGATAAAATTAACGTTTGCACCCCAAAATCCAAATCCACCCTGAACCCTAAAATCACCCTTTGCACACCAAAACCTAAATCCACCCTGAACCCTAAAATTACCCTTGTCACTCCAAAACCCATACCCACCTTGAACCCTAAAATTTCCCTTAGCACCCCAAAACCCAAACCCACATTGAAAACCTAAAATCAACTCGGGCATTACAGAACCCATACCCACCATGGACCCTAAAATTACCCTTGGCACCCCAAAACCAATATTCACCCTACAACTTAAAATCATCCTTGGCACCCCAAAACCACCATGAACCATAAAATTACCCTTGGCACCCCAAAACCCGTACCCACCCATAAACTTAAAATTACCCTTGGCACCCCAAAACTCATTCCCATCCTGAACCCTAAAATTGCTCTTGGCACCCCAAAATCAAAATCCACACGGCACCCTAAAATTACCATTGGTACCCCAAAGCCCATACCCACCCTGAACCCAAATATTAATCTTGACACCCAAAACCTAAATCCACCCTGAACCCTTAAATTATCATTGTCAGCCAAAAACTCAAATCCACCCTGAACCCTAAAATTACCCTTAGCACCCAAAGACCTAAATCCACCCTGAACCCTGTAGTTACCTTTGGCACCCCAAACCCATACCCATCCTGAAACCTAAAATTGCCCTTTACACCCCAAAACCCAAATCCACCCTGAACCCTAAAATTACCCTTAGCACCACAAAACACATACCCATCCGGAACCCTAACATTCTCCTAGGCACCCCAAAATCCAAATCCATCCTGTACCCTAAAATTACCCTTGGCACTCCAAAAAATAAAATCCACCGTTAAACCTAAAATTAACCTTTGCACCCCGAAACCTAAATCCACCCTGAACCCTAAAATTACCCTTGGCCCCCCAAAACCCATACCCAGACTAAACCCTCAAATGACCCTTGACACCACAGACACCAAATCCACCCTGAACCCTAAAATTATCCTTGGCACCCCAAAGCCCATACCCCCTGAACCCTAAAATTAACCTTCGCACCCCTAAACCCATCCCCACCCATAAACTTAAAATTCCCTTCTGCTCCTCAAAACCCAAATCCACCCTGAACCCTAAAACTACCCATGGCAACCCAAAACCCATACCCATACTGAAACCTAAAATTACCCTTAGCACCCCAAAATCCATACCCACTCTGTATCTTAAAACTACCCATGGCACCCCAAACCCCATACCCACCCTTAACCCTAAAATTACCCCTATACCCCAAAACCCAAACCCACCATACACCCTAAAATTACCCCTGCACCCCAAAACCCAAACCCACCCTAAACTCTATACTTACCTTTTACTTGCATGTAAAACACATATGCCTTTACCAGTCATGCCTTTACAACAACATTTGTTGTAAAGGCATGCGTGGTAAAGGCATATGCATTGTAATGCCATGTGTTGTAATGGCATTGTGATGTGATGGTAGTTGCTTTGTAATGACATGCGTTGTTCCAGTTTCGTTGTAATAGCTGTTTCCCCACAGACACCCTTGCACTCTTGGTGCAGGGGTGCCTGCATTGCAGGGATGATTGTTTATGTGCAAGAAGGGCACATTCCTGCACATAAACAATCCTTAAAGGTGATGTGCTCCTTCTATGTGTGCTGCAGAATGCATCACACATAGAAAGAGCAAAAAATTTGGAAAAATAAAAGTATTTCTCCTCGTTGCGCCACTCTAACGCCTGCTTTTGATTGGCGTTAGTTGACGGCGCTGCCTTAGATTTAGAGATCCTTGTAAATTGGGAGCATCAAAAAGCAATGGGTGTTGTGGTGGAATGCCCTCAGCAACACCCAATGCACACCCCTTTCACGCAGATACCTGCTTGAAAGGGTTCAATATTTACAAAGCAGCACTGAGCCATGCAAAGTGGCTTAGCACTGCTTTGTAAATAGGGAGCAGGGCATTGTGCCACTGGAACATCGGAAAATTGACACTCCGGTGGTGCAATGCTTTTGTGAATATGCCCCAGAGTTTCCACAAACATGAACTTCTCTTCCAAATCCACCCTGAACCCTAAAATGACCCTTTGCATACCAAAGCCTAAATCCACCCTGAACCCTAAAATTACCCTTGTCACCCAAAAACACATACCCACCCTGAACCCTAAAATTACCCTGGCACCCCAAAACCCAAATTCACACAAAACCCTAAAATTACTTATGGCATCCCAAAACCTAGACCCACCTGAAAACCTAAAATTAACTTTGGCACCACAAAACCCATACCCACTCTGAACCTTAAAATTACCCTGGGCACCCAGAAAACCCACATTCACTCTAGAATTTAAAATCACCTTTGGCACCCCAAAACCCAAATCCACCCTGAAACCTAAAATTACCCTGAAAACCACAAAACCCATACCCACCCTAAACCTTAAAATTACCCTTGATACCTCAAAACCCATTCTGATCCTGAACCCTAAAATTAACCTTGGCACCCTGAAAGCCAAATCTACCCTGAACCTGAAAATTACCCTTGGCACCCCAAAACCCAAATCCACCCTGAACTCTTGGCCCAAAACACAAATCCACCCTGACCCCTAAAATAACCCTTAGCACCACAAAATCTAAATCCACCCTGAACCCTAAAATTACCTTTGGCACCTCAAAACCCATACCTATCCTGAAACATAAAATTCCCCTCAACACCACATAAGACATATCCATCCTGAACCCTAAAATTCCCCTTGGAACCCCAAAACCCAAATCCATCCTGAACCCTTAAATTACTCTTGGCATCCCAAAACCCATACCCACCCTAAACCCTCAAATTACCCATGACCCCACAGACCTCAAATCCACCCTGAACCCCAAAATTAGCCTTGGCATCCCAAAAACCCATAGCCACCCTGAATCCTAAAATTACCCTTTGCACCACAAACCCCATACCCACCTTGAACCTTAAAATTACCCCTAGACCCCAAACCCACCATGAACCCTAAAATAACCCCTGCACCTCAAAACTCAAACCCACCCTACACCCTATACTGACCCCATACTTACATGTAAAACACATATGCCTTTACCATTCATGCCTTTATAATGAAATTTGTTGTAAAGGCATGCATGGTAAAGGCATATGCATTGTAATGTCAAGCGTTGTAATGGGGTTTGCTCTTTCTATGTGTGCTGCAGAATGCATCACACATAGAAAGAGCAAAAAATTAGGAGAAATAAAAGTATTTCTCCTCGATGCGCCACTGCTTAGGTTGGCATTATTTTTTGGCACTAACTCAGATTTAGAGATCCTTGTAAATCGGGAGCATCAAAAAGCAATGGATGTTGGGATGGAATGCCCTCAGCAACACCCAATGCACACCCCTTTCACACAGATACCTGCGTGAAAGGGTACACTGTTTACAAAAGGGCACTGAGCCATGCAAAGTGGCTAAGCGCAGCATTGTAAATATGGAGTTGGGCATTGTGCCACCGGACCATCAGAAAATTGACACTCCGTTGGTGCAATGCTTTTTTGAATATGCCCCAGAGTTTCCTCAAACAGAAGCTGCTCTTCAAGATATATCTAAACAATCATTTACAATGCAATGGTCTCGGCAATATTATAGGTAGAGCTATTGGTATTGCTCATTATTTTTTTATAATTTTTGTATCCCTAAATAAATGGCATTGTCATTTCTATTGGCATTAGCTTTTTTTTTGCATATGTGATACCTATTGCATTAGCAGAGAGAGAGTGAGCTAGTGAGATAGAGAGAGTGAGGTATTGAAATAGAGAGTGAGGTAGTGAGAGAGAGTGAGGTAGATAGAGTGAGGTAGTGAGATAGAGAGTGAGGTAGATAGTTACCTGCATTACCTATAAGATTGTGTACTAATGTGTGGGGAAAGGAAAGTCAGGATAGGGAGTGGGAATAATAAGAAAGAAAAGCAAGTAAAAGGGTGGAAAGGAGGAAGAAAATGGAGTTTGTAAAGACAAAATCAAAGAGAATGAAGTGCAATGGCGTAGAAGGGTGCCAGTGCCTTACTGCAAGCAAAGAAAATGGACCCCCAGTACTATGGTTGGGGATTAAAAAGGAGCCATTACTATGGAGCAAGGGGCCCCCGTCACTCCTGGGCCCCGGGTTCAGTTTACAGTCTGCACCAATGATTTCCGATTACCGATGTATTGGTAAAGCAGAGAAGGTAGCGTGAAAAGTGTGTGAGGTGACGTCAGTGACAGCAAAGGGAACAAGCATCGGGGTGTGTGGGGGAGGAGAGAGAGGAAAGAAATGTTGTATTGCGAGGTGCAGGAAAGGGGTTGAGTATGGGTAGTGTGAGGGGAAGGACAGAAGGTAGTGAGGGAAATGCGTTAAGAAGAAATGTGTTAGGAAAAAGTAGAGGGGAGGGAGACGGAGAAGTAAAGAAAAAAGAGAGAGTGAGAGGTGTATGCGGGGCAAAATGAGATGAGGACAGAGGGAGAAGCATGTCGGGAAATCAGGCCATTTCGAGATCTTAACAGCCATAAATAACCTACCCATATAGGGGCCCTTACGATGAAGAGAGGCCATGAGAAAGGCACGAGGCAGAACACGTTCATCACACACACCCCCACACACCTTCCCCGAAAAAGTGTGGGCCCGAGAGAGGCGCGAGACTCCTTTAACATGACACTAGGAGGCAACGGAGAGCGGGTGAAATGGACCAGCTCGGACAAGAGAGGCGCCCCGCTCTCTGACCAGAAGAGCCGAGGAGGGCAGAAAGAAGAAAAGAACCCCCATATCCCACCCGCAAAGTGCCCCATGAGCACCAAGAGATATGATAGGCACCAGGCATGATACTTCCATGACCAGATAGATACAGACTGGTATACGGCCACTAGGCAGGAAACGGACCCAAAACCCCTCCAACAGAGAGAAAGAGAGCAGTAAATCGGCGCGAAGCCCCCCTCCCCCACGGACAGAGTCGCAGGAAATAGGGGCGCGGCTGGGGCTGCAGCACCCCCAGACTTAGAAACATTTCATAAAGATAATGGAAAACAGCAAAGCCATTCACTGCTCACGTCAGGCAGCACGAGCCGTTTGTTCAAATACACTGACAGTTAAATGGCAACAAGAGCTCTGCAAACCCCCGATACCGCTGCCCACCCCCTGCCATGTATGTCCACATTCATGTTATTTGTCTTCAAATAAATAGCATTTGCTAAAAAGGTATTATCACTCTTGTGATCGGGTCAAGAGTGACGCAGTGAAAGGCGCCAACGTAAACAAATAACTCCCACTTAATTAAGGTTTACCAATATTATAAATGAGCTTCTTTTGGCTGTTTTTATTGCAGATTGTGGTGGCAGGCAAGTTTCGAAATAGGAAAAAACACACACTCTCACAGAGAGCTGAAAAAAGAACAAGATGGCTTACCTTACTCGTGCACGACAGCAAGAAGATCCTCACGGCCAGACGATACCTAAAAAATGGCGGATGGAAGCTTCCAAACTTTTTCGGATTCGGGGGCATGTTCCTGCTGTTCGAAAAAGGGCGTGGCTAAAAAGTGGAAAGAACAGCAGGGAACACGCCCCCGAATCTGAAAAAGACGGAGCCTATTTGGAGGGACGGCTCTCTCCTCCAATGGCTGGCCTCCGTTTAGGAAGCCAGCCAATGGAGGAGAAGCAAAAAGAGAGGCGGGCTAAATAGCCACTCTAAGAAACATTAAATCTCCGACTTCCGGTTCTGCCTTTGGCAGACCGGACAGTCCTCAACCTAAAAAATGCATTCTTCGGATGACAGCCAAAGTTCAGAGACGTAGTCATCCTACAAGTGAAGTTGGAAGGCGAATACTAGTAAATCTGATTTATTTGGGACTAAACCAGCTATTTGCATACTACGACCCCACAGATGTGTAAATTATGCATATTGATGTTTATAAATGTCGTTATAAATTTGCCTCTCCGATCATCTTGAATTATCACTTGAAATACAAATAGTTTACGCGTGTTTTCAACTACTGTTTATCTAGTATGGTACACCCTTTGATTTACTTGTTTCTGTTTATTTACAAACAACACCCAAAACAATGTTAAACTTTATTAATACAGTCCTATTTCTTTCACAAAAGTCAAACCATATTTGATTAAGAAAGAAACAAAACAACTCGTATATGTCAGGCAAATATAATACTCACCTTTTGAAGACAGTAGGCAAAACTACGACCACAGAATGAATGCTAGAGAAAAAAATAAAAACAAAAATAAAAACTGAAAACGAAAAAGAAAGAGAAAGGGGACACAGAAAAACAAGGATGTTTAGCAAACAAATCATATTGGCTTCAGATGTTATTTAAGCATGTTATCAGTCACACCTTTAAATGGGTTCAATATCTGTTTTCCGCCTCTTATGACAATGCATATTGTATATTGTATTCCAGCATAGTTTTATCGTAACTTTCTTTAAATAGTGAAATCTACAGTTCTTGAATTACTTTTGTTTGAATATTTTGCACTGTAGCAAGTTATAAAGAAAGGACATTGTTGTGTTATTATTAGTATGCATGCATTTCAATTACAGTAGGTTCAGTTGATAATGTGTTGTTTTACTTTTTACTCTTGCTAATATTATTTAGAATCGATTAGACATTATTCTTATAATCCCCTCTCTGTTAAAAGAGAAGTTCTTGCAAAACGGATGACATACATTTTATATTTTAATTTATGTTTATTTGATACTGACATTTAATTTGTGCCATGTTACAAAACTGACAAAAAATAAATCCTCTTCATGATTTTTCTGTAAATGTTACATTTCTAAACATCAATTATTCCGGTATGTATCAACAGTTGTTGGAAAGCTACATGAGACCAACCAATGCCTCCCAGAAACACTAAGTCAAACATCTAAATTGTTCTGATAATTTTCCATGTAGTTTTTCTAATACATTTTTGGGAAATCGCAGCTGGATGAAAACCTGCCAGGAAACTTAGTCAAGGTCAAATTCTGAGACTGACAAACAAATTACATTTTGGATCCGCCGCGATTAGCTCCATGGCACTCATGCACCTTGAGTCCAAGGTTAGTTTAGGCAAAGAGAACTATTTAGATCTTGTTGAACTATTTTCTACCTAGTCCTAATTTTAAATTTTAGAGGAAACATGTTCCTGTTAGCCCCACTGAGACCACAATGGACAGTCTGTAGAAAACAATAAGATGTGGCTACTATTGATAGAAAAAGGCTTGCCTTTGATGCACTTCCTGTTTAAATATCACTTTTTTCAATGCCCCAAGTATTAAGCAGCAGAGAGCTTTGATAATTACTCAGGGAGTAAGATCGGGTATTGGGGCATAACACCTCTATAGAAAAGAAATGACCTTCCTATACATAACATCACAGTACTTAACAACTGCATGATGCTGAATTGCACTATGCAATTCACTTGTATTGTATTTAGGAAGTAGTTAAAGATTATGCCCGAGTCACCACTAGATTGCATATTAAACTGATGTATTGTGTGATTCAGATCATTATTAGGAGAATGAAAGGCATATGTTGCTAACCATATGCCAGCGGCCCTGCGTAAACTCAAACCCATCTCATATTAGTGCTACATGTCAAGCGATAGGAATTTCTCTTAGCAATAAATGTAAAAAAAATGCAATGGTTATGTTGATAAACAGATTAAAAGTAACTTTTTCGATGAATCCTGAAGCTGTTAAATGGAATCACCATAGTTTTTTTAATGCGTCATCTTCAGCACTTCTAGACTCTTTTGGTGTCTAAGAACAATGCTTCTTGGGCCTCTCCCCACTTCTATGTGACAGTACACACAGGGGCATATTCTCAAGGAGCTATCGCCGAGTTAACGGCACTTCATCGAAGCCAAACTCACGATAAATGTATTGCCCCATTCACAAGCTGGTGCTAACAGCCCATAGCACCAGTTTACCTGCGATAACAGCCGCAAAAAACATCGCCACAGATGACTGCCGCAACTATCGCTAATAAGATGCAGAGTAGGCGTTCCCGAGCAAAAAGCCACGACAACACCACTTCGCAACATTCTCAACCACCAGCCACATCAGCGATAAGATCCCAAAACTGGCGATAAGGCGCGTTAGCAGCAGGAAATTAACACCTGCTCTGACCAGGTGCAAAGTCGGACGGCAGCCGGCACCAGAAAAGGGAGCCCAGCCCACAGCCACACCTGAAGAACAACAAATGCCATGGAGCTACTCATCATACAGCTCGGAGCCCCAACAGGCCCACAACACCCACTGCTACCACCCCCAGGCCCGCCACCACCCCCCAGACCCTCCCGCACCACCCCCGAACCACCACAGAGGCAGCTTAGACACAGACCACGGACCGTCAGAAAACCCACCAGCCTCACTGACATGACACCAGAGCATGTCATTGCCCACCACAAGCTCAAAAGGACAACCATCCTCCGCATCCTGAACATCATTGCCCACAGGCTGATGGTACCAACACAGCGGATAACCAACATCCCACCTCAGACAAAGCTGCTGGCTTTGCTGCACCTGTTGGCCTCTGGGACCTTCCAACCAACAACCGCCAGAGTCAGAGGGGTCACAGCCAGCCCTATGAAAGTTCCTCACACCTGTCCTGGATGCCATCATCAGCTTGGTACCCCAGTACCTATACTTCCCACACACTGCGCAGGAACTGCTTGAGACCAAGCAAGGCTTCTATGCCACAGCTGCATTTCCGCACGTGTTGGGGCAATTGACTGCACACATGTCCGACTTGTGCCCCCTGGCGACACTGCACACAATTACCGCAACAGAAAGCACACACATTCCATCAATGTGAAGGCAATAGTGGACCACAGTGGACTCTTCACGCATGTCGTCGCCAAATACCCAGGAAGTGTACATGATTCATACATCTTCCGACAGTCCATCATCATCCGGCGCTTCCAGGATGGCACCTACGGAAATGCTCTGCTTGTTGGTAAGTACCAAATGAACACACCACACACCTCAACTCCACAATCATACAATTCACAACTCTGGCAATGCACACGTCACAGAATCACATACAACATGCCAAACACCATGCCCACCTACCAGACACGACAGCACAACTTCCTGTGGTAACGTGGGCTAGCCATGTACACAAGCTATCAACGGCATGACACCTCTGCCACACAATAGCAGATTGTGGGGAGAGGTGGGAACCAGGCATGTGCGAAGGAGGCAAGTGTCCCATTAATAAGCATATACACAATGCCAAGTGTGGCGTGGATGTGCTGGCCAGACAGCAGTATGCAGACCACACACATATCCATGTCAAGACACACCGCTGATGTATGGCGTGTAGTGGACAGTGGACACAACCATGTCACTCCAGCCAGTGTGGAAGATAGTGGAAATTTTGCTAATTACGTCCCCCCTATAAGCGTGAGCGGAGTGGGCTGGTGTAGGTGTGTGAATAAAAAGCATGTAGCTCTGGCCGTGTCTCTCTTCCGGAAGGCCCAACGTCTCTGCCAGGGTGGCGCCTCTTGCCCCGCAACTAGGCCGACACCTTTGCCGTGAGCGGTGTTGCCTGCGAACCTGTGGGCCATATGCAACCTAGGCAGCTGGTCCTGAACCAGTCTTCCCCGCCCCTGCGCACCCAGCCCTCAAAGCCCATCTTCCAACACCGGCGTCTGTCAAAGAGGGCCCACCACGTGCCGGATGCAAGCACCAAGCCTGAGGCACGCGACCTTGGCATCCTCTTCAGACCATCACGGCCTCCGTGACACAGGCGTGCAGAACTCCTTGTCGTTGACGTACTCCACCAGCATACACAGCGGACTAGTATTTCACACATTTGGAACTGAGTCTTGCCCTCTACATGGCAGAGTCAATGGCATTGTACAGGCCTCATCGCATACTGCATCCCCTTCCAGCTCTGTTGCCCCTGAGTGTGTGCCCTGAAATTCATGGCCGATATCTGTCTGTACGTCTGTGGCGTCTGGGCCCATGGGCTGGAGGTTGTCTTCCTCTACATGCAGCTCATACTGACAAGGTGGAAATGTGGAGTCTGTAGCATTCAACTCTGCCATTGGCCTGTTTCTGCTTGCTTCTACCCTCTTCATCATGTTCTGGAGGGACACCTTCCACTGCCCCCCGCAACCCTCTGCAACTTTCCCCTTGGAGATCGATGAGTACACACTTAGCTCGCATGGCCCTACCTCAGCGCACCGCAAGTCACCGTCCCGTGGCGGTGTGCCTGTGCCGGCCGTGCATCCGGGCCCACAAACTCTGTGCTGCTCAAGTCAGGGACCCATGATGTCCGTACCTTGTACTGCTGATTGTCTGCTCACTGTTTTGGTTTTGCCAGCACCAACCAACCCCTGAGTGGTGGCTTACACTACCCAACACCCATCCAGCACAGGCGTCACTGGAGATATGACCCTGGAAATAAAAGGGGCAAGAAGCACGTGCCCATAGCCATTCCCCAAAACTCACTGTGAGGAGGCCGCCTCCATGGACACCCTGCCCCTCCTTCCTTTCTACCCCATGAGGCAAAAGCGGAGTAAGGAAGATTCACAAACGCAGGGAGAGGAAGGGTAAATCTCTTCCACTGCCTCTTACGCACAAGGAGTAATTCCACCTAGGGAAAACAGGAACCAATGGGAAGATGGCGAGGCACAGCTATCGCCGTATGAAGAGAACACGGAAGTGCAGCTGGGTGGTCTGGGACCGGAGGAGCGAGGAGAACAGACCTGGAGTGAGGACAGCAATGTGGAGAAGCAGCGCGCAGCGGGAAGAGAACATCATGAAGAGGCGAACCTAGCAGTCGATCCCAATGTCGCCCACAACCAGGAAGAAAGAGCAGAAACCTGGTCGGAGGAGTGGTGGACGCCCCAGGAGGATACTGACGAGCTGCCGCAACTCAGAAGAAATGCGGCTGTTGCGGTACGTGATACGAGAGGGGGAGGGAGTAAAGGGCGGGTAGTGAGGCAGGTATCAGACCACAGGGCACTGTAAATATTAGAGCACACGTACATGATCTCAGCACTGAATGTACCACCACCTTTACACAAGCCCGTTTTATGAGCACTTTTTCCCTTTGTGTGTATCTTTTTCCCTCCTTTTGCGCTAAAAGACACCTGATATAAAGGTATCTGAGCGCAGGTGCTTCCTCCATTTCGTTGACAGTCTTTTTCTTTCAGTTCTATCTTTGAACATCCTCTTAAAATTAGTCAATCCCTTGTAAAGCACGACGGGTATGCCTTGTTAGAACTGGTGAAGGGCTCTTTCCCATTAGGTTAGTGGCAAGAGATGAACTGACCTTCATTTCTCTCCTACTTTCCTGAGCCTCCTAGGTGCCCAACCAAGTCAAGAGCCTCGTAACAACCCAGAAGGAAGACCACAACCACCATACCAGAGGGATAAAGGGTCAGTTGTCCCACTCCAAGAACTGTCTTACTGGTTGATTTTTGATATCTTTAAAAAACCCATTCAAGATTGATCCCCGAATCCGGCCTCCTCGTTTTTCCTTCCACCCAACCCTCTCACACTCACGCAGTGTGTCCGTGTGGTCATTATATATGCATGTGGGACCGGGGCAATTCCACTTTACATTGTGCTGTGTACAGCGTGCGCAACCATGTCACCGCAGTCAGTGGTGTGGACCTGGGACATGTAACCGTGTTGTATCTTCATGTGAGCGTAAGCGGGGTGTACAGGTGTACAACAGTACTGCGCATGGGGTGTGGCTCCTCCACACGTGGATCTGGGTGTGGTTCAGTGTGGGCCTTGCCAAGGATGTGGCTGATGCGTGTGTCTCTGTTGTAGTTACTGCGCCACCCGTCACGCAATCGACAATGTTGCCATGTGGCATGTCCCCGGTGTGCATGGTCGGCCGAAGGGGTACATGGGGGAGGGCATGCCCGCTCAGGGTCAGGGATCACACATGCCAACTGTTGTGTGTGTCGCTATTAGCGCAGTTTGAGCCAAAGATGTACTCTCAACTGCATGTCGAGTTCAGCCAGGCAGGTGCTCTACGTCTGTGTCAGCACTGTCCTTGCAATGGGCCTTCACACACGTGGCCAGCCACATTCTGTGAAGCATCATCACTGTGTCGTACTCAGGATTGTAGACATGCGCAGACAGGCATGACAACGGTGTGCCGTAGGGGGTGCATGTGATGTAATCGCGCTACGCACACTAGTGGATGTGCTCGGGGGGTGCAGCAGTGAGGCTACATAGTACACAGTGATGCAGCTCATTTGCAACACGCAGTACATGTCATACAGGAATCACTAAGTCACACATATCAAAAAACCTATGAACCAGTGCGCCTGCCAACACATCATGCAGTATGTAGTTGTGACTCATGTCTCTCTGCACTATCACAGGTGACCAAGGATATGCACTCTATGCTTGGATGATGACAACCCTCCGAGCCCCGAACACACAGGCCCAGAGGCAGTACAATTTGGCCCAAACGCACCAGGGGCATCGTGGAGCGCACATTTGGCGTGTTGAAGTCACGTTTCAGGTGCCTGGACGTTACAGGTGGTAAACTACTGTACAGCCCAGCCCTCGTGTGCATGATGATCGTAGCATGTTGTGTGTCGCACAACATATGTGTACGCAGCAAAGCCCCGTGGATACAAGTGCCAGATGCACCAGACGATGATGATGAAGATGAGGCAGGTGGACTATACCCCACTGCAGCCGCAGCAGGAAAAGCCCGTAGGGCCGACATCATTGACAATTTCTTCTCTGGTTGACGTCACATTGAGTGGGTCCTTCGCAGTAATGGCACAGTACGTTGACTGCCACAGGTACTGCATGTGCTAATAAAAGCATTCTGATACACATTCCCTGTGTGTATGTCACTCATCTGTACGGGCACTTCACTCAGACAAGTGTGGGTGCGACATGTTGTGCTGTCAGTTGCAGGATTTGTTGATGGATGGTGGGTGTGTCACCTCTGTGCAGTGAGGCTGTTTATGGTGTCACGTATTCGAACTGCCAGTTCTGTGTGTCACAGTTGTTATGATATCCCACTCTTCGGCGTTTCACATGTGTCCCAAATCATTCCATTTTGGCTGTCGTTTCACATGTGTCCCAAATCATTCCATTTTGCCTGTCATTTGTGGCCTACAGGTGACAACAGGGATTCTTTTGTGCTCTGATATGTGCCGCCAGGATGCAGGATGGCACCCTGTGACTCAAGTCCCACGACATGGGCAACATGTATGTAAGGGGGAGTCACTGCCCCTACATCAGTCCGTGCTTTCATTCTTGTTTGGTCATGGACATGGCACGTCGATGTGCAGGGGGTGTTGTTTGTCGTACATTGTGGCTGTTTGTGGGGAAATGCCTATCTGATTTGGACAATGGTCATTTGTTATGCGTCACAGCTGTGGGCTTGTGCTCGAACGTAGTCATCTCACCGTTTGTTTACTCCTCTTTTATGTTGCAATTTCCTGCCAGACGCGTGGGATTTGCAGGCCGGTTGCTGCTTTTTGTACCACGATTGGCCTCATCGCAGGATTTATTACATTAGCATTTCACATTTTTACGGTGATTGTTTGCACATGGCAAAATTAAACCTCTCAAAAGAACACTTGTAGCATCAGAATACTGTTTGCCCATGCGCAACTTAGCCTCGATGAAAACATTCCAGACTGTGTCTTCGGTTGCAGGAGAAGGATAACGTGGGAGGTTATCAAAAACTCTGCGACCAGCTGTGCCAAGGTGATTTACTAAAAGAGCCAGTTTCCTTGAAGGGGAATACCCATCAGCATCAATAGCAGTGAGATCGTTTTCTAAGTCTCTCAGCCATTCAGACCACTTCAAATCAGGTTTACCAGGTTTTACTAGAAAAGGTGCTGGCTGAATGACTCCCTGGCGGGATGCCTTTGAAAGGAAAACTGAATATATATTTTTTTCCATGCTAGGGGCACACTGAAGTGTGAATAGTTTTGATGATAATGAATAAATAAGTAAAATAAATAATTTTGTGAAGTACTGAACGTAAATAGTATAAGGTCGCTGTAAAGTAAAAGTACTTGTATGAGTCACTGACAATGAAAAGTAACACTCACTGTAATGCCATTCAGGAGAAGCACAAAGAAAATGAGACAATGTTATAATGGTGTGCGAGTCACCGATATGAGTGTTGCATGGAATGAAAGTAGAAGAAGTGTGAAAACATAATACAGATGAAACTCTCCTCACGCTGAAGAAACTGACAATGTAAAATGAAGATCGGCGAGCGTTTGTAGACCAATTAAAGATGGCCGCCAGTGAGCGTATGACGTAAGTGCGCTCTCCCAGGGTGCAAAGCGGCAATTGGAATTCGATGACGGCAGATGAGGAAGAACGGAATGGCAGAGGCAGTAGAGATTCCAGGAGCAGAACGAGGTAAGAAAGATGAGAGCGAGAAGGTAACCGACTTTTGAAAGCGGCTCTCTGGCGCCTCGCGTCTCAACGTACTTGTGAAGGTCAAGAAACTTGAAAAAAATTATTCGACCAACCTGAAATGAAACGACGAGGAGGCGGACAGGTCCGTTTAAAAGTCCAACAATGTAATGGTATCAGTCCGGTGGGCTCCAACGTAGAAATTGCCAGGCAATTTAGGATAACGGCGAATTACCCCACTCCTGGTACCAATTTGTAGTAAGGGGAACGCCAGTAAATCCAGGAGACTCTCCGCATGTAATCCAGTCTTCTACTTTATTTATATTTAAGTAGATAGTAGCGAAGGAAATGGAGCCCATGGCAACAGCAGTTGTAAGGGCAGTGAACAACAGGCAACTCAACACAAGTACAGAATATAATGACATATTAGAACCCTATGTAAAGATCCTAAATACTTAAAGAAACAGTGAAATTATAATACAGTATACCACAGTGGTGTTGATTTTAACGCAGTCAGTTGACACGTTATCTGGTGACTATCGCATGGTACCGCAGTGTTGAGAATGCTTCGTTAACACAGCGTAAATTTCACGCGATAGACTGCGATGTTGGAAGTTGCGTTAAGTTACTTTTGTGATGGTTATCACACGTTCTTGAGAATATGCCCCACAGGAGCTGTGAGGATAGTCAAATTGTTTATGCATATACATAAAATATGACCATTCAAAGGAAGCTCCACAATTCTGTGTGGCTTTCTATTTAGGTCACCTATCTGTAGAACATTCTCACTTATGTCTGGTGTAATTAAATTTATGTTATATAATTAGCTATAAGACAGGAGCTCCTCTGTGAGTCCATCAGTTAGATATTAGAATAATTTCAGTTCTAACTGCTCTATGCAAAACCCGTTTTCATAAATATTATCCCTGTCTTTCAGTATATTTTTTGAAGACCAGATCTAAAGTTTGACAGACTGTACTCTGTCCATCAGGGAGGCAGCAGTTATTATGGCTCCTACCCTGACAGACTACCGTCCTCGAAAATGTCAGATCACCACTGGCCCAGTGGTGATTGCTGCACCTTAACAGAAACTCCTTCTTCGGTTTTGAAGGCTGCCAACAAACTTTTAGCACTTTTTTGTTTTTCAGAAACAAACTCTCATAATTGAGTCTGCTATTGAAAAAAATAAAATAATGATCCTTCACCTAGGGTGGTGGGGCCATTATTGTTTTCTGTCCCTCACCAGCAGGATGTTCCAGGCGGTGACATCTGGAAAAAAAAATCAAACCGTCCAATAGTGGGCAGTGTTATGTTATGTAAATCAATTTTATAGAGCACACAGTTGCCTAGCTCAGGCTTCCTGGCGCTTGCAGAAGGATAAGCAACAACATTTCTAAAACGATTTATCTGAAAAGATGGGTTTTTGGTAGCTTCCTGAAGCTTAACAGATTGTTATTTGACCTGAGCTGGACAGGAAGAGAGTTCTATAATTTGGCAGTAAAGTAAGCAAATGAACGATCTCCTCCCGCTCATAGCTTTACTGCCACGGTCTCATCTCTATCGGCCTGTCTGAGGTACTTTCCATTGGCGGAGCCAATGGAGGATCCACGGACAGAAAGCTGATGGTCCGCTCATCTCTTAATGAGACTGATATACCATAAATCATGGCATTTGTGACAGAGTACCTTGTCTGCCAAACTCTAAATAAAGCCCTAGTGTTTACATATTATTGAGAACCCTTTATTGTAATATTATATTACTTTCTTTAGACCACGTAAATACTGAAATTTGTTCTTGATCAATAGAAGAGGGACCATCGGAACACAGGCTTTCTCATTCTAGGTATCTGCCCTAACTGCATAGGCACCTCCATTTATTAGGATCACTGATGTCATATGGACCCAACCATAGTCCATACAAAACAGAGAGGAGACTTGTCAGGAGGCTCTGCTCTTGGCCCACATCGCTGGGGCTTTGAGCACACATAAACACCACTTCCACCCTTAACACAAAAAAAAAAACTTGGACAGATCGACAATACATGCACACACACACGTCTCGCAAATAGTGGGTCTCACCACATAGTTTCAATACCTCTGAGAAGTCCCCGGATGGGGGCACAGGTTGTACCTAAGACGGGCAACCCTTCCTGTTTGCGAGGGAGCAGCAACAGCCGGTAAACTCTTTGCATCTATTCGTGTTCCTGAGTCCTACAACCTCTCTGAACTTGTGATTTTTCTGACCACACAGATTCCATACTGTTTCTTGAAGCTGGGATCTACTCTTTTGGGTTCTAGGACACAACAGAGCCCTATTCAATGTCTTTTTTGTTTGTGGCCAGGCTTAGGTCCTGTCAGTCATTTGAAGAATGATGAGTTCAGTGATATCTCCTCCCCGTTTATCTAAATAGTCACCATGGTGCCCTTTATCTGTGTTACTTTCGTGGTAGGAACTCAAACGGTAACCAGAACTTGCTTCCTTGATATATGTCTCTTATGAACACTGATTCACCCACCTACAGGGTGTGGCCATGCTTGTTTGCAACTTAATATCATTAGACACTGGGTGACACGGTCACTATCTGGAACTCCTGATGCCCAACTGGGATGGTGAGCTATGGACTTTCATATAGGTCTACCCATGCAGGCCTGGCTTGTGGGTTGTCAAGCAGTCATCTGAGGAGTTTGCCACAGGAACAAGTGGATGGCCCACCAAAAGCGCTGATGGCTAGCTGTGTTAATGTGGATCATTTTAGTTATTGTGCGCTTAAATAACTCTACTTTCCCATTGACTGTGACCACAGGGGATTATGTTTATGTGCTTGACTCTTAGGGACTCTAGGCACATCATTATTTCTTATCCCCAGAAGGGTAGTCCATTGTCAGTTCAGAACTCCTTGAAGTGGTCATGCGTGGCAATTATCTTCTCCAGTTTTGATATCATTTCATTGGCGGAGGTGGTGTTGACAATTTTGATCCCCCTGTATTTTAAGAAGTCATCTACTACAACTAGCATATGAGATCTATCTAAAAGACTGCAGAAGTCTTTACTTGCTCTTATCCATTGCTTATACGATATGGATTCAGTGATGACAGGTGGTGAAGAATCAGGATTTCCTGGAGCCTGAACTGGTTGGCACTCCTTTTAGTGGCAGAGGATAATCGCCCCACTGCTCATTGAACAGTGGAAAGTAATATAAAATGATAATAAGGAGAAGTTATTATAATTTATTTTTCTTTGCAGCTCTCCAGCCAGGTTGGGTGGGGTGGGGGTAGGCTCCCTGCTGTCAGAAGGAGCAGGAGTGGTGTGCACTCCCTCCCTAAGTGCGCATGACAGCTTAGTCAGCCCTCTAGGGCCGGCCAAACAATCATGCGCACTTGGCATGTTCTCCACTGGGCTGTATTGCACAGCCCAGTGGAAAAGGTGCCCAGCCTCCCTAGGCAATACCTGAGCTTCCAAAAAGGATGCTCAGACCAATCACAATGCTGCAGCGTCATAATTGACAGGGAGTGTCCGGGAGCCTGAGTGCTTTCAGTGCTGGTGAGGATGGAGAAGAGACATGCTGCGGTGGCTGCGTCAGTGAAGAAGAAGGTAAGCTTATTTAGAATTTTTTTCATTACCCCCGCCCCACCACCCCTGTTCTGAGGCAGCCTCTACTGACTCCTGTACCACTTGCTGTAATACTTTATTGATCTGGGGAAACCACACTTTCTGTTAGAGTCAGATTTTTTGTTTTTACAATCCCATGCTGCCCTGCATTGGCTAAAAGTATGATTTTCTTGGTGAGGCTTTTCTCTTTGTAGATCGCCAGTTCATGTTGTATTGATTCCAATAACTGCCTTGCTTTTGGAACTTGTAGGCCAGGTGTCTTTTCTGGGAGGACCAGCTTGTGTTCTGTGGCCAGCACTGTTTCTTCCGAAGCAATGGGCAGAGGCTGCGACTTATCTACTACAAACAAAACCTACTCTTTGGTATCTTTGCATGGGCTTTCTTCTTCAGAAGTGGCTATCCTCAAATGGCGAAAGAGAGAATCAGATGGGTTGTGAGATCCTGGTTTGTACTCCACTCTAAAGGTGTACTCTTGCAGTTAGAGCATTCAGGGCCTTATTATCAAGGAACGGCGATAACATTATCGCCGCTTTAGTGGCAGGAAACTCAGCTAAAGTGGCGATAATGGGCTTGATATAATGCCCTTGTGAATTCCCATAGAAGCCCAGGTTCACACCAGAACGTGGGCTTCTATGAGAATTCACAAGGGCATATTATGAAGCCCATTATCGCCACTTTAGCTGCAGTTTCCTGCTGCTAAAGTGGCGATAATGCTATCACCGTTCCTTGATAATATGGCCTTCAATCTCTATGTGCAGGGGAGGCTTTAATAATAACCATTGGAACTGTAGTGCCAGCTGCTTGTGATATGTGTGAATGACAAAAGGGCAGCTGCTTAGGGGCTGGTGAAACTACCTGCCCAACCAATGTATGGTGTTTGCTTCTTTCTTAATTTGAAAGTAACATTGCTCCATGGGCATGAGGGCCCTGCTGGCACATGTCACTGGAGCAAATTTTAAACATGGTTGAGGTGACAGTGATGTTTCTAGTCCGGTAGGGCTGACATCTACAGCTAGGTCTGATTCTTTTCAGAGGGTCAAAATAGTCCAAGGTGGCGCTTGCTGACAAGGCTCTTTTGGTGTCTTGGAACACTGCCCCCTGTGTCCCTCTCCACTCCTACGTGACAGATGACTTGATGAATACACACAGTGGGCCTGTGAGAATGGCCAGCTTTTTTATGCGTGGCCAAAATAGTTGACCATTCCAAGGAAGCTCCAACACTTCTGTTGCTGCCTTGCCAAGATCTGTAGAAACTCCCTTTCTGGAGAAGCAATATTAGAAGAATGCCACTTCACACAGGAGACATTTTTACTTTTCTTGGTGAAGTGTCAGGTCATTTTCTTGGAACATTTGGAGTACCATTTGAAGGTGAGTGTGATGCTCTTTCAGTGTCTTGACATAGACTATTATGTTGTTGCTTACGTTGAATACCCCTGACAGTACCTCTCTTATGGCATTTTGAAATACCTCAGTGGCACTCAAGATGCTGAAGTTGCTCTTCCGAGTTCAGATGGAGGTAGAATGGTATCCTGCTGTTACTCAGCCCAATTGATTATACAGACTTATCAATGTGTAGCTGTACAGTTGTTTCTTTGAGGCATCCGATGCCTTGAAAAAAGTGATGGAATTATTCTAAGAGAGTTGGGCTTAGAAGTTGTCCACTGACTTCTCAGTGATTTGTCGAGCTTGCTGCAGCAGAAAACCTTCATAGTCTGCATTGGCCATTGGCACAAAATGGTTGCTTAGCATCATGACCAGGGAATTATATGTGTGTAGAGGCCCCCATTCTGGCACAGTTTGTGATAATTTATAAATGCCTGCCCTGGCTAAGTGAAGTAGAAGAGGGTGTTCCGTGAATAATTTTGAGAAAGTTCTAGTCATTCAATCCACATTTTCCACTTTGCAGCCTGGCACGATGGGACTCTTTAACACTGAAAGGCTCAAAGGTAATGTCAGATGCCATTGGTAAGATTGCTGTGATTTGAGTGGACAAGAAGAGTATGGGTCACAACGGCTAGTAACCTGCACTGTTCAGTGATCTGTTTAGGCAGCCTCTACGTCTGATGGTGTTTGTGTGGGACCTGGTGCTGGGTTGGTGCTACGTCACCATATAGGTAGGAGTCAAACATACTATTACTCTCTCCTCTCGCTCTAGACCTAGGCATCTATAAGATGTAGTCTCTGGAATTAGTTCTCCTGATTCTGTGTTTACATGCTTGCATATGTTTTGTATTATTCTGTCTCTGCTCGGGCGGGCGTGGCACACTTTTTCTATCACTAGCCACATCACCTTCACCAGATCACCATGCATGTGTGAAGCCACTTGGCATAGCAGTGCTGACCACCCTTTGGTGGAGAAGTGAGAATCGCAATGGATGGGTGTCAAACAGCTCACCAGGCATAGTGGACCCGCCAAGGAGCTCCAACACCACTTCTGTAAATGACCGCATTCATCAGGATATGCAGAGGCACGAGGTAGTGTGGGAGAGCTGGATTCAGACATGTAGCATGTGGTGAGCATACCTCCTCGTTTCCAGCTATTGCTTCACATTTAGGCAACAACTGGTATGGGTGCATGAGCGCGGAAGCACAAGTCATCACCTGCACACACGCTTTCTCATTCCAGGTGTCCGTCCCAAACTGCACTAGCAGGCCTCATTTTATTAGGTTCACTTATGTAATGTGGGACCAAACACAGTCCGCACAAAACAGGGGAGGTTTGCAATGATACTGTGGTCTTGGCACATAACTAGTGGTTTGTGCTTGCACAAACAACCAAATTTTCCTCTGCATTTAAGATAGTAGATTCGACATATTAAATGCAGTAAAAGAGGGATATGTAAGGATGAATCACATGCTCCTAAACGTTACACCAGTGATCAAAAAGAAATGTATAAGGTAAGGGGAACAGCAGAGCTATTGCTATTTTCTAATAATGAACATAACTAATAATACTCAGAATTCTACATTTTTGCTAATGTTTCTGTCCAACCAGTTTACAATTCACAAAAACTATATTTAAGAAATTATATGACTCTATTTGAAAGATGCTGAATAATTATATTTTTTGTAAACTACTCTGTATAGAGCTTTTTGTTATTTACACAAACTGTTTAAAGAAATAATGTATTGTTCGCTTGAGGTATGGATATGTATGCTGTGTATGTTCATATTATTAAAATGGTATTAGATATATATTTGACTTTTTTTCATTATCTTATTTAATGTATATAGCACTAAAGAAGAATCACAATATTGACATCCTGAGTTAAATAGATTTTAAACATAAGCTTGGTTCTGTTTCATGAGCCTTCATTTTGAATGTGAAATGTATCAGATGTAAACCGATTTAAAATCTATCTGCTGTATTGTTGAACCTCATCTATATTCTAGAGTGAATTAATTAATAGATAGCTATGTAATGACGTAGTAATATTGTTAATACTTCCCAACTAATGATAGCTATCCACTGACTAGGTATTATATTTCACTGTATAGTAGTGCACATGGCAATATTTTAACTCATTTTTATTCCTTGTTTACTTATGATTAAAAATTTTATTGTTGTTTTTAATATATAGTTTTACCTGAAAAAACTTGACTAATTGATATTTTCAGTAGCCATCTCCAGAGAATCTCCATGTTTCTACCAATAACCCCAAAATTACTGCAATGCAAAATTTGTCGTACTCGTGTGATTTTCACCTTTGTACAATTTAAAGTAAAACTAACATAACAAATATTTAAAAATCAGACTTCTGGATCTACAACCCTATTTGAAAATTGTTTGTGAATAGAGCCCACTAAGTAACATTTCCAATTGTGAATTCGCTCCAAAATAATTTAGAGAGATATGAATGAAGCACATTTGGAGAAGTGTAGCTCATTGGTTAGAGGAGGCATACCCTGAAGCAGAGGTCAGACCCGGGACCAGGGTTCAATTCCCGACGCGGCAGGGTCCGGAGCCCAATTGTCCACGGACTCGATAATTCTCGCTTCGGTGCCCACTCTAAGCACGAGTTCACACTATGCAGCTCTGGGCAACAAGCTTGCTTAATCTCCACAACGGCCCCCCGCGGCGGGATGCCTGGCTTTCACCTTGGGGATGCCCAGTACGGGTTATCTCACAGGGAAAAACCAGGACGGGTTCCCAATGCAAGCGCCAAGATGCCCAAGGGTAAGTTGAGCGCTATATAAGAACACATAATAATAATAATAATAATAATAATAATAATTTCCAAAATATTAAAAAGCAACTTGGAGCCAGATGTACTAAGCATCTTGACAGTCTCAAATCCTAAATTCAGCATTTGTAACCCTTAAAATGCTTTTTCCTATGTACTTATCAACATTTTGGGAGTGGGAAAAATGTCTCTAACTCCTAAAAACAATTTCCAAAAGGATACCGATTCAGTATCTAGAAGGAGCATGTTGATCTTAGATATCAATATTTTATCACCAAAATCCAGTCACACCTCCCTGGGCATGGTAATGCTTTTCTAAATGGGAAGGGATCCCCAGGGGGGCCATTTCTACTTTGTAAAATCTAAACAAAAACTTTGTTGAAGAGTTGTGCAGTGGTCCTCAAACTCTTTTAAACGAACAAGAAAGTAACTTTTTCTTTTTTGGAACATAGGATGCATTAAAAAAATGTTTGCTTTATTAAAAAACAATCCCAGACATGGTGGTCTGCTGACCATGTCAAGCCACTATCCCCGCGATTTCCTCCAATCATAGTGATTCACAATCTGTAACCTACCTCATTAGTTTTCATGAGGTAGAGGTAAGTCGGATTCCAACCCACTGCAATTTGGATTTTTAGGAACTGACCTATGAGTAATCTTCACTGGTAGCAATAATACAGATCACAGCTAGAAACTCTACACCAGACGGCACAATATTTTTAAATGAAACTCAAAGGAGGTAGCTGGCTGATTTGAGGACAGTATTGGGGCTAATGATTGAAGAGCCCGGTTTTTAAAGCTTTCCTGAATAAAAGCAGATCAGTTGTTTTTTTCAGTTCAACTGGAAGAGAGTCCCAGAGTCATGAAGTGCTGGTTATGAAGATCCTTTCCCCACATTGGGATTTTTTAACTCTGGGAACCACTAGGTTATATGCTACGAAACAGCAAAGTGTCCTCGATGGAATGTACCAATGCCAATTTTGCCTAAAGTATTTGGGCCGCAGCCATGTAGTGGCCTGAAGGCAATACAGAGAGCTTTAAACTCTATGTGCTTTTTAACTGGGATCCAGTGGAGAGGAGTCAGCATTGAAGAAACAGATTCACGTTTGGGAATACCCAAGAGAAGTTGGACAGCGGCGTTTTGTAAGATCTGAATTTTGTTAATGCATTTTTCTGCAAGTTGATGAAAAGAGCATTACAGTAGTCTATTCTCGAGAGGATAAGAGAATAGTCACTGTTTTCTGGAGGTCTTTGGGACGAAGGGAAAGATTTTCCCAAGAAATTTGATAGTGAAGAATAAAGCGGACGTGATAGAATGCACATGATCCTCAAAAGATAGTTTACTGTCAAAAATCACTCCTACGTTCTTGACCTTAGAGGTAGGCATAAAGGTGGGGAGTGTGCCAAGTTTCAAAGGCCACCACGAAGGGGACCACAAGGTGGTATTCTTGCAAAAAAGCAATACCTCCGTTTTACAGGAGTTGAGCTTTAAACAGTTGTGGGCTATCCATTTCCCAACCTGTACGACAGAAAGAAAGGATTTCAGAAGGGCAAATGCTTGATCCTTGATACCGATGCAAGAAAGACGACTGAGGAGGAAATCATGGTTAATGGTATAAAACGCTGCAGAGAGATCTGAAAGAATCAAGGCAGCGTTTCTTCCTGAATCAATGGTCTGTCTGATTTGTTCTGATGCAGTGATCAGAGCAAGTTCCGTACTATTATGGCTTCTGAAAACAAACTGAAATGGATCAAGCTGTAAATTGAGAATTAATAGTGTTCTTTAATGATTTTTGCAGAGAATGGGAGATAGGAAATATGACGGTAATTATTAAGATTTGAGTTGCCCAGATTTGGCTTCTTAAGGAGGGGAAGAATTGATTCTAATATCCACTTTAGTGCAAAATAGCCCATACTAAGTACCTGGTTGAAATTCTTCATAAAATGTACTGAGATGATTTCAGGTGCTAAGCAGATGATTTGGGGGGGGGGGGGCAGGGATCCATAGGGGAGCCTGATTTTATTTGAGTGATAAGGGTCAACACTTGAACTGGGGAAAACGAGGAGAAGGTGGACAACATATCAGATTCCTGCGGTATTTAGGACACTATATTTATGTCAGGAGATATTTCTGTACACCACATTCTTACATAAAAGCATCAGAAAGCCTGTTACTAAAGCAAGTATTCACTGCTGAAGAGTGCAACTTTGGTGTGGGGGCAGGAATAGAGGGTGGTGGGTGACAAGAGGCAAAGTATATGTTTTTACATCTGAATTGGAGAGGAGTTCAAAAGACAGTGGTGTGGGTGAGTGGCAGGACACTGTGGAACCCCTGTTCAAAAATCTTTTTAGCCCAAAGGCCTACAATTCACAAAATCCTGGGTCTTACAACTACAAATATTGTTTTGAAATGTACAAAAGTTACTCTGTGAGTAGGAAAAAACTTAGGAAGTAACTTCCACAAACCCTTCCAAATTGCAAATAGAGAGGGGCATAAAAAAAGGAACCCCCCCTCCTCTCTTTGTGAGTGGCAAAGGGATATATTAATGCAAAATGACTACACGTGAGGTTGCAAAAAATTGCTGAGTTACCACCCCTGAGTTGGGGTTGTAACTGATTCAGTTAGGTGTTCATTAAGAAGTGAACAATTAATCTTTAGAAAAGATCATTCCTAGCATTTACAGTTCTCCGATATATATAGCTATCATAGTGAGCTATTTGTCCTTTTATAGAGGTTCTTCCTTCATGTCTGTTAAAAATTCCCTTATTTCCTCCAAAGGGCAGTGGTATTCATGCTCCTGTTCTGTTGTATGGGGATGAATTGTTAATAATGAACTCCTCCCAAATCTGTATATAAAGGAAATTAAAGGTTTTTAATAATCATGTAGAACAGTGGTTCCCAAACTTTTTACTCCTGAGGACCCCCATTGAGTCACCACTGGAAGCCGTGGACCCCCAAGCAATTTGTATGATTTAAATTTCGAACATTAAAACAGTAATTCGAAAACAATAAACACACGTGTGCACACAAAACAAATACTCGAATTACTAAGGATTTTAGTATTTTATATTGAAAGAATTTGCAAAAAACAAGAGGGTTAGTGCTGCATCTCCATGACTAACTTTTAAATGGTTGGTTTTATTTCGCAGTATGAGGCTCCTGCCAGGGCCAGACTGGAAACCCAAAGCAACCCAGGCAAATGTTTTCAGACCAGTCCCCATACAGCGCACACCAAGTGCAGTGAGTGAGCCTGACCACTACAAAGGGGGCTTTGGGAGGCTCTCTCCCCAAGAAAATTTAGGAAACAATGGTGCAGTCTACAGCAGATTTATCGTTATATATTGAATTGTACCAGCTTTTAAAGAATAGTAAATGATGACCTTACTATGCACCAGGATACGACAATCTTGGGCTTCTTCAATGATTCCCTGATTATCACCCTCCAACAGTGCCTCTCATCTCTCCATAGCCCCTCTGTCACATGTATTTCATTTGTTTTAAAGCATCTCTCATACCATTGAAGGATGTCAGAGCACTTTACATCACACACATATAGGGGCAGATTTACAAGCCCCTTGCGCCGCACCGATGACGAATTTTAGTGCCCCATATTTCCAAGGCAGGAAAAGCAACCCTGTGTGACTTTTCCTGGTCTTGTAAATATGGCCCATTTGCACACAGCACTTTGCATGAAAGGGACGTTCCATGAGTGTTGCTGTGGGTGTTACCACGCAACACCCATGGAACCAGACACATTTCCAGATTTACGACGAATCGTAAATCTGGAAATGTGTCTGAATGCTACACCACTCCAGGGGAGGCGTATGGAGGCGCAATGAGGAGAAATGTATTCATTTCTCCTCGTTATTTTCCTCTTTCTATGCGTGTTGCATTCTGCAGCATGCATAGAAAGAGGATATCACCTCTGGTGATTGTTTATCTAGAGGAAGGTGTCCCTTCCTGCACATAAACAATCAGTAAAACAATGACGTTTTGCAAGTTCTATGTGTGCTAATGCAGCACACTTAGAAGTTGAAAAACGCCATTTCTGATTGTTTATGCGTAGGAAGGGAACCCTTCCTGCATATAAACAATGTCCCCACGACACAGGCATCCTTGCACCTTGGTGCAAATGTGCCTGTGCAGGCGCTTGGCAGCAGTTTGTGCACCAGCGCAGGGGGAAGCACAGAGATGCAACATATTGTTGTAAATATGTCGCATCCCTGTGTTTTGAAAGTGACTCAGTGTGGCGCAGCCAAATGGTTTGCCACACACACTGAGTCACTTTCCTTGTAAATCTGCCCCATAGAGACAATGATTCATACGTGTAAATCTTTGTATAGAAAATGTTACATAAGGCAAATGCGACTACAAGGTGTAGGATTCACGTGTCATTCATACTGGTAGGCATTTTTAAAGAGTGCTTGGTCTGGAGAAGCACAAACTCAGGATTTAGAACATAACACAGTGGTTAGCATTGACTTTAACAATAAAAATGTATTTCCACACAAATAAACCTTTTTAGCAGCATCAGGATAATGAAAGACTTGAAAAAAACATATGTTTCTAACTTGTACCATGCAGTTTGCAAGCAGCTCTGTTGATGACAGTTTATAGGTCACTGTGCTAGATTACTATTGTCACTTATGAACTGCACAGTAACAAAAGAATCTCTGTGACAAAAGCAGTAACCCACTAACCTATGCACATAAAAAACTGTTTTACAAAATGCATGGTACAGGTTCTTTGCAGTAGGCATATTAACCCTCTGTGCTACATTAGATAAGTCAAAGCTGCCACTTGATACAACTCTCATGTCTCTCCAGCAGGTATATTAATCACTGACGTTATCTTGACACTTTTATTGTAGCTGGAAAACTGCTAATTCTACATGGAACTTTGTTGTGCTTTTAAAATTACTGCCTGAGGACCCCCTGGGAATGTGTTACGGACCCCTGGGGGTCCGCGGACCACAGTTTGGAAAACACTGATGTAGAATACAGTCCAGTAATGAATATGAATAAAACTAAACTTATAGCATTTGTCTCCAAGTGTAGGCAGTTTGTGTGGTTTATATGAGAAATAAATGCTGAGGGAGTTGATTCTCATTCAGAATTGGTTATGGGTTTTTAAAAAACAAATTTGAAATGTTGGTTGGAGTTAGAGGTGCCTGAAACATGAGCTTTATCTTCCATTGCAAGCCTAAGGAACTTTTATAAAGATTATGGCCTTTGTTTGCTTCCATTCTTGCAGGCCAACTATACAATGGCACCAACATCCTTTGTTTTCCCCAAAAAAACCTTTAGGGCCAATTGGAAGGCTAGTTATGTTATGTTATGTTATTCTCCATTTATATCGCGCTCGGGTACTCGAAAGTGTCCCGGCGCGAATGCCGGTTTGCATGGGGACAGGCGGCAAGGGCCAAGATTGATTGATTAATTGAAAAGTAAAGTTTTTAGCTGCTTTTAAACAGCCTAAGATCCTGGGTATTCCAAAGCTCATAGGGCAGGGCATTCCTGGCCTTAGCCACCCTGATAGAGAGGGAGCTACCTCCAGCTCTAGCAGCCAGGCATTGCCCAGTGGAGGGAAGATATCTAAGAGGCACATAGAAATCAAAGCGTCTTCTAAGATACGTGGGCCCCAATTTATATAGGGCACCATGAGCAATAGTGAGAGCCTTGAACAGAACACACTGACCCATCGGGAGCCAGAGCAGATCCCTAAGAAATTGCCTAGTGCTAGTCCTCCCGGAAATGCCTAAAAGTGCTCTGGCAGTCGCATTCTGGATGGTCTGAAGCTTTTTTAGCTGGTAGTCAGGGAGGCCAATGTATAATGCATTGGCATAATCCAATCGAGAAAGAATGAGAGCGCAGTTCACCATTTCCTTAGCAGCCATAGGCAGCAATAGTAGAAATTTCTTGAGTTGTTTCAATGTGCCAAAGCACACTCCAGACAATTTTTTAATCTGAGGTAGAAAGGCGAGGTCCTCACTGAACCATATCCCCAAGTTTTTTACAGGGCACCCCATTGACTTGGGCAAGGGGTAACCCTCGGGCCAAATGGCATCCCTAAAGTGCGGCGGGAAAGACCCGTAGAGGAGAACCTCGGACTTATCCTCGTTGCATTTAAGTTGGGCCTGCGCTAGCCATTTGAAGACTTCAGCAAGACAATTTTTAGCTAGACCAGGGAATAGATCGTTTTTCTTCCACGTCAAGAGAAGCTGGGTATCATCAGCGTACGCTATGATCTTAGCACCCAGCTCCTCTGCCAGATAGATAAGCGGTGTCATATAAACATTAAAGAGAAGAGGGCTCAGGGTAGAGCCCTGGGGGATGCCAGTGGTTACACTTCTCGGTGTGGAAGAGAAGGGGGGGCAGTCACACTTGCTGTGTTCTATTCTCCAAGAAAGATTTAATCCAATCCCACACCAAGCCGGTGATTCCGATATTAGACAAATGGGCCAAAAGTTGGCGATGTGGTACCATGTCAAACACGGCAGAGAGGTCCAGTAAAATCAGTGCCGCTCTGCTGCCGGAATCTAGACACTCTCTAATAGCCTCCGCCATCTCAACCAGGGCCATCTCTGTACTATAAGAGTCCCTGAAGCCCGACTGGGCTGGGTGTAAAGCGCCAGAAGTTTCAACAAACTCAGATAGCTGTTTGTGGGCTGCTTTCTCACACACCTTTGCCACAGCCGGGAGAAGTGAGATCTGCCGATAGCTAGTCGGAGTGGCCGGGTTTCATGAGGGTTTTTTCAGCAGGGAGAGAAGTTTGGCCTATTTCCACTCAGATGGAACCGTGGCGGTTAGAAGCGAAAGATTGATGATTTTTTTCACTTCAGGGTTAACTACCTCCACCACTGCTGCCAACTGCCTCGCTAGGCAGGGATCGGCTGGGGAGCCTGATTTAAGGGATTTAAGGATGGCCAAGGTATCCAACAACGGAATAGGAGTAAATGCTTACAGAACGGCGCGGGCAGGGTCAGGAATTACATCCAGCTGACGCGAGTGTTCCGCCTGCTCCTGAGGAGCAGACCCGAAACTATTCTGGATTATTTGGATTTTTTCTATAAAATAATCAGATAACTGCTTGCACCAGAATTTAGAGGCAGGAACGGCCAAACGTTCTGCACGTGGCTTCAGGAAACCCTGGAAAATTGCGAAGATTTCCTTGGAGTTATTTTTAGATTGAGCGATGCGCTCCGCATGAAAGAGGCCTTTGGCTTTCTTGATGGCAGAGTAGTAGCTGTTCTGAGGCTTCCTGAGTGCTATTTTGGCCAGCGGGCAATACGCTTGTCTCCAGCTATGTTCAAGCTTTTTGCATGATTCTTTTAGCTCTTTAAGTTCATTGGAAAACCAAGGTTTAGACGGGGTATTTCTAGCTCTCTTAGGTGCCGGGGGTGCAGAAAAATGTTCCACTGCTCATGAAATCCAGTTATTAAAACCCCCTGCAGCCTCCAACAGATCCTCAGATGCAACAGGGCGAGTCTCTAGCAAAACTCTACAAAACGCAGCCGGCTCAATGCGTTGCGGAGGCCTGACCTCAAGTGGCCTCATAGTCGAATTGGAGGACTTAACGGTCCAAGAAAATTGAATTAAAAAATGGTCGGACCAGGTAACAGGGAGAGGTTCCAATACTGCTATGGGGAAAGTTGGAGCAGACAACATCTGGGGTGCATGCCCCCCACTGTGTTATAGAAAATTAATCCATTGAGTCAAATGGGCACGATCTAGTGAATCCTTTAGTTCTCTAGTATCAGAAGCCTCCTCACAGTCTAAATAGATATTGAAATCACCTAGGACAGTGTTTCCCAAACTGTGGTCCGCGGACCCCCAGGGGTCCGTAACACATTCCCAGGGGGTCCTCAGGCAGTAATTTTAAAAGCACAACAAAGTTCCATGTAGAATTAGCAGTTTTCCAGCTACAATAAAAGTGTCAAGATAATGTCAGTGATTAATATACCTGCTGGAGAGACATGAGAGTTGTATCAAGTGGCAGCTTTGACTTATCTAATGTAGCACAGAGGGTTAATATGCCTACTGCAAAGAACCTGTACCATGCATTTTGTAAAACAGTTTTTTATGTGCATAGGTTAGTGGGTTACTGCTTTTGTCACAGAGATTCTTTTGTTACTGTGCAGTTCATAAGTGACAATAGTAATCTAGCACAGTGACCTATAAACTGTCATCAACAGAGCTGCTTGCAAACTGCATGATACAAGTTAGAAACATATGTTTTTTTCAAGTCTTTCATTATCCTGATGCTGCTAAAAAGGTTTATTTGTGTGGAAATACATTTTTATTGTTAAAGTCAATGCTAACCACTGTGTTATGTTCTAAATCCTGAGTTTGTGCTTCTCCAGACCAAGCACTCTTTAAAAATGCCTACCAGTATGAATGACACGTGAATCCTACACCTTGTAGTCGCATTTGCCTTATGTAATATTTTCTATACAAAGATTTACACGTATGAATCATTGTCTCTATGGGGCAGATTTACAAGGAAAGTGACTCAGTGTGTGTGGCAAACCATTTGGCTGCGCCACACTGAGTCACTTTCAAAGCACAGGGATGCGACATATTTACAACAATATGTTGCATCTCTGTGCTTCCCCCTGCGCTGGTGCACAAACTGCTGCCAAGCGCCTGCACAGGCACATTTGCACCAAGGTGCAAGGATGCCTGTGTCGTGGGGACATTGTTTATATGCAGGAAGGGTTCCCTTCCTACGCATAAACAATCAGAAATGGCGTTTTTCAACTTCTAAGTGTGCTGCATTAGCACACATAGAACTTGCAAAACGTCATTGTTTTACTGATTGTTTATGTGCAGGAAGGGACACCTTCCTCTAGATAAACAATCACCAGAGGTGATATCCTCTTTCTATGCATGCTGCAGAATGCAACATGCATAGAAAGAGGAAAATAACGAGGAGAAATGAATACATTTCTCCTCATTGCGCCTCCATACGCCTCCCCTGTGGTGGTGTGGCATTCAGACACATTTCCAGATTTACGATTCGTCGTAAATCTGGAAATGTGTCTGGTTCCATGGGTGTTGCGTGGTAACACCCACAGCAACACTCATGGACCATCCCTTTCATGCAAAGTGCTGTGTGCAAATGGGCCATATTTACAAGACCAGGAAAAGTCACACAGGGTTGCTTTTCCTGCCTTGGAAATATGGGGCACTAAAATTCGTCATCGGTGCGGCGCAAGGGGCTTGTAAATCTGCCCCTATATGTGTGTGATGTAAAGTGCTCTGACATCCTTCAATGGTATGGGAGATGCTTTAAAACAAATGAAATACATGTGACAGAGGGGCTATGGAGAGATGAGAGGCACTGTTGGAGGGTGATAATCAGGGAATCATTGAAGAAGCCCAACAAAGATTGTCGTATCCTGGTGCATAGTAAGGTCATCATTTACTATTCTTTAAAAGCTGGTACAATTCAATATATAACGATAAATCTGCTGTAGAATGCACCATTGTTTCCTAAATTTTCTTGGGGAGAGAGCCTCCCAAAGCCCCCTTTGTAGTGGTCAGGCTCACTCACTGCACTTGGTGTGCGCTGTATGGGGACTGGTCTGAAAACATTTGCCTGGGTTGCTTTGGGTTTCCAGTCTGGCCCTGGCAGGAGCCTCATACTGCGAAATAAAACCAACCATTTAAAAGTTAGTCATGGAGATGCAGCACTAACCCTCTTATTTTTTGCAAATTCTTTCAATATAAAATACTAAAATCCTTAGTAATTCGAGTATTTGTTTTGTGTGCACACGTGTGTGTATTGTTTTCGAATTACTGTTTTAATGTTCGAAATTTAAATCATACAAATTGCTTGGGGGTCCCGGCTTCCAGTGGTGACTCAATGGGGGTCCTCAGGAGTAAAAAGTTTGGGAACCTCTGACCTAGGAGTAAATAGTTAGAATATTGCAGGGCTCTTGGTACAATAGCTTCGTCTAAGGCTTTTAAGAAAGTGCTAGCAGGACCGGGAGGGCAATAGATCGGCGTGGCCCCCAATGAAAAGTGCGGGGAGATGGTAATGGAAAAATCCAGAGCTTTCCCCTCCAAGATGTCATATGACTCTGCTGGCATGAAAACCCAGGTTTCCCTAAAAACCACCGCCACCTCTACCTGTTTTTCGGTCATCCCTGGCTATTTTATACCCCCCAGGGATGGCCAAGGCAATAACAGGGGCCGAGGACTCATTAATCCATGTCTCTGATATGAAGAGCAAGTCTAACTGATTATCAGCCAGAAGCTCGAAAATATCAGGAGCATGTTTTACCATGGACCGTGCATTGATTCAAGCAGCTTATATACACTGGTAGTTCAGAGGAAAAATAGGAACATGTTTGAGGGGCGTATTAAAACCCAAAGAGTGATTAAAACGGAAGTTGCAAATCTGACAGGTACTGGACATATTCTCCAAAACCGTCCATTCTTTGCTACATGTACTCATATGAGTCCCGATCGACATGATTTTAGCACGGCTCAGGGTAAGGCGAGTATTTTAGGAATCTAGCGGAAGACGGGCAGCATGGCTGGCGCTGGCCGCTTCCGGGACGTGGACTGGCGCAGACGGGCTTGCCTTAGGCACGCCAGCGGCGCGTCCGCGCATCGCGCATAATTTATGCCGAAATGCCCGACAACTAGAGCGCGCCCTGAGCAAGATGGAGGCCTAGGTTGCCCCACCGGGATTCCGGGGGTTGCGTGGTGCGTGGCTGAGGGAAAGCGATCGTTTTTTATTTTACGTTACAAACATACAATTACCAAGATAGTAGCAGCGTCAATTTTAAAAACACAATGGCAGCGTAATACTAAGTAAAATCTGATTGGGTAACAATGTGAGTAATAAGAGCACAGTGACAGCGTGATTCAATTTATATCAAAAAGCCTCACATACGTGGGAGCAGAAGAAGCGGCACACTAACACCACCTCTCCCCTGAGGCTAGTGCCTCATAAATGTACTAAATTTCCCACCCTTTTCTATAGTGCAGTCAATGTTAAAAATTATGAGGTTCTAGCATAAGTTTCCACATGTCCCCCAAAGCAAAATATCTATTTATTGTGTTAATGAAGTTCTAAATAGTGAATTTAAGTATGTACTGACAACTTAGTGGCTCCATTAAATTTATCTAAATTAAAATGAAAAAATCTTGCCAATCAGATATCCACACACTGTGATCTTCAGTATTTAAATTTGAAAGGTCAGTATCCCTGATAAGACCCTCCCAGTTAGATGAAAGAGTTTAGCCATACATCTCAGGTCTTCAAACTTTGAAGTGAGGCAGGAAAGACTGGTGCTCTGTTGAAGGGAATTGCTCAATGTACATATTATAACTGATTGTTTGCGCTTACTGAACTTAAGACGTTGTTTTTAAACCTAGTTTTATTATATATGACATTAAATCTCATGAGCCTGCCGAAACCCTTTTAAGTAACATGCGTTTTGAGAGGGTACATGTGTCTTAGGTCAATTATTAAAGGGTGTAACCAATATGAAATTTTTATAATTTATATTTATATAATTGATGGTATAGTTTATGCTATCTATATTGTAAATTACATAAAGTTTAGATGTTTGACAGACTAAGGTTTAGTTAAACTTATTTTGAAGCAGTGCATAATCCTCTAGATGTCTTCCCTCTGTGTTTTTCTTAAAGCAACAGATGTGCATTTAAGGGGCACTGGCTGCTTTCATTAAAATGTTTTTATTCCAGGAATGTGAACACACGATCAAAGGTCTTTAGTCCCTTGCAAACCTTAATTCCTGCATATCTAGCCATCACCAGGAGTTTGGAGATTGAATCCTGCAAAATTGATATCATTTAGTTAAGGTGGTTTGTAAATTCCTGACATGTTGTGATGGAGTTGATTAGTACACCAGTTGTGTCCCTGAATCAAGGCCGGTTTGCAATTTATTTGGTGTCCATAAATATAGACTGCATTGCAACCTAGATTCTTGTGCATCTGGATCTATTTTAAAAAAAAATGATTTACCCATCTGTAATTCTATATCTCTTTTATGGTGTGAGGTCCCAGCATTTCAGATCTAAGTTTAACCCACTGCCTACTTGTACACAAAATGTAATGCTATTCCTTTGAGGGCCGCCAACATTTCTAGACCCATGTGACTTAATGGACACTTTGGATGGGCTAGTACAAGCCCCAGTGTGCTTCTAAGTGGGACCTTGAGAGTTACAGTAATGCAATTTCAAACATAGGCCACTCTTCAGTTCTGCAGCAAAGCATGGCCAGGAATTTCCTTTTTAATGCTGTTTAAATGGAGGGCAGTAATGATAAAAACATGTCTGAAGAAAAAGGGAGTGGGGAGGGATTTAGCAAACCTGGTTTTATTTCTTTGAGTACGGACGATACGGGACATAAGAGAGACAGGAGGCAGATTTTGATTTGGTCTTGGCAGAAGTAGGTGATAATTGCAGGAAATATATTCTACATTTCATATGTTAAGCATGCAAACACCCAGTAATGCCACAATTGAGAAATCAGTTGACACTGTGTAGACAGAGGTAGAGACAAGGATTAACCACAGAAAAATTATCCTAGAAAATGGCTGAAGCCATCCGGAATCAAGGGGTCTGAGTTTCCTATAGACAATTTTAACTGTATGTTCCCCACCTATATTAATATCTATAACACAATTCAAACCTCTTGATTGAAAGCAAACACGTATTGATAACATGGCATCCAAAATGTATGTTGTTAGTAGTGAAATGTAAGCAGGGTTGGTTGAACCTAATCTGAAGACTAAAGGATAGTCTGAGACTGTTATGATCTTTCAATGGGAACATCATATCTGCAAGTGCCAAGAACACAAACTTCAACACACAATTGAAACTACTGGTTATTATGGCATGATTTAATTTGATTTGAAACAGCAAATGATTCACAGTTGCTCGTGTTTTGGCCATAATTTTTGGTATCTTTGTTTGAATGTTCCAGAAAATAGCATTCTATTTATATACCCCTGGCAACAGATATATCCTGGGCGTAGCGTTGCTAAGGATTGCCATAATACCTTATCACGTGAACCATTCATAATTGCGGGTGGATACAGAAAGAAAATGGTAAGCCTATACAACGTTGCATCAAGTTATTCATAACCTTTCATGAAATTTGATACAAAAGGCTATTCTGCAACAATAAACATGCTATTGTAAAGTGTTAAATCGTTTACTTTGACTACATTTTAAATATCATCTATTTTAAATCACCATAGTTACCTTCTCTTCTAATTCTTTTATTTGCCTTTTCTGACCTTCAATTCTCTCTTCTAGTTCTTTAATTCTCTGAAAAGTTAAACATTTTGGAAAAACTTAATTTCATTTGTATTAATACTCGACTCAATGAAGGCAACAATAAACCTAAGTTACGACCCAAACTTCAACAGTGACACAGTGCAATTCAAATATCAGATAGTAGGATGCATGGTCTTAAGAGAATGTTCTAAGAAAGAAATATGCCTAGAACTTTATAATAGCAATTTCAGAGCAAATTTAGACCAGAACTCAGCTGTCAAGGCTCCCAGTGCCTAGAGGAAAGAACCTTGGGAATGCTGCTAAACCAAGGCCATCACCAACTAAGGGCCTGATTACGAAGGCAGTTGGACGAGTGTCCGACCGCCATTGCCGCAGGCAGGAGACTGCAAGACAATCAGTTGGCAGTCCCACCACCATATCATGATGAGACCACTATGCAGGCAGTTGTAAAATACCATTTTCGAACTGTGGCTTGCGCTGCAGCCCATGGAAAGGACCACAGCACAAGCCGCAGTGGTAATTAGAGTGTAGTCATTAGAGTACAATGTGAATGATTCCTGTTGGCGAGCCAGGGTTAAATTCTTGAGTCAAAAGATCATGTTCAGATGTCAAAAGTCTTTATGCCCCATGTGGAGCCTGGCACACAGTGCATGGATGTGTGGGGGGCACTATATGTGCCACCCAGGCCACTTAGCAGTGGCCCATGGTGGACAGGGGCCCTGCTTGGGGACCCCAAAGTCCCTTTCTAGCTGCCGTCAATGGCGGTCCGCCATGAAAAGGCAGTCGGAAAGGGACATCTTAATCCCTACGGTGGTGCTTACTCAGGCACTGCCCTCATGGTAGGGATAGGAGTCCGACCTCCGCCCAACTGGCTTCTTGATCCTTTCGGAGGTGGCAGTCTATGCGTCAGACTGCTGCGGTCCGGCCATCTGCATCATAAAGTAGCTGTAGGCCCAATAGCCTGGATGCCGTTGGGTCCACCACCGACGGCCTGTCCTTCCCACCGACTTTCAAATTAATTCATGGGCACAAGAGGGGGACACACACTCTGACATCTTAAAGTAATACTATTGATCAATTTTTATCATCGGCCGATATTACAAGTAGAGATATCCAGATCCCCACTTAGAACCCTGCTTAGCTTTAAAAGTTTATCAATGTGCTTTCTATTTATTTTGGATACTAGAGAATTTATTTTGATGACTAAAGTGTGGTTGTAAAGTAGAGGCGCTTTGGGAATATATACAGATCGCAAGCAACACATCTCAATACTGCAACATATCTCAACACTGACAAGCCACACAAATGAGCCTCAACGTAGATAATTTATGTAGTCATTAGAGTACAATGTGAATGATTTCTGTTGGCGAGCCAGGGTTAAATTCTTAAGTCAAAAGATCATTTTCAGATGTCAAAAGTCTTTAACATTGCAGCAATGAAGAATTCTGCAAATAATCCGCTTGTTCATAAGTGGTTGGGAAGAGATGTGCCTTGGCCTTCCGGAAGGCAGAGTGCTAAGAGTTTCTTGTTCATCTCAAGTCAAACTCTCACCTCCATTAGGCTTTACATTGTCACACGCACAGAGATCAATGGCCTGTGAATGTCTCACAGCTGATATATTCATGGTTGCTAGCCAAACTAAAAAGATCTGACAAGATGCATTTGCTAATCTGGGCATCTAAATGCGAAAGACAAATACATGATGAATTGAAACATATATACGATTTTATTGATATAAATATTTTAAAACCATATACATTAAAGCCATTAAAGTAACTCAACTGAGTTAAAAAATACTAAAAATAATTGAGAAATTACAGAAGTGTATGAAAAAATGGATGAAAACAAAAACAATTGTCCCTGCACATAGGGCCATTGATGATTTTCTCGACCATGATACGCTATGCGCACATTGCATGGGAGTTCTGCATAAGATGGCCTGGCCAAAGAGAGAGGGCCAGAGCAGGACTGCTGATGCATTAAAGGCTGACGAACTGTGGAGGATGTACTTCTGGGATAGTTTGACTGCTGGCATTGACCTACGTTACCTTCTGAGTACATGTGGATAGATGTAGCCTACTTTCTCTTAATATTTCTTATGTCTTTCTGGAAGCGCACACATTGTTTCACACATCAGGAGAGGCACATCAGCGCGCAAGCGAGTTTTTCCCTTGGTGCACAGTACCATGTGGAGAGTATTAAAGGTGGTGGAGAAAGGGGGGAACAACCTTTACAACGCAACTTTTACAACGCACTACCATTACAACGCATTTTTTACAACGCATAATCCATTACAACGCATGACATTACAACGCATGACACTACAACGCATTTTTAAAAACTACCTTTACAACGCATTCCATTACAACGCATACTACCATTACAACGCATACCATTACAACGCATAATATTACACTATACTATCCAACACTTACCCTACTGATGCACCCACTGGAGTTAGAATAGTAATTTTTACCCCTATACTATCCAACACTTACCCTACTGATGCACCCCCTGGAGTTAGAATAGTAATTTTTACCCCTATACTATCCAACACTTACCCTACTGATGCACCCCCTGGAGTTAGAATAGTAATTTTTACCCCTATACTATCCAACACTTACCCTACTGATGCACCCCCTGGAGTTAGAATAGTAATTTTTACCCCTATACTATCCAACACTTACCCTACTGATGCACCCCCTGGAGTTAGAATAGTAATTTTTACCCCTATACTATCCAACACTTACCCTACTGATGCACCCCCTGGAGTTAGAATAGTAATTTTTACCCCTATACTATCCAACACTTACCCTACTGATGCACCCCCTGGAGTTAGAATAGTAATTTTTACCCCTATACTATCCAACACTTACCCTACTGATGCACCCCCTGGAGTTAGAATAGTAATTTTTACCCCTATACTATCCAACACTTACCCTACTGATGCACCCCCTGGAGTTAGAATAGTAATTTTTACCCCTATAGTATCCAACACTTACCCTACTGATGCACCCCCTGGAGTTAGAATAGTAATTTTTACCCCTATACTATCCAACACTTACCCTACTGATGCACCCCCTGGAGTTAGAATAGTAATTTTTACCCCTACACTATCCAACACTTACCCTACTGTTGCACCCCCTGGAGTTAGAATAGTAATTTTTACCCCTACACTATCCAACACTTACCTTACTGTTGCACCCCCTGGAGTTAGAATAGTAATTTTTACCCCTATACTATCTAATACTTACCTTAAATGTAATTTAATATTATGCGTTGTAATGGTATGCGTTGTAAAGGTAGTATGCGTTGTAATGGTAATGCGTTGTAAAGGTATTTTTTAAAAATGCGTTGTAGTGTCCTGCGTTGTAAAGTCATGCGTTGTAATGGATTATGCGTTGTAAAAAATGCGTTGTAAGTGCATGCGTTGTAAAAGTGTGCGTTGTAACGTCATACATCCGGAGAAAGGAGGCAGTGGTGTCAAGCTTCTGATGGGAGAAAGGTGTGTGTCTTTCTTTATAACTAAGCAGCCAGAGGCAAGCGATAAATGAATATAGGTGGGGGGATCTGCTGCCCTCATGCTGTGGTGCAGGAAATGACTAATGTAGGGCAGCTACTGTGTTTTTTGAAAAACATCTCATTAATACAGTGATAGTGTGTTCTCCTTGCAGGATAGCAGATACAGAGATTCCACGGGAAAGACAAAGACATCTGGAGACCGGTAAATCAGTATGGACCTTCTACTGTTTTGGTCTTTCTGCAGTTCCTCACTTTAGCTTTTTTTGTAACTAGCTGCCACCAGAGGCTATTAGTGTAGTTTAGTTTTATTTTATTTCAATTTATTTTGTATCTTTTTGTATAAATAATTGGACCTGTCAGGCAAAACAAACAGCTAGCACGAACAAATATTGATGGGGAACCTTATTCCTCTGCACCTTGGCTTTGAGTACAGTGAGTAATGAAGTTGTAAAATTTAAAATGTAAGGTAGTAAACTGAATGGCTGGGAACGCAGACAGAAACATGCAGTCTATCACCCTCTTACCATTAAATGTCTTCGATGAAGGTAACTTTTAGACAGTCCTGCTTTTTCAAAACAACCACCCAATGCAATGCGCAACCTGAAGGCCAATAATGACACTAGTCCCATCATGGTTAGTGCTGTTGGCTGAAACATCAGAACTATTTAAGCCTCCTGTGGGATGCGGGTGTTAACAAGTATGTTCCCTTATCATTGCTATATCCCTGATTCAGTTCAACATGATAGGAAGCATTGTAGAAATATTATGCCACATTGGGGCATACTTTGCTTCACATTGACCGCAGCTGTTTGGAGGGCAAAGGATTCAGAGTTTACTACAAAATTATAACTATAAGCTGAGTGTAAGACATGTTCTTGTAGATACACGCGAGTTTGGCCTCCAACAACAGAAATCTCCTTACGTCAAAGAGATTTTGGCTATAGAGGGATTTAACTCAAGGAATTTAGTTGCCATGCACCAATGAAGTGCAGATACAACAGGCAAATTTGCCAGATTTCAATCTACGCCAGTCATGTCACCTTAAGGCAACCTAAGGGTGTGCTCTAAAACAGGAAATGGTTGATTCAATCTAGGTGTCAGCGAGTGTGGCATCGGCTGTTCAATAAAACTGTGGTGTTAGACCAGTTCTGGTGTCTTTAGGAAGGATGTAACTGATGACACACGTCTTTGATTAAACCAGTTTGAAAGGGTGAGCCTTAGTGTGTCAGGGTCTAATCCTATCTGGGGATTGGGCGCATACAGGAAAAGACTGAGTGGTGCCTCTGACACTACTGATTTGTAGATGTCAATTGTGAGGTATTTCTTTTATTTTTTTATTAAAGTTTGTTTATTGAAACAACGATGATCTGCATGTGTTATTTTACAATCTTAATGTTACTTCTTTACAGTCACTTGATATACAATTCTACATTGGTGCACATTTGACTTCCACAACCCTACATGTCTTCGCCCGAATCGCTATCTTCTTCTGGGGGCGTGCAGATGTTTCCCCTATATATGTTCCACTTTCCCCACACCTTACCCCATTTTTGGAGGCATTTCCTATTCATAAATGTGGCCTTCTCCGCTACCATGACCATATCCATATCTTTACACCAATTCACTAACGTCAGTAAAATCCCCACTTCCCACTTTTGCGCTATGTTCCGCTATTATCATGCCTGTCGTTACCCACTGGCGTTCAGCGTTCTTACCACTGCCTCCCAGTATGATGTAAGTTTTGGGCAGTCCCATAAGGTATGATGTAAGTTTTGGGCAGTCCCATAAGGTGTGATAATAGGTACCTATGTCCCCACAGAGGCGCAAGCAGCATGGGTCAGGGGCCCTTCCCATCTTGTGTAGTACGGTCCATGTGTAATAGGTCCGGTGTAGTATTTTAAATTGCACCAATCGCAGTCTAGAGGAGATTGCCACCTCCTTGGCGAAGCAAACGCCTCTCGCCAGTCAGGGTCATCCATATCTCCCACCGCCGACTGCCAAAGTTCCCATATTGTAAATGAACATCTCCCGCAACCGGAATCTGTATTCCGCTACCCCTGCTCAGTCGGAATAACCTCATGTACTCAATATTACACTTCTCGTTCGCATTGGGGGTAAGTGCGGAATTGATCATCATGACAACAGTTGGAGTCCATAATACCACCCCTTCCCTACCCATGAAGAACCCATCCCCCTTCCCTGCATCCCTGCCTAGTAGGTTCAGAACTACCCACCAACCCAATAGCAGAGTGCTTAAGATCCCTAAAATAGAAAACGTTAAACATGAGGTCGTGTGGTGTTAGCGCCCAATAGTCTCTTCTTCCCGGGCCCACAGCAATACCAAATTTGCATTGAGGGGTCAATTGTAGTCCTTAAAGTTCTATTGTTCATTAACATGAAGCCGATGCGACTTTAGGTTGGTAGAGAGGGATCTGCCGTGGTTATATGATCGGGAATCCCCCACCCCACTCCCACCACACAAATGCAATAAGAGAAATAGCTACAGACCATCGCAGTTCATGCAGTCCTTCATTTTCCAGCACATGCTGTGTCGCTGCCAGGGCTGCGGGAGCTTCTGGACGCCAGTGAGAGGAGTCTTTAGGAGGGTAGTCAGTGATGCCTTCAAATGAACATCTTTCTCGTTGTACCTTCAAAGTGAAGTCCGGAAAGAACCGTATCATCGCGTTGTCATAGGGAAGGCCACCAGTAACTATTGCTGCTTGCAGGATCGCATCCCAATCGCGAAAGTTCAAGATGCGTGATTTGATAGTGTGAGGTGGCGCACGAGGCTTTGGCTTCGGGATTGGGCTCTGTGTGCTCCTTCAATAGAGAACAGTGGGAAGAGTCTCTTAGGCTTTAAGTGATGCAGGATAAGATCTTCGAGGAAGAGATCCATACTGGGCCCCTCTGTCCTTTCACCACCCGTCTGTTGTTGCGACTTTTGGTTTCGTCATATTGCTGTGTAGGATCTAGGCCAGGCAGAGCGTTATTGACAAGGAGTGCCTCAGGTCAGTGGTTATTGTTATCTAAAAGGTTTGTTTGTTCAGAGGGTTCCGCGCTACCGCAGGACGGGAGTACCGCAGTCCGCCACAAACGTTGGTCTGGCAATGTGAGTGGCCACTTACTAGCTAGCGCGGGGGGGCTCCTCCAGTCCAGACCCGCCGGTATCTCTGCCCGGGTGCGGCTGGGCCATGCCCAAATCAGTTCCTCTCCCCCAACAGCTTTTCACTCCGGTATCCTATGTGTATGTGGTACCTGTTGAATATGGTGTCTGAGTCCATTGCCCGAAGTTGCCGAACCCAGGCGCTGGCGGCTGGTTGCAGGCTGGATTCTTGCTGTGCATTTGTTTCGAATGCCTCCTCATGCAGGCCTATACATTGTTCTTTCTCACAGGACCGGATCAGCCTGTGGGAGTGGGTGCATGTATCGCCGGGGGGGGGGAGAGAGAGTGCTTCCTTAGGATCGCCCCTGGTCGCGTCTACTCCTGCTTAATGGCCGAGTTCCAGATCTCGCTCGTCCCCTTTCCCTGCAAATGCCGCGCCGGCAGTTGAAGAACGTTGCCTGTATATTAGGGGTCTTTCAGCGTTCTGCAGCCTATGCCGGTGTCGCACTCCCGTTATAGTGGATGCAGGGGTACCCCTTCCAGTCAAGCGCCACTGTTCCTCCTCGAAATACGGGCCACAGGATTTTGCGCCTATCTCGCTGAACGTGTGGGGGAGAGGGGGTCCCCAGTGAACTCCCCCGTGTCTCACCTTGCAAGTGGCTGTGGTCCCTGTGTATGGGCAGTGTCCCCAGGAGACTGTCGGTCACAGCCACGCACTCAGAGGTGACAGGCCGCAAGCTGTGGCCCTCGCGTATCGCAGAGCCTCAGCCTTCAGGCCTCGCCGCGGGCCGTCGGATAACGCGACTCCGCCTACCTCCGTCGGGGCAGATGCATCGCTGTCGAGTTTGGCACCGATCCGATACCTTGGCTGTCGTGTTTAGCGGGAGCCGGAAAGACGATCCCTCTTTTGCTCCCTGTCCTCTGGAGCCTTATCCTTGCATTTCCTGCCCTCGAGGTGCCGAATTACTATCAGATTTTATGGGTTATGCCGAAGGCTCTGACAGAGCCCAAGAGCTACGCCGCCATCCCAGTCGGTGAGGCATTTCTTGAAGAGTGTGTGATGCGGGTGTTCTTTCATGGAGGCTACCCATCATGCAATAGAAGATGACTACAAACTGCTGAACATGTTTTAAAGGCTTCTATTTATTTCAGACATGTATTCATCTGAGAAGAACTAATGCAACTATTCTCTGACCGCTCATATCGCTAGCGATCTCTGTTGACCCGATGTACATATCAGCTGCAGTCTAAAGTTCAAATTTAAAAGTGAGAAAACCAAACTTTTGAATCTAGAACCTAGAAAAACCTAAGATAGAAAACTAAAACCTAGGAAAAAAAGCAGGGATTCTGAAAACATTTTAAAAACGTAAAAAGCTTTTAAAATGCTTCAGAGGAAAGGTTAGTGTGAGACTTGTCAGCCTTCGGTGGTCTTCCACCAAACCCTCTGCCTTCATCCGTTCACTTTGTGCTGAAATTAGTTTTAATTGTCCTTATGACCGTGCACTTTACCACTATTATTAACCAGTGGTAATGTGCTCGTGCTCTCTCAACAAACATGGTAAAATTGGCTTACACCTGATTGGTATATCTAATTTACTTATACGTCTCTTGTAGAGTAGTATACCACATACCTAAGGCCTGTAAAACAAACGGTACTAGTAGACCTGCATCACACATTGTGCCAACCACTTAAGTAGCCCCTTAAACCATGTCCCAGGCCTGCCATTGCAGTCTGCATGCAGTCTTAACCTGTCAATTCGACTTGGCAATACAACCCCCTTGCCAAGCCCTAAACTACCCTTTTATTGTATATACCTCACTCCTATGGTAGGCCCTTGGTAGCCAATAGGTCAGGGTGCATGGTAATTGATAGGTTGCTCATGTACATTTAAGTTTTACATGTCCTGGTATTGAAAAACGTGATTTTTACTACTGTGAGGCCTACCTGTTCCATGGGTTGATACTGTATTGCCATATTACATTTAATAAGTGCTAACCCTTGAAAGGGAACTGGTAGACTTTCCCTGTTTGGTGCCTGAGAAATTGTAATGAAAATCTTCTTTAATGTTGAAGTTACAATTTAAAAAAGGCCAATTTTAGAAAGTTTACATTTTGTTGCCCTATGAAGTACTTGTAGCCTGCTTCTTGGCCACTTGACTGGGTATAACTGACAGCTGGACTTTGTTTATGCCTCCCAGACAGCCACACAGTAGAGGGATTAGGTGTGTCTGGATGGGCCATCAACAAGCAAGATGGTAGGTGGTGCTGGGCACAGCCCCACTTAAAACTGAACCGGCTGTGCTCTGCTTTCTCACAGTTAGGTTTAGCTTTAGCATAAGGGTGAGGTTAAGGATAAGGATAGGGGTGTGCATTAAATTTATGAGTAGGTTTAAGATAAAGGTAAATGATAGAGATAGGGTTGGGGTTATGTATATTTTAGGTATATTTTTAGGTTTAGAAATATAGACAGATCGATGGTCTGCGGCTAAGGAGTGGGGACCTAGGCCTTCCAGGACGCATCTGTTCAGCCTTGTGCCCATGAATGTTAGGCCTTATTTCTGAACAATAGGAGGTCTGAGAGGAATCTTGATGGCTTTTGGTTAACCCTCTACCCATATCATCCTCTGCATTATCTTCCCCTGTCTCATATAACTTGAAATAAATAACCTGGTGGCCTGCAATCCATTCCTACCACCATCACCAGTACCCACCCCTCCCCAACCACATATAACAAATCAAGTTATCTCACTGCCTGCCACAATGCCGTTCCAATTTTTATAATATCCTTTGTTAACATAATCTAAATACAAAAGTTCAGTACCTGATGCCCTGCCAGCCACCCACACCACCCACCCTTTGCACAATCTAAACTCGAGCCCCCGGAATCCATCACCTCAGCTCTCCCATTGACAGTAGATGACTGTTGTACAGCTTACAGTGTTTTTTTGAGAGCTGCTCAGACCTGAGCCTCCCTATCCCCGTTTGAGTGGGCCTACAGACAAAGGGAAGCTGACAGGGCAGACAACAATTGATGCCACATGATTACCTTCATCATTTCCCTGCCACTTTTGGATCTGTAGAGACCTGGAGGTTCAGCAGATCCAGCCAGAGAGAACACCTGTGACCACTTGTGTCGGGTCTGGAGCTTCACTGCCCTTACAGCGAAACAGTGTATTACTGGGATTAGATTTTTTGCGCTTGCGCTTATAGTTTCCTATGGAGGACATACACACATCATGATATACAATAGTACTACTTTTACGTAGGGTACATATTTCACTCTCAATTCTTTTTAAGTTACAGTACAATTTGAAAATATGTGTATACATTTTTTTAAAAGGGTGATTTTGTTGCATTTATTTGCAGTTTCAATCATCTTGTTGATTTGTTTCAAACTTTACTGTTTGTAGTAAACTCAAAATGTTTAGTGAAAAACTCAAATTACAACGTTTAATTACACAGACTGACTATTACAACTGCCATCACCACCAACATAAAATCCACCCCATTGCCACCACCATTATCATCAACATTATTAACGACTACTACCACAATTGTATATGCGCTGTCAGTAATAAAACAAGAATGGGCAAAGCATGTAGGCCAGGCTTATAACTAAAAATAGAAGCATTACTTATAGCTCTGCCATTGCTTGTTCATGAATGGGTTAGCCTTCTAGTTAGGAGCTTTACTGGAGCTAGATACGCAATTTCAATTTATATATTACCGGTCAGGGCCAGCCTGTGCCTTTTTTAGGTGTGTGAACCATTTATGATTAGATTCATACAAGAAGTTGATATTCATACAGTACCAGTAACTGACGGGTAAACCTTTCCCCTTCCCATGGGACAGACCTGTCTGTGAAGTTACCTTTGCCACTAACAGACTCAATTGTCCCAGTTGTTGATAGGGATAAATGTGTTAATAATGGTAATTACATTCTTGCCTCAGAAAAAGGGCATCATTATGAGACCCAGTGTAATCCACCCATTAACTGGGCCCCTGAAGTTACTGATACTGGTGAAAACATCCAGGACAATGTTAGTGGGGGATTATAAGTTTGACACTTTGGGTTCCCTAAGAAATGATGATTTGCTGGGGTAAACCGAAATTTCTTGCTTGATTCTTCCAGTAATTCATTTTCCATTTGTATGTTTTTAGCTGGAAGCAGATGAAATCTCTTGCAGGAAAACATTGGGCCTGTAGTAAAATTGTGGACTCTGCAAATTGTATGGGGCTAGTAATGAAAGTTTCATCAGAATTAATAGAGCATTTCTAATGATGCTTAAAATAAAGAATGCCAATGTTGTTTCAGCTAGAAAGACTCAATGAGAGAAGATTGCAGTTTCTGTTAGAGTTGGTCCAAGGGCCATGATAAGCACAGCAGTTAGTGTGAGATCTGCTGGCATACCAGCTCCATTTCAGTTGGGTATTCTGGTCAGCACCTGTTTGCAGCATGACAAAGGTGTTAATTAGGTGAACTTGACTTACGATAATAACTTCAAATAAGCGTCAGAGGCAGGAAATCTCCCTAGTGTGCAGAGAGGTGTACTTCCTGTGGTAACTAATTGCCATATATACACCAAATATACCATTTTGAGCAGCATTTCACACCTTGCAACAAACAAAAATACCTTTTTGCTTCCCGAGTGCTTTCCAACTAGAAAAAGCCTGCAAGTTTTCCTCCTTGCACCACAATCAGCACATGCATAGATTACGGGGAAACACCTGCCTGCTTTACAGTAGATTTATCTACCTGAGGTCATAGTTAATCAGCAGTCAGGAGGGCAAATTAAGTAATACCACAGCTACAAACAGAACCTAAGCATTTGTTTGGTGCTGTCTGCAGTAGAAGATGATTTAGCTGTATTCATAACACTTTGGGCCCGATTCACAAAAGTAAAATACTACTCGTAAAAGCCCTTTGTGAATACCAAAAGCTGAACTTTACGACTTTCGGTATTCACAAAGGGCATTAATTAACGAGTAGTTAGTGCCCTTTGTGCATACCGAAAGTCATAAAGTTAGACTTTCATCTCAGTTTCCTTTGTTTGCTAAGCCATTGTCACGAAATGTCTTGGATCCATTCTGATCACTCTGATTTGGTCTTTGAAACAGCTACAAATCTCCTGAATGTTTGCCTTATCTGTGTTGTACAAAACTGAGTATTGAATAGCAATTAAATGAGAAAGCAACCTATGTTCTCCTCATTCCCAACTATGAATTTGATGCTTGTATTGCGCCTACTCGTGTAGGTGCTACCCAATGTACAGTGAAATTGTTCTTAGTCGGGCTGTTAGAAATATATGAAACTATTATTGTTATTATTATTTTTATTATTATTATTATTATTATTATTATTATAACACAAACTGTAACCTCCAAAGATATCTGGTTATCAGAGAGAGAGGAGAAGTGGTACCCATAGGTCTAGCAGGTACATAACCAAGTTTTCAGAGTCTCCCTAAAAGTCGAGAGATCACTAATGGCTTGGACAGAGAAAGGTAGACGGTTCCATGGGCAGGAAGCTTGAACTGAGATGGCCCCTCCTCCAGCTTGTGTCATTTTAAACTTGAATACCACTATCAAATTCATTTTGAGCGAGCACAATGCTTTCTTAGAATAATAGTGCTCAAATATGGACTGCAAGACCAGATAGCTAATCTGATTAAATGCTCTATGGGCTATTCAAAGTGGGTTAAGGAAAAGTCTCTTTGAGAGAGGAACCCAGTAAAGAGAGTCCAGTGCAAAAGATGCAGAGTCTTTCCGAGGCAGGCAAAGGGCTAGCTTGGCAGCAGCAGCTTGAATGCAATTGATGTCTGTTCAGTAGGTAATCTTGGGCTCTTAAAACCAATGAATTACAATAGTCTAATAAACTGAATATAACAGCATGCACTATGAAAAGGAGGAAATTGGTTAAGAAGAGAAGGTAGAATCTTTTGGATAATCCGCATGGAAGAAAAGCAGGAAGATGAGCGATTGTTAATGTGAGGGAGAGGTCCTATCCACCTGGACACCGAAGGTATGAACTGAGTTTGTCGTGGAAGGAGGAACATTATGCTCTATAGGGCCGAATTTTGCTGGTTGTGCATAAGAAGCTGTGGCTGTTGAGCAGCAGACTAATTCAGTTTTATCACTGTCAAATGTTATTGAGTTATTGCCAAGCCAGTTGAAGATATCTTGCATGCAGTTGGGAAAGTTTTCAAGTGAAGATGACACGCGGTGATGGAATATTAAGATCAGCTCATGATACTCAGCATAATTCATAAAATGAACACCATGGGGTCGGATCAGAAGACCCAAATGTCTCAAATAGAAATTACTGCATGAGCAGGGGCTCCTTGCTCAAGTGAAGTGACTCATTTATTGAGGGACTTGCATTTGACCCTATGAACTATGCATGATTAGTGAAGGTATCCTAGAACTCTTTGGACCTATTTGTTGGGGGTAGGGGTTGAACTATTAATACCTGGAGGCTTTCATGGTGTAGCAAGTTTTAAATCATTGCCGCCGCAAGGCATGCAGATCTTCTCATGTATATATATGTTATTATTGTGCTCCTGAGTGCAGGGATTTTCAGGTAACTTGTGCCACCACACTTATGTCTATTTGAAGGTGTGTGTGTGTGGGTGGGTGTCAGGGGTGGCTCCCCTGCATGAGCGTCAGGGCTCCGCCCACTTTATTTTTCCACAGAATTTAAAAATGTCTTTCATATTTTACAAAACATATCATTACGAATTAAATATACAAGTGCACCCACTCTGGCTGAGGGCTGCCCTTGCCCTCAGCCATGCTTGCTTTTGTGTGAATACTGGGCTCTGTTATGCACAGAAGTGCATGTGCATTAATCTCAGCTGCAATACATTTTCCGGGCGGAGGCTTCACACAGCCCTTAAGTCTGTGATGTCATCAGCCTGACAAGCCAATGCCTAGTAGGCCGACCTCCGCCCGGTGAGGAATTTGCAATGAAGTAAGCCCCGGGTGCTCCAGCTAGAAGCCCTGCAGTGCCAGAGGCTTTCTTTCAATCAGGTAACAGAATTTCAGCCATGCTACTCTTTCACTGCTCGTTACAAGGTGGGGTGGGGTTAGCTAGCCTCACTACACTGGCTCCATCCCGCCCTATTATGAATTGTCTAGCAGTGGGGCTTGAGGGTGAAGGCAGGAACTTCAACACCGAAGTCTGCATAGTGTGCCTGCACAGGTTTTGATGGAATGTATCTCGTCATCCCGCATTCTTTTTCCCCGCGGGGAATCACAACGCTGTCGTTACAACGACCGCGTTGTGATTCCGCATACCATTACTCCGCAAGTCGGAACGATGTTGGAATAGCATAATTTACTATTCCAACTCCAGTCTGTGCGGACACTAGGGAAGGTGTTGGATTTTAAATCCAACACCTATCCCCCTCCGCAAGTTGTTGTTAAGACTTGCGGAGTAATGGTATGTGGAATCACAACGCGGTCGTTGTAACTACCGCGTTGTGATTCCCTGCAGGAAAAAAGATTTGTGGTGAACGTTGTTTACCGTTTTGATGGCATACTGAGCACACACTCCAGTGCCGAGCTTCCCGCTCTGTGCTTTGAGTACGCTGCCATTTCCAGGGACAACTAATTTCCTAGGTGGATTGATCAATGCTGTGGAGGAGTGCATACTGCAAGGTTTAGCAGGAAAGCTTTTCATTGTGTGCAACGAGAGGCCAGGCATTTGACTATGTAACTTTGTTGTGTGAAATTCAAGCGGTGATCTCTAGAGTGGGCTCTGTTTACTTTTGCAAAGTTACTGTCTTTCCGGCCTTGAAGTGCGCTGCATGTCATGCTCTGTCCTGTGGATGGATTTTTGGATGGATTTTTGGAACAGACGCAGCTTAAATAAAAGAAATTGAAAAGAGGGCAGATGTGGGCAACAAAAAAAACACTTGTATGTGTTTACTACTTTTGCCAACAACTAGTGGTGTTTTATGAAAGAAAAATCACAGTCCATTTCTGCTGAAAATCGAAAGCAACATGAATCCCTGGAAGAAAGAAGCTGAGCAACATGGCACAGAGATGTGATTTAACACGGTTTTCTGTTTGTGTCTTTGCTGTTTTTCAGGAGCAAAAACATAATGTTTGAAATGGCAAAATATTAAGAATCATTTTGAGTCATAAAACAGCACTGGTCACCACAATCTCTGGAGAGCCCCCTCATTGTTTTACTCAATTATCAATCAAACGTCAGCTGTACACGTCTTCCAATAGAACTGTATTTTATGTGTTCAATGCCAAGCACAAAAAGCAACAATCCTTTAACATCGCTGTTAATTCCTGCGTTGCACGTCATATTCTTCCTGCTAATTATAGTGGCGCTCTTTCAATGACTGGTCACGGCGCCTTACTGAAAGTTATTTTTTTCTAATAACCTGTAAGCATGCTCTTCATGGTTTTTCTAGTCCCGAATCTCAGCAGTAAGGCTGGGAGCACTACACGCATGCGATTCCTTTTAGTGTGCCCTGCATGATATACACAGTACACAATAGAAAGAGAAAATATTGTTATATTTTTATGTGTACCACAAGCAATGTATGCCCCAAAAAGAGCATATGCTTGTGTCCTTTGCTCATTATATGTTGATACTTGCGCTTTATAGAAAGGCTTTGCTGTCCACTGCAATGTATTCAACCTTTTCCTAAGGTTTAATATCTGACCACCCATTTCCTCTTTTAAATATACTCATTATCATTAGCAGCTGGGATAGCTGCTTGAGAACCAACTTGATGTTATGAACGCATTATAAACAGATCAAAATGTCCTAATGCAGTGCTTATTCGTAGTTTTGTAGTCTTACAGAACACTAAAAGCATAAATATTCTAGCACAAATGAAAAAAGACATTTATAATTCACTATCTTCACTCTAGCAATTTTCATGCCCTTAAAATGAATTCCCTCAAATTATCACAACATTTTAGTCTGCTACCAAGGGTAATAGAGTTTAAAGGCCTACTACATGAGTTATATGCCCAAGCAACAGGTTCTTAGTCATTTTCTATTAAAGAAATTATGCTGGAAAATGCATAATGTCAGCTCTTTGTTTAAAAACATTCTTGGGGGAGAACAGCTTTCCTTTACCCTCCAATCCAGGTGTGTGTGTGTGTGTTTAACAGTACGTGTAACATTGAATGTGACAATATAAAAAGACTATTAATCCCTTTTAAAGAAGCAAAACTGCCTAACACTTTCAAACCATTTTGCAAAAATAAAAAAAGGCTAATGGACGGTAATTACTTTTTGAGCCATGCTGTAATATTTTTGCCATAGCAAGCATAGTGAGAAACTTTCCTGCTTCTTTTAGAATTCTCTCTGCTGTTGCCGCAATTAAAAATGCAGTTTAATACAACCCAAGAAGGGATTCCACTCTCATAAATTTTCTTTTCAGGGTGATTTAATTTTTAAATGATGGGGGGATTAGGTGGGGTGGTGTCGAGAGAGATAGCTTTTCAGCATGATTTTTTGGTTAAGGGAAGACTATTGGCTGATGACAGCAATGTGTTCTGCGTGGTGTTTGCATTATTAAATAATGCAATCCCCAGGGGTACAATTTTACTATTGTCATCAACCTCAATGAGCTCTCTCTTCTTACTGATGTTCTTGTGGCTCTGGTATGTGGGGATAGTGCAGGGCTAGGTGGTGCCCCTGTGCACTGAAGGTGCACATGTGCTGTCAGTGATTTAGAAAGGGACTGTCTCCTCTCCGGAAGTTTGCAGTCTCCACGGTTTCTCTTTCACTTTTGGGTTGGTGGTTTCACTTCCTGTCTTCCAGTATTACATGTGCTGGGAGAGGTGGAACCAAGTCAAGGGGAATGGGAGGAGACAAGATTAGGCATTTGTGACAGTGCATTTACAGGGCTGATGTTAAACACACCCAGGGATGTTTCAAAATATGACGCTACTTTGCGTCATTAGTGGACAGTCTCTGAGGAGCCACAAGTATAGCTAGCCAGGGCTAAAGTCATCTCAGCCAGTAGACTGCTTAAAAATCAGACTGTGAGTAACATGTCTGACACATGTGCAGTAGCACATGTGCCTTAGGTAAACTGCTTGCCCTGCCTGACCTCCACTGACATACCCACTCCCTCACCAATACAGGCACTCACACAGCATCTCACTCACCCACACAGTTACTCACACACCCACTTATATAACCATACAGCCACCCACACACCCATAAGCACAAGGATACATAAGTCACACAGCGACTCACATGATATATATTAAAAGTAGTATCACTCATTAGTAGTATACCTAGTATACTACTATAACTTTTGTAGTAACTTAGTATATATGTTTAACAATTATAAACTCTTACAGAATACTTACACTCACTGGATGGAGTCATAACTGATGTCATTTGAGATGTCATCAGTGATGTCATCCGTGATGTCACTGACCATGTCATGAGTGATGTAATATGTGAGGTCTTAAGCAGTGTATTGCGGGGCGTAAGTAATAGTTAGATCAGGTAACTATAACTGCAGAACTTCACTGGTTTTATATGAGTAAAATCTAAGACTAACTATAACATCCCTGTGACCTTTGCTCTTTTCAGTGATTTACTAAGGTTTTTTAAATTGTATTTGCTAACTTTAACGACCCTTTAACCTTTGACTTTTTTAACTGAATTCCTAAGGTTTTTCAAAATCTATTTCCTAACTGTGATGTCTCTGTAACCTTTGTTTTTTTTAATGAATTTCTATGTTTTGTTAACTAGTAGTCAAGTTTGCAGAGTAGTGGGCAAAGGGGGCAGGGCTTCCAACCAGCACTAAGGAATCCTGCTGTGTCAGACTTACTGGAGGTAACAGGAGGGCTTCTGTGCCCCAAAGAACCCTCAGCATCCAAGAGGACTTCATCTCCCAACCAGCAAAGCACCAGGAGGCGCATTTACAGAGTGGTGGAGAAAGAAGGCGTGGCCTCTGAAGTCCTCTCAGTAATCGCACTCTGTGGGACTTACTGGTGGTATCAGGAGGGCTTGTTGGCCCCCAAGGACTTAGCATCCAAAGGTACTTCATCCCACCACCAGCAGTAAACTGTGAGGCTTGTTTGCAGAGTGATGGAGAAAGGGAGGCATAGCCTCCAAGCATGTCTCAGCAATCCCATTATGTGGGACTTACTGGAGGTAACAGGAAGGGTTGCTGGCCCCCAAGGACCTTCAGCAGTCAAGGGGACTTCATCCCCCCACTAGCAGAGCACCAGGAGGTGCAATTGCAGAGTGGTTCAGAAAGGGGGCGGGGCCACCGGCGTCGTGCCAGTAGCTTTTTTTTTAATTTTAAGGGAAGTGGGGAATGTGTGGCCCCCATTCTCTGGGCCGAATTTTGCCAAGGGACCCCATTTTCCAGGGCCAAGCATATGTAGAATGGGAATATTTTTTATTAACAAAGGCAGGGGGGCCATGTGGCCCCCCTTCCCTGAGTTGATTTTGGCCCCTGGGCCCCATCTCCCAGGGCCTGCCCTTTGTTTTTTTTTTTAAAAACATGCCCACCCCTCCCAGACCGATTTTGACTCCTGGGCCTGTCCTCCCTACTGGGTGCCCTGGTCCCACCTAGGGCACCCTGTCCTTTTCGTTGTGGACTGCGGCTTCCCGCATCCTGCAGGAACCAGCACTGCTTTTGCACAGAGAGAACTGTTAAACATGCAGCTCCCTCTGTCCAAAGCTATTCTCCTCTGCTTCCAGTAAGTGAGAGTATTTTACATGCTCTTGCTTACTCGAAGCAGAGCAGAGTTTGCTATGGCTTGGTGTGAGCAGTAAGCAAACAGCAATGTGCCATGGGTGGGCACCCCAGGATGTTGCTGGAACAGGCCCTGGGGTGTGGAGGTCACCAGGGTCATCTTTGGTTCCAAGAGAGGGGCCACGCGGCCCCTCTCCATTACAGGACAAAGCCCTGGGGAGGTGTTGGTCCCTGTGCTGTGGGGTCCATCCATTCCCCCACTTTAATTTCAACCATTTGCCCCAGGGAGGTGGCGGTCCCCGGGGCAGCAGGGGGGGCGTAGCCCCTACATTAATATAATATTTAGCTCTGGGGATTTGGCCGTCCCTGGGGCTGCAGGGGGTTGCAAGGAGGGCTGTGGGGGGAGCCACAGGCCCCCTTGCATTATTACAACATCAGCCCTGGGGAGGTTGCAGTCCCCAGGGTGCAGGAGTTGCTGTGAGGGCTACCTCCGCATAAATTATGAAAAATGCCCCCAGGAGGTGGCAGTCCCGGAGCTTTAGGGATTGTTAGGAGGGGGGCCCCATGCACCCCTCCTACATATTTGGACATGCCCCCGGGACCTGGCCTGCCAGGGGGATTAGAAACAAAGCGCAGGAGACTGGGCTTCATTTTGTTTTTTTCAGCGGGAGTCGCAGATCCAGCGTGCCCCCTGCCAAATATTTAAAAGAAAAGTGCTCTCTGCCCTTGCAGGGTCCCTGTGGAAACCTCCAAAAGGATGAGGGGGTCAGGTTTTTTTTACCCTGCCCCCCTTTTTTTCTTTATAATGTTTTTTTTCTTTTGACTCGGTTCAACCGAGTCACAAGATGGCTGCCAACACTTTGTGGTTTGAAATGTTGGCAGCCAATCAGATCTCAGCACTAGATCAGGGGGGGTCGTGGATCCTCCGCATCCCTATATATCCAACTGTAAATTTCTTTAATTTTCTCTACAACTACTGAACGGATTTACGCCGAATCACAAAAAGGCACTTCCCTGCACCAACATCTACCTTCCTGCCAAATTTGGTGTTATTCCGTTCAGCAGTTCAGGCTGCAGCCGTGTCCAAACTTTCCTATGGAAATTTACATGGGGAAAATGCATTTTGGGTCCCTGACTTTTTCTCGACCCCTGCTAGATGGCTCACCCTGAAACTTTCAAGACAGCAGCTGAAGTGAGCGGTGAACTAGTTTTGAAAGTTTCGCGAAGATTCGTTAAACAAAGCAAAAGTTATAGGCAAAACAAAAAAATGCTCTTCCTATGGAAACAACATCCTAAATATAACTACCCACTGGCAACCACCAGTAGGTAAAATAGATATATATAAATATATATATCGCTTAATACTCTTTCACCACATTTCCTTCCATCTGGATACTGGATACAGAAGAGCACGGACCACAAAATCCTTTCGTAATACCGCTCAGTTTATTTTCGTAGTTACACAACAGGAACGGCAGCCATTACGCGTTTCGTCCCTCCCTGGGGACTTGATCACATGACGCGCATTTGCCAATAGGAATGCTTTTTATAGGATACACACATTTTTTTCCAAGCTTGTTTTTTTTTCCGTTTTTTTCTCCTTTCTAATACATTAACTTTATGTATTGTGATTGTGCTTATATCTTAAAGTTGTTAATAAGAACATTTAAAAGCAGGTAAAAGACATCAACTTATATTGCTTGTTTTGTTGTCATCAATATTTGAATCATTTAAATCTACGATTCAGACTTTGTTTTGTGGATAACAATAAAGTGCAAGTCATTGTGTGCAAATTTGCAATTGAATAAATAGATAAATAAATAAATAGTTAAATACTTAATAATATACAAATGAAACACAATTTTTTTGCTTAAAATACATCCATAAAATCACTAAAAGCAATATTATATGATAATTTTTTTTTATTATAAATAAATAAATGCATGCACAAAAATTATATATGAAGGATAAATCCCTAATCATTCGATCTGCCTAAAATGCTCTTTTCATTCGCTATATTAGTGTTTATACTGAGTGTAGGCTGATCTAGATAGATGGTTTGGCTTTAATCATTTTCATATATTAGTTTTCCAATGCTGGTATTTTAATAGTATATAGTTAAGCCAATGCATTGGCAATTTTTCCACCTTAGTCTGAGACTGGATTCAACGTGATGTCTAATATCTTTGCTCACTAGTTAATTTCATTTTGAGATTATTGGTTGTGTTTATTAAATAAATATCACCCATGAATGTGTAAAAATTTAGTGCTGGTAAAAAAAGTGCTGTGTGCCTAAAATTAATCTAAAAAACGTGGTTTAAAAACAATACACTTAGGAAGGGAAAATTCAGTAGGTCGATTGATTATAATAGTGACGGTAACTTTATAATGGTTTAATTTGCCAACGAATTTGTTACTGAGGCCGGTTTTTGCGGCTGTGGCAATTTATATATATATATATATAGATATATCTATATATATATTTATCTATCTATCTATATATATTATATATGTATATATATACACATATATATATATATATATCTACATATATTAACGACTGGCAGTCGCCAATGGGTAGTTATGATTAGATCTGCATTTCCATAGGAAATGCTATTTTATGGTGTGCCAATAACTTTAGTGCCTTTTGACAAATATTGAGGAGATTTCCCAAAGTCCTCTTTTTTGACTAGTGTCTTCATGGAAGTTTCGGGGCGATCCATCAAGCGGTGCCTGAGAAGAAAAGAGGGCTGCTAAAACACAAAATCCCCATGCATTTTCCTTAGACTTTTTTGAACAGCGCTACCGTGAAAACTGCTGTATAAAATTACACCAAATTGTCAGGAAGCTGGAGCTTAGTCCGGAAAGTGTGCTTTTTGTAATTTGGTGTAAATCTGTTCAATAGTTTTTAAGAAATTAAGAATTAAAAAATGTGTATATCAGGGCAATTGGGTTAAAGGGACTTTCATGAGAGTTTCTCAAACCCAATTTAAAGAAATAGAGTGTTCTGATTGGCCAAGTGTTTTTTTCTTCCTTGGGCCAATCGCTCTTGCTGACCTAATGATCCTGCAGGAGCAAGCGCTCTAATTGGGTACCTGCAACATGACTTAGTCCCCTGTCCTGAGATTACCTTAGGTACCCTGCCTCCCTGGCCTTGTGGGGCTCCCAGAGGGACCTCACCTGGGCCCAAAAGTTCAAAATAATTCTGAAACCAGGGATTGCATGTAATCGGAGCTTAAAAAGAAACCACTGTCCAGTGTTCTTATTCAATTGCATTATTAGACCCACAGGTGGGCCAGGGTCCAGGAGTCTTTATTTAATATTACTTGGTGAGGGGGTTGTGAATGGGACCCCCTTTCGGAGCAACCCCTAGCCCCGGGAATTCCATCACTTGGGGTAGAGATACTAATAAAGGGCAGGGTGGCACATGAACCCAGTGATGAGCCTCTATTGGACCCCAGAGACCTCATCGCCGGAGCTGATTACTTATTATGAGGAGGGGGCATGTGGCCCCGCCTCACTAAGCCACAATTGGGCTCCGGGAAACCCATCCCCAAGGCTGATCTCTTAAAAAAAGGGGAGTGGGTGCACGACCCCCTCCCTGTGCCACTTCTGGACCCCTTCCCCCGGGGCCAAATTACTTTAAGAAGTGGGGGCAGACTGTCACACCACATATACCAGCTGCCAGTCCGTTCGTGTGGCACTCACTAAAGTGACTGGAAGTGCTCTATAGCAGCTCATCTGGTGTAACAGTGTTGGTTAGGTGCTTGATCTTCACTTTAAACACAATGATGCCGGGCCTGATTGTGTGATGATGGGCATAGGGGTGGTTTAGGGGGAGGGGCTTGTGCTACCAGTTGGGATCCTACTTGGGTTCACAACATCTCTGGGATAGTATTTTGACTGCCTTGTCTTCATTCTACTGGTCTTTGGATGTTCCTGTCTGGCCTGCAGGACTGGGCAACAATCCCACACACTTCATCTCAGGCTGCCAAACATAATCAAACACCACTCATCATCATGTAAGGCATGGTTGCAATCCCTCTTGGATGAGAGATATAGCCTCGTCCAATGGAAGCCATCAATAAATCCATAAGTAATCCCTAGCAAGAAATTCATGGGGAAGAACTTGGCATTATAAAATGCTGCTGGGATTTTGTCCACAAGAGAGTCTCATGTGTGAAAGCAAACTGGTATTTCAAGTAAAATAAAAAGAAAGTCTGTGTGTTGCATATGTAACAAAGAATTTGCTAGAAAGCATGGAATAAATCCTACATTACATGAATATGATTGCAAGTCTTACCTGCTGGGCATGCTGGATCAGCTCCATGCGCTCGCGCAGAATCTGGGAGTCCCTCTCGCGCAGCTCGCTCATAACCTGACGCTTCCATTGCTCCACCGCACACTTCAGCTTCTCCTTCTCAGCCTCAGACAGTATTTCGGACATCTTGGCCCCAGCTTCTTGCTGCAGAATGTCGTAGAGCATAGCTTCCAGCTCCAGAATATGCTGTTCGATGCAAAGAAGAATATTACCATTACTGTGCAGTGCTGCTCAGTCAAATGAACCACGGATTCTTATGTCATCATCATCATCTAGGTCATAGAGAGCTTGTGCAAGTGAGATTAATTTTGACATTAGGAACGCCTTTTGCTTTAGGTTTTTGTCCCATTGCTTCCCCTTTAACCCCACATAGCCCATAGGTTACTAAGAGGCATTTGTTGTCAACCCCTTAGGGGTTGCCCATTTCTATTCATACAATTCAAAAATATATTTTCTGTTCACAATTCCGAACTATTAGTTAGGTTTGTCACCAATTCAAACTACTATTTTCCTTATCCTGTAAGCAGACGTATCACTTATATAGCACACACCACCAATTGAACTGTCTCTTGGTGAGTTTGATGTCATACCTCATGTTTGTGAGGAACCAATGATTTTAGTCTGACTTCAGGAGATAGAGGCAATTTTCTGAGGTTGGAGAGCCTTGTGCAACTGGCGTATTTCCCCGCCCTCTTTTTGCAACTGCAGACTACATGATCTTTTTGTGGGCCTAGGTCCCCCTTGAGCTTCAAACCACTCAGGTAGAACATGACAAAGGGGAATGCAAGCAGTGATTAAGGTATATACATTTTTCATTCTTTCACCTGACAGTCCACTTTCATGCATGTTTGCCAACTAATTCTGCCCTTCTTCGTTTGTTGATTTAATATATGACTTTTGTTTCAAGAGGGAGGAGTGGCTGCCATTGGCCGAAAGCACTGACATCATAATAGTTGTGGCACATATACTGGGTCTTGTTTCATCTCATATAAGGAATACATCACCCTCTGCCATGCAGTCTAAGGATATATAACAAGTCACCAAGGAGTTCATGATCATTTTGATGAACAAGGTTGAAGTCTAAGTTCCTTTAAAAGACCCATGGAACTATGGGGTGAGTTCCAATATCCTTTAAAAATATTACCGGAAGTATTTTGTTCTTAGGCACACACCATTACTCTTCTTGCCACACCCCTTTTAGGAGGTCACAGGGCATGCAGGGGCTACTGGGCCGCAACCATGGGAGTTAATGCCATTTGACAGTTCTGTCCTGGAGCTGGCCCTACAATGGGCCTGATTATGTGTGAAGGCCTTATTTACCAACCTGATAAATAACAATACCACAGGATACGTTATTTATTGAGTACAATAAATACCACCTATTACAAGTTCATGGGGAAAAATAGGTGGATTTTGGTGTTTAAGGCATTACATTTTGCATATTATGGTAAATACCGTATGTTTCCCCTGCTAAATTTAGGCAGGTTTGACCTGCTCAAATTTAACGAACGTTGAGGTACTTAATGCATCCGATAATTATCTGATGCGGCAAATACCTTGAAACTCATAATTCAAACCAATGCGTAAACAGGAGTTTATGCATGCATCGGAATATTGCATGCCACTCGTAATCAGGCTCTAAGACTCTGCAAACTGAACAAAGTACAACCATTCAGCACTTGACTGTCAGTGATCGCGAAGGTGAGCAATCACAGGCTTTTCAGAGAGGTTAATGTGGGGTAATCAGGCTCAGGAATCAACACCAACCTTGCAGCAGTGTTATACTATCAATGTCCGTCCCATTGCTTCTCTTTGTATAAAAGACAAATACTTTGTTACAAACAAAATAGAGAAAATTCTACTCCATATGCAATAATGCAAGGATACCCAATTTACAGGTGTGGGTCTTTTTTTTTATTTCCAAGGGCCTTATACGGCTAGCTCCACTTCCCCTACACCTGCCCCTTATGGCTCCCCCCTTTTCAATTGGTTTCCTCCCCCTGGGTCCAGTGTTTGAGGTATTGCCTATGAATACAGCTTGTGCTGCCCTCTATTTGATCTTAGTACCCAGTCTTTCAGGCCTAGGCTTTTTTAGTCTCTCACCTGTTCACAGGAGCAGCACCATAATGCTTTGAGTCCTCCCACAGGGGTACGACCTTAGCAGTAGCAGGGAGTTTCCAGGCAGAACACAACAGTCTTCAAGGAAGCCATGTGGCAGCCAGCTGTGCAGCATGTTGCTCGGAGGGATGCAACAAGAGTGGCCGCTTCTTTCGCTTGCCCTTTTCTGTAGATCTCAGCTTATGGTGTGCCATATTTGGGTACTCCGGTGAGTGCTTTCCACTTCCTAAACATGGATGTCACTAGGAACTATCATCTGCATGCTGTGGCTCAAGGCCATAACCTCAGTTCTTTCTTTTTTTTTTTTTTTTAATATTTTTATTAAAAACTCTGTACCAGATATAACAATGCAGCACAGCATAGATTTCATCAATTAATAATCAAAGAAAATGAAGACAAGGAAATTCAATAATTATAAATAATAAGTAGCTTCAATAAAGCCTCATCAAATTTTCATTTTGACAATGTAGTCAAAGCAGTCAAATCATCACAAGACAAAATATTTACACCATTTGATCTTTCCATCTCCGTAATGGATCCCAAATTCTCAAACCCAATTGCTTCCCCCTTCGGCCTTTCCGTTCATAGATCCCTTTTTCTAAGTTGTAGGCTGACAAGAGATTGGACAACCATTGATTCCTTGTAGGAGGAATTTTATCAAGCCAAGCTCTTGCTATCACCAACCGAAATACTGCCATAGCAACAAAAACAAACTCTTGACTAGTAGCCTCGCCCTCTGTTATTATTCCCAAAAGAATCACAGTGGGTGTAATTTTGATTTGAATTCCTACTTGTCTTACCAGGAATCCCTCCACCTCCCTAATCAATGTAGAGAGTTGAGGACAAGTAGCAAAGATGTGAATTAAATCCGCCTGTGGATGATTACACCGTGGACAAACTGTCCCTGAGGTACCGCCCCATTGTGCAATTCTAGCTGGTGTATAATACAAACAGTATAAAGTTTTATAATGCTGTGATTGCAATGGTGCCGAACATAACACCGTATGACCCAAGGCCAGTGATTCCTGAAACCAAACGGCTTCAATACCCAGCTTCATAGCCCACTTATTACCGTATTTAACAAGATCGTCTTTTTTGCCAGTTAGAAGGCATGCATAGAAGCTACGTATATTACAGTCTCCCCCCTTCTCAATCTTATCCAGTATTTCGTTATTTTTAAACCCTATAATCCCTCCTCGCTTGGTATTCAGAAAACTTCTGACCTGTAGATATTTAAAAAAACTCCTACTGTCTATTTGAAATTTAGCTACTAAATCCGCAAATTGCACGATTCCCTCCGACCCAACAATATCCCCTATCCTTCTAATCCCATTATATTCCCAAAATGCAAAGATCGAATCTGCGAATATGTCCCCTGGCCAGGATTTATTTTTAAACAGTCTAGTATATCTATTATATCTACCCATCCCAGATTTTTTCAGAAAAGCTGTCCAGATTTTAACAGCAGCAATAACTGTCTTGAACCTCGTTCTTTTAAAATATGCGAAATCCGTGCAATTTAAAAAACAATTCTCAGCCTCCGCCCCAAAACTATGGCATAAACCTCAGTTGACATTTTAGAGATTCTAGGATGCGCCCCGCCACCAATTAATCCCTGCATATATTGCAATGCAGTAGCCAGATAGTATAACCTAAAGTAGGGGGCCCCCCACCCTCCTCTTGCCCTTGGAAGAGTCATAAATCTGTACGCTCTCCTAGTCTTTCCATGGGCCCAAATAAATCTATTTAATATCAATCCCAAAGCCTGAAACCATTTTGCACCAAAAAACAAGGGTATTGGACGAAATAAGTATAGGAATTTGGGCAGTACAATCATTTTAATCACATTTGTGCATCCTAATAAAGAAAGATGAAGATTGTTCATTCTATCTAGATCCAGTTTGACTCTCATCATTAGAGGAGTTATATTCTGCTCAACTACTTTCTCCAGATCTGCCGATAATTCTATACCTAGATATACTGCCGACCTAATTACCCTGTTATCATTGCATATAACATATGAGTTCTTTACTATCTGTGTTTTTGTTTTATTAAGACTATAGCCTGCCACCTGGCCAAAATCCCGGGCTTCTGATTCTACTGCACTCATAGCGAGAGTGGGGTTAGCTGTAATAATTGCGACGTCATCCGCATATGCCTGTACCTTAATATGCAAATTGTTAACTATTACCGGTGGGATATTAACATTAACTTCCAATCTGCGCAGAAAAGGATCCATATACAATGCAAATAAGAGGGGGGAAGATGGGCACCCTTGTCTAGTCCCTCTTTCTATTTGCACAATAGCTGAATGGCCACTGTTAACTCTAATTCTGGCCGAGGGTTTATTATATAGGGTCTGAATGGCTCTAATATATTTCTCGCCGAAACCATACCACCTCAATACAAGCCATAAGAACTCCCAGGAGACCCGATCAAACGCCTTTTCGGCGTCCAAAAGCAGCACTGCCATAGGATCTCCTGGGATCTCTACGGCGTCAAAGAGCGTAAATACCTGCCTAATATGTTGTGTCGTGCCCTTACCCGGGATAAAGCCATGCTGTATAGGGCTAACGAGAGACTCAATTATTGTTGCCAATCTCTTCGCCAGAACTTTAGAATAGATTTTGACGTCTGAATTCATTAGAGTGATGGGTCTATATGATGAAGCCGCCAATGGATTTTTACCTTTTTTCAAAATAACAACTATATCGGCTCTTCCCCATGAATTAGGAATAGAAACCCCTTTCTGCGCCTGGAGCATAATAAATAGAAGTACATCGCCTATTATATCCTTGAATGCTTTATAAAATTCAACTGGGATCATATCCGGACCCGTAGCTTTACCAGCAGGAAGATCATTTAGTGCGTCCACCATTTCTTCCAGATTAATAGGTCCTTCTAGTTGCTCCCTGTCTTCCTCAGATAGAAGCATTGGCCTAATAGTATTAAGATAATTTAAGATCTGGCCCGAGACTAAGTCCTTATCTAGTCTGTATAGATCTTCGTAAAACTGCCTAAACACTTCTCTTACCCCATCAGAGTCCGTAACCGTATTACTCTGAGCATCCATAATCTTTTTAATCTCAGCCGCTGAAGCTTTTTGTCTAGAGCGAATAGCCAAAATGTGCCCCACTCTTTCGCTCATCTCATAAGCGTCCTCTCTTTATTAAATATCTAGCAGCTGCCTTGCTAGCAATATTCTCACTAATCCTCGCTTTTAAGCTAACTATTTTTAAACTCTGCTGCTCCACAGACCTTTGAGCCTGTATTACTAGATATAATTCTTCCTCCGCTTTAGTTATTTCCATTATTAATTCATTATGCCTTGCCCTCTCCTTTTTCTGTTTATGCAGTGAGTAGCTCAGCGTTTCTCCTCGTATCCCTGCCTTAAAAGCATCCCATTCCATCCCAGAATCTGCCGTCCCCCTGTTGAATTCCCAGAAATTCCTAATCCAGGATTTCATATGAAGAATGTATGCTTCCTCCTTTAGAAGAGTCCTTTCGAAAGTCCAAACGGAGACCTTCCCCCGCTGATGTCCCATTTTAACAATTAGGATTAGTGGATTATGGTCGGATACAATTCGAGGATGCTTCTCTATTTGTGACCTATTACGCAGTGAATTAGAGATAAAAAAGTAATCTAATCTAACCAAAACCCTATGAGGAGCAGAAAAAAATGTACTGCCATCTTTGAGAGGATGAAGCGCGGCCCAAAGGTCTATCAATGAGTTGTGCTCTAACAAATCCTGTAATGCCCTATAGGATTTTTTCTTTCTACCAGTATATCCCGTGGCCCCACCCTGAAAGTGAATATTAAAATCCCCACAACAAATAATCGGTTCGGGCCATAAAGCTAATTCTGTATCTAAAAATTGGAGCATTTCAGGATCATCTTCAGTGGAGCCATAAACTGAGACGAGCGTGAACCTCTCCCCTCTAAATACAATTTCTAATACCACCCATCTACCCCACTGATCTTCTTTGTTTCTGGCTATTATCGTGTCGTTATTTTTACCCATCACCGCTACCCCCTAGTTTTAGTCCCCTGCTTAGTGTTAGCCAGCAGAGAGAACCCCAGCTGCTCAAGCAGAAATCCCCTAGTCCCCTCTATATGTGTCTCCTGGAGACATACTATATCCAAATTCATTGTCTTCAGTAGGGCCGATACTCGTAGTCTTTTTTGAGCATCATTGAGACCACATATATTAATTGAAGCTATTTTACAAGTCATTTGCATACTCCATATGTTAATCTTATAGTTACCACTAACAGGATGGTTAAACCAAATATAAAGTAACCTATGCTGTGCTGAAAAAATCCAAATATGCTATATTTTTCATGTGCCCCCCCTTCCAACCCCTCACCCTTCATCCTGCCCCCCCCTCTCCCCCCTCCCCCCCTACAGGCAAATAGGTCAGGCATGACCTATGTGTGATCGCTTAGGTGTGCAGTAGTGCAGGTGTCGCCTCCTCCTCCCTGTATAACAATCCTGATCTCCCGACCTAGCTATCTCTCCCCCTTTAGTGACCCCCCCTATCTTAGTATCCCAACACCTCTACCATGTACTCTTTTGCTTTTATTTCAGAAAAAAACATTTTAATCTGGCCTTTAGTGATTATTTTTAGTTTGGCGGGATAAAGGAGGTAAGCTTCTGAGCCTAAGGCTTGGATTGGTGTTATCAATTGCCTCAGCCTCCATCTTCTTTCTACGGTGACATGACAAAAGTCAGGCCTTGCGAAAAAAGTAATCCCATTAAATGTACGCTTAGCATCTGGCTTAGCTTTATCCAATATCTGTTGTCTTAGTAGAAAATTGCCCACAAATAAAAGTATAGCTCTAGGTCTATTATCCTGCAGTGAAATGCGATCATTCCTGAGAACTAGAGGAAATCGATGAGCTCTCTGGATTTCTGTTTCCCATTGCCATGCAGAAAGCTCTGGAAATGCACCCTTAAGCAAGTTGACAGCAAACATCCTAACATCTTGGCCTTCAATCCCCAAAAGTCTTATGTTATTACGGCGCTGCCTATTTTCGTAGTCCTCCAGCTTCCACTGCATGTCCTCGGATACCTTACTTTGCTCTTCCTTTGATTTCAATATACTGCTTAATTCATCTTCAATCCTCCCCGTTCTTTCTTCCACCTGCGTAATTCTCTCAGAAGCCTCTTCATATAACTTATTCATTTTTCTTAGTGAATTATGAATTTTATTCAGCCCTTGCCTCGATCTCCGAGCCTCGGCCCTTGCCTCGTTCTGCATACTTTTGAGAGTACTGAATAATAAATCCATTGAGGCCTCTTGTGGTTTAAGTTGAGCTAATTCTTCCCCTCCAGAAGGAATAGCCATATTATTAGCCTCCTGGTATGACTGTGAAGTAGCTGAGTAGTCCCACGACAATTTCTTCGTGGGGTCAGGCGGGCTTCCTAGGGAGTTTGGCTTCCTACGTGATCTCCGTTTCTTTAGAGTGCATTTTTGGGGGGCAGAGCTAGTTTCTGAAGCAGAAGTCTCGTCAAAACGATCGTCGCTTTGAGTTATGGGCTCTGAATCCTCATTAAGTGAAAAAAAATAGTCTGGTGAAGCACACCCCCCGGTTGGCTCCGTAGTCAGTGAAAACGCCAAAGTATTCTCTTCCAGGGATATCTCAGATTCAGTGCCCGCTTCCTGCCTATTATCTTGTTTAGCCCCCAACTCACCGGGTCTTTGTTCTTCAGGAACCACAACGTCCTCCAGAGGCTGCCTCACTTTGCAATTATCCTCTGTCATTGATGCTTCTGAGCCCGAATTGAGAATTTCCGAGCGTTCAGTCTCTGTCTGCTCCAAACTGGTTGACCCGCTCGAGCCGCACACAGCCGTGCGCGTCTGTTCCAATGTTGGCGCTTGGTCTAGTCGCTTAGCAACCTCCGTTTTGCGGGGATTCCGCGACTCAGCACTGCTCTCTTTGAATCGCTCAACAGTGTTTCCTCGTTCCAGGCGGCTCGTACTCTTCACCGGAAAGCTCTCAGATACAGAAGGCTGCCTCAGTGGCATTTCTCTCCCCCCCGTCTTATCAGATCTCAGGATTCTTGACGCTCGAGGATCAGTCTGGTCAGTCGCCCCGTTGGGTTTCCCGGGGAGTCCGCCATCACTTTGGATCTCGCCAGCTTTTTTCCCCGTTGGTTTCTTCGTGGTAAGTACATTGCTGGCTCTCGAAGCTATCCCAGCTGATGTCTTTGGCTCCTGTTTATCCCGGTTTAGCAACTCTTTCGAAGTATTATCTTTGATGTCTTTACTCCCATCACCACCTTTAATAATGCGTGGAGGCATATTATACCACTTCAAGGCTAAAGCTGCCGCTGTCGAAGATTTCGCCAGAAAAAATCGAATTATCCTCCAAGGAAAATCGCTCACAGCAAACTTTTTAAATGAAGCAAAAGTGTTTTTAAGGTCAATTCCTGCTAGGCTGTGCACGTCTATCATTCCGTAGTTTTGGGAGGATTTGTCACATCTCTGCTGTTATCAGGAGGAGGAGTGGGATGCGACTGCTCACTGCAAACCACCAGCGGCCATCTTGCCTCGCCATAACCTCAGTTCTTTATGTAATTCCTATCAGATCACTTGGTAAACAGGACAGGTCCTGACCCAACAGTACTCTTTGGTCATCCTCTTGTGGGGCCATGGACCACAGGCAGATGCTTTACCCGGCTTTGATCAGGCCTATCACTCTGGCACAGAGCTTCAGGTGTTATGATGAGGATTAAGGTCAAAGATCACAATGCCAAGTCCAGCAGTACTGCAATTCCTTCCAGGTAGTTGCTTAGTGAGTCTCTGCCAGCCAGACCCTGTGGCAGGGTCAATTATGGAAGTCCCTTCCATGATTAGTGTAAGGCCTAAAGGTAAGGGCCTCGTGGGGTACTATGGCAGTAAATGAAAGACACATGAGACGGTAGTACAGGTATGGGCCGGAAGGTCACGAGCGACCTCCGCCCTTTTATTTATACTCTCTCTGGCCACGCCTGGCCAGAGAGTGCTACATTGTGTGCGTGCTCTTCCGGGGCTGCTGGTTGTCCAAAGAACAACTAGACCGTTACATCCCATTCCAAATCAGTTCTTTTTTTATTTTCCTCTGTCCAACTTGCGCTCTCCATGCGAATTCAGTTAGTTGACAATTTGGTCGCGGGTTTGGACGCAGGTTGTATTGGTGTCGCCCCGTGCATGATCCTCTGGTGGGACTGGCAGTTCCTGCTTCGCAGTTTCTCTCTGGCGGATCAGTCTCTGCTTCCTCTCTTGCTGGTATCGGATTCTGTTGTGGCCCATCGGTGGGAACAGGTCTCGAGTCCGGGAGGGTCACCTCTAGGCTTGTGTCTTCCCCAAGGGTCTGAGGTCCGTTTCCAGACCCAGGAATTTCTTTAAACCATGAGATGTTTCTGGTTATCACCTCTCCATTCCGCTCCACCGTTACTGCTGTTCCTCGGACCTTCCGTACCGACCATGGACCAACTTCATAGGGCGTCCGGAATTTTCCTCCACTTCGTCTGTTCCGTATTAGTACTCTACATCCTGGCTTGAGTGTATGGACTCTGGCCCGTCTGCGTTGGCTTGCTCTTTCATTAGTTGTTGTTCGTCTGCGCTGTGTCGCTGATGCGTCATATGGTTCCGGTTCCCAAATCTCAGCTACCGGGAACTGGTCAGGTCGCGGACCAGCTAGCATTAGCGACCATGGGGATCTCTGAGTAGTGCAGTGTGGTGTGCTGCGGTACTCACTCAGAAACTTTTGCAGTTCTGTTTCAGGATCCTTCTGTTCCGCTACGGCTATGCGTAAGATCTTGTTGATTGTTCGCATGAACCTTTCTACTTCGCCGTTAGCTTGCGGCCACTGTGGCGTGATGCGGTGATGTCTAATCCCTAGCCTCGATAGGAACTCCTTAAACTCGCTCCCCTGGAACGGAGGTCCATTGTCAGTCTTAATTGCGTGTGGCAGACCAAAGAGTGCGAATATTTTCATGAGTGCTGGGGCCAAATGATTGAAGGCTGTGGATGGTAAGATCTCGACTCAGGGGTATCGTGTGTAGCTGTCTACTAGCACTGCTGTTACTCTCCCGTCGGGGAAGCTCCCGAAGTCCAGGCTCACCCACGACCACGGTGTTGGAGCATGGTCTTCAGTTATCACTGGGGCCAGTGACTCGGCGCTACTTGTGAGTTGACACGCTCGACAGTGTTTAACTGCCCTCTCTGCAGCTTCTTACAGCCCTGGGAACCATAGTTTTTCCCTTATCCGGGATTTCATCCTTCCAGCACCCTGGTGACTTTCATGTGCCAGAGCAATTATCCGATCTTGCAGACTCTGAGGGATGACGATTCGTGACCCTCTTAGTAGGATGCCGCACTCTGCAGTGCTCAGCTCGTCTCGGACTCTCCACATCTTCCCTAGTCGTTCTCTTTCTCTTTCGTTCCACCCCTGGATGTTGTGAAGGAAGCCATCCCACGATCCTCTTCGTATCGCGTCTTTCGTTCTCCTAAGGACCATGTCTGACTCCATGTGGGCTGTTATTTCTTCGGCGGGCACGCCCATTGAGATACCATGTTGACAAATTCCTCGGTCTTCCGTTCTTTGCCTGCATCTAGTGCTTCTTGTTGTGCCAGATGTCGTGACAGGAAATCTGCCGGGTATTTGGCGCCAGGACGATACACCAGTTCCATCTGGTAGTGCTGGAGATGTATTGCCCACCGTTCAATTCTAGGTGGGGGTGTGGCGCCGACCCTCGGAACTGAGGCAGTAGTGGTTGGTGATCTGTCACTACTCGGAATGGATGCCCACTGACATACAAGTGGAAGTGGCTACAGGCCCACTTGATAGCAAGCGCTTCTCGCTCTATTTGGGAATACCGCGCTTCGGTTCCTGTCAGCGCCTTGCTGGCGAACGCCAATGGCGCCCAGGTCCCTGGTTCCGTTTCTTGGGTCAATACAGTCCCGAGTCCTACGGGGCTGGCATCCACTATCAGTTCTGTCTGGCGGTTGGTGTCAAAGTAAGCCATCGTCGTGCTGGCCAGTAAGGCCGATTTCACTTTCTGGATTGCCTCCTCCTCTCTTTGGGTCCATTGCCACGCAGCGTCTTTTTTTGTCAACTGGCGTAGGGGTTCCGCAATGGTGGCCAGGTTCGGAATTAACCGCCCACAGTACGTCGCCATGCCCATGAAACTTCTTAGGATCAACCTTCACTCCGTCAGGACTGAACACATATCCGAAAAATTCAATTGAGCGCCGAAAGAACTGGCATTTTTCCTTGTGGAGTGTCACTCCGTGCTCGACCAGTCTTTTCAAGGTTGCCTTGAGCCGGCGGTGATGTTCTTCCAGCGTCGCCGAGTGTATCAGGATATCATCACTTACGTTTATCACTCCTTGTAAACCTGTCAACACTTCCTTTACTGCATTCTGGAATATTTCAGCGGCCGAGGATATCCCAAAATTCAGACGCTTATACCTCCGCAGACCCAGGTGTGTTGAGAAGGTTGTGATGTATCTACTGTCTTTATCCAGCTTCAGTTGGTGGTATCCTGCGTTCAAATCTAGCTTGGAAAACCATTGTGATCCGTTCAGGTCTGCTAAGATGTCATCGACGGTAGGCGTCAGATGCCGTTCCCTCTTGATCGCTTGGTTGGGCATCCTCATGTCGATACATATCCGGATTTTTCCTGGTTTGCGTGGTTTTTCGGCAATCACCTTCGGGGACACCCACGGGGTTGGACCTGATACTTTTTCAATGACACCTTGTTGTTCGAGTTTCAGTAGTTCTTGTTCCACTAGCGGTCTTAGGTGGAATGGTATCCCTCGGTGTCGCATAGCTACTGGCGTTACTGCTGTGTCAATGTGTAGCTTTACGGGAAGCCTTTTTATGCTCCCTAACCCTTGAAACAGTTGTGGGAATGACTCCAGGATGTCTTCCGTCTGTATGGTTTTCACGGTATTGGCAAACGTGACTAGGTTGAGATCTTCAGCTGTGTGGCTCCCAAAGAGAATGTCAGCTTCCTTGTCTACAACATGGAATGTTGTGGTAACTTCCTGGTCCTCTGATTGAACGGCTACTACCATTTTCCCTTTCAACGGGAGTGGTACCTGGCTCCCGTACGTGAGGATCTTCACTTTGGATGGTGCTAGCTGAGGTTTGACTGTGAGCGCCTGGTAGTGTTGGTACCCCATGACATTGACGGATGCTCCCGTGTCTATCAGGGAAGTGACTGGTGTTCCGGCTATCTTGATGTCGCAGGTTGGTTGTGGGCGACGTCTCCGTTTTAGGTCATTCACGAATGACACAAAATGGCATTCTTCCTCTTCATCGGTAGACGAGTCTTCTAGGTACTGCCGCCTCGCAGGCCCTGAGATGGGTGTTCTTGACTGCTGGTTCGTCTAGCGACAGCTGTTTCACTTGTCTGTACAGTACTTTTCTACCTGACGCTCCTCTCGGCCTTGCGCCACCTCTGCACACGTTTGCAAAGTGATTGGGAATGCCACACTTGGTACATGTCTTCCCTCTCGCTGGGCAGTTTTCTTGTGGGTGTTCCTCTTTGCCACAGTACCCACATTGCGACCTCCGTGTTGTTCTGGTGGGCCACCTCCCTCGAGCTCCACGTGACATTGTGCGCACCGCATCAGCTCGCTCCGTCTTAACGGTCACTGTCTGTTCGGATGCTTTGTGCAGGGCTGCTTCCATCGCGGACGCACGGACATCTGAAAGTTCGTGTGATCTTGCCAAAATTAAAATGTCTTTCAGTGAAATGCGAGGTTGACGGAGGATAAGTGTTCTCAGAGTTTTATTGCGGCATCCTTGAATTAACTGCGCACGGGCTTCCTTGACCGGGTCATCCTCTGTACATGTGCTGGCTAGTTCTCGCAGGCGGGCATGAAATGCATCCATGGATTCGTCTTCGCGCTGGCGCGCTTGTCTCAGTTTGAATCGCTCATAAACTGGGTTGAGCTGTGGATCAAAGTGCGCATTTAATGCCCTGACTGCTGCGTCATAGACTGTTGCCGGCTCTGTGTTCGGCAGGTGTGCGAACAATTTGTATATTTCGTCCCCCGCAAAATGCAAGAAGAGTGACCTTTTGACTTTGTAGTCGGTTTCCCTCGTTGCTATGAAATAGTTGTCGAGACGGCCCAGCCATACCTTCCATCTGGGTGATGCTGTTGCAGGGTCAATTAGTTCACTGAAAGGGGGTAGCGCGCTTACTTGCGAGTAAATGGGGGCCGCCGGTGATACTGGTGCCACTGTTTGTTGGCTTGTTCCTGCCGTCGCTTGGTCAACCAATTTGAGCGCTTGTTCGACGTCGTTCCAGACCACCTGTGCCTTTACAGGTTTGTACTAGCGTGAGGTAGCGCGGGCTTTGCTTTTCTGTCTAATCTCATGTGCGTGCCTTGCCACTAATTGTATAGGCTCTTATCTTGCCATTTGTAGTCGTCAATGGTTGTTTTGCTCCTGCCACTGCTTGTGTTTATTTCCGCCAGTGCTTGTTTTGTTTTTTTTCTCTGCCAGTGCTTGTTTAGCCCCTGCCAGCAAACTGCTGTTTCTGATGGTATGTTGGGTATGCTTCTTCTCCCCACTGCAGTGTGTGTCTCGGGGTTACTTGTGACGAGGTCCCCCTTGCTTTTGCCAATGCTTAAACTGTGTCTACCGCTTCCATTCATTCAGGCACGAGGCACATCGGGACCGCCTAGATACAGCGCTCTGTCGTGCACGTGGCTTCCACCCGGCTTACCGGCACATCTTCGGGATCAGGAGACACGCGCTGGAGGCGCGCGCGCACCGCTCGTCAGAGGAACTTCTCGGCAGCACACGCATCGGCAGGCGCTGGGTCCGGGCGGCTTCTGTTCGCGTCGCTACGCGATCCAGACGCAGCAGGCGGCCCGCTCCCCTATAATGGGCCTCTTCAGCCTCCGGTGCACCGTGGTATCGTTGGGAGCGCGTCTTCGCTCCGTGGGACATGAAGGCGAGGGCTCGGGTTACACCTTCGTCGCCAGTGTAAGTTCTAAAGGTAAGGGCCTTGTGGGGAACTATGGCAGTAAATGAAAGACACATGAGACGGTAGTACAGGTATGGGCTGGAAGATCACGAGCGACCTCCGCCCTTTTATTTATACTCTTTCTGGCCACGCCTGGCCAGAGAGTGCTACATTGTGTGCGTGCTCTTCCGGGACCGTTACAATTAGCTCCACCTGAGGGGTTGCCATTTCCTTCCCTCACTCACTGGCAGAATGCATTGGCACCCAGGATAGTCCAATTTTCCTCCTTCATATTAGACTCCAAGAGATGTTCCTTTGCCCCTGGAAAACTGGCTGACTGTGTGACATCAACTCTTTACTGCCTAGTAGTCTTTCAGTACTCTTCGAGGACCCCTTCCTCAGTAGATGAGACCACAACAACAAACACCAATGGGTCTTGTCTTTCATCTTTATTCAGATTTCACAGAAGAAGGATGTATATTCCAGGCCTGCTACCTTGGAACCAGCTTGCTCTTGTTCTCCATGTGTCCTGGCCAGGCCACCTTCCAGGCCTGGCCTTTGTGTGCAATGATCCTCTACCCAGCAGTGCAGTTTCCCTGAAACCTATGTTTTTTTCTGTGAATTTCTAATGTTTTTTAAATGCTAATTCCTAACTATAACGTGCCTGAAACCTATGGCGCCTATGTGGGAGCCGGCATTGCTTTTCCACATGGGTAGCGGCTAACATGCAGCTCCCCGTGTGGAAAAGCAATTTTGTTTGAATTTTTAAAGAGAGAGCAGGTTTCCTGCTCTCTCTTTCAAAATTCAAACCAAGTTTGCTATGGCAGGGCGTGAGCCGCGAGGCTCCCGCCCTGCCATAGCAAACAGCAGTGTCCCGGAGGTGGGCACCCCGGCACACTGCAGGAGCTGGCCCTGGGGGGTGGCAGTCCCCAGGGCCATAATTGGCTCCAGGGGGGGCCGAGCAGCCCCCCTCCCACCAATTTCCAAAGCCCCGGGGGTGGTGGGCCCCGGGGCTGGGGGGGCCTATCACGGACCCCCCAATATACATATTTAAGGCCCCAGGGAGGTGGTGGTCCCCGGGGCGTGTGGGGGGCTTGAGCCCCCCACACACAGGGTATTTTTTTTTTTAAAAAAGACCTGGGGTGGCGGTCCCAGGGACCGCGGGGGGCCAGAGTGCCCCCCGCAATGTAAATTAGGTCAAGACCCAGGGATTGGCAGTCCCTGGGGCTCGGAGGGGCCTTAGAGGCCCCCCAACATTAAACTTTCAAGCCCTGGGGGGTGGCGGTCCCCAGGGCTGCTAGGGGGCATGTGCCCCCTGCAATTATTCATACTTTTCCCCAGGGGGTGGCAGTCCCCGGGGCGGTCTGGGAGGGGATTGGGCCCCCCACACTTTATTTTCAACATGCCCCCATGATTTGGCCCCCCGGGGGCTTATTAGCATCGAAGCACGGGAGACAGCCCTTCGGTTTTTTTTAATCGGCAGGATCCGCACACCCAGCGCAAATTTTGCTGATTTAAAAACATTGGTGGGCCTTGGGGGTCCTTTTGGGACTCCCTGAGCAGGCCTAGGGGGTCAGGCTGTTTCTACCTGGCCCCCATTTTGCGTTTTGTGAGTTTTTTTCTTCTGCTTTTGGCACAAGATGGCTGTCAACACTTCCTGGTTTGGAGTGTTGACAGCCAATTAGCATACAGCTCGTGCTCGGTAGGGTGCGCGGATCCAGCCTGGCCATAGATATATATGTGATTTTGATTTTGATTTTCTCAGGAACTACTGAATGGATTGACACCATTTAGGAAAAAGGCACGACTCTGAACCAAGGTCTACCTTTCTGCCGAATTTAGTGTAATTCCGTTCAGCTGTTCGGGCTGTAGCTGCGACTAAAGGTCCCTATGGAAAATTGCATGGGGAAAACACATTTTGGGACCACCCTTTTTTCTCGGCCCCTGCTTGACGAATCACCCCTTGAATTTCAGGATAGGAGCAGACCGGAGCGGGCCACGAGTTTTGAAAATTTCGCGAAGATTCGTCAACCGGCGCCAAAGTTATTCCAAATAGAATGTTGCAGATTTCCTATGGATAATAGGTCCTAACTATAACTACCTACTGGCGACCGGCAGGTTTTTATATATATATATAAATATATATATATTCACTGAAACAAACATAGGTTTCACACACGTTATAGTTAGGAATTAGCATTTAAAAAACCTTGCAAATTCACTTAAAAAACCATAGGTTTCACACATGTTATAGTTAGCTGGACATTTCACTCGTGAAAAACCATTGAAATTCCCCAACTATAACTCACGCGACCGCAATCCTCTGCTGATGACGTCAGATATTACATCACTGTATTTAGACACTTATTTACCCATGTCTTCTTCCATTAATTTTTAGCTTTACATATATTACAAATATTTTTTTTTCAGAAAGACACATATGTCATCAGTGATGTAATATCTGACGCCCACGTTACGCAGTTCGCGGAATTTTTCAGTTTATACCGTACGTGCACGCTACACGTACTACGCGATTTTTTGCAAAAAAATTAAAGGAAATTTTGGCCCTTGGGGGTCCTTCTGGGACCCCCTGACAAAGGCTAGGGGGTCATGAACTGTCCACCCTGCCCCCTTTTCACGTTCTCCACCTTTGTTTTTCACCCCCTCAGACTGCGAGAGACAAAATGGCGGCCGACACTTCCTGGTTTCGACCGATTCGAATGTTTACTAAGATCTAACAACCAATCAGAATCGCGCTCGCGCACGGCAGCGTGCGCGTATGGTAAGTTTTACCGTACGCGCACGGTGCGCGCTTATAGATATATATATGCTTTTAAATGCTATTATCTCAGGAAATACTGAACAGATTTACACCACGTGATCAAGGCTTGTCACCGAAACGCGTTGTGTGAATTAAACACTTGGACTTTGCTACCTGGTTGTTCGCCTGTTTCTTGCTGAGAGCGCACGATAGATTTCGTTTTGTGGTTTTGGATATTGATGTTACCGGCGTGCTCCGCCGGGGTGTGCGCCACCTTTCATGGGTCCCAGCAATTCCGGAAGGAGCAACTGACTTGTGTGGATATATATATATATATATATATATATATATATATATATATATATATATATATATATATATTCACTTAAAAAACCATAGGTTTCACAGGAGGATATTTCTCTCGTAAAAAACCAATGAATTCCCCCGTTATAGTTAGTTCAGATAACTATAACTCGCGCGCCCGCAATCCACTGCTCCTGACGTCACATATTACATCACTCATGACATGGTCAGTGGCATCACTGATGACATCACTGATGACATCATCCTTGTGATAGAGTGGCGGTCGCGCGAGTTATATTTATCTGAACTAACTATAACGGGGGAATTTTCCCATTGGACCTTTAGTCCGAGCTACAGCCCGAACGGCTGAACAGAATTACTTGAAATTGGGCAGAGAGGTAGTCCTCAGGTCAGGGATGTGCCTTTTGCAGGTCTGGTGTAATTCTGTTCAGTAGGTCCTGAGAAAATAGCATTTAAATCAATATATATATCTGTAAGCGCGCTCCGTGCGCTTACGGTAAGCTTACCGTACGCGTACGGTGCCGTGCGCGAGCTCAATTCTGATTGGTGGTTACATGACTGTAAACATTCGAATCGGTCGAAATCAGAAAGTATCGGCTGCCCTTTTCTGTCTCTCGCACTGAAAAACAAAGGTTGATAACATGAAAAGGGGGCAACGAAGAGAGTTGCAGACCCCCTAGCGTTCGTCAGGGGGTTCACGAAGGACCAAAAAGTATGAAAAATAAATTTAATAATTTTAAAAAAAAATCGCGGAGTGCGCGTACGGTAAGCTTACCGTACGCGTACGGTAAAAAAAAAAAAAAAATAGAATTAACAATCACATTTAATATATAAATCTAAGGACCCCCAAGGGAGAAAAAAACAATTGATATTTTGTAAAAAATGGAGAGGCGTGCACGGTACGAAATGCGCAACGTGGGCGCTCGGTGCTCGAAGCGCACCGAGTGCCCACAGCGCGCGCACGGTGCGCGAAGCGCACCGTGCGCGCAAAAATTAAAAATAGTTTTTTCAGTGAATTCCAAAGGTTTTTTAAATGCTAATTTCTAACTATAACGTGCCTCAAACCTATGGTTTTTTCAGTGAATTTCTAAGGTTTTTCAAATGCTAGTTTCTAGCAATGCCTACAGAAGTATGACATGTGAAGAAAGAAGAAAAAACGCACAGAAAGAAGCAAAAGAAATGTAGAAAGAAACAACAGAAGTCCACAAAGACGAAGATAAATGCAGGAAGAAGCAAGACATGTGCACAAAGAACCAACAGAGGAGCAGAAAGAGGCCTTGTTGCAAAATCATCCTGTGCCCACAACTTTTTCAGACGAGTACTGGTGGTAACTGACTAACCAGGCCTAGAGCCAGTGCTATGCTATAAGACACTTAGAATACAGTGAAAACACCTACATACACTAGGGAACACTATGTGTTGGGGTACCCCTGTGATTAGCATGACCTCCTCTGTAAGTCCCTAGTACATAATAGGGCAGGGGATTAAAACTACCTCTTAAAATGCAAACACGCCCTGTGGCCGTTTAAAGTTGGGAGATTAAGTCCCCTTGAATCCTGAGGGTCCCTGGGGTCCAACTAGCCCACTAAGTACCTCCAGTAAGCACCACAGAGCTGCATTGCACAGAGGTGTAAAAAGGGGCATGGCCTGGACCACTTCTCTGCAACTCAGGCCTGTGGCGCTTACTGGAGGTACCTGGTGGCCTAGTTGGCCCCCAGGGGCCCTCAGGATTGAAGGGGACTTAATTCCCCAACTTAAAATGTGCCACAGGGCGTGTATGCACACGTCACCTCTGGCCCCGCCCCCTCCCTTTACCACTGTGCAAAGGCACCCTGTGGCACGTTTTAAGTTGGGGGATTAAGTCCTCCTGAATCCTGAGAGTCCCTGGGTCCAACTAGCCCACTACATACCTCCAGTAAGCACCACAAAGCTACGTTGCAGAGAGGTGGTCCAAGGCCATGCCCCATTTTACACCTCTCTGCAATGCAACTCTGTGGCACTTACTGGACGTACCTTGTGGGTTAGTTGGCCCCCAGGGACCCTCAGGATTCAAGGGGACTTAATTCCCCAACATAAAACGCTCCACAGGGCGCGTTTGCACACTTGTGACATCAGGCCACGCCCCTCCCTGCACCACTGCGCAAATGCACCCCCTGGTGCGTTGTAAATTGGGGTATTAAGTCCCCTTGAGTGCTGAGGATCCCTGGAGGCCAACTAGCCCACCACTTACCTCCAGTAAGCGCCAAAGAGCTACGTTGCAGAGTGGTGTAAAAAGGGGAATGGCCTGGTCCACCTCTCTGCAACGCAGCGCAGTGGCGCTTACTGGAGGTAAGTGGTGGGCTAGTTGGCCCCCAGGGACCATCAGGATTGAAGAGGAATTAATTCCCCAACTTAAAACGTGCCACAGGGTGTGTTTGCACACATGTCACCTCAGGCCCCGCCCCCTCCCTTCACCACTGATCAAAAATGCACACCGTGGCGCGTTTTGAGTTGGGGGATAAAGTCCTCTTGAATCCTGATGGTCCCTGGGATCCAACTAGCTCACCAGGTACCTCCAGTAAGCACCACAGAGCTGTGTTGCAGAGAGGTGTAAAAAGGGGCGTGGCCTCTGAACACCTTTTTGCAACGCAGATCCCTGGTGCATACTGTAGGTACCTGGAAGGCTAGTTGGCCCCCAGGGACCCTCAGTATTCAAGGGGAATTTATTCCCCAACTTACAACTCACCAGAAGGTGCATTTGCACAGTGCTGAAGGAAGGGGGCGGGGCCTGAGGTGACATGTGTGCAAACACGCCCTGTGGTGCATTTTAAGTTGGGGAATTAATTCCTCTTCAATCCTGAGGGTCCCTTGGGGCCAACTAGCCCACCAAGTACCTCCAGTATGCACCCGGGAGCTGCGTTGCAGAGAGGTGTTCGGAGGCCAGGCCACTTTTTACACCTCTCTGCAACACAGCTCCGTGGTGCTTACTGGAGGTACCTTGTGGGCTAGTTGATCCCCGGGACCCTCAGGATAGAAGAGGAATTAATTCCCCAACTTCAAACACGCCACAGGGCGTGTTTTCACACATGTCACCTCAGGCCTCACCCCCTCCCTTCACCCCTCTGCAAATGCACCCCGTGGCGCGTTTTAAGCCCCGTCCCCCGGGGCCTGGCCTCTGCATTTTTTTTTTAATGCACAGGGGAGGGGGGCCGCGTGGCCCCCCTCCCGGGCCACTCCTAGCCCCGGGGACCCCATCCCCCGGGGCTGGCCCTCTCCTTTGGGAACCGTGGGGAGAACCTCAATACCCCCATGGTCCCTGCCGGCTCACCGCGTCCTGCAGGAGCCGGCATTGCTTTTCCACATGGGGCGCTGCTAACATGCAGCTCCCCATGTGGAAAAGCAATCTGCTTTGCTTCATTGAAGCGAGAGCTTCAATGAAGCAAAGCAGTTTGCAATGACAGGACGGGAGCCGTAAGGCTCCCGCCCTGTCATTGCAAACAACAGTGTCCCGGGGGTGGGCACCCTGGGACACTGCAGGAGCCAGCCCTGGGGTGTGGCGGTCCCCAGGGCCATCACTGGCTCCAGGAGGGGGGCCGCGCAGCCCCCCTCCCACTTAATGCAACGCCCCGGGGGGTGGTGGTTCCCGGGGCTCGGGGGTCTGTAACGGACCCGTCTAGTTTGAATATTTAGTGCCTCAGGGAGGTGGCGGTTCCTGGGGCAGTGTGGGGGGGATTGGGCCCCCCGCACATTTTTTAACTGCCTTGTTGAGCAAGCCTAAGGTGTCAGGGTGTTTCTACCCTGCCCCCTTTTCTTGTTTTTCGTGGTTCTTTTTCTGTCGAGGCAGAAGATGGCTGCCAACGCTTCCTGGTTTGGAGTGTTGACAGCCAATTAGCATTAAGCTTGTGATCGGGAGGGTGCACGGATCCTCTGTGCCTCAAGATATGACTATTTTTATTTCTTAATTTCTCAAAAACTACTGAACGGATTTACACCATTTTGTACAATCACGCTTTCTGAGCCAAACAGTACCTTTTTGCCAAATTTGGTGCAATTCCGTTCAGCAGTTTTTGCTCTAACCGTGTCTAAAGTTTCCTATGGAAAATTGATTTTTTACCTCTATTTGTTTAATTTCTCATGAACTACTGAACGGATTTACACCATTTAAAAAAAGGGCGCTTTCTGAAGCAAGGGCTACCTTTTTGCCAAATTTGGTGTAATTCCGTTGAGCAGTTCGGGCTGTAGCCGTGTCTAAAATTTCCTACGGGAAATAACATGGGGAAAACGTGTTTTGGGACCCACCTTGTTTCTCGGCCCCCACTTGACAAATCCCCCCCAAGCTTTCAGGATACGAGCTGACCAGAGCGCCCACCAGTTTTGAAACTTTAACAAAGATTCGTCAACCGGTGCCAAAGTTATTGGGAAAAGAATGTTACGCTTTTCCTATGATAACCAGGTCCTAACTATAACTACCTACTGGCGACCTCCAGTAGGTAATATATATATATATATATTCACTGAAAAAACCATGGGTTTCACACACGTTATAGTTAGGAATTAGCATTTAAAAAACCTTAGAAATTCAATGAAAAAACCAAAGGTTTCACACATGTTATAGTTAGCTGGACATTTCACTCGTAAAAAACCATTGAAATTCCCCCGTTATAGTTAGTTCAGCTAACTATAACTCGCGCGCCCACAATGCACTACTGATGACGTCACATATTACATCACTCATGACATGGTCAGTGACATCACTCATGACATCACTGATGACATCTCAAATGACATCACTGATGACATCATCCAGTGAATGTGTGTTTTTCTGAAAATTAAAAAAGTTTAATATATGTATATCTCAAGGTCGATGGAAGAATAAATGAGTATATAAGTGTCTAAATTGATGATTTGTTTTTTAAAAATTGATTGTGTAACTGACTGATTAAGTGTATCTTTATGAATACATGGCTAAGTGAGTAATGTTTAAATGTGTAAATACCTGTATCAGTCTCTCACTTTGTATATAAGTGGCTGCATGGGTTGGTGAGTAGCTACATGAGTGTCTATATAGGTTATTAGTTGGTTTTTTGAGTATCAGTATGAGTGTCTGAGTGTCTTCATGGTTCGGTGGGGGTTATTATGTAGTGCATAGGTGCATGAATGAGTGACTCACTGTTTGTATGTGTTGAAGACAGCATGTGTGTAGGACCGTATGGGTGGATGAGTGTGTGTATGGGTGTGTTAGTGAGTGAATGACTGTCTCAATAGTGTCTTTATGAGTAACTACATATTTTTTAAACTAGTATATATGACTATTGGTGTATATAAGTAAGTATATGTGCGAGTGAGAGATTGGAAGAGTGCCTGTATGAATAAGTATGTGTTTCTATAAGTGATTGTTTAAAAGACTAAGTATGTGTAAGTTTCTGTAAAAGTAAGTGTGGTGGTGTGTGTATAACTGTATATACAGGTAAATGGATGTTTGATTCTTTATAAACATGAGTGACTATGTGTGAGTAACTCTATGAATGAGTGGCATTGTGTTACAGGATGTTTAGGTGTATGAGTACATATGATGTGTGAGTACATGTATGAGTGACTGTATAGGATTGTTGGTGGATGAGTGGATGTGTATGTGGATCTTAGAATTACTGAATAGGTTGTTGTAACTGTTATTTGTATGTCCATTTTTTTGAAAATTTCAGTCTCTATTTTTAAATGTGTGTATCAAAGGTTATATTAGGGTGAGAGGAGGTCTACCACTCTATCACAAGGATGATGTCATCAGTGATGTCATTTGTGATGTCATCAGTGATGTCATGAGTGATGTCACTGACCATGTCATGAGTGATGTAATATGTGACGTCATCAGTAGTGCATTGTGGGCGCGCGAGTTATAGTTAGCTGAACTAACTATAACGGGGGAATTTCAATGGTTTTTTACGAGTGAAATGTCCAGCTAACTATAACATGTGTGAAACCTTTGGTTTTTTCATTGAATTTCTAAGGTTTTTTAAATGCTAATTCCTAACTATAACGTGTGTGAAACCCATGGTTTTTTCAGTGAATTTCAAAGGTTTTTTAAATGCTAATTCCTAACTATAACGTGTGTGAAACCCATGGTTTTTTCAGTGAATTTGCAAGGTTTTTTAAATGCTAATTTTTTTTTTTTCTTCTTTTTTTTAACATATTTTTATTCTAATTTTCTATCCTTTTTTAAAGACAATGGTTAAATTTTTAAAATTCTACAATATGTTTTTATTTTAAATTTTTTATAAAATAAACAGGTAAAATTTATTAGCAATACATTTTTTCCTTTTTTTTAAATTTTTTTTTAGTGCGCGTACGGTAAGCTTACGGTAAGCGTACGGTTTACGCAATGTCCGTAATTTATCTACGCTGTTTGCGTATAGTTACGCAATTTGCGTAGCCGCGCGTACTCCTCGTGGGGCGCGTACGCGTGTACGCTACACGCGCACGTTACGCGGAAGTGTTGGGGAGTGACTGTTATGCGCATGCGCGCGAGCGCGTGTCTTTTTTACGCGCATGCGTACTTTTGCCGTAAGCGCACCGTAAGCGTACGGTGGGTCATGTGATCATGAAACACAACTTTTGATTGGTTGAAACTACTTTCAGTTCTAGAACTCTCCTACACCACACCCATTCCCCTCATTTCTGCTTGTGATCCCTTAGGAGAAGGAGCTGGGTTGTCTTTGTGATACGATGGCAGAACAGCAGAGCTCTTCTGAGAGTGAGGCTAGCAGCACTACCTTGAGGCAGAGAGCGAGGAAACAAAAGACCTCTTACGTATGGGAGTATTTTACTTTTCCAGAAGGCCAGCAAAAGGTAAATTCACCCTTAGTGACTTGTAAGCTGTGTAAGCGTGTACTTTCAAGAGGGAATCCTGACAGGAAGTATTCCTTTGGGAATCACACCATGATGAGACACCTTAAGGATGTACACAGAAGGACACATGCTCGACTTACTGAAGGTAACCCTTCAGTAAATCAACCAAGCACATCCACAGCAGCTCAGCCTGGACCATCATCTGCAGGGCCGAGTCCTTCTTCTGCAGGTCAGGTGAGCCCTTCATCTGTGGGGGGAGCATCTCCTTTTTCTGGTCCTCTGGAAATTAACCCTCGGTTTGCGAGGGTTGAAGTACGGTGCGCCACTTGTCATGATCTAATTAGTTATAGGGAGACCAGTATTTCCCTAGTGAACTGTAAAATAGATCAGCACACTTGTCGTACCATCTAATATTCCCAATCTTTCTTTCCTCTGTCCCTGCATGAACACAACGGCTCTTTTAAGAGCCAACCTTACCTTTCATCTATTTTTTATATATGTTTTAAAAAATTTTTTTTTTTTTTAAAAACACTAAAAATCAATTATCACATTACAAGGTCCTTGAGAGACTACAATTAAAAACTGAAAATGTGATTGTAGAGAAGTGGAAAAAAGGGACCATGATATTATTGACTTACCATACCCACTCAAAAAAAGATTTATTCATTTACATTTTTTTTTAATTGCTTTAAAAATGGTTCTAGTTTTCGAAAATTTTCTATCTCAATCTGAAAGAAAAGGAAAAAGTATTAATATTTAATAAAACATTTTATAATACAGTACACATATTTACATATTTTTCAAAAAATATTTTTGCCTTTTTTTTGCTGTTTTCAGAAAATATTGCATTTCACTATAAATTGTGAAAGCAATTGCATTCATCATTTAACAGCAGGCAAAAAAAAAATTAACAATCTCAAAGATTGTTTTAAAAAAGCCCACAATCTCTTTTTGCATAGACATAACTTTATAGAAATGCATAATATTCTTAAAAAATATCATGTAATATCAATACTTATTTCTTTAAAATACCGTCTGATATTTTTGTTTCAGAAGTATAATCACAATAATATATCTCAAATAACTCCACAATACATCGGGTTCCATTTCCTTTAGGCCAAATAGTAATTTTAAAATTCTTTTTTTGTTAAATTTCCAATGGTAATCCAATAAAAATCTAAAGTTTAAATTGTACAGATGTCACCGATTCTCTGTAACATTTTGGTTTCCGAAAGATTAATTAATAATTAAATAAGTCCACAATAGAATTGTTTACCTTTCCGCATGGCCAAATAGTAATTTAAAAAATCTTTTTTGAAAAAATTTCCAATGGCAATCCAATAACATTCCAAAATTTAAATTGTGCAGATGTTACCGATTTTTTCTAAATTTTTGGTTTTCCAAAGTTTCCTTAAAAAATGGAAAAATTCCACATTACAATTGGTTACCTTTCCATTAGGCCAAATGATAATTTGTTAAATCTTTTTATTTGTAAATTCCAAATGGTAATCCAATAAAATGGTAAAATTGTTTTGTCCAGATGTTGCCAAATCTCTCTAAAATTTAGGTTTCAGGAAGATTAGATAGGAATTTGCTAAATCAAAAGGCAAACGTTGCTTAAAAATCAATTGGGAATCATTACACAGTGTCCAGCCTTTTTCACATTTAAGATAAACTGTGTAATGACCAGAAGTTACAGTAGGTCCATCATGGAAAATTATTGCAACTGTTACAAAAGTTTTTCCTGAAATTGATAATTGCTGTCCTGTAAACTTCTTTATTAAAGTATCCAATTTTGAACCATCAGCTCTACATCGTTGCATCATTAAAATTACATACTGTCTGTATTCCTTTAAAATTAATGTTGAAAACATGTCAGATTTACACTCACCGCATTGCATGCTATGATTAGCATCTTTAACTAATTTAGCAAAAGTGACTGTTTTACTCTCTGGCAATGTTAAATAAATAAACCTTTCAGAATCAACATTAGAGCCACATATATTATAACAGTTTTCACAACTATGTTCCCATTTATAAGAGAGACCAAATAAATTTTCAATGGGAACCCCTTCTTCTTCCAGTACCTGAAGAAAATAAATCAAGAATTCCTGTGCGTCTTGCTGTACATTTTGAGAAAACTGTGTTCGTCCTGAACATACATCTAAAACTTTTCTAATTTCAGTAGCACTTTCTATTTGAGTTTTATCATTACTCAGCTTTTCAAAAAGGAGACTCAGCACAGAACAGAATCTTTTTCCCTGATTTACTATTATCTGCTCTTGCAAACTTTCCAGATAAAATGCAACATTCAGCACTACATTAGCGTAGCAGTTGACACCAGAGCTATTTTCAAAATAACATCCTACAACCTGTTCTTCATTTTCCTTATTCTTTTTGCTTGCAATTACATCACTCCTCTTTTTTTTCCTCCTCTCTACATCTTCATTACAGATATTCTCATTTCTCCTTTTACGAGAAACTACACGTTTCTCCAACACAGGATACTGACCTAAATGAGGAGCATAGCTTCTTCTTAATCTATTATACTCCTTTACACAATTTGTATCAGCACTAACTTTTGAATCATCAAAGTCTATCATGAATAAACCTGATAATGTTTTCACTCGTGACAAAGCAACATATGCCATACCTTCTTTGAACACAGTTGAACCAATGTTCACAAATGCACAATCTACAGTCAATCCTTGAGACTTGTGAATAGTTACAGCATATGCTAGCGAAAACGGAAACTGCTTCCTACGTACATATAAGTCTTTCACAAGCATGAAACGAACTGAACAACGACAAATGTCTTTAACTTCTTCTATCTGATCAAATTTTATTTTTAAACATTCAATTCCATCTTTTTTCTGATAATTAATAAAACCCACAACTCTTCCCATAGCTCCATTAACTAAACCTTTTTCAACATCCAAATTTCTCCTTAAAAATACTCTACAGTTCATGCAAACATATAGATTTTTTTCTAATCCAGCTGTTTTGGAAATGTTCTTCTCTAGTGAATCCAATTTATTTTTCAGTGTGCCTGTTAATGTGACAGTAATTCTTCCATCCTCAATTTTGTCCACTGCTTCCAATTTCCTGATATCTTCCTTTTCCAATTTCAAAAGCTCCTCATTGAATATTGAGCATGCACGTAGAGTTGGCATTAAGCAGATGACACTTTTGTTTTCTGCAATGTTCTTGTATATCTTCTCTGCAACTATTTCTTCCTTTGGAAATAAATTATGTAGCAGCCGACTCTGTAATGCTTTTTTGCCAGCTTCAGTGAGTAGTCCAATTCTGATATCTTTCAGAATACTTCCATATTCTTCATCGTTTGCTTGCCTCATATTAGTAGTAAGTTCCTTGTACTCAAAGAAGGACCAAATATTTGTATTACCGATGCTTCCCAATGACTTCTTCGTGTCTTCATGTGTCACAGTATTAAACACTGGTTGTCCTTTAACTGGAGTAAGTTGCAAAAGATCTCCAAAAACTATGACGTGTTTTCCTCCAAATAACACGTCATAGTCTGTCTTCGGAATTTGCTGCATTCTTAAATGCACAAAGGCAAGCATTAAGTTTGATACCATGCTCACCTCATCAATAATGAGAACTTGCATCTTCTTCAATACTCTTGAAACTTCCAAGCATGCTTCTCCAGTTAGCTTGTTGTATTGTATTTTGTTCTCATGCTCCACTGGTAACATTAGCAAACGATGTAAAGTGATTCCTTTTATGTTATATGCTGCTAACCCAGTTGGAGCAGTAACCACACAAGACAAAGTAGAATCCGTTTTTTGCTGTAGGTAGCTTCTGATGACTTTTATTAGGAAACTTTTTCCAGTTCCAGCTTGTCCGCTTACATACATCCTGATTGGATGAAATGATGTGCATGAGCACTCTTTTTTTTCATGTAGAAATCCGTGATCAATTTTGTTTCTGATCTCTTCATAAATTTGTTGCTGCTCTTCGTTCAGTTGTCTTTCCAAATTTTGTAAGTCTATAAATTCTCCTTGAGCTTGATTCATAGCCGTTTCCACTTCATTCATGGCTATTGATGCTTCATTTTCAACGATTGGTTGTCCTAGGGGATCTTGACTGAGTGTTCCTGAACTTTGGCTGTCCTGAGAACTGTCTCTAGCTATTTCTGCTGCAATTGTAGTTTCCTGTTCAATTTCTTCATTTAACATTTGCAGATAAGTTGTGAATGTATTGCATTGTATGCTGTCTTTGCAAGCATTAAAAGAATCTTCATAGCTTTGAAATTCTCCCAGTAGTTCATCCTCTGTACGCCATGGTTTAAACAGCTGTAAAAGAGCCAAGTAGTAAAATTCCTTTTTGTCAGTAGTGTCGCAACTCAGCTTCCGGTGATTTATCAAACTTCCTTTTGTTTGCTTCACCAAACATCCTTCCTCACCAATGACTTTATATTTTCCATTGTTGATGTCTTCTGCGGCTTTCCGTGAATAAATGTAGTTCTGCAGCACTTCATAGAGACACATGTTCTCCAGATGATGACTTCTCTTGGGATAATATGTGTCCAACATGTTTGATTTCAAAATATCTGTACTTTCTGGGTCATTCTCGGCCAAATATTCAATTTCTCCAACAGATTTCAGTACCCGATTTCTCATTGCTGCAAGGCCTAAACTTGCCCAAATTATTCTTCTTGATTTCGAGTAGAGACTTGCAGAAGATAACCTATCTGAACATTCGTAGGATCCAATTTCTCGATGCGATAACATCTTCAAACTGAAACTGTACAGCTTCTTACTGACAGTTTTCTCGTGAGAAATCTCTTCCCACATTTCCTTCAATTCTGTGTTTTCTGATTTCGTAATGTAAGACGTTACATATCGAGCAACAGCAATGGAATTGTCAGCTACATACTGTATATCCATGTTAGCGTTCCACATGGATAAAATCACTGGGTTGTAGTCATTTATATTTCTTGATTCTTCTTTTCTTTTAAGGTTGTAGGTATTCTTAGGTGATTTTCTTGTGATAGTATGTCTCACAGATGACATAAAACTGTTAACTCTTCCATTTGAAAGAACAGGTCTAGGAAATCCAAATCGACATTTAGTGTAGTATTTATCTTTGCTCTTGTATTTCCGTCGACAGTATTTTCCACACCGATGACTTTGGAAACGTAAAACTTGCTCCTTTAACTTTTTCTCTTCTGTGCTTTTGGGTATAGCACATGTTGCATATTCTTCAATGTAAGATAACACTGCTTCATCAGTATCTGTTCCAAACTTTGGGGCATCCTTGATCCACAACAGCATATGAATATGAGGAGCACCTCTTGCCTGGTACTCTTTTCTCCAAAAGAAATCCACTACTTCTCCTAGAGGTGGATTGTTTTTTTTTGCAGATGAAGGACATCATAGCCTCAAATCTATGATTGAAATATCTGCAAACATTAACCGGATCCAATGAGCACAGTTCTCCTGCTGTCTTGTATTCGATGTTTTTAATGTTTGAATTTGCCTCTCGTAGAAAATCCAGTAAATCATCCCAAGCGTACTCCGCACAGCTTAGGGTAACGAACCATGTTGGTGTTCCTAAATTCCGTAACATGCATTTTAATTCACCATGGCGTCGGTACCAATATTCATTTGTCCCACGCTGACAAGCCATCAGATTGATCAGTTGTGTTTCCAAATGATCATCTCGGTGCTGCACTTTCTCCATAAAATCCTTAGCAGACACATTTTGCAAATGTACTCCACTTTTTAAAATGTGATTTACTGCATAAGACAATGCAAACAAGTCGCTTTCAAATAAAAGATGGAACAAATAAGGAATACTTTGTCGAAATCTGGGATCTTCAGCATATAGTCTTGTAGTCCGATACTCAGAAGCTGGAATCTGATCCGGACGTTCATCGTATCGTCCTCCTTTTCCTTTAGGAAACAGCTGAGGAAAACATCGAGCTTCCAAGCTCTCCTCCCATACACTCACGGGAGTTCCTTTTGCTTTCTTCATCTGAAATAGATCAATATTGTCTCCCATAACTTCTTTTGAATGAAGAGGATGTATGCTAAAATGTTCATAAATTTCTTCTTCCTTTGACTTGTCCACTTTTTCAATTTGTCCAGTTGGTGTTTCTGTGTCTTCTTGTAAATCTTCTTCATCTTCTTCTTCTATATAAATTGATTCATACCATTTGTTATTCCTTTTCAAATACAAATTTGCTCTTTGTACTTTCCGTACATCTACCAGCTCCTGCCAAATCTTCTTATTCTTTGTAGGTACACCATTAACCAGAATAATTAATGGTTCAGTTTCCAAAGTATCCGCATCAATAGTTTCCATATTTTTTTTCAAATCCAAGGGCAAATACACCACTTTACCTTTTAAACCTCTCAGTAAATCTGAAGGAGGTAATTTACCAGTTTTGGGCTCCATACGTACTATGGTCTGGAACGGATGAACACATTGAATGAGTATAGACTCATATGTATTTAATTCAGAAAGTTCAGCAGGAATAGCATCCAATTCTAAATTATTATGTACAGCTCTGGTCGGCATTCTATTTTCCTCTAACTTGTTGTAACAGTATTTACAAATACGCTGAACTTCACCCAATTCAAAACAATTTTCAAGAAATATATATGTGGCAAAATCCTTCCACTTATAATTATCTTCATTTTCACTCTTTCTGTAGAGATCAACATACCTGGTTTGTTTTCTATAATGAGTTCTGCGGCAACAAATACAAGTAATATTTGGTCTTTCATTAGAGATTATTGCAAATTTTGTTATGTGATCATTAAATGTCTTACTTACAGAGGGTTCTACATTCTCTTCCACTTCTTCCTCATTTACTGTGTCCTTCTCTGCACTGTTTTGTTCAGGACCAAAGTAACAAAACTGAATTTCATCAACAACCTTCTCTACATCTGATACCGTTCCACGGAACAGAGCCCTATTCAATTCATCTAACTTTATTGCTGGACTTTTAGCAAAATACAACCGTCTCACAAACTTTCTCATTTCAGTATGATGAACAGCCAGCATCCTAAAATGATGGAAAACACTATTACACACTTTTCTAGATAGACAAGCCAGAGAATGACCCTGCAAACCAGTATTCTCTCTCACTCTGCATGGATCCAAACTTTGAAGCACCTTCATCTTCTGTTTTACACTTTTTTTACTATATTCTCTTAGAAACTCACGAAATTTATCAATAGATTCCTGACGCACAGTGCAAATACTACTACAATTCCAAGTGTACACTGGGGCTTTAGGACGTCTCCCCATAGCCTCATCCGCCATCACTTGTACCTCATCTCTTGGAACCATTATCTCCTTCTCCATTATGCAACCATTTTTCACTTCATAAGCACGACCTCTGGTGTCAACTGCATGCAGCAAACTATTACTTTGAAAATAACTCTCTTCATTAAAAGAAGGTTCACTACTTGAACTATGCATCCATTTTTCTAAAAACACTTTAGAAAAGTTTGTTCTGTTCACTACTCTGTTCCTTTTGCTATGTGATTTCAGTACATTAACCATTTTGTCTAATGTACGCATCCTATTCAAAATTAAAATGAATAGTTTCCTTTTTAATTCTAATGCCTTTGCTGCAATGGCTTCAATTTCTTTTTTTCTCTTATAAAACTTAGCCTTTTGCTTATATTTCTTCACATCCTTTATCAAATTGGACATAAATCTTCTCTGAAACATTTTTCTACGTATCTCTTTAAACGCTGTTTTTCTGTTTAAGTTAATCTTTTTAGTTGCAGAAGGTATATTTGCATTAACTAAATTCTCAATTTTTTCCTGTCCTTTTCGATTGAAATCATTCTTTCCAGTACAGACATTTTGTACATTTTTCCTTTTTTTGAATATGTTCTTTAGAAAAATTTTTGTCTGCTTACCAGAAGATTTTTTTTTTTTCCCAACATGAGCATCTTCAACTAACTTAGGTCCTCCAGTTGTCTTCAAATATAGGTTTTTTTTGTGGTCTTTTTTTACTCTGGATTTTGTAGGCATCTTAAATTTTGTTCACTGCTCTTCAGCAATACCTGAAAAAAACTAAAAAAAAATTCCTTTATTTTATTTAAATATATTACTACATTTGTTTTCACATTAGTTACAAAACGAAATTTCTTTGCCAATTTGAAAGCACACTTACTACTCTTTTTTTGGCAAGTGATAATCACTTTTACAGACTGACACATTATGAATCCACTTTTCAGATTTTTTAAAAAGCACATGTCCAAACTGCTTTTTCAGACCAGCACCATTTGTAACCTGGGTGACTGCCTACACTCCAGCAAGGGCAACCAGCCTTAGTGATGCTGAATGTATTTGCATTACTGACTGAAACCTCAAACCCCACTCGCTTGTGAATACTGTGCATGATTCCACATGGTAAGCAGCTGGGTGTGTGCTAAGAGTCTGCTTCTGCACCAAAAAATGGCTCCCCCTTTCCATCTAATGCAACTGTGAAATCACCAGAGCAATACGCAATAAATCTCTGCCTGTAATTCCTATTTGCACACAGAGTCATGTTTTCACATTAGTCACAAAACGAAATTTCTTTGCCAATTTGAAAGCACACTTACTGCTCTTTTTTTTGGCAAGTGATAAACACTTTTACAGACTGACACATTATGAATCCACTTTTCAGATTTTTTAAAAAGCACATGTCCAAACTGCTTTTTCAGACCAGCACCATTTGTAACCTGGGTGACTGCCTACACTCCAGCAAGGGCAACCAGCCTTAGTGATGCTGAATGTATTTGCATTACTGACTGAAACCTCAAACCCCACTCGCTTGTGAATACTGTGCATGATTCCACATGGTAAGCAGCTGGGTGTGTGCTAAGAGTCTGCTTCTGCACCAAAAAATGGCTCCCCCTTTCCATCTAATGCAACTGTGAAATCACCAGAGCAATACGCAATAAATCTCTGCCTGTAATTCCTATTTGCACACAGAGTCATGTTTTCACATTAGTCACAAAACGAAATTTCTTTGCCAATTTGAAAGCACACTTACTGCCCTTTTTTTTGGCAAGTGATAAACACTTTTACAGACTGACACATTATGAATCCACTTTTCAGATTTTTTAAAAAGCACATGTCCAAACTGCTTTTTCAGACCATCACCATTTGTAACTTGGGTGACTGCCTACACTCCAGCAAGGGCAACCAGCCTTAGTGATGCTGAATGTATTTGCATTACTGACTGAAACCTCAAACCCCACTCGCTTGTGAATACTGTGCATGATTCCACATGGTAAGCAGCTGGCTGTGTGCTAAGAGTCTGCTTCTGCACCAAAAAATGGCTCCCCCTTTCCATCTAATGCAACTGTGAAATCACCAGAGCAATACGCAATAAATCTATGCCTGTAATTCCTATTTGCACACAGAGTCATGTTTTCACATTAGGCCCTTAAATGAAATTTCTTTGCCAATTTGAAAGCACACTTACTGCTCTTTTTTTTGGCAAGTGATAAACACTTTTACAGACTGACACATTATGAATCCACTTTTCAGATTTTTTAAAAAGCACATGTCCAAACTGCTTTTTCAGACCAGCACCATTTGTAACCTGGGTGACTGCCTACACTCCAGCAAGGGCAAACAGCCTTAGTGATGCTGAATGTGTTTGCATTACTGACTGAAACCTCAATCCCCACTCGCTTGTGAATACTGTGCATGATTCCACATGGTAAGCAGCTGGGTGTGTGCTAAGAGTCTGCTTCTGCACCAAAAAATGGCTCCCCCTTTCCATCTAATGCAACTGTGAAATCACCAGAGCAATACGCAATAAATCTCTGCCTGTAATTCCTATTTGCACACAGAGTCATGTTTTCACATTAGTCACAAAACGAAATTTCTTTGCCAATTTGAAAGCACACTTACTACTCTTTTTTTTGGCAAGTGATAAACACTTTTACAGACTGACACATTATCAATCCACTTTTCAGATTTTTTAAAAAGCACATGTCCAAACTGCTTTTTCAGACCAGCACCATTTGTAACCTGGGTGACTGCCTACACTCCAGCAAGGGCAACCAGCCTTAGTGATGCTGAATGTATTTGCATTACTGACTGAAACCTCAAACCCCACTCGCTTGTGAATACTGTGCATGATTCCACATGGTAAGCAGCTGGGTGTGTGCTAAGAGTCTGCTTCTGCACCAAAAAATGGCTCCCCCTTTCCATCTAATGCAACTGTGAAATCACCAGAGCAATACGCAATAAATCTCTGCCTGTAATTCCTATTTGCACACAGAGTCATGTTTTCACATTAGTCACAAAACGAAATTTCTTTGCCAATTTGAAAGCACACTTACTGCTCTTTTTTTTGGCAAGTGATAAACACTTTTACAGACTGACACATTATGAATCCACTTTTCAGATTTTTTAAAACGCACATGTCCAAACTGCTTTTTCAGACCAGCACCATTTGTAACCTGGGTGACTGCCTACACTCCAGCAAGGGCAACCAGCCTTAGTGATGCTGAATGTATTTGCATTACTGACTGAAACCTCAAACCCCACTCGCTTGTGAATACTGTGCATGATTCCACATGGTAAGCAGCTGGGTGTGTGCTAAGAGTCTGCTTCTGCACCAAAAAATGGCTCCCCCTTTCCATCTAATGCAACTGTGAAATCACCAGAGCAATACGCAATAAATCTCTGCCTGTAATTCCTATTTGCACACAGAGTCATGTTTTCACATTAGACACAAAACGAAATTTCTTTGCCAATTTGAAAGCACACTTACTGCTCTTTTTTTTTGCAAGTGATAAACATTTTTACAGACTGACACATTATGAATCCACTTTTCAGATTTTTTAAAAAGCACATGTCTAACTGCTTTTTCAGACCAGCACCATTTGTAACCTGGGTGACTGCCTACACTCCAGCAAGGGCAACCAGCCTTAGTGATGCTGAATGTATTTGCATTACTGACTGAAACCTCAAACCCCACTCGCTTGTGAATACTGTGCATGATTCCACATGGTAAGCAGCTGGCTGTGTGCTAAGAGTCTGCTTCTGCACCAAAAAATGGCTCCCCCTTTCCATCTAATGTAACTGTGAAATCACCAGAGCAATACGCAATAAATCTCTGCCTGTAATTCCTATTTGCACACAGAGTCATGTTTTCACATTAGGCCCTTAAATGAAATTTCTTTGCCAATTTGAAAGCACACTTACTGCTCTTTTTTTTGGCAAGTGATAAACACTTTTACAGACTGACACATTATGAATCCACTTTTCAGATTTTTTAAAAAGCACATGTCCAAACTGCTTTTTCAGACCAGCACCATTTGTAACCTGGGTGACTGCCTACACTCCAGCAAGGGCAAACAGCCTTAGTGATGCTGAATGTGTTTGCATTACTGACTGAAACCTCAAACCCCACTCGCTTGTGAATACTGTGCATGATTCCACATGGTAAGCAGCTGGGTGTGTGCTAAGAGTCTGCTTCTGCACCAAAAAATGGCTCCCCCTTTCCATCTAATGCAACTGTGAAATCACCAGAGCAATACGCAATAAATCTCTGCCTGTAATTCCTATTTGCACACAGAGTCATGTTTTCACATTAGTCACAAAACGAAATTTCTTTGCCAATTTGAAAGCACACTTACTGCTCTTTTTTTTGGCAAGTGATAAACACTTTTACAGACTGACACATTATCAATCCACTTTTCAGATTTTTTAAAAAGCACATGTCCAAACTGCTTTTTCAGACCAGCACCATTTGTAACCTGGGTGACTGCCTACACTCCAGCAAGGGCAACCAGCCTTAGTGATGCTGAATGTATTTGCATTACTGACTGAAACCTCAAACCCCACTCGCTTGTGAATACTGTGCATGATTCCACATGGTAAGCAGCTGGGTGTGTGCTAAGAGTCTGCTTCTGCACCAAAAAATGGCTCCCCCTTTCCATCTAATGCAACTGTGAAATCACCAGAGCAATACGCAATAAATCTCTGCCTGTAATTCCTATTTGCACACAGAGTCATGTTTTCACATTAGACACAAAACGAAATTTCTTTGCCAATTTGAAAGCACACTTACTGCTCTTTTTTTTTGCAAGTGATAAACATTTTTACAGACTGACACATTATGAATCCACTTTTCAGATTTTTGAAAAAGCACATGTCTAACTGCTTTTTCAGACCAGCACCATTTGTAACCTGGGTGACTGCCTACACTCCAGCAAGGGCAACCAGCCTTAGTGATGCTGAATGTATTTGCATTACTGACTGAAACCTCAAACCCCACTCGCTTGTGAATACTGTGCATGATTCCACATGGTAAGCAGCTGGGTGTGTGCTAAGAGTCTGCTTCTGCACCAAAAAATGGCTCCCCCTTTCCATCTAATGCAACTGTGAAATCACCAGAGCAATACGCAATAAATCTCTGCCTGTAATTCCTATTTGCACACAGAGTCATGTTTTCACATTAGTCACAAAACGAAATTTCTTTGCCAATTTGAAAGCACACTTACTGCTCTTTTTTTTGGCAAGTGATAAACACTTTTACAGACTGACACATTATGAATCCACTTTTCAGAGTTTTTAAAAAGCACATGTCCAAACTGCTTTTTCAGACCAGCACCATTTGTAACCTGGGTGACTGCCTACACTCCAGCAAGGGCAACCAGCCTTAGTGATGCTGAATGTATTTGCATTACTGACTGAAACCTCAAACCCCACTCGCTTGTGAATACTGTGCATGATTCCACATAGTAAGCAGCTGGGTGTGTGCTAAGAGTATGCTTCTGCACCAAAAAATGGCTCCCCCTTTCCATCTAATGCAACTGTGAAATCACCAGAGCAATACGCAATAAATCTCTGCCTATAATTCCTCTTTGCACACAGAGTCATGTTTTCACATTAGTCACAAAACGAAATTTCTTTGCCAATTTGAAAGCACACTTACTGCTCTTTTTTTTGGCAAGTGATAAACACTTTTACAGACTGACACATTATGAATCCACTTTTCAGATTTTTTAAAAAGCACATGTCCAAACTGCTTTTTCAGACCAGCACCATTTGTAACCTGGGTGACTGCCTACACTCCAGCAAGGGCAACCAGCCTTAGTGATGCTGAATGTATTTGCATTACTGAGTCCAACCTCAAACCCTTAAACTATTCTTTTTTTATACCAGTACACCTTAATTTATTGTGAAAACATAGTCCATATTATTTTACTTGTTCCTCACAGTTAAATTTCTCCCAAAACAGAAAATAATAAACACAACTTCAACAAAAAGAATTGCATTTCTATTATTCATTTCTTAATTTACCATATACATCCCCTCTCAAACTCTAAACTCACCTTTAAAATTAGTTAGTTGTGAAAGAAATGTGGCACTCAAACAGCAGATTATCAGAGCCAGGATTTCTGTTCTTTACACCTCTCTCCTCTCAGCAGAACCAGATAATGGCAAACTTTCCCTCTCTTTTTCCACATATATACAAATTAATTTCAAATCTCAGTGCTTCCCCCTTTTTTTCAAATGTAATCACACATTTCTATTGGTTGAAAACCAACCCTTTTCAAAAAGTACCCTTCCCCCAACTTGACTTCTGCGTAGTACCCTTCCCCCAACTTGACTTCTGCCTGCTACCATAGCAACAGCTCATGGAACACTGCTGTGTGGAGTTAGGTCAGAAGTTCGCCAAACAATGTTTCAATTCCACAGAGCAAGAGTGCTTGACTTTTCAAACCTAACAGCAAATCCATAGTACTGTTCTTTGGTAACACATTTTTCTGTACCAATACAAAACATGCTTCTATTAATTTACACATACAGCCTAGTTTTTATTCTAGAATGGTATGAAACAGCCAATCAGTTCTTTTTTTTATGAAAAAAATATGTATGCCTCCATTTCCAAACTGTCTTTCATTTCTTTTTACCATTCTAGTGAATTACACCTCCTGAGTGCATCCAGTTTCTGCTTTCCTCCGTGACTATGGTATGGGTTCCATTTACCACAACAACTTGCGTTACGACATGCAAGACATTTATAGAGGAGATGGTGTGCACTTCAATGATGAAGGGAACAGAGTCTTCCTCTTGAACCTTAGACTCTGCATCGGTACTTACTTGTAGGTACCACTTAAAAATCACTTCATACACACAACGGCTCTTTTTAGAGCCCCCTAATATCTAAACACTTAAATCTGCATTTCATTTTTTTTTTTTTTTTTTTTTACCGTACGCATACCGTACACGTACCCGGTGATTTTTTTTAAAATCAATAAATTTTTTCTTTGTACTTTTCTGTCCTTCTTTGACCCCCTTACAAATGTTAGGGGGTCTGTAACTCTCCTCCTTGCCCCCTTTTCTTGTTATCACTCTTTTTTTTCTGAGTGAAACACACGAAATGGCGGCCGCCGCTTCCTGGTTTCGGCCGATTCGAATGTTTACTAAGATCTAAGAGCCAATCAGAATCGTGCTCGCGCACGCCACCGTACGCGTACGGTAAGCGTACCGTAAGCGCACCGTAAGCTGGCTCAGATATATATATTGATTTAAAGGCTATTTTCTCAGAATCTACTGAACAGATTTACAACAAACATACAAAAGGCACTTCCTTGACCTGAGGACTACCTCTCTGCCAAATTTCTAGTAATTCTGTTCAGACGTTCGGGCTGTAGCCCTGTCTAAAGGTCCTATGGAAAAATGCATGGGAAAAATGCGTTTTGGGACCCCCCTTTTATCTCAGCCCCCGCTTGACGAATCCCCCCGAGACTTTCAGGGAAGGAGCGGAGCGTAGCGCCCCACCTATTTTGAAAAATTCGTGAGGATTCGTCGACCGGCGCCAAAGTTATTCAAAATAGAATGTTGCGGATTTCCTATGGAAACGTGGTCCTAACTATAACTACCTACTGGCGACCGCCAGTAGGTAATATATATATATATATATATATATATATATATATATATATATATATATATATATATATATATATATTAAAGCCGAGATCCTCCTTACTGGTGTCCTCAATCTTTAGGGGGTGGCTCGAGACCGGCGGAGCAAAACCGGCTGAAAATATGTTCCAAAAACGAAGTACCACTCGCGCTCTCGGGCGGCATATGCAGAGAAATAGCGGACTCAGATCCAAAAGTAAAGGGGGTTTATTACATCATAGACCCGCCGTGACGCGTTTCGCCACTTTCGTGGCTTGTTCACACAACGTTGTACATGCAAATGACACCATTACATACTTTTCGAATATCATGGAAAATGAAAGAGGCTGTCACTGTTGATGTTACATCGGATCGAAAGCAAGGAAGCAACAAGAGCGCCATCTTAACATGTACATTACGTTATAGCATTCTTATGTTATTTCCTCCTCACGTTATAAGTAGTGCGCTAGGGAAAATCCCATTAAACAGAAATAGTAAATAAAGAATACTCAATTTTACCAGCACCATTTTGAACATTTAACGAAAATCATCATTATGTGTTGTTATTTTGGATTTTTGCCCCTACGGTGATTGTGGACAGCAATTAATACACTTATAAAGCAGTCATGTAAGTCACAATGGATATCATCGTATCGTAAAATGCATACAGGCGATTGTTCATTTGTCAAATAAAGTTTTTGTTCTAAGTCGGAGGAAAAAATGTCTGGTTGCCGGGTTACAACGTTAACATTGTTTGTCTAATGCGAGTTAAGAATCATGTTAAAGACGATACTCGCTTCCTTGGTATATTCTAAGCCTCCAATTGCCAAAGTGTTAATTCCCCTTGTTAGTGGGTAAAATCGAGTCTATACACATTATATGAACAGGTAGCTTAATTCCTTATCTCCTGTTATCTCATGATGGACTTGACCTACCGCGTACCGTGCGCGCTCCGTAAGCTTACGGTACGCGCTCGTAAACAAGTACGCATGCGCAAACGTGACGTAAACATGCGCTTACGGAGCGCTTACGGAGCGCGTACGTAGGACGCACTCGCGCATGCGCATTACACGCACCCGCGTAACCACGACGTTGGTTCTGCGCAACGCGCATGCGTGTACATGTACGTCAAGTACGTATCACGTAAGCGCACCGTACTTATGACGTACGGAGCGCGTAGAGTCAGCTTACCGTACGCGCACGGCAAAAAATCAATAAAAATTTTTTTTTAAAGTTTCAAGGGTTGTAGAAGATAATAACTGTGATGTACAACTGTATGTAAACATTAATTTTTAAAAAATTAACCATTCCATAATGCAGGATATAGTACATATAATATTTTATACATAGGTTGGATATTATTTTTTAACAAAAATCTCCAAAAAAAATATTTGCATTTAAAAAACCTTTGAAATTCACTGAAAAAACCATAGGTTTCACACACGTTATAGTTAGGAATTAGCATTTAAAAAACCTTGCAAATTCACTAAAAAAACCATAGGTTTCACACATGTTATAGTTAGAAGGACATTTCACTCGTGAAAAACCAATGAAATTTCCCCGTTATAGTTAGTGCAGGCAGCTATAACTCACGCGACCGCAATCCTCTTCTGATGATGTCAGATATTACATCACTGATGACATATGTGTCTTTATGAAAAATAAATATTTGTAATATATGTATAGCTAAAGATTAATGGAAGAAGACATGGGTAAATAAGTGTCTAAATACAGTGATGTAATATCTGACGTCATCAGCAGAGGATTGCGGTCGCGTGAGTTATAGTTGCCTGCACTAACTATAACGGGGGAATTTCATTGGTTTTTCATGAGTGAAATGTCCTGCTAACTATAACATGTGTGAAACCTACGTTTTTTTCAGTGAATTTGCAATGTTTTTTAAATGCTAATTCCTAACTATAACGTGTGTGAAACCTATGTTTTTTTCAGTGAATATATATATATATATATATATATATATATATATATATATATATATATATATATATATATATATATATATATATATATATATATATATATATTACCTTTCCACAGTTTTTCCCCAAAACAAGTGCACTCCTCACTGGGACCAATATACGGCTCGGCAGGGCAAAGGTAAGCAGGTATCTTCCTATATGATAAAAGCCCAACGCGTTTCAGAATTAATTTCCTTGATCACGGGCAGCAGCATGATAGAAAGTCTCACGAGACTGCATTGCACTGTTTTTTCATCCATTTTATTCAATCTCGAGTGAGAGTCACATGTTCAACAGTGCATGCTGGTAAATACAGTCCAAAGGTTGAACACTCATAGTATAATGCTGCTTAAATGTCATTAAATATAACTCACACCCTTGATACGGTGGAAGAGACCATACGCCTTCGTTCTGCCAACTTCAGAGCGTCCCAGGAGTCCGCATTGCTTTGCAATCTCAAAGCTGCAGACCCGCCGTAAGTAACCAGCAGTGGTGCTCTCCCGGCCGGACCAGCCGTATTTATTACCTTTCCACAGTTTGTCCCCAAAACAAGTGCACTCCTCACTGGGACCAATATACGGCTCGGCAGGGCAAAGGTAAGCAGGTATCTTCCTATATGATAAAAGCCCAACGCGTTTCAGAATTAATTTCCTTGATCACGGGCAGCAGCATGATAGAAAGTCTCACGAGACTGCATTGCACTGTTTTTTCATCCATTTTATTCAATCTCGAGTGAGAGTCACATGTTCAACAGTGCATGCTGGTAAATACAGTCCAAAGGTTGAACACTCATAGTATAATGCCGCTTAAATGTCATCAAATATAACTCACACCCTTGATACGGTGGAAGAGACCATACGCCTTCGTTCTGCCAACTTCAGAGCGTCCCAGGAGTCCGCATTGCTTTGCAATCTCAAAGCTGCAGACCCGCCGTAAGTAACCAGCAGTGGTGCTCTCCCGGCCGGACCAGCCGTATTTATTACCTTTCCACAGTTTGTCCCCAAAACAAGTGCACTCCTCACTGGAACCAATATACGGCTCGGCAGGGCAAAGGTAAGCAGGTATCTTCCTATATGATAAAAGCCCAACGCGTTTCAGAATTAATTTCCTTGATCACGGGCAGCAGCATGATAGAAAGTCTCACGAGACTGCATTGCACTGTGGAAAGGTAATAAATACGGCTGGTCCGGCCGGGAGAGCACCACTGCTGGTTACTTACGGCGGGTCTGCAGCTTTGAGATTGCAAAGCAATGCGGACTCCTGGGACGCTCTGAAGTTGGCAGAACGAAGGCGTATGGTCTCTTCCACCGTATCAAGGGTGTGAGTTATATTTGATGACATTTAAGCGGCATTATACTATGAGTGTTCAACCTTTGGACTGTATTTACCAGCATGCCCTGTTAAACATGTGACTCTCACTCGAGATTGAATAAAATGGATGAAAAAACAGTGCAATGCAGTCTCGTGAGACTTTCTATCATGCTGCTGCCCGTGATCAAGGAAATTAATTCTGAAACGCGTTGGGCTTTTATCATATAGGAAGATACCTGCTTACCTTTGACCTGCCGAGCCGTATATTGGTCCCAGTGAGGAGTGCACTTGTTTTGGGGACAAACTGTGGAAAGGTAATAAATACGGCTGGTCCGGCCGGGAGAGCACCACTGCTGGTTACTTACGGCGGGTCTGCAGCTTTGAGATTGCAAAGCAATGCGGACTCCTGGGACGCTCTGAAGTTGGCAGAACGAAGGCGTATGGTCTCTTCCACCGTATCAAGGGTGTGAGTTATATTTGATGACATTTAAGCGGCATTATACTATGAGTGTTCAACCTTTGGACTGTATTTACCAGCATGCCCTGTTAAACATGTGACTCTCACTCGAGATTGAATAAAATGGATGAAAAAACAGTGCAATGCAGTCTCGTGAGACTTTCTATCATGCTGCTGCCCGTGATCAAGGAAATTAATTCTGAAACGCGTTGGGCTTTTATCATATAGGAAGATACCTGCTTACCTTTGCCCTGCCGAGCCGTATATTGGTCCCAGTGAGGAGTGCACTTGTTTTGGGGACAAACTGTGGAAAGGTAATAAATACGGCTGGTCCGGCCGGGAGAGCACCACTGCTGGTTACTTACGGCGGGTCTGCAGCTTTGAGATTGCAAAGCAATGCGGACTCCTGGGACGCTCTGAAGTTGGCAGAACGAAGGCGTATGGTCTCTTCCACCGTATCAAGGGTGTGAGTTATATTTGATGACATTTAAGGGGCATTATACTATGAGTGTTCAACCTTTGGACTGTATTTACCAGCATGCCCTGTTAAACATGTGACTCTCACTCGAGATTGAATAAAATGGATGAAAAAACAGTGCAATGCAGTCTCGTGAGACTTTCTATCATGCTGCTGCCCGTGATCAAGGAAATTAATTCTGAAACGCGTTGGGCTTTTATCATATAGGAAGATACCTGCTTACCTTTGCCCTGCCGAGCCGTATATTGGTCCCAGTGAGGAGTGCACTTGTTTTGGGGACAAACTGTGGAAAGGTAATAAATACGGCTGGTCCGGCCGGGAGAGCACCACTGCTGGTTACTTACGGCGGGTCTGCAGCTTTGAGATTGCAAAGCAATGCGGACTCCTGGGACGCTCTGAAGTTGGCAGAACGAAGGCGTATGGTCTCTTCCACCGTATCAAGGGTGTGAGTTATATTTGATGACATTTAAGCGGCATTATACTATGAGTGTTCAACCTTTGGACTGTATTTACCAGCATGCCCTGTTAAACATGTGACTCTCACTCGAGATTGAATAAAATGGATGAAAAAACAGTGCAATGCAGTCTCGTGAGACTTTCTATCATGCTGCTGCCCGTGATCAAGGAAATTAATTCTGAAACGCGTTGGGCTTTTATCATATAGGAAGATACCTGCTTACCTTTGCCCTGCCGAGCCGTATATTGGTCCCAGTGAGGAGTGCACTTGTTTTGGGGACAAACTGTGGAAAGGTAATAAATACGGCTGGTCCGGCCGGGAGAGCACCACTGCTGGTTACTTACGGCGGGTCTGCAGCTTTGAGATTGCAAAGCAATGCGGACTCCTGGGACGCTCTGAAGTTGGCAGAACGAAGGCGTATGGTCTCTTCCACCGTATCAAGGGTGTGAGTTATATTTGATGACATTTAAGCGGCATTATACTATGAGTGTTCAACCTTTGGACTGTATTTACCAGCATGCCCTGTTAAACATGTGACTCTCACTCGAGATTGAATAAAATGGATGAAAAAACAGTGCAATGCAGTCTCGTGAGACTTTCTATCATGCTGCTGCCCGTGATCAAGGAAATTAATTCTGAAACGCGTTGGGCTTTTATCATATAGGAAGATACCTGCTTACCTTTGCCCTGCCGAGCCGTATATTGGTCCCAGTGAGGAGTGCACTTGTTTTGGGGACAAACTGTGGAAAGGTAATAAATACGGCTGGTCCGGCCGGGAGAGCACCACTGCTGGTTACTTACGGCGGGTCTGCAGCTTTGAGATTGCAAAGCAATGCGGACTCCTGGGACGCTCTGAAGTTGGCAGAACGAAGGCGTATGGTCTCTTCCACCGTATCAAGGGTGTGAGTTATATTTGATGACATTTAAGCGGCATTATACTATGAGTGTTCAACCTTTGGACTGTATTTACCAGCATGCCCTGTTAAACATGTGACTCTCACTCGAGATTGAATAAAATGGATGAAAAAACAGTGCAATGCAGTCTCGTGAGACTTTCTATCATGCTGCTGCCCGTGATCAAGGAAATTAATTCTGAAACGCGTTGGGCTTTTATCATATAGGAAGATACCTGCTTACCTTTGCCCTGCCGAGCCGTATATTGGTCCCAGTGAGGAGTGCACTTGTTTTGGGGACAAACTGTGGAAAGGTAATATATATATATATATATATATATATATATATATATATATATATATATATATATATATATATTTATTATCTACTGGCGGTCGCCAGTAGATAGTTATAGTTAGGACCGTGTTTCCATGGGAAATCTGAAAATTATATTTTGAATAACTTTGGCGCCGGTTGACGAATCCTCGCGAAATTTTCAAAACTAATGGGGCACTCCGCTCAGCTCCTATCCTGAAAGTCTCGGGGTGATTCGTCAAGTGGGGGCCGAGAAAAAAGGGGGGTCCCAAAACGCATTTTCCCCATGCATTTTACCATAGGACCTTTAGTCGAAGGTACAGCCCGAACGGCTGAACAGAATTACTTGAAATTTGGCAGAGAGGTAGACCTCAGGTCAGAGAAGTGCCTTTTGCAGGTCTGGTGTCAATCTGTTCAGTAGTTCCTGAGAAAATAGCATTTAAAAGCATATAAATATCTATAAGCGCGCACCGTGCGCGCACCGTGCGAGCACCCTAACGTGCGTGAGCATAATTCTGATTGGTGGTTACATGTTAGTCAACGTTCGAATCGGTCGAAATCAGGAAGTGTCGGCCGCCATTTTGTTTGTTTTCAGTGCAAGAGTGAAAAAGGAAGGTGGCGAACGTGAAAAGGGGGCAGGGTAGAGAGTTCCTGACCCCCTAGCCTTTGTCAGGGGGTCCCTAAAGGACCCCGCATGGTGAAAAACCTTAAAAAAAAATAAAAAATAATAATACATACATAACTTAGCATTTAAAAAAACGTACAAATTCACATAAAAAAACATAGGTTTCACACACGTTATAGTTAGGAATTAGCATTTAAAAAACCTTGCAAATTCACTTAAAAAACCATAGGTTTCACACAACAGGGCAACATTTATAGGCACCATTTTGCAACCCCTTTTTCATTTTGGGACAGGCGTCCACAATGTGTTTATACTGTAAATAGTTGGGGCCGTAAATCATGTTTTAGCCTACAACATTGTGTAACGGTGGCATTGTAGGTCTAACTCAAAATTGTTAGATTATACCCACGGGGGTTAGATTTCTATATTGCTAATTTTGCACAACCTTTGCTTGCTTTGCACACGTAGGAAAGCAACAACAATTTTTTAGAAAAATTTTGAATGTTTTTAAAAAAAAGTCTTTCCGAGTTGTTTTTACATCTGGTTATATTCTATAAACATTTTAATATATGAAATTTGTTTTATTAGGATTTTAACCAACTAATGTATGTGCTATTACAATGTTGCCCTTTATTGCTGCTGACTAAGATTAAGTATTTTTTCTATGTCTAAATGTGCAAAGTTTGAACTAGCCAATTGTGTCATTTTTCTAATCAGCACTTAGCACTTTAAAAGCGGGATCGCAACTCCCATGGCGTCATGTGATCAAGGCCTCTGGTAGGCTGAAACGCGTCATGCAAACATTGCTGTGAACAAAATAAAATAATTCACTCACTTTCAACTTGGGTCGGTTCTCGTCTGTTCCTGCTTTCCCTCGAGATCGCTGGTGTTCAGGAGTGCTCCAGGCAAAATCCCCGTCATTCATTTTACCGGGATTGCTTCTCCGATACTTCAACTGACCCCTCCTTTGAAATTGGGCTAAGCGGCAGGAAGCAGTCCTTTCGGTGCTCCGGAAGTCCCTTTGTTCCTGTCAGGACCAACCGCGATAGCCCCCGGACTACGTGCACCATTCCCGGATTCGGCAGTGAAGACCGGAGCTGAGAGTCGGACGACTCGGCAGGCACCAAGGTACGCGCTGCTGTAGGGAGGTGCTACATACTGTACGGAGAAGGAGTGCAATTTGGTTTTCGGACAACGGGATTATCCCTTTGTTTGTCCCTTGACTTTGTGAGTCCACATTAGTGGTTTAATTCAGACAGCGCTATGTCTGCTGATGCCATGAGGAGCAGGGAGGAGGCGGCTATTGACCTGTTTGATGATTCACCGGCCGGTGAATCGTCGACGACCACACAAGCAGTTAGTACATCCAATGGGACACCCAACCCACGTGATCTTTTTAAAAGTTTGGAAAAGCTAATGAAAGCTGATCAGTCCAAATGGTGGGAGCACCGCTCCTTGAGCCGCTATCTTGAGGTGGGACGTATACCCCGTGGACTTAGAATCATGCTGGCTCCCAGTTACGAGCAACCGGACCCCAACATGCTCAATGAATGGGCTGAATGTAATCTGGAATCGTCACGCAAATTGGTAGCCATCTTAGTGAAATATGCGGAAAGTGATCGCGCAGCGCTGCAGATCAGAATCGATGATGTGAATAAAGAAATTCAGGCATTGGCAACTTCGGTCGACTGCACTAAACTCAGGGAAGATATGATCATGCGTCTCCGTAAAGAGGAGGAAATTATAAAAAAGCGCAAGGCATTCAAATTTCAGCGCGACAAGATTGACTACCAGCAGGGTCGTATCTTTACCTTCGCAAGGAAATTTGACGCCATCAAAGCCTCTAAAGTACCAGCAGCGCAGCTCTCCTCTGCTATGAATCCGAATGCTATACAAACACCTCAACTAGCATCTTCGGTATCGGACCTTAGTTCTATACCTGATAGTGATTCTGATACGGAGCGCAACAGGAATGCGTCGCAATTGGGGTTTACCCGGTTCTCTCTGGCACAAGAGGTGGACTGTTTGCGGCAAGACCGACGCGAAACCCTAAGACCGAGGAGGCCAAATCCCAGCAGCGCAAAAGACACAATCAAAAGCGCAGATTACGCCGACAAGCAGGCCTCAAACGCCAAGCCAAAAAGGAAAAACAACAAAAGATGGAACAAGTAACCAATGTACTGCATGATGGTATTGAGTCCTCTGGATCACCATCAGTTTTAAATCTCACCAGCACTCAGTTAAGTCCAGCTGAGACTAACATCTTACATCTTCGTCTCACGTTTAGTCCAGCTAGCAATTTCAACTACTCTAAAACACGGATTGATTTGTACAAGTTTATCCGCAAATTAAAGCTGCAGAAATATTTTTTGCTCAATCCCAATGCTTTGAGACCTATTCCTACACCTGTGGTGGGCATGCAACAAGGATTGAGTGCCAATGATCTGGATTTAATGCAAGACCTTCAGCAACTACACAAAGAAGGCTCCAGCTCCGATTTCACAGAAGAACATTTAGTTTTGAATATGCCCGGCCATACCAAATTCAAACCCAAATCTACTTTCACTCCTTTAATGCTGCATGATAACATTGATATTTTTCCCGAACTGTCTATCTCAGGGATTAAAAAACTGTATTCATCTACCCTGTGTGAAAAATTTCAACACACAGCACAGAACAGTTGCTACTTTCAACTTGTCAGTAAACTGCAGGCCAATGACAACATCATTGTCCGCCAATCAGACAAGGGCGGCATCGTAGTGCTATGGCCCAGGGATCTTTACATGGAGGAAGCCTACAATCAGCTTAATGATTCCCAATGCTATAGACGTTGTGATGCAGCTTCAGTGAAAATAGCACAGACTGAATTTTACTCCCATCTCGTTGCCTGGAGAAGCACAGGATTACTCAGTCAAGATGAACTTAAATTCCTCAAAAATGACTTTCCAGTAACTCCTGTTATCTATTTTTTTCCTAAAATTCATAAGAACATTGAGAAGCCTCCAGGTAGGCCAATCATATCGGCACGTAGTGGGTTATGTGAAAATACCTCTGTATATATTGATGCCTTTTTACAGGAGCATGTTAAGGCTTTGCCATCTTATGTGCAAGACACAGGTGATTTCTTAAGGAAAATAGCCGGGTTGACTTGGGACCCCTCATTTTGGCTGATAACGCTGGATGTAACATCCCTCTATACCAGCATTCACCATCCTGATGGTGTAAAAGCAGTCAAACATTATCTGGGCACCAGACCCATGCACATGTCCAACCATAACAAAATGCTGCTAGCTATGATTTCCTTCTGTCTGCACAACAACTTTTTCATGTTTGGCAACCAGTATTTCCAGCAGGTCAGAGGTGTTGCCATGGGGGCCTGTTTTTCTCCCAGCTATGCCTGTCTTCACATGGGCTGCTGGGAGGAGCAGGTCCTCTATGGTCAGCATCACGACATATTTGCAAAACATGTAATTCATTGGTATCGTTATATAGACGATATTTTTATGATATGGCAAGGCACAAAACAACAGGCCCTTGACTTTATTGAGGTGATTAATTACAACACATTAAATCTCAGTTTCACCTCTGATATTAGTCAAGACAAAGTGTTCTTTTTAGATGTAGAAATCTTTGTCGACTATGGCAAACTCATGACACGCCTTTTCAGGAAACCCACCGCGGGCAACACCGTGCTCCACGCCACAAGCCATCATCCAGTGCACCTTATTCGCAGCATTCCCTATGGGGAGATGCTGCGCATCAGGCGTATATGTAGCACGGAAACGGACTGCCTTATAGCACAGGAAATGAGCAAATTGAGATTTTTAGCCAGGGGTTACTCTACCTCTACAATTGATAGTGCAATTCGCAAGGCTAATTGTTTGTCTAGAGATGAGGTCCTGATCAATAAAGCATCACCAGCTACATCGGTCCATACTAAAGAGCCAGTCAGGTTGATCTTGACGTATAATCGTCAACACCAAGCACTCAGAAAAATCTTAAAGAAAAATTGGAGCTTGGTTTGCAATGACCCTGTCATTGGGGATCTAGTGGCAGTGAGTCCGGAAATCACGTTCAGGAAAGCTCGCTCGATGAGCGATGCTTTGGTCAAGTCCAGTCCTGAGATAGGCTCCAATACAACTTGGTTGCAGTCAAGTAAGGGCTTTAAGAGATGTCCTAGCTGTAAAGCGTGTAGACATGGTGTCAGTAGAACGCAGTTTTCTATTCCGTTCTGTGACATCCCTCGCCCCATCACGAAACTACTTACCTGCAAAACCGATTTTGCTGTGTATGTGCTGGAGTGTCCATGTGGCCTGCAATATGTTGGCAGTACCAAGTTGCAGGTCCACAAACGGATACTCCAGCATATACGGGCAATCAATGGAAGTGATGCTTTCTATCCGGTTGCACGCCATTTTAAAGAACTACATGACAATAAAAGCGAACTTTTAAAGTTCTTTGTCATTGATGCAGTGCTCCCGTTGAGACGTGGAGGTAATAGAGAAGCACTGTTGCGTGCACTCGAAACGAGATACATCTTAGAATTAGATACTAAGACGCCACAGGGCCTTAACTCTAGTGAAGATTTTTACACTTGCCTTTAATTGGGTTTAGTACTTAACTTCCCGTATGTTTATCTGTAATGTGTGTTGGTCACACCTCCTTCACCAATTATTGGTTTTAATAATTTTTATGACACATTTTTGACACGTTTTGTACTATGCATGTAATACTGTATGATTTCTCTGCACTAAGACATATCCAGATAGTTGTCTAAATTTGAACTGATAGTCTAGCCACAACAGGGCAACATTTATAGGCACCATTTTGCAAACCCTTTTTCATTTTGGGACAGGCGTCCACAATGTGTTTATACTGTAAATAGTTGGGGACGTAAAGCATGTTTTAGCCTACAACATTGTGTAACGGTGGCATTGTAGGTCTAACTCAAAATTGTTGGATTATACCCACTGGGTTAGATTTCTATATTGCTAATTTTGCACAACCTTTGCTTGCTTTGCACACGTAGGAAAGCAACAACAATTTTTTAGAAAAATGTTGAATGTTTTTAAAAAAAAGTCTTTCCGAGTTGTTTTTACATCTGGTTATATTCTATAAACATTTTAATATATGAAATTTGTTTTATTGGGATTTTAACCAACTAATGTATGTGCTATTACAATGTTGCCCTTTATTGCTGCTGACTAAGATTAAGTATTTTTTCTATGTCTAAATGTGCAAAGTTTGAACTAGCCAATTGTGTCATTTTTCTAATCAGCACTTAGCACTTTAAAAGCGGGATCGCAACTCCCATGGCGTCATGTGATCAAGGCCTCTGGTAGGTTGAAACGCATCATGCAGGCATTGCTGTGAACGAAATAAAATAATTCACTCACTTGCAACTTGGGTCGGTTCTCGTCTGTTCCTGCTTTCCCTCGAGATCGCTGGTGTTCAGGAGTGCTCCAGGCGAAATACCTGTCATATATATATATATATATATATATATATATATATATATATATATCGCAAAAATTCCTCCGAGTACAGGAGCCCCCAACCCTTCAGGGCGGCCTCTTTAAACAGTGGGCACGGAGCAGCCCACCAATTCCAATAACATGAAGCAGCAAACTGAGGCCCAATACTGGAGAAATTGCGTTTATTCATGGCATAGCAGCACGTGAAGGCTTCCTTCTCCTTACGCGTTTCGGCGATCAATGCCGCCTTGCTCACAGGTGAAAGCCATATACAAAACAAAGTGCATGCGTGCAAGCTTTAAATATCCTTGAGTCACATGACCTCAGTTTGAAATACATATCCCATAATGCAGGTTGAAATCAGTTGTAAATACAAGCTGGAAAATCCATTTCGCATTTTACCTGCATGATGTAAGTGTGGAAAATAAACATTTTAATATATGAAATTTGTTTTATTGGGATTTTAACCAACTAATGTATGTGCTATTACAATGTTGCCCTTTATTGCTGCTGACTAAGATTAAGTATTTTTTCTATGTCTAAATGTGCAAAGTTTGAACTAGCCAATTGTGTCATTTTTCTAATCAGCACTTAGCACTTTAAAAGCGGGATCGCAACTCCCATGGCGTCATGTGATCAAGGCCTCTGGTAGGTTGAAACGCATCATGCAGGCATTGCTGTGAACGAAATAAAATAATTCACTCACTTGCAACTTGGGTCGGTTCTCGTCTGTTCCTGCTTTCCCTCGAGATCGCTGGTGTTCAGGAGTGCTCCAGGCGAAATACCTGTCATATATATATATATATATATATATATATATATATATATATATATATATATATATATTCAAAACAATGGTGTCCCGGCGAAGACGGCAGGCTGTTTCATGCACCAGCGGATTGAAATTGGTCCGTACTTCTAAATAAAGGCTGGTAACCTTTCTCACTGGTCCGAGTGCTTCTTCAACGGGACACCATTGTTTTGAATTTGTAGGCGGCTGCCCAGTCGCGACGAAGCACCACCCCATTATACAGAGGGGGCCGCGTGGACAAGATTCACTAACCACAATGCGGGAAAGTGAGGCAAGATTGAGGACTTTTATTTAACAGTAATTGTGCACGAGATTTCTCATTTGAATGATGCTCTCTAACTCCCAGGGTGCTGATGGGCGCTCCAACTCCCAGAATGCTGATGATTGCTCAGGCAGCCCTACTCAGGGTGAACACTTAAATATCGGAGGAGGAGCGCTATGCACGTACCTTCCGTGAAAAGCCCTAGAAGAAGAGACTACTCGAAACGCGTCGGCGAAGACGGCAGGCTGTTTCATGCACCAGCGGATTGAAATTGGTCCGTACTTCTAAATAAAGGCTGGTAACCTTTCTCACTGGTCCGAGTGCTTCTTCAATGGGACACCATTGTTTTGAATATATATATATATATATATATATATACACATATATATACTGTTTGTAGAGAGCAACCGCTCCTTCATCTTCTACTCTGATCTAGGCTGTGGATTTCCAAAAATGGAACCTGCATGTCTGTATCACTCGTGCACGGCTAGCGGGTGCGCGAGTTATAGTTAACTGAACTAACTATAACAGTGGAATTTCATTGTTTTTTTACGAGTGAAATGTCCACCTAACTATAACATGTGTGAAACCTATGGTTTTTTAAGTGAATATATATATATGTATATATATATATATATATTCACTGAAAAAACCATAGGTTTCACACACGTTATAGTTAGGAATTAGCATTTAAAAAACCTTGCAAATTCACTTAAAAAACCATAGGTTTCACACATGTTATAGCTAGCTGGACATTTCACTCGTGAAAAACCATTGAAATTCCCCCGTTATAGTTAGTGCAGGCAACTATAACTCACGCGACCGCAATCCTCTGCTGATGACGTCAGATATTACATCACTGTATTTAGACACTTATTTACCCATGTCTTCTTCCATTAATTTTTAGCTATACATATATTACAAATATTTTGTTTTCAGAAAGACACATATGTCATCAGTGATGTAATATCTGACGTTATCAGCAGAGGATTGCGGTCGCGTGAGTTATAGTTGCCTGCACTAGCTATAACGGGGGAATTTCAATGGTTTTTCACGAGTGAAATGTCCAGCTAACTATAACATGTGTGAAACCTATGGTTTTTTAAGTGAATTTGCAAGGTTTTTTAAATGCTAATTCCTAACTATAACGTGTGTGAAACCTATGGTTTTTTCAGTGAATTTGTACGGTTTTTTAAATGCTAAGTTATGTATTTATTTTTTTAAAGTTTTTCACCATGCGCGTACCGTACGCGCACGGTGCGCTTCGCGCACTGCGCCCCCACGTTACGCAGTGTGCGGAATTTTTCCGTTTCTACCATACGCGCACGCTACGCATACTCCGCGATTTTTCGCAAAAAAATTAAAGGAAATTTTGGCCCTTGGGGGTCCTTCTGGAACCCCCTGACTAAGGCTAGGGGGTCAGGAACTGTCCACCCTGCCCCCTTTTCACGTTCTCCACCTTTGTTTTTCACCCCCTGAGACTGCGAGAGACAATATGGCGGCCGACACTTCCTGGTTTCGACCGATTCAAATGTTTACTAAGATCTAACAACCAATCAGAATCGCGCTCGCGCACGGCAGCGTGCGCGTACGGTAAGTTTTACCGTACGCGCACGGTGCGCGCTTATAGATATATATATGCTTTTAAATGCTATTTTCTCAGGAAATACTGAACAGATTTACACCAGACCTGCAAAAGGCACATCCCTGACCTGAGGACTACCTCTCTGCCAAATTTCAAGTAATTCTGTTCAGCCGTTCGGGCTGTAGCTTGGACTAAAGGTCTTATGGAAAAATGCATGGGGAAAACACGCTTTGGGACCCCCCCTTTTTCTCAGCCCCTGCTTGACGAATCCCCCTGAGACTTGCAGGGAAGGAGCGGAGCGGAGCACCCCACCTATTTTGAAAATTTCGCGAGGATTCGTCAATCGGCGCCAAAGTTATTCCAAATAGAATGTTGCGGATTTCCTATGGAAACACGATCCTAACTATAACTATCTACTGCCGACCGCCAGTAGATAATATATATATATATATATATATAATATATATATATATATATACATATATCCAAAACCACAAAACGAAATCTATCGTGCGCTCTCAGCAAGAAACAGGCGAACAACCAGGTAGCAAAGTCCAAGTGTTTAATTCACACAACGCGTTTCGGCGACAAGCCTTAATCACGTGATCAAGGCTTGTCGCCGAAACGCGTTGTGTGAATTAAACACTTGGACTTTGCTACCTGGTTGTTCGCCTGTTTCTTGCTGAGAGCGCACAATAGATTTCGTTTTGTGGTTTTGGATATTGATTTTACCGGCGTGCTCCGCCGGGGTGTGCGCCACCTTTCATGGGTCCCAGCAATTTCCGGAAGGAGCAACTGACTTGTGTGGATATATATATATATATATATATATTTACTTAAAAAACCATAGCTTTCACACGTTATGGTTAGGTGGATATTTCACTCGTAAAAAACCAATGAATTCCCCCGTTATAGTTATTTAAAAAAGCCATATTTTACAATATGTGGTAAGAAACAGGAACATTCCTGCTTTTTTGCTCTACAGCTGTGCAAAACATAAACTAGCTGTTTTAACTCGCTCATTTCTTTGAATTGATTACTTTCAGGAGAAGAGTTCAGAAAAGGTGAAAAGCCAGATCTTGTTTTCAATGTTTAAATAGTTGTAATTTGGCTACTTTTCCTTCCTTTCACACAGTCAGCTGCTTCTGGCAGTAAGCCTTTGACATCACAACTCACTTTTTTATGCTATGACAGTAAAACTACCATGTCATTCTCTTATAGCAATTAACTAGTGATGTCACAACTACACTATAACAAGACAATTATAAACAGGCTTTTGTACATGGATTCACGCTCCCATGTTTCATAGGACTATAATGTATCCTTGAAGTGGGTTGGGCCTGGATTAAACCTGGGTTGATGTAAATTTCTCATATGGTGATGTCCGTTCGTGGGGAGTGGTGTGGCTGTAGTCAGCCACAGTGGCGCTCCTTTAAACACTGTATTTATGTTAGTATGCTGTTCTATCAATGCTACAGCTTGTTGCTGCAGGTGTATTTGTGTTAGTTTTCCAACACTGTGGTTTGTACCTTTTCTTGCATATATTACGTTTGTTTTATTGGCAGGGATGGGTCGATGGGTGAATAAAAGGATGGGTGGATGAGTGGCTGAGAGGATAGGTGGATGATTGGGGGAAAATATGGATGCTTGAGTGGGTGAGATAATGGGTAGATGGGTGGATGACATGATGGCAGAGTAAATGGAAATCTGAGATGGATAAATCAGTAAATTGAAATCTGAGAGGATGGAAGGAGGGATGGAAGGATGAGTGGATGGATGATTTATGGATGGATGCATCGGTGGATGACAACGTAAATAGAACTTTGATAATGGATGGACGCAAGGATGGATGGATTTATGGATGAATTAATGAATGAATGGGTGGATGGATGAATGGATGGTTGGATAAAATGAAATTTGAGAGGATGGAATGGCTGAATGGATGGGTGGAAAAATTGAAATCTCAGTGGATGGATGGGTGGGTGAAAGGATGACAGAGTAAATGGAAATTTGAGAGGATGGATGGATGGCGAAGTAAATGGAAATCTGAGTGGATGGGTAGATAGATATGAACGGAATGTAGATAGATATGAACGGATTGATGGAATGGCCAGTGGATGGATAGAATCGTGAAAGACTATATGATTGATTAAAGAACAAATGGGTGAAAGATTGTAAAAGTGAAATGGTGGACATCGGTGGGTGGATGTAAAATTGAAAGGATGAATGGATGGATGCTTGGATGGATGAGACAAGGGAACTCTTCTATGGAGGTTCAGGCGCAAATGCTTCACTTGCTGTATGCTATCAGAGCTTTGGTTCAAATTGGGGATATTTTTAATTATCTGGCTACTCCCATTCTTGCCATAATTCAGCCTGTGGCCTAAAGAACACACTTTCAGTAGAATACCGTTTACTGTCAGTTTCAAATTAATTTCCATGTTACAATGATCCTTCCACGTTGTCTTACTTTATTTCGATGCCTGCATCCTGTTTCTCTTTTTTGTATTTTTGTATGTAAATGCTTGTTCAATTCTAAACTTTTCTCTGAGATTGCACACATAAATGAATGAATTTATGAATGAATGGATGACAGATATTTCTAAAGCTCAACTTTGACCTATAGGCATCTGGACAACAGTAAAAACGTGTCCTGATAGCAAGGAATGACTCTCACAACCTTGGAGACGAAAGAGACGAGTTATAATAAGCTTCCTAAAATGAAAATGATTATCAGTGTCTGGAATTTCATAAGGAAGAGAATTGCAGAGTTTAGCAGTGAAAACGCAAAAAGATTTCCCTCTCCATCAGTTTGTTTGTGTGGTTCTTGGAAATGCCACATCCTTCTTTTCCAAAGATCTCCTTGGAACATACCATCTAAACCTAGCCTTATTAGAGGCATTGTGCAACCAACAATACTACACTTCTGAGCATGTACTAATTACCTAGATGCATACACACCTCGAGCACAAACGTGAAACACAGAGAATGCATTCAAATTTGGCTTTAGTTGTAAATGGGTAGCGTACTACAAAGAAACGTAGGCACGTAACTTATACAATATTTCTGTGAACAGTTGTAAAAAGCGAAGGGAGTATTAAATCAATTAGTGACGTTGAAGAATATAAGATGGAGATCATAATCAGAGAGAATCTTAATATCTTTGATTCTCAATGGTCTAGTGTGCCTCAGAGTCACAAGTGTATTAAAAAAGTATTTTGACAGAGTGCAATCAATAGTGTGAGCACTTCTAAACTTTAAAACCTGACTTCATTAGCATTAACATGGCTGTATGCTCTACATAGAAATTATTATCTCAAATAGCAAAAGGGTTACTTTCAAAAAGAGTGAATCAAAATGATGCCTCAAAGAAAACTCTGAGACTGGTTTCACACATTGTGTATACCCCTACAGAAAAACAATGTTTTTTATTTTTTTTATTTAAGGAGTTTTATATAGCGCTGGCCGGACCCAGGGTTATCGGAGAGCTTTACAAAAGTTTTTGTAAGGGTCATACAATAGAGCAATGTTATACATATTGGTTCGGCGGTCCAAGTGTGCAGTGCAGCATTGCGGTAGTACGCGAGTCCTGAGATTACCTCATTGAGTGCATGTTATCTTGGGTTGTACCTCTTAGGGGGAGGGAGGAACAGGAAGGGGTCAGAGGGCAAGGATGAGGTAGGTCTTTGTGATACAAAGTCAGAGAGCAACGGCGAGCAGGGATTTGCGTATGGCGGCGGCTAGGGTACGGCGGCTAGGGTATTGGAGCTCCTGAGGTTTCTTGTCTGACCAGTCCTCTTGAGTTTGGCGGCCAGGTAGTCAGGTTTTCCAGCGTGCAGGGCTTTGTGCGTGAGGCAGGCAGTTCCCAAGCTGGCACGCAGTGCTACTTGGAGCCATTTTAGTTCTCTGAGTGCTGGTGAAATGTGATCATTTTTCCTAATTCCAGTGACCATTCTGGCTGGTGCATTGAGAGTTGTTTTGAGGGGAGCTAGGTGAGATTTTGTTGTACTAGTGAGAGTTGCATTCCCATAGTCGAGTCTGGATAGCACCAGTGATTGGGTTGCTTGTTTGAGGTCTTTGGTTGGGCTGAATGGTTTAATTTTGTTGAGTAGCTTCAACTTGAGGAAGGCACTCTTTGCGGAGTTTTTAATGTGTTTGGCCATGTCGAGTTTTGGGTCTAGGGTGATTCCTAATGATTTTATGGAGTTTGCCAGTGTCAGCCAGTGTCAGCCAGTTATAACGAATACACCAACTGAGTACCATGATAATGCATGTGCCTTGCCTGTTGCCTAGGCCTCTGGCTTTGCGCCCTCGCTCTTTGAGAAATTTCTTTAACATTTATACCTGGACGGACATCAGCTGAGGCAGCCCAGTTGTATGCAGTGTCAGACTCAAGTCACTTAGCTTCCCACAACACTACCCTCACGCAATGGCCTATTTGAAAGACCCTTGTGCCGCCCGTCCGTCCCTTTTAATATCAGAAAAAGTGACGTACTGGCAGCTCAAGGCGATTGTAAATAAGCCCCTTAGTGCATTGTCAATATCTCAAGACCACTGTGTACAACAGCCTAGCCTAGGTAAACTGCAAAGTAGAATGTCTCTCGATGCACTGACTGATACCTGTAACAAGCTTCCTGTCTCCTTCAAGTGTTGATTTACCCAGTCCCAATATCTCTTTCACTCATTTTTCTTCCCCCAGCTATATTAACAAATCCCCCCTACAGGAATCTGTAATGTCCATGTAAACAGAATTCATTTATACAATGGGGCCAATTCACAAAAACATTTATGAGCACGAGTAAGTATTCTTTCACATACTCTTACATGCCTTTGTGAATCAGGACTTTAACATCCCACTCCCTATAAGTAAACATGCAAAGAGGGCATGGTCCTTTGCATTTGTGCTATTTATAGTCAAATATTCAATGAATGTTCCCATTTTAGATGTTTTGGGGGCAATTCTCAAAGTAAGAGTATGTAAACCTTACTACAGGTGTACTGCTTTACGTGCTCTAAAAGACTTGTGAATAGGCCAACAATGTTCAAGGAGAGAATGGTGTCATGATGGCAGTGCTGTGCAAATGCACCATCTCCAGGTCACTGGCACATTGCTGTGTTTCTCATTCTGACCAGAAGTATGAATGACCAGTCAGAAATAGTAGTCCCTATACGCTGGCTGTCACAGAGTAATCCCAATCCCCTAGCACTAATCCACATGCAACGTTTATGAAATATATTAATTTATTCAATATTCAGATGTATTAGAAAGTGTCCAACATCACGTGCGCCTTTACAGAGTGCTGAAATAGACACCATTTAGTATTTGTTTTATCGTACACATTCAAGGGATATCACAATAACTAAGTAAAGCAGGTGTAAAGCAGATTATTGGGTGTACTACTACATATAGATAAATGTTACCTTGTGTGCTTGATCCAAAGTTTGTTTTCTGTAATCAAGCTCCTCGTCCAAGTAGCCCTTCTGTTTACTAAACAGCTCCTAAAAAACATAAGTGGGGGAGGCACTGTTTAGCACTTCTTTTTAAAATGAAAACCTAAATGCACATGTTTGGTAAATGAGAATGTTTTATGGTCAATTTTACCTTTTCGTGTTCAATATCTATCATCTTTTGCTGCAAGGCCGCTTCAGTAACTTCAATTTGCTGTAGCCACTGAAGAAGGAGAGAGAGAAAGTTTAATTCCAAAACTGCAGGAAAAGAGGATGATCGATTACAAACTATTATTGTCCAAAACCTCTCTTGGCCTAGTATTTACTTTGAAGAGCTGGGGGGAAGTACTAGAGTATCCAGAGTAGAGTCAAAGAAGACTATAACTAAGGTTTAATACATATATGTAGCTTGTTTTAACCCATTTTCTGTCCATAAAAACACAGCTGAATATAATTTGAACCTAAAAGGACTGCATCACATTATAAATGACCATGGCTGTGAGATCCTTTTTTTGATTCAGACCTTTTAGCATGGACATCCACACCCTGCTCCTCGGATCAATCATATGTGGTTTATCCGTAATCGATTTACTATGTCCAACAATACCATATGTTAAATGAGAAATGTTTTTTATTGAATGTTTTATGGCTTTTACCATCACTATTTTATTCTTTTATGTTTAAGTTACTATTGTATTCATGTCGCATTCTTTTATGGTCCATAGTGACTGAAATAAAGATTTTGATGATGATGATGATATGTTTCTTTATATGACGCTTACATTTTCATACGATTGCACAATTGCCACTGATGTGCTTTTTAAGAATTTAATATACATGATGCTTTTGTTCATACAATGCATAGGATTTTTTTTAAAAGGTTTATAAAAGGACCAGAGTCTGACAAAAGGGTTGATAACTGGAGATCATATGCTTTGATATTTCAGCAGCTTTGTGCCCTCGTGAATAATGATAGTAGTTTATGGGTCTAATTGAAAAACCTTAATCAGGTTCTGCAGCCAACGCTGTGGTAACAGCTAATCTGCCACCTACCCGTGTTTCCAGAGACCAGGGAAAAGCGGGAGATCATGGGTGGCACTACCGCACTACAAACTGTGGCATTCTCTGTCAGTTGTGGATCTGCACAAAAAACAAACAGGCCATGCTGCTAATTTTCCCTCATTCATTTGCTCTCAGCATGGCACTTGCTCTACTTCTCACATTGAGAGTGGAGAGAGGTTTAGAACAGGGAGATGGCAGGAAGGCAAAACAACTGTTGAGAGAGGTAGCATGACTCCAGGCATCTCTTTTGGGTAAAGGAGGAAGGAAGGTGACGGTGAGTGGCAAAGGTGGCAGGATGCAGGTAGATATGATATTTTGAGATTTGAAAAGGAGAGGATTTTCCAAAGGGGTATTGAGGGAGGATGGTGGTGCCACTATTTTAGAGTAGGGCAGGTAGATGAGGTGAGGGTGCTGCAGAGGGTGGATCAGGATGGTGGTAAGACACATTACATTTTTGGGAGCTTTGTGGAGGGAAGGATTTGGTGGTGGAAGAACTTTAGCTATTTGTTTCATTGGGCAAATTATGTAAGGGGTCTCCTGAGGGTGGTAGGGAAGATTGGCAGAATACAAGTATTTTTTTATAGTATGGGGAAGTTAAGGGTTCACAGGAGGGAGGTGGAGTGACTGAATAGGGCTTTACTCGTGTATGTTTTTTCTGTTTAATAAATCATGAAATGTCCTCTTAAAATAGTATGGTTGCCACAACACACAACATGCTTATGACATTTTCCCATACATACCTTGCAATGTGTGGGGAATATACACCATAAGAGAAAGTATTCAAGAAAATAATAGAAATGTCATGATTTCTTACAGGTAATCATTACACTGAATCTAAGTCTTATTTTGTGAAATCTTTAAATAGGATATAATGGAACTTGTAATATGGCAGACGGAATATTCATTTCATTTGTGAGGGAGCATCCCATTTGGCAAGATCGTAATCAGGCTCAAAGTCTCATCTTGACGATGTGCCCACTTATTTGTCTCTCTGGAATTCTCTTGAATTTTTTTATATAGTCAGATTCAATAGCTACGGTTCACATCATTAGTCCATAATGAAGTTAGGCATTTAACCTCTAAAAAATGTAGCACTCTTTAATTTATATGCACAACAAAATGTAGACATACAGGTGTGTTTGCTCTGTGAACTCTGTGGTAGTTGGTCAGGTGAGTGTCTGTACATGTGATAACCATTCAAATTCAAGAAGGAAAATTCTCACTACAAAGAAGAAAACAAAACGCTGAACAAATTTACAGTAAACTGGGTTAAAAATGTAGAGGTTGGCTCAATTCACGTTTTGTGCTGATTTAGAGTTTGGCAGGCCAGTAGAAGTGCTGGAATTCAGCGGCCCTCTCATCCTTTTCTACTTGTGATTCTCCCCCCTTAGATTTTGATTTGGGTAATAACCTAGGTTTACATTGATGGATTAACCACTGGCTCTGCAGTGCAAACCAATGACCTTGTGGAATTGTGTGCTTCTGTAACGAAAATAGTGCTATGTAAAGCGCTATGATACCCGACGTCTCGGGTCTAGTTCACGCTATATAAAACTCTAAAAAACATTATTTTTAAGTAATTCATCATTGAGCCATCAGGTCGCAGTGACTGTCTTCCTTCTCTTTTTATTGTTGGGCAACATTCACTCCTTTTACTTGTCCATGGCCACCCTTCGAGGCATGGTTGACCAAGAAAAGGGAGAGGTAGAATGGCCCCCATTCCCGGAGGAAACCCCTGCATGCATTGGGGCCATTTTTTTTGTTTGAGAAAATATACTTCAATTTAGGACTTTATTTTCTTAATAACGAAGTTTACTAGCAGGCATTTTAAACATGACTGCAAATCTTCAGAGCTATGAAGAGAGGCACAGCAGTGGTGAAAGAGTCCAACATTTATCAGGGGAAAAGGCCTACAAAGAGGCAAAACAGGCAGAATTCAATGAGTTAAAAATCACTGCTATGCCCCATTTTCAAGTTGAAAACTCAGAATTGGATGTGTTTATGTCATATGGTCCATACTTTACCTTATTAATTTCCACTTGCAATCACAGACTTAGAATTTAAGTACGGTGATAGAACCACTGATTTGGCTCCCAACCATCACACCAATACTTTTAAGTATATAGTATTGCCAGTTCTTCTCTTTGGAAAAAATATGTCATTTAAGCATTCTGTGTACTTTGGTGGGACACTTTGTTAAAAACCATAGGAGCACTACACAAAACTCATTAAAATGTTTAAATTCATTAAAAAAAAACTACAACAGGACTGACACAGCTGAGCCCTACGGTGCAGGGCGATAGTGGAAGCATTGAATAAATGCACAAATTGACAAACCATTAAACTACAGGTATTTTTACAAATTCTCCTGAGTGTGGTGTCCTGTCTTTGCTTTCCTTGTCCACTGAGAGTTTACTCCTACTTTGGCCTTCTCTAATGCGGGAGAATACCGTTTACAAGTGGCAGGAGTGGTCCTCTTCACTAATATATCCAAGGCTGAGGAACATTCTTCATGCTGGAAGACATTGACTGGGATACAACTTGCCCACCTAAGACCAGTGTTTTTCCTTTCCAAAGACACTGAGCTACCAGCTAATGCCCAAGCTGCCCCTTTCCCTACCAGGAAGCAGATCTTTATTTCCATTAGGACGCTCTCTAGTCTGAAGTGGGAGTAAGTGAGAAAAGGTAAAATCTCTGGAACTTCGTCATGCCAATTGTGTTAGCACTGAAGTGGGAGTTAGAGTAGAAAAACAACAAAAACATATGATTTGATTTTTCTGTTCATGGGTTTAGTGTTTGGTAGATATGTCTAATGTAAGCATAACATTTATTAGAATTTTTCACAGTATCTAAGACAGTAGACACCCTGTTTTAATTGATCTTTAATCCTGTGTCAGGGCTCCCATTATCTGCTTGGGTCTCACATGCGACACAGCATTGTTCATACTATACACAAATACGAACACAAAAAAACAAAAAACTGCCATTTAACCATCCTCCTCCCCATGATTTATCCTCGTGCCCCCTTCCTCCAATTAAAAAATTCTGGAACCTGCCCCAAACCTAACCATCAAAAATGTTACAGGCTATACATTACAAGAAAACAAAGAACTTAGCCCTCCAGAATGCAACTGTCAGAAAATAAAAAGTATACTGCCCGATTGAGAATAGAGAATAATTTACTGAAATAAACTCATGCTATCAGCAAGTTTCTCAACCAACTTCCTAACTAGAACTTACCCCCAAAACTCCAACCCTGGTATGTATCGCAGAGTTAACAACCAATCTGAGCTCCTTATACGTCCTGTGTAAAATGTTTAGTCATCTGGTAGATTGTACCATCTGCACGCTGTCTACATCAACCTTTTGTTACATAAACAATTCATAAATAAAAATATAAATGATTAAATATAGGCATATGGTGGTATTTATATATTGATGGGTGTTCTAATAAAATGTACCATCATTAATATCAGAAGACAAGTATACATATAATGTGCTACCCATCAGCAATATTAGAGGCATTAGTGGAGACTACTCACCTTTTCAGCCAAGGTCAGAACAGTTCTGGCTTGTATAATGACTACTTGCTCCTCATTAGTCAGGTTCTGCACCCAAACAAAAAATTTACAGTGAGCAGAAGGTTACAACTTATGCTGTTATATTTAATTACTCTTTGACATGAAGGGTTTACACGTGACATATATATTTAGGGTTAACATAACTCTGTCTTTTCAAAAGTGATAAAGACATCTGTCTGCACTTTAACGGTGCCTATTTCATTTCTTAAACTTTGCAAAATAGTCATTATATTTTTTTTGTTTTACGATTTCTCTAAAAGATGACAAATAAGTTGTAATAAAAATAGATGATCACATTTAGATCAAATTCTCATTCTTTTGAGAGCATGATAAGTTTAGATACCAAAACAAATTTAGCATTTTCATTTTAAAATGCATATGATTTAATTAATAAATATTGCCACACATTTTAAATGTTTTCAGCATTCACACAAACAGTTCAAATTAGGGCAGAGTGATAGCCCCTTCATACCTGAAAGATATTATGGAACGTCAACATTGTGCTCATTGTCAGACTGGTGTCTTTGCCCTATCATTGGAGTGGCATTAGAGGAAGTTCATTAATATCAAGCCTATCATCATTTATTTACATATTTATTTTTGCTAAAAACTCATACAATTTAGAAAAGGAACATACACTTACGGCGTTATCCCCTAAGATGTCCAATTTTTTCATTAGCTCTGCAACTACAATATCCTAAACGAGTGAAAGAAAAACAGAGAAGACCGTCAGGTTTCCTGAGTGATACATGCAGCTTTGCCCAACATAAGAGGCAAATGACAGTGAAACTTACAGTGACGCCCTCTGCCTCACAGTACACCTGAAGAGGGCTCTTTCCCTCTGGAAAAGGAATGTGGTGGAAATTGATGGCAGGCGATCTTCGTTCCCGCTCCTAAAATGCATATATTTAAGTAAATAGGAGTTCACATAATGCTTTACAACGTTTTTATGATATACTATTGACTAAATATCTACCACGAATTGACTAACTATTGAATGTCCGTCCACCAAAAGTTGTAAACTATTGATTGTCTATTAACCAATTGAATCTTTAATAGAAACCATGATTGCATTGAACACGTTATTTAACTGAGACAACAGAAAACAATGCGAGGACTGCAATCGTATGGCCCAGTAACATGGTCTCTCAATCCATATTTAGATCGTACACGTTCAGTGTCCAAAATAAGTTTAATCAGAAAACAGTTCAAAAGGAGCTTGACCACTGAAAGGATGCAAATGGTGAAGATTTCAGTGCAAACGTGTGAATGAGAGCTGATAGACAGGCTCAAATCAGTATGAGCCACAGCTCTTGACACACTCTAAAAAATTGCACATGCAGAAAATGTATTTTTATTAATTTGTACTGACCCAGACTGAGGAAAGAGTTCTGCATTCTGGGCCGTTTCAACATGTCAGTGCTTCTATGCCACTTTTTTTTTTAAATGCAGGATATATTCAGACACAGTCACAAATGTGCTGTAGTTTTTGTGAGTTTCATAAGCTATTTTTTGAGGCAGGGATGCATTCTCCTTCTTCGTGCTGGTCTTAGGTGACATTCTGGGGAGGGTGATCATTGTTTCATGGAGCCCTATCTAGCAGCACCTGGGCTTATCTCGAGCATGTCTTGGATTTCAGACATGATAACTTGTAACTCCAGCGACAGCTGCTGTCCTTTCCTTGACAGGGTTAATCGACATAATGCTACAGATGCAGATCTGATTATCCTCAAGACATTAGTTAAATGTTTCAACTGCATGATAACTGAATACTACATTGGAATTTTCGATCGCTAAATGAGGGGTTGTTACAAAACATGCCGTCTTAATAGTGATTTCCAGAGTCCTGGATTGTGGTTGTACTTACACATAAGCCTCTTGAACGAATTTAATTGTAGCCGGTAGTCGGTTTTCTTTAAATATGCAAAAAAACATATCAGCACTGCAGCAATTATTAGGGAGATATTAGCTGCGTATCTTGAGCTGAATGTATTCTTCCAATATTTTCAAATCTAATTAATTGCCGCCCATCTCTCTTGCTTCACTGTGCCAAGCTGGACAAACATAGAACAATCTACAAAATATAAGACTATGTCAAGACCATCGAACTAAAAAGAGAATTCAGATTGATTAGAGATTGTCCAAGAGTCACCCCACCCATTGGTTAGTGAATCCCACAAAAGTGACACCTCATGCTCTGCTCATCAGAAAGTATTTGGACCTGCAGGAGAACAGAAGAGGACTGGACCTGCTGTATGTGATCTATAAGGAGACCAAAGGGGCTTCATCTGCTTCCAGGACTACGAAATAGACTCAAAAAGCTGTTGCAACTGGATGTGGACTAGAGACTAATGCTGACTTTGCTGGAGCGGGTCCTGGCCCATATATGCAGTCCCTTAGGCTTTGGTAGCCTAAAAAGTGACCAAGTGAAGCTGTTCCTAAAAGTGTAAAAAGTTGGGACAAAATGTTAGGACTTCCAGGAATTCCGAAGCTTCAGCCAGACCTTCTGGTAAAGGTATCCACTTTCAAAAGGACTTAATTGGATACACCTTCATGCTTGCCCACTGGAGAATTTTCAACTCAGAAAAAGAGACTATGTCCAAAGGTACAAATATTGTTCAGGCGAAGGAGCAAAAAGTATCAACCTGACAAGAGGACTAAGGAGGAAGCAAAATTTGAATTCTTCTGCTAAAAACTTTTCTCACCAAATTCAACTTTTTCAGTGGGATCTTGCCCAACACCTGTTCAACTTTTCAAGGAGTTTACCGAATACAACCTTCAACCTTGCCCCACTGGAGGATTTCTACTTTCATTTCTGAAAGTAAGTGAGAAAGTAAAATCTATGACAGGGACAACCTGCTTGGTGGACCTACACTCCATTGCAGCCAGCCTGAAATTTCACCTAGGTCCAGGTCAACCACGGATAGTGACTTTTGATTGGTGCTTTACCTTTTTCTCTTGTGTTTTGTCCTAAATAATTAGAAATTCAAATCTCCCATTCCCCTTCTTGAACTTTATTCTTATTGGTGTAATTTTTATTATTACATTTTTCTTTCTTTTTTTAAATACGTTGTGGGATTTTATTGTATTGTATTTTGACATTTTAATGACTTTACATACTTTTCCTTAAGGTAAACATGTCTGCTCTGCACCATAGATACTAGGGGTTGAGTCCAGGTTTATTTACTGAACCTGTGTGTTTGTCAAGAATTCCTGTCATGCGAGGGGAGGAAAACGGTAACCAGCGAAAACGGACTACATCTCCCAGGATGCTTAGCGGTTGAGAGGTTATGTAAACAGGAGAGCTGTTACATAACTCAAGGAAAACACGCCCTTATGTAAACAGGAGAGCTGTTACATAACTCAAGGAAAACACGCCCTTATGTAAACAGGAGAGCTGTTACATAACTCAAGGAAAACACGCCCTTATGTAAACAGGAGAGCTGTTACATAACTCAAGGAAAACACGCCCTATAAAGGGAGGAACCGGGAGGTACAACGCTGTCGGATATTGTGTTTACACCGACGTACCTGCTTAGTGAAGAGCAGTGTTCCGGAGTGGTGCTCCAGTAAGGCAAGAACGGAGGTAGGTCGAGTCGTTACTCCCTGGGCCGTGTCTTGCCCCATCGTCACCTGTGAAGGACCCGGAAGCTCTACCGGATAACCATTGAGCTTCGCTTTTTGACTCGGCTGAGTCAAAGCGCAGTGGCGCTTTTGCTGGTTGGAGTCGTAACTCCCAGCCCGACCAGAGATACAGGGACTGCCAGCTGTAGCGCACACCAGGAGGTGTTTGCCGCGTTACAGACTCGGAAGTCCAAGGGATCGATCGAGCGGCTGCTCTCGGTTCAGTCTTCTTTGCTTGTGATTGGGGTATCGGTGACGCATCACCAGGAGGTGACTCCGCGTCCCGGTGCAGTCTGAGGAAGAGGTTGAGCGGCTGCTCCCTTCAGGTAGAGACCCCGGCTGGGTGTTTCCCTGACTCCTCGATTCTCCCCAACACTCTTCGTGCCCCTCACAGCCTACCGATTGGCATTGTCGGCCATTTCATTTCTGCCCTCTGTTGGCATACGCCGGGATCGGCGTATATGCAGAGGACGGTTAGGACCATCCGTGCTGTGGGCTGGTAACGTACTTAGCCTGGAGGATTCCAGTGACTATAACCTTTGTTTATTCCTTGTATTATTTTTGCCTTCATTAAAATAACTAAACCTTCACAAGTGGTTGCGTTCTCATTATCGTGTCTGTTAAACGATCCTGAGACGTTCAGGGCGTTACAAAATATCCGACCTTAATAAACACTAACTGTCTCCCGGTCGATAACAGACATGGCAACACTTGATGATGTGCTGGCTGCTTTAGCGACCGTGCAAATTGAATTGGCTGCCTCCAGGCAAGAAACAGCCGATGTAAAAGCCAGACTGGATGCTATCCAATTGGACCCGCTCACGCCCAGCACCTCCCTCACGAACCAGACCCCTGCGGTAGTAGTGGAAATGCCGGTAGCCGTCCCCTTGGCAACACCAGAGAGGTACAGTGGGGATCCTAACACAGTGCAGGTATTCCTCACACAAGTGGCGCTACATTTATCGTGCAAACCAAGGGCATTCCCCACGAGTCAGGCTCGTGTGGCTTTCCTTATATCCTATTTGGCTGGAAACGCGGCACAATGGGCCGTACCTCTGGTGAGCAGGGACGACCCCATCTTATGTGATTGGGGTGCTTTTCGCGAGGAATTCCTGAAGGTCTTCGACAGAAGGGCTGACTCGTACACGGCGGACCGTGAAATGCTTGAGTTGAGACAGGGATCCAACGACCTGGTGCAGTATCTCAACGCATTCCGAAGGCTGGTTGCGGAAACCAAGTGGCCTGTTGCTAAACAGACGGCGCTCTTCCATCACGGGCTGTGCGAGGAGCTCAAGGACGCCGTGGCTCATATTGACCCACAACCCAAGACATGTGAGGGCCTTATCAACCTGGTATTACGGCTGGAACATAGGCTAAGTGAAAGAAAGGGGGATCATGGGAGAAAAGGAAAATCCCTTCCATCCTATGGGACAGTGGGAAGTCCTGAAACTGCCACCGCATCCAAGGGAGAACCCATGGACATCGGCGCAATACGAGCGAGCCTCACAGCCACGGAGAAAGAGTCACGCCGTAAACAAGGATTGTGCCTATATTGTGGCAAAAAAGGCCACTACGTACGTGAATGCCCTGCCAAACCGAAGACGTCACGTTATCGGGCCAACCGGTCGGTAACAGCCGTGGTGGACGTACCGGCGGAAAACTAGAGGACTCCCAGACCAAAGAAGGGGCATCTCGGAGTCACTCATCCATCCCTTCACTTTCCAACTCGGTCACTAAGGGACAACGACACCTGTTTCTCACGGTGCACATGGGAGTGCATGACCAGTGGATACCCGTTATGGCCATGGTGGATTCAGGGGCCACTGGCATGTTTATGGACCACAACGAGGCATGCAGGCTAGGGCTAGTGCTTCTTCCCAAAGCTGTACCCGAAGACGTCTATGCTGTAGACGGAAGGCGATTGGTGACGGGGCCCATCGGGCAGCACACGGGGGTCCTTCCGATGAGATGTGGGAGGAACCATTTGGAACAAATCGATTTTAACATCATCCGAGCGCCCCAATATGGTGTCATATTGGGATTGCCGTGGCTACAGAAACACAACCCCTCTGTGGATTGGCCAACACATCGCATCGAACTGACGTCACCGTATTGCATCCTGCATTGTGGAATAAGAACGGAATCCCTTGACGCAGATGAGAGCGGGAGTCAGACGGTGGCTACAGCGGCAGAAAAAGATGTGGCTCTCCCCCAGGCTTATCACAGTTTTGAGGATGTATTTGATGAGGTGAAGGCGGAAGTGCTACCACCACATAAACAGTTTGACTGCCAGATCGACCTGGTGCCAGGGGCCAGCGTTCCCAGCGGCAGGCTGTATGCCCTGACGGAGCCTGAAAACGTGCATCTCCGGGGGTACCTGGATAAACTCCTCAAGCTAGGATTCATCCGCCCGTCCAAGTCTCCGGCCGCCTCGCCACTCTTCTTCATCCCGAAGGCTAATGGGGAGCTGAGAGCCTGTGTGGACTTTAGGGCATTGAATGCGATAACCGTAAAGAATCGGTACCCCTTGCCTCTCATCAGTGTACTTCTGGAACAGGTCAAGAAAGCTCGTATCTACACCAAGTTGGATTTGAAAGGGGCATACCATCTGGTGCGCATGAGGGACGGAGACGAGTGGAAGACCGCCTTTAAGACCAGGTTCGGCCTTTTTGAGTACCTCGTCATGCCGTTCGGTCTGTGCAACGCCCCGGCAGCCTTTCAGTACTTTTTGAATGAGGTATTCAGAGAGGAGTTGGATATCTACGTGGTCGTATATATCGACGACATCCTCATCTATTCGTCCAGTGTGGAGGAGCACGTACACCACGTCAAAGCTGTGCTCCAAAAGCTGAGGGAAAACATGCTGTTTTGTAAACTCAGCAAGTGTGACTTCCACGTCACATCCGTGGAATTCCTCGGAGTGATGCTGAGTCCAGAGGGACAAGAGATGGCAGAACGAAAGATCAAGGCGGTGAAAGAATGGCCGGTGCCCCAAAGCGTGAAGGACGTCCAAAGTTTCATTGGCTTCGCCAACTTTTACAGGCGGTTTATAGATGGATTTTCAGGATTGGTGGCCCCAATCACACAGCTACTGAGGAAGTCCAAGGAGTTTGTCTGGTCCCCTGAAGCGAACACAGCCTTTGAGGCCCTGAAAAGCGCCTTTGGTAAGGCGCCGGTGTTGGCTCACCCCGATCCGGATCTCCCCTACGTGGTGGAAGCGGACGCATCGGATGTGGCGCTGGGGGCTATCTTGTCCCAACGCAACCACGACACAGGGGTGCTTCATCCCGTTGCGTACATGTCCCGCAAACTCAACGACGCCGAACGCAACTACCATATTGCGGAGAAGGAGCTTCTTGCAATCAAGGACGCCTTCACCGAATGGAGGCATTGGTTGATGGGGGCAAGACATGTGGTATCGGTGTACACGGACCATCGGAACCTACAGTTCATGATGGCCACAAGACACCTTTCTCCCAGACAGCTGCGGTGGATGATCTTCTTTGCGGGGTTCAACTTCCGCATCACATATCGGCCGGGGACGGAAAACCGGAAGGCGGACGCCCTGTCCCGTCAATCTGCAGTTAAGGAACCATTGCCTGCGACCGAGCATTCCATCATTTCCCCGAGGATGGTATTGGGGGTTATCCAACCGGATACTTTCCTGAGGGGAATAAAGAGAGGGATCAGGTCATTCGCATGGCGGAGGTGGCTCCTCAGTCACAGAGAATGGCAGCTGAAGGACGGGATACCCCTGAAGGGCAGGTGCCTATTGATACCCACGCCTAGGCTAAGGAAACAAGCATTCATCTGGTGCCATGACTCTCCGTGCGCAGGTCATTTGGGCTTTGAAAAAACAGTGGCTAGCATGGGACGGCATTTCTGGTGGCCAACCATGAGAGTGGATGTCAGGAGGTGGGGACAGGAGTGTCCTACGTGTGCTACCATGAAGGCCGACCATGGCCGAACCCAAGGGCTCTTACATCCACTTCCGACCCCGGATAGACCATGGGATAGCATATCTCTGGACTTCGTGGTGGGCCTACCGGTAGACCAGGGGATGACGGCAATACTGGTGGTGGTGGATTACTTGACGAAAATGGGGCACTTCATCCCCTGCAAGAGAGTCCCTACGGCCGGGGAATTGGCGTCACTACTCCTAAAGAATGTGGTCGACATGCTATGGGTTGCAGAGATAGCCTATAACAACGCCACTCACAGCTCCACACAGTCATCTCCGTTCTATAGCAACTATGGCCAACATCCCAGGTTCTTGCCATTTCTACATCCGTTCAGAGAGGACAGGATTCCCGCCACAGCGGACAGGGTGGCACACATAAAAGACACGTTGATGCGCTCAAGGGCTGTCCTAATAGAGGCCAAGAGAAGATACAAGGCTGCGGCAGACAGGAAGAGAAGGCCCGGGCCACTGTACCGCACTGGAGACTACGTCTGGATATCCACAAGAAACATGAGGTTTCGAAAGAACAGTGTGTTCCATCCCAAGTACATGGGCCCCTATCGAATTACCAAGTGTATGGGTCCCGTGAACGTGAAGGTGTGCTTGCCCCTGTCATTGCGGATACACCCTGTCTTTCATGTATCATTGCTCAAACCAGCACCCTCCAAGCCGTCTGGGACACCCAGGCCGGTATGCATGGAGTCGGAGGTGGAGTATGAAGTGTCGGGCATACGGGCGTCCAAATGGCGCAGGGGGAAGCTGTGGTACCTGGTTGCGTGGAAAGGCTATGGCCCGGAGGAGCAGTCATGGGAACCGGCTGAAGGGGTTCATGCTCCGCGCTTGGTCTCCTTGTTCCATCGGCGTTTTCCTGCATGCGCTGGACCCGTGGGGAGCCGCTGAGAGGGAGGATGTACTGTCAAGAATTCCTGTCATGCGAGGGGAGGAAAACGGTAACCAGCGAAAACGGACTACATCTCCCAGGATGCTTAGCGGTTGAGAGGTTATGTAAACAGGAGAGCTGTTACATAACTCAAGGAAAACACGCCCTTATGTAAACAGGAGAGCTGTTACATAACTCAAGGAAAACACGCCCTTATGTAAACAGGAGAGCTGTTACATAACTCAAGGAAAACACGCCCTTATGTAAACAGGAGAGCTGTTACATAACTCAAGGAAAACACGCCCTATAAAGGGAGGAACCGGGAGGTACAACGCTGTCGGATATTGTGTTTACACCGACGTACCTGCTTAGTGAAGAGCAGTGTTCCGGAGTGGTGCTCCAGTAAGGCAAGAACGGAGGTAGGTCGAGTCGTTACTCCCTGGGCCGTGTCTTGCCCCATCGTCACCTGTGAAGGACCCGGAAGCTCTACCGGATAACCATTGAGCTTCGCTTTTTGACTCGGCTGAGTCAAAGCGCAGTGGCGCTTTTGCTGGTTGGAGTCGTAACTCCCAGCCCGACCAGAGATACAGGGACTGCCAGCTGTAGCGCACACCAGGAGGTGTTTGCCGCGTTACAGACTCGGAAGTCCAAGGGATCGATCGAGCGGCTGCTCTCGGTTCAGTCTTCTTTGCTTGTGATTGGGGTATCGGTGACGCATCACCAGGAGGTGACTCCGCGTCCCGGTGCAGTCTGAGGAAGAGGTTGAGCGGCTGCTCCCTTCAGGTAGAGACCCCGGCTGGGTGTTTCCCTGACTCCTCGATTCTCCCCAAAACTCTTCGTGCCCCTCACAGCCTACCGATTGGCATTGTCGGCCATTTCATTTCTGCCCTCTGTTGGCATATGCCGGGATCGGCGTATATGCAGAGGACGGTTAGGACCATCCGTGCTGTGGGCTGGTAACGTACTTAGCCTGGAGGATTCCAGTGACTATAACCTTTGTTTATTCCTTGTATTATTTTTGCCTTCATTAAAATAACTAAACCTTCACAAGTGGTTGCGTTCTCATTATCGTGTCTGTTAAACGATCCTGAGACGTTCAGGGCGTTACAGTGTTAGACCTAAGAGGATTTTGAACTTATTACTTGGGAAGAACTCATATCCTCTACAACCAATAACCCCTTTTCTTACAGATATCAGGAAAAAGATCTATTAATGTTACTCTATTGTGAAGGGGCTCAAGCCATGCAAAGTGGGACACCCTCCAGCCGACTATGACATGATATCACATTAATGAGAGTTACATCAGCTGCTTCACATATCAGCATGTATGACTCCTTCTATAATGTAATTTGGTTACATCACCAAATGTGGAGACATTAAGGGTTGTTAACTGCCAATCCCATCATTAGGTGCACTCATGTTGTGATAGGGCCTCTAAATGAGGGATGCCATTTAACTAACAACAGTTAATGTTTGTACCAGTGAGTATTAACACTTAAATGCAAATCTCATGTTTTACTCATTTAATGGATATAAGCATTGTGTGCTGTGATAGTCTATATTTTTTGTACACTTTGGAAGTGAGCATGTTACATACTTGCCCCCAATTGGAATGCATTGCTTAGAATTCCACTGTGACAGGATGTTCCCTTCACGGGTGTTCTCATCATTTGAAGTAATTCAGTTTACTTGCTCCAAAAATATTTTTGTGAGCTGTAGATCATAGGTCTGAAACGGAGCGAGACCAATTCAGTCTTCTACTCTTCCAGGTTGGATAAAATAGTAGTATTAATTTTAGCGGGAGGAAGATCTAGAATGTAAGTATGTTATTATCACCATTGGGTTTAACAATAATGAAAATGCTGTCAGTAAAGGCAATCAGTGAGATAGTTTCTATACACCTCACTAGCAAACTATTGCCTCATTAGTGTGTCCATTTGTTTAGGTCAGAAGGTCTGAATCTGCTATTCATTCCTAAAAAAATACCCAATTGAAGACAAAACTCCCATCTCACAATCAACCCACCCTATGACATCTATCACTCATAAAACTATGTGAAATTCAGATGGAAACTTAAGAAAACTTTTTCAGAATACATAGAGAGAATACATCAATTTGCAAAATTCTTGCTCCCCTTTAGAAACGTGTACTATTATTTGGGGTGAGCAGTCATCTACATCAAGGAATAATACCAAAACCCACTAAATTAACTGGAGGAGCTGAACCACCTGCTAGCTATTGCACAGAGCAGACAGGCTTAATTTAGGGCAATGTGCAAACTATTTATATGGTAACCAAACAGCAATAAAGTCAAAAGACTAAACAATGAAATTCCCAAATCCAATTACAGCAAATTGTACTAAAAAGAACAAACCAAAATGATAAACATCCAATAAGGGAATTGTGGTAATGTGAGCATTGGCTCAGAATGCTCAGACATTGGAATGTGTGATGAGGTCATGAGGGCACTGCATTCCGATTGTAAGCAGTTGCTCCAGGGCCCCTTCATGGTGAGACTTATCCTCTTCATTAAACATCCTCACACCTTCACAGACTGCCTGGAGTCATCTTTATCAAACTGGCGACGACCTGGGATGTCTCTGGAAGCCACAACGCAACTTGGACAACGACAAGATAAAGAAGGGGCCAGAGAGCAAACCATTTACTGGCTTGTTTTTCTCACGACTGAATTCGTCTTTGTTCACGAGTAAGTGAACCACCAAGGTGAGAAATCCATTTTTCTGCCATCTGCTCATCGTCTCCTAGTTTTTTTTTTTCTGTGGCTTTCACATTGATCTTGCCCTTGAGCCCTGCCTCGCGCTTCAACTGCCACTGACTCTGTTTGCGCTACGTCTAGAAGGCTTTCTGCTAATGACTAATCTGACAAATCTGTGGTGTTTTGAGCGCTGTGTTGTTCCTTTGATCGGCCTCCGACTGACACTGATTTTCGTCCCTGTATTTGCCAGCAACCTGTGAGGGGCCTCAGTACAACTGTCATGCTATTTCTCACCAGCTTTGTCGAACTACTACTAACGCGTGTTTCCCATCACTTGCTATAAAAAGAGCCTGCATTTGCCTGCATTTTTAAACGTGTAACACTACCTTTGGCAAGCGAATCAATCTACATTACTACGAAAGTTTCCTACCTGCTGCCCTCCTTGTCTCGCACTCATTTCGACTCTCTACCTCGTTTGTACCATCGAGTTGAGCATTTTACCAGAGAACTATTGTGCTTTCACTGCCATCTAGTGGCTTCTTTTGGCATTTTTTTTTTTCATTTCAATAACTTGCACCACTATCGAGCACATCTCTATTAGGATCAAGCAGCAGTCCTTTAAACTTTAACATTTGTTCTCTGTACCAACGGAATTATTATTATTTTTTTTTTCCCTTCATTTTCACCAGCAAAATCTGACATTTTATCCCAAGCAGCATTCTTTAAAAACAAGCAGCTTCTTCCGTGATGTATTTACAAACTCTACGTTGAGCATCATATGAAAATCTACATTTCAGTGACTTGCACACTGGTTTTACATGCAAGTCTTCACGTCTCATCTCAGTGCAGATCCACGCTTCAGTGATTCGCACACTATAAATTGTATTCAGAGTTTCCATGTTTCACATTCTAGTGCAAATCCACGTCTCAGTGATTTGCACACTTGAATTGAATGCCATGTTCATACGTTTCGCACTTCAGAACGGATCCACGTGCCAGTGATTTGCACACTGATTTACTCTACAAAATTGTTTTTTTTATGCTGTGTGCAAATATTTTTTTTTTACTTTCTCTTTACTTATTTTTTATATATATTTTTCGGTGATCCACTCACCTTATGTCTAATACCATGCAGAGCATTTCGCCTCCAGCACCCTTTCTACAAGAACCAGGCGAACCCATACTGGAATGGAAATTATGGATTCGTTCATTTAATGCATATCTAATAGCTATTGATGCCACAAAATTTAAACCGGATAGGAAAAAAGGTTTGTTGTACTACCACTTAGGAGTGGAAGGGCAAAACATTTTTGATCACTTACCTGACTATCCTGATATAGATGAGACTGATTTGGATGAATATCAACTTGCTACTGCCCAATTAGATAAATATTTTTCAAAGTCCAAAAATCTTGTTGTTCACAGATTTAAATTTTTCACACGAGTACAAAAACCGACAGAAAGTATTGACTCCTATGTTACTGCTTTAAAAGTACTAGCAGCTACCTGTGAATTTGAAGACTTTACTTCCCAATTGATAAGGCACCAACTTGTAGTTAGATGTAATTCAAAAAAAAATACAAGAACGTCTTCTCACATGTAAAAATCCGTCTTTGGACAAAGCCGTTGATATAGCGAAAAGTATTGAGGGTTCTTGCCAAGATGTGAAGTTTTTAGAAGAGTCTCTTAACAAAAGCTCCATTTCTGGTGCTGTCATCAACAAGTCTATTCCTAGTTTTGACAAACGTAATTTAAAAAATAACAAAATTTCTTCAAAATCCACTTTTCAAACCCCGCATTCTTTTTCGCAAAATCGCAAAATTATCTGTTTTAAATGTGGATCACCTAACCATGTTGCTACTTTCAAACATTGTCCTGCTCTTGGTCAACAATGCAAGAAATGTGGTAAAACAGGTCACTTTTCCAACGTTTGCAGAGGTGGTAGACCTTTCAATGGGGGTAGATTTAACAACTCCAATCCTGTTCGTTGTTTAATAAATGATGACCATAATTCTGATGACAGCAACAGCGATGTTGTGATTAAAGAGTTATCATTAGGTGTCAGATGCATCAAACAAGAGAATGTCTCTTCTATTGCTGATCCAGAAATTGAAGTTTGGATTGACAGCATTTCTATCAAGCTCTTAGTAGATACTGGAGCTCGCATCACTATTATAGATCAAATCAAGTACACACAATTCTGGAGTTCACATCATTTATTACCTCCAGATGTTATGACTGTGGCTTTTGAAGGCAGTAAAGTAGACTTGTTGGGGTATTTTTGGTCTTCCATTAAAATATTTGATTCTTCTATCAATGGTAAAGTATATGTAGCACGCAAAGGTATCAATGTTCTAGGTCTTATTCATCAAGCAGAGTTCAATTTAACCATCAGACCTGGTTCAAATAATCCCATCACTATTGAGAGACATGATATTAATTTGGTTACCAATGTCAACATTGATTGGGAAAATAAGTTCCCTAAAGTTTTTCAGAACAGTTTAGGAAAAATTTCAAATTTTGTATATTCTGTAAAAGTGAAACAAGACATTGCACCTGTCAAGCACAAATTACGCAATATACCTTTTAGTGTCAGGAAGGAATTATCGGATATGTTATCTGATATGTGCGCACAAGGTATTATTGAAAAAGTAGAGGGCACTTTATGGCTTTCTCCAATAGTTTTGGCAAAGAAAAAGACAGGTGAACTGAGAATGTGTGTGGACTTAAGAAGTGTCAATGAGGCCATCTGGGTAGACAACTTTCCATTGCCCAGGATTGAAGATTTAATTACTAAAATAGGTCAATCCAATTGGTTTACCAAATTAGATCTCAGATCAGCTTACCATCAAGTAGAATTGGACAAAGCTTCTCGTCACTTAACTGCTTTCATTACACCTGATGGTACCTTCCAATTTTGCAGAATGCCGTTCGGCATAGCTTCTGCAGCAGCTGTGTTTCAACGCTTGATGTCTGAAATGTTTATTGGTAATTCGCAAGTAGCTGTTTTCCAAGATGACATTTTACTATTCACTAAGAGTGAGTCTGAACATGACCTCTTGATTTCAAAAGTCCTAAACATACTTCAATCCAGAGGAGCTACTTTAAGAAAAGATAAATGCATTTTTAAAACCACAGAAATTGAGTATTTGGGTCACGTATTTTCAGCTCAAGGAGTCAAGCCTAAGCCTTGTCTTGTCAAAAGTATCACAGATGCACCGGCTCCTAAAAACAAAGATCAGTTACTTTCTTTTTTAGGTATGTGTGAATTCTATAGTAAATTTCTGAAGAACTTTGCCAATTTAACAGAATGTTTTAGGCCTTTATTAAAGAAAAATTCAGAATTTCTATGGTCAGACATTTGTGAACAATCCTTTAATGAAATTAAAGAAAGAATCGTGAGCGTTCCTGCTTTACAACCTTTTCTTGAAGGCAGAATGACCATTGTAACTGTTGATGCCTGTGATTATGGCCTTGGGGCTGTTCTCACCCAAATGGATAACGGGCGTGAATTTACCATAGGGTTTGCGTCCAGAACTCTCAGACCTGTTGAACGCAAGTATTCAGTCATTGAGAAGGAACTTTTAGCTTGTGTTTGGAGTGTAGAAAAGTTCAAAGCCTATGTTTGGGGTAGACCTTTTATAATTAAAACTGATCATTGTCCTTTGGTAAATATTCTATCTGGCAAAAACATCAAGCGTACCACGGCTCGCATTTCAAGATTGCAAGCTAAACTTTTAGAATTCACTTTTTCCATCCAATACATTCCCGGTGGAAAGAATTCACGTGCTGACTGCCTCTCTAGACTTCCGATTGACGAACCTGAAAATCAAGAATGGGAAACAGAAATAGAAGAGTGCTTTATTGCATATATAGGGGATGCTTCATTTTGTGAAAAAGATTGGATTATGGCTATCCAATCGGATCCCATTCTCAGTCAAGTTATCACATTTGTAAAATCTGGTTGGCCAAAAGAATCTGTGTTACAATATGATCTTCAAACATTTTGGAAGGTCTTGGATGAGTTGTCCCTTGAAGGTGACATCTTAGTCCGAGGAGATAAATTAGTAGCTCCGTTTTGTTTTCGTCAACGTTTAATCAGTTTAGCTCATGGTGGTCATTTGGGTTCAACCTTGACCAAGAGAAAAGTTAGAGAGAGATTTTGGTGGCCTCGTATGGACTCTGAGGTCGAAGAATTTGTATCCAACTGTACCAAATGCAAACTTAGTGACAAAGTTTTAATAACTGAACCTCAAATTCAATCTGTCAATCTTTGTCCCGAAAAACCTTGGCAACGCATTGGGGTAGATTTTCTTGGTCCTTACCAGATTCTTCCCAACTACATGAGATACTTTGTTGTAATGGTGGATCATCTCTCTAGATGGGTTGAAGTTGAGGCAATGTCTGAACCCACTACTAAAAAAACAATTGAATGTTTTCAAAGAGTATTTTTAAGAGAAGGTCTCCCAGGTGAGATTCTCACGGATAATGGGGTTCAGTTCACATCCTCTGAGATGTCTTCATTTTTAGAAAATTGTGCAATAAAACACTTGAGAACACCACTTTATCATCCCCAAACCAATGGGAAAGTTGAACGCTTTAACAAAGTACTTGTAGAATGCATTCAATCATCCATCAAAAGTAAGTCTTGTGTTGCCAAGTCAATACTTGAGTTAGTTTGGTCACATCGTACTACTCCACATTCAGTTACTGGGAAATCTCCTTTCGAATTGATGAGAGGTAGAGAACCTTCCACTGAACTTTGTCCTTTTTGGACCACAAGAATTTCTCAAAAAGATGGAAATGTGGATGACTGGTGGAAATCAGCTGAATTTAATTCCAATTTTGCTAACTTGAAGAGGTTTACTAAAAGTATTCCCAGTTCAAAAAGAGTAACCAGATTAAAAATAGGTGACTGGGTACGTGTGAAGAATCCAATCCTTGTTAGCAAAGGCTTGTCCAAATTCAAAAATCCAGTTCAAGTTTGTGAACTAGGGAAAAATTCAGTTAAACTTTCTGACGGGAATTGGTGGGGCATGTCTCGTGTGGCACCTGTTCCCCACGATGATATGTCTAGCAAAACTGAAAAGTATTTTTCACAACGTTCCTATTTACCTATCAAAGAGCATTCAAGAAATATTGTGACCATCAGGAAGAGTTCTCGCATTCCTGTACGACCTAAAAAAATGAATGATTTTATTTAACTTCATTTTTTTTATCTGTTTATTTTTCTTTATTTTTTTGCTCTTCCTTCTTTTCTCTTTCATTCTTTCTTTCGTTTTTGAAAGGGGGTATGGGGACTATATTTTAAGTTGTAGGTTTAATATGTTTATCTTACTTCATACTTTGTATAAATGTATTGGTTCATACTTTGTTTTGTAAAAAGGGAGATGTGTGGTAATGTGAGCATTGGCTCAGAATGCTCAGACATTGGAATGTGTGATGAGGTCATGAGGGCACTGCATTCCGATTGTAAGCAGTTGCTCCAGGGCCCCTTCATGGTGAGACTTATCCTCTTCATTAAACATCCTCACACCTTCACAGACTGCCTGGAGTCATCTTTATCAAAGGAATTTAAGTAAAAATAGTTCCAACACACACTAAGAGCCAATTGAATCAGTAGACCAAGGCCTAGATGCAATTTCAGGCCAACCACTGTGAAGCACGGGATGGATACAGCAAGCGATTACATCACAGTCAAAAATGTTACATTTTGACATAATCTGTTTTATGGAGTTCAAAATCCTCCAGCAGGGCAAGCCTGAAGCTGTATCTTATGAAGTTGTATCAAAAGCAGTGAGGTCCCACTCGTGCTCTGAGGATCTTGGAAGTCCAAACATTTTCTAAGTCTCAACTTTTCTTACTTTTGTGGGAAGCTCCTCTTGGTTACTTTTAAGGCTCCCAGGACCTCAGGGATTATACTTAGGGTCAAGGACTCACTCCAGCAGAGACCACCAGAAGGGTCCAGTCCAGGTCCAATTGGTGCTGGTCAACTGCTCACTTTAGGAAAAAGGCCTCTTGAAGATTATTGTGTTACGATAGTCATTCAGGAAGTGAGCCAACTGACAGTTGGAATCCAATTCTTTGGCCTGTGTATAATGAGGAGCAGGTTGTTCCTTCAATGCTCCTCTCTGATTTTCTTCCGCTTCACTAAAGTGTTTGCGCATGCCTCCTGGCCTCTCTTTAAACAATGGTAAATGTTTCCGGAGGTAATCCTACTCACTTCTTCAGCAGTTCCTGTTTGCCCTGTCACAAACAATCCCATAGTTCATCTTGCTCCTAAAATCCAAAATAGGGCAACTCTTTCTCCCTTGCGCAGAGCCTTTGTTTCCACCCAGAGATGTGGCCAGGAAAATGTGCAGCCTTCAACCATGTGTTCACTTCAAACTAGTTTTGGGGGTTCTCTCCCACTGGATTTGGAGCCAGCATAGCTAACGTGGGCTTAAAGAACAAAGGCTTTCCCTTCCTAAGATTTCCCTCTGTCCTTTTCAAGTCAATGAAGTTCCTGGTTCCACGCCAACTGTCCTTCTTGATCTAGGGATCATTTGCCCCACACCCAGCACATCCTGTCAATAGGCCTAAGCCCCTGTTCTGCTCAGAGAGCAGATTTCACACCTGATTGATGTCAAGCACTGGCTGGGCAGCTGCTGGCAGGTTAATGCAAATTCACATCCAGAAACTTCAGGCGGAGAAAAATTAACTTTGAACAATTTCCTTTTCTTACATTTTTTATAAAAATCCAACTTCATCAATGAAGTTGATTTTTGAAAAATAGACTTTGAATTACTTATATATCTGTTTCATGCCAAACACTACAGATTAAAGTTTATTATCTGTAGAGGTGGGTGGGACTAGCAGAGTTTCATTCCACGGAATATCGCAAAGTTACATAAAAACTCAATGAGATGCTGCAGAGTTCCACCGATGGGCGGAAATATGCATGTCTCGCTGCAATTTAGTTCCAGTAGCATGAGCAGTGCTGAAAAATCATCATGAACGCCACCATGCAGTGTGCAAGAGCGCATGGTAATTTGAGTTGATTTTGCTGCTCTTTCTACTCGAGCAGCAGCAAGTCTACTCAAGAAGCAGCACTCTGACCATGACCGCTCGTGACCGCCCACGACCGCCAGCATTAGAAAATGGAGATAGTGGACACCAAATCTCACTTGTGCTTGCATTTCTGGAGCATCGCGGGAAAAGATTCCATAGGCACGAAGAAACATTCCAACACCTAATAATCTGTTCTTTGATGTTTTCTTGAATCCAGCTGCAGCCTTGTCAGTGGGAATAGCTTTTGAGACTAGTCAATGGAAGAACATGGCAACGTTATACGCATCCCACTTTTAAATATCAGGCACCCTGTCTTGTGGATAACAAGGTGATATTAATATTTTAAAGCAATTTTGTCCACCTTTCAAAAAGTGTTATTTTACCAGGTTTGGGAGTAGGTTTTAAGACTGCTACGGTCAGGCTGCACATGGTAGGCCTGAAGCCATGTTTTACAGGTCAACTCTTTGGATGGAACAATAGATGCAGCAGTGCATAGGTGGCATTTAACATCCAGGTCCTGGGTGCATTTTCTACATCATAAACTTAAGATGTATTGCCAAGAGAGATATGTCAATCACGATTATTAATATTTCCATTTCTAAAGGCATATGATGGAGTGCAGTTTTAGATTTTAAATATCGTTTTAGCAAGTGTTTCATATGAATGAGAGCAAAACATTCACTCCAAGTACTTACTTCAAGCTCTAGAATTCTGAACTCCAGTAGTTCATTTTGGTCTTTGACATCTTGCACATCATGTTTGAGCTTTGCTTCTTCAGTTTCCATTTGTTTTATCTGCAAATTAAAAAATGATATTATTTATTAACATATTGAAGACTTCCGTAAATTATTGGATTTTAGTGAGAGTCTGAGTTTTGAAACATTTACTTGAATTACATTAATGTTGCACAGTCCTAATTAGAGAAATCAGGCAGAAGAAACAGAGTTGATTGGCAAGGAAATACCAGAGCTATGAGAAGAAACCACTGAAAGGCAAATATCTCTTTTCTTTAAAAGATCAAATTAATATACAAATTTTTAAGAAGATCTGTTCAGGGTGCAATTAAATCATACATTTGACTTTCTTAAATATAATAGTAAATAAAAGTCCGTATAACTATTAGCTAAGTTGTAAGACTAATACCCACCCTAGGCCAATAAAGCAATTGAGAGGACGCATGTAGCTTTACTCCCATCGGGCATTCATGAGTGCACCTCAGCTTTGGCTCTTTCATTATCTTTTTCGGTTTCATTATAGGCCTAAGGCTGTTGGCACATGCACCTAGTTTATGGACATGTGGTACTGTGAAAACACAAGCAATTCTTGTTCTGCAGATACAAAGAGAAAATGCTTGAATTGAAACTACCATGGTTAAGGTTTAAAGCTAACTTTGAAGTGGAAGCTAAAAATTAAGTCTTACATAATTTGTATTCGCCACCGTTTAAAATTAAACATGGCAAAATGGCTCAGATTACTGTACTGCCAAGTCGTAATCCTGGGGGAAAAATCATAGCGCTCTAATCTATACCTTGCAGTTTGCCGACTATTAATAGCTAATTGTGCAATATTAGGATTTTAACTTATAAACTGCAAGTAACAAAAGGATCTCACAAAAGCATTAACCCACTGAGCTATTTACATGATACGCACGCTGTGATCTGCGTAGTACAATTCTTTGCAGAAGGCATTGTGAGAAGTTGGCCTGATATATTCTGTCCACTAGTTCTAGTGGGCACCTTGTATCAGTCCAAACAACCCCTTATGGTGATTGGTTAAAGACAACCTTTATTGAAAGCTATCCTAGTGGTAGCTATGGAGAGCAGCCTTCAGGCTAAGTCTTGAAGGAATGTAAAGCAGCTTGTTTTACCAGTCTATAATCTCTTGAATGATCAAATGAAAGGGCAACCACACCATGTATATATTTAAAATATATGTATTTAAGATAAAACACACCCCTCTAGTCTCTTTATGAGGCTGGAGTTCGAAGTACTTAATTTACAAGATAGTTATCAACAGTAATAGCCCAAATACACATTTGGGCCCTTGGGGCGTACCAAACATACCAATAAAGTGGTATAAGAACCACGACTGAACTAGACACAAGGCCTAGAGCCTGTAGAATCGCTGGGACCTCAAGGAACCACCCAAGGTAGTGACACAGGGGACCCACGGGGGCCGTGTGCAGTGTGTAAACACAACCGCGGGTTCCCGTTAGCTTCTACGGGCAATGTCGCGGTTGGAAATTTAAAGATTAGGGACTCTTAGAATCGAGTCAGGACCAAACCCTTTTGGACTTAAGAAGTTCTAGGGCTAGCACCCACAGGAGCACCGGAGTAGTCGTGTTACCTCACCCAGGGAAGCCGGATGCATAGGTGTCTTTTGATGTCAGGTCGCGTTGTCGATTACAATGTAATCTGGCGAACAACTGCTGCTGCCGTGAAGAGGAGAAGTGTCTGAAGGGATCCAAGTCTGGATCTAGGATGGAAGGAACCTGAAAGCAGAGAGGACAGAGTCTGGGTCATTTGCCAGTGACCTAGAGCAGGATGGACCAATGCCCACAGATGTCGGGTGCTTCAGGTGAGTTGACGTGTGTCTTGACTCTTCAGCCACGAGGTCCAGGAGGTGTCGATGAAGTCCACAAGCCAGATTCGAGCTGTCCCACAAAGTCTGTCGAGTGCCGCGGTGTCGGCGACCAGATTGGACCCAACAAGCCTTGGCAACGGCAAGTCTCGTGGAAAAAGAAGAAGGACGTCGGTGCAGACCAGCAAGGTCTGAGGGACTCACCCAGCAAGGGTAAGTCAGGACACATCTAGAGCAACCAGGGAAGTCCAAGTAGAAGAGGAGTTGCCTTCATGGGGACCCACTAGCCAACGGGCTAGCGATCGCGAAGGAGCCTCAAGTGGTCGCACTGGAACCCGGCCCACGGGTCACTCATTGAGTGGAGGCCTGAGATCTTCAGTGCAGTTAATGCTCAAGGCAGGGGCTACTCGGAGCCCAAAGCAGAACTTCAAGGATAAACAGGAAGTTGATGTACCAGCAATAGTACGCGGTGCCCAGGGGTCACGGTTCCTCGTCACCCACGATAGCCATGGACCTCAGCATTGCTGTGGACTCAGGGTATCCTCGGGGAAGTCAGTAAATCCACCTCTGGTGATGCAGAGACATCGGGGTCCAGCTGGAGCTTCGGAATTGCAGACCAGACAGTTGCTTCTTTGGTGCCTGCCAAGCAGGGGAGTCACTCCTTGACCCTAAGGGAGATTTCTTCAGTCTTCTAGTCAAAGTAGAACGTCGAAGGTCCGGGATATATGTTGCAGAGTTTCGTCCAGGGTAATCTAAAGTCGCAAGGACTGGGTTCCCATACTTATACTAAGTTTGGGGGTTGGACATACTCTAGGGACCCACCTATGGGAGGGTTTGGAAAGAGGGGTGGTTGCATCCATTTCCTTTGTCCAGTTTCACGCCAGAGCAGAGCAGGTAGCCCCTGCAACCGGTTTGAACTGTGTGCTCCCAGTGCAGGACATCAAAGCACCAGAGAGTGCTCCCGCGTAGCCCCAATACAAATCTGCCTGTCTGGGGAGGTGGTTACATCTCCCTGCGACAGGAAACCTATTGTCCAGGCCTCCCCTGCCGGAGTTTCGTTCAGCAGCAGAAGGCCAGACCCGTCTGTGGCAGAGGCATCCATTTTGTGATGCCAGGGCTGTAGAAAGTCCTACCGGGTTAGACCAGTGTGAACATGTCTCTACCTCTAGAAGGGTGGAATGCTACCCCCGCTGCCAGAACTTGCCGGGGGGGGGGGGTAGTAATCCAAAGCGTTTGACACCAAACACAACATGTTTCCGTGCAGCCATCCCAAAGTTAGCATTAGCATTTATCGCAAGGTTATAATGCACTTAAGAGTATATGGTCAGGCTGCACCACAAACAGCATCAGAGGAGGTACTCCGACCACTGCAGAGGGGCTCTGCTCATGCAGGGGCACCCTCTCACATAAAAACCAAGCACTCTGCCTTCAGGATTGTTAAGGCCTGCCATAGGAGTGACTTATAGGTTTTATATGTGTGTGCAATGGTAGTGATATAGGTAGCCCATACCACTGTAAGGGGTGCAAGCACACCCTTACCCAGGCTGCAGTAGCAGACCTGTGGTGCCGTTTTGGAGTGCTTCCCAGGGGTGGCATAATACATGCTTCAGCCCCTCGTAAGCCTCTGAGGTACCTATGCCCTAGGTACACAGTATACCATATACTAGGGGATTATAAAGCACTCCAGAATCCAATTAGATATGTACCTAATGTACATGGAAACCATTTTAGAGAGGAAGCAGCTAGGCTGTGGTCCTGATTAGCAGGGCCACAGCCAGACTAAGGTCGAAAAACAGTGAAACACCAGCAAAAAGTGGGGGTACCCATGTGAAGCAGATCCCATTCTCCTACAGACATATTAACCGTCTGCGCTACCTTAAAATAAGTCAAAACTTTCACTAGATAAAGCTCGTATCTCTCTCTAGGAAGAACATTAATCAACGTAGTTGTATGTCGGTGAAAAAGTCTTATATATTTCCAGTACAATTTAGCAAGAATTACTAATATCCTGCAGGCTCCAGCATGTACCTTAATAGCTTGTGTGTCGTCACCATAAACAGATGCAAACAGCAGTTCGCTAACTGAAATAGCTAGGGAAACTGAATCTGTCTGACCTAGAACTCAATATATTTATACTAAACTAAAAAAGTATATTTAGTGCAGGTAGATAAATGATATTTTAGAGCCCAAATACAGCGCCATGTAGAATGCAATGTCTTCCTCCCCACCAAATTTAGGCCATGTTGCTGCAATACTCATTTTGAAGTCACACATAAAGTTGAGAGTGTGCACTCTCGAGACCTCTGCCTCATCTGGTTCCTTCTTTCAGCACTTTCCTTCCTACTTTGGTGTTCATGAATCACAGAGCTTCTGTCAGCCACCTAAAGAATATCAGGGCATATTATCAAGGACGGCGTTAAAATTATCGCTGGTTTAGCGGCAGAACACTGTCGCTAAACTGGCGATAAGTTTTTTACGCCGTCTTTGATAATATGCCCCATCATTTTTCGGCAACGACTCTCAACTTCACAGGCAGAACAAGATACACTAGATATTTGAATTATAGGTATATGAACCTGGAATTCCTTCCTTCGCATAAATATTAGGCTTAAAAATCATACTGATTAAAATTACATTTGGCTCCAATTATTAACCAACACTTTCACATCCTCAGCACCTTCATTCCATTTGTGTTTGTCCATTTCCATCAAGTTCTGCTTTGTTCTTTCTTAATGGAGGTTACTCCCACACTATGTGTATTAACACTATATGTTCTCTAACTTCTTCATATACCCTGCCCCAGCTCACTACCATATTTAGCTATTGTATTTTCTATGTTCACACTAGTTTTGCTCTCTCGCTGTGCCATTGAGACCAATAAGGAGTCTTTTATTAACAGCAGTACGCAAGAAACCTTGAGTATATTTGCAACATTGGTAGCTGTGATGTGGACCTGTTTAGATGAAGCTTTGCATGTGGTAGTATATGGATTTGTGATGATGCATGGTGCCTAAATATATTCAGTACTTCAGAAAAATCTACAAAGTTCTGAGACCCTTTAAAAGATTATGTTAGTCTCTGCAATGAACTAGGGATAGGCCTCCTCTCTGGCCTTTGCCAATACCTCAACATGGCAGGATGTTGTTTTCCCATTGCACACAAAACCGTCCTCACTGAGCTCCACAAATATAGCCAAGGGAATTGGCCCTGTTCACCCCTTTTCTGGTGGAGTAGCCTGTTCATGAGGAAAAATCTCTGTAAATTCTATTAAATAAGATCAAACTCAAATGCAACTATTTTAACCAAGCTTGTAGGTTCATCTTTAGATCAAGGCTTCAGAATGTTATGTTGGGGAATGTTGAACTTCAGAAAAAGAGACAGAGGGCCTCAACTGGGGGAGGGTGGTAAAGGAAAAAGATACAAACAGAACAGATTGGCAGGCAGTACATCACTGCCTAAATGAGATTGTCCCACCACACTGAATGTTAAGAGGAAGGTGCTCTACCAAGTTCATTTGGCTTGCCTCTTTGAAGCCCATCTGCTACGATTATTGTGGTGTACTTACTTGCCACAGTACATGCAAAGGCTTTTTTCCATGCTTCCTTCTCAGGCTCATGGACAACTTTCTCACACAAACCTTCTTAAGTTACCTTGTATGTACCAAGATTCTTTCTTTTCCTTAAAATCTTTAATGATCATTATGATGGGCATCTACAAGTCTCACAATACCTGTCTTCAAAGGATAATATTTGTCATCAAGATCTGGGAGATGGGACCATTTTATTCAAAATCTAGAGCCTAAAGTATTTAGTCACTAAGAGGCCTGAAAGGCTCATTACTTTCTTGCCAGTTGTTGCCCCAAAAACTCTCCAGACCATACCACATATTGCAGTCTCTAGCAATTACAACCTTCTGAACTGTAGGCTTCATGAGATTACACCTGGAATATTAATAGTTGCTGAAAAGTCTCTATTGCTCTGATTAAACCAAATTAGCTTGTGCAGTGAGATATAATTTTTATATTTTCTGTTGCCTTTTCATAGATTTCAAGGTAATTCGATCTACTCGTCATAAACTGTTCTCATATTAGTTTAATGAAGAGATGTTTCTTCCTAATACCAATCATGTTCTTTAAAATGTCGCCAAGTGAATTCTTTGATTAGACTGCCTTTGATTCTCATGGGCAAATAAACAATTCTACCTTAAAATTGTAATATTTTGTTATCATTTTCGATACATGTAATGTGAAAGTATTTTGAATAAATGTCCAAACTGCACCAGATCAACGCCCTAGTGATGGCCCGCTGTCCACCTCGTACCTGAGCACATGTTCATTGGTTGCTTCTCACAAGGCAGATCTGTATCATGGGCTTACGTTGAATCGTGTGCTAGTGTTGCATATCATCATCATGTTGCTCTTTTAATTTAGTTCTCTCACTAGGAGCAATATTGAGGTAAATGGTTCTATGTCCTTCCTTGGTAGTTTATTAGTACCTTTATGGGTTATTTCCCTGAGCGATTATGGTGCATATATTTCTAGTCAGTATAGCATCACATCATGACCTTTGAGAGGGGCAAGAATATGGTGGTTGTGTTCTAACCGTGCAGCTCAAGAAAGTTGGCTCCCACACTGGGCGGCTCCTACAATCACCCTCAGATACAACTCTTTGATACATGATCCAGATCACCTCCATCTCTCAGCACCTTCATGTTCAGCAGCATCACATGAGGTCGTTGCAGGGATCTCCTTAGCACCTGCTGGCAATAGTGGGTCAAACAACCAAATGTAGGGAGGAAAATCCCCCAAACCACAAAAATGTGACAAATGTTAGGCAGCCCAATACACCAGGGCTTCCATTTGGTCCTCAAGAGTCTTAAGTGTGTGCTATTTTCATGAGAGACTGTAAAACAGGTTCTTTAGTTTGGCACTGCATCATGTACCCATTTGAACATTATTAAGGTACAGTTGAGCATTTTTAAATTGGTCAGTATGAAAATAACTCCTGGGACCCCTCTGCATTTTGAAACGGAAAACTGAAATTTCATAGATAAATGTGGAGGTAAAAAATACCTAAACTGAAATATTTTGCAAGTAATGTACCTTTACTCTACATTTTGCAGGCAGCCAGAGAAGTGAATTTAACTTGTCATGTGCATCAAATGGACTGCTGAAAATATTGAACATTTAGACACAATCAATCATTGAAACAAATACCTTTTCCACAAGCTCTTGGTTTCTTCTATATAGTGCTTGCTTTTCCTCAATCAATTTCATGTCCTGAAATTTTAACAAAAATCATTCAGACTTAAAAATGTGATAAGAATTAAATGGACAACATCTGATGAACAATACATACAATTACAAGAGAACTAATACAACTGCAAGACAACTACCATTGTTAATACAACAGTGGTCAACTAACAAGTGTCTGCAGTCCCTTCTGTAACACCAAAGTGCCCTGGGGGGGGGGGGACAAAGCAGGTGCTCAAGCCCATTCCGCCCTGGGGAACTTTCTGTAATACGGCCACAAGAATTGATGCTCTATCAGAGAGAGATTACGTAATGTAGCCCCTCTCTCCAAGAGTGATCAGGGAAAGCTTTAGTGCTCTGTTTTCCCTTCCAAACAATAGCTGGGAGAAAAGTTGAGATCTCTCCGAGGATGTCAATTTGGCCCCTCAGAAGGGTGGGCAGTGGTTCTCCTCTGTGCCCTCTTCTTGAGCCTCACGGGGTCCACACTCACCAGGGTGGTGATGCCACCCACATTAATATTAGCAAATGGTTTTACCTAAATGTAGATACCTATGTATTCTGAGCATCGGTTCTGGAATACCTGTTTACTAAACCAAACTGATGTTGTGATGGTCCATAACTTAATTGACAGCATAATATTGCTACCCACCATGAGCTCTCGGTGGCAGCAATTTTCCACCAAAAGGGTTCCCCCCTGTCACTACTCCAAACTCCAGATTCCATTTAGGGTGGTAGCTACCACTTGTTATATAACGAGGCCCCTCAACTTTTGTATTCTGCACCGTGAATTCATTTCCACAATAATAATAGCATCCCTGTGAGACATCACTCCAAAACAGATTGTATGGGCATTCATTTCAAAATGTATGGCTAATCAAACAATCTCTCTGCATATTACCTATATTCGATTGTTTTTGATTTTACATTATGGGCACTAACTCAACATATTGCTTTACTTACTCTCAGGGAGGTGATGGTTGAAAACAATGTATTAGTTACACTAATTATTCTTAATTTTGACAATAGCATCAGAGATTAACATCAGCATAAAGGAAACTTTAGATCACTATGGCTCTTTGAACAGCACTATTTCCATGATGCATGCAAAACAGATTCCATACCTGCCCCTGCTCTGCAAGAGATTTCTCTAGGTCCTCTATTTGCGTTTGATACCGTTGCACATCTGCTTGCAGCTGCTCACGAGTCTGTAGGATATGAGGGAAGACGCATTAAACTTTCTTAAAATGCTATACATATTAAAGCGGTTGAGTGCGGTTGTGGATCAATGTAAAGCAATGAAAGTAGTGCAAATATATAAGCTAAAACCTTAGTTGTGGGTAAAGTTTTTATTACGTAGGCAAAGTCAGACACAGACAGTGATTATTGACTTAACTGTAATTCACTATACATTTTACTATACTACAGCACAGAGCAACTCCCCAGGTCCATGCATATTGCAGCTTTAGTCTATGCATATGGGGATATGGTCGGGCAAAGGATGGCATGAAGTCAACCTCCATGGCCACTGGAGAGTCAAGCTTGGCATAAGAGATTGTTGAGAAGTCACTTTTTTGGTTTGAGCCTGTGAGAGCATGCGCTAGCATGTGTCTCACGTGCGAGAAACTCTTGTATACAGAAAAGTGCCTGAAGCCGGCCCGTTGCTTACCATTTGATGGCTTGCATGACACTCCTCTTTACAGCCTCATAATTCAGGCCTAACATAATTTCCGTTCCTCTCTGTGGAGCAGGGACCAAGCACTGATTGATTCAACGTAATCAGTGCCTGTCTGCTGTTCCCGATGTGATTGAGGTACTATTTTGTTCATTTTAAATTTTAGTGTCCCAGCAAACAGAAGGCGTGTGACTGGCAAAAATGTGCCCAGCAGGCCAAACAGAAAATTATTTTCTATAGTTATCTTTCTTTCATTTTGGCAAGTCTTCTTTTTTTATTTTGCACTTATGTTTTCTTTTGTTTTTGATCATGGGCATTGTCTTAAAAGTCTATGTAATTGGAAAGTGACATAATTTCTTTCTAATGTATAATTTCTGAAATGATGCTTTAACACATAATCTTGCAGTACACCCCAATCTACTCCACTCCAATCTGCCCCACTCCAATACATGCCAATCCACTCCACCTCACCCCAGATCAATCCACCTCACTCTATCCAATCCACCCAAGACCAGTCCAACCCACCCCACTCCAATCCAAACTACTCACCCCAAACCAATCTACCACATGCCAATCCTCCCAACCCACCTTACTCTAATCCACACCACTCCAATCGGCCCCACTCCAATACAAAGCAATCTGCCCCACTCCAATCCAAAAAAGGCTTACCCACTCCAAAACAATCGGCCCAACTCCGTTCTTAAACAATCTGCCACACACAAATCCAAAACAGTCTGCCCCAATCCAATCTACCCCACTTCAATCCAACACAATTTGCCCCACTCCAATCCAAAACAATCTGCTCCACTCCAATCCAAAACAAGCTGCCCACACCATTCCACCCACTCTGATCTGCCCCACTCCAATCCAAATCAATCTGCCCTACTCCAATCCATTGCACTCCAATCTGCCCATCTCCAATACAAAACAATCTACCCCACTAAATCCAACACAATCGGCCCCATCTAAGCTGCCCCACTCCAATCCGCCCCACTCTAATCAAGATCAATCTGCCCACTCCAATCAACCCTATTCCAAACTGCCCTACTCCAATGCAAAACAATCTGCCCCACTCCAATACAAAACAATCTGCCCCACTCCAATCCAAAACAATCTACCCCACTCCAATCCGAAACAATTCAATCTGCCTCACTTCAATCTGCCCCACTCCAATCAAAAACAATCTGCCCCTCCCAAGTCTGCCCCATTCCAATCAAAAACAATCTGCCCCACGCCAATCTGCCCCACTCCAATCCAAAACAATCTGCCCACTCCAATCGCCCATACCAATCTGCCCCACTCAATCCAAAACAATCTGCCCCACTTCAATCCATCCCACTCCAATCCATTCCACTCTAATCCAAAACAATCTGCCACACTCTAATCTGCCCCCTCCAATATGTCTCACTCAAATCTGCTCCACTCCAATCTGCCTTACGCCAATCCAAAACAGTATGCCCCACTCTAATCTGCCCCACTCCAATGCAAAACATTCTGCCTACTCCTATCAAGCCCGATCCAGTCTGCCTCACTCCAATCCAAAACAATCTGCTCCACTCTAATCTGCCCCACTCCAATCCACTCCATCCCAATTCACCCCACTCCAATCCGATCCACACCACATCAATTAAATCTACCCCAATCCAGCCCAATCTAATCCAACCCATTCCAGTGCTATCCAACTCACCCCAATCAAATCCACCCCACTCTATCCCCAATCCACCACACTACAACCCAACCCCCACAATCAACCCCACTCCAATCCAAAACAATCTGCCCCACTCCAATCTGCCCCACATCAATCTGCCCCACTCCATTCCAAAAGAATCTGCTCCACTCCATTCAAACATTCTGCCCCACTCCAATCCAAAACAATCTGCCCCACTCCCATCCCAAAACAATCTGCCCCACTCCAAATCAAAATATTCTGCCCCACATCAATCTGCCCCACATCAATCTGCCCCACTCCATTCCAAAAGAATCTTCTCCACTCCATACAAACATTTTGCCCCACTCCAATCCAAAACAATCTGCCCCACTCCCATCCCAAAACAATCTGCCCCACTCCAAATCAAAACAATCCGCCCCAGTCCAATCCCAAAAAATCTGCCCCACTCCAATACAAAACAATCTGCCCCATTCTAATCCAAAACAATCTGCCCACCTCCAATCCAAAACAATCTGCCCCACTCCAATCCACCCCGCTCAAGTCCTATTCACGTCATCCAAATCCAATCCACCTCACCGCACCCCAATCTAATCCACCCCACTCCAATCCGATCCATCTCACACCAATCCAATCCATCCAAATCCAATCTACCCCACTCCAATTCACCCCACACCACTCAAACCACGTCACTTCACTCCACTCCAATCCAATCCACCCAACTGCAATGCAGTCCTCTCCTCTCCAATCCACCCCACCCCACACCGATCCAATCCACCCTACTCCAATTCACCCCACCCCATTCCACCCTCCTCCATTTAACCACACTCCATTCCACCCCACTCCTGTCCACCCCAGTCCAGTCCAATCCAATCCACCCCACCCCACCCCATTCCAGTCCATCCCACCCAACCACATTTCTTTCCATCCCACTCCAATGTAATCCACCCCATTCAATTGTAGTCCAATCCACCCCCACTCTACTCCAATCCACCCCACTCTGCCCTACTGCAACCTACCCCACCCCATTTCAGTCCACCTCACTCAATCCAATCCATTCAGCCCACCACACCACTCCAATCAACTCCATTCCAGTCCAATCCACCCCACTCCAGTCCAATCCATCCCACCCCACTCCAGTCCAATCCAACCCTCTCCAATCCACTTCACTCCAATGCAATCCACCCCTCCACTCCACTTCAATCCATTCCACTCTAATTCACCTCACTGCAAACCACTCTAATCCAATCCAATCCACCCCAATCCACTCCACCCCACCCCAATACAATCTAATCCACACCACTCCAATCGATCTGAATCAAATCCACCCCACCCCATTTCAATCCACCCCACTCCAATCCACCTCATCCAATCCACCCACTTCAATCCACCCCACTCCACTCAATCCAACCCACTCTATCCCAATCCAATCCACCCCAATCTACTCCAGTCCAATACACCCCACTACCTCAATCCACTCCAACCCATTCCTCCCTATTCCATTCCACTCCACTCTATGCTAATCCACTCTATTCCCATCTACTCTACGACACTGCACTATATGACACTCCACTCTGCGAAAATCTCTGCCACTGAACCACCAAACTCTACTCACCTCTACAACACTCTACTCCCCCTACTTCACTCTACAACACTCTACTTCAATAAATCCAGTCTACAACACTCTACTCCCCCCACTCCACACTAGTGTCAAACATGTCAAAACCACATTGCCAAAGTCAATAGCTTTTGCCAATGCTTGTTAAAAGGATGGTGCTCAGAAGGTAGGATTTTTCTTATACAAAATATTGTTTTCAGATATGTCAGTTCAGGTCAATCAACTGAAGTGAACCTGGAACACAAGTCCCAAAAATTGTCTATGTGATAAACAAAACCCCAAGTTTTTAACACCTCCTACATGCCTACAAGCAAGTTACTGCTTGTGCAGTGGAGTGCTTGCTTCCTAGACCAGCAGGAATCTTCCTCGGTTCAAACAAGATCTTGCACTCTCACTGCCTCACAGCTTACAACATCCGGCTTGCCCGTGGGCCTGCTCTGTGTCACGAAGGTCATAGCTGGGCTGCAGGCATAAACTGTATTTCAACTGTTTCTGGGAGCCAGGCTGTCCTCTGGCATCCAAAGGTCATTGCATGTGATGTCACCAGGTAAGAGGTCGTGTGATGCCACTTCCTGTGATGTCATCCATTAACAAAGGGCACATGATGTCATTTTTGCCACCCCTGTAATTTTGGTGAATCAAACCCCTGACCAATTAAAATGGTATGCTACAAATACTGCACTCTTGTGAATGAAGGGCAGTAATGTGCACCTTCCCCGTTGGTAACATGGATAATAATGATGCCAATACATTTTACCTACAGTAAATATCCAGAAAGATTCAACTTCCAATGTTTCGATAATTTAATAAAGAGGTAAATAAAAACTCTTCTCCTGGGCTTTATATTAAGTACTTATATTTTTTTTTGTTTAAGTACATTTATAGATCCGTAGATTCCTGGAAGAGTGTTTGATTAAGTCTGATAAAGAACACATTCATAACGTTTGGCAGTGAGTCCTGTGAAAAACTATCAGCCATGGTTTCAGTTACCTGAACAAATGGCTATATGTGCTGAGCAATTTAAAGGGCACAGCCCTGTCACTTGTTCAAAAGATTCATGTCGAGATAGAACAGGAAGTGGGATAATGAGCTGTAATTTGCACATCAATTAGGAGACGCTCTCCTTTTAACTTGAGAGCACGTCACAATGCCAAGGAGCAGCTTGTGTGTAATCTTAAAGGATCCAAAAGGAATTACATTCCAGGCCTTTAAGAAGGTTAAGACTCTTGTTGATTGACTGACAGAGGGTTTCATTGTTAAGGGTTTTCCATAAAATATTCTGCTAGAACCCGGTAAACTGATTGGGGGTATAAAAATGCAAATGTAATATTGCTGAACACAAAATACTGCTCTTTCGCTCGGAGAGTGAAAAACGCGTTTTTTTAGGAGCCATAAATCAAAATTCTCGATTCCAAGCTGCACGCAAGGGATGTTATGTATTCAAAGCAGACTGTTCACAGACAGGCACTGCCTTCCTGCATGTTAAAGAGGCCCTTACTCATTTCATGTGTGCTGCTTTGAAGTTAAGACTTGCGGGGACAGTCGATAGCACCAGAGAAGGCTAGAAAGGTCAAATTTGATGATTAAAGATTGTTTCAGAAAGAAAAAGGCACTGGCAAAGCCAATCGGTCTCGCCTTTACCAGATGAGTGCCAAGGTTTTGGCTTTACCAGTGCCTTTCATGTTACTGTTTTAAAAAGGCTGTTGAGTGCTTTGGAACTATAAAAAAAAATGAGCTAAAAAAAAAAAAAGAAGCCACTCTGAGTAGCAACATGTGTCACGCATATGTGTTAAGACATACACGGAGACTATCAGAGCATGTATGTCTACATGTCTACATGCATGCACATAATGAATACAATGTCACAGCAGCCTTTTGGCTTATTTAGTAAATTCTTTTGGGCTGAAGTATTTAAAGAATAGGGAAAGGCGCGGCCGGCAGAAGTAACATCGGTGGGGGGTGGGGTGGGGACAGGATAGGGAAAGTAAAATTAAAAAAGAAATACAACCACTAACCTTGCAATCGTCGCACCACTGACTCGGCGATGCAGCGAGTGCAAGGTAAGTGGTTTTACTCATGTATTTATTTTGCTTTCCCTATCCCGTTGTCTGTCCACTAACCCCGCCCCACCACTGATACCTGTGCCGGCCGCGCCTGAGATAGGGGGTGGGGAGGCATAGTGCCTCATTTGAGCCAGTGGTTGACTGTAGGGAATACTGGCACAAATTTTTCCTTATCAGACATTCCTCAAGTGCAACAGAGGTGAAAACATACAAACAGGAAAGAAGAGAAGACGAAAAACCGTCAACAAGGGTGAAAGCAGGAGCCTGCAAAAGTGAGATAAAGGGGCAGTGTGCATCTGGCAGTGGATTAAAGAGATATGAAGTGGATTCTGGTTAACCCAGCCTTTGTATTCGGTGCAGGGACATTAAATAGCACCAGCCTCCTCAAGGATGACTTGCTGTCTGTGTCATGAACGGGTGTGCCTGGTGCCCATCTCCTGTCCTCTATCTCTTTAGCATAACAGGCAACACTTTCAGGTCAGAAGTGGCCCCACCATGATCAGTCTTGGGGTGCTCTTCTGTCAGGGCCTGCAACCCCAGATCCACTAATTCTCACACCGTTGACTGTTTCCACCTCCTGCCTTACCATCTGGGCATCTATACTCTCCGTTTGAGAGTAGTACCTCCAGAAATTTGAGCTTTCAGGGTGCCCTGGGAGGCCACACCTCCCAGCTTTTCTAACACTGGTAGAAGTTAATATTCCATTATCTAGTCAATGAGCATCTGGGAAGCTAACCATGACCTTCTTCTGGGTCGGGTCCCCACACCATTCCAGAGACACCAGAGCCATAAGGTAAAATAACTCCTGCTCATGGGTCTGAGTTACCCTATATACATGTTGGGCGATAACAGTCTTTCCACCAATATGGTCTGCCTGACACAGATATGTCTTAGGGAAGAAACAGGTATCCCATTAACTATGACTTTATGGGAGTGACAATTTCCACCCCGAGGGACTCCAGGGCATGTTCTACCCTTTGTTCCAGGGGACTACCTCCCCTTAAGGGCAGACTGGTCACCCCTATGGAGGTCCCATCAGTGGATGGTCTCTTGGTGCAGACCAAGTCCCCTGGCGCAAAGCACTGGGGATGGAAATGGGATGCCTTGGGACACTGCACACTAAACCCTCCGTTCCCTATTCTTAGAAGGGCCAGGGGAATCCTTCCCTCCACACCCTTTTGGGACCAGTCTGGGTCACTGTGGTGCTACCCCTTACTCTGCTGGGTGGAGCCTGAACCACTTCCTCAGGGTCAATCCCAGGTAGCTTCTTGTGAACCCTGGTGCTGAGCCAGAGGTCCACTTCATTTGCAAGCTCCCTGGGGCCATTGAGCTTGCGATCTATCTGATGTTGGTGCCGTCCTGGAAACCAACTACTGAACATGTGCTCTCTTGCAATCAAATTGTACAAATCATTGTAATTACTCACAATACTGTCCTTCACCCACCTATCCAGCACCGTACAAAAACGTAATCTGTGAAATCCACCTAACTATAATTCTCAGGGATGAGACCATAGTTCCTGACAAGGGTTTCATTCATGAGTGGTTAATTCATCCTGTCACACTTTCATAGGACCAGCAATGAACCCCTCTCCTTATTGGGTATATGCCTCCAGATACTGGCTCCCCAATCCCCCTCAAGGACCCTATTCATCTTGAGATCTGCTTCATATGCCTCAAAACATTTCTTTATGTCATACCTGACAACAAGGTATACTGTTTAGGGAAATGGTGCTACAAGGGCGATGTCGCCCACTATCTGTATTTAAACAAATATCTAATTCGAAGGTGCTGTAAGGTGGGGAGAATCACTAGCCTTCCAAAATTAATTCAGCATAAGCCTCACTTTCAGTACATAACAACAAAATCCCCAGCACACATCTTGTGTATGGTTATGACAGCTGTAGCCACAGTAGGTCAAAAAAGGTATCACAAGGATTAGTATGCGTACATTTTGTTCTTTATTCTTCTTTTCTGTTCCTTGGTTTTCAGTATTATATACAGGTGACAAGCCAACACGTGTTTCGTCACCAGCAAGGGATTACCCCACGACTTTTTCAAGGCTGAATAGAATACAGAGTACATAATCAACAAACATGTTGTCCATGAAGCAAACCAGTACATCTGTACATCTGTAAAGACCCAATAATTAAACACCTATAAAAGTATATTTAAGCCATATATTTAAGCTGTTTCTTAGAATGAATGTCACCTGGAGGATGTACGAATACACTTACAATTTTACGCTGATTGGATCATAAGGGGCAGACTGTGTAAAGTAACCATTGAGAATGTGCCCATTCCAAAATGGAGCGTATACACAAGGGACTTGCATTGCCTGTTAACGCTAGATACGAGTAAATCTTATAAAGAATAATTAGGCTAAGTTTTTCTCAAGCCTCTTCACTTCTCCTTTTCTCTCTATTTTACTCAGAGGAACCTATGAGGACATACGGGGCGGTGCTTCATTTTATGAACACATACACAAACTGATGAGAAATATTTATTTATTAATGCTCGCATTCGGGGCTTCACAATTAAGATATCGCTAAAGATAGTCTGTGTAGTTTTAAATAGGAGCAGGACGTCAGACCACAGTTTTATTTATGTTACGGTGCTTGAACACTTAGGATTTTCACCACTCCAAGATGGCGCCTGGGTGGATGGACTTCTCTGGGTAAATAATCCCAAGCCCTACGCTTTTCGCGGGCTTTTTGTATCTACGGCTATTTAAGAGGGCCACACGATAGGCTGTCACTCGTACTCGAGGACTTGACATGACTCGATAGGACCCACAGGAGTAATAACACCGTCTACACATACGGTAAGGAATATGGGGGATAATTTGGTGTTGAGCTTGAAGGAGGGTTGTACTAAGACCATTATGTTAGGATATCGATTTTAAACGCGTCGCAAACCACACGTGGTTTTTACACACCGACTCTATAGAGTTTCTGCCCGCATCATGTAGTTAGCTACTGGACTTAACATGGGGGGGGGGGGGTAAGTGGTGTTGAGCTCGAAAGAGGGCTGTAGTAGGACCATTATATTAAAATATCGAGTATAAATATGTCACGAACCACATGCAGAGAGCTATTTGATTCTACAGTTTCTGTCCGCATTACATAGATAGCTACTTGGCTTAACATACCAGCAACAACATTTTCATATGAGAACCAGCCATTACTGATAACGGCTTTAAATTTTGCGGTGTATAGACGTTTATTATCGACCGTGGGGCACAACACTTAGATAGGATATTGGAGGGTTTTCCCTCGACTTATCATCTATTTCTTACAACATTATGTTACAATTAGGGTACTCCATATCTTTGAATTCACAGGCAACGGACCAGATTCGGCATCCGATAGTTGGGACTGCCTTTTTTTCTTATTGGCCATACCTACAGACCGTGTGGGTTGGAATTATCACCACACTGAAAATATATATTTGGACACATTATGGAGTTTTAACAGTAGTCGGTGTTCACAAGTTCTTTGCCAGTGATTTTGGAATTAATGAGAACTCACTTTGCTCCCATTTTTAGCCCAATATAAAATTCAAGACTCAGGAGGTTGGTGTCTTGGCATGTAGACTAGAGTGTTGCACGTATGTTCTAAACACGGGTGCTTTGCAAGATCTGATTGCGCCGTGTGTGAGGTTTTATAAGAAAAACACCACAATGATATCGATTGTGTGGTGGGATAGAGTGATCACGTGCACACACTTCCTCGCTTTACCTTGACTTAGATGTTGTCAGTTTACTGGTTTTTGTTGTTTTTCTTTTTTGGCAGGCATTACTTACCTTTTTATCCTTTTGGCCTTTTCGGCTTATATGCACTTTAGATAGGTGTTTCATTATTGGATCTTTACAGATGTACTGGTTTGCTTCATTGACAACATGTTTGTTGATTATGTACTCTGTATTCTATTCAGCCTTTGAAAAAGTAGCGGGGTAATCCCTTGATGGCGACGAGACACGTGTTGGCTTGTCACCTGTATATAATACTGAAAACCAAGGAACAGAAAAGAAGAATAAAGAACAAAATAGAGCCATACTAATACTTGTGATACCTTTTCTGACCTACTGTGGCTACAGCTGTCATAACCATAAACAAGATGTGTGCTGGGGATTTTGTTGTTAGATACCTGACAACAAGGTTAGACACAAGATACTTGGGCATGTGGACCCTGCTGTCTCTATTGGACATTGTATTTTCACTGCCACCGTTGCTGCTAGAACCTGAGAATTGTTTGGCTTTCAGCTAAAGCTCCTTCAGTCTTGCTTCATAAGCCAACACGCGTTTCTTTTCCTCCAAGCCCCTGTCAGCCTTCTTGGTAGGCCCTTTTGTCAGTAACCTTCTCCTTGGCTGCTTCAAATTTCAATTTAGCTAGCTGCAGCTTAAGATCCTTCTCAGCCCTTCTGTACTCCAGATTTTTAAGAAAACAGGCTGGCTGGGGACATTGCTCCTATAAGCAGGTTCTCCTCCTGTTCTTGCTGTAGCTCTAGGCCTGTGGCCATGCCATTTCCTTTCTCTTCCTCAGTCTCGTCCTCCACATTCACCTCCTCCTACTCAGGCTTATTGCCATCCTGCTCTCTGGTTGCAGCTTGCATCCTGCAGATCTCCTCAAAAGCTCTTAGGGCTATTTGAAAGTCTACGTATGTGGCCCCCTTCTCCATGGTTAATCCCCTATGCAAGCAGAGCTTCCTCAACTTTGCCGTCTTCAGGTTCTCAATGCTGTTAAGCTCCAAGTCCATCTTTTCAAGCAGGTATCACAGGTGAAACAAACGTAAGTCAGGAATACATTTTGAAAAAAGAAATAAGATAGCCAATCAAGGAGAATTTAAAATAAATGTTGAATCTGATGCTATATTATTTATAAGGGAATTTTTGCACAAATCACTGATGGCCTCATTATGATGTCAGGCAGAAAGCCATCCAACAGCTTTCCACCCGACATGTTATGTTATGTTATGTTATAACAATTTATTAAGCGCACAGCGACTCCAGCAAAGGAGCATCCCGGCGCAAAGACAAGGAGCAGTCATAACACAACATGGAGATGATACAACAGAAAGGTACTAAAACAAGGGAGCTAAAATAGGAAGGTTTTTATGGCTCTACGAAACGGCATCAGAAGTTTCCGTCTGACCACCTTATTACGATACTGGCAGTCGAAGCGAAACATGCGGGGGAATTCCACTCCGCTTCTGCCGGCCTCACAGAGCCCATTGAGGTGGCGGTCGGAATTATATTCCTCAAATGGCAGTGGAGCCAGTGTTGGCTCCACCATTGGGATTACAATTTCGCTTTTGCCATGAAAAGGCAGGTGGAAAGTGACTTTGCGGGGCCCCTGGCAGGGCTCACGTCCTCCCTGGGCCTCCGCTATGGGGCCTGGGGGCAAAACATAAATGCACAGTGTTGCAGACAAACATCCATTTTACTATTGCAGCTTGTGCTGCAGCCCTTTTCCAGCTGTCGCACAAGCTGTAATGGGAAAATAGATGTTTCCGACTCCATCCTAATTCAGCGGATGGAACCGCTGCCTAATAATTCGTTTGGTTCTATCCTGCTACGGTGTCAGTCGGATGATCACCTGACTAACATCACAATAGGCCCCTGATTACCACTGCACAAATACTGAATCTCACCACTGAACACCAATTTAAGAAATTGAGTTATTGGTTGATGGGGGTAGAAACTCCACTGAGGTAACAACCACATATCTTGTCAGGATGAAGTTTGGCTAGCCTACAAACAGTAACAAAGTGGAAACACAATTCAATAAAAATCCCAAACCAATTTAGAAACATAGGATGTATCTGAATAAATAAAACAATACCAGAATGACAAAAATCCAATCAGTAGAACTGGAGATGTGCCACTTAAGGTCATCTGGTTGCTATCAGGGAAAGTCACAAGTTCATGCCGACCCAGATGGAGTGCAGGTCGGATACAGGGACTAGGTTAGTCCCACTCAAGAACAGAAATCAATTTTGGGGTTCACCAATCATTCTTAATTTTCTGGTTTATCTGTACCAAATCCAGCTAGAGTATTTCATTTGATCAAAAGGTCATGCACACATTTGATTGTTAATTGAGCTGCATAACAACATTTAAAAACTGATTTATATCAGGTAATTTAAGCCATTTGGACCTTAACTTCTCGTTCCGCATCTAGCGTTCCTCCAACTTGTTCCTGAAGCAGAGCATATGCACGTTGAAGAGCCTGATACTCCATCGTCAACTGGCGAAATCTTAACTCTGTTTCTTCTTTGGCCATTCCCTGTAAAGTATGAATCAAAATATAGTTTTTAAACCAATGCCATTCCCTTGCAAACCAACACCATTCCTATGATAAAGAAGCCTTGCAACCAGAAACCATTATTACCATAGCTGTCGGCTCATAAATGTCTAATTAGTAATGAGATACAACACACAATAGTATAAATACATAACATGGCTGTAGAGAAAAATTCAGATTCAGAGTCTCAGTGACATGTAGGAACTACCTGAAATCATATTTTCTGGCCACAATAAAATGAATTTGACAGTATGTTCATGAAAGTTAATTGGTTATATATTTATTCCTTCAATGACAGGGAATCATGGCAAGTTGAGACATAAAAACAGATATCATTTTACAGACGTCAAATATATGCAAATAGCAATAGTTTGGTGCAAACCTAGTGTTGTTCCGAAGGAGGTTCCCATGAAGTATACAGCTACAGTACACCAAGAGGAATCAACCTGGAAAGTTTTTGTCTCAGAAATTTTTCTTCAAATTCACCAGTAGATGGAAGCTTTGGCAATCAGCCAGCCAAGGTACTGTTTGGGCTAGGTGAAGCTTTGCAATTGTTGAAAATGTATATTTCACGCTCTTGAGAAGTGGACATCCACATTTTCAGTACGTTTTAAATATTATCTTTTCACACCGTGATTCAATTCAGCATTTTGTGCAATGAATTTATTGGAATGAAGCATTTCTGAAGTATTCAATACATGATCAGAAAGAACATGATTAGATCTAGACTCTTCAATTAATGGATTTGAGTAACAAGATAACATAAGAGTTTTCCTACGTTTTTAATTTGTTTTAAAGTTTAATTTGACCGGAACGGAATATATCTAGCAACCTGTACACAACCGTTGAAGGGCATATTTAAGGAAAGCAATCCATAACGTATATCCTGATGATCTGTGGAAAACTCAACTACCAAAGTACTGCTCATGGAACAAGCTAACTTATTTTCGTATGGTGAAGATTATCAAATGACAGAATAGAAAAGCATATGTTGATGACCTTATGATCATTTAAGCAAAGACAGACATATCTGAGCCTTCCAATGTCTTACAACAGAAGGGCAAGTGTCAGGCTCAGATTCTGTTTTCCCACTCTTAGATTTTCAATCTGAACGCAGAAAAATTGGGGTAATCCACAATGCTGTATAGGTTCTGCTAAGGAAATAGCACTTCTATATATTTTTGGCATTTGTCGGAGTCTGTTCTCTGCTCTAGAAATGTACTGAGCTGACCTTTTATTCGTCTTAAATTAGGAAATGTACAAAGGAAGTTGATCCAAAACTAATAAGGTGTTTTTTGTTTTTTTGAAGTCTCCGCTCGGTCAAGGATAGGCTTTTAGAATACTGTGCACCTTCTTGATAGATGTATTTTTATTCAGCATTGCTATCTATTTTGTCACTGCGTGATTAACACTATTTTATATTCTGTCACAGCAGGCTCTTAGTGAATTTAGTTTCTTTTTTTTATGCTTTGCAGTGCTTTTAATTAGTTCAACAATAAAGTCTTAATGAATGAAGTAGACAATTTGCATTACTTATCACGTTCAATAAGGTGCTTAGAAAAGTAATGTCTTGTTAAGTTAGGACGCGCTCCACAATTACTTTTACCTTGGGCAGTTTTTCAGAGAGGGGGCTGCTCTCTCCTTCCAACGTCGCTCTACCGCCGTTAGGGCAATGGCCAGGAATCCGGTTCCACCAGTCGTGAGGGGAACGGCTTACCAGAACTACAGCACACAGCATCCCCTGCCTTGTCGCCTGGCACTGATGCGGTGCAGCGCACCAGGAGGCGCCATATCTTCGCCCCCAGCCTCCCGCAGCGCGGGACGAGCTCCACAATTACTTTTACCTTGGGCAGATTTTCAGAGAGGGAGCTGCTCTCTCCTTCCAACGTCGCACTACCACCATGAGGGCAACGGCCAGGAATCCGTTTCCACCAGCTGTGAGGGGAATGGCTTACCGGAACTACAGCACCCAGCATCCCCTGCCTCGTCGCCTGGCACTGTCGCGGTGCAGCGCGCCAGGAGGCGCCATATCTTCGCCCCAGCCTCCTACAGTGCGGGACACGCCCGGGCTTTGCCCGGGTCAAGGCCGGGCACGTCCTAGCCCGTCATTGACAGTAGAGGCAGGGCAGGGCCAGACCCCTTTCATTTTTATTTTCCTTGAGACACACTTTTCACAAAGACTCTTTGAAGGTACTGTCCGAGCCAAGGTTTTGCTATCCATTTCTAATTTTAAAAGTAATTTCTTGTAAAGTTAGGAGGCGCTCCACAATTACTTTTACCGTGGGCAGTTTTTCAGAGAGGGGGCTGCTCTCTCCTTCCAACGTCGATCTACCGTGTTAGGGCAATGGCCAGGAATCTGGCTCCACCAGCCGTGAGGGGACTGGCTTACCAGAACTACAGCACCCAGCATCCCCTGCCTTGTCGCCTGGCACTGATGCGGTGCAGCGCACCAGGAGGCGCCATATCTTCGCCCCCAGCCTCCCTCAGCGCGGGACGCGCTGCACAATTACTTTTACCTTGGGCAGCTTTTCAGAGAGGGAGCTGCTCTCTCCTTCCAACGTCGCTCTACCGCCATGAGGGCAACGGCCAAGAATCCGGTTTCACCAGCCGTGAGGGGAATGGCTTACCGGAACTACAGCACCCAGCATTCCCTGCCTCGTCACCTGGCACTGTCGCAGTGCAGCGCACCAGGAGGCGCCATATCTTCGCCCCCAGCATCCTACAGTGCGGGACGCGCCCGGGCAAAGCCCGGGCCAAGGCCGGGCCCGTCCTAGCCCGTCATTGACAGGAAGAGGCAGGGCAGGGCCAGACCCCTTTCATTTTTATTTTCCTTGAGACACACTTTTCACAAAGACTCTTTGAAGGTACTGTCTCGAGCCAAGGTTGTGCTATCCATTTCTAATTTGCTTTGTTATTTGTCATTGCTTGGGATTTATTAACCTTTGGATGTTTTAAAGCCACCTATACATAGTATAGGGGGATTGACGTTTTAAATCATTTTATATTAATTTTTCTTTTCACTTTTTATCTTTCTCTTGTTGGCACAAATATCCAATTTGTGAATTTGTTGTTGACCTAAAGCATTTCATTTTTGGAGCAGTAATGGGCAAAAGGGAATCTATGGAGGGCCCAGGGGGGGCAATTGGCCGTGTTGGCGGGGCAGGTAAGGGGAAAAAGTCAAGAAAAGCAGTAAAGAGTGCAACTGTTACCAACAATTGCGTTATGAATAGAATTGATAATCTCATTACGGAATGCGAAGGGCTTTTTGGTGTTGAACTACCAGCACCCACAGATTATGTTAATTCCTTTCATGGTCAGGATCCCACCCCTTTGTGCCCAACTATTGTCCCCCCAATGTTTCAAAAACCTTTATGTAAAGGCGCAGCGTGTGGTCATGAGACTACACAATTGGGCTTCCAGCCACACTTGTTGACCGACGTTCCTCCCCAATTGCCCATTCCTCCCGCTCATGATGTCATAGGTCAACTTGAGTCCTTAATTATTTGCACAAATCGATTTGAAGTATTGGCTGAGGAGACTGACTCCTCTGAGGAAGTGCAACTCCCACAGTCTATCCCAGCCTTTGAGAAGAGCCCTATTGAAATAGCTCCCACTCTTTTTTCTTCACCCCAGACACTTCTCAAGACTGTTATCTCACTTAAGGAGGAGGTTGGGTCATTGAAGGTGATGATTGAGGAGCGATTGAGGAGCTTGTAGGTACTGTGAAAATGCTAGTTTCTAATAACACATTGCATATACCAGCAGTCTCCCCATCATCTGATTTACAACAGGTACCAAAATAGGAGATTCCATAAGTAGTGGCCCGTCGCATGCTCCTGTAGTCTCATCTCGACGAGCCACTATGGCTCCGACTAACAAGCAGAGAGGTCCCCCTGAAGCTCATCCCTGTTGTACTCAGCAAGAGCAACTCTATTCTCAAGTTACCGCAAACTCTAGAAGGCCTACCAACATCATAACACGTCCATCTTTGGGTACTAAAGCTCATGCTCAACAGAATAAGCAATGTATTTGCTCTTATATACAAGCACAGACAGTTTTTATGGTTAACATCCCAAAAATTGTTTCTAGCGGTGGCTATGAGAATGATGAATCTTTGGAAAATAAATCCATACATTGGTTACGTTACGTCATGTTAGGGGCTGCAGCTCGCTGATTAGGAAAGACATAATCAGAGCATGGAGATGCACATCTAACAATGAACCTATGGACTACATCGAACTTACCCTGACCAGCCCTTACCTGGCAGAAAATCTTTTGGCATTAGAGTACAGGACTTGTCCCCTGGATTCTTCATCTATCCAGATTAGACGCTTTCCAACAATTGCTGGAGCATGGGCTTATGATAATGCAGTACCATTACCGACATTAAGAGGGTCCTCACTCGAGGCTGTTGATTGACTATGTCATGATTTTCAGCCTCTGCAGGAATTAGGGCAGGAATTTGAATCTATTCCAACTATTAACACCCAAAGCGCCCCTAGCATTACCCAATTGTGTACTGTTCCCGAACAACTTTTGTCCTCGCTGACTTTTAATAGCCATCGTGATCTCTCCGGCAGCAGCTTGAGGGATCACGGGGCTGTAGCATCTATCAATACCCCTGTACCACCTTCTGCTTTACTCCCCTTGGTCCAACAAATCCCTCTGTATAATGATATTTCAACTTCCCAGCTTAAAATCCTTTCTTGGAACGTGGCAGGTCTCCATAGCAAAATGTTGTTACCTGATTAGAATGAGCTGATTGAGGAACATCACATCTGTATATTCCAAGAAACATGGAGCTTAGTTCCACTATATAAGTCTGGTTATACTTGCTTTTTTACTTCTGCCGTTCCCATGGGGAGGGGGCGGCCCTCTGGAGGTCTTATTGTTTGGGCCAAGATTGATATGGGCTGTAAAATCACTGAACACCAATATGCTAGTCCAGACATTATGTGGCTCTCGATCAAGGGAAGTAGAGGAGGTGAAACCCTTGAGCTGTTTAATGTTTATATAAGAGGGACACCAGGGGGCAAAGCATCAAATATTGTCTTGTCTCTGGAACAGGAGTTATCCAACTGCCCATCAGATTCATATGTTATTATCGCTGGGGAATTTAATTGTACCTTCGAACCATTAAGTTCTGAAGACTTGCTGGGGGTAGAGGAAGATGATATTAAGTGGGGTGTCCAACTGCTAAATTTACCTCCTATATAGAAATGGTCCCAGGTAGCAATTGAGATTAGTGCACTCACTTTAGAAATCGGGCTAAGGGCTGTAAATGGTAGAACTCCCTCTGACGCTGTAGGGGCTAACACATATAACAGAGTGACTTGTCCCTCTCGAATCGACTACATATTAGTTGATGTTAGACTTTGGAGAACCATATTAGATATGGCAGTGGTTCCTTCTACTGATAGTGATCATAACACATTAAGTTTGATTAAGGAAACCCCCTGGGCTCTTTCTTTTCCCCCAAACCAGGGTGCAGGTTCTCTTATGATGACAAAAGAATTGGTCCCTTCTAATTGTAGAAGATACCTGAAATGGCCTAGGGTTGCTGCCCAAGAATCCCAAATGGCTGACATTAGGTACACCCTTAGTGAAAATACCCTCAAATTGCGGTAGGTCCTTAGTGAAATGGATGGTTTGTTAAAGATCCCTGAATTGTAAGAAACAATGATAGCCCAGATGGGGTCCTTTTTTATTATTTCGAATCATGTTGGTAAACCAGGTGTATGCCGTAAAAATCACCAGACTTGGTTTAATGGGGATTGCAGACAGAAGAAAAAGGCCCTGATTTTAGCAATAAAAAGCAGAAATTGTTCTTCAATAAGAGAAACTAGAAAAGATTACAAAACTGCTGTTAAGCACGCAAAGCTTGAGTGGGATGAGACTCACTGGCAGAATTTAAAGGAATCAAGTGCAGCCAGGGATCCCAGTCTTTTTTGGAACATGGTTAGGCGGTCAGGTAACAAAGACCCCGATTTAATTCCTATTCATGTCACAAGTCACGAATGGTTTAATCATAGTGGGAAACTTTACTCTGGGATTAATTCAATTTGCCAAGATGGATCAGATAACCATTTAGGTGCCTGTCCCATTCTGAATGATATTGATCTTTTCACCTCAGAAGAAGTAGAGGTGGCTATCAAGAAAATAGTTCCAGCAAAAGCCTTGGGACCAGAAGGTCTACCGGGAGACCATTTTCTTGCAGATCCCCCTAAATGGGCAAACTATATCATGCTTTTAATCAATTCTATTGCAAAGGGGAGTGCAGTACCTGACTCTTGGAAAGGTGCAGAGGTGGTTCCCATTTTCAAAAAAGGTACAAGGGATGACCCTGCCAACTACCGCCCAATCAGTTTGATTGATGCTATGCAGAAAGTAGTTGACAGGGTGTTGTTGCAGAGAATTCATCATTGGGTGGATAATGAGCATATCCTCTCCCAGTATCAAGCGGGTTTCAGGGCCTGTACAGGGATAGGAGAGCAAGCATTTAGATTGCTTTTAATCTACTGGAAGGTTGTTGTAATTGGCAAGGGCAGTCTTTATTTGGCCTTTATTTACCTGAAGACTGCCTTTAACCTGGTCCCCCGTGACCGGCTGTGGCATCTATTAGATGATATGGGGATCCCATCAATGGTTCTGAATCTGTTTATTCGCCTTCACAAGGGCAATTATACTCAAGTGAGGTGGGGGGCCCAAGACGTGAAGGCAGACAGGATCCCTGTAAACAGAGGAGTACGCCAGGGTTGTGTCATGGCGCCCACCCTGTTCTCCTTATATATGAATGGGGTGGTTAGCTTTCTTCAAGAATTTCCATTTGATGCCCCTGCCCTGGCAGGAGACAGGGTTCCTACCATGCTCTTCGCAAACGATACACTCCTTATATCTAGACTCCAGCAGGGCTCCAAAAGCTCTTAGATAGATTCAATCTTTTTTGTGAGTCTAGGGGGCTGATTGTTAACACCTCTAAAACCAAGCTTATGGTGTTTAACCCCTATAGCCCATATAGAGGTAATTTTACCTTAGATGGAACCCGCTTAGAGCGAGTCACAACGTTTGATTATCTTGGCATTCGGCTCGCTGAGAAAATACATTGGAGACACCACATCGATAAAATGCTTTTGAGCCACAAACGGGTTACAGGAGCATTAGCTAGAGAACATCGCTTTCACAGAGCAGACTTGCGCCTCCTGCTCTTACGATCTATGCAGCTAAAGCAGTCAGTTCAGCCCTTTATGGTGCTGAACTATGGGGTTTCGACAATGTAGATGGAATTAGCAGATCCAAACATAATTTTTTAAGAGATCTAGTGACGCTCCCTTGCAATGTACCATTAAAACCCCTGATGAGCGATGTGGGGAGGCGTTCTTTTAGAGATATAGCCAGGCTGCTGCCCTTGTTATTCTGGGCCTGCCTGCGACAAACTCCTGAGCTTACCAGCTACACCTCCGCACTCACGGAATTGATGGCCCTAGATGGCAACCGAAGAATTAGTTGGTTGCTTAATCTCAAGAAAACACTTTTTGCGCTTGGTCTCAAGGAGTCGTGGGATACTCAAACCCCACCTAGTAAGGCTGAGCTCAAAAAGCGATACTGGGCATGGGTTGATGCCCAAGAGCTTAGTAACTCGAGATCAGGAAGGGTCACAGTAGAATTTTACCTTTACAAGCAGTGCATATTTTTAGAACCATATTTAGATTTCATCCAGACGCCACGAGATAGGGCACTTTAAATACAGTTCAGGGGAGGCTCACTCCCGGTACGAGAACTAACTGCAAAGTGGAGTGCCCCACATCAGACAACAGCGGTTTGCCCCAGCTGTAAGGCACCGTCTGAGAGTGTGGCACATCTTATGTTTGGTTGCCTCGCCTATAAGAGGGTTAGAACAAGATGGCTCAAACCCATCTGTAGCCAATTGGGCACCTATGAACATAGTGTTGCTTTGCGCCTTCTGAAATCAGATGCAAGGACCCTTTTTGCCTGTGGTGTGGCCAAGTACCTTGGCCGCGTCTGGATAGTAAGGTCTAAATTCTTCCGTGGGACATCTTAATGACTTATCATGTTTTTATATCATTTTTTATCCTGACCTCAATTGGCTTGCTTATTTATACTGCACTGTCAGTTTATATAACACCTTGTATACAAGCTGGAATCGAATTAATTTGTATTGTGTGTTAAGTTTTATCTTGTGTTTATGGATTTGTATATTTTAACTGTTGCTTTTTGATAACTCGTATTTTACTGATGATTGTATGAATGAGAATGCTTTTAAGATACCTGTTATCGAATAAAGCTATCTTTGACTTGACTAGTAAAGCATCCTTATAAAAGGATTAGCCTGTACTATGGTAAGTTACTTTTTCTACCACAGCTGGGGACACGTTTACTTTTAATGTTCAGTGTTATTAAATCTGTAAGGGAAGTTTGAAGCACAAAATTGCACATTTTGAGCCATATGATAATTAATTGGTGTAGGGCTAAATAGAACATCAATATCTCAAATGAATTTAAGTTAACTAAACAAAACCTAATAATATTGGGGCCTGACTACCAGGGAAATTAATTTGATTATTTGAACGTAGGGTATATGTTTTTGGGATTGATTGCACCCCTCAACTTGTATGTTTAATGCAACCATGGCAACTATTTACTACGATGCTACATGCCGTTACAAATCAATACAAAATGCTAAAGCAAGTAAATTTAACAATACCTCTTCAACATCGTCATCTGGAGTGCAGGGAGTTCGATCGGTTTGATATGAAATGGAAGAACCATCTGAATCGAGAGAAGCTTCTTCATCATATCCAAAGAATGTCTCTACGACTGGCTGCAAGAGGAAATGGAATATGTAAGTGACAACTACACAGCATCAATGCATCAATCTGTAATATACATACAAAGATAGCAGGATAACGAGAACTCGGATCATAATACATAAAGTGAAGAAGGGCTAGTTTTGACTTTTCCAATACTTACCTTTCGCACATTATGGAGGTTATGTCAACTGCAAGACATTTCTGAAGGTACTCCAAATATAGAGCCCGATGTATCATTCACATTCCCAATCTAGAGACGTGCTTGCACACACCGACTGATTTGTGAATGGGACCTCAACTTGTGATACAACCTATATATTAAGAGGTCATAGCGAAAATTCTCTGTTCACAGATGGTCAGAAAATGACCCGCCTAAAGCAGGGGCAGTTCCTCCGTTATGGCAGAGGAGCATCACCCCACCACTGGAACGAGCAGACGTATGTAAAATAAAATGATAATAAAGCAATTACTAAAACTGCTCTGTTATTTTATTTTACTCCGGAGTCTAGAGGGCAGGAACATCAGCAGTAGGAGGAGTGGTGGGCACAGGGAACTGTAAGTGCGCATATAGGTTTGGCCAGCTGTCTTAGGACGGCCAAAGCGACATGTGCACTTGGGTATCTGTAGGCTGTTACATGGAGATATCAACAGGGCTCAGGAGCTCAGGCTCCCAGTCCCTGCTGGAGCGTGGAACCAGACTGCTCTGCCTAATCCCCATGCTTCTCTCATGCTGGGTAATACCAGCATGAGAGTTGTGTCTGGATTGGCACAGGGGAGTCTGTTTGAGCATCGTCTAAGCTGAAGAGGCAACAAGATGGAGGAGTCAGGCTGCAGGTAAGTTTTGTTTTTATTTTATTTTGTCCCCCACTCTGCCTCACCGATTTCCCCTGCTAGCGGCCACCACTGGCCCAAAGAATGATAATTAGACAGGTTACAAATTGCGAGCCACTGTGGATGGCTGACAATGTAGTTCTTAATTTGCACTACATTGTCAGCTATTCACAGTGTTAAGTGTTTTAATTCTTAACACTGCAACATTTTAATTACATTCTTCCATATGTTGGCACTGTCTGTCTGACAGAGCAAATGTCTTTAAAATTCTACAAACATTTTTAAAAAAAATCCAATGTGGCCAGGCTATTTTTACTGCTTTAGGTGAACAGGAATAGTCCAAATTGTCACCTTTGTCACATTTGTAGGAGTGTGATGGTTGGCATGTAGAGTCCATACTGGCATTTCTCAGCGCCGTCAGGGACAATGAATTGTGCAAGCTTTAGAGGTCTTCTCAGAAACACCGAGGGTCCTGGCACTTGTGTTTATTTTAAAAACGAAACACTGGCCTACTCCCTCTGAGGCCACAGGCCATAGTAAGGCAATGATATTTTGCTATTCCTTTACCCTGCAAATTCAAGGGTAGGTCACACCGTAGCCTGGTGTATGGCAGAAATGCTTACAGAAAAAAAGATTTTAATATTCTGTTGCAGTTCAAATATCAGACAGTAGTAAAAAGCTGCTAAAAATGGAAAACAATTTATGAATCGACCCCTAAAGTTCAGGTACTGAGAACTGGGTTTCAGTCCACACTAGGAGCTCGATGGACAAAGCCCTTATACAGCCATACACCCTGCAATTTGCAAAAACCACAGGGTTTCTGATCATAAAAGTACTTTTCTTAATGTACAAAAGCAGTTAAAGGGCCTTTGTGGTCATTTTCAAACAGCAAATAGGAGGGGGCAGGAAATGGGTGTTTCTATACTCTCTGAATTTGGAAAGGAATGTGTCAATGGTTCGCAACAACGTTGCTACGCAATATAGACACCAACAGTATTGAGGTTTACTTATATCAAGCTCCGAATATCAAGGGACAAAATATCGAAAGGTAAGTGAATAGGGAAAGTACAGATTTACTATTACTAACTCTACATCTATGTAGTTTGAAGATATATATACACTACCTAGCACACATAGTCAGAGTTAGATATAGGAAATTTAGACTTACTTACCTGTCGATATTTTTTTAATACTCTGTCCTCAATATTCTACCCCATCAATATTGTTGATTTGATATTCAGGGGTCACCCTGCTCGTGACTGCAAGTACAACCCATTAATGTGTAACCAACCCCCAAGTTGTGATGGTAACTGATCTGCAAAGGAGAAGGTGTCCCTTTGAGACACGTTCCCATTTGTGAAGAAGCATGTGTTGCTCCTGGAAATGTATGAGTAATTCACACATTAGCCAGTAGTGAGACTCAACTGCTAAAAGGAAATGTTTTATAAATAAGGACTGAATAGCCATGGTGTAAGTAACATGTAATACATGAGTAACATATAACTATTTGTATGAAAAGCTTTGTGAATCAGAAAACTTTGCTAGGCTATACTTACTTTTCTCAGGTATATTTAAATATTTGTGGATCCACCACCTACAGGTGAAAAGTTCTGCATGCAAACTATCTTCCAGAATTTTTTTTCTGAAAACTAACCTGGTTATACAGACTCAAATGGATGACACAAGCTCAGAGATCCTCAGTGTTATAGAGACTGAAGCACTCTGATAGGGTCATGGCTATGCCATACATGTTCTGTTGGTGGTTTGAGAGTGCTCCTCCTGTAGTACAATTAACAATGTTTTCGGAAAGCCAACAGATATATTGTCACATGTACTATACTGGTGTATGTTATTCACAGGAGCATTCAAAGAACAACTTAGTTGAGATTATATGGTTTAGAACGGATGCTGCAGTGTGTGCCAGTGTGTGCAAAAGGATTTCATTGAAGATGTAGGCTCTGGACACACTGTTTGAGTGTTTTCCTGCTCCACACTTAAGCATTACTTACATGTGAATTTATTGAAGTAAGTTGTGCTTAAACAAGGATTTGATCTACAGTAATTTTATCATGCTCTCAAGACAGCAGTGAGACACACACAAACACAGTAAATGTTTTGTGAATCATGCCTGGAAATTCAGAAGCAATGCACACTAAGGGCCCGATTTATATCTTGGCAGTATAGATGCTCCATCACTGCGGTAACAGAGTATCTATACCACCAAGACTGTGGTCGACCAACTCCATCTCCGCCGTGATTAAATACCTCCAACGGCCCTTTGGTGTAAGGGTCATCAGAAGCAGACCTCTAATTCCGCCCACCTAATTTAGATGGGTGGAATTAGAAGTCAGTTGTCACTGCCACAAAAACCTTGGTGGAAAGGGGCAGTAGAAACTGCCATATGTTCCCAGCGCCATGGGAGAGGACTATCATGGCAAGAGAAGCATTTTATTTTTATTTCAAAAAGAAAATCCCACTTTTGAATTTTATTTTTGGAAAAAAAAACTGTTTGGATCACGAGTCCGTCATGTTGACGGAGTCGTGCACCAAACTATAAAGAGCATTGACAGGAACCGCTCTGATTGTGGTTCCTGCCAATGCTTTAGAAATGACAGTCTGCTTGGTGCCCGCCTTAAAATAAACCAGGCCCCAGGTTTCTAATGGGCAAATGCATGACATAGGGAAGGGGAGAAAAGACGGTAGTATAACAAAGTTGGGAATTATCTGCCCTAGTAATTAGTAAGGGGTTAGAAACTTACATACTTTAGATCAAACAAATATTGAGTACAGAGTGCAGCCACAATTAAAAGTAATGTCAGGCACCAAATGTATGTCAGCTAGGGCAACCAAGGAACGCATCAGTTGTTGGGAGCCCATGTTTTCCATAACATCACTAAGAGCTGCTAAATAAGAACAGTGAAGATTTATGAGAAATATAAAGTCTGCAACTTTATCCAAGAGGGCCACATAGCAGAGGCAGAGTACGATGTGTATTAGGATTAGGGATAAAAAACAATCATTTATGTGATACTGCCTCCTGAAAAAGTCCCTAATTCCCTTGGCTTTCTTTAGTGGGCCTACCCTTTGAGCATACAGATCCTCTAGTTTCCTGACACGATCCATTTTCGTTATCTAGCTTTTAAATATAGGAGGAATAGGGAATTTCCACCTTTGCAGAATTAACAACTTTGCAACTAATGACCCAATAAAAAAGCACTGTTGCTGTTTTTGCAACTGACCCAATAAAAAATTTCTGTTGCTGTTGTAACCTTAGGTGACAATTGGGGAGCGGGATTCTGAGTAACACCCTCTGCAAGTCAAGTTCAATTTTGACTTGCAGTTCTTCACCTAAGAAGGCCATAATATTATTCCAGAAATCAAATAGTTTGGGGCAAAAAAACCCACAAGGCCCTGTCCCCTTGCAGATGCCGACATCTAAAACATTTATCAGACGAGGTCGGAAACATCTGCTGCAGACGATATGGGGTATAATAGAGAGCCCATTTTGAGTAGAACGCCATATGCTTAAACTTAGCACCTCACACAGCCTTCTGTGCCATACATTTAAATCTGCCCCAGCTAGCCAAGTCAATTCGTTCCTCAATATATTGTGAAATCGAGGCAAATGCCGTAAGAGCAATTGATTTGTGTAAGTACAAGTATAATGTTCAAAACCAAGTTCCTAGTCCTATCAGTTTATTCAAGAAATGTGCTTTACTGATTTGTTCCTTAGCTGTACTAGACATCTGGATAAAAGCCAGAAGATGGTCATAAATTGGAAGGTAGGAAAACGCAAGATCGGATTAAATATTGGCATTGCTCCCAGGTTTTTATCTGCCCAGCTTTGTAAAAATATGCCAAGAGTGTAATAGCCTGCCTTCTCCCATTTCTTAATAGTGCTGTGCTGCAGGGAAAAGCCTAGTAACCCATATTCTTTCAAAGGCAAAAAGAGATGCATTAAGGAGAACTGGTATCCTTCTTGAAGTGGTGTGAACTTTTTCACTACTGCTTTGGAAACTTATATCGGGAGCGACAAAACTTTGATTAAGCTTTGTTCTCTAAATCTCTAAATGATTTTTTGTAAGCATTTTGTTTTCTATATTTTATATTTTTCATGCCTCTACACTTGAATAGGTGCATCCAAATAAAGGGGCTCATTAGGATGGCAGGCGGACTAGGTCTGCCTGCCATCGTAGCAGTGTTTAGGACACCCGCCAGACATGCGGCGGTCCCACCACTGCGATTAGGATGCGCCCACCATACTGACGGGCTCATCCAGGGCTTTTAACATTGCATGCAGTGCTGCTGGCTGTAGCACTGTATGCAATGTCAAAAGTGCATGCACTGCATTTCCCTGCACTACGTGGCAGGTACCACGCGGTGCCTGCCACTTGGTGCATGGAAATGTAGGGGGGTACCATGGGTACCCCCGAGTGCAGCGACACCCCCCAAACAAGGAGGGCCCGCAAAGGGCCCCCAAACCCAATCCCCACCAGCCATCACCGCCATGGAAAGGCCTTCCCATAGCCACATCCTAATTTGGCGGACGGTGGCTGCTAGGCACCGCCCCCATTTTAGCGGCCCTGCACCATCTGCCAGGCAATCAGTGCGATTGCCTTTGGCGGTGAAGCGGCGGACGGACTTACGGTACACACCGCCATCTTAATTTGGAGGTGGGTAATACGCTTGGTGATGGAGGAAGGACCACCACTGCCAGCCCGGCGGTAGCGGTCCTTCTGCCATCATAATGACCCCCAAAGATTGGAACATAAATGTTTTCTACTGTGAAAGCCAGTATCTCTTTAACTTTGTTTAACTCTATTTAAAGGTGTTTTGCAACTTATGTTAAATATCTCAGAACACTGCATGCATGGCATTTAAAATACAAGGCATGGATCATCTTGTACTAATGATCGATTTTCTCAACTAAATGTTGTGTAAAATTAATAATGCTGAAGGCCTACTTTTCATAGGAAACGGCGAGTTCCAAAAACTGCCAGACATGGAGTCTTACTGTTGTTGCTGCACAGGTTACATGCAGATATTTAAGGATTCATAATGTTTGACTTTCTTACTGCGCCATAGAGGCACAAAACAATATACCGCCCCCAAATGTGTACAGTTTTACAATTAAATATGTCCATTCGATGCTACACATTAAATCATCCAGGGTGCAAAAACTGCTTAAATACTAGTTTGGCTCTTCATTTACATGCCTTAGCACAAACTCTCCAATAAACAATAGTTTGTAACACGCGTGAGTGTGTCACTTGTGACAATACTTTGTAACACTGTGAAGATGTCACTCCTAGTAACAATACTTTGTCACCACCAAAAAACAGAGGAAAGGTGCATAATCTAGTGTAATGAAGCTTTGTCTAAACATACCAAAGGCTTCACAAATATTATATACGACTATAAGCTTTCCACTGGGGAACTAGGCTGAGATGATGGCTTTAACCATGAACCTTGCAATTTCTGCTAGCATTGTCAGAAACAACAAGCACAATGCAGATCATTTTTAGGGTAAACAGCCTAATGTCCATCATAAGGAAGTAATGCATATAGGAGCATATAGTCTATGGCAGTAACAAGAGCAGCAGGTATACTGCTCCTATTACAGCCGCTTGGGGTGAGGCCCTATAAAAGGAGCTCATTAAATGCCACTGTGGTTCTAATTTGTCTATGGGTCTGTTTAGGACCAGGATCAAGGGCATGGTCGAACATATCAGTGTAGCAAGTCAATAAGCTCTAAATGATAATTGCACATGTGCAGAGTGGATTTTTGAACCACAAGTCCCTATGTCAGCACATTAAGCAGAACTTCTGTGAAGGACTCCTTTATCGACATCCCACTGTGATACACTAAACCATCAATCGGCAGTGACTTCATCCCCAGCCTAGCGAACCAATGCATGTACAAACTGTGAAAAGGAACACATGTATTCATAGTCTCGTCCCCTTCATGACCAATTAAAGCCCTGAAAATACTGTTTTGATTATGCTTTAATAATCTGGGAGGGTGACGGAAACATGATACCTAAATTCCTGACAAGGCTTAACCATCTCAATAGAATCTTGAGGTTTATGGGCCAATATATTAATAGAAGTTTACCGTTCTTGGACATTCCAATATACCTCCAAGATGAAAAACTGGCTACTGAAATATATATGAAACCCACGTATAGGAACTCATTGCTTCAGTTCTGCAGTTACCATCCATGAGCACTTAAAGAGAATCTACCTGAGGGTCAGTTCCTATGGGTGTGTGGAACTGTTTGGATCTTAATACTTTCTCCAAATATGCCGACATTCTCACCAAACAACCACAACATTGGTAACTGACACACCCGATCAAGAGAGCTGAAAATGGACAAATCCTAAAGCCCCCACTGAAGGATAGTGTGTGCCACCACATATTCAAATTTTTCAACAAAATAAAGAAATTGATTATCAAACACTGGACCACATTGAGTTCAGGAAAAATAACCTTTAAAAAATATTAGGCAGGCCCAATGTTAACCTAAGGGAGAGATAGGCTTTGCAGTGGTGAAAAACAAATGTAAGAGTATTTCACTACCAGGACATATAAATCTTAAAAGTGCATGTCCTGCTTTTTAAATACTGTGCACCCTGCCCTTAGGGCTGCATATGGCCTACCTTACTTACATGTAATAAAAAGGAAGGCTTGGGTCTGGCAAATAGGTGAACCTGCCATGTCGAAATGGCAGATTAAAACTGCACACAAAGGCTCTTCAGTGGTAGGCTTGAGATATGTTTAAAACACTAATGAAGTGTGTGGCACAATCAGTGCTGCAGGCCCACTAGTAGGATTTAATTTGCAGGCACTGGGCACATGGAGTTCACTTTACTAGAGACTTATAGGTAAATTAAATATGTCAGTTGTGGATAAGCTAAGTTTACCATGCTAAGAGTACAGAGCACATATTCTTTAGCACTGGTTAGCAGTGGTAAAGTGACAGGAATCATAAAGCCAGCAAAAGTGAAGCCAACAAAACAGGAGGTCAGAAGGCAAAGGATGAGGGGAAACCAAGCAAAGGATGCTGCGTCAAAGTTATCATCAGCCCTCATCCCGCTTTCCAACTGCAAAACACCTCATGACCTGGCCCACCTGGACCATTAGATCGGCTTGTTCCTCCTCTGTTATTTTCAAAAATAGAGGACAGGACCCTTGTTGGGACTTTTATATGCATTTGCCTTTCCCTCTCTATTTCCAAATGCTACATCAAGTTAAGAATCTATTTACCTGTGCCCTGAGGAAGGTTTGGCTACATCTTGGCCTTCACTGAAACGCGTATCGGCACAGACGTAACAGGAATACTTGAATGTTATTTCTTTGACATACATTGACATTATTGCTCTTATGCAAAGAAACTATGTAAAAAACTAGAAGTATGTAATACATGATTAACGTTATGAAACCTCTTGATCCATTTTGTGTTATAATTATTTTTCTATAGCGAGAAATTTCTGCTTTATTCTATCCGAGGCAGGTTGTATTCTCCCTTTCTAGGGTTTTTAGGCTTTCAGACCTCCTGTCGATATTTATCCTGGGAATCCTCTTTCTTAAAGGCTGATATTACACCAGGAGTGGTAGAACAAACATACAGGGGCGGCTCCTCCTTTAAGCCAGAGTAGCATCACTCCACTGATTTAAATACCCCCACGCCCCAGAGATGAAAAATAAAATGGTAATAAAGTGAATTTATTATCATTGAATTTTTCTACAACCCTATCCCAAGCTGAGTGTCAGGACGGGCCGTTGCTGATTGGCAGCAGAAGAGAGCAGTGATGGGCAGGGCACTATAAGTTTAAAGTGCGCATGTCTCTTTGTCAGGCTGTTTTACGATGGCCAGCTGGACATGCACACTTCAAACCGCTCAACCCAGCTGCCTTAGACAGCTAGATTGAGAGCAAGCAAAGGCCTCAAGTGATCTTTGGAGCATTGAGAGGGCCAACTCTATCCAATCCTGGTGCTGCTCTCATGCTGATTAACAGCATGAAAGCAGCAACAGGATTGGTTAAGGGAGTTGGCTGGGCCCGTGCTGGAGGAGAGGACACCAGACTGTAGAAAGGACATGCAGCAGGTAAGTGAACTTTATTTTGCTTTTATATTTCAAATATATGTTATATGTGTGGAAATGTGCACTAAATCGCTGGTATGCATTACATTACCATTTTAAAGTTAAAATATTGGTAATTTTGTTAGTGTAATTTTCGCCACATTCACTCACCACTCATTTGCCCCGCCTCACCACTCTTTGTGGGTGGCAGCCGCCCCTGCAAACATAACAAAAAATACCAAGGAATGTCCCTATGCAAAGTTAGATGGATCATATCACAGCTGTACCATTTAGATGGGGATCTGTGAGGCACACCAGGAGAATATGTTGTTTTATAGGTGTTGAATGCTGCCGATAGATTGAACAGAATCAGAGAGCCAACAACACTCTCATCCACAAATTTGTGCAGTTATGAACAAAAGAAACAATCAGAGCCTCAATAACCAAACCTGGCCGAATACCAACCAGCCTGTTTTAGGTGAAGCAAGGAATTTCCCATAAGAAATCAATACTGCTGACAAGTAATAGACTTTTTAAGTAAGTAAGTAAAAAATGTTATTGTATCAATTAACAAAAATTGTTACAAAAATGTCTCCAATATAATATACAAGAGCTTATTTACTACAATAGACACAATTAAATACTACAAGTCTAATCCATAAATTTGAAAAGAAAAAATAAAATCATCAATTTATAAAAGGATAGTATAACTCGTGTATCAAGTTAAAAGAGCTCAGGGCATCTGTCCCCCTGAGCAAGGCGTCACGATACTGAGAAATTCATGTAAATAGAACATTTGAAGACCTATTTAAGAAGTGAGATATAGATTCAATAAGTATTAAATGCGACTTGTCACAACATACAAATCAAGTCTAGACATGCCCAAGGTGCAGTCTTAAAGGTCTAGATTGCAAGATGCGTTATTTAAGCAATCTTTTACTTTGTGTACAAATTTAGCAAACCTAGCCAGTTCCATAGGTAACTCCAGACTAAACAAGAGAGTCATAGCATCCTTGCAGTTACGTATCCCATATTTAAAAAACAATGGTCTTAAAAAAGTACGACGTGCATGTGTTAGGCAATTGCATGTACAGACCAAATGTACCATGGATTCTACATATTGGTTACATAGTCTGCAGTTGGTAATCGTCTCTAGTGTTTTCCATTGCCTGTTGATATCTTTTATCGGCAATACCATGAGCTTTGCTGTTAAAATTTGCCTTAAGATTGACTTATTTAGTGCAGCGTCGAGATATGCTTGCCATTGCCGATCTTCATAGGAAGTGATGAGAAACCCGATGTTACTTTTAGATCTAGTCAGCTCTTTCATGTCTTCTTCCTTCGAGAGTGCCCTGACCTGCTTCTTTAGGATAGATTTTAATGTGCCTGGCAGGTGGATTACATTCTGCAGTTTAGTCATGTCGAGATGTAGTGCAGTGCAGGCAATTTTCAGGCCATTACTCCATGAGTTGTTAGGTTGCATGAAGATCACTTTCAAAGTTGACTTCAGAGTATTGGGGGTAGCCGCACAAACTCCTCGATAATACCGCACACACGTTGCCCAGTGCTCATAGTTTTGCTTATTCAGCCCGAATTCCAGTCGCACCAGGACGTTACGTTACGTTGTACGCTCGGCAGTTGATGTGTTCAAGGCTATTGTCAAAAGCAGTTGGGAATGCTAACTGGCCATATGAGATTGAGGGCAGCAGTTTTGCCCGTATAACTTTTCTGATAGATTTTGTTGTCGGGCTGTTTAGTTTAGCATTAAGCTTACACAAGGCAAACGTCACTGCCTTGGCCTTTATTTTGGCTGAGGCAATGTGAACGGTTGGTTTCCCATTGCTCATCAGCCATACCCCTAAGTAATTATATTTGGATACTGTTGATATCTTCAAGTTACCCAACCTCCAGTGGTGACTGAGTTTGTTAGCATACTTTCCAAATATAATTACCTTCGTTTTGCCTGCATTTGCTCTTAAATCATTCTTGTTATTATAGCGGTTTAATGCGTCCAATAATCTTTGCATGCCTACTATTGTATGATCTAGTAATACCATGTCGTCTGCATATTGTAGCAAATTTTTTTTTATTAAAGCCAATTTTCGGAGATAGAAAGTTTACGGTGGAAAATGTTTTAGCCAAATCTGCTGTGTATAGGTTGAAAAGCAAAGGTGCCAATACGCAACCTTGTTTTAGGCCACGGCCTGGTGAGATCTTTTTGGTGGCCGAATTTCTTGAGGTTTTCACCCGAACCCAAGTTCCAGTGTAAAGGCTAATTACTGCCTTTAAAAGGGTCTCTGGTATCCCCCAGCTATGTAATTTCCGCCACAACAGACCGCGATTGACTCCATCAAAGGCTGCGGAGTAGTCCACAAAGCATGCAAATAAAGGGAGAGACTTTTTTTGTGTTGTTTGTTCTATCATGTAAGCTAATGTTATGATATTATCCATTATAGATGCACCAGGTCTGAAGCCATTTTGGCATCTTGGAAGGATTTCGTTTTCATTGTTCCACGTCTGGAGATCTTGTAGTAGAAGACTAGCGTATCCTTTGGCTTCAACGTAATAGACTTCTCCATAGGTTTCAATGGAAACAGCGACCACAAAGTGGGTCTAAAATTTGCCGGAACATCTCACTATATGGATGGCTTGTTTAAAAGTGGCCAGTCAATGGATGAATGAAACTCACTGGAGATGTAGCTTGAAGTTATCCAGCTATTTATTAGGCCCATGCTGTCTCTTTGTTTCCCTGAGTTGAAAAAGCCTTGGCTAGAGAAAATAAAATTTAATTCTATCGGAGACATACATACAAGACCCATCTAGGCATGAAAATGAAACAAATTGTCCATTGTAGAGAAAAAAACAGCTCCCTTTACCCAGTTCTGCATTTCTAATAATCACCAACAATATGAATTATAGAATGCTGCTTTGTTTGATGATGTCAGCTTGGATTTGCAGATATAGTGTGACATCATTCACTATCGCTCCCCATTTACACCACTGGAGCCAACGTGGCTTTCTTTATGTTTTATTTTACTTTCACAAATCCTGGTGGGAACACTGGGCTGACCTCATTCCAATACCCTTTTGCAAATGTGCTTCTCTCTGATTTCCCATAAATCCAAAATAAACTACTGGGAGTGAGAGCAGAATAGTTTACTCAATAAAGGCTCTCGAAGCAGATCTTTCGGGCTCCATCAATATGAATATCAATCCACTCTTTTAGTTAGTTGCAAAATGTATTTTGATTTCTGTAAAGTGAATAAACAGTTTATAATACATTAGTAGGTGACCCTCCTTATTCAACTTTGTGTGCAGTTTCTCAAGCAATAGATTTAAATGTGTAAATTCTCTCCATTAATGTATGTTTCATTAAATTTCCCTCATTAAGAAGGATGCCATATATTTACTCGTGCTATGCATTGCTGTACACGTTATCCTCACTTTAGAGTAGTTGCTTACCTTTGGGAGTTTGGTCATTTTCTTCCGTTGTTTTCTGTATCTTAGAAGTTTATCTCTTTCCTACAGTCATAGAATAAAAATAAAAAGATTAGAGTCCATACGTAGTTAAGATTAACTGTATGCATTTCACTTGGTATTATTTTTACATATTTCACGTGAGGTTCCACGAGTATTTGCCATTATCTCAAGACCTAACTATACAGCGTGTCATACTGTGTCTTGTATTTATCATTTGGGAGTAACTATTAATTAGGATATTGTTGCAAAAAGCTTTCTTGAAAGCAGAAATGATTAATGAGCACCTGTTCAACAATTTTTACAAACTGTGCCTTCTAACCCTGGGCGTAGTCCGTGAAGTAGTGCTACGCGTAGCTACTCAAAGAGCACTTCGCACTACGCGAGCTACACGTAGCACTTCGCGAACTGCGTAGTACCCTGTTCGCACTGTGCAAGATGCCGTTTTCAATGATTGCACAGTGCGGACAAGCATCCGGCACTGTGCAATCATTGAAAATGGCATCTTGCACAGTGCGAGCTGTAGTTTTCTGCCTCTCGAGTAGACTTTTACTCGAGTGGCAGCTTTCTCAACGTGGACTGGTAGTTTCTCATCGCGAGCGGTCGCGAGCATACGCTACCACTCGCAATGAGAAACCTGACCTCCCCGCGTTGAAAATCTCGCCGGGAGGTTTATTTCCCACGCTCGCGATCAGCAACTTGATGTTGCTGATCGCGAACGAGGAAAAAGTCTCGCCGGGATGTCATTTTGCATGCTCGCGGTCGCCAACTTGACGTTGAGGACCGCGAGCAAGCAAAAAAAGACGGCTGCACTACGCTACGCTACGCGTGTTTGCACTGTGCTAGGTGCAATTCGTGTAGTGCAAAGTAGCGCAAACTTCGCAAACTACGTGAGCGTAGCGTAGTGCTTTTCCCAGGATTACTTCTAAGTCATATTCCTCTCTTGAAATATGCTTTCGAAATCAGTGTTTGTCATCTGAAAAGAGCATTGGGTCATAGGAGTCAGAAAGCGGTTTGGTTTTAAACTGCGTTTTAGAATAATGGATCACATCTCAAAACTATTTTCTGAATTGGTCTCACTCTGCTGCATGCCTCTTTTATTTATTTTTGTGGCCTCCATGTGGTAAAGCATGATAATCCAGTATGACTTCAGCATATGGTTCTTAGATGGTTCGATTTCACATTAAAGTACAAAAAAGCATATTCTAATGCAAGAAACACAAGAGGCGCAAGAATGCTTGCTCACAGATCAGTGTGAGAAGGGAAACAGTCTTTACAACGTGGCATTCACTACGCAATGCCTTTACCATGTGTTCTTTCCCACACAATGCCTTTACCATGCAATGCCTTTACCATGCAGGCCTTTACCACTGATGCAACTTAGAGGCTGCTCACTCTTTACATGAAACTTAAACTTTTAATGAGAACGATAACAGACACCTAAACTGAATGTGCACCTTGCACACTTCTTAGAAAATGACAATGATTATGAGAAAATGTAGTACATGCACTCTGAAAGAGTGCTCAGATTGTAGAAATAGTGGGGAAATTATATAATGTGTGTCTAAATATGTTTAAGACTTGATTTTCGTATAAGTCTAAATCATGCTAAACACTCTAAAGTTGTTAAGTATTACTTATCTAAACGGAACTTTTGGTATTAAACAATTAACACAAATTGATATATAAAAGCTATAGTTATGATACATTATTAGGTTTTATTTGCAACTTTAATTAGTTTATATGCTGAACTTTAATGTAAATTGGTCACAAAGCCATTCTTTTTTTCTCTCTGAAATACACTATTGAATTATGAAAAGTTGGTGCAAAACTGTTATCCAAGTAGATAGAAAGCTTAAACTTTCCTGATGTGATCTGTATATGCGTAGAGTTTCAAATTTCCTAAAACAATAAAAAAATAAAAGTATACACATATGTATATGTTTTTCAATGTAGTAATTGGCTATACTTGCTATTGAACAGTTTCATGAGGCAATCTATGATAATTGACTGCCAGGACAAATGCATGAATGAATTTACACATGCTTATGTTTAAAGATACACTCATATATAAATTGTGCTTTAGTGCCATTTTATACATTAACTTTACTTCATTCTTTAGGCCTGCACTTTCTCATGATGTCTGTGAGAAGGTATTCTATTTCAGCTATTCACTCATGTAACGTTCTTGTACTTTCTCGTAAGACGTATGGAAAATTGATACATATTATATTAGAAGATTGATACTCCTATAAGAACAAGACATTTGCAACTAGTACACGAGAAAGGTCCAACTTTGAATGGCATTTTGAGATTTAACCTGTGTGCCTGAGATGGACAGTCGATTCCCACACTTCTTGTGGGAAAATTCTTAACTGTTACTACTTTTGCATCTTGTGAGTGGAAGATGAACTCATGAATGTCAGATGGTGATGGTGCAACATCCGGACTGAATGAATTATATTATCAAATGGCTAAGAGGGAAGTGAATGCGACTTCTTCTGGTTCTTGGTCCGATCAGACGGCTTTCTTACCCGACCACATTCTTATACTGAAAACTTTGCGGACTCCTTCCTGTCCATGCAAACGGCAGGAACATCTTGCTTAGCAGACTTTCCTTGGACTCTTTGGCAGAACCATATCTCGTAATGTCCTGCCGAGAATTCTTTTGAAGCTGCTTATTTTAATATCCCTTCCATGAACTATCCTCCAATGGGCGTTAAGAACTTTACCTGTAGACTCTGTGTAATGTGTAGTTTTATACTATACCTACCTGTAACCTGCCTATTTGAGACTCATAACAGAGCTTCCTAAATGTCGACTGATGCTTTGTTTATCATTACTAATTATTTTAAACTTTATTTTAAACTCTGTCTGAGTCTTTAAAATTTCATAAACGTTCTTTCCACAAGGGTTGTGTCTGAGATATTTAGAATCCAAAAGTATAGCAGAAATAGTCATAAATTGTTCACAGAATATCAGGTTCTGTTGTTGCTCTTTTGTATTTCGGTAGCAGAGTTGTTAGTCTGTGATTCTAGTCCGTTTAAATTTCTTCTGGAGATTTGGGCTTCCAGTTGCCATCCTGTATCTTTACAGTATGGTCCTAAGAATAATATACCTGAATTTAATTATCAATCTATAAGTTGGTTACTAATTCCTGGTCCTCATTGGGTAGCCAACGTTGACACCCTAATTTCCGTCAACCCTCAATACGATGAGCAAGATCCATCAGAGGACCACTGAAGGTGAGATAAAATGCACTAAGTAAAGTAGAAGTACAGGTTAATAGGGCCCGGTAAAAACGCTGAACACCAGCTATTTACCTTTAACACGCAACAAAAAGGTAAGTATATATCTAGTAAGTGTGAGTCTGTATATATATATATATCCAACCAAAGTGCCACGCAAATAAACCATGACCTTAACAGGGCGGCCAGTGCTACTGGTGCGAGGCTTCCAGGAAAACATACCATCCAAGCCTCCTTTCTTTCCAAAGAGGCACACCGGCGCTGGCTGGGTTGCAATAAAACATTTATTGGTAGAACAACACGAAGGCAAGAGGCTTCCTTATCCCAACGTTTCTGCTCATAAGAGCCTTGATCACGGGAGGCAGTCTCTGAATTTTGAATTCACCCACGTGATTTGCTTTTAAACAGCGTGGGCCGTATTCTCTCACAGAGTGCGCCAAGGAAATCTTTTCAGGCTTTAAATGTAAAGGGCACCTTAATCCAATGTCTTTCAATGTTTGTAATGCGCCCCAAATTATTCTTTTTCTTTTTTCCATGCCTTTTCCATCACGCAAAATTAAAGTCAGCTTCATTGCACAGTTCGTAATAATAATGTTCCACTCACTTGATTTTAAAGCAGCACCAGCCCGCAATATTGGATAAACATCCTTCTGCTCCCAAACTCAAATATATATATCATCTTGCGCGGTCGCTAGTAGGTAGTTATAGTTAGGACCTAGTTTCCATAGGAAATTCTTATCATTCTTTTCCTAATAACTTTGGCGCCGGTTGCCGAATCTTCGCAAAATTTTCAACACTGGTGGGGCACTCTGGTCAGCTCCTATCCTGAAAGGTTGGGGGTGATTTGTCAATTGGGGGCCGAGAAAAAAGGGGGTCCCAAAACACGTTTTCCCCATGTTATTTCCCATAGGAAATTTTAGACACGGCTACAGCCCGAACTGCTGAACGGAATTACACCAAATTTGGCAAAAAGGTAGCCCTTGGTTCAGAAAGCGCCCTTTTTTTTAAATGGTGTAAATCCGTTAAGTAGTTCCAGAGAAATTAAAAAAACTAGTGGACAAAAAATCAATTTCCCATAGGAAAATTTAGACACGGTTATAGCTAAAACTGCTGAACGGAATTACACCAAATTTGGCAAAAAGGTACTGTTTGGCATAGAAAGCGACCTTTTTAAATGGTGTAAATTCGTTCAGTAGTTTTTGAGAAATTAAGAATTAAAGATAGTGATGTCTAGAGGCACGGAGGATCCGCGCACCCACCAGATCACGAGCTTCATGCTAATTGGCTGTCAACACTCAAAACCAGGAAGTGTTGGCAGCCATCTTGTCCCTCCGTAGAAGCAAGGCACAAGAAAACAGAAAATAAATGTGTTAAACAGGAAAAGGGAGCAGGGTAGAAACACCCTGACCCCCTAGGCCTGCTCAGGGGGCCCCACAAGGACCCCCAGGGCAAAAAAAAAGCATTTATTTATTTATTTTTAAATTGAGGGATGTGCAGAGGATCTGCGGATCTGGCCGTGAAGATTTAAAAAATGAAGCGCAGGCTCCCGCACTTCGTTATTAATTAGCCCACCGGTGAGCCAAATCCCGCAGGCAAGGGCAAAAAATAATTGCGGGGGCCCAGGTGGACCCCCGCAGCCCCGGGGACCACCACCTCCCAGGGCATCTATAAATATTTGCGGGGGTACACAACCCCCCCGCAGCCCCGGGGACCGCCACCCCCAGAGCTTTCTTTTTAATGTATAGGGGGCCTCAAAGGCCCCCCCAGACCCCAGGGACCGCCACCCCCGGGGCTTTTTTAAAAAAAATAGTAGACCTGTGTGGGGGGACCGCCATCCCCCAGGGCCGGCTCCTGCAGTGTCCCGAGGTGCCTACCCCAGGGACACTGCTGTTTGCAATGGTAGGGCAGGAGCCTCGCGGCTCCCGCCCTGTCATTGCAAACTCTGCTTTGCTTCATTGAAGCGAGAGCAGGGAAAACTTCTCTTGCTTCAATGAAGAAAAGCAGAATTGCTTTTCCATAAAGGGAGCTGCATGTCAGCAGCTTCCCTTGTGGAAAAGCAATGCCGGCTCCCGCAGGACGCGGGGGGCCGGCAGGACCGTGGGGGGATTGGGGACCCCCCACGGTCCCCAACGGGAGGCCAGGTCCTGGGGGATGGGGTCTCCGGGGCCATGAGTGGCCTGGGGGGGGGCCACGTGGACCCCTCCCTCATAAAAAAATAAATAAAATGTTTTTAAAACTACGCAAAGGCTTGCTCCGGGGATTGGGGTCACTGGGGCCATAAATGGCCTGAGGAGGGGGGCCACGCAGCCCCCCTCCAATTAAAAATAAAACAATGGACATGCTCTGGGGATGGGGTCCCCGGGGACGAAAATGGCCTCAGGAGGGGGGCCATGCGTCTCCTCTTCCGTTTTTTTTTTTATTTAACAAAATAGGGGTCCGGATCTGGGGGATGGGCTCCCCAGGGCCCAAAAATAGGAAAGGAATGGGGGCCACACAGCCCCCCTTCAAAAAAAATTAATTAAAAAAAAAGATCGGAATCGCGCCGGAGGCCACGCCCCCTCCCTGCAGCACTCTGCAAACACGCCCCTTGGTGCATTGTAAGATGGGGAACTAATTCCCCTTGAATACTGGGGGTCCCTGGGGGCTACCTAGCCCACAAGGAATCTCCAGTATGCGCCAGGGAGCTGCGTTGCAGAGAGGTGTTCATAGGCCACGCCCCTTTTTACACCTCTCTGCAACGCAGGTCTGTGGCGCTTACTGGAGGTACCTGGGGGCTAACTGGATCCCAGGGACCCTCAGGATTCAAGGGGACTTTATCCCCCAACTTAAAATGCACCACGGGCGTGTTTGCACAGTGGTGAGGGAGGGGGCATGGCGGAGGTGACATGTGTACAAACACGCCCTGTGGCGCGTTTAAAGTTGGGGAATTATTCCCCTTGAATACTGAGGGTCCCTGGGGGCCAACTAGCCCACCAGGTACCCCCAGTATGCGCCAGGGAGCTGCATTGCAGAGAGGTGTTCAGAGGCCACGTGCCTTTTTACACCTCTCTGCAACGCAGCTCTGTGGCGCTTACTGGAGGTACATGGTGGGCTAGGTTGGACCCTAGGGACCCTCAGGATTCAAGGGGATTTTATCCTCCAACTTAAAATGCACCACGGGCGTGTTACCTCCAGTAAGTCCCACACAGCAGGATTGCGGAGAAGTTGTCAGACGCCTTAGAAATTCACTAAAAAACAAAGGTTACAGGGAGATTATAGTTTGGGTCAGATGTTACTCATATAATACCAGCGAAATTCATCTTTTATAGTTAGCTCAGTTAACTTATAACTCGCACCCCGCAGTGCACTGTTTATGACCTCACATATTACATCACTCATAGCATGGTCAGTGACATCACTGATGACATTAGCTCAAGAAAGGGAAAACTTCAAGCAGCCAGGTGTCTGCTGTGATGCAGTGTTGAGGTATGACCGAAGACTCTTCTGACTGCTCCTGTCTGTGGAAACTCTAGGTCACAGTGCCTCCCTTTGGCAATGTTAGTGTTTTAGATAGCGCCAAGTCCCCAGGCAACCTTCGCAGGTGGCCTATCTCTCTCTCCTTTGTAATAGGTTCATACCATGACCAGTGACACAGACACACATGTTGACTCATAGAAGATATCCATTTAAGAATACAGGGCAGGCTGTCATTAGCCACTGGTGGCAGATTTCCAGGAGGTGACCTTGCAGCATTACGGTACCGAAGTGTGTGACAGAGACTGGTTCTGGCAAGTCTCCTCCAGTATGAAAGCAGACTGGTAGTATCGCCCCTGAACCCACCTCTGACCAACAGAAGCTCTATGATTTAGGCCCTGGTTCAGGCACTGAATTCCCCATGCAGGCTGTCACTGGCCATGGCCATTAGTGGCACACTGCCCAGCCGCTGGCCTAGCAGAGGCAACCTGTATCAGTGTTCAGGGGTGTGTGACAACCTATTTCAGTCAGACGTCCTACACCAGTATGAACCCAAGTTGTTAATTCCCCCCCATCAGCAGGCTCATGATTATGGCACTTTCCAAGCACTGAAATAGTCAGAATGGCCTGTCACTGGCCATGTTTGCCAGTGGGTACGAGAGGGCCTGTAAGCAGAGCATGCTCCAGTCAAGCCCTTGCACCAGGGGTAGACCAGACTGGAAGGTCTCCCCCGCAGCCCGGTAAATTAACCCAGGCTCTGTGTAATGGCCGCCCTACTGCTACAGCCTTCCCCTCTAACCCCAGGCTGCTGAGTCACCATCCTTAATGCCGCTAATTGCTGCGGTACAGCAGGTAGACGCCTGCTCTCAGCCCGGGCTTTGGATCACGTATTCAGAGGAAGGCGCTGCTTCATTGCAATGCAAACCCAAGAGCTTGTTTGACATGGCACTCGCTAAGGAAATAAGGGTTTAAGAATGTATTTCCTTTATTTCCCTGTGTTTTATGTGATTGGAAGGAGGGTTTCAGAAACAAAGTACTCTAGAAGCTATTTTCAATAATTAATGTTAGAGTGCAGGTAGATTATTTTGGTAAATTGGTTGTTATAAAGAAAATATTGGTTTTACCTCACCCTATCCCTAAAACCTTGTAAATGTTTATAATCTCTCTCACTCTCTCGCTCCGTGTTTCCTCTCGTACTGTCTCTCGGGCTTTCTTTGTCTCTCCCTTTTTGTCACTCTATCTCACTGTACTTTTCTCTCCTCTGCTGCTCTTCCAGCTCCCCCCTTACCTCAAACTCATACTCAGATTCTAGTTTAGTCTAATTCTCTGTCACATTGTCTCTCTTACCCAGACCTCCCTGCATGTCTCTATCCTTTCAGATCTTGGTGTCTCTCACCTCTTTATTTTCTTTCTTGCTATCTCTTCTTCATTGCACCGCTCTCTATCTCTCGGGTACACACATGCATTCACTCTCTCAAGCACATACATAAATGCAAACACACATACATAAATGCACACAAACACAACACATTAAAATCCCTGTGCGCACGCATACACATAAACACACAAATGCATGCCACAGACAGACACACATACATTTGAACTCACACAACCACACATAGCATACTTATCTGCACATGCACATATACATACACACGCATACATAAACAAATACCCACGCATACATATACAAACCTCAGTCTTTCACCGTCACCGTCTTTCATAATCGTACTTTCTTTCACTGCCTTAAACTGCCTTAAACCCTTCACTATCTCTCTCCATATTTCCTTCTCATCCTGTCTCTCACCCACTTTCTTCTCTTTGTCTCTCCCACATCCTCACAAACACTTCTTTTTTCTCTGTCTCTCTTGCTTCTCTCTGTCATTCTGACTTTCTTCCCTTCCTCTCTCTTCTGTTTCTGTCCTCCGACGCACACTCTTTCTCCATTCCCCACTGATACCTCCTTGCACTCCTTGACTTCATGTCACTCCCTCTTTCTTTATTTCCACCCCTTTCATTAGCGGAACTATTGTGTTTTCCATACCCATGCACACACGCTCACTTCAAACGTGGAGAAGATGATTCAAATTCTGTCATTAAGCGTGCGCACCTGATAGTAAACATGGGAAGCCTATGAATGGTGTGTAAATTATCGGATACTTTGGGGACCTTTGAAATTCAGTCCCATCATGGTCTTTTCTCTTTTTTGCATCATCTCCTAGTTATTCCTGCCCTTTCAGGGTCATAAAACATTGCAGATGATTTTATAAAGAAAGGCACACTTCAGGACAGCAGGTGCACCTAGATAGGAACAGTGTGTGAATGTCGGCAAGGGGTTTCACAAAATCTCAAAGAATAAGAAACAAGAGCTCTTCTGAAATGATTTTCAATGGGACTCAGTTTTTCAAGTTCTCTAATGTGTGGGAAACCTTTTTATTCTGGCGTACTGTGTTTTTTGTGCCCATGGCTCCGGGAAGGTGGCGGTCCCCGGGGGCCAATATCGGCCATGGGGAGGTTTATATGTATGTTAAGCTGAAATACAAACAAGTGCAGGAGACTGTGATTGACCACGCTTGTTTTTTTAAAAAAAATTGCGGCGAATTTGTGACTCTGTCACTATTCCGCAGCAATTTGTAAAAAAAAAAAATTCTGCCTTGATGAGGTTATAGGGAGAACCCTGCACCAAGGCTATGGGTCAGATTAGTCATACCCTGACCCCTTTTCTTATTTTTCCTTTTTTAAGGGATGCGGCTGAGTCCGAGTCCCAAGATGGCTGACAACACTTCTTGGTTGAAGTGTTGGTAGCTAATCTGATCTCTGCACGAGATCGAGAGTATTCGCGGAGGGGTCGCCTCCCGAAATAATCCAATTTGGTTTTATTTAAATAGCTCTAAAACTACTGAACGGATTTACACCAAATAACAAAAAGGTCGCTTTCAGAACCAGGACCTTTCTGTCAAATTTGGTGTAATTCCATTAGGTCTGTGGTCGTGTCTAAAATCTCTATGGGAATTAACATGGGGAAAAAGCATTTTGGCCCCCCTTTTTCTCAGACTCCGATTGTCGAATTAGCCCAAAACTTTCAAGACAGCAGCTGAACCAACTCATACTAATTATGAAAATTTCAAAAAGATTTATCAAGTGGCACAAAAGTTATTGGCAAAACAAAAAACGCTTTTCCTATGGAAACTAGGTCCTAACTAGAACTACCTACTGGTGAGTGAGTTACCAAGCCATGAAAGTTATACAATCACATTTATCACATGTAATAAATAATATAAAAGTGAGTTGGAAAGCACAGTTAGAGTGATGGAGTCATGCCTCCTTAACCATGAACCGGCCAAAGAATTTACACAGTTGCACAACTCACTGTTTTTATAAATCTGTGGGAACTTCCAAAAACAGAGCAAGGCTAGGGCGAAAGACACCAGATCTAAACATCACTGGTATATCCATGAATGTAGATGTGCCCGGTACGCCCTTGGTGAAGCAATTAAGTCGGGTGTTGTGGCTAAAGAGCGAACTGCCAGGTCTACTTACAAGAATGTTATCCAGTGCTCCAAAAAATCTTGGGATGAGGACAGATGGCAGGAATTAAATTGCGCTTGCGACAGTAACAACTCCAAGTGGTTCTGGAACGTGGTTAAGTGGGGCAGGGGTGGAGTAGCACAGTCACCGGAAAATCACGTTGAACCCTATGTGCGGGTTAGCGACTTTGCCACTCAATACGCTGATGGCGAAGCAGAAGATAAATTACCATTTACGATCTATCCTTACCCTGCTGACAGGGTATTTGATGAGGCAGATGTCAGTGGCACACTTAGTGCTTTAACAGGTGGTAGAGCCCCGGGGATAGACTGTATCCCTGCCAATATTTTCCTGTATGACAGACCAAAATGGACCAACTATATACTACTACTCGCTAATGGCATAGCCCAAGGAGCACCCATCCCGGCCACTTGGCGGGGGGCGGAGATAATTTCCATATATAAAAAAGGAGAGAAATCCATGCCTGGCAACTATAGTCCCAAAAGCCTTATAGATTTGATACAGAAAGGGGTGGCCAGGCTTGTTCTGGCCAAGGTCCAGGACTGGATTGATGTTAATACCATTCTCACCCCTCTCCAGGCAGCCTTCAGGGCCCATATTTGCACAATTGACCAGGTCTTTCGCTTTGTTCTTATATATTGGCGGATAATCATTCTCGGCAAGGGTAGCATGTATGCTGCCTTCGTCGACCTCAGATCCACCTTCAGCCTGGTCTCACGGATTAAATTGTGGGAGGTCTTGAAGGAGATGGGGATGGCACTCGATTTACTTTCCTTGATTACCCACCTCCAGGAGGAAAACTATGCACAAATAAGTTGGGGGCGGCAGGAAATAAGACAGATCCTGTGTGAAAGGGTGTCTGTCAAGGATGTGTGTGGGCTCCCACATTGTTTCCTCTCTTCATAAACGGAGTCGCAAACTATCTTGATGACATCCACACTGATGCTCCTGTCTTAGCTGGAAGAAAAATTCCCATTCTAATGTTTGCAGATGACACGCTAATAATCTCCAAAACTCCTAGTGGATTGCAGGGTGCCCTCCATCGTTATGAAGAGTTTTGTCTCCTGAGAGGTGTTAAAATGAATGCAGCCAAGACAAAGTTCATGGCATTTAACCAGCATAGATCCTTCAAGGGGAAAATGATGATGGATGGGCTCACCCTGGAGCAGGATGATGCTTTTGTTTATCTGGGCATCAAACTGCAGAAGGACATAAGGTGGAAGCCACATGGCACTAAAGCATCGGCAGTTATCTGGCACCCTTAGAAAGGAATTTGAAACGTCTCTGACAAAGCCCCTTAGTCCGGCATTTCAAATCTATAACAGCAAAGTGGTGAGCTCAGTCCTATATGGGGCTGAGCTGTGGGACCTAGAGAATTTGACCCAGCTAACAAGTTCTAAGAATGCGTTTCTGTGCGCGATTACCAGTGTGCCACAGAGTACACCTACCCTCCCCCTAAGGAATGACCTAGGCAGGAAAGCCCTGACGGATCTAACCAGGCTATGGCCAATTCTATACTGGCATAGAATATGGTGTATGCCGGAACTGGCAGCATATACAGAGGCCGAAGGGATATCATCAATTTGGATTGTTTCCACAAAATCAGCTGGTTGCGAGGTCTGAGAAGTCTGATTAAGAAAATGGGCTTATCACACCTGTGGGATTCCCCATCTACCTCAATGTTCCCGTCAAAAAACAGCCTCAAAGAAACCTACTGGGAAATGGTTGCACATGAAGAGTTTAGGTGCCATGACCCCACCTCACTCTTGGGGCTCTTTCTTCAGATAAAATCATGCCCGTGCCTCGAGCCCTATTGGGATATCATCAAAAAGCCTTTGGACCGAAAACTTTACTTCCAATTCAGACTAGGATCTATATCCCTGAAGTGTTTTTCTTCCAAATGGTCTTCCACCGGGGACAACAAATGTCATATATGTGCCAAATATATTGAATCATATTTGCATGTGCTTTTAGCCTGCCCTGCCTATGCCGGCCCGCGTAAAGTTTGGCTGGCGCAGCTCTGTAAGAATATGGGCACAAGATCACACAGCATAGCCCCGCGAATCCTTTGCTCTGATCCATCGCCTAGGTACGCAACCCCCGGTGGCAAAATTCTTGAGATGGATGTGGCACATTCGTTCCAAACAAATTATGGCTGGAAAATGATCATGATAAAATCCTTTAACATCGTGTAGGTGCATGTGGGCAAAATGTGACTTGTGGGGCCCAACACGACTGTAAAGGCTTATGAGACTGTCTGTACTTTATGTTTTGTTATGTCATTTCATGTTTTTTTCATAAGGCAATAGCTCCAATTGCCATTCTTGCCATTTTTTGCACAAACGTTTTAACTTAGATTTGAACTTTTGTACTGTTTTTTTTAACTTTTTATCTGTAATGCTTTCATGACTTGCATAGTTGAACAAAGCTTCTTCGACTGACTGAATATGATAAACATACAGTCCTATATACACAATTTAAAACTATAAATAAGTTTAAAAAGACAAGTGGATCTAATGGCAACTCATATCAATGCTATGATACCAGTCAGTCAGTCAGTCAAAAAGATTGTTTATTTAGACCCTTGGTCTTTAAACAAGGACGAACATCCAATCATCATACATATCAATGGTTTAAAAAATCAGCTCCAGTTACAAACTTTATCAAACAAATAAAATACTACCACTATATTAAATATCCATCTAAAAGAAGTGCAATCTATCTCGCAATTATTTAAATTCCAAATAACATTCCTAAAAACTGGTGTACTTCCATGGTAAAGCAGCAACATCTACTCTTCACATTTTTAAGAAAATTATTAACTGCAAGTATAAACTTCCCTAATGCACATGCTACATCTAAGGCGTGCATATCTAACAGCAGATCTCCTGCCTGTTCCCGATTCCTAACCTCGTATTTTAGGAATATTGGACGTAGCCACAGTTTTTGTGCATCGAGAACATATAGACAGTCCAATAAAATGTGTAGAATGTTGCATTTTGTCCCTAAATTGCAGGTGCACTTCCCATCTGGGTCAACCATAACCCTCTTAATCCTATCATTCTCATAACATGGATTAATCCCAGTCCTTATCTTTAATAATTCTCTCCTTATACAGCGATTGGGAAGGAAATCTAGGTACGGGAATTGTTGGCTATTTTGCCAAGATTTTAACATAAAATGTACGGATCTTTTCCCTTCCAAGTATTGCCTATCCGTGGCCCATGATATTTCTTTCCCTGCTGTCCTGAGTTCCGCCTTACTTATAGTCGGATGCAAGTTCTGCTGGCTTACATCAACCATCAAATCCCTACATGCCATAGTCACTATTTCTCTAACCCCCTTTGCCCACTTCATTTCACTCTGTAGGATCTCACATTTACACCAAGAAGATACTTTTTGCCCCTCTTCACCACCCAGGCATTGCCAGAACCTTATTAGTGCCATGGTTGAGATTTTCTCCCATGAGACCATACCTGTTTCTAGTCTTATGGCCTGTATCATGGAGGAACTAGTTAAGGACAGCAATTGTTTTACACATTTTCCTTCTTCAACATCCCACTTTCTCTTACCACTTAAAAATAGCAGTTCAGCACCATATAAAACCTGGGGGGTACTATAGCCCTATAGGCATTCTGGTCAGGTTTATCCGTCATTTCGCCATAGGAAGCATTACATTTCCTCAGGCCACTAACTGAGGTTAGGGCCCGATTTCTTAGTTCATCCAGATGAACTTTTCACCTCATAGATTTCTCTAAACAGATTCCTAGATATTTATACTCATTAACTTTCTCCAATTTTATGGAGTCTAAGACCCAGTTGAAAATCTTCCTCTTTTTGCCGAAGCAGAACATCTTTGTTTTTTACAGGTTTACTGTTAATTTCTTTCGACTACAGTAATCCCCAAACTCTTTGAGCTTTCTCTGGAGACCTATCTCAGTGTGGTCCATAATCACCAAATCATCTGCGTAAAGTAAGCATGCGATATGTTTTCCGTCGGCTGGCCCCCCTCATCGATCTGAAACTGGCGGGCCAGTCTGCTATAAATAAAGAAAAAAGCAGTGGGGCCAGCACACACCCCTGTCTTAGCCCATTTTCAATCAAAATCTTCCGTGACAGCGTTCCCTCTGAATCAAGAATAACCTGGGCCCAATTCTGACTATGTAGCCCTAGTATTATTGATATGATCCCCTTGGGGATATCTAAGACCCCTAGCATTTCCCAAAGCCGTTCTCGACCCACCAGGTCGAATGCGGCCCGGAAGGCTACGAAACAGCAGAATAAACTACCCCCCTGTTCCATAGATTTCCGAGCCAATGCCCATAACGCAAAACAGTGATCAATTGTGGAGTGGCCCTCCCTAAATCCACCCTGTTCGGGAGGCACCACTTCATTGTCTACAGACCACTCTTTAAGTTTTTCGAGAATTATTTTAGAGAACACTTCTTCACTGATATCCAGGAGGTTGATTAGCCTATACTTTTTGGGTAGCATGGCTGGAAAATGATCATGATAAAATCCTTTAACATTGTGTAGGTGCATGTGGGCAAAATGTGACTTGTGGGGAAAATGATGATGGATGGGCTCACCCTGGAGCAGGATGATGCTTTTGTTTATCTGGGCATCAAACTGCAGAAGGACATGAGGTGGAAGCCACACATCGAAGCCATGGCACTAAAGCATCGGCAGTTATCTGGCACCCTTAGAAAGGAATTTGAAACGTCTCTGACAAAGCCCCTTAGTCCGGCATTTCAAATCTATAACAGCAAAGTGGTAAGCTCAGTCCTTTATGGGGCTGAGCTGTGGGACCTAGAGAATTTGACCCAGCTAACAAGTTCTAAGAATGCGTTTCTGTGCGCGATTACCAGTTTGCCACAGAGTACACCTACCCTCCCCCTAAGGAATGACCTAGGCAGGAAAGCCCTGACGGATCTAACCAGGCTACGGCCAATTCTATACTGGCACAGAATATGGTGTACGCCGGAACTGGCAGCATATACAGAGGCCGAAGAGATATCATCAATTTGGATTGTTTCCACAAAATCAGCTGGTTGCGAGGTCTGAGAAGTCTGATTAAGAAAATGGGCTTATCACACCTGTGGGATTCCCCATCTACCTCAATGTTCCCATCAAAAAACAGCCTCAAAGAAACCTACTGGGAAATGGTTGCACATGAAGAGTTTAGGTGCCATGACCCCACCTCACTCTTGGGGCTCTTTCTTCAGATAACATCATGCCCGTGCCTCGAGCCCTATTGGGATATCATCAAAAAGCCTTTGGACCGAAAACTTTACTTCCAATTCAGACTAGGATCTATATCCCTGAAGTGTTTTCCTTCCAAATGGTCTTCCACCGGGGACAACAAATGTCATATATGTGCCAAATATATTGAATCATATTTGCATGTGCTTTTAGCCTGCCCTGCCTATGCCGGCCCGCGTAAAGTTTGGCTGGCGCAGCTCTGTAAGAATATGGGCACAAGATCACACAGCATAGCCCCGCAAATCCTTTGCTCTGATCCATCGCCTAGGTACGCAACCCCCGGTGGCAAAATTCTTGAGATGGATGTGGCACATTCGTTCCAAACAAATTATGGCTGGAAAATGATCATGATAAAATCCTTTAACATCGTGTAGGTGCATGTGGTCAAAATGTGACTTGTGGGGCCCAACACGACTGTAAAGGCTTATGAGACTGTCTGTACTTTTTGTTTTGTTATGTCATTTCATGTTTTTTTCATAAGACAATAGCTCCAATTGCCATTCTTGCAATTTTTTGCACAAACGTTTTAACTTAGATTTTAACTTTTGTACTGTTTTTTTAACTTTTTATCTGTAATGCTTTCATGACTTGCATAGTTGAATAAAGCTTCTTTGACTGACTGAATATTATAAACATTCAGTCCTATTTACACAATTTAAATCTATAAATAAGTTTAAAAAGACAAGTGGATCTAATGGCAACTCATATCAATGCTACGATACCGCTATGGCTTAAATTAGATTGGCTTCAAATACAGTGCCAGTCAGTAAAATCATGTGTGCACCTCAGTTAAACAAATAATAATATACCTATAATTTAAGCCTTCGGTTCCTATGTAAAAATTAAAAAAACATCCAAATGTTAATAAAATAAGTATTTACTAAGATTTTATTACTCAAAGCTTGGAGTTGGTTAAGGCCTTTTTAATTTGGTTCCATGCACAATAAAGGTACCGAGATACAGCAGAAAACTATTTCTCTTGAATCACTTTTCAACAGACTTGCAGCTACTCAATAGTGCCTAATTCCCATAGCAATTATCAATTTCTTGTGTGCTATCTTATAGTGAGGACAGAAAAACAAAAAATGCACTTCCGTCTCAATAGTTTGTGGGCAACTAGGATAGAATTTTAAGTTGGTAGATCCATTGCACCATTTCGAGGTATGATCTCTCAGCAAAAGGCAACATCTACACTGCACTTATAGGCATTTGGCCTGGAAAGGAAAAATGTTATCCATATAGGGAGCAAGCCTTGGGACACAATGCTATTTCAGGAACTGGCCCGTTATGCAACCCTCCTGATGGACTCTTTATGTTTGCAGCAGAACTTCCTCCCAATGTAAATGCTTTACTTTCTGTGTGTCTGCTTTAGGGATCTGCTCTGGTGCTGTCCACAATTCTCCCAATCCTATTCTCTTACACATTTTCCTTATTGCATTCAAACAAGGAGTACTCGCATCCTTCTCAAGAGCTAGCAATTCCTTTACAGAATCCCTATAGGCTGCTAACTCTTGGGTAGACTAAAGTCTAATGGTATTCAATGTATTGGGGTTATAGCTAGATCATGTCTCAGTGGTGTGATAGGTGAACTTGGGGGAATTTAAAGAGAGCCCTAATAAATGTATTCTCAACTTTAGTTAAACTTTCTGATTTGACATATGCCCATACCTCCGCTCCATATACTACCGCTGTTAATATCAAGACTTTATATACAGTAATAGCAAAAGACACTGCACCCCCAGAGGCAGCCTTATTTTTTCTCCCTATTGCAAATGCTTTCTGGTGTAAAATGACTTTGCTTTTTTCCAACTGAACTTCCCAAGTTAGGTTCTCTGGCAGTCTGACACCTAGATAATTAAAATGTGAAACTGTCCCAAGGGGCAGCCCTTCCATTGTTACATTCCCTCTGTACGATTGAAGGGGATTTATAGTCATAAATTTCAATTTAGTTGGATTCAGCTCTAAGCCCCTTTCCTCGCAAAAGGCAACAAAGGCATTTAATTCTGATTGAAGCCCCATTGGTGTTCTGGATATTAGCAGAGTGTCATCCGCAAACATTAAGATCGGGTTGGACACTCCTACTAGTTTAGGTGCATCATGCCTACAATCTGCCAACTTTTTTTTTACAGCTTCATTGATATATAAGGTAAAAGTGTGGGGGTGAGAACACAACCTTGTCTCATCCCTAGCTTAATATCAATTCTATCTGTTAAATCTCCTGCAATATTCCATCTCACCTTGGCATACAATTTTGCGTGGAGAGTCTTCAAAATCCATAGCAAGTCTCTAGGATTCCATAACCGACCAGGACTTCCCATAGGGTATCCCAGGGGAACATGTCAAATGCCGCTCTCAGATGAATGAGAGAGACATATAGATGCTGATGTCTCTAGGTGACATATTTCCAAGATATCACCTTGAAGTGAAGGACCTGATCCAAGGTACTAATCTTAGTCCCGAAACCCAAATGTGTGTCTTCGGGAATATTATTCTCTTCTATCCAGTCATGGAGCCTAAATAACACATGGCTACAAAAAATCTTTTATGAATTATCCAACAGGCCTATAGTTCGATAGGTTATCCCTTTCCCCCTTTTAATATATGGGGATGATGACAGATCCATACCATGTGTGGGGGGTTTGGGTCACCCTTTAAAATACTATTACATACCGCGTTTAAGTCAGAGATCAAATTTCTGGTTGAGATAGGAACAGGTCGCCCGCTATCCAATCCATCCCAACGCCTTTTGTTTCTTCATCTGTTTTAGTGCTAAATCTATTTCATTTAAGGTAAAATGTAACTGAGCTGCAGTGAGAACGGGTACTCTCTTTTCCCCATGAGTAAGATTCCCCTCATTCCCAACTGATTCTCCTGCTAGAGATCTGCTAGGAGTTTTTGTATAATCCAACCCCTTGTACAAAATTCCAAAATGGGCTACCCATGTATCTGGCTTTATTACTGATTCTAGACAATTGACAGATCATAAATTAACTGCTATTAATTTCGAAAAGGCCTCTTGATCCCCGTTTCTTATCCTTCTGTAATTACTATCCATCGTTCAGCTTCCCAATCCCCTTTAGCTCTAGATAGGGCAGTCTTACACTTATTCCTCGCCTTGACAATTTCTAATCTGTTGCCCTTTTATTTACAGAACTTAAAAGATTGTATTTCTCTGAACGATTACTTTTCATATACCATGAGGTGGGGAGTTTTGGACAGGAATCCCTCTTCTGCTCTACATATATATATATTTAGGGATCTCACTTACCTGATATATCCTTGCCATTTCAATGTAAAGGCATGTGTGGTAAAGACTTGTGTGGTAAAGGCAATGCATGGTAAAAGATGCGTGGTAAAGGCATGGGTGGTAAAGGTATTTGCTTTAATGTAATGCAAGCGTGTCATTATGAGCGGTTTTGAATGGGCAGATCTTGAAGTTATCACAGACTTATAATACACTTTTACATGGTGTGGTGTGATATTGCATCCAGGTGTTTTATGGTTTGCAGGTTCATAATTGACCTGCGATTTTACATTACAGTGGGTCTTGCCATCAACAAAATAAACAATTATTGAGAAAATGAAGAAATGATTGGGCGTATTCGAGAATCTTTGATTGTTGTTTCTGAAAGCAATTACTTTTTGCTCCCTCGTCGCACGCACACACAACCATCTGTTGTTATTCACTGCACAAAAAATATGTACCCAGATTACATAGCCACGCGATATTGTGCCAATCTTGTATTTTCGTTGCTTGTAAAGCCTACAGTTGCTTTAATTGAATTTATTATTTAAAACAGGATAGTGAGAGAGTATTATTGTTTTTATATATAATTATTTTTTGCTGTGATTTTTGTATGGACAGAGTGTGAAAAATAAATGTCAAAAATGCTACTTACTATCACGCTTTTCACGTAGCCAGCGGTTTCAAGAGTCTAATAAAAATAAAGTAGCACATATGAATTAGTATTAAAATCACCACATTTGCCGAACAATATCACAGACTTGCGTTGTGCATTTTCATTTTCATTTCTGTTTCTATAATTTGTGCTTCACTATCTAAACACGTTGTGTGTATAATTCCTCATCTTATACATTTTTAGTATCATTTCAGCATTCGAGGCTTTCTGCACCTGATTTTAGCTCTACCTGTGGATATCGAAAATGAAACTTCGGCGCAGTCCCTGAGCTTCATAAGGCAGTGTATAACTGCTCCCTTGGCCACCCACTGACTATAAATTTCCTTTTACAAATTTTAAACATTGTAGTTTTGGCTAAAAGCATTTTCATGTTTAAGTGATATGACAGTCTTATCAAGTTCTCAATATTGCAATTTCTATTAGGAATGACAATAATAAACGCACCCATGAGACATCATACAGGTCTGCTGTTCTACTGAATACCTATATCTTGAAACAGAATGTAAAAAAATCATTATGCCCAATGATAGGATTTTCTGAGTTCATTTCTTGAGACATTATGGAAAAAGAGGGAACTGTGCCATGTTGGCAATTTCTGACTCTCCCATAGGGCAATCTGGCAGTGCCAGAATGACTATTCTCACGGATAAGTCTGTGGGTCTGTTTTTTGGCTGTTTGTGGGCCTGTTTTATGGTCTGGTGCCAGTTTTTACTGCTGTTTTTCCTGATTTTACCCAAAACATTGCTCGCCGCAAGCACAAATACATGCAGTTTCTCATATCTTGCAAAACCCCTACACAGAATGTATTTAGAAGTTTTAAACTCGCCCAGTTTGAAAATGTGGGCCATTTTATTAGCTGTTTGATTCGCTAAAGGGGGCCACTTTTATTTTGGTGCCCAAGACTATTTTCTGTCCCTGTTGGCGAAACTGGAAATCTGGGTTGCCATCCTGAAATCATTCCTCAAGACCCCCTTAAGGAATGAATTGACTTATAAGTCCTCGTCCGTTAAAAATAGAAATCGTAGGAACAGGCATTCATATTTTTTAAAGAAGTATTGAGCTATTATTAGGAGAGACTTCCATTGAGAAGCAAACAATTTGAAAACATTAAGATTGTATTGATCGCTTTGCATACGTACCTTGGAAAGTTCATCTATGATAGTTTGTTGTTCAAGTACCTGGAGCCTCAAAAAATCAACTTCCCTCTCTTCTTGACTGTGATCGAGGTCATTTAAAGAGCTTGGTCTCCGGATGGGTCCCACTCTTTGTCTCTAAACAATGTATAGGCAAAGTTATGTTTTCAGAGGAGGAACAATATATTTCCATGCACAAGCCAGTTTTATCAGTTTGACTTCTGTTACAGAACAGTGTAATTAAATATACAGTAATAACATCTTATGTAACTCCATGGAAGATCTTCAGTTTCTGTGGAGTTGAAATAAATTATTTTATTTTTTTAGCAGGCATGGATAACAACACACTCAGAATGTAATGATTTGCATATGTGTTACACAGATGTAGAATATAATTAATGTTTAATATAACAACTACTTTTGGCCCACTTGAGGTTCAACCATTTATGTTCAGCTATATCTGCAATTTTTAAATGTGCTTTTGTGTAATTCCTTGTGATAGGACCACAGTGAAGGAAAGCACCATAAGCTTTTTATGAAAGCGTGTGCCTAAAGCTTGGAAAGAAAGAATTACATTGTGCGTCACAAAGTTTACCGCATTTACTAGTAGATAGTAGATGGTAGCCATGCCAGAAGGGAGTCTTTGTAAGCGATGTGCTGAATCTTCCATGATTGTACAGCTGAGCAAGAAAATTATGGTGCCACCTGAAAAGTATCCACTCTCAAATGAAGTGCACACAGTTTAAGGCAATAAACTCTGTGAGGGGCATGAAGACTTGATGTGAGGATCTTCGAGTCCCAGCATTTGATGATCCTGCCCCTATTAGAAAGGGCATGGTTCGGCGTACCAGCAATGACATCACAACACTAGTGCATATAGGATTACATATGTGTGCCTCTCAGCCCCATGAATGGAGAGCACTTCCGCTCATCACTGTTTTCTGATCAGCCCGCTGGCAAAAAGGTACAAAACACTCGTGAAGGACAACATGGGGAAAACACACATGAAGACAGAGCAGCCAGAGTCAATGTTGGTGAACCAGTCACATACAAGTGGTCTTATAAGGCCCAGCAAGAGTTCAAAGGCATTCTCATTACAGGAGATAGAAAGGGCTCAACAGCCACATTTACCCTTTCCACCCAAAAACCCCACAGAGGCAAGGACTATTAGAGGAACTAACAAGCATTTGCAATGCAATAGGTTTCACATTTATGCGAGACCTATTGCATTGCAAATGGAAGGCATCAGGGACAATGGGAGGGAGGGTGGGTGGGGGGGAGAAGGCACAGACAACGGAAGGGAGGGCGGGCGGGGGAGAAGGCACGTACAATGGGAGGGCGGGAAGGCACAGACAATGGGAGAGCGGGCGGGAGGAGAAGGCACAGACAACTGGAGGGCGGGCGAGGGGAGAAGGCATGGACAACGGGGGAGGGAGGGTGGGGGAAGAAGGTACGACAATGGGAGGGAGGGGGGGAGTAAAGAAAGCACCAAAGCATGTTGTGTCTGCAGTAGGATAACCTCATTAAAGAAAATAGTGCTCACAGTCTAAATAACACGTACCGCGTAACAACTGTAGTAAAGAGGCCAGTCGCCATGGGAGGTAACAAATGAAGAGGAGGCGGTACTAAGGAGGGACTAACAAGCCTATTGACCAATTAGAAGCCAGCATTTTGGGCAGACAATGACACAAGCCAATGGTAAATATGGGCGGAGAGTGGGTGGGGCCTCTATTCCCTACTCCTCCACAATACGTCTCACAGAGCAGCGCATGCGCGCTTGCTCTAGGCTCGACCTAAAAAGTACTCAGCAGTGATACAAGCCCTCTTCCACACAGACCACAATGCGGGCCCAAAGCACATTTCTGTAGCAACTGTTGCTCAGAATGTGCCCACTTTAGCAGCACCCACGTCTGTGTCACTAGACCACCGCTAGGTCCAGATATAAAAGTCTCATAGAAACCCTAGTTAAGCAGGGATAGTCGAGAAGTGGCTCTTCATCCCACCTCCTACTATAATAATATAGCAAATGTAAAATGATTAACTATGCACTGAAACTTTGAAGGTTTCCCAATATTTGATCTGGTTATCAGTGGAAACGTTTAGGGAAATTGTACCAGGTTTTTAACATTTCACCCTTTGTAGATGATCCTTTTAATGACCCTGCTTTGTATAATTTAATTACATCAAATCTTGCTGATTGAACAGCGGCGCCGGAACGCTATCAGTGGATGTACAGTGAAGGAATTAACCCACATTTTACATATATCTTCCTTCCCTTGTGTTTGCGGGCTTGAGGCGAGGAGATGATGTTGCACGCTGCTTCCATGGACAGGCTGCTGGCAGGACCAGCACGCGCCATCTGCTGTTCTGCCATAGTCTGAGGTGATCTTTGCAGGGGACCATCTGCGAAGCTCGCTTCCTCAGCACTGGAGGCCCACTTGAACACTTGTCCTTATGTAAATAAAGTACTGAATAGAATGAACACAAAGGCACAAACATAACGTGTGCTGGTCCGAAGAGCTCTCCTTCGCCGCACTGATATTTTTAGAAATTGCAGAAAAAAAGATAATACCGAGTTTCTTCTCACTTTAGAACTGAGCAAAACAATTCGAAGCATATAATCAATTTAAATGTGTATATTAAACACCGACTAATCTTGGCAGCTGCTAACAGACGAAAGCGTAACTTAAAGACAAGCTGTCATTTTTAACAGTTTTTAAATTCTCCTGCTGTCTGTGAAACATTTTGGCATTAAAACTGTCTAGGTTTGCAATAGTTCACTGAAAATGCAAGGCCCTCCTATTTTTATCTTATTGATATATTTATAAAATGCTTTTATGGGTATGATTTCCCGTAATTATTTTTACGATGTTTGACTGACCTTCACAAATTGCTATGGACCTAACACTTTAAAATAATAATATTAAGAATAATAATCATAATAACAATAGTAATAATACTCTAAGTAGTATTATTAGTAAAATTATAATAACAATGATAATAATATACCATATATATTAATACGAATGTTAACGATATATAATAACAATCAAAAAAGGACAATTAGAACACTTTAAAAATAAATGTTGCTGTATTTTAATGCAACGTTACACGTAAATGCATACTTTCCAACTCAAACAATGTACCTTTAGGAGTTAAAGCAGGTCTGGGACGAACAGCAATTCGCAAAGCATGTAATATTTGCAGTATTACTTCATATGAGCAGTCGAGTGGCTACTTTCGTATAAAAGCGCATAAAATACATTTCTACTATAACAATAACTATGTGGCAGTTCTTTCATGGTGCGCTACAGTCCTCTGGAAACACACTTTATTGTGAGATGGGGAAACATAATGTCACTGGTGTTTATAAAATATAAATAAGATCAGGCGGGAGGTGGGTGACCGCATTTTCAAATATACTTTAATAATTAAGCCATGAGTACCAAAAGGGGTACAGGTAGTTGATCCACATTTAATACATTTTCTAGGCCTGAGAAAACGTCTTTATGCTTTTGAATGGTACACGTCGTAACAGCAGTGATACATTCGGTAAGAAAACGTTCACCTTTTTTTTTTATACATGAGAAGTTATCCGAACTTATTATGTTACAGTTAATTGATGACATTTCCATTTATACTTTTTTAGGCTTAAGATGTGAAGAGCTCTGACTTCCATAGTCTGCTCTAAGCACAAAGGGGCAGATCTATATTGGAGATGCGCCACTTTTACGCCGCTGTTGCGTCACTTTTGTGACGCAGCGGCGGTGTAAATCCTGCGCCACGTTGCGCCATATTTACATCGTGACGCATCTATGGAGATGCGTCACGATGTAAAGCCCTGCGCCACGTAAAACCTGCATCAGGTTTCACGTGGGCGTGTCGACAGTGGGAGGGGCGTTCCGTCGCAGGAACGCCCCTGAAAAGTGACTCAGTCAAATCTATAAGATTTGACTGAGTCACTTTCCCAACACTGATGCGCCAAAACCCTGCGCCTGCTTGAAGCAGGCGTAAGGCTTGACGCACCATGTTAGGGATAGGGTAGGTTGGAACAGTGCTGGAGTTGCCTAGCGCTTGCGACGCAACTGAAGCACTGCGCCAACCTTACGCCATCGGATGCGTCACGCATCTGTTTATTCCTGCGCCATGATGCGCCGCATTGTAAATGCGGCGCATCATGTGTGGCGCAAGGGTAAACTTGCGTGACGCATCATTCCTGGCGCATCCTTGCTGATTTGCAGGGATGCGCCAGGAAACATAAATCTGCCCCAAAGTGAGTAGAACCCCCTATTGGTTTATCAGCTGCTCCCCTTTTACCCATAGACAATATGAATGAAATCCCATTGAACAGCTGGCCTTAGAGAACCTATGGTTTATCACCACATATTGATAACCAACTATTTTCCCCGCTGTGTGACACAAGACCTGATAATGTAGATGTGGCACTATGGAATGTCTGCGGGCACCATCGGGGATGTATTAATCCTTTTTGAAAGCGAACATTTCACTCACGTTTATGAGAGTCTAGTTAAAAATGAATACAAGCTGTGCCGTGGCTCTCTATCCTAGGAGCATCATGTCTTGTCTTTCATGGAGAGAGTGCAAACCAGGACATGTCTCTTAACTTGAGTTCATTACATGGGTGCCTGCCTGAGATCAGCTCACAAATCTGGCAAGGTATCCTTCGAGCACCTGGGTGATGCTCTGGTTTTTTGAAGCTAAGAGAGACCCTTGTCGGTGTTTGTTCTTGTTGTGACTCTCGCTTTCTCTCTTCTTGATATAAAAGATGGCCACCTGCATAGATGAACGCTAAATATATTATTTTTTTGACTGGTAAGGGCCTCATTAAGGGTTTCCGAGTATATGAAGTGGGAATACTGCACTTCAAAAATACCACCGGGTGCAGTATGTCCTATTTTGAATTCTGCACCTCAGAGTGAAATATAACTTGTTAATGCTGCATATTTTGATGTGCAATAAAATGTGTGCAGGGAAAATGTGCAACATTAACAAACAAGTTACGAACAAGATGTGCACACAGAGTCCACTTTGCATCTGTATCAGTTCCGTGGCACTCTTAATGAGGTCCTGGCTCTGCACCAATGATGACTGCACACCACTTTCGCCCTACCTAGCACACTGCCATCCGTCTGGGGTGGTGTACTTGCCCTGTTGCATTATTTTTAGTTTATCACTTAAGTAGTATTCCAAGCAATTGTGAAAGTGAGCCCACACTTTTTGAACGAGCTCATTCCTCCCTGGTCTATAATTAAGTCTGCATGAAGCAGTGTCTGCGTGAATATTTCTGTGTCTGCGTGTGTATAACCGTGGATGAACATTTCTGTGTCTGCATGTGTAGAACTATGGATGAGAATTTGAGAGTCCGCTTTTGCATAACTGTGATGAGTGCTTCTGTGTCTGCCTGTGTATAACTGTGGATGAGTATTATTTGTGTCTGCATGTATATAACTGTGGAAGAGTACTTCTGTGCCTGCATGTGTAGAACTATGGATGAGAATTTGAGTCCGCTTTTGCATAACTGTGATGAGTGCTTCTGTGTCTGCATGTGTATAACTGTGGATGAGTATTATTTGTGTCTGCATGTATATAACTGTGGAAGAGTACTTCTGTGTCTGCATGTGTATAACTGTGGATGAGTATTTCAGTGTATGCATGTATATAACTGCATGAGCATTTCCGTGTCTGCATGTGTATAACTGTGGATGAGTATTATTTGTGTCTGCATGTATATAACTGGGGAAGAGTACTTTTGTGCCTGCATGTGTAGAACTATGGATGAGAATTTGAGTCCGCTTTTGCATAACTGTGATGAGTGCTTCTGTGTCTGCATGTGTATAACTGTGGATGAGTATTATTTGTGTCTGCATGTATATAACTGTGGAAGAGTACTTCTGTGTCTGCATGTGTATAACTGTGGATGAGTATTTCAGTGTATGCATGTATATAACTGCATGACCATTTCCGTGTCTGCATGTGTATAACTGTGGATGAGTATTATTTGTTTCTGCATGTATATAACTGTGGAAGAGTACTTCTGTGCCTGCATGTGTAGAACTATGGATGAGAATTTGAGTCCGCTTTTGCATAACTGTGATGAGTGCTTCTGTGTCTGCATGTGTATAACTGTGGATGAGTATTATTTGTGTCTGCATGTATATAACTGCGGACGAGTACTTCTGTGTCTGCATGTGTATAACTGTGGATGAGTATTTCAGTGTATGCATGTGTATAACTGTGCATGAGCATTTCCGTGTCTGCATGTGTATAGCTGTGGATGCATATTTCAGTGTCTGCATGTGTATAACTGTGAATGAGTACTTCTGTGGCTGCATGTGTACCACTGTGCATGAGCATTTCTGTGTCTGCATGTGTATAACTGTGGATGAGTATTTCAGTGTCTGCATGTGTATAACTGCATGAGCATTTCTGTGTCTGCATGTGTATAACTGTGGATGAGTACTTCTGTGGCTGCATGTGTACCACTGTGCATGAGCATTTCTGTGTCTGCATGTGTATAATAGTGGGTGAGTACGTCTGAGTCTGCATGTGTTTAACTGTGGATGAGCATTTCTGTGTCTGCATGTGCAGAACTGTGGATGAGTATTTCTGTGTCTGCATGTGAATAACTGTGGATGAGTATTTCTGTGTCTGCTTGTGTATAACTGTGGAAGAGTACTTCTGTGTCTGCATGTGTATCACTGTGCATGAAGATTTCTGTGTCTGCATGTGTATAACTGTGCAGGAGTATTTCTGTATGCATGTGTATAACAGTGCATGTATGAGTATTGCTGTGTCCGCATGTGAGTAACTCTGTCTGTATGGGGAATGTTGTGTCTCCGTATGTATACATGTGTAGGAGTATTTCTGCATCTGCATTTGTATTACTGTGTCATTATGACTATTGCAGTGTTGGCTTGTTTGTAAGTGTGTGTGTATGTGTATAACTCTGCCTGTATAAGTAAAGCAGTGTCCGCATGTGTGTATTTGTATTTGTATGAGTATAACCGCACTTGTCTGAGTATGTCAGTGTCTGCATGTGTGTTTCTGTGTTTGTATGAGTAGTGCTGTCTTCGAATGACGCGATGATAGATAACTATGTATTATGACAGTAACGAGAAATGCCTGTCTCTTTGATATCTAGTAATGAGCAGTTAGCTGTGACAAGGTCCCCATCGACACACATGAAAACTTCAGGACCAGATGTAGAAACTGATGGACCCATATACATTACCATTTACAGCACAGTGATGGATAGCATGGCGAGTACACCCCATTCAGTAGCAAGGGTGAGTGCACAAGGAGAGTTCCTGCACACATTGGGCTATTTGTAATCCAAGCCTTGCTATAGAGCATAGATCACACATAAAAATGAGAGGATATGCCTTGTGTTTAGAACTAATTGCATGAAGGCGAGCAGCAGGAGTATAACCAGTAAGAATGGTTAAAGTTATATATCTACTAAATGAATAATTCTAAAGTCATGAGATTTCAAATGAAGCAATTTTGCCATGGCCATTTATTACGTAGAGTCTTATAGTCCCCTTTCCATAAATCAGGAAGTAACAAACAGTAATAACAATAGTTTTGTTATTATTATTATCAATATTATTATTATTATTATTATTACGAGTAGTAGCAGTAGTTGTAGTATCAGCAGTATATTAAATGATACTGTATTTTATTATAGGTGTTGTTGATATTAATCGAAAAGCAGTGAAGTAAAGTATAGAATAGTTGAAAGACAAGGGCAACTCTATGCAGACTGGTAATTAGGGGGGATATTAATGAACTAGGGGTGGACCCAGGAGAGTTCTTTGCATAAACATCAGGGACTAGGAATGAGTGTTCAATAACAACAGAAATCAGGCATACTAGAGATGAAGACAAGTAGGGCGGCCCAGGACGGCTGGCACGAGCTGAACTGGCATGTCACCCTGGATACTTATGCTGAACCTGGGTAGATAGGTAATATACTTACAAGTTGTAATGTACATATGTTTGAATGAATTTCAGTACTTACTGCTTAACATGCTAAGATAATGTACATATGTTTGAATGAATTTCAGTACTTACTGCTTAACATGCTAAGATAATATGATGCACATATGTATGTTCCATGAAAGGGGGGAAATCACAGGTCAAGAAAAATTATACATCACATTCCTTTCTCAACTAGGGTAGTTCAGTAATACATGGGCAGTAGGGTCAGCTATAGCCTATAATTTATGCAGTCTCTGTGGGGATGTGACGGTGACTCTTGCATGGGAGCAGGCCACAACAGTAACTAGACGGAGGGCTTTAAATACAGCAGAAGAATCTGATCCATACTAAAAACAATGGCATTGAATATGACCAAAAAGATTAAGACGAGGTCCATAAACCAATGCAAGTTAAAGAAGGGAGGACAGAAAAATATGTGTACTTTGTTCACATGAGTAAATATGCCCGGTAAACCAATTGCATGTATGTGCGTCATGGCTTAGATATTATATCTCCAAACAGATGATGGTGCACAATTCAGAGATATTGGGGGTCAACTAAACATGAACTCATATTGGGTTGGTAAAAACATCACTAGCAGTGATTTTGTCATTCAGTAGTGAGATGGAGAATTTGAGCTGGTGCACAAAACGCAACTAGGACCACACTAAAGATGGCTCCAAACAGGAGATAGATAATAATAAGGGAAGTCTGTAGAATGAAATGTATGCATATGCTGTCAACCATGCTAATTTTGCAAAGAAAATCAGTTTTTGACCAAGAAAATTAGTAAAAACGCAGATTGGATAGTTGGCACTTCCTAAAGAGTTTGAACTGTTAGGCATGAAAAGGCTAAAGGACAACTCTCAAATTCACTTTAGTGAAAACAGCATTCTTAATAATTTATCAAGAGGCCAGAAAAGTTGGGCTTTGCCCATTGAGGTTTGCTGATGGTTTCAGAAGTCCTATTAATTCCTGCTCACTGGCATGTCAAGACAACCTTCTACTTGCTCCTGGAATGGCCAAACAATGGAAGGTCCATAATTATAGAAGGATGTCACATTTCACAGGAAGGAATGCTCTTTCATGTGGCTGTCTTTGACAAATTTATCATGTCTTTGCTGGGAGCGCAGGTCCATGAGAAGGAGTTTGGCCAACACAAATTAATACAGAATCTTTCCTACCAAGAGTTGGGTGGTGGATGTACAGACTAGATTTTGCTTTAGATATGGCCCCAATTAGTACACAGCAATTATGTGTTGATAATAGTTGAACAGCGAATCTAAATTGGCATCTACATACCCATGATCAGCTTGGTGCTCTGGGCGTGTTTGAACATAGTGTCCTGTTCTCACTATTGTTACCCTATTAAGGACAATTGGAGCATTGTTGCCTCACAATACAATAACAACTAGGTGATTATGAAAAAGTTAAGTCTTCCAAATTGTCCAGAGCTCGTCAAACAAATTTAATTTATGACTTGGCCTATAAGGTTCCCTTTGTCTATAGAAAAAGGGAAGTCCACCATAGCATTTTGGTAAATATTTTGGTATCAAGCAATGTGGAATCAGAGGCAATAATAATACGCTTACCATACTCTAAGTAAAATGGTTAGCAGAGCCCAGAGAAGACCAACTTTGGTATAAAATGACGCTCACCTCGTTTGCATTGAAAACCTAACTTTGCAGTATCAATAAAATAGAGAGAGTTTTGTCTAAAAGGTGATATTGTTTGCAATGCCTGACAGAGCTTATGAACCTAAGCTGTTTCCTGGCACAGTTTAATGGTTCAAGAACACAGCAGATTCCACAGATGGTGCAAGGTGAGGAGTTGCCGTGTTTACTCAGTTGTAGTCCTATACATGGAAGCAAAATGAAAACTGTTCCCCATCCAATACACAGGAGAGCAGCCAAACATCTATTGCTAGAGGAGTGGGTAAGTTGACTAACTGTCTACTCTACCTTAGTACCCCCACTAGATGTTTGTTTTGCCTTTTCCAGGCTGCTCCACCCTCTGTTGCAGGTCATTCAGGCTGCTATGCTTCTTGTTTATTATTTCATACTGATGATCTGGGTGTTCTCATTTTTGTGTTGTCAAACATTTCACATTTTTCTTTGCATCATCAATTGTAACATCCAATATACAACCAGAGTCACACATTTTCATCCAGATCTATGGGTTATGAACCCTACACAATGACCTGTCCTATAAATTCATCGGACCTATTACCTGTGATCTTATCTCCACTACATACCAGCGTATGACGGGTTTCTCTATAGCTTGCTATGTTATGAAAGATTGCTTATTCATAAAGTATTTAATGTTTTATTGCATAGGCTTTTCTTTCAGTTATTTTTTAGGTCTCGCCTAGCGTTGCAGCGTGAATGCACTGTCATCGCTTTGCGAGGCATGCAGTATATACTGTATTGTGGAAGATTTGTGGAAGCTCCGCCCACTCTCTGCCCATTCGCTTTTGTCTTAAATGCCGCCTTCCGATTGGTTTGAGGCTTGTTAGTCCCTCCTCATTCATCATTTATATCCTTCCATGGCTATTGGCCCCTTTACTCCTGACACTATTTTCTCTTAAGTCTCGCCTAGCGTTGCAGCGTGAATGCGCTGCCATCGCTTTGTGAGACATACAGTATATACTGTAGTGTGGAAGCTTCGTGGAAGTTCCGCCCACTCTCTGCCCATTGGCTTTTGTCTTAAATGCTACCTTCCGATTGGATTGAGGCTTGTTAGTCCCTCCTCATTCATCATTTGTATCCTTCAACGGCTATTGGCCCCTTTACTCCTAACACTATTTTCTTCCCTGTCTCCCCACCCCACCGCCCCCTTCCTCAGTCTGTGACTTCTAACCCTCCCCACCCCCCCCCCCCACTCTTGTTCATGTTTTCTTGCCTGCCGGCACTTCCGTTTTCATCTTTATTATTGCCACCTTGAAATATGAGAGTTCAAGATGCGTGCTGTACATAAACTTCTCGTGTTTAATTAACTAGATATTTTTGTTACTCTAAATATAATAAGACTCTAGGCAACATTCGGGGTATGCATGGCAACTGATGCCTCTTAGTTCACAAATGGCATTGTTGTCGGGCGGGAGGAGCGGCAGTGTTTTAACTCATGCTTAAAATGAGCACTTTTAACAACTTCCTCTCAATTCAATGCTATAACCTTGTGTTGTGAGGTGACGCGCTAAAGAAATGCACTCTTTTGAATTCTGAAGCGACATTATCGTACATTTACATCATGTTTACTGTATGATTAACATGCTGATCATTTTGACGGCTCACCCACTGGCTCGTATACGCTTGGCTTATCTCTGGCTGGCTCTACCTGTTAATTAATATATTGGCTTGGCACCTCTAACAAAGAGAGATGAATGGATACATGACAGTGAGCACAGGTAGATGGTAGAGAAATAGACTGGTGCAGACAAACTGACAAAGCCAGTCTCCATTGCCTCACGTCAGAATAACCTGGAAATCTGCTGGCAACTCCCTCATGCCCCAACCTCATCCCCTCACCTATTCTTAGCACAAGCGGCAGATTCTGAGCTGTGCCCTGCTGGTACAGAGGTTATATAAACAACAGGGGATTGATTCATTTAAGGTAAACAGAGGTTGGAATCCAAAGACTAGTAACAACACATGATACCTCTGTCACCATAAATCAAAAGGTCGATTTCTTAAAGTGGATTTTTATTTTCCACCTTGTACATGTAATATTCATGGACTATATTTCATCTTTTTCATCAAGATCTGTTCAGTGCTGTACAACTTTAAATCAAATTACAAGAAACATTTAGAAACACTTAACAATAAAGACCAAATCGACAATTGGACAATCATGTGCATCAACAATATTTACATGAAAAGACAAGGACAATTCTGAATTCTACTTTTTTGGACAACGGAATGTGGAATATTCAACAAACAAGGGGAGTCCTACACATTTCGTATAGAGTACCTGGGACCTATTCTTTTAGTCCTCACAGACTAACAGTATTTTTTGAGTGCCAACAGGAGGAAGCCTCCAGAAAGTAGGGAACAGGTTTTTGACACTATACTTGGGTGTCTGGCAAATGTTTTTTAAGGACTTGACATCGATATTGTTCAGTCAGTCATCCCTCCAGAGTGACACTCTGGAGGGATGACTGACTGCCCCCGAGCTGCATGCTGTACTGCCACGCTAGCCATCCGAGAAAGTGAAGCGCTGCTCCACAGCTCTCAAGCCACCGATTCGCAGGAGAGCTTTTGACCCCGGCACAAGTTGGTACCGGGGTGTTCAACCTCCATTGTTTGGAGGCTCCCCCTTCCTTTCCCCTTCCTTTTCTCGCTGAATTCCAACAGCGTCTACCCCTGGAGTCGTAAGAAACTCAAATATCAGACTCCTATAGGACATCCCAAACGATACACCCAGTCCTTCGCACAAACATGTGTTCACCCTGATGAAGACCTTCCACAACAAGTGCCACATAGAAGGTCGAAACGCGTTGGTTTCTAGAGGAGGCAAGCCGTACTAAGAACTCCAAGGAACAATATCGACGTCAAGTCCTTAAAAAACATTTGCCAGACACCCAAGTATAGTGTCAAAAACCTGTTCCCTGCTTTCTGGAGGCTTCCTCCTGTTGGCACTCAAAAAATACTGTTAGTCTGTGAGGACTAAAAGAATAGGTCCCAGGTACTCTATACGAAATGTGTAGGACTCCCCTTGTTTGTTGAATATTCCACATTCCGTTGTCCAAAAAAGTAGAATTCAGAATTGTCCTTGTCTTTTCATGTAAATATTGTTGATGCACATGATTGTCCAATTGTCGATTTGGTCTTTATTGTTAAGTGTTTCTAAATGTTTCTTGTAATTTGATTTAAAGTTGTACAGCACTGAACAGATCTTGATGAAAAAGATGAAATATAGTCCATGAATATTACATGTACAAGGTGGAAAATAAAAATCCACTTTAAGAAATCGACCTTTTGATTTATGGTGACAGAGGTATCATGTGTTGTTACTAGCCTGCTGGTACAGAGGAGCACTGCAGAGTCTGTAGAAGCGCTGGGATCCCTAGCCTATCCGGGTGGGCACCTAAGCCTTCCGGGTGCCTTCACCCTCAGGATAAATGAATACATTTTGTTCTGTGCTTTAGTCACCCTTCTGTGAGCACTGTCTGATAGATGAAGCTCTGTGTTAATAAACACATTCAGAGAGGTGGTTGTGTACAAACAAACAACAGCCACAATACCGTACGTTTTGAACGTGTAGGTAAATACCTGCTCATCGAGTACCACATTAGCCGATCATTCCATGGCACTACCAAACTTACATTTGGACACATTTGCTCAACTGTAAAACACTCCCTTCTATGGGTCATTTAACAACTCGGGGCTTTGGGGGTTAGGTAACATACTTTGGATGCTGTGTAAAAGAGTAAATACAAAAATGAATGCAATGAAACTAAGCAACCAGTACTGTCTAACACACTGTGAAAACTGACACGCCTTCTGGCATTTTGTTTAGTTAATGTCGATTTTTTCATAGATGCGAGTAAAGTACTCTTAATATCTAAATGAAATCTGCACACTTTTAACTAATAGCACTGGGCCACGTTGATAACTAGGCAATGAATACATTTACATGTACCCCCAAAGCTCACCTGCCCCCAGCCCCCTTGGCAAACTTCATTGCCTCCCAGTGTTTGGGGGATAACCAAGATGCAGAAGAGTGAGTCAAATAGTGGTGGTTCTGAGGAATGTACTGCCCTTACGAGGTGGGCAGACTGAATCTACTGACCAGTTAATGGCAAAAACACTGCACTGGTTAAGTGTACATTTGAAGGAAGCAGGGGCTTGGGACTGGGATATTAGTAACCAACTGATAATGGCCAGACGTTCACTTTGGGTTGGATATTCCGTTAAGGATGGGGGGGAGACTGTGTGGTTGCCAATTTTAACAATGAGCACGCAGTCAGACTCCTATTGGAGTGCCTAGGATATCTCTCCTGACCCTAGGGTTTTTTTACAGACCTCATTATCATTCCCAGTTAGGAGGGGGGTTTCGCAATGTCCATTATAGGGCCCTAGGACGACCGTTTGACCTTAATCTTGTTAATAGATTTGCCCCTTTGTCCGGTTTAGATGCCTGTGATTGACTGTTACCGGTAGACGTAACAGGGACAGATGACATTCTCAATCAATTAGTTACTCCCCATGTGATAGATCCAGCCCTTCAGTTAGTAACATCTAGCGGACCACAGTGTGCTGAGGAATTGGCACAGATAGACCAAGGTGAAGGATCAAATCCCTGCACATAACGTATTCTATCGTGGAATATTGCTGGCTTGCAAGCAAAGACTAGTTCTTCCGATTGGTCTAATTTCATAGAGTTCTATGATGTTATTGTCTTTCAGGAGACTTGGTCTCTTAGTACGATCTTTCGGCCAGGATATTTGACATTTGGTAAGCCAGCAATAGCGAGTACTAAAGGCCGGCCGTAAGGTGGATTAACCACTTGGGTAAAACAACAGTCGGGTTACCAGGCAGAAGAATTAGAGATTGATAATCCGGATATTCAGGTAATTAAAATAAAATCTGAGTTTGAACCCGAGTTCATATTGCTAAATGTCTATGCTAGAGGGTTGGTGGGTGGAAGGGCATCACCGACCGTCTCTAGCCTGGACGTATATATTAAATCCTTAAAGGGGTCATGTAATTGGATTATTGCGGGGGATTTCAACTGCACGTTTGAGCCACTTGGCTTAGAAGATGGGACCCTTACCTCTGATGAGGATGCTATTTGGGGTGTTCCGTCTTTGATGCTCACCCCTATTAAGAAATGGACAGAAGCTGTCCTACAGTTAAAAAGTGTAACACTGGAGAGGGGGCTTCGGGCTGCAAATGGAAGATCTATATCTGATAGTAAAGGCAATCATACTTATTCTAACGGGCTAAGAAGCAGTAGGATTGATTACTTTCTTATTAAATTAGAATTCTGGCAAAGGATGAGGGACATGGAGGTCCTGAAAAGACCAGAGAGTGATCATGATCCCCTGATATTGACATTAGAGGCAAAGTATTGTATGCCCGATAGGGGTAGTACAGATATTGCAACAGTAGACGTAATTATGTCTCATGACTCCCGTAGGCTAAAATGGGTACGGGTTTTCGAGGATGAAGGCATCATGACCCAGATTAAGTCATCACTTGCAGATTCACTTACAGTCCTCTCGCAACTTGGCCATAATGAGGCCACTCTTCCAGCCCTTACAATAGCTCATGAGGCTTTTTTTGCCAAGCTGAGATCCTTTTTTATAAAGCCAAAAAAAGAACTAATGTGTATCCTATCTATAAATCAGCGAAATGGTATGATAGGGCTTGTAGTATAGAATACAGGGATTTATCTGAAGCCATAAGGGCAGGTTCAACGCAGGAGGTAAGGAAACTAAGATCTGAATATAAGGCAACTAAACAACGGGCAAAGAACGCCTTTGATGAAAATAGATGGAGGGATCTGTTAGACGCTAGTAATGGGAAAAACTGGTGTCGATTTTGGCAATTAATTAAGTGGGTAAGTGATAATGCCGGTCCGGTACCAGTTAACAATGTCCCCCCTGAAGCCTGGGTTGCACATTATCAGACCCAATTTTCATCGCTTACAAAAAGTATTGGGCTGTTCCAATGTGCAGTCTCAGAGTCAGTTTTAACATTTACCCAAGCGGAAATTGAGCGCACTCTTGATGGGATGGCTGTAGGTACGGACCCGGGCCCAGATTGCATCCCGGCGGACTTATTTAAATCTGACCGGGAGAAATGGCTCAAATATATATTTATTTTTGCGAATGGTCTGGCCAGAGGTGCCCTCATCCCGGAGACCTGGTGCGGGGCTGAAATTATCCCGACATATAAAAAGGGGGATCGCGCCAGCCCAATTAACTATCGGCCCATAAGTCTCATTGACACCATGCAAAAGGTGGTGGCTAGATTAGTGCTAGGCAGGGTAAATAGGTGGATTGATGAAAATGAAATTTTATCCAGCTATCAAGCAGGATTTTGTTCCCATGTTAGCACTATTGATCACGTTTTTAGATTCATGTTAATATATTGGAATACAGTGATCTTAGCAGGGGGGACCCTCTACGCAGCATTTATAGATCTCAAATCTGCATTTGATTTAGTCCCCTGCAACAAGCTGTGGGACAGTCTTGAAGTAGGGATGCGCGCTGAGATCTTATCATTTATTATAAAATTACATGAATCTACTTATGCCCAAGTCCGATGGGGTCAACAGGGTGAGGTAACTGAAAGTTTTTCTGTGGATAAGGGAGTTCGGCAGGAGTGTGTTCCTGCCCCTACCCTTTTCTCGTTATTCATAAATAATGTTTTCCCATATTTTACTGAATATCCTACGGACGCTCCTACTCTTGCTGGATCGAGGGTCCCTCTCCTAATGTTTGCAGACGACACTTTAATCTTGTCTAAGACACAAGTTGGTCTGCAAAGAGCCCTTGATAGATTTAGTCTCTTCTGTAATGACCATGACCTTGTAGTAAATGTTGACAAGACGAAGTTCATGGTCTTACACAAATATAAGATAGTGAAAGCTAGAGTAGAAATGAACAACGCGCCTCTGGAACAAACTGACTCCTTCACATACTTGGGCGTCACCATGGGCAAAAAAATGAATTGGAAGCCGCAGATGGACCTGTTAGTATTAAGGCATAATCAATTAGATGGGGCCCTTTTAAAAGAGCACCGGCTATCACAAACTAAACCCGTTGCTCCGGTTCTAGCTATATATCAAGGGAAGGTTAGAGATTCAATAATTTATGGAGCGGAACTCTGGGGCTTCGAAAATTTAGTTCCATTAGTCCAAGCTCAGAATAAGTTTCTGAGGGCATTGACCGGCCTTCCTCAATCGACACCACTCAGACCCTTACTTTTAGATCTGGGTTGCATTCCCTTTGAGGAGGTTGCGGGTTTTAGACCTCTTGCCTACTGGCGCAGACTATGGACCACCCCGGAGTTAGCCCCTTATGCGCAAGCTGTTAAGTATATTAGAGAAGTTGATAAATCTAATAAAATCACATGGTTACCAAAGATTAGGGCTACTCTATTGGATATGGGCCTCAAACATTTATGGGAGGACCCAGTAGGGAATTCTTTCCCCTCTAAAACAGATTTCAAAGCCTTATATAGGGATATGATCTGTCATAAGTACCTTTCCTTGGCAAATGGTGCTTCACTAACAGGTCTCTTTATGGACTATAACATCGAATACAGGCTAGAGGCCTATTGGGATACCATTATGAGCCCTGGTGATAGGAAGCTCTATCACCAATTTAGAGTGGGCACTCTCCCCCTAAAATCTTTTACGAAAAGGTGGGGGATTGAGTATGAGACAAAATGTCATATTTGCCCATGTGAGGAAGAGACTTTACCGCATGTCCTGTTTGTGTGCCCTGCATATAAGGGCCCTCGTCGTAAATGGCTCAAGCTGGTTTGTGTCAAAATGGGAACAAGATCTTGTCAAACGGCTCTGCGTATCTTAAAAACTGATACCAGTGAAGTCATAGTTATTGCTATGGCCAAATTTTGGAGTTGGGCGTAGGCACTTAGAAGGAATAGTTTGCATGGTACTATGTAACTCGATTTTATTGAGTGTTACCGTGTTTCTTTTCTGTTTTTTTTAATCTAATCTGCTTATAAGCTTATAAGAATGAAGCATCAAACCAAATCATGTGTAATTATGGATAACATTTTCTTATCATGGATTTTATCTCGTTTAGAGGAAAGGGTGCTTTAAATTATTTATAACTTGATATGTGTCTATAATTTTAATGGAAATTTACTATGAGAAGTTTTAATATTTAAAAAAAAAGCTATCCTTTTTAATCAAATTGTACTGTTAACCCCTTCGACGCGCTTGACGGAACGGTTCCGTCATGCACGTCGGTTGGGCTGTGCTTATGACGGAACCGTTCCGTCATGGCCCCGCCCGCGCTCAGAACCTTCAGCGTGGTGCGGAAATCCGCGCCGCGCTGAAGGGGTTAATATGTCTTTTATGATTGCTTATGATCGAATAAAGACAAATTGAATTCTTGAGTCAAATAGTCTAGAAAATTAAAGAGAAGCCGGGATTCGGATTCACATGCTCCGATCCCGATCGCGTTGGTTAGTCTGTAAGCACTACTTTTATTATTGAGTTTCGCATTAGTAAAGCACCACGGTGTGCATGTGTGGCGACACTTCACCCATGAAGTACGTTCCAAGCATTTTTCTGACACAATCCACACTTTGCGTCTTTTTCAATATATTTATTACAAAGTGCAGGACCTTTCCAAGGGATTTTGCACACTACATACATTCATTCCAAAAATAAAACATGTAGGGAAAAATATTGCCATTTACAATGTCAATAGCTCTAACTCACAAATGCGAGACCTATTTGCATTGCAAATGCTTGTTTGTATAGCATATTTAATGACTAGCATGAAACAAAGTCATCATTCTTAGGATGTTACTCTATGCATGTAAAATTCTCCCCACATATGTCTTCGGATATCGTGGGAAAAGAGAGATCTTTCATCACACGTTTTTTGTATACCTTGTGTGAGTCAGCCTGTGTTATTAGCTAACAAACAGAGAGGAACAACCTTTTCCAGAGAGCCACCCACTATATCTACTACGCATAGTGCTAGTGGTCTAGACAGTGATTTATGCAGGTGCCAGTTACTCATTAAACCTAATCCTAATTTGCGAAAGAATGAGTGTTGGTGCCCAAGAATCTGCTCAGCTGGTGCTATCAGATAACGCATCAAGCAGACGCCAAACTCTTTTCACCCACAAACTGTATTATATGAATGTATCCATAATATGCACAATCATTTCCCTACAGGGATATGTTTAAAGCGATCAGACTCTCACCATAGTCAGCTACAATGTATGAATAAGTCACTTGTATGTACTGCTTGTCTTGTATTTACCTTTTGAAGCAGAGTCTAATCTGTCCATCTACTGAAATCCTATTGCATGGGAAACTCCTACTATACACTGTGTTTCTAGTGTGAGCATAAATATATGATGGTATTAGGGTGTCATTAAACCAAACCCCATCACATGAGTGTCACTGTGAAGGATGTATGCTCTATATAACTGCACAGTTCAAGGATCCTCACAGGATGCAAAAAACAAGAGTGGCTCTCAACATAGGGAGGTGTGCAGGCCGAGTGTACATTTATCATTATGGCAGATGATAAGTGACGTTTCTTGTAAGGCCGCATATGCAATGTTTGGTATTTTACATCTAATATGTCTAATACTTAACTACGCAAATGCCATATTAATCACCACAATAATTTTGTTCCATATATACTGCACTACAATAGTGCATAATAACAAACAATATATTCAAATCTGTTTGTGTATAACTCTTTGAGGGGGCTGTCTGGGAGGAGTGATTGCATGTGTACATGCAGGATCTAGCCATGTTTAACACATGGGAGTGCACAGAATACCCCTGTCTGTTTCTTACGTCTGCAGGGCTCATTGGCAATAACCACCAGCATTGGGGGCCAAGCCAGAGCTGACACCAAATTGGACATCATATCTTCAGTCCATTTTACTTGCTCAGATTTCTTAGGAATACTTTGATAGTATTCACCATAATATAAATACTCTCTTAATCAAGTCAGTTACATACATGTGAAATGACAGATTGGTAAAGAGTACTTTTTGTTTTGTAATCGGAACAAACAGCTGTAGTGCTGGTCATAAGCACAAGGATAATCCATGGCCCAAGGCTGCCCCAGCTGCTCAGGCAGTTGGTAAAGTCGACTTGTACAGCATATTTGATTTCAGAGCCAATCACAAGTCTCTGAGGTTAGCTATAGTGTATGCTTTTTTCAGTTGGTTAGCGTCAGGTCTCTGATCCAAGACATTGAGGATAATATAAGTAACTAGTTATGAAGTAGATCTGTTGATGTTGCTGGGGGTGAATAATATATGGTAGTAATATACAGTATTCCAAATGTATAGAGGTCCAAATAAAACGTTTTGCTTTAATGCCTCCAGGAAGCCATAACCTCCTCACAGCAGCAATCTGATCTGATCAGATTCTTGCCTGCATATATCTTCACAAGTCGCCCTTTATTTAACATCAAATAAGCACCTGTTTCCACTCTTACACCCACCCATTGCTTTAGACTATACAGATGTACCGTTTTGTACACTTGTCCTACTTTCAATGTTTCACATCTCATTTCTCATCAAAGTGTTCCTCATACTGTTCCTGTTTTTTCCTCAACTCGCTTTTCCATTTATTAAATGTAACTTATTTGTGTCCTCCATCAGTGAATGCGCACAATCTTTCTTTACATTTGTTAATAAAAAATGGCTGCAACTTTGACATAGACCTGTATGCCCTAAAGATGTCTTCCACCCTCTCCCTTCAGGGCAGATTTTTACCATTGGACTGCTTCAGACTCTCTTTAATGACTTTATTTATTCTTTTCACCAGGTCATTGGTCCTTGGATTATACACTACTGATTTATGTGTGCAAAAACCCTCTCTTTCTAAAATTTTCCTTTCTCCCTCTACCAGTTTTACCCCACAATGTGATATATGCTGTTCAAGACAACCTTGCTTCCTAAATACTTTCTCTAAAAATGCCACTACTTTGGGCATATTCACGTCCTCTACAAAAATCAACTTTCATCCATTTTAAACAGTACAAAAATAAATGCATTTTATCCTGTCAAACTGCCTATCAATCCCACGAAGCCACTTGCTAGCTTGCATCATTTTTAAGACTATTTCACAGATGTCAAGGTTTTACACATTTGAAATAGTATTCAACTAATTGATCTTAGTATTGATAAAAGAAATAAAAGGAAATAGAAAAGAAAATCGTTCAGCAAAGAAGGTTTCAGTCCATCAGCTACCTACAGTAGCATCAGCAAAGCAGTCCAAAATAAGAAAATAGTTCTCAAAAATTGATCAGCATAGAATCTTCTCTCAAAAATCTGAACCTTTTCCCCTTCCTTGTAGGATTTGAGCTGTTAGAAAAAACAATCTATTCTTCTGCCTTAATAGTAACTCTGTAAACTGATTCTGGTAATAACAATCTAATAAATCCCTTCCTGAATGTTTGGTGCCTTAATGCAAGCTGTGATCTTCTTTTTTTTTTTTTTTTTTTGAAACCGTTTATTACAAAACACATAAAAATATACAAAGATGGGCCTACAACCTTCTGGCCGGCCGCTAGTAAACAAAAGGAGCATATGATACACATTGTAGAGCGTGCATTGCGGCTGAGGAAGAAGTACAGGAGTTAACAGCGTTGATAGCCACACCATCCGGACCACACTATACGGTTTCATTTTAAACTGAAAGAACAACCAGAAAAACAAACCCACAAGGCAATCCACAGTCAGAAATAGCAGCATGTGCTCCCCTAGAAGGGGGACCCTACCAGTCCATGGGAGTATCAATAAGGAGAAGAGATCAGGACTAGGGCTGGGTAAACTCAATGCCCGGAGCGAAGGAAGATGGATCGGCTAGGGGGATGGGGCAGGCGACGGATCGGGCAATAACGGCGGAGCACAAATCCCCCCGCGGTAGGCGTTCCAGGGGCCCCATACTTTCACCCATGTCCCAGGCTTACCTCTCGCCACATACACCACCTTTTCCCGAAACATGCACCAGTCCATATGTTCCTTCCAGGCCGAGACAGTCGGGGACCTCTGGGATCAACACAGTTGAGCAATATCACGCTTGGCCACCATATATCCCAGAGTCACCCACCACGTCTGTGGCGCCGAGTAGTCGGCAGGTTCCCACACATTCAACAGGCATCTCCTCGCTTCGGGTAGCAGCACCACATGCGTAACCACACGCAGGACCTCATGCACACCACGCCAGAATCGCTCCACCTCCGGGCATTCCCACAGTATATGTAGAAAGGTCCCCAAAGCGCCACACCCACGCTTACACAACCCGTCCACAGCATAACCCATACGTAGGAGCCTTGGCCCCGTCATGTAGACTCTGTGGAGTATCTTGAGCTGGACGAAGCGAAGGCGGGCCGGTATGGCCACCTCTTTCGGGGAGGCCACCGCAGAGGTCCAGTCCTCGTCGTCCAGCTCCAGTCCATCGGCAACCCAAGCCTCACGAAGGGCAGTCAGCTATCCCGAGCGGTCATTGATCAGTTTTTTGTAGATCAGTGAGATCGTGTTGTCCGGGACGTGTCCATCCAGCACTCTATCCTCCAGGGGGGAATACTCCGGGATGGATGCAACGTCTGGGAAGACGGAGCCCAGTGCATGACGGATCTGCAAATACCGAAAGTACTCCCTATCATGCAACTGGAATTTTGTCTGCAGCATCTCGAACGTTTTGAATCCTCCCCTCGTCCAGAGATCCCCCACTTTACTGATGCCTATCATGTCCCACTTCTCGAAGCCCTTCGAGGTCCACAGGGAGCCCAACCGCTCGGACGCGTATAGTGGTGTTGCCCGGGTCAGACGGTCCTTCCACCCCATCGCCACATTGGCCGCGTGCCACACACGCACCATGACACGCGTGGGGCCGGTCAGCCGAGCGTCGGGCGCGCCGGAGTAGAGCACTCGATTATAGTCCCCACCCGGGAGTAGCATCTTATCCATTTCGTATGCCGGGTTTAAGGCGGGCCCGTACAGGCCGTGATTAATCGCAGCCAGCTGGGATGCCCAATAGTACCGTTTGATATCCGGGAGGGCGATCCCTCCGTCATACCATGGGAGCGTCAGCTTCGCCAGGGCGATACGCGGCCTCCCGTCCCAGAACAGGCGGCGCTGCAAACTCTCCACCTCACGGAAGTAGCGCGCTGGGACGAGGTCCATGGTATTCTGCAAAGCGTACAGGAAACGCGGCAGAGACATCATCTTAAACAATGCCGCCCGGCCGAGCGGCGAAAGCGGCAGGCGCCGCCAGCGTGCGACGTCTACCTTCAAGCGCTGGAGGGGGGGAAGCAAGTTCCGTTCATATCGGGCCTCCGGGTCCAGAGTAATGAAGACACCCAGGTACCGAAATCCCTGCGGGGCGATCTGGATCGGACAGCCCCGCGGGAGAATAGGAGCCTCCCCAGAGAGAACATACACGCACGATTTAGCCCAGTTGATGACAAGGCCGGAGTTACGACCAAATGAATGTAAAACATCAACCAGTACTATCAGTGATTTACGTGGGGAAGCTAGGTACAGAAGGATGTCACCAGCATATAGGGATACGCGGTCCTCTTACTCGGGGGTCCAACGGAGACCACGGATGGAAGGCTCCCACCGCAGCCACTCCGCCAGGGGCTCCAAGGCAAGCGCAAAAAGGAGCGGCGATAAGGGGCAGCCCTGCCGCGTGCCCCGGCCCAACTCGAACGGAGCCGATACTCTACCGTTCACCACCACCTGCGCCAATGGGCCCGAATACAGCAATTTGACCCAACTGATGAACCCTGCGCCAAAGCCAAACTTCGCAAGCATCGCCCAGATGTATGGCCACTCAAGCGTGTCAAACGCCATAGTGGCGTCCAAGGACGCCAAAATGGCCGGCTCACGTATGTGCTGAACACGTGCGAGTACCCCATGCAAACGCTGTAAGTTAAGGGCCAGGTTACGCTGGGGAATAAAGCCGGACTGATCCTGGTGAACCAGTTCGCCCACCACGCCGACCAGCCGATTGGCCAGGACCTTGGCGAGAATTTTGGGCTCCGCGTTCAGTAGCGAAATGGGCCGATAGGATGTAACCCGGTCCCGAGGTCTCCCCTCCTTGTGGATAACCACGATTGTAGCCAGACGCTGGTCCAGCGGGAGGGAGCCCACCGAGTGAGCTTCCAGGAACATCGATCGGAGATGTGGTGCCAGCGTATCCGGTCGCAACTTGTACAACTCGATGGGGAGACCATTAGGACCCATGGCCTTGCCGGAAGCGACCGAACGTATGGCGAGGGCGATTTCGTCGGAGGTTGGAGGGGCGTCCAATGACACTCTGTCCTCCTCCGAAAGGGAAGGCAGCGCGATATCCCTGAGCAGGCCACGGGAGTCCTCTTCAGAGCGGGAAGACACCGGGGAATAGACCCCACGGAAATAATCCGCGAAGCAGGAGACAATTTCTTCCGGCTCAGTCACACACACACCGTCCGTTGTCTCAATCAGCGGGACTACACGACTCGCTCTCTCCTTTTTGTCCAGCCACGCAATCAATTTACCAGCCTTATCACCCACATCATACAGTCTCCCCTGTTGCTCTCTACTGAGGCCCCTGGCCGCCTCCGTGACGAGGGCCCTATAGGCCGCTTGCTTGAGTTGGAGAACATGTAATACGGCATCCGTCACCCCACATTCTAGATTACCCTCCAACTCGGCTATCTCAGCTTCCACCCGGGTCACCTCCTCCCGCTCGCGCCTCCGGGTGTGGGAAATAAGGCACAGGGCCTCTCCTCGTAGTACTGTCTTGAATGCCTCCCACAGTGAGACAGCCGAAGGCACGGACCCCACATTCTCGTCAAAATAGCGCTGGAGGGATTTAATCAATTCAGCGCGAATGGTGGGGTCGCGCAGGTACCAGGGATTGATCGGGACCACCCTACCCTCACCCCTCGGAAAAAGATCCAGGTGTAACAGGAGCGGGGAATGGTCCGAGATACCCCGTGCCAAATGGCGCACCTCTCCCACCCTCCCAACATAGGCCGCCGGGACCAGGACATAATCTAGTTGTGAGAGACTACCATGGGCCCCCGAATGGAAGGTATACTGTAGCTGCGTGGGATGTTTTAAACGCCAGCAGTCCACCAACCCCAAAGTGTCCAATAGACCAGAAAGCCACGCTTGGGCCCGGGGGAGGTCCCTAGGGGGGTGAAGATCCACAGTCCCGGAAACCACCGCATTAAAATCCCCCCCCACCACCAGAATCCCCCCCGGAAGGCCAAGGAGGAGGCGCCCCAGGTCCGCAAAGGTAGTCGACTGCAGCCCCGGTGGGACGTACACTGACACAAATACAACCACTTTGCCCTCCATCCTTCCCACCAAGACCACGTAACGTCCCCTGTCGTCATGGAGCACCTCATCAATCTCCAACGGGAGCGAGTTCTTAACCATGATGCCCACACCCCTCGAGCCAGACGTGAAGCCCGAATGGGCTACCAGGCGATAGCCACGCCGATTCATGGCGCAGAAGGAATTGCCAATGAGGTGTGTCTCCTGCAGAAAAACTACATCAGGCGAAATTCGCTTCAAGAACTGCAGGACTACCCCTCGTTTTATCCTGTCCCCCAGTCCATTCACGTTCCAGGACAACAGAGTTAATTCCCTACCCCCCATCATAAACAGAAGCCACCATTTGTCCCCCCGAGAGCACTATTGAGCTAGTACAATGATAAATTTGCCTTGTGGTAAAAACGAACAACACCCCCCCATCCCTGCCCACCCATCCCAACAAAACTCCCCCCTCCCTGCACCCCTGCATGAGCCCGAACAGCCCCCCCAACGTGCAGTGTGCCTGTCGCCCCATATATATAGTAAAGACTAGCTAAACCCCCTAGAGGAGGAAGGAGAACCCCCAGTAGACCCCACACAACCTCCACAGGAGGGGAAATTATACAAACAGACGCTTAATCGAGAGTGGCATCAGTTTTGTCCGGAGCGAAGTCCAATATTACCCCCTCAATCCCGATCCAGAGTGCCGTCTCCCCCCGCCACCCCCCCCGCCCCCCGGATCACGATCCCCAGACAGAGTGTCCAGCCAGTCTCCGGCCGCTTTGGGACGGTCAAAAAAGTGCGTGCGACCCTCTACCTCCACTCGCAGCTTGGCCGGGAAGAGCATAGCGTATTTAAGGTTCAGGACCCGAAGACGGCGCTTGACGCCTTGGAAGCTCAGTCTCTGCTTCTGGACCGCTGGGGTGAAATCGGGGTAAAAATTCACCTCCATATTGTCAAGCTTAACCGGCCCATGCAGTCTGGATGCTTGCAGGATAGCGTCTCTGTCCCGAAAGTTGAAGATCCGGGCAATGAGAGGCCGCGGAGGGGCTCCGACCTTCGGCCTTCCCCCGGGAACCCTGTGGGCCCGCTCCACAGCGAAGAATTTACTCAGCCCCCGTAGCTGGAGATGGGTAGCGATCAGGTCCTCCACAAACAGGTCCGCCGCCGCTTCCTCCCGTCCCTCAAGCACCCCAATGATGCGGATGTTGTTCCTCCGGGCCCGACTCTCGGAGTCCTCCAGGCGCCGATCCATAAGCGCGGTCGCCTGACCAAGCCGGCGCACCTCTGCCTGTAGTACCGCCACCTCAGTGGTAAGGCCCGATGCGGTGTGGGCCAAAGAATCAACTCGGTCATTGGTCTTGGAAAGATCGGCCCTCACCAGGCCAACATCCACGAGGACCGAGTCGATCTTCTGTGCCAGTGTGTCGAACCGCTGGTCCACCGAGGCCTTCATCTCGGCGATGGCGCCCATGACATCCCGCAGAGTCAGATCCGTGGGGAGGTCCGGGGCATCAGGAGGGCCCTCAGGGGATTTGTGCAGTCCGCCAGGCGATCCCTTCTGGAGGGTGTAGCGGTCCATACTATTGGCCTGAGGGGTGGTGCCACGCCGGGTCGATTTGGTCTTTGCCCGATCTCCATCTTGTTTCGTGGCCATGGCCACCAGTCCCCCGGTCGCACCAGCCACGTCGTGAAGGGCAAGCAATCAGGGCCACAAGCTCCGGGGGGGGCACCCCAGATCGGCGGGATGGGTCACAGCCGGCGGGCAGGCCGAGTCTCCCAGCGAGACCACACCAGCACAAAGAGCCCCGCGACCCAACCCTGCAGGGACGGCAAGGGGGTGCGAAAGCGAAAGTGCGGGGTACGCGACTCGCCAGGCCCGGCCCGCCGCTGTTGTTCACTTTGTCACTGGGTCACCCCTCAGCGCAAATCCGGGGTCTGGCGAGGAGAAGGCCGCAGACTTCAAACGGTGCTTACTCCGGTGTCCGAGGTCCGATTTGACAACGGGAAACGGGTGCCACCTCAGCTCAGGCTCACCAACACATTCCCCTCATCCGAGACAGGATTAATTCAGGATAGTCGTAGGAGGTTGCGGAGGTCCCCGGGAGCCTCGCACCTACGCGGCCATCTTGGTCGCGCGCTAGGCTCCTCCCCCAGCTGTGATCTTCTTAACTGAAATTCAGAAAAGATGCTGATGGCTATGACTTTTGGATCTTTAACACAATAACCAAATTAATCTAATATCTGTCTGAGTCTATTATTGAGTCTTGCTGGTTCTTCCATTTAAACTGTGCTATTTTACTGATGTCTTAAATGTGTTGTAGGGAAAATCAGCGAGCTCAGTCAGAACATTAGGTATTACTTCTTTTGTTCTATGTTGCTGTCGCAGAGCTTTCGGTCGGCATAATGCTAGCCCAACTTAACTTCTTCAGGAGCTTGGGTCTTCCTGTTTGCTATTCTTTATTTCTACAACATGGTCTTGAGAGTGATGTACCTAAATCTGTTCTCTAATTTGTGAGGTCGCTGTCAATTAATGGTCCTCACTGGACAGTGAACGTGGTGTTTTGGCCACCCTAATTTCCACCCCTTCCATTAGCAGAGAAAGATTCATCGGAGGATCATTGCCTCTGTGGTGAATGAAATGCTGCAGATTGTCTAATCATAAAGGGCCCAGGACAATTAGAGTTGTAAGAGGAGTAAGCGTATAATAACAAGTTCACCACGCTTGTGCTGCAATAGAGATGAACTACTTCCTGCTTCCTTATAGTTTAAATTCCTGATCATATACTATTTAAAGGTTCTGGCCTGGGTTTCGAGTGTACCACAATTGTGCTTGTTGCCTGGTTACTCGTTTGTTGAAGCCATCTGGAATTCTTCAACTTCCTCATGCTCATGCTACCTCTCCTTTCAGCTACCAAAACTGTGGCAGACACTGTGGTCTATTTACTAAGATGTAATGATGTGTTCAATACTAAATCTGTTGTTACCTATTTACTTTCCAGCCTTAAACCTGTTTTACACTGGAAAGTCACTTATAAGTATTGAAAAGCATTACTTAGGTCTAAGAGAGCATCCCATGGGTGGTGCATGATGGGTGTTCTCATGCAACCACCCAAGATTTCTGATGCTAAACTTTACTTAAAAAGGTAGACAAATGTTAGCATCAGATTTTCTGACTTTGCACGTGTGCTGCACTGTCCAGCACACATACAAGGTGGGACAATGTTTACAGTTAGTCTGAACACAGTATTTTGTACCGGAAGTGTGTCCTTCCAGTACAAAACCTATGCTAGGCTCACAAAGACACCCTAGTACTATGGTGCAAAGGTGGGTTTGTGGGGCACGGATGCACATTTCTGTGCCAGCATTAGGGACAGGTGGAGAGTGTCATATTTCAGTAAATATGGCATTCTCCTGCTCTTTCCTTCTCACACAGTGCACCATTTGTGGCTACTGCACTGAGGGAGAAACTGGTAATTCTGGCCTACTGTGTCTTAAATCCTGCAATATATCTGTGTCTTAAATTAGTACTTGATATGATCTTGGAAGTGACAGTACATAAAGAATGTCTGTACTTTCATAATCATGATCTCGCTTAGCATAACGGACACAAAATTTAGACAAATCCAGATTATCTCATTGATCTTAGGTAGTAAGACATTCACCTGGATGTCTCTTGCACTATGATCATATCCCATCAGAAAGGTGTGATATTGTACTAACCAGCTATGCTGTGGTACCTCAATAATACTCCATAATCTAAACTGCATTCTTAGCATAGTAAGTGTTGTGTTTGTTCCTTCCTATTTAATCGAAGCTCAAAAATGTTTTAAGGCATGGGCAAAGGGGACAATTGCACAGGGCCTCCACATTCCAAGAGGTACCTTGGGAAAGTAAACATTCTATCTAGCTCACCTCTGTCTATTTCCATATCTCAATCTCTCTCCTATCTGCCTACCTCTACAAGAGTCTGTCTCTCTTTGCCCAGTGGCATCGAAAGGACTTTTGGGGGGATCCTGGAAAGCCAAATTTCAACTGTTTTTGTATGAACTCCGTTTCTGAAAGTTAGCTTGGCATCATCTGACACATAAACTTCAAAGTCGAATAATAAAACTCAAAAATGTTCCTAATGGGGGTCCCAAAACATGTCTCGCCCATGGACCCTAAAATGCCCAAGACGACTCAACGCCTCAGCAGGGGTAGTAAGCACTATATAAATGCATTTACATTGTTGAGGTGTGCAGGTCGTAAGGCCAATGCAAATAATTTACATTATAGACACTAAGTTTCTTTACAGAATGTGTAGGGTTTCATTAGTAAGTGTCAAGGTACTCTCCTGACATCACAGTGCACATTCACTGCCCTCTCTAGCTGTTGGTGTGGGTGGAGTGGAATGACTGAGTGCTTGGGATGATATCAGTCCTTTGGGAGGCATCACTAGCCTGGCAGCTGTGGTCTACAGGCGGACGGTGCAGTCGTAGCTCTATGTGACATGGTCGATGCACTGCAATGCACAGCTGGTGACGTAATATGAAGGTCCTCACAAAGGCAGTGCTCTGCTGTGCCCTCTACCAATACTGGGTTTAGGCTACCGGCAGTAAGGCTAAGCCTCTAACATAATACAACAACAACAATGCCAATACTGCAACTCCTCTTTAAACTCATATTCAATTGTGAGGGACCAATTTGAACAAAACAATAATGGACCTTAGACCTCTTTTTCCGTCGATTTTATCAATACATTTTTATTTTTTCATTATACTCTAAATATCTTCCATTTTAGAAATTAATCAAACATCAAAAAGCTTTAAATGTATACAAATTTCATCCTACAACATTCTTCTTTTACTCCATACGATCTATTCATACATATCTGTCATTTATTCACATTCGTCTCACACATTCAAAAACATACTTAAACTTGATTCAGCACAACCGAATTTCAATTTTATAAAAATCTTTTCATAAAGGCCACAGAAATAATGCTAAACGAAGTCGTCACTGTGTTCAACACTTTTTTGACTGAATTTGTAATTCTTATGGCCGATTTGGCCATAAGAATTACGAATGGCCAAAAGAACTACGAATCCAGTCAAAAAAGTGTTGAACACAGTGACGACTTCGTTTAGCATTATTTCTGTGGCCTTTATGAAAAGATTTTTATAAAATTGAAATTGGGTTGTGCTGAATCAAGTTTATGTATGTTTTTGAATGTGTGAGATGAATGTGAATAAATGACAGATATGTATGAATAGATCGTATGGAATAAAAGAAGAATGTTGTAGGATGACATTTGTATACATTTAAAGCTTTCTGAGGTTTGAGTAATTTCTAAAATGGAAGATGTTTAGAGTATAATGAAAAAATAAAAATGTATTGATAAAATCGACGGAAAAAGAGGTCTAAGGTCCATTATTGTTTTGTTCAAATTGGTCCCTCACAATTGAATATGAGTTTAAAGAGGAGTTGCAGTAGTGGCATTGTTGTTGCTGCTGTGCCCTCAGCATCCTGTTGTCAGGTCCTAATTGTGCGCAGTCACCTCTGCTCTCACTGCCCAGTAACCGCGCTTTCTTACGCCAGCCCAACTATCCGGTTCTTTTTCACTTCTGGTCGAGCCCTTCGCCCGATAACCACGCGTGACTTCCAAGGAAAAGCCACACACAGTGCAGAGAAGACATGAGTCTTCCAAGGAAAAGCCGCACACAGTGCAGAGAAGACATGAAACTTCCAAGGCAAAGCTGCACACAGTGTGGAAAAGACATTTTCCGCCATCAGGTGCTGAAATGCGACTCTATATTCTGAACATTGGAGACTTCTTTTTGAGTGCTCACATTTGCATAATGCGGCCAATTATGGTGTCTCTGATTTGCGACGCATTTTGTAACTGCTAAGCCTCAGCAGAGAGAATAATAAGAAAAAAGAACTCATCCACTGTATCCTGAGCTGTATGCCTGCAGGGCAAAGCACACACATGCCAGTAGTGCAGTAGCTCTGTTTTACAACACTCCATGTGGCGCCAAGGTCAGCATAAGGAAGCTGTATTACACAAAATCATTAAAAAAATCAAAAGAGTTGTGCAGAGGTTTTAATGGAATAAGAACCCTGCTAATGGATGTCCCAGAAGAACCAAAGAAGACAACATTAAAAAAGTCAATGCAATGAAAGAAACGAATTGCTTATAAAGCAATCGCTGTCCTGCTAATGTCAGGCAGGACCGTACCCTACGAAGGCCCTCAGACAGGAACATGGCTCAGTCCTCCCACGGGGGATGTGGCCTCTTTGAACAGCAGTTGACTTTTTAACCATGGAGCTGGAGTTATGATGCCAATTGTCTTATTGACAAAATGAAGTGATCCTCACAAACCACGTAATCTCCATTTGCCCGTTCTCATTTCTGCCAAACCCATTAGCTCTTGGGAACTGTTGGCTCATCTCCACCATGGTAACGACACGGTAATACGCAATCTTTAACCCTCATGGAATGAGGTGAATGGTAAAGTCTTACAGCTCACTCACCGAGACGCAAAAACTGGGCCGGTGTTACTGGGAGACAATCATAAGCAGATGCCTCAAGATGTCTCTACAAGGGGATGAAACGGGGCACTGGACTGCAACAAATGGCCTCTAAGTGATTTATTGTGTGGAAGAGGGGGCACTCTAGTGGCAAACTGCCATTACCTCAATCTGACATAAAACGTTTGGGGCGTATCCTGTGCAGATTTGGGGCTGGTCCTCTTCTGGTCTGTGGACGCTTTACTGCATCCCTCCAAATGACCACCTATATAAGCAAAGTTTTCTAAAGTTGCTATGTGGAGGGCACCTTTTGTGGTACAGCTTCTCCCTCATAGACACTACATAATGAAATATTGCGTCCTCACAGGCACCTTTTCATAGCACATATTAAGAGTGTGCAAGGCTGACAAAGGACATCCTGTCACGCAAAGAGACATCCCAGGAAGAGACAACCCAGGTGGCTCATGCTCTTAACAGACTAGCATAGATGGGCAATGACAAGAGCAATATACATGTTGACCTGCAGACCACCATGAACTCTTACCTTTTGCTGTGAGACTCCATGAGAAATTGAAAGTTGTCTGACATGGAAGATTTCCAGATTGCAAATGTTTAGGACCTGGGAACTATGGCAAGCCATCTGATGCTGGTTAGCTTAATTAAACCTTCTCTTCATGCCTCTGTCCCATAAGTACTAAATAGGGGCTTTTTTGCAAGCCCCTTGCACCACCGGTGTGTCACTTTATCCCATTTATTGTAAATAAGCCCTATAGTGTGTATGCCTTTCAATGTACAGCCATCAGTGTGTTAAAGTAGTACAAACACAACCTCCAAAACATCAATGGCACAAAATTAATGCCAATTCATCGATTTAACAAAGAGAGAGATGACCACTACAGAGGTGATCACTACATCGATTTAGATAAGAGTAATAACATTTATTTAAAGGTATTTCATTGAATTAAGAGAAAAAGGTTACTTTAATGTTATTTACTGAAATATAAAGGGGAAGAGGGGCGTAATTTAATTAAATGTATGCTTAAGAGTTAAACTAACTGTAAGGTTAGCTTAAGGTATACTTATTTGATTTAATTTACATTTATTATTAAAGATAAGTTGGATTTTCAATAGTCTTACAGTTCCTGGTGCTGCTTTTCTTACCATGATGCCTGTTTGTTATTTTTACCTCTAGGGATCAGAGCAACTGATTGGCCTAAGCCCCCATCCCGAGTGAGTATTTAAGCTATAGTACTCTACTAATTAACATATAGGTCTGCTCTTTTGTATAGATCTCTTGTGTAATACTCATTGGAAATGGCTTAGAGTTAGGTTAGAGTCGGTGTAAAAGTTATACGAAGAATAACTCTTCAATTCAAATACGTTAAGGACTATGTGTATTATTAGGATTAGTGTAAAGATAAACATTTAATTTAATAAAATAAGGAAATTTATTTAATTGTAATTGCATTCATTTTTGATTACTATCTGGAGTAAAGTACAGCTAACTAATAAATAGTACTTTAAAGTACATTAATTTAGAGTGACAGTTGTCATTAATGTCATGGTCAGGTGCAGACAACTAATAACTGGTACTCGTGGTTCAAAGATCCTCCTCTTTTTTTTATATTTTATTTTTGCTGAGCAGAGCAGAGAACAAAAATAACAAATCATTGGTCGTCAGGAGAAAAGCATAAGAAAAAACAACAAACATCATCAATCCGACTTTAACATAAATACACAATATATTAATTTAACACCTGAGACCCTTAAAACCACGATGGACACGTCATATGATTAAAAACGAACAGAAGTCCAGAATATCAAATTTCCATCAACATCAAAACAGCAATTGCACCTTCCCCTTCCATTTTCTCCCATGTGCAAAATCTTCGCACTAATACAGTACTTTTTCCTCTTCTCTTTCCTCCCCCCCCCCCCCCCCCCGATTAGGGGCTTAAAGTGCAGTGCATTAAAATGCCAAGTTTTCTAAAGTGCAATGCGCTAAGGTGCTAAGATTCCGACGGTTCAACCAAATTATCAAAAAACTTCCAGACCACAGTAAACTGTTTTGATGCACCAACCCGTTTAGCATAAACTTCCTCAAATCTCCTTATTCTTGACATTTTATTTGTCCATTTAGGATAAGATGGAATCTCTTCCGACCTCCAATTTTGGAGAATTAATGAACGTGCTACTGTAGAGCAGATTGAGATGTACGTCTCTTTGGCTTTAGTCTACTCTGGCCCAACTTTAAAGAGCCCGAAGAGAGCCACTTCTGTCTAGGGGTAAATCTTTTTTTTAATCGACTGGCTCATTGCTAAAAAAAAAATTTCCCAGAAGGCCTCAAACTTTGGACACGTATAAAATATATGAAGCCAGCCTCCTTTGCCATGTGAGAGACATCGAAAACATTTATTATCCACTTTCGCATGACACTTATTTAACTTTTTCGAAGTATAGTAGACCAGCCATCGTGACAGGAAGGACATCCTTTTAAAATTAGCTGCTCTCAGAGCCTTGCTTCGTACCCGGGCTATATAGCCTGCCATTCCTGATGGGTGAAGGAACAGGAAATCTCCCGAGTTATTTTTCTCAAAAATTCATCAACCAAGGGGAGTACCTTTTGTTTCATAATTAAGGAGTACCAATTTCCTATTCCCTTTAATTTTACTTTATACAGAGCATCAACCAGGGCAGATGGAACTCCGTTTGACAGGAGATTATATTTTTTAATGAAGTTAATAATCTGCATATATTCCAAGAACCCCGGCTTAATTCGATTCCCTGCTCTACCTAGTACTCCTTCCCAGGAAACCACTGTATTTACTATAAAAAACATGGGCCAGATTTTCAAAGCCAAATTCTTTCCATCTCCTGAGACGGCTGCAATGAATTTGCAGGCCAAACCCCCTACATTCCTCCAATTTTAAAAAAGCAAACCCAGACGAGTTTGCCTGTTTAAAAAAGAACTGGAGTCAATCGGAATAGTTACGAACAGTCTTATAACGGGACTTTTTGGGGTAATTTAGATGTCTTTAGAAAAGATGGAATTTGTATTCTGGACTCATCGATCATTCTTTCAAAAAAATGTGTCCATCTTGTTGTTGGATTCCAACAGCCGTGCTGTAAGATCTAGTAACGCTGCCTCATAATAGGTGTGGATATTCGGTAAGGCTAGCCCCCCAATATTTGTCTCTAGTTCAAAGTTCCTCATTACTGTAGTTGCGGTATATGAGACTGCATAAATTACGCGAATATGCAAATGTGCCATCCAAATTAAACAATATAAATTACGTGGAAATTAGTGAAAAATACTGTACCATTTCTATATTCTCTTGTGTTACAAATTTCAACTTATTTTCCATTCGGCGAAAGGCATGTGACAGATCTTCATTCTTTCGACTGAGACGTTTATTTTTGTCCAGAAGAGGTTTATACTGACTTTCTGCTTCTCTCAGGCGCTTTAACTGAAATGCAAAAACAATGTCAGGTTGCATATAATATTATTGACAAAAGACTGAGCCAGTTTATAATAAAGCCCACTCATAGTTTGAATGCAAAGGCAATGGTGTCTTTTTAATTGGATTGTACAGCTAATGGACTTATGTAACCTATACAGTAGAACCCTGGTGATATATAAGGTCTTGACATCACATGACCTTTGAAGACGAGGTCTTTACAGCAAGCGACATTACACCACCTTTTATCTGATGAAACGAGATGGAGGAAATATAAAATCCTAGGATAAGTGAAAAACTGACATAATCAGATAATCGCATGGCCTAGACTGGAAGGGGAAGTAGAGGGTTCATAATTGTGCCAGGTGGCGACTAGTAAGTGATGCCTCTGCCATTGACATGCTACAAAATGCTAAACAGTAATGCAATGTAATTCACAAAGCAAAATAACAACATAGAGGAAGAAAATCGCAATAAATCACATTTTCTATTAATCTTTTTATAATGAGAAATACATTAACATTAAAACAATCAAAAGATCCTAAAATGTATATGCAGCTAAAGGGGTTAATATTTAATTATGATAATTTCTCCCTAAAAAGGTGCACAGCAAAATACGAAAATTCATCCCATTTTCTGCGTAAAAAATCCAGCAGAGAACCATTTTTTGTTACTATGTCATTTTCAATGCACCATGCTCACCTGATCTATTCCTTGATAGTCAACACGACTTGCCCGTCGCTAAAAATCTAATATTTACATCCATTACTTTTGCTTTCAGCTCCGGCCACCAGATTATATTATACAAAGGGCACAAGAAATGGCTCAAGGTTTCCTTTGTGCTGTAAAAATAAATGGTAATCCAGTGCCACCCCTCCCCAGGTTGACACCCCTTCACTTAACGGCAAAGTTCCAAACTTAAACTGGGCATAGATCTCCTTGGTCTTTGCGAGAATCCACAGATAGAAGTAATCATTTAAACACTGCAATATTTTGCACTTCATTTCAATATTGGAAATCTCCAGATCCCATTGTACAGTTATATAGAAGAGCACTCCTATTTCCCCTACTAGTCTTTAAAGAAATGTTTTTGGGCCGTGTAATTGCATTGTTTGTGCATATCCGAAATATTTCTATTTCATAGAATAGCTATGAATAGGTGTAATTTGATGAGTGTTTTAATATTAAATCCCCAGAGAGTGCAAAGCATTTCCAAATGGCTTACTGGGTATAAATTAACACAAAGCAGGCCTAATGCACTGTTTGTGTGTTTCCAAAATATGTTGACCATACAGACAATTAGAATCACTTGTTGAAAATAACATTAGTGTATTTGTATTCAGCTGTGCAATTTAGCATTAGACTTTTCCTTTCAGTTTTAAAGATCTGATCCTGCACTTTGTCCTGCCACTATTTATATCTGCTTTGCTTTTCTTTGTTTTCATTTCGTGCCAGTGCTATCCTTCCACTCTTCACTGCAACCTTCATATTTTTTTAAATACTCTGATATTTGTATGCATTTCTTCACCTGTGCATAGTTAGTTTTTTTACACCGTAAGACTCTAACCTTCTCTGCATATCAAAACTGCAACCTAAATACCATTTACTGTACCATGTCATTAACAGTAAGTTCCCCCATGCCATCTATGACATGTTCCTGATTCTTAAAAGCAGATTGTATATTGCCTCCTTTAAATATAGACTGTTCCATTATCTGCCTGATAAATTCCACTTCTAAGCAGTTTAAGGTATCTCTATTGTTGACTTTATATCCCACTAGGAATCCTCACTTAGCATTAGGCAGTTTTTAGTTTCCTGTAAGTAATAGTAAGGTATCTTTCTTTGATATATCACGAATGGGATCAACCAACACTTTGTCTAGCTGTTAAATACATTTGGCAGTCTTCATAGTACACCAGTGCAGCAGTCCAACTTTGTGCTTGAAGGTTGCTCCAAATCCTCTGACAGGAAAACAGCTTTGGATGGAAATACTTAAATTAATCCAAACCATTGGCAAATACTCTGGATGCATTCCATTCCATTATGTTTAGCTCTTCTGTGCCACAACAAGCAGGGATCGATGATACGCAATGTATTCCATAACAGGGGGTGCGGTTTAGCATTTTGGGCTGATCTGTCTCCTTTGCGGCTGGCCATAGTGATTTGCATATGGCTGGCCACTGTGTACAAGTGGTAGAATGAAATGTGCCTAGATTTATTTAGTCCCTGAGATTAATTCAAGCATTCCTCACACTACTTTGCGTTCTTATCAATGACTCCCCATCAGCAGTATAGGTACGCCGAGATGTAGCTCCCTCCACTCACTGTGAGATGTGACTCTAGCTGCAGATACACAACGAGACAATACAAGGCAGAAACATGTGCGGGATTGCTTGCTCTCCCATGCAGACAGGATGTAGAGATGCAGTTCAGGTTGGACTGTCCCTTTCAAGAAGGGGCCAATATTCATTTGCATTTGGTAAATGAACTGAAATGGCAACTGCGTGGGATGGGTATTCCAGGATGTAAATTGCAATAGCCAACTGTTTCAAAGACTCCATCTCACTGTTGTCTTTCATCGCAGTATCTGCACCAATTATATTATCGGACTCATGTTTGTCACCAAATCTTGACTTTGAAACAGCAAGCAGAGACGTCTCTTTGATGTGGTTTGATCATAACCTATAGATTCAGAAATGTACTTCTCAAGCTTCACCCTTTTGTTTACATAAACTTCCAAATTGTGCTAATCTTTCCTGGATTTCCACTTTGTACTGCTATCCTTTGTTCTGAGATTACTCTATATCTTTTTTTATGTGTAGTCTTATGTGATCATTAAATGCTCCATTAGTGTCCTTATTCAGTTAGTGTTTGCAGGGACTCTTCACATTTGACTCAAGATAAGCACAACTAGTCTTCTCTTCAGATAACAATTACTTCTAGCAGGCTGAAATTGCTGGGTAGGGCAGCAATCTTCCTCTGGTCCCAGGCTGGTGAAAAAATAAAGGGCATGTAGCACATCTCACTAGCAGAAGACTGAGTCATGTAGAGAGACTAGAATTATTGGAATCAGGGTCGTGGTGTTTTCTGTATAATTATGGTTTTGCTGCATTTGCCACATATTCCATCATCAGCATAATATGTAGACTATGTAGGTAAAATATTTGCCTATACAGCGTTACAAAATGTATAAAAATGACAAAATAATGAAGTAATACTTCCACAAAATGTAGCATATTATGCAGCACAATTTACCTTTTCTTGGTGCATAATTTAGTCAAATCTGCTGCAAAATGTGTACCTTCCCTGCCACATCATTCCTGTGGCCTTTTTCATGGGCATCAAGGTTCAGGGGTGCAAGAGGCAAAATGCACCCCAATTAAAGCAATTTCTTTTACTGCCCAACGAAGGAATGGGGTATTTTCCTCACTGGCAACAAGACCCATGTCATCCTCATTACACCACCACACCAATGAATTGACATTATCTCCAGCATAACATGAATATTTTTCAATGAAGGCCTAAGCCTGTAAGTTATCTAACTGACCATTTGTTCCCCATCTTGTGTGTAGCATAGTGAATGACTTGGTATGAAATTCAATTAAAACATTTTTTTTAAAAGAAACTCTGCTTCTAGTAGTGGAATAGCCTGCACAGATTGCACTGCTCTTCCTTTCAATAAAATGAATGGCTTCAGTAATCTTCAACCTGCACTGGTACGCTTCACGATAAGTTCACTCTATCTTTATACATGCAGCATAAATAAATATTTGACCTTTGACATTACTTGTGCACCTTCCCTCACACATTCATAGAAAATGTCAATGGTATCATTGACCATTGTGTGTATTCTTCAATACAGAATGTCATCATGAGATGACTAGAGGGGGCACACGCTAATATTAAAAATGTTAAAATGTAAAATTAACAGTTGTTACTATACATTTGGTTCCCTTGGTAACATCTTCTTCCATTAGAATGCTTACTAAAAGAAATTACTCATATTTCATGTACATTTTACAGTACGAACGAGAATTGCAGCACCATCGTAGTCTGCAGTGACGTAACTCAGAACGATTCTCCCCCTGAAGAATGTGATGAGGGCCCTCCAGTCTCCCATATCCTAAAGATATTTATTGGCATTAGGTGGGCAGTGGCAGCTGGTGAAGTTTGAAAGTGGTGAGACCGAGTTTGGCGCAGGGGTGAGAAAGAGGCGCTGGGGTTCACTAGAGGGGAGCACAGCATTTTTTGGGACGCCTGTCACCATTTCCCATGTAAATCTTTTTAAAAAAACAATAGGATAAAATAATGCATTTTCCAGCATATTTGTTTCAAAATAAAAAGAACAAAATGCAATAGCTTTTATAGGTTTTTATATAAATCACTACAAAACATTACATAGTATAAATGGTCCGTATTTTAACTCAACAATCTGTGCTCATATGAAGTCATCACTGCTAATCCAGCGTTTACTGGGATAAATAGATGTCGATGTTGAGAGACAACCTGAGGCTTTCAGCACTGAATATTCCAAGCCCACCACACCCAAGCTGGTCTTAAAGATGTTTTATCCACTGGAGCAGCTTTTAGCATTAATACTTTATATTTAGGGGCGTGGCTAGGCGCCTACAGAAGATGGCGAGCACATGTGAATCTCCAAGGGATGGTCTAGTAAAAACGTTGCTTGTGGTGGTCTTGCTCCGTCAATGAAGTCTTCCTGAACAGCACAGTGATTCTCTTCAAGCACTGCATGTTTCCTCCTCAAGCTGGTTGTCGCATTCTATTGTTTCTCATGGCGGCACGCTTCTCTCTCCTCAGAAGCTGCTGCCAGTTTAAGACGCTTGCATAACAGGGAGGATTACGAGACACCTAGAAGGACTGCCAGGTTTGCAACCTTTTGGGGGGTTTTGCTTGCAATTTCTCCTAAACTGCCTGCACATTTCTTTGCTATTTCTACAATGAAGCCTTTTAGTATAAGATAGTTTGCACAGGAATTTGTATTTACTACTCAGTTAATTTTGGCACCTTGTCTTTTTCTTGAATACTAATTTATTCTCCATCCTGTTTTCTCCTCAAATGAACATATGATCTATGATATGCCCTCACTGACACCCATTTTGGCAAACCGGTACGCTCTTAATATCTCTTCCAAGCTAACTTCTTGGGTATAGAAACAAGTCTGCAATTATTTTTCTCCTCTTTCTTTACAGTCAATGAACAATACTTAACTATCCAATTAAGGAGCAACAAGTTTTGACTCATCTTGCAAAGCTCGGAGCAGACATTGCACTTATTTAAGAATCACATCTTACAGAAGATTAATATATTGCATTGAAAAGAAGATTGGTTGGCGAATACTTCTTTTCAGGAAGAGGTCAAAAGAATGGAGTCATGGCTTTATGGTGTAGAACCCTCCCTATTTATTTGGTATCACAGGACAAGGATAAACATGTAAGATTGTAGTTTCTTAAATTGCTGATTGATAAAGTCTCACTTTCCATCTTTAATGTGTATGGTCCTAGTGCCACAGATTGTCAATTCTGGTCTGATGTTGCTCAAAAGCTTATACAATGCTCTGATGATAACTTAATTTTGCTGGAGACTGCAATCAAATCGTTGATCGGTATACTGATAAAAACTCTACATCTCAGTAGATTCCAAATGAATCACAAAAATATGTGTCTATGCTCTTAAACAGAGAAATTTGATGGATACTTGGAGACTGCAATACTACACTATGAGATTAGACATATTTATCTACAGTTTACTGTACTCAGTCCTGAATAGATTTCATGTTTATTTCTCCTGACTTATCCCAAACCTTACTCTCTGATGATATAGGTTCTAATTTAATTTCAGACCATTATCTAGTCTCTGCACTTAGCAAAAAGATGACAACTTAATAATTCACTTCTATTACACGCTTCTTTTAAATCATCCTTTACCTCTTTCCTCCATGAATATTTCTTTCCTAACCAAACAAGAGATATTGACTTTTAGGTTATTTGGGAAGACTTCAGAGCATCAGTTCCTGGTTATATAATTAATTATATATCTCAGAAGAGGAAAAAATCTCTTACCCACACTAAATGTAGTGCTTGTAAAAATTAAGAAACTAGAGCATTCTTACCTTACATCCAGATCAAAAGATTGCCTGCAAGAGCTTATTTAAGCTAAACTTCAATATAATTAATTATCCACTGAGAATGAATCAGCATACCTTTTTAAAGCAAGTGCTAAATTTGATAGAGGCCATAATAAGTCTGTTAAAATATTAGCTAACTACCTAAAGGTAAAACAAAACAAAAGGAGAATTGAACCCATCATAGATAGTCACCAGACCAGATCCTGAAACTGTACATGCGTTTGTTCAATTTTACAAAGAGTTATACATGCCAGAGGAATCCCCAGCAGTTCTGAATTTTTTAATTATCTATCCACTACTCAAAAATCTTTTGAGACTCCTCTTGATCTCGCCTCTTTTTGAAACAGATATTGCCTAAACTGAACTTGATACTGCAAAGAATAATCTTAAGAATGATAAAGCTCAAGACCCTGGTGGTTTCAAACCCGAATTCTAATCTTCCTAATCTTCCTAAACTCCATACCCTCGTAACTTCTTTCTCACACTCAAAGAAATCATTGGGTTCTTTCTTAGATGCCCTTTTATTAATATTCAAAGAGGGAAAAGACTCTCATTACTGCAAATATGATCAACCCATATCTTTTCTAAATATTTATTACAAAATGTTTTCAAAAGCATTAGTTTTGAATTTGAATCCTTTATTCCTGATCTTTTAGGTGCAGAACAATCGTGCTTTGTCAAGGGAATCTATTTATCTGATAATACCTGCTTAATATTTGATGTCTTATCTAAATCCAAACCTATCCCTGAATGTTTAGCAGCAATAACTTTAGATGCGGAAAAATATTTTGATAAAGTGTATTGGCCTTTCACTTTTCATACTCTTAAATAGTTTGGCTTTGTTCCCAAACGTATTTATCCAATTTCTCTTCTCTAACATCACCCCAAGCAGCTATCATTGCAAATGGACTTACCTTTTCATACTTCACTTTGGATCGGAACAACGACTTGCGGAGGGGGCAGAAGTTGTTGGATTTAAAATCTAACACCTTACCTACTGTCCACACAGATTGGAGTTGGAACAGTAAATTATACTATTCCAACATACAGCGCCCCCCCTCCGCAAGTCGTTGTTACGATTTGCGGTGTAATGGTATGCGTGGTTACAACGTGGTTGTTGTAACGGCCGCGTTGTAATTCCCTGCAGGGAAAAATAATGTGTTAAAAAGAGGTATATTCCCTCAAAACACACTGATCTCAAATATTTATTTTTTACATGACCTTCATAATTTCTGGGTCCAGATCCGGAACCAAATTAATGCAATTTGCCAGTAGCATGTTCCTTTTTCTATTACTAATGTTTTCTTAGGAAGTTTATTGGATGAATGGGAGCATGTTTCAATAGATATGCAAATATTATATCTGTTATTAGCTTTGGGATACCAGCAAATAATAAAAAACTGGAAAAGTTATGCTCAGTTGTCATTCCAAGAATGGAGGTATACAGTGTTTCATAATCACAGACTTGATACTGCTTATAGGTACCCCATCTCACTTGTTTTAAAACGTATTGCCTTATGGCTCCAGTCACCTCTTTTTTGGACAATTCTGCAAAATCTTCATTTATTTCCCAACCTATTCAAGAACTCCTTGGCCTCCCTGTCTTTCCCACTTTATACAATATCAACTTTTATTCTCAAACTATACTCATATGTATTATCACCTTTTTACGCACTATCTAATTTACCTTAAATATGAACCATGTATTTTCTCATACATATTTTTCAGATGTCTTTTGTTTATATTTTCAGTTATATTTTTATGAGGCTTAATAATGCATTTATTAATTGTATCTTGTTAATCCACAAATTACGTACTTTTAAAACTTGAATACTTTATATTTAAAGAATGGGGTTTATTACCCAAGGCAAGGATCATCATAATAGGGCCACTGCACTGATGAAAGGCCCAGCCAGCCTTGCGGGCCTCCAACATGTGACACACAGATCTCTGCAGCAGGTGTGCAACCAACTGGAGCATCTTCCGGCTTTTCACCTTGTAGTCTACTAGGCCTGAGAATATAGCAAACAGAGGAAGGCTCTGTACAGTTAGTAAGACTGAGTCAGTAGCTGCTAGAGGAAATGAGGTCTGCATAGCACATACTGCAAATTGAGTTGTGTGTAGGCGCATAAATTAATTTGTAATTAATGCGGATTTGGTTGAAAGTTTGGGGACTCACACTGCATTCGGTATTGTGCTTTGAATCGGCAGAGGTGCTATACTTCCTTTACACTGACTCTGTCTTCCCCTCAAGAAGACAACTTGACCCTCCATCCTGGACCAGATGGGCTAAGGCTGCCTTGGTCCCACACCTTACAAGACGGCTCCTAGACACACTCTGGGAAAATTCTTCCGAGTCCTTTGTAGTCCTTTCAATGGCTTGAATCCATATGAGGTGGTGAAAGTGAATTGATATATTCTGCATTTCAGAATGGACCTTTTCTTTGGGAACACATTAACAGACAAGGGTGATTGTTTTCCCTCTTACCGTTCCTCATGAGAAAGATGCCAATTGTAATGTTTGTATCAAGAATTAATCAATGTTCGGCTTGGTTTAAATTATATTATCTTAAATCTACTGTCTAGTGTGATATAAAAATTCTGTTTGTTTTGTTAAGCTAGCAACATACCTAACATGTAATCACATCTCTTAGGTCATTCTACCTGAAAATAAAAGGACTATTTTCCTAAAATATACACTTTAGTAAGGTGTATAGACCATGAACAATGCCTGCAGCCATGGTTACTGGTGGCTTGTCTGGTTGTTTCGTCGGTAAGTAGGGTGGGGAGGAGTGCACAAATGGAGCACAGTAATGTCAATAGTGAACACCAAAAGTCATCATCCCACCCAACTCAGACACAACTGTAACTGAAAAGGTACTTTCAGTTGGGCACCGGCGGAGGATCACTCCATAAAGCAAACCACTATTTCGTTTACTGTATCGCTGTTGGGCATGTCTTCACCTGCAACATTTACATTGCTCATGGGAGAAGTAACTGTTTAGAGACTCACTGATTCACTGGAAACTGCTTGGTCACGTCACATGTAACTCAAGAGCTGGATATTATTATCCTGGCAGAGGACATTTAGCCATCACTCCTCTGAGGTGATACATTAACATTGGCCACCTGGATAAATTCACAAGTTTGTGAAGGTCAGCACATATGGTATGAATTTACATAGTCAGTGTGGGGAATAAGCACATGGCCTTCACTTTGAATGCCTGCAAATATGAAGTGCTTAATAACACCTCTGCCCTAACCGAATCAAGTATTAAAATCTATTATTTGTTGACCTTGTTGACATAAATGAGCTAAGATACTTATTTTGAGATGGCTGCCTAGGAGGTAGATTTAATCCTATTTCAGTCACTAAATACAGAAGTTCTGGCCCTGGAAAAAATGTCCAGCTAGCATCCTTCCAGAACTCTGCTTAAAGGAAACAGCTAGCTCTGAAGATTGGATGGCACCACAATATCACAAAAAAATTGCATTCTGAGTTAGACAAATCAATCCCTAAAAACCTAGGACTTAGAGGATTTTTGGTTGGTAAAGGAAGGCTTAGATGCCTGTAGTCATTTTGGAAATATCTCAGACTCTCAGCTGTGACAGATGCTGATCCTTGACCGAGTGGGACCAGTGTCATCCTTTGTTAGCACTTTCCAACATTAAATCACACCGTAAATTACTTTAAAACCTCAGAAAGACATTGATGGTGATTTATTTCACCATCATAATGTTCCTAGGGATAAAAGGAAGATGCTTATAACCTACCCCCCTAGTTAGCCAAAAGGAGCGCATAGACTCCACCTCTCATGGTTGTTTTGATTGCTGCCTTTTACTAGAGACAAATGTATGCCTGCACTCATAACCATTAGGCATGAGGAAGTATACCAAATTATGCAAGCAAAATGTAAAAAGAAAATGTAAGAAAGGCTGGAACTTCACCTCTCGGTTTCTAGACAGAGCAGCCAGCTGTGGTGGGGGCTGCAGACTGGCACACGCCCTTTGCTGCTGGCCCTGACAGACTTTGTGGACAGTGAGCCATCTGTAAGCCTAGCCATGGCCGAACAACTGCTCTGGGAGCTGATTTACGGCCAGTGTTATGTAGATGTGGACTTCCTCTCTGCCCGCCTGCCCCCGCTCCACTGCCTAGTCTTTTACTGAGAGGAGCTTGCACTTCGCAGCCCATGAGCTCAGTTCCTTTCACAGGGCTGAAAAATCACTTTGTTTTAACAAGTAACTCGATGCTGAGGCAGAGTACTGACTCTGCTTTAACACTACAGAGCAACAAGCTAAATATGTATGCATGGCGCCAAAGGGATAGGAAGACCTGTGCCTGTTCTATTCACCCTAGAGGAAGTATATGAAATTAATTCTAGTTAAAGGCATGCCATGTGGATGTGTGTTTGTTGTGTTTAAAACTTACAAATGGAATATTTACAAATATTCTTCAAACACATGGCCCAAGCAGTATCTTCAGGTCACCTACTTTGCGCCTTGCCTCTTAGCCATGTCCAATAGTGTACCGCAAGGGGGCAATGGATTTCTCTTTAAATTTGGTCACCCAAAATACTTTAACCCCTTGCGTGCGCACGACGTCTCCCGGCCGTCGTGCATTACGGTGGGCGTGTGCGCACGACGGCCGGGAGCCGTCGTGTTCGCGAACGCCATTTATTTCTCCCGCACAGCGGGAGAAATAAACCCGCATGCAAGGAGTTAAAAAAATCAAATTGAAGGTGATACGGTCAGCCTGTGAGTTATGGTTCCAGATTAGGAAGTTACTCACAATTCCATACTACTGTTTTAGTGCTCCTATATGGAACTCTCCAGGTACTCCATCATGTTTAAATGACAGATTATCTGCCCCTTTATGGGAAAATGTTTTTCAGAAATGGGGCCATCTACTGCGAGAAAATAATCTCTTCTCATGGGATGAGCTTAAGTTTCAAACAAATCAAAGGCTATCGAGATTTAAATTCTATCAAATCTCCCGTTGGGTTTCTAATCGGGAGAAAAATGAAAATAGTAATGAAGATCTGGAGAGCAGATTTCTAGTCCCGTACCTCCAAAGAAAAGAAGTGGTGAATTGGTACTGGACTTTGATCAAAGGGGATCCACCAGCACTGCCCATGGAGGAGCAGCCCTGGAGAAGAGAACTGCCGCTCAGCGATATTTCATCCTTTTGGCAAGTATCTATATGCATTTTGTGGAAGGTTGTCAAAGCTGCATCGTTGAGGAGAAATCACAGAGCCTATTGGACCCCGAAGAGGCTTTCCAAGCTGGAAGGTGGAGAGAAGGTCTGTGTGAAGTGTAACCTGAGATGCGCAGATGATGTGCATATGTTCGTGCAGTGTCCTCAGATCCAGGGTTTCTGGAGGCAAGTTGGTAAGATTATCTCCGAAGTAATGGGTCAAGAAATTCAGGTAAGCCTGGTATTAATTATTTTCGGAATTTTACCTGATGACAGTAGTACCATCAAACTGTCAAATCTCCAAGTATCATTATTGTTTGTTTTAATAGTGTTGGCAAGAAGAGAAATCTGTTTAAATTGGATATCACTTAATTCTCCAAAGTTGTTAGATTGGGTGTCCTCTGTTAAATGAATTCATAAATTGGATATTGCCTGTGGAGTAAAGAAAAGAACTAGGTTCTGGGGGATGTGGGAAAATTGGGCTAATAGTTTGAACGTTACAACTTTCTAGCACGTATAAAAAGTCCAATGATTATGAAGCAAGTGAGTTCCTGTGACAATGGTTTATGTATAAACCATGGGCGTGATACCATCTTCGACATTCCCAAGTGTCATGCGGTCGGCGTCTCCAGAACAATCTGGAGGTGGAAGAAGATCTGTAGGGTTACATATCTCCTCTACTGGGTCCAGGAAGGTGCCATGGTACTGCTCCATGACCACTCACTTTTTCTTTTTCTTGTTTGCTTTAATGAGGTCAAAAAAAAAAAAATAAGTAGTATCTTCAGGGTGCGGTACGTAGTCCAGTTGATCGAGTGCAGAGTGCCTGGCACTTTCTCATCAGATACTGTATCATTCTATTTGTTCGAGTGATTTTGATTGTATTGCTTTACATGCGTCTAGCAGTGGCTTCAGCATTCCAGTGCCATGCTCAATACGTGAGTTTTGCTGGGCCAGTTGCTAAGCTTTTTTTTTACTTACCTACTTGGTGGTGGTCTGCTCACAGGATTGGGGGCTGCGGGAAACCGCCAGGTCTGTCGCTGGTCAGGGAAGCTTCAAGGCGATGCAGACACAAACCTGCAGTACACACTACCTTGTCTGCTCCTCAGCTCCTAGCTGCCAGTCAAACACAGACACAGACACTGGCACTGGAGCTTGAATGATGGCTTCCACATGGTCCTGCAATTAACTGAGGTGCTGGAAGCAGACACCTCAAGTCTGCGCAGTGTGTCTTCAAAAGTCCTGATGACAAACTGTGCAGCTTCGATTTCTCTGCTTCCTTTCTGCCTGCGGCCCCTACCCTGTGATAAGATGGAAAAGGGTGGGGTGACCATGCTTTCCACACTCCCAGAGTTACAGGGCTTAAGTCTAAAATGCCTGGGGCTAATTTTACCCCCACTCCACATCACGGGGTGGAGACAGGTCCTTAATGCAATATTTTTGCCGTGCTGATGCTCTCCTCACAAGCCTCTGGGCTGTGAGATAGGCAGTCTGGCAAATACTGTAGACTCTGGGCCTGCCCACGGGCAGCTGGTTAGGGAATACATCAGTATCACTGGCAGTGTATCATGACTCATCAGAGCAGCAGAAGCCCGGGCCCAATCAAGAGGTGTGTGTACATTATACACAAAAAACAATTTAAAATAGTTTGCTTTGATTTTGGCACTAGCACGCCCTGTGGAGTGAAAGCAAAGCGGGCGGAGCACCGACACCCTTGCTAAGAATCTGCACTGGTTGGGAGCCCCCTGGAGGGTTGGGGGCTCCAATGTGCCACAGGGGCTACAGGAGCCTGTGTTACATCATTGGTAGACAGCTAGTTTGCCCAAACCAATTGGAGAAACATTAACACACATATTGAGATTTGGCTTCTTGCAGATAGACTTTACACCAAAAGGGCTAGTGAGATATCAATTTGTGTTGGTGCTAGTGATGGAGATAAATGTGTGCAGCTTTCCATGGACTTGTTAAAATACTATTGGGAACAGTCAGGCCTCTACAACTGGAGCACAGATCCAGTTGGTAAGAGCGCATCCAGAAAATCCAACTACAACTTTGTGTGGTATAGACTTGATGCCCATTTTGTGAATCAGTCTGAATTTTGGATCTCACCATATGGAATAACATACTAACAGCAGGTATTTTCCCTTATTCCAAGTTGAGCCAGCCCATCATGTGCAGTATTTGCTGCAATGATGTGCTTCAGGCACCAATTGTATGGCAAAAACCAGTAAGATGTTCGATTAACACAACAGTGACAGCCCTGTTCAGGGTGCAAACTTGTGCAACAGTTATAATGACACTCTTAAACTCAGTTGTGATGAGACTCTTTAAAGATTTTATATTTCTGAGGTTGCAAAAGTGTTTACTCTTACAACGTTTCATATGCTCATCAGTTCTCAATACTACAAGAGGATAGGGAGATATACCAATATAAAGGATTGAGTATATTTGTCACTATAGGAAAATGTATCTTTTGCATGGTTACCCTAATTTTTTCAGTGATGATGACGCTGGTTTTTGACTCTGCACTGAGACTCTCTTAACCATGGTTCAGTGCATGTGCTCCGATCCCCTAAGACATGTTGGAATTGCTTATAGTCCTCGTTGGCATTTTTCCTTACCTATAAGTCTCTACAAAGTAGTGCAAAGAGTTGCATGTTTATGCACTGCACTCTTCTTTTTCATCCCTATTTTATATATTCAAATTATTTGTGTGCTCCCAATGGTACACCCTCCATCCCGAAGTTGCTCCACTCTTGATATTGTTAAGAATGAGTTCAAGTCTTGAATTCTTTCTCAATAAATGAGCCTTCTTCATTGGAATTTAATGTTTCATTATTTTGAAATTATTGTCTTATTGTTCAATGTTCTTGAAATTGGAAATTTCAACAATTTATCTCCAAATCACCAAAATGCATTTCATTCCGAAGCTCCTCCATCAGGGGAAATTTAATTTGCGCTTTTAATCAAGCTTAAAATAAAATATACAATTTTACACTTCAAATATAAATGTATACCCATAGACAAAGAGCACAACAAATAATTCAAATGCATACAGTTAAGAATTTGGCTGTTCTAGCAATGTATTTCAATGTTGAACATTTAGGACCAGATTTACAAAGCTCCTGCATTGTGTTTGCATCATGCAAGGGGGCGCAGGGCAACACAAAGGCTTCAGTGAGATTTACTAAGCCATGCAAAGCTTTCTTGCATACTTCTGTGTGGCTCAGTAAATCTAAAGTAACACAAGGCAGAACAAGCCCTGGCAAGCCATTCTATGAGTGTGGGTGTTCCTAGAATAGTAAACCTGGGAATGCGTCAAAATGCTACACCTTCCCAGGTGAGACACAACAAGGAGAAATATGTTTATGTCTCATAGTTATTTCCTCTTTCTATGTGGGTGATCAGCCTAGCAGGTGGGACAAACCTGCTAGGCTGATCCGACCAAGTTGCATTGCTACTGGGGCTGAAGATTCAGGTTTCTCCTCCTTGGAGCTTTTCTGCTGGAGCAAACCGTTCCAGTGGGACTTTGAAGAGAAGGTATCTGGCCTTGTGAAACCCTCTTCAGCTACAGCTTTTAGCCTTGTCCCACTAGAGAAATCTGAGCTCCAAAAAGATTAGATAGCCCGAATGTAGAAATCATGACCAGGTAAACGTGCCAAAAGTATCTGGTCAGCCAGAAGACTTCAATGGGGATGAATTTAGAATTTTCCCACTGAGCTGTTCCTCGCTAAACAAATGGCTTCAGCGAGACCTCATGGTATTGTGAAGCCCTTCTCGGATAAAGCCTGGGCCTTGCCCCGCTGAAGTATGGTGACTTGCCAAGGTAAAACCTCTGGCTTTATAAAACCTGGTTGGTTATTGGACAAGGGCTCCATCTTGGTCTGCCTTAAATCAAGCTTAGGTTCCATTCTATCATGGCCAGTTGACCTGCATTGGGGCGTAATGATTTTTGGTGCTTTTTTAACTTAAAAATTTAGAGATTCATATTTCTGGTTCCCCTGATTGGATGTTTTTTGTTTTGGTATCATTTTATTCATTAAATGATTATAAAATAGAATGGGATTTTTATTGTGTTGTGTTTTCAACTTTGCAGCTATTTTGATACTTCTGATTGCTTTACACATTTCCGTAAGTTAAGCCTTCTGCTTTGTGCAATAGCTACCAGGGGTTGACCTAACCAATAGTGGTAACGTTACCAGAGCCATCTTTACTCACTTTTTCAGGAGTTCCAGTTTGCATTACTGCAAAATGCAATATCAGGGCACTTTCAAGGTTGTAAATGTCTTCGGCCACACCAAACTTGGGCTCCGAGAGCTGACTCTGTCTGTGGGTTGATAATCCCAGTGACCGCCCAAATCTAACATTAAAATCCATTTTGGATCATGAATTTAACCCACATCAACCCTAGAGACAGAAGTCTGGTCGGATAAAAGCAGGGTCCTTCAGCAACCGGACAGCTGATGCAGAAAAATTGCATTGGCATCCTATCCCCTCTCTTTCAAGTGTGCCCCACGTGTATAGGTGAATGCAACAGACCTGTTGAGCAGGATTTGATACTCAAGCTGGATTTGACACTGTAGTGTCAAAAAGGAACTCCACAGCCCCCACCCTGCATATTCTCTGAGATTCAGAGGAGTCATCTCTGTCCATTCAAGTCATCCTATTGATTGGTCCTGTGAAGTATTTCACAGTTTTCACACACCTATTCAAGATGAGTCATTGGCTAGGAGAAGCTGGAGAGTCAATGTAAGTTAGCCCCTGGGAACTTTAGGCAGTGAAAAAGTAACTTTCTGAATGTTTTTTTCCTTAATATTTATTTAAATCTTACTTCACCATTGAATTGATTTATTAATGACTAATAAAAATAGATGTTTAATTATTTTTCTAGCTGGTCCCATTCCAGAGATACAGTATTCATATTTTATTGTGTACTCTGATTTTCTATATAAGACCGCAAGGCCTTCCACACTGAAAATAATGCCTAGGGCCTTGCCACTGTAGGGGCATGGTAATATTAATTTTCCTACATGCACCCAATAAATACAAAGCACATTGGTGTTTGGTTTGATTAGGCACATTAATGATTTCATATTGTAATGTGCATTTTGTAATGAAGGGCTAGGTCTCGTACCTGTTGCCTGGCGTTCAGAAGTCTTCTCTACTGAGTCCATCCCAAAAGCTAATAAAAAGATAGTCTGCCTGGAATCCAATCAGAGTTCTGTTTTAAGTGTAAAAGCAAATTACACCATGCCACTGTGCTCCTGGTTTCCTTGTATTGAATCCAAGTGTTGAACATTTACAGTTAAGCATGTAACTGTAATCCAGCAGGCAGATCCAAGGTAGACAGTGCTTAATTTGTATGAAAATAAGGGCCGGGGCTCTTGTCAGGAAGCAGCTGGCACGAGTCAATTGCTCCATTTAGTGCTGCCTATAACAGAATTTCTTACTAACCATGAAACCCTACAAGTGGGGAGAGGATGTGGTGCAGCGGCCAGAGCTGCCGACTTTGGAGCTGGGTAACCAGTTTCAAATCTCGGTGTAGGCTCAACATCCTGTGATTCTGGGCACCTCACTTAATCTCCCCATGTATACAAAAAATGAATGTGTCCTTAACTGGTGCTCATGAATAGGCTCCAATACATTTGGGTCCAGTTCGCGCTATAAGCACCGGTGTTGACTATTAAGTGCCAGTGCTGAGCATCGGAAACCACTGGTTCAAATTAAGCACTGCAGGTAGATCTCATCAAGACTAGACCATTCTCAGAAGACATCTGCCAGGACCTATCAAAAACCTTCGGGTGGTACAAGGGAATGGAGGTTCCACACAGAGAAGCCATATTCCCATGAAGAAACTATAAAATGATCACAAGTGCAAATGCATTTTATAGTCAAATTCCTTTGTGCGTAAATGGATGCTGGTAACGTTTAATGTTTGTACAAGGTAGTAACCTTGGTACTCTGCAACGGTTTCAGATTCCCAGCAGTAATCCAGAATTTGTTTGTGAATTCCCAAAGAGGCGAGAATTTGCTACATTAGTAGGAGAAACCCCACAGGGGCAAGCGTATGACTTTTTCCAGGGAAGTTTAGTGACTCAGGTCCATTGGGTAAACTGCTTCTTATGGGCTATAATTCAGAAAAGCATGCCACAAGCTCATTCTAAAAACAGCTAAAATGTGTGGTGTTTCTGATTTATCTGATACTTTATATTCTGTGCCATGTTTTTTGCTGATTTACTTGTCTCAAACGATCAGTAAATTTATATTGTATGGATTTTTCTGTAAAGCCGCGATAGTTTACTATTTCTGTCATCTAGAATTTATGTCACATTCGACCTGCACATAACATTCCATTAACAGTCGCCTTCAGATATTGGCATCATGAGGAAGACAGTTCTAGGTTTCTAGTTTGAAAGGAAACCCAAAACCCGGTACCAACAAAAGCATTTGTAAAAGTCTTAAGGGTAATGACAAATGCTGAGCTAAGAAACAGCTCCTAATCAATGAAAAACAATCCAATTGAAAACGCCAAATGGCCCCCTCAACCAGCTGTAATGAAAATGTCTCTTTTTACTGCATTATTGTGTGCTGTCTGCACACCTCTCTGGCCTCGCTTATCTCTCAGCATTGGCAACGCACCCTCTAAAGCTGAGACAGGCATGAGGTATTGAATTGAGCCCCCTTTTTGCAGAATACTCACAGAGCCGAAATTGGTTGAAAAGATGCGGTTCATGCTTGCAAGAGATTAGATTTCAGAAATCTTTTTGCTTCCGTCAGATTACCTAAATTACCAAGACTCATATACCCACCAGTTAGGGGAAGGACAGAGCATCATTGTTTTTGCAGTGTAGCAGCTTTGTTTTCTTGAACACTCAATAATGGGATAATTTAATAAAGTCTCGAAAGTTCTCTAGAGGAATTAGTGAAACCTGATGAATTGACAGGACTGCCAGAACCTCACAGCCACGACCCCGTTACATTAGTTTTCAGCACCTCCTCCTCCTCCGCACTGCACCGGAAGGGAGGGCCCTCCATTGTGGAGTTGCTACACATAACCACATGGAATATGCGATGTTACATCGCATGCGATAGAGCGCATGCCATTACAACGCGGTTGTTACAACGACCGCGTTGTTACATCGCATACCTTTACAACGCAAGTCGTTACAGCGACTTGCTGTAGGGGAGCTGGATAATTTACTATTCCAACTCCAGTGTGTGCAACAGTAGGGAAGGTGTTGAATTTTAAATCCAACACCTTGTGCCCCCTACAGCAAGTTCTTGTAACGACTTGCGTTGTAAAGGTCTGCGATGTAACAACGTCGTTGTATCGCATGCAATGTAAAGGATGTCTCTCACCACATGCCATGTCCTGTGACGCACACCCAATTAAGCAGTGCCTTGTATGGGTCATGGAGATATGCGAAATAAGAGAGTGCAATTACAGAAAAGCCAGGGCTGTATTTCTAGGCTTGAAATCCAAGTGCAGGGCTATATTCTGTACAAATCATTATTAACATCGCACCACTAAAGAAACAATTCAATCCACAATGGGATAATTCAGTTCTGTGTGGCAATAATTTTATATTTTTTAGCTTGACTTCTTGGATTATTTCTATACTGTTTTCCTTGGTGCACTTACAGCACACAAAATGTAAGTTTATTGGTAGTAGTGTTATGTCTATAAGAGCATGCCCGAGGCTATCCAGGATACTGAGGTGAACAATATGTTTAAAATCTACTACCTGGACTAAGCAGATAGAAGGATGGCCCGAGGAACAGCAATGAGAAGGAGAGAAAATGAAATTTGGTACCAAAAATGAGGAATTGACTCCCTGGCACTTACCTAGAAGGCCATGGGTCCCTTGTGTGGAAAAAAGTGGAAGTGTAAGGTGAGAGTTGCACGTGAAGTGGACACTCAGTGAATTGAGTAATTTTGTAGAAATATTTACAGAATAGCTCAAATATGCATAATGAGTAAGATAGACTACTAATTAGAATTAATTGCAAGCATAGCTATTGCAGTATGAACCTGCTATGCAACAGAACTCAAAAGTCGTTGAACAATATTGACTAGCTGAGTTGAAAATGAACTCAAAATGAAGATAACCGCTACCATTCTGAATCGCTGAAAAAAAATCTGTAGGAAATACAAGGGAGGGCTTACGCATGATCAATAGTGCTTAAAGATAAAGGGAAATTTATTTGGAGAAAATCAAATTAGTAGAGTGAGCACTGTGATGCCCTTACATAGCGAAGAGGAATTGTTATTGTGGAATTGTAAGAAGTCTTATGGAATCGCTATATCGATGATATGTTTATGATATGTCAGGGTACTGAATCCAATCTTACTGATTTTCTGTACTAGCTTAATTCAACTTGCGTCAGGCTTACAATTCTCTTCACATTATAGAAGAGATGCTATTAACTTCCTTGACTTGGCTGAAAAGGTGGATAATAATCTATTATATGCAACTTTATATAGGAAACTGACAGAAAGAAACACCCTAATGCAGGACTCAAGCTACCATCCCAGATCGTTCCTGACAATTTGGCGTAACGGCAAAGTAATAGATGATTATTTTGATGAAGCCCCGACATTAGGCAAGAAATTGATGGAAAGGCTCCTCATTGCATGATTCACGGGTCTCTGAAGAGAATTTGGTACTACCCTAGAGAACGTCTGCTCTCGACACATACTCCCACGTTCGTTTTCAGAAGTGATATGCATAGCATGGCCCAGGTAAACCACCACTGTATTGATTTATTTTCGATTCACTTTCGTGGAGGTTCCTATGTATGGTGGCACAGTGATAGTAATGATGAAATTTGAGAGTACAGTAACATATTGCTACCTAACATACAATTCTTTCTTGGACTGACAGCTAGAGACAAGGCATGAGCTCTGCGCACATGTCGCACCATTCAGACATACCCAGAGCACTGGGTTATGTGCTGTAAACTGTTTCTCAGTGCACATCTGACTTCACTGGGCTTTATTATGGGAGTTAAGATATTTATTCTGCAGCCAGATGTGGAAGAAGGCCAATATCAAAGTTGAGCTGGCACCCACAAATACATATGTTAAACTGTCCAGCACATTTCTGAACCGGTGAGGCATTGGGATCTTGAGTTAACGTGCAATTAGTAATGAGGGATGAACAAATTGCAGTGCATATATGACCTTCTGCTAATTGACTGGACACAGAAATTCCCTTCACTTGAAAGGAAGGAGCATGTGTCTTATCCCAGTAAAGTGGTGTTTCTGAGGACTCCTTTGCAATATCTTCACACTATAAAACCATATATTTTTTAATGTTCTGGTTGGTCATAATTTTTCAGTTGTGCTCACTTTTTGCATCATAGCTTGCTGCACCCGTCTCCCCATTTCCACTGACCTACCTCTCTTAAGCCCTGACCCTTAAACTTTGTTTACTACCTCCCTGCTGGCACCTGCCCCACTCTGCTGCAACTCTCCTCACCAGCCCTGCTGCATCCCGAGTCCACCACTTCTCCTCCTATACCCCCTTAGCCTCACCTCTCCAGCCAAGTAACCCATTCCAATGCTTTTATACTCTTGTGCTTCTCTACTCTGAGGCCCTGGCATCTTCACACCTTTTTAACCTCACCGGCTCTCCTACATTGCTGACTTTGAACTTTGACTCCATGTCTTCTCCATTCATGTGCTTTATTCTATCCAGCTCTTGATAGTTTCCATCACCAAGAGGAAAGACTTGTCTCAGAATATAACACTCAAAAACCTCAAAAGGAAATTGGCAGGGCCTTCACCGGCACCCCTTCTTTGAGTAGTACAAGCTAATCTTATACCGATGATTCCATACCGGAGCGAACTACTAAGATGCAGAGATGCTGGAGATTTGGGCCACGTAACAATGCGCTCATATAGAATCATCTTCCGTGCTTTACCTCCCAGCACAGATTGAGTTGGAGTTTGGCCTCCTAAAACAGACCCTGGCCAGGCAAGGAGCCTACCTAAAATGCTGGAACAAAATCAGGAAAGCGTAGTCCAGCACACTGAATTACCTCCTATGGAAGGAGATGCAGACAGGGACTAGTCACCAGCAAGGACCTATCTTCAGGAATCACTAGCAATCATTGGGCTTACACAGCTTTGGGATATGCCTACTAGCCATCAAGTCTTCAAGAAGCTAGCTTGGAAATCTTAAAAAATCTGCTTGCTCGCCGAAGATAAAGCTTCACTGACGTGCAGAGCCCACGGATGGAAGATGCTAAATAACTACAAGACTCTTGCGCCACAAAAGTAGTTTAACACTGGGTACCCTGCCTTTGTCAAAGAGTATTTTACCAGTTGGGGTTTTTGCCCTCAAAACTGTATCTAACCCAACCCCGCCCGGCAGTGGGAGGGCTTACCTGGCACTTGCGGATTATGTGGCCCTGGAAGGAAGACTTACTCCCCATTGTCTGCTCTTGCGAAGCACTGCTGGGAAAAAGGAGACAGCTGTTGAAAGTCCCCTTCAATCAAAGAGCCATACGCATGTGGAGGCAGGTGGTGCTGGCCTGCTTTGATCCAGGGGACCCACAGCTGGACTGCTGTTTAGTTATATTCTTGCTGAAGGTGGGAAAAAAGACGCCTCAAAATACAGCTAATCACCTTGCTGCACGGGTGCCAGCAGTGACTTCAGCTAGAGCAGAGTGACATGTCTAATGAGGACTGCCCCGTCGGGCCAGCATTGAACTAATTGTGTACACTGTTCTGCTGCGATTGAGGGGGATGGTTTGCTTGGCTTTAGTCACTGTGTGAGGGCGATCCCCAGAGGCCCGCTTTCCCTTTCAAGCATTGTTGGCTCTCTGGGTGCATTCCTTCTGTCTTTGCACTTTGCACTTTAACCTAGTGGATGTCTTGCTCTCTTCCCATCTCACTACTATGAACAGGTGACAGAGACCTGGCTGCACCCACGGGTTCAATTTTAATTTGCCTAGGTCCCTCATGACAGGCTGCCTAAGGCTGGCTGCCCACTTTTAACGTATTGATTGTGGAGCACTTCTCTACATTTTTAAGAATTTTATAATCTGCAGTATGCTAGTTAACCCTTTTACTACTAGTTTTACTTATGGGGTCAGTTTACTATGTATCGAGCTTTTAACTACAATTAATTCATCTGCTGAGGTTAGGTGTAGCCAGAATAAGAATCGGTATTTTGTGTTTTACGTCACAGGAGTTAAGTAACTATGCAGTTAATAAATACATCTGAAATATGCATTCTCTCCAGCTCGACTGCCTTACCCCTCTACAGCCTTCCTGCGCCCTGCATGGATGCACTGAAACAAAAATCATTTTTTGCTTGGTGGGGTCATAGTAGCCTGCCTTAATATTAAAGCAGCCCCCCATCCTTCAGATCAGTGGGAAAATGCCAAACTGGTACAATAGCCATACCCGGCCAGCACCCTCTCTTTCTTTTGTCTCCAGCTTCCGTCGTCTCCACTCCTGCTACCCTTTCTAGCTTTCCTGCCTCCCTCCTGCCCTGTCAGCCCATCCAGAATCACAGCCCGCTAGACATACTTCTCTGCACCCCTACAGAGCACCTTGTTGAGGATAACCCACTCCTTATCATGACACTGATGTTTTCCAGGAACAAAATCCCCCATTGGAGAAACTCCACTGAATGACTCGCAACCAAGGGCTATCTCTACACAAAACACCAATAATTTGTAAATGCTGCACCCTGCGAACACTAGGGGCCAGATGTACTTAGGTTACAGTTTGCATTTCTTAAATAGCAACTCCAAAGGAATTGGTGTTCAAGGAATGCAAAAGGATATGTACAAAATTTGTACAGAATTTCCTAGTGCACAATTAAGTGCACATATGCTCATGTCACAATAAAAAAAGCATTTTTGATGTATTTTTTTAAATTCTTTTGTACATGGTTACCATTAACTTGAAGTCGCTGGTAATTGCATTTCCTAAATGCCCAATTCACATGTAGGAAATGCTATGTACATGTACTTTAGGAATCACAACTAGGTAAATCCTATTGGCGATTCCTAAATCGTGGTCACAATTGGCGATTTCTACAGTGTAGAAATCGCAAATTGTGAACTGTTTTGGCCCTTCGTACATATGAAAAGGCCATTTTGAATTTCTTAACGGGCCGAAGTAGGGTTTGGCCCGTTAGGAAATGCTAAATGGCTTCGTACATCTGGGCCTTAGTCATATTATATAACATAACATGGATAAGGTAAACAGTAGGTTACTCCTTGAGCCTTGTATGTACACTCTCGTATATTGGAGTAAGGTACATTTAATTCATTTGAATACACTTAAAAATGAATTTTGAAAAAGCGAACTATAGTAAAGTTTTAAAGGGCAAATGGAATTTTTGTTTGGAAAAGTAAACAGTATACATTGGAAGCTTTTTTCACTTCTGTCCATCTTTAACAGATCATGTAAAAAATGCTGGCAATAGCAAAATATTTTTACTTTTTACAGTAAAGCTAGAAGACTTCAGTTCCTTCATGTTCCTGAGTTGTATTCAGACTTGAAATTCTTCTTCTAAGATGGCTGTTCTTATTTTGGGTCAGTCCCTAGTTCATGCAACAGTTTTGAGGGTCTGTACATGTGCGGCTTTGTGGAAAATATGTGGGTACTGTTGCAAGAGTTGACGGTACTGTCAGTCCATAATGGTGTAGTTATACAACTGGCTGTGCCAGGTGTTGAATATTTATCGCATGAAAATGTACAGTCTAATCTGTGGTAAATCACGGGGACACGCCCTAAGGTGTGTCCTCGTGCGGAATTTAGACCTAAAGCACATTGTGATGCTTTTCTTACCTGACTTCCGGTGCCCTCACTCCCTCTACTGGCCACTTGTTAAATCATCACATACCCATTATCTTCCCCAAGGGACACTTCACCAAACCCTCTTTATTCCAAGCAGTTTCGTTCTCCCTCTATCTTGTGTATACATCTAAGTAGCGGAAGACAGTCCATTAATCAATAAAGCGAATGCCTTGTTGCATCAGAGCATACATGGTTCCACCTATGTTTTTAGTTGCATTCAGAGACATATTAAGGCATGGGCTTTTTGGGGACATATCTTTGGGTGACCAGATGTCTTTTGCTATCTCATCTGTGCCTATGCATGCTCTAAGTCTGATGGAAGCTTTCACAGCACCACCATCACCTGCACACAGAATGTAAAGTGAACGTAAGTTTATTTTAAGAAGTGTCCTTCTACCTTAAAATGTGTCCATTCTACAATAGATGTGGACAAACACACCCCTAATGCTGTACCTTCTCAGTGTCAGCTGTACTTAAACAATATACCAAGCACCGGCAATGCCAAAAGGTCTAGCTTTAACGTTCTAACACATGCAAACACATGCATGCACATATGCTGTTTGTATGTGTTAGCACCTTAGAGCTAGGCCTATTGGCTTTTCCAATGCATGAAATTGAAGCAGCATCCAAAATATTTTTGGAGTCAATATTGACTCGATATGTGGATCCCACTTTAGAAAGAAAGTGTAGTATATGCTTGAATAGGGATCACAGGATAAATCCACCATTCGATTTGGAAAAAAGAACTCTAGCACATTTATGTCACTTTCTAGAAGTAATTCTTTGCGTGGCACCCTTCATTTTTTACAGCAGAACCCTTTACTTTTTTTTAAACAGTTCAATGACTTCTTGATTGCCTGGCACAGTGGTTCGACGTTCAGGCCTGAACTATGAATCTTTTCCTCCATCAATTGATAATCCAACTCCCTCATCAATCTGTTTCATTGACTGGTCAGCCAGACTCAGCCTACATATTTCACTATTCTAAAGAATCAGTTTGCTGTCAAAAAAGTGTTCTGAGAACATGTTGATTCAAGTGACGGTGTTTAATAATCATCAAGCACAGCCCTACCAAGTGAAATGCCCAAGCGGAGTTATTAAAAAACAGAGTTGGTCCAACCAATGTCATCGCATACGGGTCACAATGACTACAGTGTTAAAATGGAGTCAGTGGCTTTTAAGACGTACTACACTATTATTATTTCAAAAGCTGTTGAAATATCTTCCTGCATAATGTGCAAGTTCTTTGCTGATAATCCCCAAAGGTCTGTTCTATATGTATTGGTGGGTGATCAGTTCTCCAATTCTGGGTATTTAACGCTAATATTGATATTGGCAAATATTTGACCATTTGTGATAGAGTGTTGGTCCTTGATCCGTTTCTAAAGCCCGCTTGCTAATAACTTTGATAAACACTTTCATCGTAGTTTGAGGAGACATCTATTTTTATTTTGTTGCCTGAGGACAGAATTCCTGGTATGTTTCCTAAATCTAAATCCCAGGCACCTTCAAATTTTTGGTTGGTAAGGTTGGGTGCTCTTTGGTATATTTAATTTGTCACTGCAATTAATTGCGTGCTGATCTTTTATTTTTCTTAGAAATTTGGCAACATTTACCTGTATAAATTAAATCAAAAGCCTCCAAGCTGCTTTGAGGAAGTTTTCCTGGAATCCCTTGGCACACACCTTGTCAACAAAATTAAGAGGGGAGTGAAGTAAGTGACACATTTGGATTAATCCGGTCTTTCCTCCTTTTCACTGGCACACACCACAAAAGAGTCTTATTTGTCATCGAATTCATTTTAGAAAGGAGTGACCATATATGTTGCTGTTTAGTATGACATGAAGAGGAGGGTATTTAGTTTCGTAACCGGCAGAATTTGTAACCTGCCTTAACTTTGAGGGTTAATCAACCTCTAGCTCAGATGCTTACAAGTTGATTCAAGTACTAGGCTTAAGGGAGCCCAGGACATTCAGGGGTTATTAGGTTCCAAACGTGACAACTGGAGTGTTTTACACCCAGTGCCACTGCACTTTTGGATCTGAGGGGAACAAGAAGTGCTTCACTATCATGATAATCAAGTAATTTTGTACTTGATCCTCATGATAGTGAGGGTGAGTAGTTCCAAGGCTTACCCAGAAAACTCGGCCAACACAGAACTAATAATAATAAGGGAAATTAAGTCAGTGCTGTTACTTTGGAGAAAAAAAAAATACTTTAATTCACACACAGCAAACTGCAACACTTAAAATTAAAAAAACTACACAATGCACACTAAGCCTCTCTGATCCCTCCTTAACTAGAGAATGGTGTAGAAATGCATTGAATCCTTTAAACTATATGAAACAACTGCCTGTGTGGTATGTCACAAACACCAGGGTGTTAAACAGTACAATAACCACTATATACTGTGCTTGGCTCAATGTTTAACATTGGTCAATTATTGTTCTCTGAAACTTGGGAGTTCTGAAATCTCGACAACCTTCTGCCGCTGTCCCTACTCTCATGTGCTTGCATGCACTACTTCCTTTCAGAGTATGTAGTCACAGGGAGAAATTGTGGTTGGTGGAAGGGAGGCAGTTTTCTGAAGGTGTTGCTCTCACCTTGGGTTGGGATTGGTGCACACCAAAAATAGCATTCTCCTATAGCCAGGCCCCTGTAACACCCCGGGTATACGTTTGTGGCTTCTGTCCGACTGTGCAGAGGTTGCTTGGCCCTATACAAGACTTGCACCCAAAGCATGGCAAAAGAGCCCACACTCACTAGTCGACTGTCAGCACACCAAAAAGAAGCGATGAGGGCTTAAAGGAATCCTACACTGAATTCTCTTGCAAGCAAATTAACTTTTTTAGTAATCTGTCTGAATCTGCATTGCATTTTTAATTATGCATGCATGAACCCCATTGTTTAAATCGATTAACATTGTTAAAATAGGACTCATTATCAGTTTGAGAAGGATGAAGTAATTCAACCGTCAAACCAGCAATAGATCAAGATAATTGAAGGGAATTATGTAGATGAGAAGTGGAATATTAACAAATTCAAACAGCATCTTACAGTGAGTTGCTCTTTCCTTAAAGAGCTAATTTCACTTGGCGCCTAATATGTATTTATCTGAAAAAAGACCAGTTGAAAGAAACGCGAATGACTAAAAGTCACTGAATATTGGCAGCCAAATTAATTTCATGTAATCTAGTTTACACTGTTTCTGTACTACACAGCATAATGTATGTCTGATAACTCCTCTTATATCAGAGACACTGCAGATTTTGAGATCTCGATTTTTGTGTTTTGCATTTTTGATATCCATCCAGTTCATTCAACCAATGTCACTGAGTAATTTTTTATCTCTTTCTGCTCCGAATCAATTTAAAATGTTCTGAAAGTGAGAGGCATTGGGAGTAGCCATGCTGGGCCTCATTTGTCTTCATCTGAACTAGATTGACTCAAGACCTCTAAACCATTCACTGGGTCTTGTCTTTGTGGAATTTGCATCAACGTGAAGTATTAGGTATCTCCAACAGCCACAAGGGCATCATAGACAAACCACCCTACTCATAGTTGAAGGCTGGTCTCAGCTGAAGCATGAATAGCTGCACACAGCCAGTATAGAAGGTGTGTCAGCACCTCAAAATCTTCCATTGACTCTTTCCCTTTTTTCCTAAAACAATAATCTCTACCCTCGCTTAGGCATCATTGTTCCTAGCAAAGCAACAGAGTATCAATCTACAAAACACACCAATGAGAAGTCACCTTACAGTCGTAAAATGATAGGCTAGAACGCACAGAGCTGGAAAGAGAATCCAAGAAATTTCTCCTTCTATAAAGCCAAACTGAATTTAGAAAATCTTCAGCGCTCTTGCAAACAAAAGGGCAGATAAAAATGAAACCCTTCTTTCTGAGGAGAACAAGGGTGCAAGCATTTATTTTCTTACACATGAAATATACAGCAGCTAGCCACTCGCAATAGCCTATCTGACACCATTCTGGCACTCTCTTTAAGGCATCCTATATTAGCCGAATACCTCAACAAGGGCTTGAAAAAAGTTGGCCATGTCACCTGAACACCAAAGAAATTGGATTAGCTGCCTCTCCAGGCCTGCATCATATTCAAAACTATATGAAACACCCAGAAGATAAAAAAAAACTATACCCTAACTTAGTTGGCCAAGAAACTAACCACTTCAGGCAGACAGGACCACACTAGGAACCAGTATGTTGCCTGACGGGTAAAGAAAACTTACACGAAAGAAAAAAAGGACAGGTCTTTTCTGTACCCAATGTAGCTCAAACATAAACTACTTCATTAAAGAGGCTCTGTCTTGAGAATGGTACATCTAGTTTTAAACAGGTCTTATTTGAAAGGCCTTATTTGAATTGCCTGTATCCAGTCAATTATTTCACCTTCTTTATCCAGTTAAATCAGCACAGCAAGGCATTGCTGCTGAATGTCACCTCCTGCCTCAGTCCCAGATTTACTTCCAATTTGCCCTGGGTTAGCGTCACTTAACTGACACAAACACAATGCTAAGTGTTGGGGTGGAATTTACAACGCAAATCAGTTCCCCAAAGTAACACACACTTGCGCTATTTTGCTATACTTTGCATCAAGGGGCCATCTCATAGGTGGCAAATGAGCATTCCATTGCAAGCACCCATGGTTTGTGATCAAAGGCCTATCTAATGTCATTCCTAGACAGGTATTTGTGCAAAATCATTACACCTCCTCGAAGGAAGCATAACAAGGAGAACTGTTTACATTTCTCTTTATTTTCCAATTGTGCATGTGTGCTACATTGTACAGCACACATACTAAGTGGGAATAGTCTTAAAAGGCAGCTTTTAACTGGAAGGCTCCCTTCCCATTACAAAACATATGATTTAGAGAATGCACCCACCCTTGCACTATGACACAAAACCAGTGCTGGGGAAGAGAGAAAATGGACCATATCTTAATAGATGTTGTGTATTTTTTCTCTTTCCAATTGTGGCAAGGCAGTACATCAACTTTGGGTGCTGTTTCATGTCAAATAATAGTACATCTGGGCCTTAGTATTTGCATTTTGGATTTGCCCTAATATGAGCACAGAGTCCATGTTAACACCTGTGCTTGATAACAGTTGGTGGGTGTTGATCAATGCATTTTGAGGACAGCAATACTTAAGAGTTGTTAGTGACTTTTGATACTGTGACCATCTAACCTTCCTCTAATACCTCAGACAATAAGCATTTGCTAAGAATAACTGTTAGCTATCAAAAGAGAACATGCAGAACACTCTCCTTTTCAAATCTACTTTCCACCTAGTTCCTCAAAGCCTCACAAGGTGCAGGCTTTCTCCCACTTTTATTGAATGTTTATTTTCAGTTTCTAGCACCTTTGCTTCACAGGCATGGATATGTATTTTTCACTAAAGTCCATGGCATTGTGACCCATTGCCCGCATAAAATACTGATTTCAAGAGTTAAAAGGAGGATTTCTTTGAACCAACTCTGACAATGTAAACAATTTTCATCACAAACAGTTAAAACATGTCATTGTTTGTTGATTTTCACGAAATCAAGTAATGCTCTAATGAAAATTATTGGAATCTGTTTTTATTCTTCTTTTACTCAGCAAATCAGCACAATTTACAGCCCTATTTTCATTCCCATTACTTAAGATAACTTAATCAAACCATTAACATCCTACACTTTTTCACTAACATTATGACCCTGAATGCTTTCCTTATTTCTCAAATTGATCTTTTTGTATTTACATATACATGCGACTCCCAAACAAAGGCATAACAAAGGTATAACATACAGTTTGTGTACTTTCAGTCTGGAGAACTGTGATAGAATGGCCATACTGATGACCTGGATGATCTAGCTTCAAGGCTTAAGTGTGCACTTTCAAAGAGCTCATCAGACACTAATTTAGATCACAATATCTAACAGCAAACCTTGGTTGTTCAAACTATCTAAAGTTTTCTCAAGAGATAATGTCTCAGAAAGACAAAAGTATGTTTCTATACAGTATACTTGTTCAATCCTCTAGAATAAATCCATGGCTAGACTAGCATTTTCTTGCAAATTGATACATCTAACACAGGGTGCTAAGGGTGAAATTTGTAAATAGAGTAGACAAATAAAGTGATTGGCCCTGACAAAACTTACATTCAAAACATCTGCTTCTTTCTACACGCTGCTCAAAAGCAAATGGTGAGTTAAACTATCACAGTAAAACAGCTGAATGCATTGAGAATGTAGACTTTAAAGGCATTTGGACAAAAATTAAACCAAGTAATACTTTGGCGTTTCTGAACATTAATAACTTGGCAATGTAATTCAGGGACAGATGCTAGTTACACACAGTGAACAAAACATAATTTGAGATCAAGTTAGGGAACTTTATGTAAGCATATTTTAGAGCGAGCCAACTTTGAAAGAGGAGATAATGCAGATGATATCATTACAACAGAGATTCCTAAAATGATGGTCCAACATCATGCATATATTTTCAATATAACAATGAAGAATTATTCGCTCAAGACATTTCCAGAAGTATAAGTTTCAATATAATAGTAATAAACGAATAGTATCTTCCCAATATCAATAACAGAATTTAGGATTTATGAAAATATGCAACTACATACCTGTCACCAAAGATGGTTCTTGGTGTTTTCAATGATTCATAAATTGAGCTCCATGCACAAAAGTACTTTTCTACAGGGTATCCACACCTGAACTGGTGGCTGAGAAATCTTTGAGAACCTCAATGGCTGAATTAACTAAGATGTTGTTTATGAACATCTGTGACTACTACTCACATTCGTTTACCACCCAGGTTCTTTAAAACACCTCAAAGTGTATTTCAGCCATATGAACAGTACCTGGTCATTGGAGCTAAATAATGACTTTCAATGAAAGTGTTAATAAACCCAAAATGAAGCATATCAAGGAATGATACCAGAATAAATTTCGCTTTCAATATAAAAAATGTTTGGCAGTTTGAAACTCCGGAATTAGGCAAATTATGTTATGTATATGGACATATATAAGTGGACAAAAATATAAGATATGGCAATTATGTAAAAATGTTCCCCCATGGTGACATTTTTTAAAACTTTTGTCCACGGAGTTCATAACATTAAATTACCATATCCCCATGTTTTTTCTTCGTCTGTTCTTACGTTACACCTGCTTCAACTCTCATGCTTTTTTGGTTTGTTTGTTCTTAAGTTACACCTGCTTAAGGAAAGAATGACGGAAACATCCTTTGCTAAATAGACATAACTTTCCACTTCCATAAGGAAAAGTCTTAGATTAATTGGATTTACTAAAAAGCCAAGGTTGCTTTCGTTACCAAGCTCTTAACAGGTGCTTCTTTAGAAAATCTAGGATATTTTTCACTCATCTTCTGTTCTAACTTAAAAGTATTTTTCTTAATATCTCCATTCTTCCTCTAATCGCCTGAGTGAAAACTAGAGGGATTGCTTCTTCTTTCCACACTTTCTGCTGATGTTTTGTCTGGATCTCTCAGTTGTAACTGAAGTGGGCAGCTTTGAAGGGGAAATGCACTTTCAAAAAGTCCATAAACATTGAAACAGTTGTAGTTGAATAGATGTGCAGCAAGCATCTGATAATCTAATGAAACCTAAGAGAAAATGTAAGTGCGCATAATTTACATATACATAAGCAAGGTATGCACTTTTGTTTCAGTGTCTTATGGCAGTACTCTTTTCTAAATGCAGTGTGCCTTACACCAGTGTAAGTTACTACTTGCTACAGGAGTAATGAACCATGGATCTGGGAATTTCCTTTGCAAATTATTCCCTTTATCTAACTAAATATTTAATTTTTGTATTCTGTTAAAGGCAGGCGTCCTTCATTAAAAATACACACAAATCAAATATTTAACAAATATAATTTTTGAAAGGCTTCTATTCTAAAATAAACATTCATCATTTAAGTTTCTGCACTTACAAGCTCGTTCCTTTCCTCAGAGAGCAGGGCATTACGATCTTCCAGTTTTCTGATGATTGCACTCAGTTCAGCAATTTTTAGTTGGAAGCGACGTGCATCTTTTTCATCTAACTGCTGTTCCTAAAACAAAAATCAACTGCAAATAACTGTACATCGGAAATATTCAAACACAACAGTCATGCAACAGAAAAGCACCCCTATAATTTAGAAAACCCTTGCCCGCATTAAGATTGTGGAAACTGAAATCAATGAAAACACAGCAAGGGGGTGATGTAATCAAGAGGTGTGATGGAACAAACTTAACAAATAAATTCAATGTAAAATTGAAATGGATTACATACATCTCAATTATGCCACGTTAGGATGGACAAAGCTGTTCTGAGAACTTCACATTGTAATTCTGTAAGTAGCTTTCTGCTTTGACTTTCTCAAAAGCAGTCATACTCAAAATAATGCACATGGTTGTCATTCTCTTTTAGCAACAAAATGCTCATCTTCTAAATGCTCAACTGTTAGGTATGAAATTAACAGACCAGTGTATGAACGTTATTCCTACTAATTTGTAGCAAAGTAATAAAACAAAACAGTGTTCCAGCAGCAAAGATGCTACCATTGAATTGAGAGTTTAAAACATGTACCTTCATACTAAGAGCTTTGATGTGGAAAATCCCCTTTGATTTTGTTAAACTTTATCCTGAGATAAAGTGCACAGTAATGAAAATCACTTTAACCCTTTACCCAAAGTACGTCATTTTGCATTAACAAAGTTTTTCTGATAAATATTGAATACACTATCTTATCTTTATAGTTTCTTCTAGAAGAAATGTCAAATTATAATTAAAGAAACAAATTAATAATTTTGATCCTATTGCTATCAAGCCATATTTGGGGTTCCACAATCAAAAGGTGCAGGAGAGGCTTCTTGTAAAGTGTGCCTAGTGTATTAATCTCTAAGGCAAAAATAAAACACATTCAAGCCCCTCTTCAAAGGTAATCTTGATGGAACCAAATGAACAAAAGGTAAAAATTAAGGTAAAAATCAGACAAGAAAAATTTTATCTCATTTTTATATTATAAAAACTGAATTTCCAACAGATTTGGGATTTAAAATTATAGATTATTGAAGGATACTACGGCAATCATATTACAACTTAAATCAATCAGAGGCACTTAGATCAATATATTGAAAGCACTTAGCATATACAATGTGAAGTAAAAAAACAAGTACAAGCAGTACTCCACTAATGTGCAATACTTGTGCTTGATCACTTCATTGCACTCAAAACTTACTTTATCAGCTATTCACAAACACACTTTTTTATTGGCATTAACATTTGGACCCTAGAGCATACATATCAACTACTGTTTATAAAGCGTCTCAATATTTGTAAGCAGAGAGTCTTTGCCAAAGCAAAATAAAACAATAGTAGTGCTTTAATATTATGCAGTTTCCCCCCTACCAATCAAAACAAAACAAGCCAAAGCTTTGCGTTGGTAAATTTGAAAATAACAATCAGTACGGTTGAAATGCAACCAAAGGCATGTGCGCCATTTTCCAGATTCTGCTCAGGGAAAGCTCCTGCTTGCACACTCATCAAAAGTTTGTGGTTTTTAATTTGAATACCAGGTGAAAGTGCTTACAGGGCTTCCTGAGTGATCTGAAGTGTCTCCTGCACCACTTGCAAAGGGAAGTTCCCGTTTGGGGCTACTCAGATGCCGCTCAGATTCTTTGACCTGGGAAAGTTGTTCATCTAAAGCTTCCTTTTGGAGCTGAAGTCTTTGAGCATGCCCGGCTTGCACCCCTAACTCTCTTTCCAGCACGTAGACTGTTCTGTCTTTTAATTTGATCTCCTCCATCTATAAGGAGAACAAAACACAGTCACACAGGCATGCATTTGTACACAAGTCTGAGGTTCTATTGAAGCTGCATCATCTAGACGAGACAACAGATTCACAAACAGTTTACTTGGTAGAACAGCTCTTAAAATACATGAATACTAAGCCTTCGCACCTGTAAATGAAGCCATGACTGTGCTCTTCATAACTAATTGTGAAGCTTCCGTGTTGTCTTTCTTAAAGCAGCAAGGCAGTCAAAAATGTTTTTTATCAAAACTATACAGAAGAAGAGAATTGCCAAAATGTGCCTGCAATGTTGTAACCAAACGTGGCTTCAGGGTTGAGTGTGGTGTAGGTTAAAGTAAAGCGAAATGATAATCCCAAACCATGTTCCACTGCCTTAGTTTGCCAGCCAATCCCCCTAGCATGGGAAACCTCATGTTGTATAGAACAATTATGAATATTTTATTTCCCCTAAAACTTTTCTTTCAACCTCTCATTGTGATGTAGTTTTTACAGATATGATGGTCTTAGGTAACAGATTAATAGATATCTCGAAGACAGTAATGAACAGATGGAAAGGAACCCAATCAGACAAGCGTCTGCCCTGCATGTTTTTGACTCAACATTTAGGATGTCCTGAGTAAGTCTTCTGCTTCATTTAAATGATTGTGTAGGAGGGAAGCAGGTGAGAATAAGAGACTGTTTTACCATTCATCAGTTGCAGATGATAAGGGATGCCCACTAACAGTCTGAGGATTCATCAGTGGAAGTGGAATTTGAAACTTTTATGATTAGCTAAGTTTATTTGCAGCTCTGAGCTTGCATGTCTACATAACCCAAGTATCAAGCATATCAGACCAAGTGATATTCACGAGAATCATACCTCATACAATGGTGTGTATTGGTACTACTAGTCAACTGTACATGCATATAAAATAGGACAATGCCTGTCGAAACCAACATGAATCATTAAAATCTTATTATATTTGGGTCTAAGATTAGCAATAGAAATTCAAAATCTCTAGGCAACCCCATATTTGTCATTTACTCATATTCTCCAGTCATGAAAACTATTGCCTGAGTCAAATTGCCCCACTAGTATATTCTCATATCAAGGAGTTACAACAGAAATGTCACTTTAAACAACATTTGGTAACAAACAAATGGGAGCCCAGTTCAGCAAGACCTCCCGTCTATTTCGCCTGGCATCTCATCGTATCTTCAGTGCACAATGAATGTGAAAATGTAGAGTTTTTACGCTGGTTTCTGACTTGAGGACACTGCACTTACTCTTTGATATACATTTTCTGATATGTAAGCATTTGCCATTAGAATTTATAGAAAACATCAGCTATAAAATAGCATGCTTCCTTGCTCCATTTTGTACCTATATGCCTTTATCTATTTTACAACTAAGTTTTATGTATTAGCTTGTTCATACCTGATTAAACATAAACATTTAGGGGTCTATTTGTCCGCCTGCCATCGTTTCGGCAAATGGGACCACCCACTATGTGTGCGCCGGTCCCGCAAATCCAATTAGGATGCGCCTGCCACACTGGCGGGCGCATCCCGCATTTTTAATATTGCGGCGGGCGGTGTTTTCAGCAGCACCTGCCGCAATCTTAAAAAGGGATTTGTGCATTTGCATGCACAATGTGGCAGGCACCGCGCAGTGCCTGCCATGTTGTGCATGCAAATGCAGGGGGGTGCCATAGGTACCCCCATGTGCACCCCCAACTCCCCGACACCCTGGGGGCCCGCAATGGGCCCCCACATGCAGACCCTGCATGCCTCGTTGCCGTCATGGAAAGGCACTTCACCGCCTGCATCTTGATATGGATGGTGGTGTCTTGTAGACACTGTCACCATGTCAATCCCCTTTTCCACCCGGTCTCCTGGGGGGATATGGGAGGCGGGCGGTGAATAATGGTGGGCGGATCGCCACCGCCATAAGGGCGGTGGCGATCCGCCTGCCATTATAATAGACCCCTTAGTATTCATATAAAATAATTGTAAAACATTTGAAGGCACATTAAAATAACACAGGATATGCAGAAAAGAAAAACAATAGTACATTTTTTTCAGGCTCTTGATTCATTTCGATGCAGCCATTCAGATTCCTATCCTTAAAGAAAATATGATTTAATGTACCCTCTTTAATGTAGGCTCTTGGGCAATGTAGGTTTTTGATGTGTAGTGTGGACAATCTATTAGAGATCTGCATGGCTTGTGACATTATGTTTTTCTTTTGGCTTTTTAAAACTCAGTTGCTGTTAAAATGAGCAATTGATATAGAAATTTGTTTTGCTGAATCATCAGTTCTACTTTATGGCCACCATCTTCAGGCTATCCATTGGAAGCTAGATGGAATTTGACTGAATTTGCAGTTCAATAGCTTACCTGTAGGTGTTATATGGTCAGGCAGGGTGACCTGACTTAATGTGATATTCATGACTGAGGTTCTCTCCCTTACAACCTTATTACAAGTGCCCTGGTAATTCTGATGGGTTAAGGAGCAGGAATACCCAGCACCATTGGACATACAAGTCCTGTGGGAAGCCTTCAGGACTGGTGCGTTTTACCTGGAGACTCCGCTTGTAAAAGGTAGGTGAGTATGGGGCCACAATATTGCAGGAGGAAAAGAGCACTAAGCTGGTTCATTGAACCATCGGGGTTGCACCTGTAATCTGATGGTAATCCCCCCTCCCATGACCCCCCACCAGTATTGCTGGTATCCCTAAAATTGGTAACTCGTGGAATAGGGATTATCAGCCACATTACCAGAGCACTCAGAATAAGGCCATTAGCAGCTTATGTTTTGTCCGTTTGTATTAAAGCCTCGGATCTCTTTCAGCTGTCATAAATTTATTTGTTCTAGACCAATCTTGGGCATATCAAAACATAATGTCTAGTAGTTAAAATTCAGCTTCTCAACAGTGTTTCTCTTATTTTGAACTAGGTCTCACAATTATGTTTATTGACTTGAATACTCCCCTCCTCTGCTGTCGGCTTTCTGTCCTGGAATGGCTGCCCGTCTTCGATCAATGTAGCTTCTTTCACTCACCACCAGGACTACCACCTTATTTTCCAAAAAGAGATTATTCGTTCTTTTTTTCTTCATTTCTACATTGTTTCAAAGGTTCCTAAAAAGCGAGATGGGTGGTGTTCAGAAGTGCCGGGATTTCGCTAAAATTGCGTTTAAGGGATTTACTCCTATTTGCTGCCCATTTAATTTGAAATAGCTGGTGAAAACACATCATACTGCCAGAAAGAACACTTTATGCATGTACTACAGCCAGCATAGGAGTGGAAATGCCAGTGATTTAAGCTTCCTACCCATAAGCTACCTAACATGATAAAGACTTCATGTGCCTTACGCAGGCTGACTTCTTTGAATCATAGTGCTTTGGTCGAGAGATCCATTCACTGTATCAGGGTGTATTTGCTGGTAACTTCTCCTTGACAAGAAAGTCCATGAATTGCACTTGGCAGTCATTTTTTTCCTAGTAGTATTCTAATTTCCTTTGCATGCTATATGGTCTCTAAGGGCCTGGTTTGGGGCTGAGTAAATTTTCCTTTGCCACTTATGGTGGAGTAGGATCTACAACCAGTGCATGTATCTCCTGAATCTGCACCAAGGGGAGCAGTTTACTAATGTTATGTGAATCGTTAACCACTCGCAAACTAGGTTGTGAACGTATAAAAGGACATTACAATTTATCAAGGCTAAAGAATAGAGACTGCAAATTCTGCATAGTGAACCAAATACTTGTTGATTCCTAAAAAGATGATATATAAATACTAGCAAATGCGACAATCTAATTGCTAATGGGATTATTAAAACATTGGTAATTTTGAAATATTTATAAAATGGGATTTTTGCACTTGTGATTTACTACCAAGTGGAAGCAAGAGGTTACCAGGAGCAACCTGGAAAAGGAGGGAAAACTAACAAGAAGGGCCACAAAGCGAATTTGTTTCTCCAAAATGGCTTCAATTTAAGCCATGGTAAAGCAAATAAGGACTTTGGGTGAAGAGAACAGGAAGGGACGGAAACGTGAGACATTTTTGAGCATTAAGGTCATAATCTTTGATCAAAGAGGACCAGATCATTCATGGCTGCATATCAGATTTGAATCTTGCATTGGATAGGGAGACAAACAAAAGTTAGTCCACACCAATAATTGTGCAGGGTCTATGTTCATTGTATCAATTGGCCGCATGCAGTACCAGGGAATTGTTGACTCAGCAGTTGGGGTATCACAGAGTGCACTATATAGGTTTTCCTTAAATTCCTTGATGCAATGTTGTAAAAGATCTATGCCTACACTACCTTTGCCAGCACAGCTCAGGAACGGATTTTGACCAAAGTAGATTGTTATACTGTAGCACAATTTAAGCATGTTATATATTTTGTAAATGGAACACTTCTGATCTCTCCACCCTGATGCATTGGAACCACAAAAATCAATATTAACAAAACATTCAGGCTGTATGCAATGCATAGTGCAAACCTTGAGGCACAATACTCTGCAAGCCCATGCCTCCTACATGTTCTGACTCTGTGGTCTTTACCATTATTTAGTGAGGGCAGATTTTGTAGATATATCATATTGGGTAAATCATGTTTCTAGTGGCGTTATAGCCCAAAATCAATTTTACTTTGCGCAATAAGAAAAATGTTCTTGTTATGTATGTGACAGCGCACACTTCATATGAATCTGCCTCCTTACAGCAGGTCTGAATGCTGTTGCAGCCAGTGAGAGGAGATATAAGACAGCACATAAAGTACAAGGCACAATCAGAATTTTAATGAGCAGATATATGTACCCCACACCCATATCCTGAGATTAAGTCAGGACAGGGGACCTGACATCACCGCAAGAGAAGAGATCAATACCGCCTGTAAACAATATCTGAACTCTACTTACACTCGCGACGTTTCTGTGGGGAATCTACTTCTTTATCTGGTTGACGTGTGCGTGTCAAAAATGTTGTCAGCCCAGCGGTCTGAGCTGGACAGCTCGCTTATGATTGTAGAGCTCAGAAAGCCACTAGAGACAAGGTTAAACAGAAATACCTGGCAACAAACAGGCCGTTAGCAGATTTATATCAGAATATGCTGGTTGCAATGTTTGAGGAGCTCCTTCAGGTCTTTATGGCGACCAAGGAGAGGGCACCTTCCCTGCATCCATGTGGCAAGTGTTAAATACATTAATTCTGAAGCGGGAGGGGATCTGACATGCCTGACATCTTACCACCCCTTATGTATGCTGAATACAGACATCAATATCCTAAACAAGGTTCTGGTCACCAGGATGTGCAGGGTCGTGGGCACTCTGATCCATACAGGCCAATCTGGTTTAATTCTGGGTAGGGGAATGATGCATAACATAATAAGCTACCCTCATGTTTTATCCTCAGTACAGGGGCCTCTGGAGCCACTAGCAGTTCTAGACTTAGAACCAGCTTTGATACAGTACCACGAGACTACCTACAGGCAGTGATGGTATGCATGGAGTTTGGGCCGGAATTTTTTGCCTATAAACAGCCTACAGATAGGGTGACAATGGGAGGGTGGGTATCGGGTGAATGGACTATCAGAGGAGGGGATGTGGCTGAGATGCCCATTAACTCTAATGCTATTCACTCTTGTGATGGAATCATTAGCGTTCTGCCTTCATGCCGCTTTAGGAGAGTGGAGTATAACCGTCAGGACATACTACACTTTATCTCCTGTAATGCAGATCATATGCTGGTGTACTTACAAGACCTGAGATTTTCGGTCCTGGCTCTTCTATCTGGACTAACTCAGTTCTGTCTGATGTTCAACCTTAACGCAAATAAACAGAAGTAACTGCTCTTTTCACTTGGGAGACTACGGGACTTGAATCCGGGAGTGCTACCTGAGGTGGGGATTCGGTGGGAACGTGACCAATTGCGCTCTTTAGGCAGAAAGGTTTCAGTGGACCCTATGGCACAATGACTTGAATATGAGACAGATTCTCATTGTACTGGCAGCCTTGGTCGAGTTTTGGAACATACTCTCTCTATCAATCATTGCTAGGATAGGTCAAAATGGTGTTTATCCCCATTGCATATAGACACTACTGAATACAATGTACCTCTTACCCAACAAGCTCTTCTGGGAGCTGGATGCATTTCTTGGTGCACTAGTATGGGCCAGGAAGCCGTGCTAAGCTGGATGTCATGAAGCTTAATAGGATGAAAAGGGGGTGTGGGGCTACCAGACCAGTATTTATATTATTCAGATTCACAATTTTATGTCAAGACCGGAGGCTCCTATTATGGTTTTCTTATCTTGCTTTAATCACCATAGCAGCCAAGATAAGTGAGAAACTACAGTTCCCAGAGGGCCAGGCGAAACAACTGGCCAATGGGAACACAATAGAACAAAAACCTTATATCCAATCAGAGCATGGTAACATGAGTAACGTCACAATTGACTGCGAACATTCCTCTTTTCTTGCTGCTCGCAGTCAGATAAGTGACTTATCTTCGTTGCTCTTAATATATTTTCCTATGTGGATTGTATTACATTATTTTGAGATGTTTTAGCATGTATGCCCTTTCATAATTTATGCGGAGCTCGCCGCTGCATTGTTTGCGCCTTTTTGCCGCATTTCCCCGTTCCGTTTGTTTTGTTTCCCCCCATGCGCGCGGTTTGCGGTTGGTCTCAACCATCGCGCAGTGACCGTTGCTCCCGCTACCTTTCTTCACGAAGTGAGCGCCTTCCTTACCGTTTCGGCGGCCGGTGTTGGAGCTTCTGTCTGCTCACTCGGCTTGTCCGGTGTTTCTGTTCCTTCATGCTTGTTACGCCCTGAAGGGGAGTGTCTTGGTCGTGTTCCTGCTCTTTGTTAGGGTTAACCCTTTCCTGCCTCAGTTTCCTTCCACCCTCAGAGGCCATGGAAATTGAAAGCTCCCCGGGTTCAGACCGACAGCATGAATATGACGAGGCCTTCAAAAATGATTTAAATAAGTTCATTAATAATTCAGTGGAGTCTGTAGTGGAAACGTCTATGAGACGTTTTTTAAAAGGCATGGAGAATTCCATGATGAGTCTGTTGTCCAAAGCATTGGCCCAGTCTGCGTGGGATAGCAGAAAAAGAAAGGTGGTTCCCTCTGCTTCTATTTCTGCTTCTAATTCTGCGTCATGTTTGAATAGCGAGGTTTCCTCACACTTGATTGAGGACTATGTGCCCCCCAGGCCTCCTTCTAAGGAGGGGTTGTTAAGCTCTGATGGTGGGTGCAAATCTAAATGGAAGCATACAGAGGTACCCAAAAAGTTGGTTATTTCCACCATTTTGGACACAGACGATGACATGGATGACGCAAATGATTTATTGATTTATTTGATGTGTCTGACCCTCCCTCCCCACCTGCTAAAAAACCCAAACTAGATTATTTTAATTTTGAACCTGTCCTGGATTCGGAAGGGGTTCCCCTGTTCGACCCTGCTTCCATTCGACACCCTAACTCCACCGAATGGTTTCCTGCCTTGCAAGGGGGTGATTATATCTCCGCCAGGCTCCGTCTTCCCTTGGAGGCTTCTACCAGATCTAGGCTGAAGTCCGAGTGTCCTAAACCCTCTTTAGCTGAAAAAGTTGCCAACGTCCCTTCCATTGACCAACCTTTACTCACCTTTTTCTCAAAGTTTGCTAAAGACCCACGCAAAGGGGTGGACAAGGCCTGGTCCACCTGCCAGGATAAATTACTTGATGTGGTGGGCCCTTTGGCGTGCATATTTGATTTAGCTGAATCTGCTCGCCTGGAGGGTACTGAGTTGTCTGCAGACGATTTCTCTCTTTCGGATCTGCGAGCCTTTTGTCTTTTAGGAAATGCGAATGCGGCTATTACACAATACCACCGCAAGGGACTTTGAATCAAACTTTCATCCCAAATTGGCCAATTTGGCTTCTCAGGATCCTGGTATTAAGGCAAATGACCTCCTCTTTGGTGATTCTCTGGTTAAGCACATCAGCATATTTGTTTCTACCTTTGCCTCCTTGGACAAGGCGCAACAATCAATTAAAAAAGTTTTTTCACCTCAGGTTTTTGGACGGGCTGGCAGAGGAAGGGGTCGCTCTACAGGCCGTTCTTATCCCAACCAAGGCTCCAGAGGTTCCTTCAAATCCACTTCCCAAGACTTCAAACCTCAATTCTATCCGCAAAGAGGCCATGGATTCAGGGGCCGAGGTCAAAAGAATTTCCGCAACAACAACCAACAAGGTAGGTCCTTCTCCACCTCCCCCGGTGGGGGGTCATCTAAAAAATGTCTACAAAAATGGCAAACTCTCACCTTAGATCCTTGGGTCCTCAATACAGTCCAAGGTTATCTTATAGAGCTTTATGCGCCGCCTTCCCAAACTGTGTTCCCTCCTCCTCTGGTGTTCTCGGTGGAGATGTCTCAGCTCATTTCCCTGGAGGTTCAAGGCCTCCTTCAAAAACAGGCAATTCAAATCGCCCCTTTAGATCCTACAGGGTTTCTCAGTTCTATTTTCCTGGTGCAGAAAAAGAACAAAAAGATGCGTCCAGTTATAAATCGAAAATGGTTCAATCAATTTGTGGTGTATCGCCACTTCAAAATGGAGACTATCATTCGTTTACGAGATACCCTCCGTCCAAACGATTGGATGATCAGACTAGACTTGCAGGACGCTTATCTCACCATCCCGATTCATCCCTCTCATACCAAGTTTCTTCAATTCCAATGGTTAGGCGTAACCTATCGCTTCAGTTCTCTTCCGTTCGGTCTGTCGTCAGCACCATGGTGCTTTACGAAAGTCGTGAAACCAGTGGTGGCTCTCCTGCAATCCCTAGGGATCAGGCTTATAATTTACCCAGATGACATTCTGATCATGAACACAGACAAGCATCTTCTTCCGTCTGATCTCGATACCACTCTATCTCTTCTCCAAGACCTGGGTTTCCTCCTCAATCGCGACAAATCCATGCTCCGTCCTTCCCAGCGCATCAAGATTTTGGGCTTCCTCATAATTCTTCCACGGCGTCTCTCCTGCTTCCACAATCAAAGGTCTCAACCATCAAGTCAGAGATTTCTCAGGTTCTGCGGACCTCCCTCATTTCTCTCAGGTCTCTCGCAAAAATAGTAGGCCTTCTCTCCGCTTCTATTCAAGCCATCTTTCCAGGTCCTCTCCATTATCGGGCCCTTCAACGTCTAAAAATCTGAAATCTGCGACAAGGGTTAGCCTACTCTGATCTTTATCGCTTTGGATCAAGAATCTTGCATCGACCTTCAATGGTGGATCGACCATTTAGATGCTTGGAACGGGAGAACTATCTTCGCTTCCGCACCAGATCTTGTGTTAGAATCAGATGCAAGCCTGTCGGGTTGGGGCGCCCGTTGTGGACCAATCTCGACTAGCGGTACATGGTCTCCAGAGGAGTCGAAATTGCACATCAATTGTTTAGAGATGCTTGCCGGCTCCTTTGCGATCCAAAGTCTCACAAAGAACAGAGTTCAGTGTTCCATTCTCCTGCGGATGGACAATGTTTCTGCAGTGCGCTACATCAACCATCTAGATGGCACCAAATCCAACCCACTCACGAACCTTGCAGAGAGCCTTTGGGAGTATTGTCTGTCAAACAAACTATCTCTCACTGCGGAGTATCTTCCAGGAGATCTCAATTCTATAGCAGATTGGCATTCTCGCTATCTTCGGGACTCCAGCAATTGGGTGCTTCTTCCATCCGTCTTCCGATCTCTATCGCAAAAATGGGGCCCTTTTTATATCGATCTCTTTGCTTCTCGCCTCAACACCCAATTACCTTGGTTCTTCAGTTGGCGGCCGGATCCTTCGGCTCTTGCTACGGATGCGTTCCTTCAGTATTGGTCTCTTCACCTCAACTATGCCTTTCCTGCTTTCCTCATGATCAACAGAGTACTTTCCCAAGTTCGTCGACAGTGGACAACCTTGTTCATAGTGGTCCCTTTCTGGCAGTCTCAGGTTTGGTTTCCTTCCCTTCTGGAGATGGCAATGGATTTCCCAGCTCTCCTCCCTGCTCGCAAAGACTTTCTTCGGAGCCCCTTAGGTCTTCCACACGATCTAATCCTGGACAATTCGCTGGTTCTGTCGGCTTGGAAAGTTTCCAGCCTGTCCCTCCTGACCTCCTCATTTTGCAAGAAGCTTCGCTTTTTACCAGCAAAGCCTAGGCCCCTGGGACCTCCAAGGCTTACAAATCTGTTTGGTCTTTATGGGCAAGCTGGTGTTTGGAAAGACATGTCGATCCCTTTTCAGCCCCCCTAAATTTTATGGTCCATTTCTTGGCTTCTGAAGCCAGTGCAGGTGAGTCCTACAGAACAGTCAATTTGTATATATCTGCCATTTCTCTTAATCATTCCCCGATTGACGGCAAGCCAGTGGGTGTTCACCCTTTGATCTGTCGCCTCTTGCAAGGAGTTCAATTTTCCAAACCTCCGTTGGCTAAGTATTCAAGTTTATGGGATGTTAATGTAGTTCTTGAGTTATTTTCTCATTGGCCAGACAATTCTGCTCTTTCTCTGAAAATGTTGTCTGCTAAGATTACCATGTTACTGTGTCTTGTTTCTATCAAACGCGTCTCAGATGTTAAAGCATTGGATATTTCTTCCTGTCAGTTTTCCCCTACAGGTGTTTTGTTTCAGTATAATAAACGGACCAAGACAAATTTGAACTCTGTTTTTTACCCTTGTTTCCCTGCTCATCCTAAATTATGTGTCGGTCAATGTCTCAAAGTGTATGAACAAAGAACTTCTGATCTCAGAACGTCCTCTCACTCTCAACTCCTCATTTCTTTTCGTAAGCCCCACCTTCCTGTTTCCTCCGCTACTCTGGCCCGTTGGTTTCGATGGGTCATGTCCCTTGCGGGTATTGACGTCTCCGTTTTTGGAGCTCATTGTACTTGAGGAGTCATGGCTTCCAAGGCCTTTTGGGCTGGCTCCTGTTTGGAGGACATTCTGAGATCAGCAGATTGGTCTAATGACAACGTGTTTCACATGATTTATTGCAAACCTGTCGATACTGTTGCTTCTTTGGTAATTTATATGCTTTAAACACGCATAATAGGAGCCTCTGGTCTTGACATAAAATGTAGATTTTCCTAATAGTTTATGACGGAAAGTCTTAATTTTATTAAAGACGCAGAGGCGAGTATTTTCCCTCCTCTACACTTCTAATCTGTGTTTCTCCATCACTACAGCGAATCCAGCGTTGCCGCCTGCATCTTCGTGATGGACCTAGTTACTGGCCAAGGCGTCGTCCACCTCGTCTGGACAGCTCTTCTTCCTGTTTGGAGTCTTCTTCAGTGGTTCCTGTGATTCGACAATCCTGGTTGGATATGGGTCAAGAGTTTTGTTCCTGGACTTTAGCATTTTCTATTGTGTTAGCGATTGTTCCATTGTTTATTGACTTTATCTGATCTGCTCGCCAGCGAAAAGAGGAATGTTCGCAGTCAGTTGTGATGTTACCATGCTCTGATTGGATATAAGATTTTTGTTCTATTGTGTTCCCGTTGGCCAGTTGTTTCGCCTGGCCCTCTGGGAACTGTAGTTTCTCACTTATCTTGGCTGCTATGGTGATTAAAGCAAGATAAGAAAAGCATAATACTCTCCTCCATGTCTTTAATAAAATTAAGACTTTCCGTCATAAACTATTAGGAAAATCTACATTACAGCATGTGATTCAAGGATTCAGCCAGCAAGACAATTGGGAAAAGCAGCAGCTTACTGGATCTCACTCCTTCCATTCACTGCCCTAGGCCTTTATGTTGGGATTGGGAGATATATATATATATATCCTACCTTACCATTTCTGACAGGTGGCGACAGTGTGAGAGGGATAATCGCAAAAGCCCTGAAAAAGCCACCATACAATCCCAGTATCCCATTATGGGTTCTGAAACCCTTTAAAGAGATAAATGATACACTGTCAGTTTAATGGAGAAAATAGGGATGAGAAGAGGGATGAGAACAGGTGTGTGACCTAAAACGTAACAAGCCACTTCTCAATTATGATCAGGCTGAAGCCGCTTTCACCCTCAGCCCCGGTCAGTTTTTGCAAAATGCACGTACAGCTGTGCAGGCTAGGCAGGTATGGACCCCCTTCCCCGAGAAACCCCGACAACTGCAGTAATGACTATGATTTTATCCCTAGCAGGGTGCAGATGACTGCTGACTAAGTGCATGCTGCCCTGGAGTTGGACAGTGGAGGGAACACAGAGGTGGTGTGTGCCAGGTGGGTGAGTATATGCCCAGAACCGGTCGGCTGCAGACTGGGAGAAGGCGTGTGAAAAGCACTTCCCCTAACGCTCGCTTTAACCTTATTCAAATTCACTTTCTTCTTATGCCCTATCTCACCCACACAATCTGGTTAAAATATATCCTGGCAGGTCCTCAGCTTGTCCAAGGTGGGACAAGCTGAGGGCTGACTTTACTCACATGATTTGGGTCTGCCCCCGGGTGGTACCATTCTGGGAATCAGTGGTGGAATGCTTACAGGCTATCATCAGCAGCCTACCGGTGCACTCAATGACACAATGCTTGATGGGTATTTTCCCTACCATTCGCTACTTAAAAATGAAGACGTGCATGGCACCTCTTTGAAGTGTCTTGACTAAGTGCAGACTCGATATCTATTGGGCATCCACTAGCTCCCCCCCTCCTCCCCTCCCTGGACCGTGGCTCGGAAAAAAGACCTACTTGAATGGGTGGTGGCAGATGAGCAACACATGAAGAGTTTGAAGAGGGATAATCATTTGGCAGAGGATTTGGCTGAATGGAAAGCAATGCTCACTGAACTGATAGATTCCCCCGAATAATCGACCACCATAAAGCGTATAGTGTGCATTGATGATTTTGTTGTTACACTCTGCTATGGTATTACACACTATGGGGCATATTAACAAGGGCTTTATCTCTGCTTTTTTGGCTTTTAAAGCCAGAAAAACGGAGATAAAACTATCGCCCTATTTACAAGAGGGTGCTAACATGCATAATCGCATGTTAGCACCCTTTTTCCCGACGCCTCCCTTTGCATCTATAATGAGATGCAAAGTGGGCGTCACTGGGCAGTACAGCCTTGCAAATATCGCTGATGTGCACATCGCGATATTTACAAGGCTGCCCCGGCATTTCAGCAGACGTTAGTTTTTGGAGAAAACCACTGTTTTCTCCAAAAACTAACGTCTGCTAAAATCCTGACTTACCCATCCCTAACATAGGGGGTGGATTATGCTGCTACAACCACAGGGTCGTATCAGCAAGGTTATCGTCCTTTTGCAGGGAACATCGCTGGAAAACCAGCGATGTTCCCTGCAAAACGGCTATTTCCCCCGCTATCTCTGGAATTTGTATCGCCCTGGAGCAACGCGTTGTTGATAACGCGCTACCAGAGCGATAAATTACAGAGATAGACGGCGATGAATAACAAAGCGCTAAGCGCGCTTTGCTTTATTCATCGCCGTTCCTTGGTGATATGCCCCCACGAGAGCTGGGGGAATGGACAAACTGTGAGATATATCTACCATGTTATGGGTTTCACTATGAAGGTGTGGGTTGGGACTGGTTGGGATTTTCTGAAAGTACAGACACATGTAACCTGTTGGAGATATTCTTTCAGCTCCATTTTATTTGTGCCTTATTTTGTTTTTGGTGGATTTAAAACCCAACAGAATTTACTAAAAAAAGAAAAGATATATATGCCTTCACAACAGTGAAGGAGGTCTGCAGTGTACCCCTCAAACATTATGCAAAATGATCACCTGTTGTGTAGTGCTTCTCAAAAAGACCACTGTAAAGGCTTTGCCAACGTTTGCGATGACGATCACTTAGAAGATGAAGACCCCCTCCCCCAACCTCCTAGACATAATACAGCAAGGGAGATAAAGAAAGAGCACCCAGTAAAAAATACTCACTAAGGTAAGAGCATGCATTACCATAAATAAAATAAATCATGCATGAGGGTGTGTTACTGGAGTCACAAACATTGTCTTTCTTTTTATAAGATTGATATGGGAAAATATATGTGTGCTATTGTTTTTGAAGTTTAATATACCACAAACTTGGCCAAAAGACATCAGGGCGCTTTTCATGAGCACCAAATTACATTACACAAGGTCAGTTTTATTTATTTATTTTTCAGGCAATGGCAGATTAAGTGATTTGCCCGGAATCATAGGATCTAGTGTCAGGACTCGATCCTCGTTACTCAGTTCTAACGCTGGCAGGTCTGGCTGTTAGACCACATTTCCTACTAGCTAGTAGAGACATTGTCCAATATTACTTTGACACAATAATAAAAAGTGTAATAATCAACAGTTTGTTTTCAGTGCTTCTCTGCCTCTACATGGTGTGGTACTATTAGTGGAGGATCCTACCCTGCAGTTTCAACTGCGCCCCTTAAGCTTTTTCAGCTATATACTAAGGGCCTCATTTACGAGAGCCCTGCGCCACTGGAGTGTCACTTTTAATGATGCTCCCGTTGAGCAGGCCTCTCACTCATATCTACAAGGCCACGGAAAGCCACCCTGCTTGGCTCTTCATGGCATGGTGGATATGGTGTAAAGCAACGCAGCACTCATCACAGCATTGCCTCGCACTGCCACAGAAAGGCATGCAATATGTGTTGCGGTGGGTGTTCCCATTCAACGCCCATGGTTTTTTACATATACACAGATTTATAATAAAGCGTAAATCTGGGAAAGTGTCAAAACCCTGCTCAGGGGTGTGTAAGAGTTATTTTTGTGGAGGAAGGTGTCCCTTTCTCCACAAAAACAACCTGATTCAATGCAGCAAGGGTGCCTGCGTTGGCGCATGGCAGCAATTTCTGCCTCAGCGCTGTAAAAGAGGACACAAATGCGCTGCATCTCATAGATACAGCTCATTCCTGCCCTTTTTTGACACAGAGTGGAAGCCTTGGGGCGCTGCCCTGTGCCATATTATAAATGAGGACCTATTTTCCCTCCAGTCTGAGAGCTTGTGCGTACCACCAGCTTTCTATCTAAAGCCCCGCAGTAAATGCTCTGAGTGTGCAGGCACATACAGTCAAAAGAATAGAACTGACACGCCAACTATTACGATTGTATTGTACGAAGACATATGACACCCTTGCATAGCCCTCTCCAAGTTTACGATATTATGCTGAGGGCTGATGAGCAATCAATTTCAGTTTTTCCTGGTGCACGTGTGTCTTCAGAGTTTGTCTCTGGATTTTTAAATTATTTCACAGCAAACATGATAGAACATTTAAACCCACAGTACGTTCAGTGCCCGGGCTGTCACTTCCTTTGTTGTTATTAAAATTCTTTTTCCTTGCTCTATACATACATTTGCACTGATCAGATGTATTTGCACACAACCTTTAAGTGAAACAGATAGGCCTTGATGGGAAATTCTACTCTGCTCTTGGAGTTTGCAGAATTGTTCCTACTCTGCGTATCTCGCAGAGTTATGGAAAACTCGGAGCGGAGTTTTTCGTGACTCGTCAAAGTTACGTTGGAAAGCGAGGAAAATCTTACTCCAGAACACCTCTAGGCGAGATTTCTGAATGCGGCGGTCGCGGATGGCCACTACCGCTCATGTTGAGAAAGCTTCAGTTCGAGTTGAAGGAGCTGCTGATCGAGTAGAACAACGAGCAGAAAGAACCTGGGCCTCTTGCACTGCATATAGTGCCATTCGTGCTGATTTTCCAGCCCAGGACAAACACCTGGTGCTAAAAATAAGCGCAAACAGAGCGATCTAGCACACTGCCGATTGCGTAACTCCACGTAGCCCGGCATATTTTTTTCATCACTTCGCGGAACTCTGTGAACTCTACTGAGGCCTAGAAACACGAAGGACAGACATCAGAGTTCCCTAAGCAAAGCAGCTCTGCTGCAACTCAGAATAAGAGCCTAACTCAAAGCATATTTTTATCAGTAATAATTCTGTCTTGCTACACACTACTGTACTACAACATACCATATTTCCCATGTAATCACATGATTCGGAGCCATGACCTCAATGGAGCAACCGATTTCTGAGTCACGAGGGGCTTTACTTCTGCACTGAATCAGATGCTGAAACAGAAACTTGTCAAATGCAACCTCTAGTGACAGTAAGAGTACAGAATCCTCTTAGTATTGCTCTGTTCCACCCAGAGCTTACAGTTCCACAGTGCAGTCCTCTGTACTAAGGAACTACGGCAAAGCTTCAAAATCACGCGTGTGGTGACTAAGGAATCATGACTAATCATATTTCATCCTTATGAGACCACTAAAAAGTAGCGCCCCTGCCCCCAAATGCTTTTTTTTCTGTTTTGAAAAGAATAATTGGTACTAATGTTAAAAGTCTGAAAATGACTGTTAGTGTAATGATTTCATGGAAATATGGCATGTTAGAACAAATATGCAAAGAACTGTCTTTCTGCACCTGGCTTTAAATCTGCATATGTTCAGGCCCAGCCTGTACATCTGCAATGCACCAGCTGAGCCCAGTGGGCAGTGACTAGCTTCTCATGTATCATGCCCTAGCGCTTCTGCTGTATATGTGTACGTGACGAACAAGTGTCAACACTACATATCGTATACTATCTTTATCATCTCTTCCCTAGGGGGAACAACCTTTACAACGCAACTTTTACAACGCACTACCATTACAACGCATTTTTTAGAACGCATAATCCATTACAACGCATGACATTACAACGCATGACACTACAACGCATTTTTAAAAACTACCTTTACAACGCATTCCATTACAACGCATACTACCATTACAACGCATACCATTACAACGCATAATATTACACTATACTATCCAACACTTACCCTACTGATGCACCCCCTGGAGTTAGAATAGTAATTTTTACCCCTACACTATCCAACACTTACCCTACTGTTGCACCCCCTGGAGTTAGAATAGTAATTTTTACCCCTATACTATCCAACACTTACCCTACTGATGCGCCACCTGGAGTTAGAATAGTAATTTTTACCCCTATACTATCCAACACTTACCCTACTGATGCACCCCCTGGAGTTAGAATATTAATTTTTACCCCTATACTATCCAACACTTACCCTACTGATGCACCCCCTGGAGTTAGAATAGTAATTTTTACCCCTACACTATCCAACACTTACCCTACTGTTGCACCCCCTGGAGTTAGAATAGTAATTTTTACCCCTCCACTATCCAACACTTACCCTACTGTTGCACCCCCTGGAGTTAGAATAGTAATTTTTACCCCTACACTATCCAACACTTACCCTACTGTTGCACCCCCTGGAGTTAGAATAGTAATTTTTACCCCTACACTATCCAACACTTACCCTACTGTTGCACCCCCTGGAGTTAGAATAGTAATTTTTACCCCTATACTATCTAATACTTACCTTAAATGTAATTTAATATTATGCGTTGTAATGGTATGCGTTGTAAAGGTAGTATGCGTTGTAATGGTAATGCGTTGTAAAGGTATTTTTTAAAAATGCGTTGTAGTGTCCTGCGTTGTAATGTCATGCGTTGTAATGGATTATGCGTTGTAAAAAATGCGTTGTAAGTGCATGCGTTGTAAAAGTGTGCGTTGTAACGTCATACATCCTACCCTAGTCCACCTTTCCTATTTCTTCCTTTCCAGGTTTAATGAGTACCTCAACTATTTTATCTTTTGATATCTGTATTATCTTTTTTATATTTAGAAATCTGAGAAGGTAACATTTCATAGTAATTTATTGTGGGGCCATAATTTGATTTGTTTATACTCCTTTTTGTAATGTATTGTTTATAAACTGACATGTACTTCTCAATAAACATATACCAAAAAAAAAAGAACAAGTGTCAACAAGTCTACCGTACTTTGACCCTATTCCCTTGCAGAGGGCTCCTTACTACTGTTGCGAGTTATTGCACAAAAGTTATTTTTAGATGTTTCCTGAACAGCACATAGATAGATTTATAGTTCCATTCATTCCACAGGTTTGGCCTCTCAATATACAAGAACCTGAAAGGTTTTACAGTCATCTGAAGGTTTGCCTGTTTATTAAATATGCGGATGCCACTTGTAAGTGGGAATGGAATGGGAGACCAATTTGGGGAGGTATTCTGGGCCCATGTCCTAGAAGCAATTCTAGAAGTCATCTGCAGCTTCATTATTTCAAGCACAGTCTAGAGGCCTGACTTTTTGAAACTCTGCAGCCTATTGGCGAGTTTCTTTAAAGTTATAGTATAGGTAAGTCTTTAGTAAACTATGATTTGTATGAACTAGAAACAGATGTATTTCTCTTCACATCTAAAAATTAAGAAGAGAAGGTTACTGTATTCTTCACAAGTAGCAGGCAATAAGCAGCGTGTATCCTCATCTTCGTCCTTCCACCAACGGATGAGCACAGAAAGTATGCTAAACATAACATTCTATCCCTTCACTATAGTCTACATTCCATTAACGCTATCACATTGTTAGAGTATTTTAACCATAATTATGTACCAAATGCAGATTAATAATGAAATTCCAGTTGTCATGATAGTAATGGAGCAATGACAAGGCTAGGGCTTTCTTGAGTTCTGCTTATGACAGTAATGGAGGAATGCCAAGGCTTTCTTGAGTTCCACTCATGATAGTAATGGAGGAATGCCAAGGCTGGGGCCTTCTTGAGTTCCACTCATGACATTAACAAAGGAATGTAAAGGCTAGGGCTTTCTTGAGTTCTGCTCATGATAATAGTTAAGGAATGCCAAGGCTAGGGCTTTCTTGAGTTGAGCTCATGATAGTAATTGAGGAATGCCAAGGCTAGGGCTTTCTTGAGCTCTGCTTATGACAGTAATGGAGGAATGCCAAGGCTTTCTTGAGTTACACTCATGATAGTAATGGAGCAATGCCAAGGCTAGTGCTTTCTTGAGTTCCACACAGTACTACAGGGAGGATTTTCTTACCAACTCTGGGAAGGGGAGAATGATTTTATGAGATACAAAATACTGTCTCCATTACAACTACATATCACTCTAGGAATAGCCAATAACTTGTTTGTTAGTGAATAAAATAAATATTAATCATCAGTTGGATCAATGGAGATACTAAAAAGAAACTTCTCTTTACAATTATAATCTGCACCATTTGCCTATTGAGATTCAAAGATGTGTCAGAAATGTTTTAAGGTGTCCTGAATTCCTTGGTAGAAACTACAATTGCACAGTTACAATTTATGTCTATGGGCACAGCCTACAACTAATTGTTTTTGAGCATTTATTAAAATGCAATAGGGTAGAATTCACTGTTAAACCGAGTTACTTATCACATGTTTTGATTGATGTCTAAAAGAGGTATTGCTTTCATAGGTATGGTATTCTCCAAGTACAATTTCCATATCTTTAAAACTGTGCGCATATATGGTCCAGTGCCCAAAGAAATCTACAGTTCACATAAGTGTCCATCAGAAACCAATTATAACTGGTCATCTAGTATTTGTATAAATGCAAAAAAACTTGGCGTCACTGTTCCTAGTTAGGAAAAGAGAATGAAAGGAGTTTTGATCAAGGTTAGACACATTTTAGAGTGTCATTCAACAAGACTTTCATTTTGTCCTCACACATCCCGTAGGATGTCATGCTTCAACATAAGGCTGTTGCTCCTCGTCGGGCCGGTGCGGCAAAGCCCTAAGGATCCCCCAAAGGGTTACTTTGGCAGAGATCTTTTGTTTTTATTGCCGTATGATGAGTGCAAGAAAAGTCTATGTGGGTGGTGTTGGGTGTGTTGTGAGATGGATTAAAATTGACTTGGGATATCACTGAAAGTTATATTATCTTGATTCCTGTCAGATTAAAAAATCTTTTTAAGTTAGTGCTACTAATGGGTTGATAAATTACCCTAGAAGCTTGTCATTTGTACCCTAATTAAGGTCGAAAGCTGGTCAACATGTTTCACACCCCGGTGGTCAAAAGGATCCGTGGAGCTTCTTTAGGACAAAAATAATGGGTGAATCTTCCTACCCCAGGAATGCGTTGATACAAATGCCCTTTGAGTGGTACCTCGTCCAACTCGTTAGGAATGAATATATCAAACAAATGGCATAAGATCATCTTATTGACCAGAATTTCCCTTCTCGTGGAGCAGAATGTGTGTCTGGAGCTGGAATGGCTTGTAAATAAATGCAAAACACACACAATGTAGAAAAAAGTTGCGCAAAAAGACATTGTGCAGCATACATGCAAATACATCTCATTTGGGTGATTCGTACAAATGAGGTAACAGCCTCATTTTGTGAAGTTGGTACCACTGTGCAGCTAATACATATTGTCGTGTGAAAGAAATAGGCATTGTGCAGTATAAATGTATGTACATCTCATTTTGTAATGGCGTACCATAAAAATGAGGTATCAGCCTGTTTGTAAAGTTGGTGCCAGTGTGCAACTAATATATATTGCCCAGTGAAGCAATAACCTGTTTGTGCAAGTCAGTGGCCACCATAAAGCGTGCACACATATCTAAAAAGTGGTTGCGGCATGGTAAAACGGGAGAGTGATCATGGTCCACTGCCTCCCTGGTTCACATGTAGGAATAATAGCGGTCTTACCTAAGACTGTGAATCAAGGTGCCCCCTGGGATGAGGCAGAGGAGCTGCGCTCAGGCGTGCTCAACTAGAGGTATGAGAGCAGGGTAAAAGAAATAAAGTCGGTGACTCAAACTGAACAGCCGTCATGGGCTGCAAAGCGTTAACAGGTAATGCGGTAGGGTAGCCTCGTGTGAAATAGTACTCAAGACATCACTGTAAGGATTCCATTTGTGCTGACATACCACAAAATGTTTTCCCCTGTATGCTATTTGATGTTGGACTCCACAACGGACAGCCCTCATCATGCGCTCCTGTTCAAATTACGAAAATCTTCCATGTGTCGGATACACTGGTAACACGAGGGAGGACTGGCCTGCATCAGGCAAAATCCTGTGAACAGAAGGGGTTTGTTTTGAGAATGTTTGTGATTGTTAAATGCCCAACACATGTGTGCCTACTGCTTCTATGCAGCTCACTATTGCTTTTAAATGTGAATTTAAAGTAAAATACATATTCTATACATGCAATATTTCTGATACTGAGTTATTTCTTAACTTTACGGAGGCCTACAGCCCGTTTATAAAGATAACCCATGATAATTTAAATTTATGAGTTCATTTATATTGATTTTATGGCAGCTACTCGTACAACTATTGCTAGGTTTGTGCTACATTCCTTGACATAAACAACTTTAATATTCTATTTTTAACCTAACCTTCCTAACTCATATTTTATGAAACTTTGGATCGTAACTTAAACTTGAGGCGACTCCCCTTCAATATGCACACAAATGTTTTGGGAAAAAACCTGGGATTAATTAATGGGTCTCATTAGGAGAAAGGTGGAGCTGTTTCCCTGGAGGGGACACTGTCTGCCTGATGACAAGTCACCGGGTGGTACCTGACCTGGATTACTGGGTCCGGTGATACCATGCTCGATTTCAACAGGTACCTTTCTATCTTGTAAAACCACCTCTTGTTCCAGGGCAGGAACCCTTGCCTGACCACTGACAAGTTTTCACACCCTGCCTGGTCCAGACCGATCGTACCAGGCATCAGGCATTTCCCTGGGAGACTGGAATGGTGGGAGCTGGTTTTGCAGCGATGAGGGCCGGATTTATTACTGGGGTAGGTTTTGCAGTGGTACTGCATTATCACCCCCCAGAAACAGAGCAGCAAGCAAATGTTTCCAGCCTCCCGGGGCCACGCAGTGCTTCCTCAGGGGCTGGTCTGAGAAATTGCTAGGGCTGCTTAGGCTTCACAGCCCGTCTGAGGTCCGATAATGGCCCCTCTTTCTATTTACCATCCTGCTCACAACAGCTGGTAAATGAGGGTAGAAAAGGTCCTGGTATTGGTCATGGACTAGGGTTTTGCTTGTGTCAATGGATCATTAACACAAGGCCCATTTGTTAGCCCCAGTTCTATTCCCAGCAACTTGCGATGTCAGGAGCTTTGAGGGGGATAACCGCTGGAATCAGTAATTTCAGCCATTTAATCTCCCTTTCCAAAATTCAGGCATTTTGTAAAGAAGCCTTCTGTAGGAGGCTAACTGGAATCTGGCACATGATCACCCTGATGTGGCAGATTCATTTTTCCTGATCAAAAGCTTTGATTGGCTTTGTCAATTTTAGCAGTAGATAGGCCTTGTTCAGTCGCACAATACATTGGGCTCACAGTCTTTGGTCTGGCTGCCCACAGGTATCCCTTTACAATTCAAATAAATAAATCAGGCACTCTTAACTAAAATCCATGTTTAATTCACAAGAAGTTAAACATGAGAAGTGAGCAGCTCAGAAGTGAAAGTAATTTTGTTTAGCGGCGGCTTAGCCTTTGTTAGTATAAGATTAGAAAACTGCATCAATAGACATCTTGGAAACATCTTGGAAACAGCGATATTGTGCCACTCTGGGAGCTCACTTCCCTTGAAGGTGATCTGGAACCTGAAGAATGAGGAGCATATTTATGAGTCCCTACCGTAGCTTCACTTTTTGTGATGCTCCGGTGGTGCAAATTACAAAATCATATTTATGAGGTCACGCAAAGCCACTTTGCATGGCTTTGAATTGTGTCATAGCTATGGAGTAAGGACTGGCAGCGCAAATCACTGTGTTGCCTTATTCTGCATTAGGGAGGCATTCCAGGGGCATTGCAGTGGGCGTTTCCATGCAACACCCATAGTTTTTGACGCTTCCCTTGATTAACAAAACCATGTAAACCTGGGGATGCACCAGAACCTTACGCCTCCCAGGTGAAGCGCAATTTGGAGTACATTTATTTCTCCTCCTTTTTCCCCTTTCTAAGTGTGCTGCAGCACACATGGAAAGTGGAAAAGGCCTCCCAGGATTGTTTTTGTCCAGGAAGGTGCCACTTCCTGCACAAAACAATCTGCCGACAACGCAGGCAGGGTGCCTGCATTGGTGCATGGTTGCTGAATTGGCAACAGCACTGGGGGAAAGGTCTGGAATGCACCATATTAGGTAAATATGTTGCATTCCTGCCCTTTCACTTTGACGTAGGGCTACGCAGCAAGGTGATTTCTTGCGTTGCCCTATGCCACATACCCATAAATTAGGCCCTCATTGAATACATATGGAAATGTATTGTGTCTCTAGAGATCAGCTGTCCTGGCACTGACAACTGCTGCTGGAACAACAAATTCCCATGTTATTCCAGGACCAGTGGATTACCCTATTTGCCCATGGCCCTTTTTCCTTTCTACACTTTAATGTCTTCCAGGATGTGACCACTACCAGTGAGATGAAAGAGGACATAACAGATTCCATCTTCTTTTTTGGGCAGTTTGAATTTCTGGGTATTCAGTGACTCTTAGTTGTGTAGATGGATTACTTGTTTTGTCTGCCCAGCAGTACTGGTAGTAGCACTTAATGGTAAGACATAACTACAAGGAGAATGAACCACCAGTGCACTCTTTCCAACTTGTGTTTTCCTGTTTACTGGGATTTCCAAATCAGTATGCTTTTTTTGTAGAACCTTCATTGGATGGAACTTGTTAACCCACACCACTGCTGAAGTTTTCACTATGGAAAAGGAACTAAACGGCAGATTTAGAGCTTAGTCAACAGGGCACACTGACACAAAAGCAATGGGAAACCCTGGGGACCATAAGCTTTCTGTAAGCAGAGCCCCTGTTGAGTCCATTGCATGAAAGCTTATTCCAGGGGCCGACAGAGCAGGGGTCAGCTGAGTAAAGCCATTACACAAGCTGCTCTGTTTAGAGCAGATGGTGTAATGTTTTTTTCTGACTACCACAGCTAGTAAGTAAGGAACAGAAAATAAAATATTGACCCTCAGATTCTTGGAGAAAACACCCAGGGTTTGGGAGTCATTAGTTTTTTTGCTTTTCAGAAACAAACTCCTGCTTTGGGAGTTTGCTTCTAAAATAAAAAGTTACAAATTTGGTGGCTTGCTGTCAAAACCAATGGTAGTCATCTAACAAACTTTTTACACCATGAAGGGAACTGCTGTGATCGCAGTTCTTTAAACATGAAAGCAGTGCAAGGAGAAGGCACACGTTATAGTTCATTTAACCTGCCTAGCTAGTTCACAACAATGTGAACAGAGGTGGATGAGTCATACTAAGTTTTGGATGGTGAACGAATTATAACTTTACATTTTAACTATAACTTTAGAATTTCTATGGATTGTGTTGTTTAAGTTGGTTTTGTATACAAATAAATAATCACGTTTTCCTACTATAACTTATCCTCAACCTTTGTTTTTTTCATTGAACTTGTATTTTTTTTATTTAAAAAAGATTTGTTTCTAATCATATATTCTTGTTTAGTATGCTATTGTTCCTATTTACTTGTTTTGTGGTAGAGCAGTACTTTCGAGATTGGTCAAAGTTCAATATGAACGTCAGCCTCTTCTGCAAGATCATTTTGCTTTCAATAGCAGTTCCTTGATAGTACTGTGGTACCTATGGAAAATTTTAAACTAATATTTGCAATGTAGAATTATATTTTATTCAAAAAATGGACTCAATCGTGTTGGGGGTTTTCTTATTGCCATCTGGATGACAAAAGGTGAAGTCTAAACTGGTAACCTGGAACCTATGCAACAATGTAATTTCCTTTGGGAACGTAAAGTAGTACTCAGTTGGTACCACAGGATTGAGAAAAAAACCTGCAGGCACTGCATTCAACCAGGTTGGCATGTGCTGAAAAAAGGCGTCAGAAGGAGATTGAAGAGGTTGAAGCAGAATCATCGGCTGCAGCCTCTTCTTCAGCTACTGCAACACCTTTATCTTCTTCTACTTCCTCAGCATCTCAACCACCACCCACTGCATCTCTCCCTCTAGTAGGACCTTGGACTTCTTCTGCTATATCTGCCCCTCCACCACCATCTGGTGCATCTGGCCCTGCCTCCGTTCTTGTTCATTCTACTGCAGTTCGAATCAATTTGTTGAGGCAGAACAGAAAAATTATCAAGCAGTATGGCTCTACTGCAGCATACTGTCTCCTCTACCATAGTGTCATTGTTGTGGAAGAGAGGGATACGACCATAAATCTGGAGCTGGTCATGGCTCACCAGTGTCCTCCCATCATCCTTAATTAATGTTTTGCTTTGTTGCCCTCCTGTTTGCTTTCAAGACATTTTTTAGTAGGTTGATCATGTTGATCATTGAAAAAAAAAAAATCCAGAATAATTTTCCAAAAACAGAAGAAGAAAATAAAGTTATTTTCAGAATTAACAAAACATCTTGAAGAGAAGATCTTTTAGCAAGTGCAACCAATATTAACCATATTTTTTCAGGCATAAGAAGTACAAAATTGTAATTAATAGAGAGATAAATGTTAAGAGTAAGGTAAGTTAACCCCTTGAGTGCCCGCCCTTTCCACGCCCTGTGCCGGGCGTTTCATTAGCGGGCGGGGCTCATGACGAGATAGTCTCGTCATGGGCACAGCGCAACCGCGGCCCATGACGAGACCATCTCGTCATGGGCACTCAAGGGGTTAAACATGTGCCTGATGGTGGCTTCATGGTAGATAGTTAGTTAATAATAGACTACTAAAGTGATACCATATTTTATTGAGAGTGGAGTACAGTGTGGTTGAGTGGAGTGGCATAGAGTATGGTGGAGTGTCATAGAGTGGAGTGTCGTGAAGTGGAGTGTCATTAAGTAAAGTGTCATCGAGTAGAGTGTCGTAGAATGGCATAAAGTAGAGGACAGCGTTGTAGAGTGGAAGTGTCATAGAATGTGGTAGAGTGGAGTGGCATAGAATGGAAGGGTATAGAGTGGCATAGAGTGGAGTGGGGAAGAGTGGAGTAGTGGTGTATGTTATGTTAATTGCGATTTGTAGAGCGCTTAATACCAGCAGGTAGAGTAGAGCAGAGTGGAGTAATATGTCATAGAATAGAGTGGAGTAAAATGGTGTGGAATGGCAGTTGTGTAGAGTGTTGTAGAGTGAAGCAGAGTGTCGTAGAGCGACAAAGATTCAAGTAAAGTGTTGTACAGTGGCATAGAGTGAAGTATAGTAATTTGAATTGGAGTGGCATATGGTGGAATACATTGTCGTCGAGTGGAGGGATGTGGAGTGTCGTAGAGTGAAGCGGAATGTCATATAGAGGAGTTGTGTGAGGTAGAGTGGAGTGGTATATGGTAGAGTAGATTGGAGGGACATAGAGTGGAATGGGATGTGGCACAGTAAAGTGGTGTGCCTTAGATTGGCGTGTCATAGAGTGTCTTAGAGTGGAGTGACTTGATGTAGAGTGGAGTGGCTTGTCGTAGAATGGAATTGTGTGTCATAGAGTGGAGTGGTGTGTTGTAGAGTGGAATGGTGTGTCATAGAGTAAAGTGGAGTTTTGTACAGTGGAGTGGCATGCCGTAGAGTGGAGTGTGTAGAGTGGAGTAAAGTGGCGTAGAGTGTAGTGGCATGTCATAGAGTGGAGTGGAGAATTGTACAGTGGAACCAAGTGTTGTAGAGTGAAGTAGCATGTAACAGAGTGGAGAGGAGTGTTGTAGAGTAGAGTGGAGTGGCCTGTCATTGAGTGTCATAGAGTGGAGGAATATAGAGTGGAGTAGAGTGTTGTAGAGTGGAGTGGGAATAGAGTTGAATGGTGTGTCATAGAGTGGCATGTCACAGAACCTCTTAGAGTGGAGAGGAGTAGAGTGGAGTGGCATAGAGTGGAATGGCATATCATAGAGTGGAGTGGCATGTTGTTGAGAGGAGTAGTGTGTCATAGAGCGGAGTGGCATGTCATACAGTACAGTGTCATACCATAGAATGGCATGTCGTAGAGTAGAGTGGATGGGCATACAGTGGAGTGGCATGTCGTAGAATAGATTGGACTTGTGTGTCATAGAGTGATGTGTCATAGAGCATTTTAGGCTTAGAGTGGCATAGAATGGAGTGGCATGTCGTAGGATGGAGTGGCCAGTCATAGACTGTAGTGGTGTGTTGTAGAGTGGAGTGTTATGTCATAAGAGTGGAGTGGCATGGAGTGTCACACCGTGGAATGGAGTATGGTAGAGTGAAGTAGTGTGTCATAGAATGGAGTGTCGAGTGGTGCACATTGGAGTCGAGTGGTGTATAGTGGAGTTGCTTGCCGTAGAGGAGAGTAGAGTGGCGTGTCATAGAGGGCTGTGTTGTGGAGTGCCTTAGAGTGAAGGGGCAGAGAGTGTCATGGTGCAGCGTGTAGTGGCATGTCATAGAGTGTAGTGGCGTGATATACAATGAAGTGGTGTGTTGCAGAGCAGGGTAGCTTGTCATGGAATGGAGTGGCATGGAGTGTCGTACAGTGCAGTGAAGTGTCGTAGGGTGGAGTGGCATATCATAGAGTAGAGTAGCATGTCATAAAGTAGAGTGCCATGTTTTAGAGTGGAGTGACATGGCATAGAGTGTTGCTGAGTGGAGTAGAGTGGTGCAGAGTAGAGTGGCATAGAGTGGAGTGGTGTGTCACAGAGTAAAGTGGAGTGGCGTGTCATAGATTGGAGTGTCATAGGGTGTCTTAAAGTGGAGGGGCATAGAGGGGACTAGCATGTTGTAGAGTGTGGTGCATATTTAGCCAACCAGTCAATCACGAGCTACCAGTAGCTACTAGGCACCTTCAAAGAAGCTCGCAGCCTTGAGTTCATTTTTAAATGAGCACAGGGACATATTTATTGTTTAATGTTACGGGAAGGCTGTGTTTACTTTACACTATTATTACACTATTATTGTGGAGAGGTGTGGCTCACTGGTTAGAGGCGGCAGATCCGTAAGCAGAGAATCGGCCAGGGACCAGGGTTCAATTCCCGACGCGGCAGGGTCGTGGACCAGGGTCAAAACGGACTCGATAATTCTCACCTCGGTACCTACTCTAACCAGGAACACACTCGGCAACTCTGGGCATTAAGCTTGCCTCATCTCTACAACGGCCCGCCGGGGATGCCTGGTTTCACCTTGGAGATACCCAGAAAGGGACCATCTCACAGGGATAGCCAGGACGGGTTCCCCAGTGGTCTATAGCGCCGGGACACTTCTGAGTAGCTGTGTGCTGAATACATTCAAATAACATAACATAATCATCAGGCTGCAGATAGCAGAGCCTGATAATGAACAGTGCTCAGTCAGTTTTCTGAACTTTTCCCAAGCTCGGAAAATGTTCAGTGTCCCAAGAAGACAATTAAATCAGGCTACAAATCGTAACACGGCATACAGGAGAGAAACAGAGAACTCTGAAGGAGAACAAGGGACAAGCACGTCAGAGACTAGTGACAGCACCAACACTTCCATCCTTCAGAACAAGAAAGAGGAAAATCAGAAGGTGGACAAAAAGTGGGAGATTCTGCAATTCAACACATGACAAGAAACAAACGGGTGTGACAGATCAAAGTGAACAAAATGGAACATACAGTGGTGAATTTGATCAGTAGAATTTGAACAAAAGACGAAATTGTGGTTTTATGTTGGGTATAACCTTCTGCCCGAGTTCCCACTTTGTATATGCACAGACATGTAGTAGACCTGCGCAAATAGAGCAGAAAACTGATACTATACATTCTCAATCCCAAGCAAGATAAACCTGTTGTATTGAATAATACTAGACTTACAGATGTCCTAACAGGAGAAGAACTGAAAGCACTTCTTGCACTCCAGGAAATGGAGAATCTTGAATCAAGTGCAAACAATATATATATGTCAACAGACAACATAACAAATCTGTTGGAGATGGCTGGGATAACATAGCAAAGTAGTGGAAGCAAAGTGAAGGTGAAATCCAGATTTATCCCACAAACCCCACATGATGCCATTCACATTTTCCGGGAGGCAGTTATTAAAAATCTGGAACAGTTACAACCAACCAGTCAACAATACCATGTCAAAATGGACCGCAAAATCACACAAAAGCAATGGATGGTGATCCTGGGTTTAAAGAATGACAAAACTATAAAAATAAATCAATCTGACAAAGGAAGCAACATTGTGCTTCAGAGTTAGGACCAATACCACAAGGTTTCACTGAGGCAATTGTCAGTAACAGAATGCTATCAACCAATCACCAGAGAGGAGTATTTACAGAGTGTTCAAGCCTTCAATGATCTACTGGAACATAGGAAAAATAAAGGTGTCTTGGACTATGAGGAGTATCAGTTTCTCTGATGTGAGTATGCACAAATCCTGATATATTATCACATACCAAAGATTCACAAAGACTTCTGGTCACCACCAGGAGAATAGCCTTTTGGATTGCTTTAATGTATGTAGACTCTTTTCTTTTTCCATTTGTGAAGGACTGAGTTCCTATGTAAAGATAATAAGGGCATTTTCACCCTGTCCAAGTAGGAACCACAATCCAAATCAGGGTAGGCCACAACACAGCCTAAATTATCCTATGCTCGCCATCTGGTAGCTACAGAGCTGTCAGGCTTAACTTAAGAAGCAAATTGTAAAGTATTTGTGCAACATTTCAAACAATAACACAGAGAAAACATCACAAAAGGCTCCACACCAGGATAGAAAAATAGATGATATTCTTATAAAGAAAACAAGACCAAACTGACAAACATCCAATGTGTAGAAGTTGAGAAATGAATTTTTAAAGAATAAATGTTAAAATAGCGCTTAGAAGCAATAAGCTCTTAAATAGGTTATCTAGTCATGCTAAGATCGTGGCGAGTATAAAAAGTTCACGCCAACAGCGATGGAGCACGGGCGGGTAACAGGGACCGACTTGGACCTGCAGAACTAAAGTACCTCGATCTGGGATGCGTCATCGTTGAAGAGGATGAGAGGTGCAGTGAAGGAGATGCATCGGTGTCGATGTGTTGAGGCATGCAGTGGAGGAGATGCATCAATTTTCTCCACACACCTGCGACAATGCAGTGGTTCCAAGTGTGAGGCGCCTGGTCTGGATACGATGTATGGCTGCAGTTCCTGTAGTGGGTGATGCGTCAATTCTGAAGGCGATGCGCTGGTTCTGAGGGCGATACACAGGATGAGCTGATTTGGACTCACACAAAGGTAAAGATGCACCGGTTCCATTGAGGATGCATGGGTTCTCAATCAAAGGGTCCAGGACTGGGGTGGCACCACTTGCCAGGGCAAAGTCACAGCTTGCAGAGTACAGGTGCAGATGGTGGTAGTTGAAGTCTTTGATATGCCTGAGACTTGGAACAGGAGGCAAGCCAGCCAGCCTTTGGTGTCACTCTGGGTTCACGTGATGCAGGCCTAGTCCTTCTCAACCAGGCAGGAGAACAGCAGGCAGCAGGACAACTCAGCAATGCAAAAGCTAAGGAAGGCAGAATCGAGCAAAACAGCATTCCAGCAAAATGGCAGTCCTTGCAGCAGCACAGCAGTTCTTTTTCCTGGCAGAGTAGTCAACGGTCAAGTAGTACACTGATTTGGTAGTGCCTGCGGTCCAGTACTTATATCCTTTGAAGTGGGGGGAGACTTTAAAGAAAGCTTTGAAGTGCACAGAGGTTCTCCCTTCCTGCCCTGGATCCAGACACACTACAGGGGGGTAATCAGGTGTAAAAGTCCCATACTGCTCAGGATGGCCAAACTGCACACAGATGACTACTCAGGCACACCTACATGTTGTGGGAATGCAGGAAACCAGCTGTCTCCCACCCCAAATGTGTATTTCTAGAGACAGTAGAAGGCACCCAATGACTAAAGTAAATAAATTCCAACTTTCTAAAAGTATTTAAACAAACAAAGTATCTAGTTGTCAAGTTTTTGTTGTACTTACTCAAAATAAAAGGACCAATAATCTCATTTCCATTAGCCCTTGTGATTCATTTCACTGTTCTTCTGTATTAACTCCAAGATTTCTAGTACATTTTATCACATGTCTTTTTAAAGGGCAAACGTTTTTTTGGGAAAGGGTCACATATACACTTCAAACACAATACAACAATACAAAAACATATAGTGACAAAAACAATTTTTAAAAAATCATTAAATTCGAAAAAACACAGTGATATTGACCTTTCTTAGACCAGTCCTTCATTTAGACATAATAACACCTGGGGGAAAATTCAGTTCATGTTTTTAACTCAGTGTGTCCTGCCGGTGTAAGCTACCGGGGCCCGCTAACTCTGAATGTTTGTACTAGAGGAATAGACATTCTGTCAATTTCTCCCAAACAATGTTAGTTTATTGTGAATATTCTTCCCCCAGAGGCTAGGCCAATGCATTTCAAACCCTCTGCGATTTAAGGGGTTCTCCTCAGGACCGGGATTTGGTCAGTTCTCAGTTTCTCATTGTTATGAATCAATTAGCAGTGGCAGTTTCTTTTTCAGGTTAACTTGAAGCCAGTTTGCAGATATATGTATCTCCTGTTATAGGTTTATGAAGGTATGCCTTGTCAATTCAAAGTATTTGGATCCAGGGCTCCCAGCCTGCATACTTGGGACTGCGGAGGGAGCCTCAAGGCCCTCGCGATCCCAGTTGGCTGTCCACCTCCTGCGGTAGCCAACATTGCTGTTGCACACAGAGAGTTGCTGGAAATGCAGCTCCCTGCGTGCGAGAGCAATCATTTAATCTCTTCCCTGTCCGCATGTCTGCGGGCAGTGAAAGAGATGAAAACTCTGCTTCCAGCAAGCGGGAACACTTTGACAGCTTCTGTTTGCTGGAACTGGAGTGTTTGCTTTTGCTTTGCGGAAGCTACCAGCTCCCGCTAAGTGAAAGCAAACAGCTATCTCCAAAGGGTGGGCACCTTGGGAGATAGCAGGAGTTGGCCCTTGGGGTGGTGGTTCCCAGGGCCATAACTGGTTCCAGGAGGGGGGCTGTGTGGCCCGCTTTCTTTGCTGTGCACAGGCCGGCCCCGGGGAGGTGGTTGTCCCCATGGCCGTATGTGGCCCAGGAGGGGGGCCACATGGCCCCTCCCTCTTTTAAAAAATAATTGGCCCTAGGGAAGTGGGGGTCCCTGGGGCCCGGGGGGGGTCCCCTTATAGTATTTAATCACTGTACAGATTTAAGGCAACCATTCAATGAACAATAATTCAATACTAATCAGTAAACAATGAAAAAGTCATAAAAAACCAAAGACGACAAATTATTTATCAAAAATACAAAATGAGCATTTATTGAGTATTAAGCAATTAGAAAAAATATAATAATCATTCATTTACTTTCATGTCCATCATGCAGACTCACAGACACACTGAAAACAGTTTAAAAATATTGTTGGTATGATGACATTTTACTCAACAACGGTAGATTAACATAATATATAAAAAACAATTTCAATAAGAAACTGAGTGGCTCAAATTCAAATGACTAGTGGTATTCTCTGCGCGTTTCAGCACAACAGGGGTGCCTTTGTCAGGAAGAAGGCCACAGTAGGAACAATTGATGAATCTACTAACGTTGATATTTGGGAGACCAATCGTGTTGAACAGCCAATGAAGACTATGGTCTCCCAAATATCACCGTTAGTAGATTCCCTTTTCTTTTTTTTCGGAGACTTGACTGAAGCCGAATCCCAAGATGGCTGCCAGCACTTCCTCGATGAAGTGTTGGCAACCAATCAGAGCTCGGTGATCTCTGCTCAACTTCCTCATTATTTGCGAAGGCTTTATGGTCGTAGATATGCACATTTGGATTTCTTTTAATATCTCACAAGTATACTAAAATATATTTCTAGTTGAGAGTACTTGATCTTTCTGAAACCGATGTCTAAATTGTATGTGCAATCTAGGCCATGTAAGCCAGGACATGAGTTTGTGAAGGCTACCCACTTCCCCCTTACAATATCCAAAATTCCCTCCCACCTCGACCCCTAGCATGGATGCATTTCTGGAATGACCGGGGTTCAGATGCATGAAAAAAAAAAAAAGTTAAAGTCTCAATTAAAGTATTTAGAAGACATTGAGACAGCTTGGAAGGGAGCACACACTGTGCTCAGTTCTCTACAAATAAATGTCATGCATGATAGCTTCATGCGTGATGTGGGGGTGTTTCTGTTCGGCCAGTCCTACGTCTAATGAAGAAACCAGGGCTGCTGTGAGTTAGATGACATGCTGAGGGTCTAGTTTGAGTCATATATAGATCATTGGAACTAAAGAGGTGGCCTGGCACATTGCATCCTTGAATGCAGTAGAGCACACTTCACTGTGTCACGGGTAGAAATGCTCAGAAAACTTCATATATAACTATATGATGCCATATTTTTTATATATTTCAATTTCCATTGTTAACATAAAGAAATGCAATGTATGCACTTTAATTCATTTGCTGTGCTTTATTTACATACACCATTCATTGTATTTCAAAGCCTTAGGGTGCAGTGAAGGCAGACTATGTCTGGCGTTGATATGTAACCATAATTTTTTACATATATGAGTATCTTTCCTTGGTGTTTAAGCAGCGTGAAACATTACTTTTACTACGTCATTCAAAATTTAAAAAGAGCGCCAGTGCCTTAGTTTTGTTATCCCATTTATTAGGATGGTGCGTTCAGCGAAAAGCTGCAGCTGCTAATGTTACCAGGTGACTCTCAGGGCAGCCCATTCACCCTTTCTAGGTCTAAACAATGTTAAAATGTGACCCCCTCCCTAAGACGCTAGCAGTGATCATTCATTAGAACGCCTGGAGGATGGTAGCCTAACCAGTGTGCCATGGGCCCTGGTGCAAGGAAGGAAATAGGACACCTGGCTGCAGTTTGAATGATAAAATATAGCAATAATTAGGGTTCAATGGGTCCCTTAAGCCTCTGTGCCCCGGTGCCACTGCACCTGCTGCAGCAATGGAAGCTTCTCCCCTGCAGAAGGATTCCTTTTGTTCACTGTAATTTTTAGAATGGGTGTAAAAAGACAAGAGTGTGGCAGAGATTAGAATGTGCCTGAAGGAAAAAAGGACTGCCCGACAAGGCATGGACGGGGGCATATTATACTTTCACGTAAATCTTTTTTGTATCAACCATGTTACAAATATTAGGAAATTGAAAAAATAATATTTCAATTTTTCTCGAAATTGAGATGCATATGGACAGAGCCAACCCCTGAAAATAACACACAGGCATGCAGCCCTGGATCGTATGTACTCTTTCTTGAAGTAGCACTTGTGATTACTTTATATATTCACTTAGATCATGAGGTATAATGTGTTGATCAACTCATACATTTATTACAGAAAAAAATCACTAACTTTAATATGGAAGAACACCAACAATTATACAATATACATCGCACAAAAACGTCTAAAACTCAACAGAGGCACGTGATATTTAAAGAACAACTTACTTATGAATCTGCTCCAATTTCCTGCTGTGCCTTCATAAAAGACTCGCTGTTCAGACAGCAGCTATAGCATTTACGATGCACACGCGCATTGCTTGCACGAGTACGGCTACTACACCGCGTCTGTTGTTTGTGTCTTGTTACGCCAGATAATAGATGCGAGGCTGGTGGAATATTGTCAATGAATATGTATGAGCAGAGCATCCAATCAGCAACCGCGAACAGTGCTGCTCCGGAGTGTGGATATTCATGTCACTGCCGGCTGCCTGTCTCCCAAGAAAGTGCACTTTCATGTTATAGTGCTAATGAATAAGCTACCCGGGAGCACAACCAGGAGCTCGCACTCCACCAATTACGGTAAAGGTGCTGACATCAGAAGTTTAGAATCTCTCCCTTTTCCTCTGAACTGCAAATGAAAAGTATTTATTGCTTCTATATTATTCCTTCACTAAATTATTTCAGCATTGATTGTGTAACGATCAAAAAATCGAATGCAAGATAAAGATTCAATAATTTGCAAATACCTCTTAGAATGTTGGCAAATGGTTAATTTGCATAATGCCTTCATCAAATGCGAGTATTAACATGGTAACATGATACAAAAAAGTAATATTGTTCGAACCTTTGAACCCACGACTAAATGCTGACCGTGAAACCAATAATCTCCGTGTTAAGGAAGCAGGCGCCATCCCCGGAGACAACATTAAATTGCAAATGAGAAATTCTGTGCCAGTCTGCAAGTGCTACACGGCATATACATTTCCCCATAGGCGTAATGTCTGTGCATAAAATTATACTGTGTTAAAAAAAAGTCAGGGTAATGAATGCATGTAAATGAAGCTTTAGGCGTACTACAGCATAGAAGCAACACAAAAGAAGCAGTGATAAAAAGGCTTAGATTCTCATAAAAAAGCCATATCACTCCATTTACTGTTGTCTAAAATGCAATTGAAAGGACTTTATCGATTTGTTATTTTCTTTTGACTTAATCACAATGTCCTTTCAAAGAATATTACTTATTTAAACATATTTGAATTAATGCTGTAAGGCATACTGTTACGACCACTACAGCTCTTTCAACATGTTGAGGGCAGTAGACCTCTGTAAATGTTCTCAATGTTTTTGTGTAATGTGATCATTAGAGGGGCTATGGGAGAAGCAAATGTTTGGTGGAATTTATAGATATTGTTATGATTCCCAAAAAGAGCCTAAGACAGACAAGCATCAGATGTAGAGTAAGTTTATATGTAGAAGAGGCATGCGGAGGGTAGAAGAGAAGTAGAACACTACGGGATGGAAGTCAGTAACAAGTTTCATAGAAGCTAAATTTTTCATGCAGGATTTTAAGGGATTTAGAAATTGGAGATCTCTTGCTTGCAATATGTGGATGTAAACATGATGAAAGAGAATTTTGAATTCATCTCTAAAAGAAAGTACCTTTCACAATCTTGTAGAGGTACCTAAGAGGGGGCACAGATACTTCTCGCACCAAAAAAGGAAGCCCTGTGCTAGTTGAGACCCTCTTTCAGGTGACTGTCAAGCAGTGCATCATTTAAGTACATCCTGATATGTAAACACCCACCAACTTAAAATGTAACATTGCAATTGACAAACACATTGCAGAACTCATTAGTAATTTCAGTGCATGTGTACGCGACCCATTCAATACCTGGTTCGGAAGGTGCTGTCCCATGCATCCACATGAAAAGCACCCCCGAACCTACACCATGTCCTGCAAAATGGGCGTGTCTCAGCTCACCTTGACCCTCCATCATCCACATTGTCTCATACTGGTTGTCAATACCAATACCAGCAGTCTTAGGTGAAGACAGCCTTTTGTATTTTCCCTGATCACTGTTCAGTGAGGGTGATCACAAGCAGTGCAGAAAGATCAGCTCACTCTTCCTTGTGCTTCTTTTGTAGGTGCTCCAGGCTGGAGACTATCCTCCTGTGAGGAGCATCACTCTACACAAAGTCGTAGTCGGTAGAGCAGCCTGGGGAAAGGGCACTTGAAAGGTGAACCACTCTAAACTGGTTCTGAAAGTGAAGAAAGTTGAGACACATCTCCTGTCTGCTTTCACTGTTTAAAAGTGAGAGCTGGTGACCCAATTTTTATTCCAGTTTCATGTTGTCTATGGCCAAGGAAGGTAATGCTCAACAAAGTACTCAGATTACTGCTTGGCAACAAGATCTGGTGTCATCCTGATAGCCAGCTTCCCAGGGGTGAGGAGATATTATCTGAAGTCTTGGCTTGGTGGAATAAGCCTAGAACACAACCTACCTGCTAAGAGGGTAAAAGAGCTTGCCAACCCCTCAGGAGGTATGACTGTCTAGGAAGATCCAGAAGCAGTGAGGCTCTGGTGCCAGTGGGGTTTTCCAGCGGAAGGAGGATGGAGGAGAGCAATTGCTTGCCCAGTTGTTGGTGGCATGGGCTTCATGGGCTGGAATAGCAGATTTGCATTTGCCCATGCTGCTGTGACCAGAGAGGTGCACCTGCGGCTGTCCACGACACTTTGACAAAAAGAAGCAGCCCCCACCTGTCCAAAAATGTAAGACATTGGTTATTTGTTGCAGAGAATTTGAGTCCTTCACAAATAATATATGTGCAACTGCCTTTTTACTTGGAAACAAGTACCCCCTTGTAGCACTTGACCCTCTCTCACTGCAGAGATGTAGAGCAGTCCAAGGCCTACTCAGGGGAGGTGGTATGAGCTAGTAACCCAAGCTCATTGGTATGCAGCAACAAACTCAAGCATTGTCAAGTCAGTGCCTATTCTTTTAAAAAGGAAAAGTACTTCATTAAATACACATTACTAAATAATAAATGAAAAATATGTACACCAGCATAATATTATCCTCAGGGATTGTTATCCCTTTGGTGACACCCTCACATTATGTTACACCTCTAGTGAGTCCTTATTAGACCTGTCATCCTTAGGGTGGTCTTCCACCAAATATTTTGCCTGCTTACCTCCTCTTTTTGCTGTATCTTTTTGTTGCCCTTTGGACTCTGAGCACTTTACCGCTGCTAACCAGTGCTAAAGTGCATATGCTTCTCCCCTAAACATGGTAGCATTGGTGTATGCGCAATTGGCATCTTTAGTTTACATATAAGTCCCTTATAAAGTAGTATACCATATACCCAGGGCATGTAATATAAATGCTACCAGTGGACCTGCAGCACTGGTTGTGCCACCCACAAAAGTAGCCTTTCAAACCTGCCTCAGGCCTCCCATTGCAAGGCTTCTGTGTGCAGCTTACTGCCACTTTTACTTGCCATTTAAAATCACTTTGCAAGCCTTAAACTCCCCTATTATTACATATACGTCACTTTCAAAGTACGCCCTAGGTAAACCTAAGGGCAGGGTGCTGTGTAACTGAAAGGTAGAGCAGGTATTTTTAATTTTTACATGTCCTGTGAGTGACTAATATCCAAATTCTCTTTTAACTACTGAGCAATGGGAATTCCTTAATACACGTTTAAGCTGTAAGTTCTGGTCAGAAAAGAGTAGTTGCATCATGTTTTATATCTTTGGAATGGTAATGATAAATCCTCTTTAATGGCAAAGTTGGATTTAACATTACTGTTTTAGAAATGCCACTTTTAGAAAGTGAAAAATGAACAATTGATGGACGGAATGCTGAACAATGCAAATATTCACCGCCAGTCACAAAGATCCGGGTTTAATCCATTATTTTTTTGCTCACCACGCCACCCTAGTTTGGACTAGCTATATCTTGTTTTGATCCTGTTCCTCATGGGAGCAGTCCAGCCCGAACTTCCAAGCCGGGTCCTCCCTGGACCGGAAACAAGCATCCTGGGACCAGTTTCAGGGCATCACCCCTCATCAGTCAGGCTAGTTTGAATCCAGTGCTGCAGTGAGCACGGGACCCACATCCAGGCATACCCTTCCCACTTATGGCGACAATTGCAAAATCAACAATTGATGGACGGAATGCTGAACAATGCAAACATTCACCCCAGTCACAAAGATCTGGGTTTAATCCAGTGTTTTTTTGCTCACCACGTCACCCCAGTTTGGACGCAGCCATATGCAAATCAGTCTTGACCCTGTTCATCATGGGAACAGTTCAGCCTGAACTGCCAAGCCAGGTCCTCCCTGGCCCGGAAACAAGTGTCCTGGGATTGGTTTCAGGGCATCCCCCCTCATCAGCCATGCTGGAATGAATTCAGTGGTGCAGGGCGTACGGGACCCACATCTGGGCATACCCTTCCCAATTAGGGTGACAAATGCAAAATAAACAATTGATGGACAGAATGCTGAACAATGCAAAAATACACCCCAGTCACAAAGATCTGGGTTTAATCCATTGTTCTTTTTCTCACCAGGCCACCCCAGTTTGGACCCAGCCATATGAAAATCAGTCTGGACCCTGTTCCTCATGGGAACAGTACTGCCAGAACTGCAAAGCCAGGTCCTCCCGGGGAGCAAAAAAACAATGGATTTAGGCCCAGATCTCTGTACCGGGGTGAATGTTTGACATTGCTCAACATTCTGTCCATCAATTGTTCTTTTTGTGTTTGTCAGCCTAAGGAAGACGGGTATGCCCAGACATGGGTCCTCTGCTCTCCATGCCACTGGAGTCAAGCTAACCTGGCCGATGAGAGGTGAAACCCCGAAACCTGTTCTAGGATACTTATTTTCCAGTCCAGGTGGAACCTGGCCTGGCAGTTTGGGCTGGACTGTTCCCATGGGGAACAGGGTCAAGACTGATTTGCATATGGCTGGGTTTAAACTGGAATGGCATGGGGAGCAAAAAAACGATGGATTTAGGCCCAGAACTTTGTACTGGTGTGAATGTTTGACATTGCTCAACATTCTGTCCATCAATTATTCTTTTTACTTTTAGAAAGTGGGCATTTCTCTGTTCTTGCATCCTGCTGCCTGACTCCAATACACATCAGGTGTGTGTGAGAGCTACAGTTTCTGCATTACCTCTAGACAGTCACAAACATAGGAAGGGTGGGTGTTACAGAGAACTCATCTGCATTCTGATTGCTCTTCCAGGGCAGGAGGAGAGAGATGGAGCTGATACTTACCCCTGAATAGGAATTGTCCTTTTTCCCACACAAAGGCCTAATCATCCTTCTGCTGATAGTCTGGAGCCAGGGTTGGAACGGAAGTGCGACCTGTGTACTTCAAGGGCATGTTATGAAGTCACCCCCACATCAAAGGCACAACTGGGTGTAAGTACTGGGGTTCTGACCCTATCAATACAGTACACTGCTGGACCAGTTAGGAACTCTGCCAGGAGTAAAGACTGATGTACTACAAGGATTGCACCTCTCCTTGACTGCTGCTCTGGAAGAACTGCTTTTCTGCTTTGCTGTGCTGCCATGCTGCCTGCTGATCACTGCCCTGCTGAGTACAATTATTGGACCCATCTCCCTAGAACCCAGAGTGACTCCAAGGGCTTGCTGGCTTTCCCACAGTTCTGAAGTCTCAGGGCCATCAAAGACGTCCTTCAACTCTGCAACAGCACCTGGACTCTGCCATTTGTAAGTCTTTCCCTGCCAAGTGGTGCCAATCCAGTCCTGGGCCCATGGAAATGGATTTCTGCTGTCTAGAACCATCAAAATGCAGTGCAATCTTTGTGCTGATCAGAACCAATGCATTACCCTTCGATGCCGGTGCAGGAGCTGATCGACGACATCGCTTCGATGGACTGTGCGGCCCGATGATGACGCAGTGCCTGCTTTGTAAAGGGTTCATCAATGAAGCCTTCATTGCTTGCGCTGATCGGCAACCAGAAACCCCATTTCTAACAGTCCTGAACCATAAAACTACAATACCCACCCTCCACCCACCTATTGGATATGCAACTTCACAATGTAAGGAGGTCTCATTTTAAGTAAAATGGCTTTGTCATGCTGTTACCACATCAGTAAAAACAGACGCATTATAATTCAATAATATAACACAGTTGAAGTCAATGGTAACAATACCAATGACAACTGCCCCTTCCAGGCTGCTCTTCAAAGACTTTGTGTGGAGTGATGCCCCTCACAGGAGGGAACTTTCCAGCCTGGGGCACCCACAACAGAGGCACAAGGAAGAGTAAACAAAGGAAGAGTGAGCTGATCTGTCTGCACTTACCTGTCATCAGCCTCACTGCACAGTCATCAGGGGAAAGACAAAAGGTGGCCTTCACCTAAGGATACTGGTATTGACGTTGACAACCACTATGAGACAAGATGGATGGTGGAGGGTCAAGGTGAGCTCAGACACGTCTATTCTGCAGGACTTGGTATCTCTACTGGGGGTACTCTTCAGGTAGATGCACGGTACAGCACCTTCCCATTAGACACTGCAGTCCCAACTCACCAGACACTCACAGTCAGGCACAAAGGGCTGCACCATGCAAAGTGGGCTGCACCATGCAAAGAACACTTACATCCCAACAGATCCCCAAAGCCCCCCACCCCATCTATATTTATTTTTGGGCAAATGTAATGGTTATAGCCATGTAAAACACTGTAGGTAAAATATTTAGCAAATAATGATGGCTCTTTCTTTAACAGCTGAATTCTCAGTTGATGAAATTAGGAATGGCACCACTTAAGAAACAAAATATGTAACATTCTTTGGGAAGCCTTAAAGGAATATTTATTTTATAGATATGACTTCATGAACAAAAAAGAATGTGCAGTCTTCCTATTGGCAGAACTGGGTTATCAAAAATGAATCGTGTTTCTTAAAACATACTGCTGCCCATCAAATAAAATAGAAGAAAGACGGGACTTTGGCATTTCCACTTACAGAAGCATTTTTTTTATATTTCTACTCCACTCTACTATTATGTTCCTACACTACCCAAGTAAGCAAATCTTGGGGCATATTAACAAGGGCTTTATCTCCTCTTTTTTGGCTTTAGAAGCAAAAGAAGCGGAGATAAAAATATCGCCCTATCAACAACAGGGTGCTAACATGCAAAATCGCATGTTAGCACCCTTTTTCACTACGCTTCCCTTTGCATCTCTAATGAGATGCAAAGTGGGCGTTCCAGAGCAAAATAATAGGAGAAATGTCACTAAGTGACATTTCTCCTATTATCAAGCTTCACGCTAACCCTGTTAGAGACAAAAAAAGGAGCGCTAACCACGGTTAACGCTGCTTTTTTACGTCTGCTAATTTTCAGATTTAGCCATGTAATCCCATGGGAGGTGGATTACACGGCTAAATCCACCATGGGCTATCAACAAGGATATCCCTATCCTTGTAGTTTTATCGCTGCATTACCAGCGATAACCTCCCAAGATGCCGCTATCGCTGGATTTTTTATCACCTAGGCGGTTAGCGTTGTTAATAACGTGATAACCAGGCAATATTATCCAGCGATAGCGGGCGTTAAAAAAATTAACACTAAGCGCCCTTAGCGTTAATTTTCCCTGTTCCTTCTTAATATGCCCCCTTGTTATTGCTCTTATTTTGACTTACTATCCTAACCATCAATGACGAAACAAAAAACAATATATTGTTTAAGCTTTTGCAATACATTTTCCATCAATATATGGTTTTGTGCTAGAATTGCACATGTATTAAATGAAAGGCCACCATTTTGTTGTAAGAATTGTTTATGTTGAGCTCCTTGTCAATGTTTTTAGTACATTACTGTCTTCTCCTTATTACCTCTATCCCTTCAACATGGCCGCTGCAGTGAACAACATGGTCACTGCAGTGGACACGGATATCTTGTCCTGAGCAGTTCAAAGGAGCTGCTCAGATCGATGACATAATGAATGATAGGAGTCGTTATATTTTTTTACCTACTGCGTAGGTGATGAGGGAGCATATGATTGAAGTCCACTATTAATAAGTTGTGTGTTGACTTGTGACTTTACACCCAATTTGCTTAACCTTCTTTTTCTTTTTAAATTAAAGTGCTCATTAGAACCCGCTTAGCATCGACCACTCTGCATGCGAATCTCTGCATAGTCTGTTCTCTGTGCCTGAAGGTGTGCTTTGTCATGGTCTGTCTCTATAACGCCTGCTGTATGACCATAAAAAGGCAAAATACAAATGCAAAAAACAATGACATATCGTTACATTTTCACACCTGCCTCATTTGTTCAAAGGACATAAAAGTCTATTAAACTGTTTATCCTATACTTCAGGACTTGAGGCGGAAATAAGCTATAATTCCTTGCTATCTATATGACTATCTCTAGCCCAGACCCATTTCTTACAACGTTCTACCAAATACCAGTAATCCTTGAGATGGTGAAACTATTATAAATCCATTTGTCTCGCTCACGTCTCGCAATTGCACCTTTGTGACATTCACGGTGTCATTTGTCTTCTTTGTTTACTCTTACTTCCTGACAAGTGTGTCTGATTTACCACTTCAATTTCGATGTAATATGAAGCAAATAGAAGCGCTGCTGGTCAGCGCCATTCACCGCGCGCACAGTTGAGCTGTGGTCGCAAGGGTGCCATCCGTCAGGCAGAATGTGGTGGTGAGGCCGTGGCAGACTGATAATGGATCTCCCTGGATACACAAATAATTCACAAGTCACTTGGACAGTTTTTATAAGTTCCTTAGTCGCAGGTGTTTCTTCAATTTGCCTAGCTCAAAATGTATCACAAATGATACTAAAAAATAAAGTAACGTGACAAGATGTGTTGTTGTTTAAATGAAAAATGTTTGAATTGCATTAGTCTTAACACGTGCACTTTTTAGTCAATCAGCTTCATTTTCAACAAGTGTATCATGGGCTATGGGTTCCAGATGCGCTCTCACCAGGTCTTCAGCTGGCTTTCTGCTCTCCAGAAATCTTCACCAAGACTCTTTAATGTCATTTCACCTCCTCCCTCCTTTAACAAGCAATTGACTAACTTTGTAGAATCGAATTAGGATCTGCACTAGGACCAGTCAGGCTTTCGAAAAAGTGCTCAGAATTGGTCATGGCATGGTCACTGATTTTATTAGCGCTATCAGCAGCATTCAATACCATCTCCCACTCCATCCTGCTTAACCGATTAAAGGCAATCAGGATATTCGGGCAAAGTTCCCAAGTGGTTTGCGTCATTCCTTCAAGATCCAACCCAAATGTCTGCACAGGAGGACTACACTACCGCTCCCAAGTTGATCATCTCTGGAGTTCCACAGGCACCTGGCCTGATCCCCAGTCTTTTTAATTTATGCCCCCCTCGCCGGCTCATTTACACTGTCGGCCAGTTGGAGCCGGCTTGTAATCCCAAAGCGTGAGCCTTTCTGCCCTTGGGATTATGATGCACGGTTTGTGACATGGTTTCCATGCCTGCCTGTCCGACATTGAAACCATGTTGGAAAGTGTGTTTGGGGGCCCCCAGCAGGGCTTCCTTATGCGTGCAGCACCCCCTGTTGATCCCTGCACCTTGTGGCAGGCACCTTGAGTTGTCTGCCACGGGGTGCAGGGTTGAACAACACCTCCCATTTCTCAATGGGAGCTGGAATCACAAGCTCCCATTAAGAAATGGGAGTATGCGATCAAACAGTGTTCGGTCGCATTGTGATTGGGATCGCCGACCGGAGGATGGTCTGTCACACTGCCCGACATCGTAATGAGGTCCTATGTTGATTGTGAGACTTGATGGTAAAAACGGCTATCAATCTGAGATTGCTTGTCTTCAAGAAGTGGTCTGTGAATGGACATCAACTCCCTGTATTTGAGTGCAGAGAAGACAAAAGTCATATGGTCAGATGTACGATGCACGTTACCAGTCGCAAATGGCCAATCGTGCCGTTTGAGATCGGTAAAATGCATTTTTCTATGTACAAACTGTATTTTGCGAGTCGGTAACCTATTACCAAATCACAAAATAGTGTTTGCAAGTCGCTATTAGGAAGAGGCCTGCCACGGGCGTCCCTTCCTAATAGCAAGCCGCAGGGAGATCTACAATTGTTTTGCGATTGGAGTGCGGTGGCAAAACAATTGCAGTTTACCACCTACTTCAAGTAGGTGGTAAGCCAGTTGCAAATGTGAACGGGTCACCAGGGGACCCCTTTCCCTTTGTGAATGGTAGCTAAATATTTTTTAAGAGCAGGCAGTGGTCCCACAGTCTGCGGGCCACTGCCTACCCTTAACAAATAAAACAGAAACGTTTCTTTTATTTTTTTTAAACGCATCCCATTTCCATTAAGGAAAACTGACTGCATTTTTTAAACTAAAAAGCAGACACAGAGATGGTGTCTGCTGTCCCCAGCAGGCCACCTTCCCTGTATTACTGCCCATTCCCAATGGGTCGCAAATTGCAACATGCCTCATGAATATTGATGAGGCAGGTCCCTTGTGACCCAGTTGTACATTTAATTTTGTGAGTATCTAATTGGGAGTCGCAAAAAAACGCATTTACAGACTTGCAAAATGAAATGTTCATACATCTGGCCAATAATTGTTGGTGCAAATACAGCATAGACCAAGGAGTCGTGCCTTGAAACTCTAAGAACTGAGCCCTCCTCATCGCCCTCTGCACATAATCTGAGGGTTGACATTGAATTGACTTTCTCAGAACATGTCAATTCCATTTGCACCACTGGTTTTCATCTTCTACATAAAATCAGATAAATCCTCACATGTATACCTTCTTCTGCCAGAAAAGTCTTAGGCCCAGCACTTATTACATATAGAATGGATTATTATAACTCCCTATTTGTTGGACAAGAGAAGCATTTCGCCCAGCGTTTACAGCTGCTCCAAAATAGAGCTGCCAGACGGATTCCTTTCAGAGATATATGATCTAAACTTATTTTACTGGGTAAAACTCGAAGATTTAGGAAAGTCAGACAAGGTGGCCGCTCGTTGGCGGTGGTTACAACAAGGGCCTGTAGTTCTTTTCCCCCAGCCATTCGGTCTCAACCAAATCTTTTTATTTTAAGGAAACACGTTAAAACCTTTTTGTTTACACACAATTAAAGCTTATTTTTATTCCAGCCTTGCACTGGTATACTCAGTGGGGTTTTTCTCTTTGTTCAATTTTGAGATTTCTTGGGGTTGGTCGATTCCTATGATAGTTTCCCATATAGCGTCACTCAGGACACTTCATTGAAAGTAGCTGTTTGCACTTTACAAATGGCTTTAATCAACCAATCAATCTCCCAGGTCTGCTATTGAGTCTTTAAGCATCTACTTTCAGAGCAGTTTGTTCCCAAGAGGATGAACATTTTTGTCCTCTACAAACAGATTCAAAGTAGTGCTGGACTAGCCATTCTGCTGCTCTGTAACCTCATTGCTAGGTGATAGGTTAGGGGTCTGTTTTCACAGCAGGATGGGCTACCATGAAACAACTATGTCCCCGTAGCCCCATTCTAGTTGTGGCCTACTGCTATGTGGAGCTGGTTTGAACATTAATAATTTTGGTTTCCATTGTGGCCTTGCTTCAAAGAGCGTTGGAAATTGGTTCAGTCTGAGATATTTTCTGAACACCTCTTTCATTACGTCCTTCATTATGTGTGACTCAGTGAAATCCAATATGTGTGGTTGATTCTGTCACTGCACATATCGCAATTAAGAGTGAGGCAGAGAAAATGGGTGGGGTAATTATGAGGTGCAATAAATATTGCACCCTCACTATTTTCTCCAGGTCCTTTAGAGCAAACAGCACCAAACGCTAACTATTTCCCAATGTTAAGGAAAAATCCATAATTGGCATTCGTTATCAAACCCAATAAATAAGAATCCCAGAGACATTGTTATTGTAATTGTATTTATATAGTGCTTACTACCCCTGGCAAAGCGTTGAAGCGCTTTTCAGCTAGTAGCACACTACTCTGGAACCCAAAAAGGATTAGTAGTGAATTAGTATAGGGAAATATTAATTAATTTGAGTGGTGGACATGTGAATTTGTTAGTTGGATTGAAAAGGATAATGGAGGGATTGAAGAGGGAAGAATCCACAGTGTGTTTATTGGGAGATCATAGTAGTAGGAGGAGGTTTGGGATGAGTAAAGGCTAGATAGAGGAGGGAAACGTCTCTAGAAATGAATTAGTGAGGTCCTACTAGTAAAATGAGGTCTCAGATGAGTCTAAGGAGGAATACATGAGGGAAGAATTTAGAAAGGGTTGTTTGGGAGATCCTAGTTGCAAAATGAGCATTGGGGTGATGCAAGTAGGGCTAGAGGAGGGAAGAGTTTAGAAAAGGTTATTTTGGAGATTAAAGTAGTAGAATGGGTTATTTTTGGAGATCATAGTAGTAGAATGAGGTTTGGGAGGAGTCAGAGAGTGAATGTAGAGGATATACCGAGAGAGGTATAGGGTAAAACATAGGGTAGTGCACTGGAGCGATATAAATGAGTTTTTTTTTTTTTAACAATAGGTGTAAAGTAATAAATATATAGATACCTCAGTACATTGAAGGTATACATGTATAAGGAAGTTAATATAGTAAGATTTAGGTTGTATTTATTAAACTCAGACTTTCAAGTGTTTCTGTATGTTGTGTGTATGGCTTTTTTCAATAATTCAATAGTGAAGTAATTGTAGATAAATAGTTATGATAGAATTTTCATATGGTGATAGCTAGATAAATGGAGAACCATAAGTATCTAATCAAATAACTTATATGAAAACTATGCAGTGACCAATATACATGTTAAGTATAATATAAGTATTATGTCCATTTGTTAATCAGACTTAAAGACTATCTATATATCTATAAACATAATTATCATTATACATATTTATTCAAAGAAATAAACATATATAAATACATACATTTTTAAAATCAAATTAAATGCTTATAAACAAAGGTATATGCTGTGCATTTGTGTTTGAGTACGTTGGTTATGTAGGGAAGAGCCACTCTTGAGTAGTCTTCTGAAGGTGAGATAGTTAACCGTGGTTCTTGTTTTTCGGGATAATGAATTCCATAGTTTGGCTGCTTAAACAGAGAAGGATGTGCCACCTATGGTTTTTTTCTTGTATGGTGGGATTTTGAGGCAAGGTGGCAATCTGGATCGGAGGTTCCTTTGTTGAATGTATTTAGTGATTTTATTCCTGATGAAAGCGGCCCTGTTCCATGTATTGCTTTATGGGTGATACAAGGCAGCTTTAAAGTGGATCTGCTGGCAACCAGTAACCAATGTAGGGCTCTCAAGGCAGGGGAGATGTGGGCTTGTGGCTTTACAAGTAGGACTAGTGTGGAAGCTGCGTTCCACAAGATCAATCCATATTGATCATTTCCAGCGACAGTAAAGGGTGCACCAGCCTTAGTAACAAGCAGTATTGGAAGCCCAAATATCCATGACTGCATACTCAAAATGGTTTCCCAGTTCCTGCCATGATGCTGGTATACAGTTCACCTGCAGAGTTCCAGCTCAGATGGAGAGACCCAGATACAGGATCCGTGCCCGATGAGGTGAGAGGTGCACGCAGCCTCACGGCAAAGAACCCCTGTCCACTACCCTAATCCTTCATGTCTCTACAACTCAACCTAAATGTGACAGCAGCGACCTCTTGGAGACCTGGTTTATCCAACCACAAGGGAACAAAGGAAATAAAACAGACACACAACCGAACCCAAAGCAACCCGTTCTTTGTCACAGTATCTCGACTGACAAAACATTTTACCTGCATACGAGCATGTCTAGAATACTGATTACCAGAATGTCATTAATTTGTCTGAGGAGAACATAATTCACGACATCTATAGATTCCTATAGTTGGAATTTTAACAATATTGTAGGCATATTATCAAGCCAGGCGATAAAATTATCGCAGAGAACTGCCGCTAAAACGGCGATAATGGGCTTGATAATATGCTCTATGGAATTCCAATTGAAGCCCATGTTAGATGTGAAGGACATCTAACCTGAGCTTCAATTGGCATTCCATAGAGCATATTATCAAGCCCATTATCGCCGTTCTAGCGGCAGTTTTCTGGCGCTAAAGCGGCGATAATTGTATCGCCTGGCTTGATAATATGCCCCTTAGTCCTATTGATATTTGGGTAGTTTTATAACAAAAGGGCTCTCGGTATATTTTTGGTGAAGGGATTTACACCTCGCTGGGGCCCGAGGGATTAAACGCAGGAAGGGAAAATGTCAACCTTCATCTGCACTTCCTCCTCGCCCCATTATGCTTTTCCTCGCTTTCATCGCCGCCCTTTCTCTCACGCGCCGTCTGCCTGCTCCAGCCAGGCTCCTTTCCCGCTCTTTCCAGGTATTCGTCTGTCAGTGGCGCGCGTCCTCACTGCCAGGCTGCCAGCTCTCAGAAGTGTTCAAAGCGCGCACTGACAGCAGAATCTACGAAGAACCACATTAACACATGCAGAGCGATATGCGCTTGGGGCCGGCTGAGCAGTTAATATTAAACGTGCTATAGGGGTAGCAGTACCAAGTCTGTGCATCAATGAGCTTGCTGCCTGTTTCCTGCTTACTTTTGGTCTCAGCCTTATCTCGCGTGCTCCTACTTAATGCAAAAAAAAACCAAATAAATGTATTTCTTCGTTAAACAATCGTTTCCGAACCAGTTGCTTTCTTTCCTCTCTTGCCATGCATGCCTCACTTAAACCTACTTTCTCATGCAGCTATTGTTATCGTTTTCTTTTTAGCTGCGTGTTGTTTTATTTATTTACCCTGTTATTTCTACCCAAAGCTCATAGCCCTATTGATCACATGAATTACTCTATCTTTGGACAATGTATGCACACGTTCCCTTCAGAATGTGATATCGTTTTCAGATCAAATAACAGAACACCAAGGTGATATGTTTTATCTTTCAGAGCTTTAGGGCCCAATTTACGAACGTTTGAAATTGCGAATCCTTAATTACGATCCCATGTGAATCGGCATTAGGAAATCGCAATTTCAAATATATGACACTCTTTAGAGCTTCATTTGCAATTCCCAGTGGGTCGCAAATAGACCTACCTCATTAATATACATGAGGTAAGTCGCAATTTGCGACCCACTGGGAATCGCTAAAAACACAGGGATGGTGGCATTCTGGGGAACGAAAACCACCATGTCTGTGCTTGCTTTTAAATAAAGCAACAATTTTTTTTTAAAGCAGCCCGTTTTCATTAAAGGAAAATGGGATGAGTTTAAAAAAGAAAAATGAAACGTTTCAATTTCATATTTTAAGAGTAGGAAGTGGGCAAAACGTTTTTTGCATGCATTCATAAAGGGAAAGAGGTCCCCTGGAGACGCCTTCCTGTTTGCGAATGGGTTACCACCAAATTGAATTTCATGGTAAAAGCAAATGTTTTGCAACCCTTTTCAGGTCACAAAACATTGTACATACCCTTGAGATTTGGTATTAGGAAGGGACGCTCTTAACACGCCCCTTCCTAATACTGAATCGCAAAACCCAAATTGCGATTCGGTATCAAGTTACTGAATCACAGTTTGGGCTTTGAACATCCCAAAATGCATTTTTCTTTTTGTAAACGGCCCGATTCTGCGAATTGGGTCATTTGCAACAGGAAAATTACTACATGCATGTGGCCCTTAATTTGTAACGACTAGCACATGCTGTTATTTTATTGACTTATCATCTCTTTGGTAATCTATAGATCAGTTGTGGCACCCTGTGTAAGGAAATGCGAGCTCAGAGCAGTGACGTTAACGCAAAATGATGGGGTCCCCCTACAGAATGTGAAAAGGGCCCCCTGAGTCTCCCATATCACACAGATATTTATGGGCCCCTTTGAAGGATTGGATCGCTTGAAGGTTTGGGAGTCCCCCGGTGCCTCAAGGGCTGCAGTGGCCTGTGTTACGCCTTTCGTTTAGAGAAAACAGGAGGGGATGGGAGGAGAGCTGAGGCGAAGGGAAGGGAAGAGAAGGGGTGGGGAGGGGGTAGTGAGTGGAGGGGAGCGCAAGGTAGTAACAGGGAAATGGAAACGGGCAGGGGCCAGGGGAAGGGGAAAATGGAAGGGAAAAGGAAAATATTGATGGTGTAGAGTGGGCAGCATCACACAGGGTTTGTTGAGGGAGGAGTTCAAATAGCTCACTTATCAGAAATGCAATAGGTTATTGAGTTGGAGACTAATCGAATGCTACGTGGAAGTGACTTGTCGTTAGTTCGTTTTCGAGTTGGAACAGGCTGAGCTCTTTCCTAAAGCGCAGTGGGAGAGCCCCACAAGACATATGCTTTCAGAGAAAATTCTCCACCTTAAAGGTGGTGTCTGTAGCGTTTTGGCATTGAGATCACCATGTCGGGTTGATCTTGGTCATCTGCCACTGAGAGTTTGGAGATCCTTTTCTACACAATGATATCATTAAAACTGAGAGGAAGTTGTGAGGTGTCTCAAGCTGTTTTAAATTGTACAAACATAACAAACGCAAGTTTTTCAAACTGATTGGGATGTCAATGGTATGATTCCATTACGGAAAGCTACTGATCCACATTGAATAGTGGCTACATACCAATTTAATAGAAGGCAGAAAATAGTATCACCCTCCACTCTCTTCCTACTCTGTGCTTTTGTGTTCTTTCTTGAAGTTGCATTTAAGATTACATGGCACCACAAGAAACTTATAGTCAATTTGCATTTGAAATACCGTTATGTTTTTTTCACAGAGAGGCAAATGACTTCAGGCACCTTAAGTTTATAAATAATTCACTTAAGGCCACATGTATCAATATTTGGAATAGTGATTACCTAATTGCAATTTTCTGTGAATCGAAATTTGGTGAACGCTCTTCCGAATGTATGACATTCCATGAGTTTCATTTAACGATTCCTAGGAGGTTGCAAATCAACCTGCCTCATGAATATTAACAAGGTAGGTCGCAATTTGTGACCCATTAGAAATCGTTAAAATCACTGGGATGGGGGCCTGCTAGGGTCCATGATTGCTTTTAAATAATGCACTATTTTTTTTTAAATACAAAATGCGAAGTGGGTCGCACACCGCTCGTCATACTAGCAAATAGCCCCATAGGATTCTGGAGAATGTAGTGACAGCGGCGGGTACACCTATGCCACGAGTAAAAAGTTTAAAATGCCATCCCTGGACACGTGTTTCGAGGTAATTGCGTCTCGTCAGCAGGGAGCAGGTATGTATGCGGGGTGCTGTAGACTGCCAAAAATTATCAGGTATAGTACCTCTCACGGCGCGCGGGTGCGGGATCCGGGCTCGTCAACCCATAGCTCAGGGAGCTTTAAATACAAAATGCGAAGTGGGTCGCACACCGCTCGTCATACTAGCAAATAGCCCCATAGGATTCTGGAGAATGTAGTGACAGCGGCGGGTACACCTATGCCACGAGTAAAAAGTTTAAAATGCCATCCCTGGACACGTGTTTCGAGGTAATTGCCTCTCGTCAGCAGGGAGCAGGTATGTATGCGGGGTGCTGTAGACTGCCAAAAATTATCAGGTATAGTACCTCTCACGGCGCGCGGGTGCGGGATCCGGGCTCGTCAACCCATAGCTCAGGGAGCTTTAAATACAAAATGCGAAGTGGGTCGCACACCGCTCGTCATACTAGCAAATAGCCCCATAGGATTCTGGAGAATGTAGTGACAGCGGCGGGTACACCTATGCCACGAGTAAAAAGTTTAAAATGCCATCCCTGGACACGTGTTTCGAGGTAATTGCCTCTCGTCAGCAGGGAGCAGGTATGTATGCGGGGTGCTGTAGACTGCCAAAAATTATCAGGTATAGTACCTCTCACGGCGCGCGGGTGCGGGATCCGGGCTCGTCAACCCATAGCTCAGGGAGCTTTAAATACAAAATGCGAAGTGGGTCGCACACCGCTCGTCATACTAGCAAATAGCCCCATAGGATTCTGGAGAATGTAGTGACAGCGGCGGGTACACCTATGCCACGAGTAAAAAGTTTAAAATGCCATCCCTGGACACGTGTTTCGAGGTAATTGCCTCTCGTCAGCAGGGAGCAGGTATGTATGCGGGGTGCTGTAGACTGCCAAAAATTATCAGGTATAGTACCTCTCACGGCGCGCGGGTGCGGGATCCGGGCTCGTCAACCCATAGCTCAGGGAGCTTTAAATACAAAATGCGAAGTGGGTCGCACACCGCTCGTCATACTAGCAAATAGCCCCATAGGATTCTGGAGAATGTAGTGACAGCGGCGGGTACACCTATGCCACGAGTAAAAAGTTTAAAATGCCATCCCTGGACACGTGTTTCGAGGTAATTGCCTCTCGTCAGCACTTCGCATTTTGTATTTAAAGCTCCCTGAGCCATGGGTTGACGAGCCCGGATCCCGCACCCGCGCGCCGTGAGAGGTACTATACCTGATAATTTTTTGGCAGTCTACAGCACCCCGCATACGTACCTGCTCCCTGCTGACGAGAGGCAATTACCTCGAAACACGTGTCCAGGGATGGCATTTTAACTTTTTACTCGTGGCATAGGTGTACCCGCCGCTGTCACTACATTCTCCAGAATCCTATGGGGCTATTTGCTAGTATGACGAGCGGTGTGCGACCCACTTCGCATTTTGTATTTAAAGCTCCCTGAGCCATGGGTTGACGAGCCCGGATCCCGCACCCGCGCGCCGTGAGAGGTACTATACCTGATAATTTTTTGGCAGTCTACAGCACCCCGCATACGTACCTGCTCCCTGCTGACGAGAGGCAATTACCTCGAAACACGTGTCCAGGGATGGCATTGTAACTTTTTACTCGTGGCATAGGTGTACCCGCCGCTGTCACTACATTCTCCAGAATCCTATGGGGCTATTTGCTAGTATGACGAGCGGTGTGCGACCCACTTCGCATTTTGTATTTAAAGCTCCCTGAGCCATGGGTTGACGAGCCCGGATCCCGCACCCGCGCGCCGTGAGAGGTACTATACCTGATAATTTTTTGGCAGTCTACAGCACCCCGCATACGTACCTGCTCCCTGCTGACGAGAGGCAATTACCTCGAAACACGTGTCCAGGGATGGCATTTTAACTTTTTACTCGTGGCATAGGTGTACCCGCCGCTGTCACTACATTCTCCAGAATCCTATGGGGCTATTTGCTAGTATGACGAGCGGTGTGCGACCCACTTCGCATTTTGTATTTAAAGCTCCCTGAGCCATGGGTTGACGAGCCCGGATCCCGCACCCGCGCGCCGTGAGAGGTACTATACCTGATAATTTTTTGGCAGTCTACAGCACCCCGCATACGTACCTGCTCCCTGCTGACGAGAGGCAATTACCTCGAAACACGTGTCCAGGGATGGCATTTTAACTTTTTACTCGTGGCATAGGTGTACCCGCCGCTGTCACTACATTCTCCAGAATCCTATGGGGCTATTTGCTAGTATGACGAGCGGTGTGCGACCCACTTCGCATTTTGTATTTAAAGCTCCCTGAGCCATGGGTTGACGAGCCCGGATCCCGCACCCGCGCGCCGTGAGAGGTACTATACCTGATAATTTTTTGGCAGTCTACAGCACCCCGCATACGTACCTGCTCCCTGCTGACGAGAGGCAATTACCTCGAAACACGTGTCCAGGGATGGCATTTTAACTTTTTACTCGTGGCATAGGTGTACCCGCCGCTGTCACTACATTCTCCAGAATCCTATGGGGCTATTTGCTAGTATGACGAGCGGTGTGCGACCCACTTCGCATTTTGTATTTAAAGCTCCCTGAGCCATGGGTTGACGAGCCCGGATCCCGCACCCGCGCGCCGTGAGAGGTACTATACCTGATAATTTTTTGGCAGTCTACAGCACCCCGCATACGTACCTGCTCCCTGCTGACGAGAGGCAATTACCTCGAAACACGTGTCCAGGGATGGCATTTTAACTTTTTACTCGTGGCATAGGTGTACCCGCCGCTGTCACTACATTCTCCAGAATCCTATGGGGCTATTTGCTAGTATGACGAGCGGTGTGCGACCCACTTCGCATTTTGTATTTAAAGCTCCCTGAGCCATGGGTTGACGAGCCCGGATCCCGCACCCGCGCGCCGTGAGAGGTACTATACCTGATAATTTTTTGGCAGTCTACAGCACCCCGCATACGTACCTGCTCCCTGCTGACGAGAGGCAATTACCTCGAAACACGTGTCCAGGGATGGCATTTTAACTTTTTACTCGTGGCATAGGTGTACCCGCCGCTGTCACTACATTCTCCAGAATCCTATGGGGCTATTTGCTAGTATGACGAGCGGTGTGCGACCCACTTCGCATTTTGTATTTAAAGCTCCCTGAGCCATGGGTTGACGAGCCCGGATCCCGCACCCGCGCGCCGTGAGAGGTACTATACCTGATAATTTTTTGGCAGTCTACAGCACCCCGCATACGTACCTGCTCCCTGCTGACGAGAGGCAATTACCTCGAAACACGTGTCCAGGGATGGCATTTTAACTTTTTACTCGTGGCATAGGTGTACCCGCCGCTGTCACTACATTCTCCAGAATCCTATGGGGCTATTTGCTAGTATGACGAGCGGTGTGCGACCCACTTCGCATTTTGTATTTAAAGCTCCCTGAGCCATGGGTTGACGAGCCCGGATCCCGCACCCGCGCGCCGTGAGAGGTACTATACCTGATAATTTTTTGGCAGTCTACAGCACCCCGCATACGTACCTGCTCCCTGCTGACGAGAGGCAATTACCTCGAAACACGTGTCCAGGGATGGCATTTTAACTTTTTACTCGTGGCATAGGTGTACCCGCCGCTGTCACTACATTCTCCAGAATCCTATGGGGCTATTTGCTAGTATGACGAGCGGTGTGCGACCCACTTCGCATTTTGTATTTAAAGCTCCCTGAGCCATGGGTTGACGAGCCCGGATCCCGCACCCGCGCGCCGTGAGAGGTACTATACCTGATAATTTTTTGGCAGTCTACAGCACCCCGCATACGTACCTGCTCCCTGCTGACGAGAGGCAATTACCTCGAAACACGTGTCCAGGGATGGCATTTTAACTTTTTACTCGTGGCATAGGTGTACCCGCCGCTGTCACTACATTCTCCAGAATCCTATGGGGCTATTTGCTAGTATGACGAGCGGTGTGCGACCCACTTCGCATTTTGTATTTAAAGCTCCCTGAGCCATGGGTTGACGAGCCCGGATCCCGCACCCGCGCGCCGTGAGAGGTACTATACCTGATAATTTTTTGGCAGTCTACAGCACCCCGCATACGTACCTGCTCCCTGCTGACGAGAGGCAATTACCTCGAAACACGTGTCCAGGGATGGCATTTTAACTTTTTACTCGTGGCATAGGTGTACCCGCCGCTGTCACTACATTCTCCAGAATCCTATGGGGCTATTTGCTAGTATGACGAGCGGTGTGCGACCCACTTCGCATTTTGTATTTAAAGCTCCCTGAGCCATGGGTTGACGAGCCCGGATCCCGCACCCGCGCGCCGTGAGAGGTACTATACCTGATAATTTTTTGGCAGTCTACAGCACCCCGCATACGTACCTGCTCCCTGCTGACGAGAGGCAATTACCTCGAAACACGTGTCCAGGGATGGCATTTTAACTTTTTACTCGTGGCATAGGTGTACCCGCCGCTGTCACTACATTCTCCAGAATCCTATGGGGCTATTTGCTAGTATGACGAGCGGTGTGCGACCCACTTCGCATTTTGTATTTAAAGCTCCCTGAGCCATGGGTTGACGAGCCCGGATCCCGCACCCGCGCGCCGTGAGAGGTACTATACCTGATAATTTTTTGGCAGTCTACAGCACCCCGCATACGTACCTGCTCCCTGCTGACGAGAGGCAATTACCTCGAAACACGTGTCCAGGGATGGCATTTTAACTTTTTACTCGTGGCATAGGTGTACCCGCCGCTGTCACTACATTCTCCAGAATCCTATGGGGCTATTTGCTAGTATGACGAGCGGTGTGCGACCCACTTCGCATTTTGTATTTAAAGCTCCCTGAGCCATGGGTTGACGAGCCCGGATCCCGCACCCGCGCGCCGTGAGAGGTACTATACCTGATAATTTTTTGGCAGTCTACAGCACCCCGCATACGTACCTGCTCCCTGCTGACGAGAGGCAATTACCTCGAAACACGTGTCCAGGGATGGCATTTTAACTTTTTACTCGTGGCATAGGTGTACCCGCCGCTGTCACTACATTCTCCAGAATCCTATGGGGCTATTTGCTAGTATGACGAGCGGTGTGCGACCCACTTCGCATTTTGTATTTAAAGCTCCCTGAGCCATGGGTTGACGAGCCCGGATCCCGCACCCGCGCGCCGTGAGAGGTACTATACCTGATAATTTTTTGGCAGTCTACAGCACCCCGCATACGTACCTGCTCCCTGCTGACGAGAGGCAATTACCTCGAAACACGTGTCCAGGGATGGCATTTTAACTTTTTACTCGTGGCATAGGTGTACCCGCCGCTGTCACTACATTCTCCAGAATCCTATGGGGCTATTTGCTAGTATGACGAGCGGTGTGCGACCCACTTCGCATTTTGTATTTAAAGCTCCCTGAGCCATGGGTTGACGAGCCCGGATCCCGCACCCGCGCGCCGTGAGAGGTACTATACCTGATAATTTTTTGGCAGTCTACAGCACCCCGCATACGTACCTGCTCCCTGCTGACGAGAGGCAATTACCTCGAAACACGTGTCCAGGGATGGCATTTTAACTTTTTACTCGTGGCATAGGTGTACCCGCCGCTGTCACTACATTCTCCAGAATCCTATGGGGCTATTTGCTAGTATGACGAGCGGTGTGCGACCCACTTCGCATTTTGTATTTAAAGCTCCCTGAGCCATGGGTTGACGAGCCCGGATCCCGCACCCGCGCGCCGTGAGAGGTACTATACCTGATAATTTTTTGGCAGTCTACAGCACCCCGCATACGTACCTGCTCCCTGCTGACAAGAGGCAATTACCTCGAAACACGTGTCCAGGGATGGCATTTTAACTTTTTACTCGTGGCATAGGTGTACCCGCCGCTGTCACTACATTCTCCAGAATCCTATGGGGCTATTTGCTAGTATGACGAGCGGTGTGCGACCCACTTCGCATTTTGTATTTAAAGCTCCCTGAGCCATGGGTTGACGAGCCCGGATCCCGCACCCGCGCGCCGTGAGAGGTACTATACCTGATAATTTTTTGGCAGTCTACAGCACCCCGCATACGTACCTGCTCCCTGCTGACGAGAGGCAATTACCTCGAAACACGTGTCCAGGGATGGCATTTTAACTTTTTACTCGTGGCATAGGTGTACCCGCCGCTGTCACTACATTCTCCAGAATCCTATGGGGCTATTTGCTAGTATGACGAGCGGTGTGCGACCCACTTCGCATTTTGTATTTTTTTTTAAAGCAGCCCGTTTTCCTTAAAGGAAAATGGTTGGCATTTAAAAAAGAAAATTGTTAAGTTTTCTTTTCATTCTTTAAGACCAGGCAGTAGTCCATGGGACTGCTACATACTCTTAAAATTTTTTTGTACTACCATTCACGAAGGGGAGGGGTCCTTTGGGGACTCCTTCCCATTTGTGGAGGGTTACCAACAACTAGGAGTTGATGGTAAAATGCAAATGCTTTACGACCGCATTTCGGCCGCAAAACATTCTTACATACCACTGCGATTCAGTATTAGGAGGAGATGCCCTAAACACGGCCCTTCCTAACACCGAATCGCAAACCCTATTTGCAATTCGGTAATAGGTTACCGAATAAAAAAAAAGGGTTTGGTACATAGGAAAAGCCTTTTTCCGGTCGCACAAGGCCCGATTCTGCAAATCAGGTTGTTTGCACCCTGAAAAAAGGTACATATATGTAGCCCTTACTCTCTCTGATTCACAACATAAAGCCCACAAGTAAGTATTTACGTTTGTTCCACTAACAAAGGAAAGTGGTCAGTCATGACTGAGTGATACGGCAAACCAACATCGAGGTAGAGTGACAAGCTCCTACCTACCACAAACTCTAGGGAACACATTACATTCCCATCCCTCATGATATACCAAACCTACATATCATAAATCTTGTTCAGTTATCATTGGGCTGCCTAAGTGTGACACCAGGAACATAGCCACTGCAGTGACAGCATATTTTAGGCCGTAATGCTCTTATGTTTAGTTTTCTTTGTAATATTTACCAGTTCTAAACACATTCTATATCTACTAAGTTAGATCTCTTGCTAGAATTGTGAAATCATTAAAAACCATTGCAGGTTTCTGTTGACCAATCCTTGGAAAGTAGACTGGAACTGAAAATATTTTGTTTAGAATCTAAAGTTTCTTGTTGGGTGTGTTGTAGTTCTAATGGGCATGATTTCTGTACCCAGAAGTGGGTTTAAAGTCTACTGTTCCAGAGAATTATTGCAGCATTGTTTTCTAAATTTAAATAATACATTTGTGTTATTATTACGACCATCTATACGTTTAAATACATGAAATAATAATAATAGGAAATGATTTCATGTCGTCGATATGGTATTTGCAGGAAATTGAGTTACTGGTTGGTAGGGGTGAAAACCTACTCAAGCAGCAACCACAATTTCTGTTAGGATGAAGTCACAAGCAAACCCCAGATTAACCTGTGCTTAACACTCTGATAGCTTAGCACAAAACTAGCAAGCTTAACTTAGAGGCAATGATTAAAGTATTTATGTAGCACTTCAAACAGTAATAAAGTGAAAAACAACACAAGAAAAATCACAAACCAATTTAGAAAAATAGAGTAAAATGTTATAAAGTATTTTAGAACAAAATAACAAAAATTTAATCAGTAGAAATAAAGATATGCAATTTGAAAGATTTAAATGAAAATAGTCCTTAGAAGCCCAAAGCACCAACTACGGTGATCTGGTCATGCCGGCCCTGGACTAAGTTGGGCCTGTGAAGCAAATTACCTTAAATCCTGGTTGCGGAGATCCCACATGTAGGAGGCATCGTGCAGCTCCGGTTCCAAGGATGATGCTGGGCTGTGATATGGAGTCCTGCCATATTGTCAAGGATGCCGTTAATGAGGGTCTTGCGATGCAAAGTCTGGTGTTGAAAATGCGTTGCACAACAGCGGTTCCGGAGAAGCTGCAGGGTTGCGATTATAAGTCCTGTGTTGTTGCGAGGTCCGACGTCAAGGATATGTCGTGCTGCGGTGGTTCCAATGCGGCTGTGAGGAGTTGCGTCACTGTGCTTAGGTTCTCCTTACAGGACCACAGCTGGACTGGCAGAGCCTCTTCAGGCCCACATCCAAGGGTCCAGGACTGGAGTGGCTCCACTTGAGTAGTAGGACTCAGAGCAGACACAGTCCAGGTGCTGAGTCAAGGTGGTTGGAGCCTTTCCTGTCCATGAGGCACTGATCAGGAGGCCAGCCAATTAGCCATTGGAGTTACTCTGATCTCCTGGGTTCAAGATGCAGACCCAGTCCTTCTCACTGAGGCAGCAGGACAATAGGGCAACTGAGTAAGAATCCTTCTTGCAGAACAGCACAGAAGTGCTTTTGAGTCTTCCACAGGTCCAGAGCTGTACTGAAGAGTTGGGTCTAAGGAACCATTATTTATACCTGGTGCCCACTCTACAGTAGGAGAAGGTTTTCCACCTTTCTTTTGATTTCTATTTCCCACATTAGCTTTGTAGGTATAATGTTTGAATGGGTATGTGAATGGGTATGTGACTTTGTAAGTTTTTCCCAACCCTTGCAGTTGCAGTTATATTTGTAGTAAAAACTGGGTCAATAGTATAAAGCACAGAAAACATAATACAAATTAAAGTGTTTATGCCTAACAATACAGTGATAAAACCAAGGCCCTTTTAATAAGCACAAATGTTCGAGTTCACTAACTGATCTCAATAACTAGATCACTCTTACAAAAAACAGCACAAGAGTGACAAATAATAATACAGTGCAAATATAATGGACCTGCAAATACAATAAACCATATCCCATAGTGCAGGGAAATTAGTTGCTGAAGCATAAAGGTAACCCAATAACCTGAGTGAGGATTAAAAGGGGTAGTCCCTTAAAATTGGACTGTCACACTACTTGAGAGCAGACAGTACTCTGATCTGCAATAAAGTAAAAGGTCACAGGCACCAAGATGTCAGATTGGACCATGCAAAACCCTCACCACCTTGTAAACAAGCTGGACAACTGGGTGCAGGAACCCAAACAAAGTTGTGGGTCTATGAAGAAAAAAACAACAACAAGAGTCACCTCTCAGCTGAAAGTAATAGGTGCCGTTTCTTGAGCAATCTTTATCTGGGGTAGTGAGGGTTTCGGTGAGTCAGCATCTTTAAAGTTCTTGTTCGGACTGTGGGCCTCCGTACAGGAAAGCTCATCAGCAGGGCAGGCTAAGATTGTTTCGGTAGGAGTTTGTTCACAGTTGCAGGAAATAGGTAGAACTCAGCTTCACCTTTTGTAAACACAAACAGCAGCAAGATTCATGCAGGTCAGTGTTCAAAGAAGTAGTCGATATGATGGAAAGAATCTTCTACTCTTACTTTCAAGTCTTGGGAGCTGGGCAACCCCCACTGCTATTAAGTGTCTGTGCATTCCTCCGAGTTTCAACATCCAACCAACCAACTTAGAGCAATTACCCCCCACAAAGCTGTTTCTGGTAAGGAACTTCTCAGAATTCATTGCTGTGGTAACAGCCTAAGTTCAGAAGCCCAAACCCCAAACCCCAAAACAACCTCCATGGGCCTGCCCTGGCAGGAAACATTTTTCATCCCCTTCAGGCCAGTCCCTCTGTCCGGGCCCCAGACCAGGATTTCAAACAGAAGGGGACGAAGAAGTGAGCCATGGATTTCCCTGGTTGTCCTTGGTGAAAATGACCATCTTTGCATGGTGCCATACTAGATTTTTGCTGTGACTGTTTTTGTTATCTTTAGAATTCTGTGCACTTTACTGCTTCTAACCAGTGGTGCACCTTTCAACATGATGAAATTGGCATACCTCTGAATTGCATATTTAACTTACCTATACGTCCCTAGTGTGGGGTACAAAAGTTAACAGAGGGCCTGTTAGTTAAATGTCATTAGTAGACTGCAGCACCCATTGAGCCATCCACTATAGTGACCTTATAAACATGACTGCAGATCTGATCTGACTGTGAAGATTTAAATTGCCCATTTGGCCAGTCAAAATAACCCATTTTAACAGGGCAAACTCTTCCTATTTAATATTAATAAGTCAGCCCTAAGTAGACCTCTCTATCCATAAGGAACAGTGCACAGAATTTAATAGTACAACATATAAAAGTTCAGTTTTAAACATGTCCTTAAAGTAGGGTTTGGTACTTCATAAGAAAGCACTTGGATATAGTATTAAATTTAATATTGCTGTCTGCAGTTAAGAGGCAGCTACAACGTTCATTTTTGGACTTTTCGAAATATTTATTAAAAACCCAATTGATTTGTGGAGTCAGATTGGTGAGAGGTACTTTTAGAAAGTTACCTTCTCTTTGTCTGTAACCTCTAGAAGCCTATTTGCATGAGCTACAACTGTAACCCGGGTGTTTAATATCCTCTTGGATGAGGTGTTACCTAGCTTCCAGAACTGGCATAAAAGCTTTGGGTGTGGTGAGGTGTTCTGTACCTCTGCCAGGAGGACCATTTGGGCTGTGCTCAGGAACTTAATTAACTTCAAAGAGGCCCACCTTCTTACTGGCAGGTGTAACTAACATCTGGGCCTTCCCTCCTTTGTCCTTCTAGTTAGCTAGGCACCAATCTCAGTTGGAGATGCACTGCCACCAGAACTGGTTTTTAGTGACCACAGAGGATGGGGTTGTGCATTTCCCTGGTCACACTTCTTGGTATTAAGTAGAGAGGGGTAGAGAGGGGCGCTGTGGGACTGTTTGCAGTAGAGCACACAGGAAATGCTGCATAAGTAAGTAGGGTCTCCCCTTGGAACTTTTACCCCTTGGGCTAGAGAGTGACCAGAGGTTTCCCCCATTTACAGGCTGGTGCCAGGTATAAATGTAGCATCTACAGTACCCTGTTCAGAACTCTTTCTGGACCTATGGAAGAACAGAAGAGGACAGGATCTGCTGTGTATGACTTGGGACAAATCCTGAAGACTGGCTAATGTCAAAGTGTACACCTCTTAACTAGAGGTGGGCGTAACTTACGTAATTCTGTGTAGAGTAATCACATGGAATTACTAAGCATTCTACAAGATTATGCAAGAAGAGTAAATCTCCATTAAGCACTATTTTTTAGCGGAAAAAAATATACTATGCAACAGAAATTGCGAGCAGCTACTCGCACTCACAAAATGTGTTGTTGGGGTAGGATTTTTCCCCAACTTACTCCCGGCATTTAGTACTATTTTCTGAGCGCAAAATCCCCCATAGTGTCTGAAATAGATGCGAGGATGCATTTTTGCACATACAAAAAGTACTAAAAACAGCAAAACTCACATAACGAACAGCCACTTGCGCTTACTAATATGCTCTTGCAGTAAGGCTTTCTCCTTAAATTACACTTGCAGGAGTAATCATGTTATAAGAGGTAATTCCTCATCAAAGAGTAACTCGGAAATACAGATTTTACTCCGATTACGTAATTGACATTTCGGGCGCACTCGTCTGGATAATTGACATTTCATCTAGGCCTACTCCTAACTTTTACTGAAACCTGGGACTTAGAATTTTGTTGGCTTCAAAGACCTCAGAAGAATTGTGACCAAATTACCAAGCTGATATGAAGAAGGTGTGTTGCCACTGGGCCGAAGATTCAAGTTGCTATCACTTGCAGGAGGAAATCTGATTAAGCAAGACCTCAAGGAGAAGGTTTACGGCCTCTAGTCATGACATTTAAATGACTCCCACTTGGAACTTTCCCACCAAAAGTCTATGGTTTTACAAGACCTCGTCCAGTGAATATCCGATAATGTGGAGCCCTCTTTCGCCACAGCTTTTGTCTTGCCCCGCTGAGGGTTTTTAACTTACAAGTAAGAATAAGAAACTTCCAACTGGATGGAACTTGGTTTCTGTATCTGACCCACATTCCATCGTAGTCGACCTTAACTTGTGCCTTTGTATCATTTAAGCATACCAGATGACTGGTTGACGCTTATTGTTTTTCATGGCTATTTTTATATTCAAATTTCGAAAATTCATAACTTCAGGTCAGCTCATTGGATTTTTGGCATTCTATTGATTATAATTTACAATATTTTTCAAAATTGGTTTGGGATTCTTATTGGGTTGTGCTTTGACTTTATTACTGTTTGAGTACTGAATAAATACTATACACACTGCCTCTAAGTTAAGCCTCTCTGCTGTGTGCCATAGCTATCTGGGAGTCGATCTCAGGTTAATTTAGTGACTTTAAAAGTTGTCCTTGACAAGAATTTTGATTATTATTGAGGAGGTACTCACTTACCTCTCAATTTCCTACATCCTCTGTGATCAACTTCCATCCTCAATCGTGTAACCAGTATTCTAACAAATATAAGGATGAACAGCTAAGGGTAAACATAAACACTGTTTACCAGTAGTTATCGGGAACTACATGTTCAGATGTTAACGACTGGTATTGCACAACCAATGCACATAATATCCACAATCATTTCTAATCATACAATTTCCCCCAGAGCACGGTATGCAATATACTTGGGGAGAGTTGTGTTGAAACTACCCGTCAGTGTGGATAGTGCTCACCAAAACCTACAAGTGCCTCCATCAGCCAGGGTGTGTGCAGAAGGGGTCAAGAAGGGATAAAACAAAGGATTGTCTCCTCAGTCACAGGGGTCAAAAAAGTTGTTTCTGAGGAGCATCAGATTTGACGTTTGAAGTGTGCTCTGTCATTCAAAAGCTCCTGGCAAGAGCTGGGCTTGATTGCTACCATGTGTTTGGTGCTGGTATTGACACAGCGCATGGCGGTTTTGCATTCTTTGTGCATACCCATCAATTTAATGTTATTGTTACTCATGACTCTCCTCTATGTATGCCCATTTGCAAGATTTCATTTAAAATCCATGGGTGTTTGTAATGAACAGAAATCATACATACAGCACACACATGTAAATCCAGCGGGGGAAAAGGAGAGGCACAAGGCAGTCTGCTCCACCTCTCAAATTCAGCATACCAACAGGGCAGCAGGATAATCAGGGGCACTGAACCTGAGCTCTGGGATGCATATGTGGAAACAGTTTCCCCATTGGAGAGGCAGGCAAATGTATTCATTTCCACTTTCTAACATTCATTCCTGATATCCAAACAGTTTTTGTGTGACTCACAGTCATTTTACACTGAATGCAATCTGTTTCACTATGAGCAAATCTTCTAAGGTTGACATAATTTATTTTCTTGCTACATCTACTGTACTCTATTTTCTTCAGATTCCTATGCGTATCCCCAAGGCACTTCCATCCGAACACCTGCGCCCCAAAACATTGGTGCAAAGTCAACTAAGCATGAGCTTTGAAGCCTCACTTCAACCACAGCTAAGGTGACCAGACACCAATCTATTCTCTCACCGCCTTTCAAACTGGTAAACCACTATTCTCTGCAGTCAACTTGAGATATTGCACCAGGCCAGCTTATTGGTTGGTCGTCCACATGTATTCATTCTTACCACTGGATGAATGTCTAAACGTTGCCCCTTGGACTCTTTACAATGCTCCTAAGTACCTCCAACATCCTACCATTGTCTGCAAATATTCTGCCTCTCAACAAAAAGACAGGGCAAAGTACTGACTGCTAATTCTTGTTTCTGAAGTCATAAACAAACTATCGCCTGCGTACCCATATCAAATGTTGACATGATACGTGCCCTCATGCAACCTTCACATGTCAAATCTAAACTTTATTACCATTCCTAACACTTCCTGCACTGCCTCGTGGATCTGCCTCTTGCATCTCGGACCACACCATTGGACCTAACTCCCAGTCAAATTGTTGCTAACTGCGGGAAGTAATCAAAACTAAACTAAGTTGTCTCAATTTCGCACTCCTCTGCCTTTTCAATTGTCCCTGATGCAAATTTGCATATAAAAACTGTACGTTACTGGCGTCTGTATATTGTCACTCAACCATTACACAGAATGTATAAATTGCACAAACTATAGGTCTACAACCCAAATTGCAGCTGTTGGTAAGTATAGCATTTGTGGTCAAAAATGCTCATTTTGCTCAAATAAATGTATACATAAATAGAACGATTAACACTTAACTAGTCTTATTGGTGTAACAGGCATTAAATCGCAGTTTGTTAATAAATTGTCACAAAAGTATTGGCAGAGATCCCTCAACACTACCCTGTAAAGTGCTCTTTTAATCCTACAAACGTTTTCAACTATGTCACTGGTCTAATATGCTTACAAATTCCCTTTATTACGGGACATTTACCAATAGACACTTGTTGGAGTCCTGCAGTATATTTTGCAAGTTTTGCAACCAAGATTCAATACCATATAAAGTTTATGTCCAATGTGGCGTGCCTAACTCACTATGCCTGCACCTGGATCCTGAGACACACCAGGACTTGATACATAGTTCACCCTCACCGCTGCTATGCTGGCTACAGCCTTATGCAATTACAGATTTATATCTGAAGTAGATTCATCGTTGTAATTTGATATGTGTGCACACTTGTGAAAATCAAGAATCTGTCCCAGTGTCCATCCTCCCCCCTCACCCCCCGCCCCCACGGGGCCTGCCGATTAAACAACTCTAGTATGAAGGAGTTAATCACAGTGTAAGCAAAGCAGAAACCACGTCTGGTATCACTTGGAATTGTCAAGTTAATATTTTGCACAACCGGAAATTGCATGAACACAAACATTTTAACCGCTTAGAAGTGATGACTGAGCGGATTGATGCATTGTCCTGCTGGGGCTGTACATTCTGACACGAGACCTTTAGAACCTGGCAGAGTCTCTGATGAGAGGATGTTCCCAGGAGAACATATTGATGATCTCAATGATGCTTCATCTGGAGCTAAACTGCTTGAGCTGATCAATCAATTGTACTGCAACTCGCATTTCTCCTCGATTTGCATAGAGTCAATAAATCCAGTGGGTTCAATAATAAGGGAAGCTTTTGTGAGCCACAAATCACCGAGATAGCAACCCGAGAGAAATAATCTGTTTATCCCTCGAATTCATCAGCAGTGGAATGCTTTACAGGCTGTACTGACCGGCTTTTACTGACAAAATATCAGAGCAAGATGTTAAAAATGCAACTCAGCTCTTTGGGAACAATTGCATTACCTCAGTAATGTGCCGCGCTGCCGACGGTCTCATATATGTGACTTGAATGCTCAAACTGCACAGATTGGATTTGTTTCACTGCTATACTGTTGTTTTCATGGCAACCTCCATTTTCCATAATATTCAATTGTCATTGATTAGATATTGACATATACGTACGATTTCCACGGGTAATTTCTTCCACCCTGGCTGCATTACAAAATGTTGACGTAAATACTATGTAAACTATGTTTACTATGTAAACGCTGTTGTATTATTTGTATTAGTCCATTTATAGTCGACCCTGTTCTGTTTGGATTTCTTAGGGTAATCTTATTCTAAATCTCTGGGTGGGTTGGATCTGCTGACAATGTCGCAAAACAGACATAAGGTAGACCTTTTCCTTCTGACATGCCTTTCTGAATTTCCAAGTTTATCCTCTCCTATGTGTTTCACACTTTGTAGTAGCTAATTTCAAAAGGAGAGAATGTAAGATTGAAAGGAGTAAATCTATGCGGTGACTTGTCAGCCTTAGGGTGGTCTTCCCCAAAACCTTTTGCTTCCTCCTCCATTTTTGCTTATCTAGTTTTTGCTGGCCTTAGGATTCTTCATCTTTAACACTGCTAACTAGTGCTAGGTGCATGTGCTCCCTCCTTAAAACATGGTAACATTGGCATATCCTCTATTGGCATATTGTTTTCGCATCAAAGTCCCTAGTAAAGAGGCACTACCTGTGCCCTGGGCCTGTAACTTAAATGGCTAGTGGGCCTGGAGCACTGATAGCCCTGCAAGGCCTACCTCTCCCACAGGAAAACATTGGAGTTGCCTTATTACCTTTAAAAAGTTGTAATTTTCAAATGAGAGTAGGTAACCAATTCATGTTTGGTGTCTTTGGAATTGTAACTAACAATTCTAACTTATGGTGAAGTTGGACTTTAAATTACAATTTTGAAAATGCTACTTTTAGAAAGTTAGCATTTTCTGTCCATAGTCATTTAATGCCTGTAGCATGTCTCTGGGTCATATGACTTGGTGTAGCTAACAGTTGGACTTTTGTATATTCCTCCTAGACAGCCACACACAATAGAGGATTGGGAAGGGGGCAAAGCTGGGCACAGCCCCATTTGCAACTGAATAGGCTGTGCTCTGCCTTCACACAAAGGACTTCTGACCCCTGCGTTGTTCCTGCAGCCAGCTTAGAACCAGGGCAGAGGAGGGACGACATTTCATGCACTTCAAAGATAATGCTCAGGAAATGTCTTCTACTTCAAAGAAGGCAAATAGAACCCTTAGACCCCCCTCTTCAGTTCACTTTCTGGACCTGTGGAAGAACTCTAAGAACACTGCCTGCTGTTGTGGCCTGCTGTGTTCTCCACAAGACTGCTTTGTTGGATCTGGAAGGACTGCTTTGCTACCCGGAGCCTGCCTTGAACCATCATAGGCCTTCCCTGCAGATTGAGCCCTGCTTCATCACTTGAACCCAGGACTACCAGAGTGAATCAAAGGGATAGTTTGTTGGCCTCCTGATCAGAACCTCATGGATATAAAAGGCTCTCATCAACTTGTGCCCACATCTGGACCCAGCCTGAGTAAGTCCTGAACCCCCAAGTGGTGCTCCTCTAGTCTTGGTCCCTTGGTGGTGGTGGTAAAGGTGTCCAGATAGTCAAAATCCCAAAATTGGGACTTAAACTTTTTTTGGCTGAAAATGGCTTTGTGAACCGAGAAAAGACCTGCTCCAACCTGTTTGTCGATGCACCTGGGGTGCATCGCCAGTCAGCCTGACTTCATGGTAGCTCCCGCTACATTTTTCTCTGCAGCATCAAATCCTGTCCAGTGGTCCCTCGACAAAGGGGCATCAGGCTTCCTGGAACTCCTGTCGGCTACAGCCTCCAGTTCAGCACTCTGAAGATGTTTGACTTCCAAAAAGAGATTAAGTCAGAATATAGAAATCTTTACCGCAACTTCGTGTCAGGCCCCCTCGCACACGGCCTGCCCCCTCGCCCCACTGAACCTTACCTTCTCAGAACATTTTCTTCAAAATGTCTTCTAAGTCCGAAGGTAAGCGTCGACCGGGCCCAATCCATTTCTTGTATCCCACCCGTGCCCCATCATGGTAGGTTATATTTTTCTTGGGCGACTAGATGTACGCAGTTGGTACTTTGATCTTTTAGGGCTAGATTACACAAAATAACTTTACAAATTCATAACTCTGGTTCTACTGATTGGATTTTTGTTGCTTAGGTGTCAAATACTTTATTACAATTTACTCTATTTTTCTAAATTGGTGTGGGTTTTTTCTTGTATAGGGTTTTGACGTTATTACTATTTCTGTGCTGAATAAATACTTTACACATTGCCTCTAAGTTAAGACTGCTTTTGTGGCAAGCTACCAGATGGTTAAGCACAGATTAATTTAGTGACTTTTTTTGGTTCACCCTGACAAGGATTGTGGCTGTTGCTTAAACAGGGGTCACCCTCCATTCAACCAACAACCCAATTTCTCAAAACAATGTTATTAAGGGGCCCCTCTTACTGAGGGACATGTGTATTGTAATTCACGTTAATATCTCTTATCGTAAAGTAGTCCAGTGGATCACTCTCTAAGTTCAGAAACCAAAACGTTGCATATTAAATAGAATTATTTAGATTCTGACACATTCATGTATATAATGCTGACAGGACAGTTTATCAAAATCTAGATCAAATCTTGCACAGCTCTTTTTTCCCTCTTCCCTAATTCCTTAACGCAATTAGTTGTTACAGTAAGTGTCTCATTAAATAAACAATATTCACTGGGAAAAGAAGTGTAGCTGAATGTTAAGTGGATTGGTACAACCCTCCTAACGATAAAACAGCTGCTTGAATTATCAAACCTTCACCGGCAACTAAGTATCTGCTTTTAAAAGTAATGAAAGCAGCAGTTGCTTTTTGTTGTGGTATTTTATTCATAGCCCTATTAAAAAATGGAAGTATTTGACATATTCAGCAGTTTGGAGGAGGAAGGGTAAGTTTGAGGGCACAGTTTGACGAATCTTCACAAAACTTCACAAAAAAAGTCTCATCTACCTCAGCTCCTTTGTGAAAAGCTACAGCGTGATTCGGTCAAGCAGGGGGTGAGAAGAATTAAGGGGTGTCCTAATATGAAATTTCCTTATGCATTTTTCATAGGGAATTTTAGACCGTGCTACAGCGAAATTGGCTGAATGGAATTACACCAAATTTAACAGAAAGCTAGGTGCCATATGTACAAAGGATTTTTTGTGGCACGTTGTGACAGCAATTACAGGATTCTGAGTCATGGTCCATACTGACATAAATTGTATTGAACAGTGGGTTCTGAGGGTCAAAATAGGGAGCACATATTTGATAACAGATACTAATCAAATTATACATCATGTGTTGATAGTACAATACTCATTTGAGGTATTGTGGTATATTCAAAGCTGATTTTATTCTCTGTTAAACGTTGATCCTCTGGTGAGATTTGATGAAACGCATTTGAGAGGAAAATGTTTTCTCTCCTGATTTTCTCATAGAGATTATGAAAGTTGCTACATAATCTAATAGAATTCACACTAGCTTCCTCAGCCATGTGAGAATAAAGCCTGACAGACTGAGTAAAACATACTTCCACCAGCAGCAGAGGTTTCTGATGAAACTAGTAGACCACTTAATTTTTTACTTATGACAAAAGTGTGAAAGACCTGATGCCATCCTGATTGAATCAAAGATGTAAATCTTAAAACATTTCCTATAAAACTTAACCAATGGGGGTGTTCGTTAGGAGCAAAATTATGCCTGAGTAGTTCACCAAGCTGCTCGCCGCCCACACCGTGTTGCTTTGTGAATCGGCCATCGACTATGCAGCTTGGAGTTCAGTCTCTGCTGAGAAAGTTGCTGCACCTCATGCTGAACGGACACAGGTGCTCTTTTCACGGCTTCGAATCAGGGTGCACAGCCCGACCTTGCTGGATTGTTTGGTGGCGGCTGCCGCGGCATCTTTTCTGCACTTCTTCATGGCCCAGGAATCCGGGCAGGTTGCTGCTGAAGGGGCACTGCTCAGAAGCGCTAAGGCAATGAGAGGCCCCAAAGGGCACTAAGACATGCCCTCCCCCACAACTACAGGGATTTGTTGGTTTCAGCTGTCATGGCCCAGCGGACACATCCAATGAAGCTGGTATTAGAGATAAAAGGAATGTTGGAGGAGGGGGCAAGAAATTAACACAATGCGGGACTGTTGGGCCGTGCACACAGATGGGGGAGGCTCCCAACCTTCTATTGTAAACTTGTTCTTCCTCTTCTATTGCTAGCTCCAAAGGGCAGAAAGCGGATGATTCTCGCACTGCTGTGATTGCCATTGGGATACCCACTGAACCTTTAGGGCCAGGGTCAGGTCCTGGGTTGGAGGCTTGATCTATTTCTGATATACAGCCCCCCAGCTCCTATTGTGCCGTTGGCGAGTCCTGATTGCTTGGTTTTGGATGTGTGTGGGAGGGACCTAGGGGGGTTAGAGGAGTCAAGGAGGGCAGTGGGCTAAAAGGAGGAGACCACACAATGAAGCAGGTATGCCTATGTAGTAGGTCTTCTTTTTTTGTTTCGGTTATGGGTTTTTTTCGGTGACAAGAGGAAGCCTTCTGCATTTTATTCTTGGTGTGGCAGGGAGAAACCCAGATAGGTCAGAATGTTAAATATAGAGAATCTTAGAATTGCCACCCTTAAGGTCTGCAGATTAAACGATTTGCGGAAAAGACAGAAAGTTTAACAGGGATTTCGACTGTTGGGGGCAGATTTAGTGTGCCTCCAAGAGACGCACATTGAAGGGGCACAGCTGGGTCTGTTAAACATGTTGAAATATACCTTGATAGGGGGACCTCACAGAGATCACATATCTGAGGGGTAGCAATTGCAACCCAAAGTAATTCACTTCAATCTATTCAAACCAAGGTGGACCCCCAGGGGAGATGGGTTCTATCTAAATGTAGGCCTTTATCCATGTCTTTGTTTACTTTATGTACAATGTATGGTAGCACCGCAGATGACCCAGGGGTTTTAGACTGGCTCACAGACGAGTTGGCACACTGGCCTCTACCTCTCATAATTTGTGGATACCTGAATATTAATCTATTGTGTGACTGGGCTATGGATGGTCATCAGTTTTTTACAGGTCAGAAACCCAAGGTTTTGCAGGCTCTTAGAACCCTATGTCATGTCTGTGGGCTTATTGGCGTGTGGTCCCATTTAAGACCATTCAATTATGGGTATACTTATTATTCTGCTCCACATAGGTCACATGCCCTGCTAGATTATTTTTTAGTATCTGCCTCTTTGGTCCAGGATGTTAATATCGAGCTTTTTCCCCGGTTCATGTTGGATCACAACCCTTTAATCCTAGGGGTCAAGGTGGTATTACGTAACAAAAAGACCTCCTCCTGTAGCTTCGAGAGAGCCTTACTATTTAATAAGGAATATTTAGGCTTTCCTGTTTTCAGTTTCTATTTTTGGTAAATTCTGGTGGGGTTTTTTCAGTGTTTTCCAGTGATTTCAATACATTAAAAAACAGTGGTTATCATTGGTTACACATTATCGCGCTATTAAAAACAACAGAAACAGTGTCTTTCCGGTGTTTATGGAAGTTTTTGCTTTTATTATTGCTTGCTTCTGCACTGATAGTGCATGGTATATAGACAGTGTACGTACAGTGTATATGAGTCCAAATGCATTTTTACCAATCAAACTTATCATAGTACACCACACAATACTTCTTCAGTGAGTCTTTGGTCATGCACACTCGCTCTTTACTTCTCATGCAAACTTTTATCTATGAAAAGGCCCTCTCAACATTGGCACTTGTGACAGGCAACGCCAAAATAGCCAGTACACAATTTGCTAACTCTGGCCACTGGCATAGCTTTCCATGTCAATACTGGTGCACCTGAAGATTGTGATTCTCTGCGACAGGTTCTGCAACATATGCATTGAACTGGGCGCATATGCCCTCAGAGTTATTGAAGCGTCAAAAATGAGGTAGCACTTTTGAAACTCCGGAGAAAATCTCCCTTTACGGAAGGGATCTATAACTTGTGCAGAGTACCACAGTGTGGCTTCATTGACTTCAAATGCCATGGTTGGTGAAGGGCTAATTCTCATACATTGTAAAATAAAAGTTCCTGAATTGCTCCTCAACATTTCTTTGCTTAGCAAGTGGCAAGCAACAGCAGCAACCTCTCCACTCCTGAGGCGGAAGCCGGGAGGTGTCTCATTTTACTCTTGTACTTTTGCGCATTTAAAAAACTTTTATTGTATTTCATTGTATTTGCATGATTGATATCGCACACCGCGTACTTACAGAGCGGTGTGGATCCAGATACTTCCTCGCGCACCTAGGCGCTGTGTGCTCTTTTCCCCCCTTTTCTGCCTCCGGACCACCCTCGGCCGAGTATTGACGCCGAGGGCTGGCTTCCCGGTTGTTTGGCGGCCATATTGGGTGTGGGTCAGGCGGGTGACGCGCTCTAGCAGCGCTTTAAAAAGCACTACTATGACTCCGCGCAGCGGACGCGAACAGCGGACGCGCTGGACCTGCGCCGGAGTCGTGCCAGAGTCCTGCCCGTCTGCGCCCGTCCGCGACAGGACGGGACCAGGGACCCTGACCCGGACACCTTCGTAATTCGTATCTATAAATATTCCTCATGTCAGGTACACGGCGCAAATGCTACTACAACTTAGACCCATTCCTTCCCCGAACTGTTCCAGAAATTCTTGGACTTGCCCCGAGGCCCCTTTTTCCTGCGTTAATTGCAAATTTCAAACTTCTTTTACAACACCCGGCTCTGAGAAGTCAAACAATAGGGAACATAGTCCACCCATCGGGACTGAGGGAACTAAATGCCTTCTCTTAAATGTTCGCTCCCTACCGAAGCATCAATTAGAGGTATGGGATTTAATACATTCTGCCCAACCCGACCTCTGTTTCCTAACGGAAACTTGGCTGAAACCCCACACTGTTCCTGCTATTGCTGTGGGGATTCCCTCTGGCTATAAGCTTGTGCATTTCGATCGGCCAGTAAAAACAGGTGGTGGCCTAGCCATAGTGCATAAAGAACATTTGGAAATTACCACACTAGAGCAGAGGCATAACCCCCTCTTTGAAATATTGATCTTTAAAATGCAATATGCCTCAAATAGATTCTGGAAAGGTGCCCTAGTATATCGTCCCCCGGGGCCCTCTACTGGCTTATCCCTGGCTTTATTAGAAATGCTGGCCCCACATTTCAAAGCAAAAGAAGATTTCCTTCTTCTTGGTGACTTTAATGTCCATGCTGACAATCCCACACTCCCTGAAACAATCTCCTTGGTCTCTGAACTATCCTCCCTTGGTTTGACTCTGCAAAACCATGAGCCCACCCATATAGGTGGCCACCTCCTTGATTTAGTGCTCACCAACTTTCCCAATACACAATGCCTCTCCCCGGCTCAATTAACTTGGTCCGACCATTTTGTGGTGGAATTTTTAATACCTAAGGCGGATAAACCCTCCAATAAAAACCCTCTTCCACCCATTTGGCGCCGACAATGGCATAAAGTCACCGTTGAGGAACTACAAAAGGAATGGAGGCAGCCCATTCCCACAGAGACAGACAGTACAGAAACCTTGTTAATTAAATTTAATAATTCTCTTAGAGAAGCTATTGATAAAATAGCACCTCTAAAATTGCATAAGCAATACCCTGTTACTAAACGGGAATCATGGTACACTGAGGAGCTCAGAACAGAAAAACAAAAATGTAGGAGGTTGGAAAAAAAATGGAGGAAAACACGCACTGAAGAAAATAAGAAAGCATATCAGGAGGCTCAGACTAAATATCACAAAAACATTAAACTTGCCCGCAAGAACAGTATCTCCCAACAACTGGAAGAAGCGGGAAACCGTTCCAAGGAGTTATTTAAAATTCTTCAGGACTTTGTAAAACCCACTGCATGTAAAAGCCCTGATGAATTCTCTCAACAACTATGTGATGAAATCTCCCTGTTCTTCGAAAGCAAAATTAATCTGATATATGATAAAATCTTATCAGCTGTCACTCAAAATAATATTAGCCTCTCTTCCCCCTCTACCTTTTCCACACGTAATCAAGCCACATTTATGACATTTCCTGCAGTGAGTGACTCGGATCTCACCTCCCTTATGAACCATATTAAATCCGGCTCCCCAGATGACTTTCTATCCGTTACTATCACTGCGTCTCTGAAGCCTCTGCTCGGGCCCCACATTCAATCATTGATTAACCACTCCCTTAGGACAGGATTTGTACCCACGGAATGGAAAAAAGCAGTAGTGAATCCCATTCGAAAGAATGCTGCGATTCCATGGACCGATCTTTCAAATCTTCGACCCATCTCCCTCTTACCCTTTCTCGGCACGATGACTGAGAGACACGTAAACATTCATTTGTCTAAATACATCGAGGAAACGGAGGGCCTAGACTTTTCTCAATCTGGATTCAGGCCCAATCACAGCACTGAATCTGCCCTCCTCTCAGTGACTAACAACATCAAAATGTCACTGGATGGAGGTAATTCAATGATTCTAGTGCTGTTAGATCTCTCCGCGGCCTTCGACACTGTGTCTCATGAGATACTCCTTGATCGTCTAAGGGAAAGAGGTATAGAGGGTGTGGCACTTTCCTGGCTGGAAAGCTTTCTTTCAGAACGCCAACAAGAGGTGAGATTGGGCTCCCACCATTCTATCTCAAGGGAGCTCACCAAGGGAGTATCACAAGGCTCATGTCTAAGCCCCACACTGTTTAATGTGTTTGTAGCCCCCCTGGCGGATATCGTAAGATCTTATGGATTCACTCCTGTTTCGTATGCTGACGACACTCAGCTTCTGTTCCCCTTTAAAAACCTGACGCCCGCAATCCAAAAATCTTTTGCGGACGGAATGAGGGCAATATCCCACTGGATGGCCGCCAATCGCCTCCAGTGTAATGTTGTGAAGACAGAGGTAATGCTGTTTGGGGATGCCACACTCTTGTGGTCTCCGGACTGGTGGCCTCTTGATCTAGGACCTACTCCAACTCCTAAACAGACTGTTAAAAATCTTGGTGTGCGTCTAGACAAATCCCTTCTGTTTAAAGAGCACACAAATCAAGTAGCAGGCTTATGCTTTCAGACCATTGGGCTGCTCCGGCGAGTCTTCCCTTTTCTATCAGACTCCTATAGGAAGACTCTTGTCCAAGCCTTGATTATCAGTCGACTTGACTATTGTAACGGCTTGCTGGTTGCGGCTAATGAAAAACAGTTTCAAAGACTACAGGTAGTCCAAAACACGGCTGCGAGACTAGTTCTCAACGCCCAGCCTAGATCTCCGTCAATTCCCCTTTTGGCAAAACTTCATTGGCTTCCAATCAAACAGCGGGTAAAATTTAAAATCTGCTGTATTATTCACAGTTGTTTATTCCGCCATGGACCAAAATACCTAAAAGAACTTTTCAAACCCTACACGCCTAGTCGTACCCTGCGTTCCAGCAGTCAGCAACAACTTATAGTTCCCAGGATAAAAAAAGCCAGGCAGGGAGGACGTGCTTTGTCCTACAAAGGACCAATCATTTGGAACTCATTGCCCTCTGCTCTTAAAAACGTTACTAACCTTCCAATCTTTAAAAAATCTTTGAAAACGTTCCTATTTGCCGGCTGTTAGGCTCCTGTTAGGTACACTCCCTGCATAAGATAAGATCTGTGCTCTTTGGTAACCATAAGCGCGGAGATACCCCTTCGGGGGTCGAGTTCCTGCGCTATATAAGAGTATAAATAATAATAATAATAATAATAAGCACACTAACATGGAACATGTTGCAGTGCCAAAGTCACTAAAAGTGTCACCTAGCTTACTCTTAAGGAGATGTTTCACATCTACATGAATTATGCTGAACACCTGGCAGACAAGGGTGTTTTCAGACACTAGTTTTTTTTATTATGTCCACTACAGCAGTCATACTTTCCTGTAAAAATCTAAGAATGCAGTAGAGTGTACTTTTTTTCAAATCACCATCAATAGGTGACCAAAGATCCTCACATTTCTTGCCGTTTTCATCATCACTCAGCAAAAATTCTGTAAACGGTTGCTACATGGATAATATAGCATTCATGGTCTCTAGGACTGAAAACCACCAGCTAAGTGACACAGTTGGGATGATTATTTATTTGATGCCACACAAAGCACAAAATGAGAAATATTTGTGTTTTAGTTCCCGCGCATAACAAAACAGCGCACCAGAATGGACTAAAAAGTCAATAGCATTCTACATTAACTCTGAAGATTGTAAAGATGCTTTCAGATTGCCATCTAACAAGTGGCAAGGATCTCTTAAAGAGAAGCACTTCAGCTCAGGCTTCGATTTTGACAGGTGAACACACAACTTTTTCATATACATAGCTGAATCAGTGCAAATACAAACAATATCACTCTAATCTATATTGAACTTGGTAAGAACTTTTTGCAGCAGCATTCCAAGTGACACTGCATTCCATATTTTCAAAAAGTCTGGTGTCATGTTTTCACCAGTATCCCAGATGCTTTGTGACTGCACACTTTTCACATATACCTGCCACTATACCTTGCATTGAATGTTTAAAGCTTGGGGTGTTTGGCAATTCACCTACTATCAATTCTGACTCACTAGAAAAGGGGGCTGATCTGTCAAGGGTTTTTACCCATTCTCTGTGGGCAAACATGATGGTACATATTGGGAAAGATTCTTATGAAACCTGCATTTTTTCTATCAGTGAAAGACTCAAACGTAGCCAAAAAATCAAATATGATTATGATATTTCCTGATTCTTTACAATTTATAAAATAAATAAACAATTAAAACATGCTTCTAACCCCTGTATCTTTAGACCAAAGACCACAAAACCGAAAAAAGGATGAAAAAACAATATTTTAGTGACATCCCTAAACATCAAAACTCAAGCAGAATAATGCTGACCACGTCTTTCTTACTGCTCCCTTATATGACAAAGTTACATTGTATTGGCCCATTCAGGAAGAAATAAAAATGACTCTTTCACTCTCCTTTTCCTTTCTTTGAATGGCATTTAGTTTGTGGTTGTGCAGGTTTTTTTTCAGTGTTTATATGTTTTCACTGGTGAGGGCTATTTCCCTTCCGGTGGGGTTTTATCAGTTATTATAGGTTTAAACCTAAAACCGGACAGCCTAGGAATATTGTGACCACATGAAAGGGTGGATATTGGAGTTTCTGGAAAGAAATACTGGCTCTGCACAATTAGGGGTGGTGTGGAATACTTTATAGGCTGCATAAAGGGGTGAAACACTTCAGTTCTCATTAAGGAAGAGCAAAGAAGGCAAACATGTGTTACAAGAGCTTCAAAAGAAATTAGCGAGGTCCAAAGAAAAGCTTATTTGGGCAGTCCAGCAAAAGAAAGAAGTGGATTCAGCACAGTTGGAGGTTGCGACTGCTAAGGCTAGCAATTGGGGAAGTCTTAGCTGAGAAAGCCGCCTCCAAGTGGGCCGCCTCCAGGGAAAAGGTTTATGAGTTCAGCAAATAAAAAAATTGGTCATCACCTGGCTATGAGAACTAGACAACAAGTTACCAATAATTAGATACAGTCAATTAGAGATCCGATTGCCAGGGAGGTAACAGAGTTGGACAAAATTAGAGCAGCTTTCTTTCAGTTCTATCAAGCATTGTATACCCAGAAAGGGGTCGGTGACGTAACGACCAGGCAAAGTGCTATTGATAAGTATCTGGACCCGATTTTGATTACCAGACTGAGTGAGGAGGACCGCAAACTTTTGGAAGGCCCCCCCGTCGTGGGAGGAGATTGTTACTGCATTGACCAATCTACCAGACGAGAAAGCTGTTGGTTCTGACCTTATTCCAGTTGAAATTTATAAAGTCTCTATTGACCAAATTAAGGAGATATCAAAAACTATGTTAGAGCAAATCTTTAATGGCACTGCTCCTCCTCCGTCCTTGTAATTTGCTAAAATTATCATCTTCCCTAAAAAAGAAAAACCTCTCCAGGAATTGAGCTCATGTCGCCTGATTACTTTAATTAATGGGAACTCCAAAATTCATTCTAAAATACTAGCCTATCACCTATCACAAGTAATCGACAGACTGTCTTCTAAATGGCAGCACGTGTTTATACCTAAAAGAGGCACTTCTGATCATATAAGGAGTTAAATTACACTGTTTGATGCAACGCAGGTCATAGGGTACCCGATGGCGCTGATTCTGCTTGATGCAGAGAAGACCTTTGATCGTGTCTCCTGGCTTTTCCTGTGGACCATAATGCAGAAAATGGGGTTCGGGCCCAGATTTATTCAGGCTATATAGGCACTATACATTAAAGCTATGGCTAGTGTCTTGATAAATGGAGTACTGACAGGGCAATTTCTAATAGCACGGGGGAGTCGCCAAGGGTGCCCTTGCTCTCCTTTGCTTTTCGCTACGTATATTGACCCGTTTATAAAGAAACTAGAAAGAAATCTGTGTATCCGTCCAGTACATAGGTATGGATACAACACTAAAATTATGGCTTATGCCGATGATTTACCGTTTGTAAATCCGGCAAGGTAAATTGTTGTGATTGAATTAGAGGCTCAATGCTTTGGGGAGGTCTTGGGTTATGCTTTAAAAAAAGAAAAAACACAGTTTATTTTGAATGAGAAGATTAAATGGACTGACCCTAGGGTTGTAAACAAGGCTAGATATCTCGGGGTGAACATTTTGTCTAATATCGACATGATTGTGGAAGAAAATCTAGCTCTTCTAGCCATGGAGCCAAAGAGGTCATTGCATAGGCTAAATAATTTGCATCTCTCTGTAGTGGGTAGATGCAATGTTTTAAAAATGATCTTTTCCCAAAAATGTTATACTTTTTTGGAGCTATCCCTTTAGAATTTTCGAACCAAATACTAAAGAAATTTGATAATCTCTTTGCACAATTTCTGTGGGCCTATTCTCAGCCTAGAAGATCTATAAAGTTTTTATCTCTGCTAAAGGATAGAGGTGTATGGCTGCTCCCAGCTGTACTACTGGACAACTGTCATGTCCTTTAGGTTAGTCCCATCATGTACATACCAAATTACATACATTGTGTCCTATCCACACAACATAACGGTCTCACACAGGTGAACTTTTACCTAGTAGCTTACTTCTGTCTCTCCGACATCAGGCTCTTGATACCATATCTCAATCCCTGTACCTGATGTACATTTATTCTGTATAAGGGTCAACGCTTTTTTCCATCCATGGCCAACAGGCAGCTGTGCATGATAACGTTTGTTTAGAAAAGGATTAGCAGGGGATTAGCAAATGTTTTCAAAATATATGGATTCTAGAAAATCCCCAGAATGACCACTTTAGTATAAAAAACCCTCACTCCCCCTTACAGACACAGAGGAGAATTGCTTCCAGGCTGGACCGAGACTCTTCAAGCTGATCCTTTGACAAGCAGAGACTTGACATCCCTCGTGGGGTGCCTTCCTCGACGCAGAGACGGGGTCCTTCATTCAGAATCATCAGGTGAGGGGTTAGCACTTATTCTTGGCTCCATTAGGTTCCATTAGGACATATCCTAGCACTTACACAGATATGCTTCACCTATACATCTAGGCTAGACAAAGTTAGGTAGGCTACGCATCATAGAAGTACATAAATGCTATTGTTTTATATAATATGTTTTTATTAATCTCATTAGCACTATGGTAGAAATGTATCTAATTTTTACGATATTGGTGCTAGGGATCACATTTGTCTGCTCCTGTCTTTTGATTGTCGCAGCTAATATCTTTCAAACTAGACTGAAGCTTTACCAATAAATAATTATTGAAACCATTTCAATTGTCATACTCTGTATTCTGGGAAAAGCAACTACGAGTGACTGAATGAAAGATACCGTATTGTTTCCACGATACCTGAGGAATCAGGGTTGTCTTGTTCAGTGGTTGCCAGATACTACCGACACCGCTGTAGAATACAGGGGTGTGATAGTGGCGCTGTAGAGTTAGCAGGTCTAACGGCTGACTCATTCTGTGGGGGTGTCCAGAGTCTGTCTGTACACCAAGCCCTCAGTTTAGATCATCCAAAACGCGCAGGTCCTAGGGGCTCCTAGGAACTACACGACATCGCGCCCAACGTTGGTTCGGTTCTTATATTATCAGTAAAATCTGAATAGTTCAGTCATGCTTTCTCACACAACTCTACTCACATTTTTCAGAGACGTCTAAGTGGGAAGGTTTATCTGCCTCAGCTGAGCAGGCACACCATGTGTATTGGCTGAAGGTTTTTAGACATGCTCGTAAGGATTAAAGGTTCCCATATTGTGCTAAATCTTACCTCTCAAACATTTACATTGCTCTCCTTTTAAAAATGACAGAACCCGCAAATAGTGGTGGAAGCGAGAAAGGAGACAAATATACTAACGCTCTTAACATTACAGAAAACTGCAGACAGGCAGAAACTCTGAAATTATTAGAACATGGATTACCTGCAACTGGTGGCCATGGTACCTCCATGATTGAGGCACACAAAGTGTTTGGATCAGAGGTATTCTATTCCTGGGTAAAATTCCCATATGCAGATCCACAGGCACACTTATTCCACAAATACATTGAAGTGGATCCACCGGAAGAATACATCCCATACGAGGACATTGAATTTCCGTTAACTTACCAGCAACATAAAAACTGGTTTCAAGGCGCCCTAAAACACACAACCTCAGTCGTAAGACTCGGTCCGCTCAGCATAGGAAGCGCAACATGGCCGGTCTTAGCGGCTAAACACCACATCCTGAGATAGACACACTCCCAGTAGTGGAAGTGCGTACACTTTACAAAGAACTAGTCAGGATACACAGACATGTTGCCCAGTTCGTCATGCGAACATTCACATTGCAACCTGCAATAGCTGCTCCACCTGGTACAGTTTAGTCCCATCAAACACCAATAATTAGTCCACAAACACTAAAAGCAATAATCGGTGCGTTCCCGTCAAAAAGAGATCAAGTACCTTTCTGGATTGCCCAGAAAAAATCAAGTCGGAAGCAGTATTTATCCATACTGGTCAGCAGGAAAAACACAGAATGTTAACAATTTGCTTGCTTGATATTGCATGTTCAATTTTGACAGTTATCAGGATACTGATACACACTCCTTTAATTCCTTTCAGGGTTCATCAAAAAGTTCAGAGAGGCAAGGACGGTCAGAACCAAAAATTGAACATTGACCAAAGGGAAACACATCGCACTTCAGATTTCATTATCAAACAGGAAGAGCAACCTAAAGCAATGACTCAGTTCAAAAAGAAGAAAGTAGCCAGCTTAATAATTAGAAATGCCCAGGTTACTGAGAACTCAGCTTCTGAATGGGGAATGGGCTCTGGCGATGCTAGACAGTGCAGCAGAAGTAACAATAGCTCGCCAGAACCTGAAGGAATTTCTGGTGACAGCAGTATTGAATGAATATATCACAGTTGAAACACCTGGTACAAGAGTGAGTGTTCCCCACCGTCTACACGAAATTAATCTCCAAAAAGAGGATAGAGGGGGACATCTCAAGAAAAATTAAAGGTCTCTTTTGTGAAAATTTGGCATTTGGATATGACATCCTGTTAGCAGAAAAAGATTAGCCGCCTGAATTTATAATGGATTTCCCAAAAGGTGGAAGCATCATTTTGCCTGCCTCGTTCCTGTTTCCTTAAAACACTCATATGCGCGGGAGTGGGTGCAAACTCTAGCTCCGGCGTTATAACGCAACCATGTAGGGTGGGACGTGGAGTCCAAACACCACGAAATCCCATTAAAAAATACTCCAACTCCACAAAGAAACAGGTCAAAGACATCTTAGTCCAACTTGAATACCAAGGTGTTATTGAAACTTGCACCTCCTCAAAGACCAACCCTTTGTTCCCCTGACACATATCGTTTGATTTTAGATTACAGAATGAATAACATCATACGGAAGAAATATGAAACAACACTAGATATCTCAAATGGATTCTTCTGTCAAAATATAGCTCCTAAAAGCCGATATTTGACTGGATTTTCTGCCCTTGGCACTCAGCGTCAGTTTTGTCGCCTGCCCCAAGGCTATGAGAACAGCCCCGGGCTATTCTCGGCAAAAGTGTCAGAGCTATTACAAACATGCGATGAAGAGCAGGTGTCCTACGTAGATGATATTTATCTGACGGACGATGAAATTACTTGAACACTTGAGCAGGGTGAACAACAAAATTTTTGGTTTTGCCAGTTTGGGCTACAAATTTAACTTCAAAAAATCAAAAATTGCCCATCTCAGCGTCATACTTTTGGTATATGAGCTGTCAAGTGAAGGAAAAAGCCTTGCCGCAAACATTTTAGAAAAGTGCACACCGATCTAGCCTCCAAAGACTCTGAAAGGTTTACAATCCATATTAGATTTCAAAATTTTGGCAGAACATACATTCAAGACTACGCAGAAAGAGTAAAACCTTTCTATGACTTAATCAGACCTGATTTCACAGCAAACAAGTGGACTCAAAAAAATACAGATACTCTACGTTCAGTTCAAGCTTAAACGATAGCTTCAAAATGCTTGCAGACACACGTAAACGTCCGCAACCTGGTAATACGGGTCGTCCCCTGGTTTGCAGGGTATACCTACATCATGTTCAATGAAGGTGAGACAGTTCCTATCGTATACAAATCTCATCTGTACACAAATGCTGACAATTGTTTTGCAGCAACAGGAAAAATTCTAACGGCTGTACAGACTGCTGTAATGAGAGAAAGAGCACTAGCACCGGGCAAACACACTATCGTGGTAACCCGATGCCGACTTTAGAGGTGGTAACTAAAGCCAGAATTCCAAATCCAAAGACACTTCATCCACATTGGATACAGTGGGCTAATTCTCTCACTGCAACAGATGTAGAACACAGATGACATGAAGCGTGAACACACTGCTCTGGGCTTTCCTCAAGCTTATCTGCGCAGTACAGAAGTACTGACTGCAAAGGCACGGATGGTAGGTGAGTCAGAGACCTTATAAGGCATGTGTTAAAATGGGCCCTTGCACACAGCCCACATCTTCCCAGGGCACCTGAGTCCCACTGCACCAGTTTTCCATTTACCAGCAGTGCTTTAAAAAAAATGCTTTCAAAATAAAATAAATTAAACAAAATACTGTCTCTGACAGTCGCAGCCTTGCTTTGTTGCAAGAGCGTTGTAAGGGTTAACAGGTTGGGCTGGGCATGTGCACTATGCTACTATTACTCTAATTGTAACTGCCCTACCATAAAATAGTGAGGCAGGGTGTTGAGGGGGCAGCAGTAGGGTCCCAGTTGGGCTGGTGGGTAGGGGCCTAGGCATCAGCTCATTATGCTATGCCAGTTTGAATAAGAGCTGCCCCTGACATCTCTAAATTCTACCTCCTTATCTCGCACGGAGCCTCCGTAAACATTTGATGCTGAGTCTGTCTATAGGTGATCATTTAAAGAATGATATGCAGGAAGAAGATATTACTCTGCGAGTTGGCCTTCTTTCTTAATCTCTCTGCGTTCCCAAAATATCCTGATTGACTTTCCATGTTGCCTTTCCTGAAACTTACTCCACAGCATTTTTTTCAGTCTGCGGCCCCCTATCCCACAATAAATTCAGGCCTTGTTGAAATCATGAGAAGTGGGTGTACCATGAACAAAGCTTTTGCAGTTATGTTCTTTAAATGTGAAAGAAAGGAGATCCAAGAAGAATGCACCAGTTGCAAATGCTCTCTCCCCATAACGAAACTAGCGTGACAAAGCCACAGGCCTAGCTTGTACAACAAATTTACATAAAACACAGCATATAGAAACCAATACAAATATAGAGCCCAGAAAACTGCATACAGCCAATTACACCTCTAGAGACACGAGTTAATACAGCACTTACACACACAGAAAAACAGACATATGGGCAACCATGTACACAGGCATACAGATACCCATCCAGACAGTACAGTAAACATAAAGGCATCAATGAATTTAGCCCGACGTACAGTATACATAGTCACCATTACCAGCCATGCAGACAGACTAACATATACAGGCCCCCTTGTATACCTGCTTACAGTCTTATAATTGTGTGCCTAAGTGGCTCCAAGGGTGTGCCTATGTGAGTAATCCCTACACAAAGTCAATTCTTTCTGGAGCTGGAAGTAGTATTTTCAAACCTTTACTAGTCGTCGTTTTGAAAGAATGATCTACTGGTGAAGGGAAGTGGTGATTTACAGTGAGAGGTCCCTCTGCCCGTCTTGTATTTAGATCTTACAAATACCTAGAGCTAAATTCTCTTCACTGTTAAAATCTGACAGATGTTATGGATGGAAGGTGCAGCCTTTGCTGTCAATGAGAGGGGTTTATTATGCTTGATGTTGATCAACAAACATGCAAACACTCCTACACACAGGCAAACTGACACACAGTCCTGCTAACCTTACCCCATATGCTGTCAGGCATTTTATGTCAATTAAATTAAAATAATTAACTTTCTGTCTCTTTCAATCATCACCTCACATCTTCTGTCTCATCACTCTCTCTTTACCTCTGTACCAACCTCTAAAACTTTATGTACGTATCACAGTTCTCACTCTATTTGAACTCTCCCCATCACAGAGGTTTAACAAACTTCACTATCAATACACCTGTCTCCCCCCACGACTGTCTACCACTCTCTTGTGACCTCACCTCTATATCTCTATCAATCGCTCTCCCTACCTCTACATCTCTATCTCCTTACCCTTCTATCTTACTCAACTGTCCATCCCAACTAGCTCTCTGCACCTACTGTTCTGTTTCCATCTCACATCCTGTGTCTCTCCTCCATTTACTTGAAGTGTCTCTCAACCGTCTCATTCTCTTTACCTCACCTCTGTCGATCTCTCAGTCTCTATATATGAAACCTCTTTTGACCTCACTTTTAACCCTTTTATTTTCCCACCCTTTCGACTCTACCTTATATCTCTTTGACCCACATCCCTCTCATCATCTCATCTATCTCTACATAAATGTCCACTGTCTTTCACTACCAAACTTCTCATCATTTGTTTGCTACCCAACATTTTCAACTCTCTCTCTCTCTCTCTCTCTTTCTTCCTAGTCCTGTTCCCTCAATACTTTACTCTTTCTTTTCTTTTTTATCTATTTTCTCTATCAGTACCTTCTCTCTGCTTCATCTGTCTCTGTACCTCTTCTCTTTTTCAGTTTACCCTCCCTACCTCACCCTCTCTACCACCTTCTTTGTACATTGCTATTACTCACATCTGTCTCTACTTCTTTCTTTACCACACAACACACTCTATTTATCATCCTATGTCTCTCACTCTCTCTTCCTATCACAATATCAATCTCCCCACTCTTTCTGTGCCTCACCTATGTCTCCCTACTATAACTCTTATCTCAACAACTCATCTCACTTTCTTCCTTTCACACTTTTCCTTTCTTCCTTTCTCTCACTCATCACACTCTGTACCTGACCTGTCTTTCTTTATGCCTCTTTTCATTTACCCCTCTCTTTTTCTCACAGCTCTCTCTACCTTGCATCTCGCTATACATCTCTCAATACCGCATCCAGTATCTACCTTTATCTCTCTGCCTTTATGTGTAATTCACTTTTCTTTCTTCCTTCAGTCACTGTATTTTCTTACAATGAAAAGCATGCATTTAATAGTAAAAGTGTGCATATTTTTTATAAATTGTACAATTGAAGTTTGGGAACAAAATGTTAGCATTGTCAATGATATATTTCAAGCCAAATTTTAAATGACACTCACCTCTGCAGTCTGAGAACATAGGCTGAATAATTTATGTAAACTTCATGTGTGTATGTGTATAATATTTCTGTAGTGCAAACCTAGCCAATAGCAGTAAAGCACTGTCAGGGACCAAAGACAAGGATAAAGTCAAAGAGTGATAGGTGTTGTAGGTGGGTTGTGGATTGTTAATGTACTGTTCTTTCAAGAGGTGAGTCTTCAACTCTTTCCTAATTTGAAGCAGCATTGCAGAGGGTTGGGAGGGAAAGACAAACTGTTTCCAGGTCCTAACTGTTTCCAACTCTGTTTCCAGCGACCTAACACTATTCAAAACATTGCTCTCACTCCTTCTTGCCTGCTGTTACTGCCACCTTCGCCACTCCACCCATTGGTCCGTGCCGCAGCCGCCCAGTCTCCTCAATCTGGCTTCCGCTTCCGGGGTGATTGGGCTGTTTCTTTGTCGGCTCCACAAAGGCTTCGCTAGCTGCCTCGATGCTCCAGCTTCACCTCTGGTATCCAGCACCAGCATCAGCCGACCCCCACCCCTAGCCCTAGTGCCAGCATCTATGTTTGCATAGGCAGCTGGTGGGAGGGAGGGAGTCCCCCCTTGGCACCCAGGTACCCGACACTCGACAGCACCTGACAGCCAGTTCTCAGGCACCCGTCCGGCCAGCCGTTGGGTGGACGCTGATGTTCCTAGTCCTCAGTGACCGGCAGCTTCTTTGGCCACACGTGATGGTGTAACAGGGGCATTAATTCCGCCGCAGAGCCGCTATCCTGCCTGGTGCTTGGTGACCACGAGTGAGGAAAATGGGAGTATCGGTCCTCCAACTTGAGTGGACTTGTCTTTTGAAGGTCCTTAAAGAAGTTTCCGGAAAAATCTCTTGGAGAACATTGGAGAAACTTTGGGATATGCGTTGAAGAGGTGTAGAGGTGGCAGCGGTAGCTGGGTGTATTCAAGAAGTAGATAAGTTTAAGCTTTGCCTTTGGCTTTTTGTTAATAATCCTACCTAGTTCTGCTTGTCTTGAAATGAATACCTCCCCCCGTGCTTCGCTGCAAGAGACCTCTCCTCAGCATCCCAAAAGGTAAATCGCATGGGAGAGCCAGTAAAAAGAGGAAAATTGTAGGGAATAAGGGGTCCGCTCAACATGGTCAAAGCATTTTATCTAGTGGGGAGGCTCCACGCTCACCCCTAGTAACCTCAATAAGGAACTTTGACTTTAAACATTTTCATAATGGAGCCCAACTGCCCTCAGAGGAGGGGGCTAAGACACACCGCGGGCAGCCCAGTGTGTCGGACTTGGCAACAGATGTTTTATGCACAGCATTGGATGAAGTGCAAACAGCTAATCTTTCAGTGTCTCCATCTCAGACTACAAGTGTGAACGCAAGTAGGGGCCCAAGATCGTCTTCTCCTCGTTTGAATAGCTCCTTATCATCATTCTGTTCGGATGACTCCAGTTGCTCCCAGTTGTCTTGTCGAGAAGATCAACAGGATTGAGCTAGCCTTATGTCATTATATAATGCTCCCATGGTTGGGGAGCCAAACTCCACACTGGTATTGCAGGGGAGGTCTATATCATTCCAGCCCACCTCTTCTTCGTCTTTGCTGGATGTGATGTTACTTATGCAGACCACTCTACATGGGATTCTGGAAACGCTGGTGTCAATAAGGACAAATCAAATGGACCAATCAAACTCTTTAAATGATATTCGATTTGAATTGCAATGTTTTAAAAATAATTTGGGTGGTTTCACGAATGCTCAATTATCTGCTGCGGTAACCGCTACAGAGCCTTGGGGGATGCATAGTGCGATTCCAGGGAAACCCGAATGTCAGTTAAATGTGGAAGGATCTGTCTATATTTCTAAATATCCTATGCTTGTGAGAAAAAAACAGCATTGTTTTATTCCTTGCAAATTCACCACAAGGTTGTACCAGACAATGGAGGTAAGGTCTCGGAATGGATTACTTGTGTAGACAAAAAGAAACGCCTGTACATAAAAGGGAAGCCCAGTAAAGGTGCCTGCCCCCAAGTTCATCATTCCAGACCTCATGGTGGTAGCTCCATGAATGTACTCCCATGTAAAAAGACATATAAAAAGGTAAAATAAAATGTAAAATCCCGCCTTAAAACCAGTTTTGATCCCACACTACTTCCCGGGCAGTCCGTTCCACCTCTCCTGATAAAGATCAAATAGCAGCTAGCAGTAAGGTGGTTGAGTCTCAGCCTTAGAATAAATCATCCAAAGCACCTCCTTCTGCTTATGAATCCTCCATCAGGTCGCAGTTAGCAAGCTCAGAACTATTGCTCGATATCACTTGTCAAGGAAAAAAAGCAAAGAAACTTCAACCCTTGAATCGCTCTAAAATTCTTCAGTTATTCCAACAAATTCCTTCCCTTTCAAGGATAACCTCATTGGACCTAACGTCTGTTGGGTTTCAACCGGGCGAACAAGAAAGAGATGTTTCTAGAGCTTCTTTTATCTCCCCCTGTATTGGGGACCTGGTACTTAAGACCGAAGAAGATTTAGCAAAGTAGGTCTACATGCCCTATGCCCTATAAAAAAAGAGCCCTCAACTATTAGCACCCATGTTGGGCTCCTTTCCCCCTGCCATTCTAAATATGAATAGTGGATTATCTACTACTCAATTAGAACGATCTATACAATATATCCCGCTTCTAAGGCCCGAAGCTACACGCAAACTAGCCACCATTCTCACAGTCTAGGCAAACAGCATGGGCTCAAGGTAATAGATTCTCCCCCTGCGGCACCTGCTGGGGGATGGTGACTGGAATATTAGGCCCAGCTTATACTAGAACGAGAGGTCCTCTCAAAACCTGAGAATCCTAAATTGGAATATCCACGGGTTTGAACGTTTGAGGAACAGCGGTGAACTGGAAGAAAGTTTGAAACCCTTCCATATGGTATTCCTTTACGAGTCTTAGCTAAGAGAGGACCAGTCAGAAAAAGGCTTTATGACCTTGAATAGTAAAGACCAGTCCCGGGGTAAGGGGAGAGCATCCACTGGTGTACTAACACTAATATCGACTAAGGTGATTAAGAGACCATTAGAGGTCAGAAATGTTTCAAGCGGTCTGCAGTTATCAGTGGTTGAAATGGGCGTGGGTAAAAACGTTCTTAGTTACTTCTTACTCATAAATGTCTATATTCACAAAGAAGATCATCTGCAAATGAACCGCTGGTTAGAATTATTTGAGTCTCCTTTCCAGCATTTGGTGGCAAAATAACCAGAAGCAGAGATAATAATGGCTTGGGATGTTAATGCTCGTCTCTTTCACGTACAGCTAGACCACCACTTGGAAGAAGCATTGGATTTCTATAATATGCCCTCAGCGTAGTTTACCCCGGTACCATAAAAAAAGAGGCAAAAGTGTTGAGTCAAAGGCTGGCGAGCCATGGTGTGATTTATCTAAATGGACGATTTGAAAATGACTCACCAGCAGCAGCAACCTGCCGGCAGGGCCAGTCTTTAGGCCCTATTGATTATATATTCATGTCCCTCTTGCATTTCGACCTTTTTAAGAGTTTTGAGGTGGTAAAATATGAGGGTAGTGACCACTGTGGAACTTTAGCAGTTCTTGACCTGTGTGAGCCAGTATCCCCTGAGAGGGTTCTGCCTTTAGAAATGTCCTATCCGCTTAGGTTCACACCACAATTAGATTCTATGCGTCTTCAACAGCTAGCCTCCCTTCAGCTAGAGGAGATGATTGATATTCACCCTGTCTATGTTGATGATGTTGCTGTGTGGTACAATAATATTGTGCAACGAGTTTTGGGCTGCATTTCAGTAAATATATTTGAAAAGGGCTTGCAGGCAAAATCCTGCCCAAAGGGATTTGGGGGCTGGGTGGACTCGGATTGCCAAAAGTTGAAACAATTGGTGAGACAGAGAGCAAAGAGTATTAGGCGTCATAACGTCAACCCAGCTATCCAAGATTTGGTTAAACTTAAACGCCAATATAAATCCCTGGTGCAGACAAAAAAGTCAGCCTTTTACCATAGTATATGGGAAGAGATGCAGGAAATCATATTATTAAATGATCAGCAAAAATTCTGGAAAAAGGTCAATGAGTCTAATGGCCTAAATAGGGGCACACTATGATTTCGGAAGCCCAGTGGGCCACTTATTTGACAGACTTATATAGGGGATCTTCTAGTTCAGATGGACCTCAGAAGATTTATGGGCAAACACTTCCAGTTATAGGGTCCTCAGTAAAGGAAGTAAAGGCTGTTATCGCGAGGGAGAAAAACTCACCCGAGCCACTGGCCCTGATAACATCCCGGCAGTAATAATTAAAACAAATAGTGTCTGGTGGGCTACGATTTACTCCTCCTTGTTTAGTTGGATTGCTATGTCTGGCCTTTATCCTTTGTCCTGGAAGGGGCCATAGTGAAACCGATTTTAAAAAAAGGGAGTGGTACAGACCCTATGCACTATAGGCTTATAAGCCTCTTGGATATTTCATTAAAGATATTTTCCAAGATTATCCTAGCTAAACTCGAAGATTGGGCCACTGAAACTAAGAGAATCCCATTAGAACAAGGGGGCTTTCGTGAGGGTCATTCCACCATAGACCACTGTTTTGCTCTGTAGGCCATTATTCGAAAGGCTCTGGAGGAAAATCAAAGGCTGTGCTGTTGCTTTGTAGATTTCCAGACAGCCTTTGATTCTGTAAATAGGGATATTCTGTGGGGAAAACTTGCCGCCTGGAACCTACCACCAAACCTTCTTGGGGCACTCCAATCCTTGCATTCTGGTAATTGGGATCAGGTGTAGTTAGATATTGCAGGCCAGCTGTCTGTCAAGATTCAATGGTAGATTTGGGGGGCTATCTCATATCCCATTTTTAAAGGCTTATGAAGGGAAGATACCTCCGCTAGGCCTGTATGGGGCAGAGGTTTTTTCCCTTGATCCAACCAATGAATGGGATGGATTGGAAGGGATAGTACTTAGAATACTTCTATCACTCCCCCAAGGTACCATGGTTGAGGCCATAAGGAGAGAGTGCAATCTGGTCTCTTGGAACATGGTGGCCTCTACTCAGGCTCTAAGATACTTTACCACATTGTTGGAGGATGATGAGGTGGTTAAAGTCTCCAAATTTTGTTGGGAAGAGATCTAAAGCAGTGAAAGGATGTGGGCAAAGGCCGTAAGAACCAGAATAATTGCACTTAGGAACCTCCATTTAAAGAGTGGTACAGTTACATCTTGGCTCCCCTTCCCAGGCAAACGAGCACTGAGAGAATCTGCTGCTACGGCGTCTGAATCGATCAACCTACTGTACCTAAAGAAGAGATCTTCCATTAGCCTATCGATTGCTACATTGGGACAGGATAGTGTTTTCTCCTATTTATCACGGTTACCGGACCCAGGATTGAGAAATGAAATATTAAGGGATAGGGTGGGATGCAATCCAATCTACTTACCCCACCCACACAGGATTAGGGTGCAGAATAATAGTGGTCTCTGCCCCTGCCCCTGCCCCTTGAAAGCTAAATGTACCCTTACACATATTCTTATGGACTGCATCTTTTATTTTGCAAATAGAATCAAGTTTTTAAGACCTCTGTTTTTTTGATAACCAAGTTTTTATTATTTTTAGTGACACAACAAAAGAAACATTGAGCCTGTCGAGCCGCCACTTTACAAATGCACAGCACAATACCACGCCACCCCCCTGCCCCCACCCAAAGCCCGCCCCCCTCCGCCTCCTCCCCCCCGGAACCACATCCTCATAAGACATTGCTCAACCATTTCCCCCAGATCCTATGGTATTTCTTAAGGCAGCCCCGCGCCTGATAGAGAGTCCGTTCCTGTGCCGCACACCAGTCCACTCCAGCACTCCATTTGGCCAAGCTAGGCGGTTGTGGGTGCTTCCAGGCCGCTGCAATATCCCTTTTTGCCACCATTAATGCTGTCATAAGGAACAGCTTCTCAGCACGTGTGCCATCGAGACCGTCAGTGATGCCCAGAAGAGTGTGTCTAGGGTTATGTGGCACCACCCAGCCCAAGACCTCCGTGAGATCGGCTTCTATGCCCCTCCAGTAACCCCCCAAATCCGGACACGACCACACCATATGAATAAAGTCGGCCGGGCCAAAACCGCAGCGAGGGCAGGCCGCGTCAGCGGAGAGGCCCGCACGGTGCAGACGAGCCGGTGTGAGGTAGGCAGTATGAAGATAGTAAATTTGAATAAGCCTCAATTTGGCGGAGCCCGTCAACAGCCTGGGGGCCATAAGGGCATCCCGCCAGTCGACCTCGTCCAGGGGACCCACCCACACCTCCCACCGTTCCTTCAGGCCTTCCCGGGCTATGGGGGTATTATTAATAAGAGAACGGTGTATTCGGGATATGCCCCCCCTCCCCAGGTTGCCCAGCATGACCTGCGCCTCTGGGGGATTGTGGTCCGGCAGCCGAACGTCCAGAGGAGTGTAGGTGCGTATGGTGTGTCGCAGTTGGAGGTACTTATAAAATTTAGAGGAGTGGAGGGAGAAGCGCGCCTGCAGTTCCGAGTACGAGCACATGCGTCCCCCCCCGCCAGACGTCCCCCAGCTGGGAGATGCCGAGCAGGTCCCATGATTTAAAACCCTCCAGAGCCGCAACGTCTCTCAGCCATGTCCCCTGCCAGAGGGGAGTGGCGCGAGTCAGCCTCCCAGTCCACTGGGTATGGCGAAGCGCCGCTCGCCAGGCCAGGAAGACCGCTTTGGTGATGTCTGGGCAGGAGGTGGGGATGGGGGCGCCATACAGGCGGCCTAAAATGCAGGGGAAACCCAGGTCTTCCAATTCCACCCTGTAGGCCGGATCAGACCATCCCCCTCCAAACCAATCATGAATGACCAGGAGGCGGGTGGCCAAATAGTAGAGGTAAAGGTTGGTCATGCCGAGCCCGCCATCAAAGGTGGGGAGGCGACACGTCGACAGGGCCAACCTCGGTCTCCCACCACTCCAGAGAAACCTAGTCACCAACCCGTCCAGCTCGTGGAACCAAGGCCTCGGGAAGGACACGGGAGTGTTCTGCAATACATAAAGGAACCGGGGGAGAATCATCATTTTGTAGAGCGCCACCCTCCCCAGTGGATTGAGCGGGAGCGACTGCCATCGCGCCAGATCTACCTTGGCTTTCTTGACCAGGGGGGCCACATTGAGAGCCCAGCTCAGTTCTGGGAGAAGGGAGACCCAGATGCCCAGGTACTTGAAGGACAACCGACGGAGGGGAATATTGTCCTGCCAGTCGAAGCACTCCCGGCAGGGGTGCAGAGGCACAAGAACCGATTTTTGCCGGTTTAAATAAAGGCCGGAGGCGCGGCCAAAGTGGCCCAAGATATGAAGTGCCCGGGGACCCGAGCGCGCCGGGTCACTAAGATACAGCAGAACGTCGTCCGCGTAAAGAGCTATCCTGTCCGACACACGGCCCGGCCACTCCCAGCCCCGAAGAAGAGGATCCGCTCGGATCAGGGCAGCAAGGGGCTCCATTGCAAGAGCGAAAAGGAGGGGCGACAGAGGGCACCCCTGACGCGTTCCCCGGCCAATCCGAAAGGGCCTCGACAGTGCCCCGTTAACCAGCACTCTGGCGCGAGGGCGAGCGTAAAGGACCCGCACCATTCCAACGAACTTGGGGCCGAAGCCCATGTGGGTCAGGACCTCAAAGAGATAGGGCCACCCAACCGAGTCGAAGGCCTTCTCGAAATCGGCAAGGAGAAGGGTGAGATACGGAGAAATGCACTGGTGGTGAGCCAGGGCCACGTGAAGACGACGAAGGCAATGGCGAGTGCCGCGGTCCGGCATGAAACCGCATTGGTCCGGGTGCACCAAGCATGACAGAAAGGGCCGGAGCCTCTGGGCAAGGACCGCCGCATAAAGTTTGATGTCAGTATTGATAAGAGAGATCGGCCGGTATGCCGACCGATCGCAAGAAGGCGGCGTAGACTTGGGCAGGACCACGATCGTGGCTATGTCGGCTTCCGGAGGGAAGGAGTCGTTCTTGACCGCCTCAGCATAGAGGGCACCCAACCGTGGGACCAGGTGGTCCTTGTAGGTGGCATAGAACTCCTGGGGGAAGCCGTCCGGACCCGGAGTTTTCCCCGCGGACGAGCGCCCTATCGCATCCCCAATTTCCTCATGAGAAATGGGCACCTCCATACTCTCCCAGTCGCTGGACCGAAGACGGGGAAGCCGTAGGTTACTAGCGGCAAGCATTGAAGCCAGGAAGAGGTCCGACACCCGGGCCCGATATAGCTGCGAGTAATACTGAGCGAAGGCGTCCGCGATTGCCGCGGAGGAAGATTGGAGCAGGCCGGCAGAGTCAACCACCGCCGGGATGATTCGTGAGGCCCTGGGGTAAGTGGCTAGCCGATGCAGCAGCGCACCATTCTTGTTGCCCCACCCATATACCCTCGCCACCGAGGATTGCCAGAGGAGCTTAGCCGCATCAAGCGACTGTTGACGGATCTCCTCCCTCAAAAGTCGCAGTTGCCGAGTCCCGGCCGGATCCCCGGTCTCAGAGAGGGATTGCTCCAGTCGCAGTGCCTGGGCCTCACAGGCAGTGAGCTGCTGGATTTGCGCCTGGCGGTGCCCCACCACCTGTGCTTTGGCCGCCCCCCTGACGGTGGCCTTACAGGCCTCCCAGAGGGTACCTGCCGAGGAGACCGACCCGTCGTTGTCGGTAAAATACTGCGTCAGTGCGGACCCCACCTCCCTACGGAGCTTCCTATCCTGGAGGAACCAGGCGTTGAGGCGCCACATCTGGCGGGCCCCACGAGGCGGGGGGCCCAGACCCAGGAGGACTGGAGAGTGATCGGAAATCCCCCTGGGAAGGATGCGGACATCCTGGATGCCTACACAGTCGGCGGGGGGGACAAAGATCGCATCAATACGCGCGTGGGTGTGGTGGGCGGCCGAGGTGTGAGTATACTGCCGTGCGCGTGGGTGCCAGATCCGCCACGCATCGCATAGGCCCTGGGCCTCCGCCCAACTCGCCATCTGCTTTGCTCGCGCAGCGCGGGGAGCCGAAACCGGACCCGAGGAGTCGAGCTGTGGAACCGAGACAGCATTGAAGTCCCCCCCCAGAACAATAGCGCCCGACGGGAGAGTTGTCAATAACGATGCGGCATGAGATAAAGCCTGAGATAGCCCGGTAGGCGGCGCATAGAGTGACAGGAGACTGAGAGTCCGACCCTCAAGCGTGCCGCAAACGGCAATCCCCATCCCGTGGGGGTCGTGAATCGCCCGGGTAAACACAAAAGGGAAGGAGCGGCGCAGTAGGACGGCGACCCCCCGCGATCCGCGCGAGAACCCCAAGTGCCATACCCGGTCGTACCCGTAGCGCGCCAGAAAGGGACATTTCTCGCCAAGCAGGTGGGTTTCCTGAAGCAAGAGCACATCAGCCTCCGCGCGCTGGGCGTACTTAAGGACGGCGATGCGCTTGAGTCTATCTAGTAAGCCGATCACGTTCCAGGACGCGCACCTGAGCCTTAGAGGCTAGGTCATCCATGGTAGTGGCGGGAACGAAGCGCGCTGGGAATGGAGTGGCCAGGGGAAGCCAGGGCTACGGATCTCTCGCTAGGGGAAGCCAGCGGGCAGCGCAGGAGGGCAATCGACGGCGGCGCCTGTGTTGGTGGCGGCATGGAGAAGCACGGTGCAGGGTTATCCCCAAACTTTTTGCTTCTTCCTCCTATTTTTCCTGACCTGTTTGAGTTGGTTTTAGGACTCTGGGCACTTTACCACTGCTAATCAGCGCTACAGTGCATATGCTCTCCCTAATTGTGCTATGGATTGGTGTTTCCATGATTGGATATTTGATTTACTTGTTAGTCCCTAGTAAAGTGCACAGGGCCTGTAAATCAAATGATACTAGTGGGCCTGCAGCACTGATTGTGCCATCCACCCGAGTAGCCCTGTAAGGGTAACTCAGACCTGCCATCGCAGAGTCTGTGGGCGGTTTTTAACTGCCATGTCGACTTGGCCAGTGCACATGTCAGCCACACCTAAGGTAGGCCCAAGGTACCCCTGTGGGCAGGGTGCAGTGTATGTGAAAGGTAGGACATGCCCTGGTGTGTATGGCATGTCCTGATAGAGAATTATGGCCAATTTCGTTTTTCACTATTGCAAGGCTACCTGTTCTCCATAGGACATAATAGGGAGTTTGTTTATAACATCTTATAAACATAGCTGGCCCGGGGAATTAGGTAGGCAAACAAAGTTTAGTATGTCTGAACTCAAAATCTAAAGATGCATCTTTTAGTGAAGGTGATTTTTACATTCTGTGTTTGAAAATACCACTTTTAGAGGTAGGTATTTTCTTGCTCAGTCATCCTGTGTGCCTCTGCTGGAATGTGGATTGCCTGTCTGGGTTTTGGATGACAGAAGGCTGGGGAACAGGAGTGGCTCCAGATAGTCTAGATGGGTCAGGAAAGGGCTGAATAGACCTGGGCTTCAAGTGGGGAAGGGGGAGGAGATTTTCTTGCACCTCAATGGGCCTGGTATGCCTCTGAAAATGCCATCTCCACCTCCTACCAGGAAGTCACACCAGAGAAGGCAGGACTGGTTCTGGCTGGCTACAGACACTCTGTGCCTAAGAGATCAAAGGATTTTGGGATATAAATATTGGGGCCCAGACCCTTGAACTTTAGAACTCTTTTGGATCAAGAAGACTGCCAAGAAGAAGAGCTGGAGAAGATGTGAGGAGGAACTACCACTTTGCTGTGTGCTTTGCTGTGTTGGTCTGCAGTGGCTGCTTCTGTCTTGGGCAGTGAAAAGACTGGTCTGAACTTTCTGCAATCTACATTTGTGAGTTTCTCCAAGGGCTTGAGTTAGAGCTTGCCCCCTGTTCAAGAAGTCTCAGGAACAGCACAGACTTCAAGCTATTGTGCCCTCAGCACTGGCAACTGTTTGTTTTGTGCTGGAACAGAGAAAAAAGCAACCGCTGCTGACTCCGTGTCCTGAAGGCACAGCAGATGGCACCGCCGCAACGCCGCACTGTGACTCTGGTCTCACAGACAATGCCTACTGACACCTCCACCGAGCTGCTTTTCGCACCGCAACCTCTGGGCACCGCACTCCACACCGCCTCGCTTCACAACGACGCCTTGGTATCCCCGACAACGAAGCTCCACGCCAAAATCTACACTGCTGCTTCCACCGTGGTTCGAAGGCACCGCTCGTAAAGTTACATGACGCACCACCCTCATCCCGCACCGCAGCCTTGGCCTACCGATGCTGGCACCATCGACTCCAGTTTGTCAGCTTACCACAGCGCATCAGCCACGCCACCGCCACTGCTTGCAACGTGACCTGCCAGCACGGCGATGAGCACCACCTTCACCTCACACCGCGACCCTGGTCTCACTGATTATGACATCTGACGCCGCCACCGAGCCGCTGCTCACACCGCGACCTGAGGGCATCACACGCCGCACCGCTGTACTTCGCACCGCAGCACCCGACACCTGCGGACACCAGCGTTCCTGACTTCAACAGTGGGGAGTTCGACCTGCAACGCTTGTTACTTCAAGGGCCCCGATGACTCTTGCACTGACCTCCGGAACCGACGCCTGCAGACGCTGTGCTTTCAGAAGCTCAACGAGAGGTCACCGACTCCCTGCATTTCTAAAAGGTACTGTTTGCGGGACTTCCCGACACCGTAGCTGGCCCATGACGCCACGGTCAGCCAGAACTGTTTGGATTTCTTTGCTGACTACGTCGTGATAGCCCCGGCCGGAGCTATCGACATCAAGGAACTATTTTTCAAGCATATTTTGACAATTGAAGATTTTTAAGTACTGTATTGTGGATTTTTATTGTTTTTGGTCTTGTCTTAAATATATAAAAATGTTGGATATTTTTCTAAACTGGTGTGTTGTCCTTTTGTAGTGCTTACACTGTATTACTGTTGGTTATGTGCAAATGCTTTACACACTGCCTTTAAGATAAGTCTGACAGCTCATGCCAAGGGGTGAGCAGAGGCTATTTTAGGAGTGTAACTCCCTTATCCTGACTATAGTGGTGGTTTCTGCCCGACTTTGGCACATGCCCTAGCCAACCAGAAATCCCATTTCTAACAGCACCTGATAATCAATTCAATGATTTCTGCTTCGGAGATGGGATTGAAAGACTTCTAGTTGTTAGGGGGTGCCTGGGTGGGTTGTTGCCTACATTGCAGAGGGGCGGGTTTTCATTGAGTGATAGGGGTTAGTCATTCAGGGAGAGCTTAATCTTAATGATTTTCTCGTTAAAGAAATTGGCAAAGTTGTCACATAGTTCTTTGGAAGCCTGCACTGATGTTGAGGGAGGCTTGGATGTTTGTTGTCTAATGAGATTAAAGAGTTCTTTGGGATTATTGTTGGCATTGTCTAATGCACCACAGAAGAAGTTAGTTTTCTCATTCTTGATGTGTTTTTTATATTTCCTGCATTCTGATTTGAGTTGGTCAAGGTGGATTGTGGATGGGTTGTTCCACCAGAGTATTTCAGCAGCTCTTAGGGGTCTTCTTTCAGAGTTTTGGTCTGTGTTAAACCAAGAACTTGATGGAATGTTCCTGACTCTTTTTTGTTTCAAAGGAGCTATTTGGTCAAGTATGGATGTCATTGTTGCATTGTAGTGTGAGGTAAGTTCAGTTGTAAAAAGGTCGCTTGTGGTGGGGGGAAGGATTGGTCTTACCCTTTCTTCTAGGTCAGCAAGGGGAATCTGTCTTAGATTTCACGCCCAATGAAGGGAATCCTTTGTACGAGGTAGGCAGTGGGTCGTTTGGTTAATTTGAAATAGAATGATGTGGTGGTCTGACCAGTCAACAGGAAGGATGTGGTCGATAGTTACCGTATCGTCGTGAGCTATAATGGCGTCAAGGATTGAACCTCTGTTATGGGTTTGCTCTGTTCAGTGTAGGATAAGATTATTGTTCCGTAGAAGTTCGTTCATGGATTGGATCAGAGCATTATTTCCATCATTCCAATGGAGGTTGAGGTCACCTACTATTATGTTGTTAGAGTCCAAGAGTGAGCAATGTGTTCTCAAGTCGGAAAGGTGTTCTCCGAATGTTGGAGTGTTGCCCGGCGGATGGTAGAGGAGATGGCAGTATAGAGTTTTGTTGTCAATCGTCTTAATGGTGGAGGCTAGATATTCAAATGTATTATATTTGAAGGAGTCAGTTTCAGTTATGGAAATTTTGCTTTTGTAGGTGATTGCATTACCGTGCCTCGATGGTTCTTTATGTCTTTATTGATGTTTGAGAACCCAGGGGGCACAAGCATGTCAATGATTGGGGAGGAGGACTCATTCAACCAAGTTTCTGTGATGAACGTGATGTCGATGTCATGGGTGAGGATGGTTTCTGCCAGTTCTTTTGCGTGTTTAGTTGCAGATCTGCAGTTTATAAGCATGCAGTTGGTCGTCCCCTTGTTGTTGAATTTCTTTTTGGGAGGAGCCATGGGGATATTGATGTGGAAGGCTGGAGGCCTCGACGTAATAGGTGTGATGCGGTCTCTCCCAAATCCAGTGATAACCTGGATCTTGGAGCTGGGGTTGACAGTTGAAGATGAGTCATAAGAGTTGGCAAGATCAATCACCTCACTCAGGGACATTGCGGCGCTTGTTCTTTTGGGTCGCCGAGGCTGGTTTATGAAGGGGGTTGTGTTCCAGCTGTCAATTGTGCCTTGGGTGGACTTGTGTGTTGAGTGTTGGTGTCTGTGGGTGTAGGGTGTGAGCGTTGGGTAGGCTCCAAATGTGTGGTGAGGTTTGACAAGATTTTGTTTATGTACATTATTACAATCTCAAGTTGGTTTTCCAGCAGAGCAAGTCTCTGAGTCATATTCAGAGAGGAGGGAGTAGGGTAGTGTATGTTCAGGATATCCTGAGCGGGACAGTCCAGGGATGGAGAGAGCCTGTCAGTGGGAGTGTGGCTCACATTGTCAATGATGCCTCTGTTGCCCATGTGGTTAGCTGTGGACATGTGGTGTGAAAACTCTGGTCGTGATCCAGACGGGGAACAACCTTTACAACGCAACTTTTACAACGCACTACCTTTACAACGCATTTTTTACAACGCATAATCCATTACAACGCATGACATTACAACGCATACCATTACAACGCATTTTTTAAAAACTACCTTTACAACGCATTCCATTACAACGCATACTACCATTACAACGCATACCATTACAACGCATAATATTACACTACACTATCCAACACTTACCCTACTGTTGCACCCCCTGGAGTTAGAATAGTAATTTTTACCCCTATACTATCCAACACTTACCCTACTGATGCACCCCCTGGAGTTAGAATAGTAATTTTTACCCCTATACTATCCAACACTTACCCTACTGATGCACCCCCTGGAGTTAGAATAGTAATTTTTACCCCTATACTATCCAACACTTACCCTACTGATGCACCCCCTGGAGTTAGAATAGTAATTTTTACCCCTATACTATCCAACACTTACCCTACTGTTGCACCCCCTGGAGTTAGAATAGTAATTTTTACCCCTATACTATCCAACACTTACCCTACTGATGCACCCCCTGGAGTTAGAATAGTAATTTTTACCCCTATACTATCCAACACTTACCCTACTGATGCACCCCCTGGAGTTAGAATAGTAATTTTTACCCCTATACTATCCAACACTTACCCTACTGATGCACCCCCTGGAGTTAGAATAGTAATTTTTACCCCTATACTATCCAACAATTACCCTACTGATGCACCCCCTGGAGTTAGAATAGTAATTTTTACCCCTACACTATCCAACACTTACCCTACTGTTGCACCC